>NC_044356.1:10849652-12159255 GCF_007364275.1 Archocentrus centrarchus
TGATGAAAAAGCATGCGAGCTATCATGATAAAATCACACTGAGGGCTAATTTTAAATCCCCCGCCCTCATTCGCTGGCTAAAATATAGTACCAGTGCTTCATAGTCTCAGACTATGTGCAGTCAAAGTTACTGTAGCAATTTGGTTGTCAATGCCTGCCGGTATTCATATTATTATATGTTGTAATTAGCTAACCACAAAAACTTACTGGAAGTAAATATATGTACACACACATATATATGTGTGTATATATAATATATATATATACTCTGATTAGAAAAAACATCAGATGAGAGACATGAAAGCACAACCAAACACAAGAAGGGACACACGCTTCCAATCTCATGATTGATAGTAGTGTCCTATGACTGGTTTCCCTTCCTAAAGATGTTGAGTCTTTCTCCTCAACTCTCAGCCACTAAAGTTGGGAAATTCATTTCCTGTCATGGTCATAAAAACAGCTGCTCCTTTGTGTGCGACAGTGCACATGCTGCTGTTGGGGTGAGAAGGGATTTTTTTTCCCCACAGGTGAGTGGTGAAAAAATTAGTCAGCTCAAAATAGTCTGAAATGAAACAGACAATGTAAAATATACTGTCTTGCCTTCAGCCGTGGGTATCATTCTGCACATCCACATATGTGTCACACTTGTTTAGCACCAGATTGAAGGAGCAATCTTGGGTCCTCTATCTTCTTATTCCTTATGAATTCCTCGCATGTTTTCAGAACATTTTTTTTTCTTCAATTTTGTAAAGCATGCCAGGAAAGGCAGAGAGGGGTGAAGAGGGCACGTGGCAGATGGGGCATTAGCAATGGGTGCCAGTGGGAGCGGGGGGTGGGGGGGTAAAGAGGCGGCGAAGGACATGGGGAGAGGCGGCTGTATGGGGGGGGGATTTAGGTTAAAACCAGATGATTAACTTTCGTTGGGGACCGGCAGCCGGCCAGGCATCAGGCTTCACATAAGCTATTTCAACAGAGTGCAGAAAAGACAGGGGATTGGAGGAGGGCAGAAGAAAAGGAGGGTCCTCGTGAGGGTGATAGCGTGGCTCCGCTTAAGAACGCCCTCCCTCCTTTCTTCCGTTCTTCAACACCCTTCCCTCCCTCCCCCTACCTATCAACCTAGTTGAACGGAGCGGTTAAGGGGCAGCGGCAGTCCGGCAGCCGCAGCAATTCGTTAGTCACGCAACAGCAGCGAAGTACAATGTCCCTGTCAGACTGGTTCATCGCATCCTGGAATCACCTCACTCGCTTCGATGGCCACTTGACACACGCGCAGCAACATGCCCCTGTTGCCCTCACTGATCTGTTGTTTTTCTAATTAACTGCTTGAGCATCATTTACATGATAAATCTTCACAAATGTCTAGGTGTTTGTTGTGTTTTTGTCTGTTAAGTGTTGACCTTCATATTAAAGTACGTGAAAATCTTCGAGGGCCAGCTTGAGTTACGATTTCTAATTTTTAAAAAGGTACCTTAATAGACCAGAAATAATAATAATAATAATAACATATAGATTAAGATAAGCTCTTCTTGCAACATACTGTTTTGTTAGTGTATGTAATATATATTCAGAACATGCTTATACAAGACCTAAAGCCCCTATAAGGGATCTGTTCAGATGCTTGACTCGTTTCCACATAAATCAGTTATTTTGTAACCATGAGTAGTTGGTTTTGAAACAAGGAGTCTAAAGAACAGGCAAAATGAGACTCTGTCTTTGCTCGCTGTTGACATTTTGTTGAATTAAAACTAAAGTAGCTTCCTGTGTTTATTAATTAAGACAAACATCTGCATTGCTGTCCTTTCTCTCTGGTGTTTATGAGGACAGCAGGTCAGAGATCAGTGGAGTATGTCAGGAACAGTGTAATACCTTTCATTCGTTTAACTCATTAGAGTCGAAAGTGGGTCACCTTGTGAACTTTAACGTGGCTCTAGGAGCTTTCTGGGTTAACGTGACAGAGCAGCAATAAATGCAACGCTGGCCAACAACCCCTAACATGTAAACAATGGATAAATACAAGTAATTAATATTCTTTCTTAATAACTGCTTGAAAGACTCAAGTGTTGCCATGTAGTGTGTTTTTACATGAAGAAATACAATGATTTGTTTGGCCTATTTTCCAGGTGACAGGTGTGTTCAGCAAAGAGTACATTCCTCAGGGGACCCGTTTCGGGCCCTTGCAAGGCGAAATCTACACCAAAGACAATGTGCCCAAACTGGCCAACAGGAAATACTTCTGGAGGGTAAGGCAAACCACACAATTCATTTTACATACACTAACATTTATGCATCAATAACACATTGGCAAGGTACAGCTTAAGAAGGGTAAAGTTTCAAGCCTAGATGTGAGCAAATGACCCTGGGAAAAGTCAAGGAGTGACCGTGGACAGGTTTTTCTTAGCTTCCTGTAATTCATTAAAAAAAACAAACAAAAAAAAACATTGGTTGCTCAGAGGCAGAAGTTTCACATCAAGTCTGTGTCCATACGTCAATAAGGGAAAAAAAAATGCATTCACAGAGATTGCACTGCTGTACAGAAGTTTTGGTCAAAATTTTAGAGGAAGTTGTGACCGCTGGTGGCACGTAACAGTGGATTAGAATGCTCACACAGTCATGAGAGTCTTACCGGCATTAAAGCTCTACGCGACTTGTGTCACATGCGCAAAAGGATAGGGCCATTGGCCAGTACACACACACACACACACACACACAGAATCCTTGTCTTTCTGTTAGTTTTCAGTTAGGAGTTCAGGTTTCTTTTCACTAAGTAATCCTGATTCAGCTTGTCACTCAGGAAATTTTGCATACTGCTGAGTCAATTCCCATAAGGACTTTTTGATGCCATCCTACGTATTTCCCTTCCGGCTTCACTTCCTGTAAACCTGTGAGGGGTGTTCCTGAGCCACAAGAGTGAAAGTCGACATTCCACGGAAGTGATTATGTTATCAGCCTCATGACACAGGTGCATGACATGTGCAGACGTGCTGCCAAAGGCATGCCCTGCTTCTGGCTGGCTGCCAGAATCTCTGACATTTCGCTTTCATCTTGTTTTTTTAATCACAGACCAGCAGATGCTTCTTTTTTTTTTTCTCCTTTGTTTTTTTTTTTTTTTTAAGAATTCATTTTGCATGTATAGAATGAATTTAATATACAGAAATAATAAAAAAGAAGTGAAAGAGGAGGCAAAAGAAGACAGAGAGAGAGTGAAAGAAAGCCAGAGAGAGAGTGTTGTAATAAGCCCCGCCTCCTGCTTCACACCTCCAACACAGTGACACTGTATAACACACACACACAAGACTCTAACTCTCAGCACACACAGAGCAGAGCTGTAAGGCACGGACAAAAGGAGCAAAATACTGTGACTGATAACTGAAGAGGATACAGTATATTTAATTGCACATGGCAGAGGTGATTATTTTTTTAAGCTTTATAATTCTGAGCTATTTTGATATGTTATTCATAGATCTTTGATTATTTACAATATATTTAATCAACATTCTTACGCTGTATATATAATAGTAGCATTAGTGGTAGATGTGACCACTGCAGTGGACGGTTAAGTTAGTTATTATACTGGATCAATTTAATTTCCAACTGATACTCATTATTTTACACAAAAATCAGCTACTTTACATTTCTTTAAGTTTATACATATCTCAGACGTATCGCATTTGTGAACATGTTTTAATTCCATTTTCTCTATTTCTCTTCTTCTACTTCTGCAGATTTATAGCGGTGGGCAGCTTCAACACTTCATTGACGGCTACGATGTCCACAGGAGCAATTGGATGCGTTACGTCAACCCTGCCTGCTCTCTTGCTGAACAGAACTTGGTAGCATGCCAGAACGGCCGGGACATCTATTTCTATACCATCGGTCCTGTGGAGCCCAAACAGGAGCTGCTGGTCTGGTACAGTCAGGAGTTCGCCCACAGGCTCTGCAGCCAGCAAGACGATATCAAACACAGTGAGTGGAGCAGATGCGTAAAATGCTTCTAAGTGGATGCCGATGTAATGGTCTCGCTTTGTAGAACTTACAGTAGACAAGCTGACTAATTATACTGAGGGACCAGAAACTCAGCGGTTCTTTATCATTTTATGAGATGTAAGCTGTTGAAAGTATAGTATTTTAGCTGTTTTGTGTATAAAACGTACAAACAGATTTGGCTTTACCTGAAAACATTTTGAGCGAGCCTAAGTTTCATAGTAAGGAGTGAAAGGAACCTGATTACCGGTTTTAGTGGCGAGGCAGAACAATGGCTTAAAAACCACTTTTGTGTTTTTTATGCACAATATCCGATAAAGTGACAGATTTAGATCAGTGCCATGACTAAACAAGTGTCACGAAGGCTGCGCGATAACTGTTATCAGGGAAATTCTTTCACTTCAAAGCGAATGAAGACACGTTATTCCCTTCCTGTGAAAAAAGACCTGATCTTATCTTTTTACCAACAAACAAGATAGCTGATTTGATTCTCTTTCTTTCTGTCTGACTTAAAGAATAGTGAGTTGAATATATGACAGATCGTGGGGAATGTACACACCGCACGGAGACCAAACAAATCTCTGTATTTCATGAAATGTGTGTTACGCATTGTGGGATTGAAGGAAAGCAGAGTAATCTCAGGTGTATAATGGCTGGTCAAAGTACCTTTGTGAGTCATTGGTTTTCAGCTATTAGTAGAACATCAGGTCTTACCCTCATCACCATGACCGATGAGGGTAAGTCTGATGATTCATGGATACTGGATACACAAGCCACGTTGCCATTTGTCTCCGTGACTAATGCTAAGGCAAGGCGAGGTATCATTACCTTGTTTTATCAACTTAAGTATCTTGAAAGCATTTACCTTCCTTTAGGTCACAGACCAAGACTCTTAACTGTTGCAAGCTTCATATTTCAGGAACTGATTGAATGAGTGCAATCAAGCTTGACAGCTTTTTTTTTTCTGGAACTGGTTGTTGATACTTTGTGGCAGCAATCAAATGCAAAGAATGGTAAATGGTACCTTGAGGACTTTTTAATCAGCTCGTTCTTTAAGACAGCAGTTGTGAGATTTCTTTTTCAAACCAAAACAAGTTGATGTGTGATGTGTGTTACTTTTATATTTGTAAAATGGCACTTTTGTTGATAATGAAGTAAAGATATGCAAATAGAGCGATATGATCGACTAAGGTACCTTAAGAATAACTCACGGAATGAAAACTTGCAGTAGTAATTTTGACAAATAACAGAAGCCATGTGAGAAAATGCTATCTCAAAACAGAGAAAGCAAAGGAAAAACGGAAGAGATGTTTCTGTTTTTTTTTTCTTTTTTTTTGCGGTCTGTACGGTAAGGCAGCTACAGTGTACCCAGAAAAGGTTACACAAACGAAACTCAGAGTCTTGCTGCTCATATGTGACACATACAGACTCCCACTCACTTTACCACCAACCCTGTCTCCCACATCAAAATCACTACAGTGATTGCCGAACAGAAACCTGTCATCTATGATTTACGTATCATGTCAAAACTGAAACTACTATCATTTACCATATGAAGAAGTGCCTTCTGTAGGTGGATGCCCCAAAATGCCTGCGAAACATTTTTAACTTAGAAAAACTTAAAAAGCTGATTGCGTTTTTTTCTTCTGTTTGATGCTCACTGCTAAAATACTAAAATATACATATTTTTATCTTTCTCTAACAGAAAACACGAGTACTAACAAGGAAGACCAAGAGCATGAGTACGTAAAACAACACTTACCTCAGCAGACGTTTCTTAAAGAAAGAGCAAAGGAAGAGATAAAGGAAGGGAGGCACGATGACACAGAAGAAAAGATTGATGTGGAAATGTTGGAGAGAGACACTCCACCGGACACACCTGATGACCAGATAATCGACTTCAGCAAAAAAGATGAGAAGGAGGATAAGGATCCAGAGGGAAGGTTCATCATTCCTTCCCCTCAGCTCGACCACAGAGAGCCCAGTCTGGGGTTAAATCATACGTACTTACCAGATCACCACCCGACACTCCCAGCTGCACACAGAAATCTTCCCCTTCACCTCCATGGTCTCTATGGGCACAGAGAGGGCCTAGTGTCATCTTACCCAGTTTACTCCCAGTCCAGACCTCTGCAGCCCTCCTACCAATTCCTTCCTCCCTATAACCCACATTATTCTCGCCTCCTGCTCCCTCCATACTCGCCTCCTTTTCATGGGATTCTGGCCTCGAGAGGATCCCTCCAATACAGCGGATATCCTGGCACCGACGGACTCCTGTACCCCCCCGTTGGCCCACCCAATCTACTTCCAGTGTCCCTCTCCTACTCCGCATCTCCGCAAGGAGGTCTGAAAGAGCTAACACCAAATATTTCCCCGCCAAGAGGAGCCCCAGCCACTCCAGAGCTCTCACCGCCTGCCAAGTCCAACAGCCAGCATCAGTCCCCTGAGCAGTCTTCCTCTGGCTATGAGGAGGCTATGAACCTAAGCCTGGCTACAACCAAAAGCAGCACAGCACCACGCAATGGGCCTGGTCACAAATCCCTGCCCTATCCACTGAAGAAGCAGAATGGAAAGATCAAGTATGAATGCAATATCTGCTCAAAGACCTTTGGACAGCTGTCAAACCTCAAGGTAACGATTTTACATCCTCTTAATAAATTCAAAAAAAATTTTTTTAATCACATTTAGTATTTGTTGTTTGACATAACTACTCGTGACCTTTGGTCTAATTTATGTAATTGTGCTGTAGGTTCATCTGCGAGTGCACAGTGGCGAGAGACCATTCCAGTGTAACCTCTGTAAAAAAAGCTTCACTCAGCTCGCCCACCTCCAGAAACATCACCTCGTCCACACGGGAGAGAAACCGCATGAATGTCCGGTATGTTGAAGATCCTGACCTATGTGCGTGCGTGCTGGTGTGTGTTTTCCTCTCTAGCTATACGCTTCATATGCAAGCGGTTTACTGAGGAAATGTTACTGTTTATTCTTTAAACGCTGCTCTTCACTTAAGAAATGTTGATGTAAAACCGAGAGTGTGAGAGACACACAAAGAAACTCAGTGTACACACAAAATAGGTAACTGCTCTCTGACTCACATATCTTTCTGGTAATGCAGAGTCTATTTGATTTTCACTGAGCCACAACCCAGTTTGTCATGCGACAGCATCTTTATGCTTTTGTTTGCAAATGTGACACTGTGGGTGTGAGGGTTATTGGATAAAACTAGTCTTACCCAGAGAACTGGAATAACATGATCAATCTTGATACCATAAGATGACATCGCATACCAAAGTTTTTCCATAATGAACCTGAACACAGTTCAGCCTGTTTTCTTTAGGTTCTTCACTTTATAATTAGTCATGTTATGGTTACTCACTGAAGCTCTAACCTCTCACATCATGTTTTTCAGGTGTGCCAGAAGCGCTTCAGTAGCACCAGCAACTTGAAAACACACTTGCGACTACACTCTGGGGAAAAGCCTTACCAGTGCAAGCTGTGCAACACCAAGTTCACTCAGTACATCCACCTCAAACTGCACCGCCGTCTCCACAGCAGCCGCGACCGCCCCTATCGCTGCCAGCTCTGCGCCCAGGCCTTTTTCCACCATTTCTCTCTCTGCATCCACCAGCGCACCTCCTGCCCAGCTAGCTCCAGCGCTCCCGTCGATGTGCACATGAAAGAGATGGTGGCGCGGTTTGACGCCAGCCAGGAGGCCGACACGCTCGCGGAAGGAGCATCGGCATCTCAGGTGGGGGAAGCTGTTGAGCACTGGCTGGCTCGTACCTTGGAGGGTGAAGGAAAGGAAGACCAGAAGGAGGCCACCATGCTGCTAAAAGCTCTGACTGCAGCTATTAGCACACCGCTGACACCAATGACGCAATCAGCATCACACCACAGTCCTCCTCATGCCTACCAGGAGAGGGCCAGCGTCGTTCACCTCCACAAACGGCCATCTGTGAAAACAGAAGGACAGTGAGAAGGACTATAAAGTTGAACATACAGCATATAATCTACCAAGAATATGAGTGTCACCAAATAAAATTCCCTGTCTTGCCATATGGGGCATGATGGGGAACATGAACTTACCTATTCCAATGAGCACAACACCAAAAGATGAGCATTCCAAAGACTGGGTGATAGTATTAAGTGATTGTACTTTCTCCCCAAACCTCAGTTTAAACAGAGAAACATGGGAGGTGTTGTTAAGCTGTGAAGTATTTAAAAACCCTTTTTACTCAGGTAGACAATTATTTTCCTTTTTGTGCTTTAACTTATTCCTTTTTTTAAAAAATGGCATCACCATTATTTATTTAGTTTATTTGTAGTTCTTTCGTTTTCTGTTAGTGTTATTTTTGTGTGTTTGCGTTTATGTGTCGGCATTTCCGGAGAGATTGTGAAGCTCTTAGGAAAATCGCAAATGGACTCAGGAAAAAAGAACAAAAAAACATGTGACACGAACCTGTGGATGAGCCTTCACTCGTTATGTTGTACTGTGTGCATTATTTTACTTTGTCAGTCAAAGACAGAACACGGAGATGGCGCAAACCACCTTCCAACTCCCCCCAAAAAAGTCTGCAGCTGTTTATTTATGATAAAGGGAAACAAAGAACCTCTTGAAACTGTGTAATAATAAGCATTTGCCAAAAATTACAAGCAAAAAACATGAACACGCAGCGCTGTTTTTTGGATCATTATTTAACTCGTTCTTACATCATGAAGAGATTCAGACAAAGCATTAATCACCTTTTTGATGACTTGACTTGCCAAGTTTGATACCGCAGACACACTCTGTCCTGATCAAAAGCTAACGCAGCCAAAAGAAACAAAAGACAACAGATTCAATGTGAACAGTTAGGGAAACGGGTTCCTCTAAAAAAAAGAAAAAAAAAAAAAAGAGGATGTTTTACATGTTTATGTTTCCTACACAGAACTTTTTACTCCAGATGTTACTGCAAACAAGAGCTTCATCCAAATGTAAACTGAAACATCGGTACCTAGCTTTTTAATATTTTTGTATTGTAGCACTGTACAGTAACGATGCAGCAACATCGGTATGCTTTTGCCATTCTTTAAAATTTTACTACTGAGTAATATACTTTTTTTTTGTTTTTTAGTGCTTTTTCCTGTACAGTATGTTTGTTTATGTAGTTTATTTTTGCAAACAAGTTATGAGAGGTTAAAAATTTATATGTGAGAGACTATTTTGATGATACTTTTATATTTACATAATGTAGCATATTAAAGCTATTGTTTCTATACATCTCGTGTTTCGCGTGTGCTTTCATGCCCGGGGTAATCAGTTTCTGATATATCACCGTCCACCTTTGAGAAGATAAAACTGAGATTGACTTCACAATCGGATCCAGCACAGGTTTTAAACACAATTCTTCCATTTATACAGGCTTGTGACTGGCGCTCGGGGTTCACCGCTGGTGCTTGTAACCCCAGAGGATGGGTATCATTTGCATGTTAGGTAAATGTGTTAACCACTGCACCACAGACTCACAAGAGTTTGACACAGCAGGTGGAGCCACACGTTTGATTTAGCATAGAGTTTTACACCAGGGTCCTGCAGCACAAAGCAGTGTTTGGGTTTATCCAGGTAACTTGAAGGTACTATGAAGGCAGGTCACTTTTTACTGGGGTATATTGCCATGTGAACCTAACTCGTTCTGCTAGATCAACAGGTGTGAAGTCACCCCTCACTGATCAATCAGTTTGCTTGAAAATACTGGAGTGGCTCCATTCTTTGGACTTCCATGTGTGGATAGTACGAAGGTCTAATAGTGGCTAAAGTCATGTTTCCCCAGTGAGCATCAGAGTTGAATATAGATTTTTATGTGCAACTTTATTACTTTTTGTTCCCCTTTTGGCTATGAACAATTTTACTGTTCTATAAGCATTGATATAAACAAGACACATATTTTTACTTGCTGAATTTATATCAAATTCACACACAGATTAAGCCTACACTTGAATTCTGAGTTTTATATTTATTCTTTACTTGCTATCAGACATCATCGGGGCTCCACCTGAAAGGATAAAAAAACTAAAAGTGCCTTTCAGACATTAATTTAATGAAAAATCAGACCTGTGATTTATAGAAACATAAATAAAATGTTTATGTTTAGTTCAGCTGGAGCACAAAAACACTGGGCCTTTTATGTCATTTGGAAAGAAGGGTTTTCTTTTTCTCTCTCATTTTCTTTTCTTTTTCTTTTTAAATTTCACTTTGTGAAAAATTACAAAAGTCACGATGACACAGTTACCGAGCTTGTGCTGAACACAATGCAACATCCTGCTTACTTCCCCTTATTTTCTGGTAATAAATTCTAGGAAGTCATATGCTACATCCTTCTGATCATTTCACCTTTTAGTCTGCCTTTCCTAGAAAATACAGGAAATTAAGGTAATCACTCACCAACATAAGTCATAGAAAGTATCCCAAAGTTAACATTACAAAATCACTGAGTCTGACAACACATTAGAACTCCTATTATGGAGTTCTTCATTGTTGTATTACTGTCAAGTGTTTACAGTGTTTGATGAAAAAGGGTGAGTAACAGTTTGACTCACAGAACAACCATTTTTAAATTTAAGGCAAATGATATTTACTGGCTTTTAAGTGGTTTTTATTCAATTTTTTTGTGTGTTTTGGGGTGATTAGGTTTAGATAAGTCATTTTATTTTCATTAGTTAAATGACCTGGCTGGCTGTAGTAAACAATCTTGGTTGTGGTTGTGTCAACAGCTTCGTCTGAAATATTCGGCACTTTCTGAATTGTCATGATGTCCTCGTCAGTTCGTGCACTCTTAGTTAGAATAATAAGTGCTGTTACTTAAAAACATTGGAGGTCTTGACTTGGATCACCAGCTGTTTCTCCTTAATATTTCTTATTTTTGATTTTCATTTATTATGCAATAATCTCATTACTGGCTTTAGAACATGTTTTCTGAAGCAACACATTTAAAAAATTTTTATTTTATTTAATTTTATTCATTTTTTTTCTGTTTATTTTTTTTAAACAAAGCAGACTCTTGATTCTCTTGGAATCGCTGTATACAGAAAAAGATAGTATACTAAAACAAAACTGACATTTTGCAGTCATTTTTAGAATTGAGATAAATGAAAAAAAAAAAAAAAAGCACGCCCTAGATTTATTACACATTTAGTTCCGGTAAAATAGAATTAGGGGTTCCAAATTAGAAACCACTGTTTTAAACCTACTTTGTGAGGGGAACATGTCCAAAAAAAAAATGCCCAAGGTACATTTTTAAAACAAACCTGTACCGAAAAGAACATGAAACCCCAGAATAAGACTCTTACATGATCACTGTCACTCCATGTTAATGAGGCACAGTTTCAATCAAACAAAGTCTTGAAGCAAAGTTACTGTAAGTACGGTTTGCTCATTACGGTAATTGTATTTGGTATTTCTTGATCTGTCTCTCTCAACTGCTTTCTTTTTCTTTTTGCTGTGCAATGGCTTCTCATTCTATAGTATTTTCTGTTGTGAGCTCTGCTACGGGGGAGAACCCCACAGAAAATACCTACGCACCACTGACCAGAATAAAAACACTGTCAGATCTTTAACGTGAGCAAACCACCATGGTGACAGGAAATCCTTTCTCCCGGCAAGCTGCCAGGTACACACTTATGTTACTGTGCAACCGAACAGCAGATGAAGAAGCTGCTGTTAGAATTTGAAAAAAAGAAAAAGCCCAGTGCGATGTTTTGATGAAAAGAAGAGGGAAAATAACACATAGACGGTTTCCTTAGCACATACAGATAAATAGTTGAGTCTCTGAAATGTGTGTAGGCTATCTGTAGCCTACACATTACAGTGTGTTGGGTTCTTTCCTGAAAATATATGTTGAAGTCCTTCCAATGTTATTGAAAGGACTAGCTACTTTAAACTAATGACTACCAATTTAAGACATTTTGTTGAACAATTAAAAATGTCAAAACTAAGCCAAGAAAGTCCTCCCTCTTTCAATTCTAAAGTTTTACATAGACTATATTGCCAAAAGTATTCACTCCCATGTCTTCACATACATATGAACTTGAGTGACATCCCATTCTTAATCCATAGGGTTTAATTTGATGCCAGCCCACCCTTTGCAGCTATAACACCTTCAACTATTCTGAGAAGGCTTTCCACCAGGTTCAGGAGTGTGTTTATGGTTATTTTTGACCATTTTTCCAGACGGTCTGAGCTCAGACACTGATGTTGGATGAGAAGGCCTGGCTCACAGTCTCCACTCTAATTCCAAACTGTTCCCACAAATTTGGGAGCATGGAATTGCCTAAAAAGTCTTGGTATGCTGAAGCATTAAGAGTTCCTTTCACTGGAACTAAGGGACCGAGTCTCACACCACAAACCACGACCACCCCCCCAACCACCCACCCGCCACCACCAAACTTTACACTTGGCACAATGCAGTCAGACAAGTAGTAAACCTTCACTATGTACTACGCACCTCAGCCACTGGGACTGAATCAGAAACGATGTTGGTAATCTGTCATTGCTGCACTGATTGCTGGCTGACATGAAGCAGAAATCCTCTTCATGCTTACTATCCATTTGATTTTACAATTTTTGAAAATATTGTGACACCCTCTAGTTCCTCTCTGTCCAACAGCCTGTAACAAAAAAATTCACTCAGCCCTAAAGAATCACAACAGGAAATGATTAATTTGCCACATAGCGTGGCTGGCAAGTGAAAATGAAAGAAATACACTAAAAAGTAAAAAAAAAAAACACACACACACACTGGGCTTTGGAAAGATAAGTCATTCAAGTCTTTCAGGTTGTCTCTTTATTAGAATTTTTGCATGAACCATGCAGTCACACAGCTCCCCATCTATTATGTTCTGCACAAGGAAGTTTTCTTCATTTAAACATTCAAGGGACTAAAGTTTCCAGGGAATTTGTTATCTTGTTTCAGATTACATTTATCTTACAAGTTCTCACTTTCTTGGGGAAAGTGAGAACTTACACAGGATCAAGACAAGCCTTTAAAGGAATTGCTACATGATAGCTCAGTTGTCTAAATTGAGTCATTTCCTTTGCATTCAAAATTTCAAAGAACAAAGGTCTTAGACCTCGGGAGTTTGAAACGTTTCAATGTTTCCACTGAAACATTTAAAATCCAAAGCACCCAGTCTTTAGTGGTTTTCAACACCCCTTTCCGCATAGTATCAACCATTAAAATCCTACATACCACTTGCATTTTGACACTGTCATTCAGTTGTGGCATGTAGCCACCATTGAATGACATCATCAAAATGTAAATAAGCTTAAACTTGATTGACATCATAAAGAGGAGTACTGGAAGAGCTTCACTTGAACCTTCTGGGCAGTTAAAAAGTAGTGGCAGCACCTGCCACACTGTATCCACTTCTTTTTCTTGGAAATAATGACTGTAGTAGTGACTCAGTGTGCGTGCGGCAAAGAGAGCAGGTCGGCAAATACGGAGACGGAGAACAAAGAACGAAAAGACTGGCAGAAATGTAGTTATTTATTTGTCTGGAGCCGAACATTCACTGAAATTAGATTAATATTTTCAGTGCCAACTTAAACCCTGGTCACAGTTAACATTCTTACAATCCCCACCTGCAAGATTTAATTAACTGCAACGGATTTTTTTCTACCTGCCATATTTATTTGTATGCTAGTACAATGTCACATTTATATTGACTACATTAGTTAATACCTTTGATCTTTAAATAAAAGAAAAAGAAGCACTGAATGACATTTGATTATATACTGTTACTGTGCAACAGGTTAAAGAGAACTTAGCTGCAGGCAAAAAAGATGAAACTAACGCCTCATGCAGGATTTGGCACCGGAGTGGATCAGCCAGAGGCAGTAACGCTCAGCTTTGCTGTAGTTTGTTGTCTTGAAACTAAAGATGACGCTCCAGAGATAAACTCAAATTTGCTAGTCACGGAATTTGTTTCACTTTGGCTCATACATATGTATGGTTGTCACAGGGTAGTCACAGGGTTGGGGTTTGAGAACTGCCTCAGGAGTTGTCTTTCAAGTATCATTATTATTATTTTTTATTGAAAATTTTTAGCAAAGTGACATAAGAAATTGGTTAGCAGTTTGAGATTGACCAGTTTTAGGTTAACACTTATGGAGTTAGTGGCAGGTGAATCTAAGGGCATGTAAATTAAAACACGGGCCCTTATTAATCACATAACTGTAACTTTAAATGTTTCAAGCTGGTATACTCGTATGCAGGTATACAGGTGTGGCCCATTCGTGTGGTTAAATGACAAGTTGGGAGAGACAGAGAGGAAGCTTGCTTAAATTCAAAGATTGATGATTAGGTAATGTTACATCATAAAATGGTAGCAAATGGAAAACCTGAACAAAAACCTAAAAGTTAAGTTTGTATAAAATCACAGATAACACCTGAGCTAATGGATGTTTTTAACCGTGGCCGAGCCTCTTGCCCGTTGCCCTTTTTACTTGCAGGGGAGGGACTGCGTTGGATAAGCACCAAACAGGAGGGTGTTTAATCTCGCGAACAACTCCTATGACCCCTGAGCATAGCTTTCTGTCTCAGTTCAACAGAAAGATTCCAAGGATGATAATGTCAAAAGGGATGGGTGTGTTTATTTGTGTGTTTTTTTCATGTGGGCGGCTATGGCTTGAGTCAGCTAGAAACAAACACCCAGACTTTGCCCTGTTGACAGCATTCCCTTTCAGTTTTGGCTCCCTGATAACCAGCGACTGATGTTAAGAAGACTACAAAAATGTCCTTTTTCGAGACCTTTACATCTTTAGGCGCTGCCTTTAAATCCTCTTTTATTTGGATTCATTTCTGTTGAACTTTGTGCTGCCATGATTGACTTTCGGTAGCAGTTATTTTTAGTCAGCAGCAGTAAAGGCAGTAAATAGGTGTGGGGCATTGAGTAATAACAAGGCTGTGATGCTGTAGCAATCGGCTAAATGGGTCTAAAGGTTTCACCTATAAAGATAAAAAAAAAAAAAAAATCATATGGTGTGAGTTCATAACCATGTCATCCTCTGCATTTTCTTCAGAACAAAATGTTTATTTATATTTATTTATATATTTATTTTATATATATTTATATTCTTTTCTTAATAGTGTGAATTATTATATTTTTACTTATATTTATAATAACTGCGGCTGCTGTTACACCCAAATTTCCCCTCTGTGGGACAATAAAGGCTGTTTCTTCTTCTTCTTCTTTACCTGCAGCTGATCAACAAAAACCTAAAATCCCAGCACAGTGTGACCCCGGAGGTATCACCCCTCCCAATACGAACTAGATCATGTGAGTCTTATCTGACTCATCTACTCTCTCACTGGCCTCTGCCATGATGGAGACAGTGTGTGTGTTAGCACTCCCAATGAAGCACAGGGTTGCTGCATGTCTCATTAAACAAATGAAGACACGATCAGAAGGAAAATGAAGGCTTCTTTTTTTTTTTTTCACTTTTTCACTGATCCCTACTTTAAAGAGCTAAATGAGCTATAACCTATAATGGCGCAGGTAACGAGGAAGAAGCAGAGATAAATAAGTTTGTTCCTCGTTTGCTCCTTATTTTACTGACAGTACATCAGCCACTTCCTTGTCTTAACGCGTAACAAACTTGACCTGCTCTCTGATTCGTCCGAGCAATCTCGTGACGCCATCTAGAGGCAGAGGAGGCTAAACGCGTGTGAACGCAGGAGCAGCATCCGATGATCAGGCTGCAATAAGCACAGGCCACACGGTGTCGTCCTGGATCCGTTGAGCTTGCACACAGACGCACAACGAAGAGCTACTTTGTAGCAATTGCTGAAGAATTCTTTGCACAGATGCACATCATCAGAAGTGCAAGAAATACAAAGATAGATAGATAGATAGATAGATAGATAGATAGATAGATAGATAGATAGATAGATAGATAGATAGATAGATAGATAGATAGATAGATAGATAGAATTTTTGTATCACTGTGGGCATTAATTGCACATGACACCCACGACAATAAAGCAAATTCCAATAATTTTCGCTACCACTGCAAAATACGTTTACAACAGCCGTGGATCACCTGCAGTGAGCGCCGCTGTTTGTCTGGGATGGGTGTTCCGTAGGGGCGTGTTCGCCACGCCTGAGCTCTGCGTGCTACACACAAAATGAGGCAGTAGGAGCACCAGCTGTCAGCTGTCAGTAAGTCTTTTCTGGCCCTCAACCGTTTTCATCAGCTTTGAATGCTCAGCGAGGACGCAGACCCGACTCATTCGGCCCTCTGACGTTCCCCCCGAGCAGGCTTAGAGATGGCGAAGAAGAGTTCAACCAAAAAGTCTGTTAAAAGTTTGTTCTCCAAAAGCGAAGCCAACTTGGGCGAATCCGTGGAGAAGGATGTGCAGAAAAGAGAAGGAGAGAAGAAGAAGTTTAAGCTGTTCAAATTCAAGACAAAGTCGAAGAACGGCTCTGCCTCTGAGAAGTCAGCTAATGAGAGCCAGCAGGTACTCAGGTATGCTTGCCAAATGTCGTGATGTTGACTCAGTGGCCTTTTCTCATGCGTGCATTTGTTATATGCTTGAAGGAGTAATATGAAACAGCTCCTGATGCTTTAAAGCTGCAGACAGACTCCAGTTTTCACTCAGTAGCTTGTGGCTGCAGTTTTCAGTGGTTTGCTGAAAGAAACGTTCCTAATTAAGCGACACTCACTGCTGTGAATCAGCAGGGATATCTCATAGGAACTGTCAACTTCCATAACCTTTTGAATAAAGTAATATACTTGAATACAACCATACAGCCACAAAGAACGTTTGCTGGATATAACACTCTTCCAGTGGAAAAACTAAGTACATACTTGACAAGCTGGTCCTCCCCTTCTTTAGCACAAACCTGCATTTTGCATAACTGTCCACTGTTTTCTGATATGGCATGCTGAAAATCGATATCACGCTTGCATGCAAAAATCTTTCAGTTCCAAAATGTTTTAGGGTTTCCTGTATGTATCGTTGGGTTGAAACCCCCCCCCCCCCCCACAACTATTCAAATATGGCGTTTGACCAGGCCTTTCCACAACCCTCCATTTCTACTTTTTGAGCTGATGTGCTGTTGAAAAAATCACCCTGATATTTAACTTCAACTTTCAGATAGATGGTGTTGTATTATCACGATTTGATATGATGCAAATTTCAAAATTGGGCAAGATGCTCAATCTGAAAGGCGTCCAGTGTCAACCTAGAGTTTTCTGTTGTTCTTTGTGGCTTGCAATGACCTTTCTGCTCAGGCCCATTTTGTGCAATCTGCTCATAAATTATACCCATGTGTAAGAGCCCGACAGTTTGAAGGGCCTCCATGGGATTTTCCGGTTTTTAAGGGGGCCGCAGCACTCTTGACTTTGGGAACCCCTGATCTAGGCTTTGTAGATTGCAATTTTACCTCGAGGTCTGAGGTGTTCCAGTAATAAGTGGCAGGTAGGAGAATAAAACACATGGATGGATGGATACAGAACCCTTTACAAATTCATTCTTAATGCACACAGCACGGTCACTTCACTGCTTTGGTCACAAACGTTTGCAACGCAAGCCATGCTGCAAAGCCTTAAGGATGCAGCAGCCGTGGGTGTGCATATAGACACAGGTGGGGTGGAGGTTAAGCTACTAATCACAGGCCAGGACAATATAATCATATTGTTCATGTGTCTGTAGTCAGTGACAGCTTGTGTTTGCACAGAGAGAATAATAAACAGTGAGCTGACACTGTGAGGGCTGCCTCTGCACAGGGCCGTTACGCAAGGATAAAATTTTAAACAGTGCATAAAGGCCATGCATCATTCATAAATAATAATTAATAAATCATGGCAGAGGTGTGTGTGTGTGTGTGTGTGTGTGTGTGTGTATAAAAGCAGAATGAAACAAATAATGGGGTCAGTCTTGGTAGCCTTTTATCCACTGATGGCCTATAAAAGGGACATCTCAAAATTATTTTTTTAACTAGTAATTATAGGATTCCATTAGTGTTTTGCAGTGAATGAATGCATTTTCAATTGTTGACACTGTGGATGGACAACCAAGAGAGAACTGTATCCAGATGTAGACTAAATCTGTTTGTTGCTTGTGCTGAGGATTTAATTTTAATCCATGTCCTGGATTTTAATCTGTCCAGCCTCGAGGATTTCAGTGTCTTAAGAAATACATCTTTAAGTTATAGTTTGTTTTGACTCCATCTCTCTGCAGTTCAAGGGTGAGGTCAAAGTCATGCCAGATGATATTGGAAACCTTGCCAACAGAGTATGAAGTTACAGGAAGGAAATTTGGCATTCCTTTTTCAGAAAAGCCAAACACACCCACACTTTGGATTTGTTGGGCTCTTAGGTGGTTTTGTGGATTAGCAGAAGTTCTGCAGACAAACCTGCCACTCCGCATGCCTTTCACACTGTCATGAAACTACTAATCAATTAGACGCTGCACACAAGCTACACCATTGTGCTTGGTAACATTTTTTTTTTGTCCCCAGCTGCAGGTCAGATGTCTCAACACAGGGGTGTTGAAGACAGTCATTAAGCTGAGTTCATAATAAGTCACTGTATCGTTGAACCTGTTGTGTGTGTTTCGGAAAAGTAAGCCAGTTATAACCGGGGCAGAGCCAGCCCGAGGCATAGGCGACATATGCGGCTGCACAGGGCCCCCTGACCACCAAGCTCGCCCACATTTGTCATGAAACTTTTTTGGTTTCTTTTAATTTTTTACAAATGCCAATGTCCTAAAAGAAAGAAGAGACTATTCTAACTGTCCAGATTTGTACACTTGTAACAACACTAATTTACTGAGTAGGCTACACTCTAATATTTCTGTCTTAGACTGATGCTAAAAATCTAATTCATGCATTTATTACTTCTAGGCTGGACTACTGCAATTTGTTATTATCAGGCTGTCCTAAAAGCTCCCTGAAATCCTTCAGCTGATCCAAAATGCTGCAGCTAGAGTACTGACAGGGACTAGAAAGAGAGCATATTTCTCACATATTGGCTTCTTTTCATTGGTTCATAGTACTGTATCACCTGAATAGAGCAGTTTGCTCTCAGACTGCTGGCTTACTTGTGGTTCCTAGGATACTTAAGAGTAGAATGGGAGGCAGAGCCTTCAGCTTTCAGGCCCCTCTTCTGTGGAACCAGCTCCCAGCTTGGATTCAGGAGACAGACACCCTCTCTATTTTTAAGATTAGGATGACTGTTGGGTTTTCTCTGTAATTATTGTGGGGTCTTTACCTTACAGTATATAAAGTGCCTTGAGGCGACTGTTTGTTGTGAGTTGGCACTGTATAAATAAAATGGAATTGAATTGAAAAGGCTGAAACAGTAATACATCCTAAAAAAAAAAAAAATTAATAATGAACTTTAACCCTCCTGCATTAATAACGATCAAGTTCAGAGGACAATGAAATGGTATGAAGGGGGCCCCAAATACAATCTTGCTTAGGGCCCCTTCAAGGCTTGGGCCGATCTGAACAGGGGTTACGTAAACTCAAAATGTGTTGAGTTAAAGAAAATACACGGTTATGTTTTGTTCCATTCATTCACATAAAGAAGGGCTGAAATTAATTGTGTAATTATTGTATGCTCTTTACAATATAAAGCACCTTGAGCCAACTGTTTGTTGTGATTTGTCGCTACGTAAATAAAATTGAATTGAGCAGTGGATCGGTGAAGTCTGAGGAGGCTTTGTCCTTAAAACAAGGGATGTGTTCCAAGCAGTGGATTGCTACACACTGCTGTTGAAATGATTCAGGGGCATTGATTCCACCTGACAAAGACCTCACTGTTAAAGTAATCTTTGATTATCTGTTATTCAGTGGAGGGTTAATCTTGTTTTCTTACACTATATTTAATAATTCAGTGACATCATTTTGAATCTGACATAATCCTTTGCTGCGTTTTGTGTACTTTTTCATAAAGACCGAGCTGATCTGGAATACAGTTAGGAGCAGTTTTTGACAGCTGTTATTGCAGGGATGTGTTTTCATAACACTGCACTTATGTCTTTAGCGGTACACCTGCCACATGTGTAATTCTTTTATTTTTAAAGTGGGGTGATTCCCTGCAGAGAATAAAGGAAGCAGCATCATAAAGCCTTTTATTGTGTTTGTATCTAACATGAAGAAAGAACGTGATTGTGATGCATGGTGTATCGCTGTGTATTCTGAAAACATACACTTGTTAAACATTAACTTTTAATACACCTCTTTCAGGTAACATCTGTATTCCCACAGGTGCTACCTGTGCCATGGTCTTTTTTTTTGCTGACTGTAAAATGGTAGCATTATCTATATACTGTGTTTGACTTTTGACTGCCTTAGGTGCTCGTTATGCATGTCTTGAATTTCAGTATGCATTAATTCATGTATTCATTCACCCAGTGTTTTCTCACCGCTGAGTGGATTTAATAAGAGGACTCCCCGTTCACACAGAACATTAGAATAAAGTTTCACACAGTCAAGTCTACATGACAACACATGCTTCCAAAAGCAGTTTTTGCACAGTAAAGAGGATCCAACTTTGGTAGTAAAAACCCAGTCATCAAAATAACATGTTGGCATTGTACATAATCATTAGGTCATGTGGCCAAAGGACCGATAATCTTATACCATGTCAATGTCTACGACTCACAAAAATCACTACTCCTCCTGTAGTACTGGGCAGACTTCAGTGAAGCTCGAACACAATGATGACCTGATGGGTCTTCATCCAAACTGTGCGCAATGTCAACATCTCACTTTTAATTTGATGTGTAATAACCTGTCAGTTGTGATGGATTGTGAGCTGGATGAGCTCCTACGTCATCGATGTTCTGGTTGTACAAAATACATTTCTTATCAGTGTTTTGGCATATGTGAAGTCTTTTTTTTTTTTTTTTTTTTTTTTTTTAAACTGCTCTATATGTTACTTTTAAGGGAACAGAATTATGTCCTTCCTCATGGGGACCGAGCTGGAATGATTTCTAGGGTTGAAGATTGTGTTCAGAATTAATGAGAGTAAAGTTGTGAATACAGGTGTGCCCATCCCAGAATATCTAATCTGGCCAAAACTGCATCCCATTGTTCCACATGCTTGAAACATGTAGCCAGATGGTTATGAAAAATATAATTGGTTACTGTAGATCAAGCCCTCATTTTCTTCTCTCAAAAGTGACACAAGACCAACAAGTATCTAGTACTGGAAGTTTTTGTTTTTGAAATGAAGAAGAAGAAGAAGAAACAGCCTTTATTGTCCCACAGAGGGGAAATTTGGGTGTAACAGCAGCCGCAGTTATTATAAATATAAATAAAGATATAATAATTCACACTATTAAGAAAAGAATATATATAAAATCAACAAACAATATTAACCTTAATACTACTAATAATAATAATAACACTATATACAATGTACATGATGTGCCTGTGTGTTGAACCTTAACAGGCCGGACTATTTACAGTATATTATATATTATCCTACATTGTGTAGGTTATTGTGGTTTTTGTTGGGAGCAGTGATGGTTATAAAGTCTTACAGCTGCTGGGAGGAAGGATCTGCGGTAACGCTCCTTTGTGCATGTAGGATGCAGCAGTCTGTCACTGAAGGAGCTCTCCAGCTCAGCAACAGTTTCATGCATGGGATGGGAGACCTTGTCCATCAGTGATGTTATTTTGGTTAGAGTCCTTCTGTCTCCCACCACTTGCACTGAGTCGAGAGGACATCCTAGGACAGAGCTGGCTTTCCTGATGAGCTTGTCTATCCTCTTCCTCTCAGCTGTAGACAAGCTGCTGCTCCAACATACTGCTGCATAGAAGATGGCTGATGCCACCACAGAGTCATAGAAGGTCTTCAGGAATGTCCCCTGCACTCCAAAAGACCTCAGCCTTCTCAGCAGGTAGAGTCTGCTCTGACCCTTCCTGTACAGCGCATCAGTGTTGTGAGTCCAGTCCAGTTTATTGTTTAGGTGAACACCCAGGTACTTATAAGAGTCCACTATCTCAATGTCCACTCCCTGGATGTTCACCGGTGTCCGTGTGGTGGGTCTGCGCCTGCGGAAATCCACCACCAGCTCCTTGGTTTTAGCGGCGTTGATCAGGAGGTGGTTCCGCAGGCACCAGTCCACAAAGTCCTGAGTCCACTGTCTGTACTCTGAGTCATCCTCACCTGTGATGAGGCCAACTATGGCAGAGTCGTCAGAGAACTTCTGCAGATGGCAGCGTGGGGAGTTGATGGAGAAGTCTGCAGTGTAAAGAGTGAAGAGGAACGGTGCCAGCACAGTTCCCTGTGGGGCCCCCGTACTGCAGACCAGCCTGTCAGAGACACAGCCCTGTGTCCTCACGTACTGTGGGCGGTCAGTGAGGTAGTCCAGTATCCACTCGGAGATGTGGTGGTCCACTCCTGACAGTTCCAGCTTGTCTCTCAGAAGTCCTGGCTGGATGGTGTTAAAAATGTTAAAATCATTCAAAATTATTCTATTTTTTTTTTTTTTTTTTTAAATATTAAAACGCATCATGGGTTTGTAATATGAGTAATGAAACAGGATTTTAGAGTAGTGGGTTAAAAAAGACTTCAGAAAGTGTTAAACGATTCCTTTTAAAGTTGCAACTATTTCTGTACAGAAGGCACTTTGAACTTAAGGAAGACCTTTATGAAATTCTTTTTCACGAGTATCAGGTGTTGTGTTTTCACACAGTGAAAGGCTTTGCCTGTCTTGGCATGTAAACACCATTCACCTGGGGCCAAAGATGCAACTCATCCTCTTATCTTAGGAAATCTGTTGTACCAGAAACGGCTTATTTGTCTCAGCCACTGCAGTAGTTAATTACTTGACTGATTCTTGGGTTGCCGGGGGGGGGGGACAAAACCTTTTGAGTCTGTCAGTATTAATTCAGTTCAGTTCGATTTTATTTATATAGCCCCAAATCACAACAAACAGTCGCCTCAAGGTGCTTTATATTATAAGGTAAAGACCATGCAATAAATGTAGAGAGAACCCAACAAAAGACTTGCTGTGTACAAGAGATTAGAGATGATTAATAATAACTAATGATTAAATGCATAAATGTATAAACACATTATTAGTATTGGGTTCTATTATTAAAGCTACCATAAAAGACCCTAAGCAGTTGTCACCTATACGAGTACAGAAATGTGAATATTTGTGTGTGTGTGTGTGTGTGTGTGTACATTGTGAATAGTTTCTGAACACAGTGATCTATAAATTTTGACAGCTACTCATGTTTGCTTGTCATTTGGCCTTTTTAGTCCAGCATCCGGTCGTGTAAAAGCGGAAACATTCTGTGCATAAAGAGGCCTTTGTAACGCTTGTTTAATGAAGTGACAGCTTGTGATTATTGATGGAGCCGCTCTGTTGACTTTGAAGCCTCTGTAGCGGTACAGAAATGAGTGGCGTTGCTGATGGCTGAACAAAGCCAGCACCTGTCGCTCCACTTTAAAACTGGTTGATAAGTTCAAATACAAATAGTTCTTTAGTTACTTACAATGATAGCTTAATGATACTTTTTTTTTTTTGATAGGACACAGATGATGTGCACAAAGCTACACTAATGGCCTAATTTGCCTTTGTTCTTAACATAGAACTCTGTTCTAAGAAGTGCCAACTCACTTTCTGTAAAGCCGGTTCTGTTCAGCATTCCAGTAACAGTGATTCACAGTTTTCTTTTGTTAAGCAACATATTTTTCCTTTTTTTTTTTTTTTCCTTTTTAAATTGTACCCTTTGTAATATGTGATGTTGCACAAACCTCATTGTGTTCTACAATATTACATTAAAAAATGCTACTCTGCATGTAGTACAAATACTGTGAGCGGGGTCAGTTAATTAATGGATTCAATCTGTAGCAATTTTTACATATTTCTGCACCCATTCCCATTTTTCACTTTGTGGTCCTCAGTGCTCTTGAGTCCAGTAACACTGCAGAGGACGGAGAGCCCAGAGCTGTCAACAATGACCCGGGCAAGAAGCATTCTTCTGTCTATGCCACCGCACCGAGGGTAAAGGTCAGTAAAGAAGTTGTAAGTGGTGAGCTCTTTTCACGTGCAGTTATTGAAAAATCCTGTTAACCTCCCATTTTTTTTCAGATAGCAAGCAAACTATAAGCCCCAAAGACTGTGTGCCACGTCAGTCTTTAACATGTTACATTACATAAATATAATATTTTAGTCAACAATTTAAAAAAAAAAAGTTATTGGCAAACAGGTAATCGGACCCTTTTTTTTTTTTTTTTTTTTTTTTTTTTTTTTTTTTAAACTAATGGTAAACCATACCGACCATATGGGAAAGCAAACAAACAGAAACACTATTTACTAATAAATGTCACAGCTTTGTTTGGGGTCAGAACATCTTTCTTTAAAGTCTTACATATTTAATTTGTAATCTCTAGTCTCATAATTAAAAATTAAGCAATAATTATATTTAAATTTACAATAGAGAAACAATAGACACTAATAAAGTGTCTTTGTGAGGAGTGGTGACATTAAAAAGTAGAGCCCAGCTGATACTGAATTTTCAAAGCAGTCAGGCTGTATTGAAAACAATTATTCCAAACTTTACTCTCATTAAACTCTAATCAAGTTCATGTCAGTTTATTTTTCTCTCTCTTCTATTTGAGCGTGACCCAGATCTGTCCATACTATAAGCTGGAGATTTTTTTTCCATGTCATAGTTCTCCCTAAACCTGAAATGTTGTGTCTGTAAATCAAGCAGGTCGATGTTTGACAACCACCATAAACTGCAGTTGTTTCAAACTTGGCAACCAAAAGCTCATGGCTGATTGCCCAGCTGGTAAAGAGTTTTAAAAGTCACCGCTCTGCCGTGCCCTAAACTGATCACTGTAATGGAAAGTGTTACCAGTTTCCTCAAAAGATGTTATCTGCAGCTCATTTGTTTGCTGCAATAGCTCTTTTTTTTCTTTTCTTTTTTTTTTTTTTTTTTTAAATAATTTATTGCCATAAATAAGGAAACGGAACTAACATCCACAAGATTGTAACCTGATTTAAAGTAAGAAAAAAAAGAGAAAAATTTCCATAATTTTTATGAGGGTAAAAACGGGACGTTCCCATGAAACGTGACGCAATTCACTGCAACTAAAATGTCGAGTGCATTATTTGGCTCTGTTTAAGCAACATTCTCAGTTTCATTTTTTTCTGACATGCAAGTAACACAAAATTATATTTTTCATTCTTTGACACACATTTGTGAGTAAAATCCAGTTGTTGGTGTATTAAGTCTTTTGTCTCTCAGATTTTAGGACACATCTAAGATTTTTTTTCTCTAAGCAGTTAGAGATCAGGAACTTGTCTCAACAACAATATTCTTGGGGTTTTATTGTATTTTACTTTTTATATATTTTTTCTTAAACATGCATAATGTTACCATATGAGCCACTCTTCAATGCTGGTCCTATTCCAGTTGTGTTTCACTGCATAACTCCGGGTCTTTTTTTACAGACTCTCAAAATAACTCAAATATGCAGTGTGCAATTCAGTGCAGTCTTTACATTATTTAGTAGTAGTAGTAGTATTTGATCAATTCTTAAAAATCACCTGAGTTGTCCCTACAAAAACACTCCATTTATAACCTGATCCCAGTATAGGACTACTCACTGAATGGCAGAAGGAAAGCAGGTGAAATTTACCACCAGAAGAGGGTGCTAGAAAGCAGCATTGTGGTGAAGCTATGATCTGGTGGCAGCGTACAGAAGCATTACTGCTGGACTGGAACATTTATAAGGGGGTAACTTTTGTTGTGCTTTGGTGCCTTATAAATAAAATTGAATTTATAAATACCGATGATGACGATAAAGGTTACGAAACATGAATGCACTTCATTATTAGATGAATCTATTAAAGGCCCTCATGTACTCAAGAGCAGAGAGTGACAACATTTTGTTAATGCAGTGACAGGATTGTTTTAAAAAAAAAAACAGCTCAGCTCACTGGAATGCTGCCTAACGAGTAAATAACTTCTTGGATGAATTAGAAAAAAAAAATGAGGTTCTTTTTCACTTTCCCCACCAGGTGGTACATTATATGCCAGAAACTCCCAAAGATTGAGATGGACTATAAATGTAGCATGTTGGGAACTTGGACATGGGTTCTTACTTAAGTCACTTCTCAAGGAAGCTGCCTGTTCTTTATATACCATGTGGTGTTTGATCATTATTAGATTAAAATAAAAATTTAGATTCACACTGATTTAAATCACAAAGAAAGTTATGGTCTCTGGTAGCTATAAATATTTGTGTGTGTGTGTGTGTGTGTGTGTTTTATCTCTCTTTCCTTGTAAATTATTTGATTGTGTTTTATGTGCTTGGAAGATACATCCACATGTTGACGTGAAGTATTTTGCTGATAACATAATTTACTTTAGATACCAGACTTCACATCTAATACAGAAGGAACCACTGCAGGCTCAACTGAAAGTTTTTAATCTCTGTGTAGATGTTGTATTTGCTTCTCATACTTTTCAGAATAGCCCTCACAGAAGGAAAAATGCTCGCAGGCACACCCAGTTAGAAATCTGACTGATGGCAGGCAGTCGTGTCTTCCATTTAACTTTCTCACTGATGCTCAACAAAACACAATCACCAGAATAGCATCACCACTATCTTTTCAATCAGTGTTTGCCTTGACAAGCTCAAAGAATAGCTTTATATAATGCTGATGCCCATATTCCGAAACTTTTGTCCTGATATGTCACTTAACGTAATTTGGTGACAGGCTTTTTTCCCACTTAGGTCTGTTAACCGTGGTATTTTAGTCAGCCATGCTGTTGCTGCAGATTCAGCAAATCATGTTCTACTAGCCTCTCATTGCTTTTAGGGTGGAGCAGCTTTTAGGAATGAAGTTAGGGTGTCAGCTCATTTGTTTTGTTTACAATCACAACTGAGCAACATCCTCATTCTTACCATTGAAATACACAGTGGGGTGGTTTCTAATTAACATGTAGCAAGTGATTATAATGAAATGTTTGCCATGCACTATGTTTGAAAGGTTGTATTTGTGAGCAATGGTACCTTAACAGTTTCTTTTATGGTTCTTAATAAAAATGCAGATATTGTAGTTGCAGCCTGTTTATTTTAACTATTTTGAAATTCTCTTTCCTTTTGAATTAAACGTTTTACTCTCTGTCCTTTACTTTTTTTTCTCTCTCAGGCCAAAGAGTTAAGCTACTCAGAGATGGACCTCCGTAAACCTAAAAGGTTTGCTAGCTTTACATTCGGTCTTAGAAAGAAGAAGAAGAGAGGTGAAGAGAACATCTCAAAGAGCACCTTTGGGCTTCCTACCCAAGACATTGAAGAGCAGGAAGAGGTAACAGTGAATCAACAGTTTAAAAAAACAAACAAAAAAAAACTGTTTGTTAAAATCACCTAAAATCTTTTTATTCATTTGTCCGTTAGGATAAAATATTCCACCCATTGCATAGTAAGGAGTGAGCCACAAATATATTTGGTTTTTTTTTATGACACAAAAAGTAAAATGTACTGAATTTGTTGATTTGGCATTCTCCCAGCAAAATGTGAAATCTGTTTGTTCATGGACACAAATAGATTTTTCTTTTTTTGTTCCCCCCATGACAGTCAGCATATATTTGTCATGTCATGTGTTTTGACAGAATATATTTCCATCTCTGCAGCACATATGTAGGACTGTAAAAGAAGTTGCTGCTGTTGTATTTCAAGCCGAACCGTGAAAGTTTTCTAAACTTAACCCAGTCATTTTTTATTGTTAACCCTAACCAAGTTCATTTTGATGCTTAACCCCAAACAAGTAACTAAAGTATTAAAACGTAATACAAATGTGTGAAAATCTGTAATGTGTGTGTGACTCAAATTTGATGAGAATGGTGAAATTATTCGCTTTACCACGAACCCCTTCAGCCACAAAATGTGAACTTTTTCCCTTTTAAAAATGGGGCAATAAATACATTTAATTAATAAAGTTTCAAATCTAGAGTTGCAGAACTTTTAAATGTTCAGAAATAAGTAATTACATTTATGAATGTGTCTCCTCAAAGATCTTTTTGTTGATCAGTAGACTATTTTGATCCATTGGTTAGAAAAAGTCTTGGAGGAATGTAGAAATACTTTAATAGTGCTTTGTATTGAACATAATTTTTCTTATATATATATATATATATATATATATATATATATATATATATATATATATATATATATATATATATATATATATATATATATATATATATATATATATATATATATATTTAGATTTTTTTTTTAATATCGGTAGCCTTGGGTCTGGAATAGCTCAGATGCTATGATAATAGACAGAAGGCTATCAAACTATATGTACAAACCATTATTACTTACACCAGACCTCTTTTATGTATTTTATCAGTTAAACTACAAATTATCTTCTTCTAGACTCCTGTGCAGCTGGATCCGGGGAACACTAAGAAGTTCAGTATGTCTCAACCAGAGCTTGACAGCAGCAGTAAATTTGACATCCCCTCTCCTCCCCCTGTAGCCACAAATGAGTCAGACTCGTACTTTACTCTCCCTACACAGTCCCAATCAGTCCCAGTTAGCACTATAAACACCCAACGTGAACCAAAGGCAGCTCTTAGGAGCGGCTCTGATCTTTTGGATGTTCACGGGGAAACAATGAAAGCTCCAATTGCTTCCATTCCTGAGCTGCAACTTGACTATCCCAATTCACTGGAGGAGAAAGAGAACATTCCGGTTCATATCTCAACCACAAATGATGCCAAATCAGCAGCTCTGACAGCTCCTTTAAAAACAACTTCTGTTGTTCATACCCAGGCTGCACTTAGCCTTCCAGCCAGCCAGACACCAATTGTGCTTGACAGTCCAGCTCACAAAGCGGCGACTGTCAGCTCAGTCTGCACGGGCAGCGATCCTTATGATGATATCCCCCAACAGACATGCCAAAAAATTGAATCCACCAGCGTGGCTTTATCATATCCTCAGTCTGATGCCCCTGTCACAGTTGACAGTACAGTTTCAAATGGCGAGTGTGTTGACACCAGTAACTACACTGTTACAGGGCCAAGTCCTGATCCTCAAAATGACAAGTCGGCTATCAGTGCAGACTCTGCTGCCAGCCATCATGAAGTCTTAATTTCCCACACCGAGTCCTTTCCTGAAACTGCCAAGATTGTCACCACAACCTCAGCTGTTAGCAGCGAAAGCGGCACTGATCCTGTCAGTCAAGATAACGTCTATGGAGTTCTGTATGAGTCACTTTTCCCCCAGAATTTTGCCTCTGAGGTAGTATCGTCGCTCCTAAGCCCTTCACATCATCTTCGCACTGATAAAAGAATTCCGGACACCAAAACAGAATCTGTCACAGTCAAAACCCAATATGAACGCCACGCAGAAACAAACACTCTGTACTCCAGAATGTCGACTTCCTGTGAGTTTGACTCGACTGCTGGCGAAATCAGTGATACTGTTGACAGTTTGGCTTCCATCAGTGAAAGAAAGGGCCACTCTTCTACTGAGAGCTCCAGACTTTCCTTTTATGCTTCTCAGATTCAAGCAATCCCAGAAAACCACCATAGATATCAGCCTACCTCTGTCAGCGCAACGTCAAAGTATCCTGCCAGCGATAGCATTCCTTACTCAGAGCTGACCCGCTCCCATTCAGAGCTGACATCAAACAGTAAAAGCCTTGTTACTGACATTGTCTGGTCAGTCCCTGTGTGTAAGAACTCTGCCCCTCCCATATCCGACTATGAAACATCCCGTGGGACAGATGCTCAGGTTACTGATTCCAAACGGAGAGTGATCCTAGTCAAAGAGTTAGTCACCGACGAAGCAAACACTTATCCAGGCTGTAGCTCTTCAGTGCCTGGTAGAATGAATGCGGAGAAGGCTCCTAAGATAAAAATTGGAACGACAGACGAGTTTTCTGCCCCTTCTGGACAGATGGCTGGAAATGACGGGTTTTTAAGTCCTGCATATCTAAGTGTTGGATCGGATGATGACAGTACAAAGGAGATTTACTACAGTGCTGAAGAGGACAATGCGGACGAGAGTGGGGAGGATGAGATGTTCACGATGGATGAAAGAGAAGAATCCATTGAGGGGCTACGTGAGGAACTTTCACAACACACAGAGGCAACGGATGGAGGGATCAGCTGGAGAGATGAAGGCAATTTGAGGGCCGTGATTGTAAAAATGGAGTATGCGGGAGATAAAATAGACAGTGAAGGAAAGGCAGGGAATTATAACAGCCAAAATGAAGTACAGCAACAACTAGAAGAACAGAAATCAAACAGTCAAGTGCATAAAATAGGAAAATCTGAGAGTCCAGTGAAAGAAGAAGCAACCGCAGTACACCCACAAATAAATGAAGAGGTGGAGGAGGGTAGAAAGGAGGAGTTGCTGGCTACACCGGTTCAGCAGGCGAATACAATGATGGTATGCGATTTTGCCCCACCCTCCAGTGAGCTGCATGGGCAGGTGGAGGGGTCGAGAGGAAACTGGACCGTAGACTTGGAAACAAAGGACCAGTCTAATGGAGAGAGCCCGTTTTCAAGCCAGGAGGAGGGAACTCTGGTTAACAAAGATTTCCCAAATTCTGGACATTTACATGCCACTTCCAGTTGCCCAAAGGAGGAGGATGTGAATGCCCCCAGAACAAGAGAGACAGAAGAGCAAGTTTCACTGATCGTGGATGCAGACAAGGCAGATGAAGGGAGCAAAGAAAGTAGCAAGATCATCACAAAAGGTACATTAACAGATACTGCAGGTGCAGCAGAGGTTGTCATGGGCAATCTGACGCACAGTGCTCAGCTGCAATCAGATTCCACAGAGATTGAACACAATAGGGTTCCACTGAGTACTGAGTGGGCGGATACTATTACTCAGAGCCCTGACAGAAACATTACAACGCCAGAACAGGTGGCAGTCGAACTGTCGGCATCGAACGCAGAAGCACAGCATCCTGATAGCGGCGTTGCAGAGGCTCTCTCGGAGAGCTGTGAGCATCCAAAGGAAGTCCAGCTTGACCTGAATGAGGGGTAAGTGACAGTTCAGTAATGCAGAAAAAGCTCAGAGTTTTTAAGCTCAATATAAATGCTGAGAGGTGCAACAAATGGTTCTCTAACTCGGAGCTGAAGTTGGGTTATGCCATTAATACATTTCATGTTTACAGAGTATTGAGGGAAAGTCAGTGAGAGCAGAAGTGAGAGTTGTTTTACATATTTTATTGTGGTTTCATTTTTGGAAATTCCACCTCTGCAGCTACTGTGCTGGAATGTACAACGTGTAGCTTCAGGCAACCATCAGACAGTGTCATTTAAACCATGTGAATTCATCAGATTACCATGTAGTCATATGATAAGGGCCCTTTATATGTATGAAGGCTAAACATGCCCCCTGATGAGCAGGCAAGCAACAGAGGTGTCTAAATACCTGTGAATTATGAACACACCCTTTCTGAAGGACCACATGTGAAGTGGCTTAGCCTCAGCTCTGTGAAGCAATACAGGTTGAGCAGTGAGCGCAGGAATGATGTTGCCAGTCTGCTCTAATTGTTAAACTCATCCAACACGGGTAATAGAAAGTGATACGGAGATGTCATTTTGTCATAACTTGATGTAAACTGGACTGACGTGGCTTAAACATGTTGATGATTTTGACTAAATGCTGTTGAACACCATGAGAAGAACCTGTCACAGTTAGTGAGCTGGCAAGCTTAAGTTCAAGGCAGTCTGCCTAGCATTTATAGCTGCATAAACATCTGTGTACTTTAGTATGCAGGCATAAATAAATTCCACCTTTAAAGTAATTATATATAAAAAAATTTATCTATGCATATTAACGCTTTCACATTAATATTATCTCCTTTAGTAGCGCTCTGATTCCTATATTTGACGAAATAGTCCCACAGATCATCTTTAAAGACTCATTTCCAAAGATGCTTAAATTATTGTGACGAACTGAAAAAAAATCAAACATTTATCATATGGAAATATACACATTGCTACAAAAATACTGCTACCACATAATCTCATCTGGCTGACATGACATCAAGCTGTGCACAGCTGCTGTTCATTAAGAAACAATGTTTCACATCATCCAAGCATTTATTTCCCCAGTGTTTGACAGTTAAGGGATAAATGGTTGGAATATGACTCAAAAATGTATTTGCAATCTATCATAAAACTGAATAACCCATATGGCATGTTTTGTGTTTGCATGCACTCTGTTCAGCACTACGCTCTCACCAGGTTTAGGTTCGTGCATGCAGAACATCAAGGTCACTTACACTGTCTGATATGGTTTTCATGTCTCTATCACTGAAGTATCAGGAGCAGGGTCAGACACATGTACTCATCTGTAATATTTTTGCAGTAAATTTGTCCCGACATTTATGCCAGACTGTATTTGCATATTGTCACATTTAGGTTTGGAATCATGATGGCATTTTTTTTTATGCTTTGTCTGTATCTGGCATTTGATCAAGCATCTTAATCTACAGGAACAAATGTGAGGTAGTGTTAAAAGAAAAAAAAACATGTAAGGAATTTTGACCACACCTTGACCCTGTAACACAGTGCCTCAGCGAAAGCTGCTCTCTTTGGTACATTAATGAGCATGTTATTAATGAGCATATGAGCACAGCACGATTTTAACTCTGTAAAGCATAAAGATAAATGAAATACTTTGCAATTTCTAAACTTCTATAAAGTATTAACAGGAATGGTGTGAGTTTTCAGATCAGTTAAATATTACAGACCGATGTCAGTATGAATACTCTGAGGCAGCTGAGAGGCAGTTTATTTTTGTTGCACATTTAAAACCACAAGATGGCGCCAAAGAGTCTTACCTGTGGGTGGTAGATGATGAAAGGTATAACTCACACTTTCACCTAACAAGCGAAAGATAGCCGGTTCAGTCCTGGAAGAAGACAGATTCCTTCTGGAGTTGTCAGGAAGGGATCTGGTGTAAAAAATCTGCCAAAGCTACCCACTGTGGGGACCCCCTTGTGAATAAGAGAGCAGTCAAAAGAGTGCCCCTGAAAAGGGTACCAAAGTGCATCTGCTTTATGACCAGTGGCGGCTCCAGAAATATTTTTCTTCAGGTGCTAAGAGGGGGGCTAAGCATTTTACTGAGGGTGCTATGAAGGATCATTTGTTCTTTCAGTTCTCAACAGGCACAAGCTATTTTCTTGGGGGTGCTACAGGGGCGCTATGACTCTTCCAGGGGGAGCTATAGCACCCCCTAGTGCCCCCCCTGGCGCCGCCACTGTTTGTGAAACATGTCATGGCAGTTTATTTTTGTTTTGTTAGAACCACAAGATGGCAGCAAAGTGATGTCTACGGTGGCCCTGAGAGGTCAAACGCACTGCAACCTAAGAAAACACCAACAAATAGGAAACTGCTGCAAAAGCTCACAAAGCACAACAGATGCTGAATGGGGAAAAAAAAAAAAAAAAAAACAGGGGTGAGGGGCACAAAGGAAGCTGAATAAAACCCAGCAGAAGTGTTTCTGGGGAGACAATAATGTGATGAAGCAGCTGCAGAAGTGACAGAAACCAAAACATTTGAAGGATCGCACTGAGACACGCTTAATAGCTTAAAGTGTTTGTGCTGAATGAAGGTGAAGCGCCACATGTATTAGTTGGGTAATGCGAAAGCTCGCAGAATGGAGAAGAACAAATGAGGATTTGTTTGAAGTACAGTACAGAGCTTCTGTTTCTTTTTGCAAACACGTTGTGGCCACAGGTTTCTGAAGAAGGGGTGTGCTGATGCTCGGTGAAAGATGAGCACGGCATTTAGCCAGCCCCACCTATTATACAGAGTTTCTGTGCACTGAAGTCTGGAGGAAGGTACACATTTGGTCTCTGCTGTGTTATGTAGATTTGTTTCCCTCTGTCCAAAACTGAGGGACACGGGACTGTTTCTTCTGAGAGCCAGTCGAACCACTTAGGTCTTTAAACTAAACCCTGACACTGATCTTGCCCTTTTGTTTTCCTGCCATGTGTGACTTGCTGACAGATCAGTTGAGACATTCACAGAATGTCAAACTTGTGGAGAGTTTCCTTTGTTGTAAATGAGCAGAACGTCTTCAGAGAGAATAAACTGCACCCTGAGCTGAAAGAAGTGAGGAAGAAGTTTCCTCTCAGCAGGTTCATGCACAAACATGGAACTCATTGTACAGAAGTACAATGAGTACAGAAGTAAGAATGCTTTTTAATGCTTTTTTTTTGTATAAACTCTTAAGGATATTGATTAATGCCAAAAGAAGATAAATTCCTGTCAAGGTTTCCCTAATAAATTATGCAGAGGGCGATGTTGCTCTTTGCTATTTGGGATTTGACCAAAGGCTGGTTATTGCCGTCCAACACGAGGAAGTTTAGGCTCGCTGCCAGAATTTTCTGGTGCCTTACTGTTTACTGTAGGTGTGTTTCTGCAGTCAGAGCACCAGTATACTCTGTGTCCTCTGAGGAGCTTTGATCCATTGAACACTGTTCATTACTGTCCAGCTGCCACAGACCACGCATACAGTTGTGATAGTTTTCACAGGACACAGGTCACCCTGTGCTTCAGTACCCTGTAGGACCAACTTTAGCAGCAATAACTCAAAGTAATCTCTTTCTGTATGACTTTATTAGTCTCTCATATCATTGTGGAGGAATTTTTAGCCCACTCTTCTTTACAACCTTTTTTCAGTTCATTGAGGTTTGCAGGCATTCATTTATGCACAGTTCCCTTAAGGCCCCACCATCATTTCAGTTAGGTTGAGCTCTGGACTTAATGGGGACATTCTAGATTTGATTCCTATGTATGTTTCCTTGTTGCTTGTTTCCACCATTAAAAAAAAAAAAAACAACACAAAACAAGATTTATTCATTTCAATAAACTTGATTTTTATAAATGTGCCCCTCCTGCTGTGCACAGTTAAAACCTTTAAACAAGTCATATGAATCACTAATGGAGGATCAACTTATAATTACTGCTTTACTTATGAATGATGTTTGACATTTAGTTTAAAGTTCTGTTTTCTTAAGCAGCATTGATAATTATGATTTCATATCTGAGTCATAATGAATTTGCCCTGCTTGGATTCTCAAGGTATCACCATGGGCTGCATACATTTACAAATGGTAAAAATTCAGAAATGTCAGAGGAAAAACCTCCCTTTTAGAGAGAGATACAGTGGATGATGCTTTTTTTTTTTTTTTTTTTTTTCCAAAACTGCAGAGAGTGCAGTTTATTAACATTTTGAATGTTAAGAATTTGATAGGACCTCTTGCTTCTTGAAAGTGTAATTCAGGACTGAATTTTACTTAAAGGGATACTCATGAGTCACTGAGCTCGTCATGTTCATAAGGTTTGGGAGCTTGAAGATTTAAAGTAGCAGACTCTGAGCTATGGTGCTTAACAAAATTATTATTATTAAAAACAAGAAAATGCAAATATTTAAACTAATCTTTTCAAAACGTGTCTAAAACTAAAGATTTTTTTTTTTTTTTTTTTTTAATTTAAAACAGTACCTTATGAAAAAATATTCTGATTAAAGAGCTTGTGCATACCTGTGGATTAACCCTTAGAGAAACATAGAAAAATTATTTTGCTAGTTACCAATGCTGTTAATTTAGGGCAGGTGTGGTGTTAGCCTTACATTGGGTCGGGGTCTGATAAATTTAAGCACTGTCTGTTGACTTTTAGTCCCAAATATGGGCCAACTTCCAAAAAACACGATTCAAATATCAGCTGGATCGGATATTTTATTAGACTGGTCCAGCCTGCACAATGGCCCTTTCTTTCAAATGTCACACCATCTTTTTGGGAACTTGCTCCACAGCTGCAGAATCAAGAAGACAATACAACAGTTTTTTGTTTGTTTGTTTTACAATAGGCCAAACAGTACTTTACTCATGACAGGTAAACTAAACGTCATGTGTGAATCTGAAATTAATATGCAGCGTTCATTTTTAGAGTTTAATAAGATCCCTTTCCGACCATTAAAAGCACGAACCTTTTATTTTCTTCTAAACACGTCTTTGTGTTTTCCGCACCATGAATTATCTAAATCCACAGCCTCACAGGTCTCACACTGCTTTGAGTGTTCTTATCTAATGCTTAGATGGAAGTGTGGAGCGCTTTGCTGTACATGGAACAGAAAACAAGGCGTAATTTTATTGAGGTTCTCAGTGAATGCTATACTCTGTAAATGCGGAGGGTCTGTTTAATTCAGCTGAATGTTTTTTGCTTGAGATCCTTTTATATAGTAATTTATTTCTCAAATGTAAAAAAAAAACGGCATTCATGACATGTTTTGCAAACTTTGACGTTGCATGCGAGTCAAGATAAGCAAAGTTGGTTTGTATAATTTGCATTGTTGGCATTGTGTGGCCGCCACACCCCGGAGGCTCAACCTGGAGCTCTTTATATGATGTGAAACAGTTACCATCTGCTAAATCTGACAGGAAGTTTCTTTGTTTTTTTTGTTTTTTTGTCACTGTTGTTTTATTGTCATATTTTTTTCTCTATTTGTCTAGGTCCTTGACAGCTTCAAGGACCACCACAGCAAGTTCAGAAATTGACCAGACAAAAGACGACCAAGAATCAGCTGGCAAAATGAATTCAGGCTTCAGCAGCCTGAGCACCAAACTGTTCATTAAGACCTCGTCTCTCCACAAAGAGGATGAATCCAAACGTTTTCATAAAGTTTCTCTCATTAATGAGGTTAATGCCACTGACAGCCAAGATACAGTGGACTTTTACAAAACAAGCACCACTGTGACCAAGTCAAATGGAACGGATCTTGACTCGGAGTATAAATGGAAAAACAGATTTGAGGGGGTAACTCAGTATAAACATAGTAAAACAGAGACTGACTCCCTAAGTTACAAAATATCTGACACCTCCTCCTCATCTTCCTTCTCCTCCTCCGCTCTTCCTGAGACTACAGCATACACACACTTCAGCGACTCCTTCTCTTCCTCCTCCCTCCGCTCTTCAGAGGAGCCGATTGCCCTTGGCAACAAGCTGAGCGACAGGACTGAATTTTATCTGAGCCGTGAAAGCAAACCGGCGGGAGAACCAAAAGATGAGTGGAGGAGGAGCTTAGTGGAGCAGGAGGAGCCTGCTGCAGCTGCAGGTGAAACACAGGGACGGAGAGAGGGAGAGTCAGAGAGTATAAACTCAGCCTGGGACTCGCAGCAGCTCCCACCGTCTGGCTTTTCCTCAACACACAAAACCAGCTACGACACCACCGACAGTTTTGGAGAAGAGGACGACGAGGTATCCCAATTTACTGGGGTGTTCACAGCCACACTCGTGGAGGCAGTCTCTGACCACACAGGTCCCCCTTCCACTCCCCCTACCTCCCCAGACGAAGACTCCCCCAGCCAGTTTGACATGGATACTCTGGTGGATACCTTAAAGAGCATGGGACCTTCTCTGAGGCAGAGGAGCATGAGTCTACGCAACACTGCTCCAGTCCTCCTCTCCTCCCTGCCACCCATTGTGGAGGATGCTCCAAGCCCTATCCCCTCTGACGTGCCCGACTCCATAGGCAGTCTCAAAACAAACCCGGAAGGAACAGTCGGTCCAACTGAGTCCCTCAATGGATCCTGCACTCTGCCTGCTGATCTGGGACTGAAGAGGACTTCCCAAAGAGACAATCGTTCTCCTCTGGAGCTGATTAGGCAAAATCAGGTATCATTATTACATTATATTACATGATTGACTTCATTTGTTTATATTATGATCACATTATTGGTTATTGTAGAAGCCATGAAAATTTAAATGTTAAAGATTCAACCAAACTGCAAAGAACTGCTTGTGTGTTTATTCAGGAAATCTTGGATATTTCTTCTAAAAACATGTTTTCGAATATATCAAATCTGTCAGCATCAAAAATGAAAGTCCACTCATGTATATTGCAATGTGTTAAAGGCATAAATCTCAGAGGAGGGTGATTCAAAGCCTTGAAGCATGAAACATGTTGATGTGTATGGATGTATAGAGTATGATTTAGTGCCTTTTGTTTACCACTTTTTTTTTTTTTTTTTTAACTCTGTGCATGTATCCTGTCACCTGCAGGACCAGCAGCCTGGGACAAGAGGTCTGAGCTTGCCCCTGAGAGCATCAACTCTTAACAGTATTACGGTCAGAAAATCCTCCGACTCTTCTCCTGAGGATTTAAAATCTCCAGAGCTTAATGGAAATGAAGTACCTCCATCTCCCATCAAAACCTCTCGCCTTGATCACAGTGTCCTCTTCGGTAACTACAAGCAGTCATCCACAGATCAGACGCAGGAAAATGGAAGGGCCCATCGGCCAGTCTTCCGTACCACCTCGCTACCAGAAACATTGTCTTCAAAAGATCACATGACTGCAGGGTCGAAGGAGCCAGGAGACCTCGGTGCTCGTACAGAATCAGCTGGATCCCGCTTTGAGCGCATCTCCTTTCTTATGAATTCCTCATCCTCCTCATCAGGATCTCTGACCAGAGCCGAAGACCGTAAGACTCGATTGAGTCAGCCTCCCTCGCTGAGCATCGGCTCCCCACCCGCCAGCCTCAGCCCCACCCGGCTCCTCAGCCCCACTGGCTCCATAGACCTCCACAGGCCATTCACCAACACAGACTCTCCTTTATCAATGTTTAGCCAGACACCTCAGATGGGAGTGGGTGTAGGTAGTGGGACAGTGGGCACTCCCATCCTGCAGAGGAGCCTGAGTAGCGACTCTGCCGTGGGGGTCCAGAATTCATTGTTCAGCAATGTGCATGGAAAGCCTCAGTTCCAGAGCCAAGCGACTGAGCCTGACAGGAATCTAGTTTCTAAATACAGAGCCTTCCCTGACGCCTATGTGAGTAATATTTATATAGATCAGCTATTTTGTCTTACTGTGAATTACTTTTGATGAGGTGACAAGACAATCCAGGATATATATGATGACATCAGACAGGCAGGAGTGGGTCTCAATTCAAAAGACACATGCACACATCAAGGCAATAGAGAGGAAGAATGCAGGTTTCTTTTTATTTTAAGCAGTGTAACAAAAAAGTGGCTCATTGCTCTAAGTATTCGAGTGCGGCTGCTCACAGCATGCAACAATTGCATTAAGTGGAAGGTGGCGTGAGGTGTGAAAAGTTAACTATGTCTATGGTAACAGAATAAGGACAAAAATCCTCTGAATGCGTGTACTTACAGGCAGGTCTTATCCACGCTCTTAGATCTATTCTTTTCCCATTGTGTTTCAAAAAAAATAGCAGGTCAGTACATTACAATACATGAGCTTTAAAGACTGCATGTGGAAAGTTGTGCACACAATAAATCCCTGTGGCTTTTGTTGGCTTTTGTCTAGCCAAACATGCGTAAGGTGCCATTTGAATAACCTCCATAATGGAATATTTAGAGAACACCAGCAGTGGTTTTTAATAAGGACGCGACTGCAGATGGTTCCACTGCCATGCAGTGATCCTTCAGAATGGGACAAATGCTCCTGCCTGTCAGATACACACACTTCTTTTAAATGAGTATTGCAAAGTTCACAGGAGAAAGTGTGCACATGCATGCATGCGCGCGCACTTGTGTGTGTGTGTGTGTGTGTGTGTGTGTGTGTGTGCGTGCGCGCAGACTATGGTTCACTTGCGTGTGTGCATAGAAACACAATATCTACACACTCATGCCTGAATGGCAGCAAGGACACTCTCACACTTATTTATTTTTTTTTGTCTGGCTCTTCTTGTCAACACATTAATTCTGGATCCCAGCACCACTGTGTGTCTCACACCCCACCCAAAGCAAACCATAAGATGGTTTTAAGCTATTGCAGTTAGGAAGCACAGCAGGCACACACCTGACAGAAGAATATAAAGATTGGAATATCCGTTTATTCATTTTATTTGTCCTTGCAGAGCGCATCATGGTGGTTTTATTCACTTCCGCTCAAAAGCAAGAGAGAGTCACCTGGAATGTAGTGTTGACACAAATTCCTGCACAATGTGTAGTTGTCCTTTTTTATCAGGTTGAACTCCATGCTATGGGCTGACAATGATCACAGCTCATGTAATAAAACTCTAACTTCAGATGTGGTTTGAGCCTCATGAGATCTACTCGGAGAATATTTCAGCAGAAGTTCTAAGATGTAGTGAAGGGGGAATTAAAGTATTTATAGCAGAGTGTGAGTAAAACTGCACGTAAAATCTTGCTTACAGTATGAGACAAAAAAGCATCATTTCAAAAGTCATCATTCTCAGCAAATCGGCGAGATTTCTTCCTGCAAACCCTGTTTTTGATGTACATTTACACAATTATTTAAAGTGCTTTAACAGCTGTGGGTTTTTTTTTAAAGTCTCAGATAGTTGGGGTGGGTGTGGAGCTGAGCTGTCTGTTCCTGCAGAGACGCGGCCACACCTTTCTTTTTGTTTTTATACTCACGTTTCTCCACTTGCTTACTTGAAATTTGACTAAATGAATGATGACAGGAACAAATAAGGAGACACCTGTGTGAGGAATAAAAGATGCGTTATCTGTTCTCTTCCCTAATTTTTTAATTTACTCCAGGCATTAGTTATTGGTATCACATGGTCACACAGTTTTTTTTTTTTTATTATTATTAATATTTAACGTGATTTGCTGAAACTGCACATTCCATTTGCAGTAACACATTTTATGCTAGAGCAGATCCCGCCCTGCAGGCTGCAGGGAGGGAAGGGAACAGAAGGTAAAACGTGTCGGTCTCTGTAGGGCATGTGAAAATGCAGAACTGTCAATTTAAAGAAAATATTTATTTTGGTCACAGAACCAGCGCTGTCATCTGAAATATGTTAGAAAATTATCATGCACATAAATACTCACATACACGAACACAAAAATGTGTCAACAGTTGAGAATCTGTAAGAACTGAGAAAGCAGGTTGCTTTTGAGGGGAATTACTACCTTCTGTTTGGGTATGTGAGAAGGTAGCAGGAACAATTGGAGGAAATTGTGGCTCCGTGTCTGAGCAGAAGCCAATACAAGCGCCAGTCTTATTCAGTAGGTGAGTTATGAAAACAGACCGTTGGCTCACTTTCACTGAAAATGCCAAAGTGTGCTGAAAGTTTAGGTATTAGGGGTGAATATATTTAGTCCTTGTTTTTCAACATTATTTTCATGTTTCCAAATGAAATTAGGTCAGGGACTATTGAAACATTAGCTCCAGCTGCAGCCACTCACTGAACAGTAACGTGATCCGGATGGTAACCTGTTTCCTGCAGAGCTCCCAGACACCGGGAGTCAAGTGATACCTGAGAGAGAGAGAGAGAGATAGAAAGAGACACACACACACACACACACACACACACACACACCAATCTCACCCATAACTCTAATTTGCAGTGTTATCTACCACACTGCAAACTGTTCTTTGAAGGATCCCAAAATCCCAGCATCCCAGTTACAGTTTAGCTTGGAAATGTGCTCCACTCACACACACACACACACACACACACACACACACACACATACGTAGGTTTACTCATTACTTGTTAGGTACACAGTACATTTGTTTCTAGAGCATTCTTTGTCAGCTGAGCTCATGCTGTTGTCATCAGGGCTAGTGTCAAAAAGGTTTAGTGGAAGAATGTAGTCCTGTTTGTCAAACACATCCTCGCTTTGTCATGAAGGATGCCTCGTCTCCTCACATCTTCTTTTGGGCACCCCCCAGAACCTGTTGAACAAGGTGACAGTGACAGTGCTTGGATTGTCTGGCATGCTTAGAAGCTGGACATAATAATATGTTTTATTTTACACCCTTGTGGCTCACCTTGGCTGTTTTCTTGACCTGATTTGAAGAATCAGAAGTCAGGAAAAGAAAATGTCCTGTGACTTCACGATGTCACTTTTAAGCCTCACAATTTTGTTCTTTGTCCGTAGCTTACTAAAGAGAAGGAACACGGAAAGCTTAATCCACGTCCTGGAAAGGTGAGTTCCCCACACTAACTGCATTCGAATACTGTGAGTCAAGTGTCAAGGTTAGAGTCCTCGTTAGCCTACTGTCGAAAGAGGCCTTGAGCAATGCAGAGGGAACCAGGAAACCAGCACCACATACAGAATGCATACCGAGACTATACGCTGGAGTCTGGAGCATTACAATCCACATCAAACAAACTGTCAGTTCTCAGCTTGAAGTTTCACCATCTTAATGTGCTTGACAAAGGGACCCCAAATCTTAGTGGATTTATGCTGTTGAGTCAAACAATCTGTACCAACTGGCTTCAACATACAAACGTATCATTCAGCCATTGTTTGAAGCAAGGAGGGGAGGCTGATTCTTTTTACAACAACCAGACCACAAACTGCACTCTTGAGTGAAAGTTGTTTTTACCCACATGCCTCTGAGAAAGTTGTGCAGGCTTGACAGCAACTTTTGCCAGTTATCTTAGCTATCTATAATGTCACTAAACACTGACTAAATAAATAAAACATTTTCAGCCTGAGCAGGCAGAACACAGACCTGCACACTTAAGACTCTTTTGAATACTAGTGACAAGTTATTGACCTTTTTTTTTTTACCCTTTTAAACTAAAAAGTGTCAGCATATTACAAATGTAGGTATAGAGAAGTTGTTAAAAGCGGAGTAAGTACCCAGAACTCGGTGTCTTTCTGTGGATCAGACAGTGTGCTGTTCAGTACAGAACACGTACATGTAGCTGCTTTACCTGACAGGAAGTTTGTACTAGTAGTAGTAGTAGTAGTACTGTAGGGCTGTTTTTCTTTCTGTTAATGTGCGGGCTGTTGCATATTGATTTCATACCCACTCTTCAATGGAAGACGCTGACTGTCTGGTTGAACAGTTGGTTGAATCAACGATTAATTAAAACCCTCCCAAACCTCTTCTGTGGAATTTCTTGCTTTGATTGGTAATTGAAGTGCATACCTACTACATCTTTGCCTGTTCCACTGTGGCCATGTGTTAATGTTAGAACTGCTTCTGCTTGTTGCTTGAGAGCGTTTTCGACTTTCTCACTGAGGTTTTCACTGAGAAATGTCAGCTAAATGTCAGCTCTTTCTCAAATATTAAGGAGGAGCTGACATTTAGGTTTAGGTTCTCTCCCATGCTGTAGGGCTTCAAACCTGAATGCTCCAAACATGTCTGTGCTTTAGACATGGGCAGGTTTTTGTTGTTCAATTAAAAATTCACTTCCAATTCACCATCAACACATACGTGTCTGTGCCTACATTTTTTTTTCCCTCATTTTTAATGTTGTAGGTGCTATGCTATCCTGTCAACTTTATACTCTTCTCGTCTTAAATGCCTAAAGGGTGTAGTTGGATATGAAACTGGAGATGATGCCATTTGAGAATTTTGGCTTTATTCCTTACTTTGCTTTGACAGTATAAAAGATTCTTCTGTAGCCTGCAGTAATTCTGTAATTTCATCCTGCATGCTTGCGTAGTATTGAATAGCTTCTACTGTAATATTAACGCTGGCTTTCTACTCAGCATAATTTATTATTAGTAATTTCTGATTATATGACTTGCAGCCAAAAAAAAAATAAACTGTCTTAAATGAGCAGCAATAATGAGCAATTATTATAATCTGTGCCAATATTTGTCCATCTTTTTTGGTTAGATGTACATTTTTGACCGACCGGGTATGTGCGGCCAGAGGATTGAGGTACGCGGCGATGTCATTGATGCTACACCCTGGGAGCTGCAAGAAACCATCTCCATCAGGGTCATCAGAGGAGGGTATGTATTATGGCCATTTTTTTCTCTCAATATTTTATAAATGGAAAACTGCGTCATTGTCATCTTGTAGCACTTTGGACAGATTTTTTTTTTTTTTTTGTTTGTTTAAATGTGCTTTATAACTAAATGTTACTAACTGCAGACAGTGGTACTTGGTGCTTATTACATGTTTATAGCATAACTTTGCAGAGTGTATCTAAAGAAAATTTTGGATTAAGGGTTTAACCAGTGCAAGTTAGTCATGATACAAGAGACAATAAGTTTTCACAACTTTTTAATTAATTAATTTATTTTTTTTAAAGCTGGAACTGTTTAATGACCAAACCTTACAGCTATCATCAGCTATGCAGCTCTACTGTGTGTGTTAACACCACAGCATGCCCAGCACTTTATTTTCTCACTTTCCTATTATGCGCACACAAGTTACTCCTCCTCCGCAACACACAGAAACAAATATTTTTTTAATTTTATTTTTTAAATGAAACTGGAAATGAGTATCGGTTACAATAACTTTGCTACAACCACAATTTAGACCCGATGTTAAGGTAGAAGTGTGAATAACACTTCCTCGAAAAACAAGCAGTTCACTTGCATCAGCATGTGCAAAGAGCTCTAGTTTTAATATTTTACCTTGTAAATTTCAATGGTTGGTTTTTGCCTGCCCAGTTATGCTACAGTTTAACTCTCTCTGAAGTGTGTCTGCAAACAAACATTTAATGAGTCTTTTCCTCATACCACCATCACAAATTTGGCAGCTAAAACGAAGGCTTCCATGTAACAGGGTAGATGGGATGTCATCTCTGCACCTTGTTTTTCTTGAAATGTCAAGCGTGTAACGAGTCGCTGGTTTTTCCAAAATGAACCCCTCTCTCCGCGTGTGATTAGGCAGCATTAAAAACAAAACTGCTGTTGCCGCACTGTGGTCATGCAAATTCCTTCAATCGTTAACACACCCCAAACACAAGTTTAAACACACACCTGCCTCAGATGTGGAATGTTTCATCAAACGCAGCCAGCACTGTGAACCTGCAGTAACCCTACCGGTGCTGCTCTGACCTGCACTAACACCAGACTAATGCTTCCTCGACTTCTTACAATGAGATGATTAGACAGTCAGTTCACACACCACTTCCTGCGCCGCTGCCCAAACCACAGCTAATACTCTAATTAAAGAGTGCAAAGTAAGTGGCATTTGTAGTCAATCGGCCTCTGACTTAAAAAAAAAGATCTGTCTTTTGTAAAGAGATTATCTCGGTCAGGCAGCTCTAGTGTTGGGATTTTATTGCATTTGCTAGCATACTGTACTTGTACTTGCATGTTTCTGTTTTGTGCTGTTCTTTTTTTTGTTTTGTTTTTTTGTTTTTGTTTTTTTGTTCTTGCTCATATTTAGAGTAGACTATAATTTATAATTTAATTAGGCTATAGTTATTGGTTGCTTTTCAGAACCATTTTGTACAGAAAAAGATAACCTTTTAAAATTAAAATGCAATATTTAAGGCTAACCAAGCTTCTGTCTACTTCAGGCCCTTCATCGGGTTTCAGATGGACAAAAGAAAATTGTCAAACTTAACAGAAGTTGTAAAACAGCACTATAGATGAATTTGATTTACCTTCCAGTACCCTTATAGTTATGTGACTCGGGTTCATTAACAGCAGAATTGCAGCAGTGAATGACTAGTGTTGTTTTTAAATGTCACTACCTCTGAAAGCCTTTGGTCAGTAACAGCAGCAGCAGCTGTGTAAAATTATCACCCCAAAATTGGCATCAGTGAGAGTAATAACGCATACTACTACCTAAACTAATAATGAATAAGTATTTTGTCCCTTGTGTGTGAACACAGTTTTGACATATTTCAAAATAATGCTGCAGCAATAAAATGCAGAAAAAATGCCCAGCAGAAACAAAGGTCATACACAGATGGCTGTAACTTCACACTTTTTGTCCTCCTTTAAAATTCTGTAGGTGGGTGCTTTATGAGAAACCCAACTTCAAGGGGGAGAAGATTGCTCTGGATGAGGGTGACATAGAGATTACCTACCCCTTTGGTCCTGCAGAAGAACAGCAGGAGACTGGACCGAATAAGGGAGAAGAGCAGAATGGAGAAACTAATGATCAGCAAAAGGAAACCAAGCCAGCCAGGAGGTTCATCATCGGGTCCATACGAAGAGCAGTGAGGGTAAGAATTTCTTTCCACTGTTTGTTGCTGGCTGTTGCCACACTGCCTAAATCAGGATTTGATAGCTGATTTGATTTGCAGTGGAACATTTTGTTGCAGGCTCATTATTTCTTAATGAAATGCTGATTAGTTTTCAGATATTTTAAGTTTTTAAACAGCTGTTTGCTCCTCAACTCAATGGCACCATCTAGTGTCACAAATAAGTGTCAGCATTTTTTTTTGAATGGGCCTGCAAAAGAGTGTCCTGGAAAACCTGAAAAGTGCTTGAGGTATTTATACTGAATGTTACAGTTTTTAAGTGTTATCATCTGAAACGTGTAACAGAAACCAAAATTTTTAGTTTTTATCTTTTTTTGCTTAGGCTTAAAAAATGTGAAAATCAAAACAGAAGAATAAATATTCAGTTATTTTCTAAAACTGTTGTGCCAACAGATTTATGAAGTATTCGCATCAGAAAATCTGAGATGAAGGTTTATTGTAAACATTTGATTTGTTAGTTTTGGCTTCACATAGCAATTATGCAAGAGCACTAAACCTTTTACATGGCATGCCTACATGTCTGACATCGGCAGATTGTTTATGCAGACTCTTAAAGACTGGAGAGATGGTTTGTCATTTGTATGCTACTGCTCAGGTTATCTTCAGATGGCAAACCAAACTAAAATCCAGGCCGAAAGAGTTAGTTATTATTACTCATTTGACTATAAGCCATGTGTTTCCTGTGGGACTGCAGCATTATAACATCAGTGGGTGCTCTGTCCTCCCTCAGGACTACAGCGTTCCAGAAATCTGCCTTTTCCCTGAAGAGAACGCAGAGGGAAAGAAAGTCATCTTCCGAGACACTTCTGAGGATGCCAGGATTTTTGGTTTCCCCATCAAGGCGAATTCCGTCATTATTAATGCGGGGCTGTGAGTTATGTTGATTAAAGTTGCTTTGTAAAGCCAAACTTGATATGACATCAGTCATGCGTCATTAGTGTTTTACTTCATCCAGTTTAACCCGGTTGCTTCATGCTTTTCAGATGGCTCGTGTTCGCACAGCCCTTTTTCCAGGGTGTACCACGAGTCCTGGAGGTGGGGGGGTACCCTAACCCAGCAGCCTGGGGGGTGGAGCAGCCCTACGTGGGGTCATTACATCCACTCAAAATAGTTAGTGGCATTTTTAGAAGCATTTACAACATCTTCTCTTTATTAATTCTACATAATTATGTAAAAAAATATGTATATATGTTTTTTTTTAAATCACAGGGTGAACCAAAGGTGGAACATCTGAACGAGCCAAAGGTAAAGACATGAGTTTTTCTCTTCTCAAACTGATGTTAAATGTGGTTACTGACGCTTCAAAGCTGATATTCTGTCTCCAGATGGTGATCTATGAGAAGCCCTACTTCACTGGCAAATCGAGGACTATAAGCACCAACGTGAGAGACTTTATGACCAGAACAGAGCGACAACAAACAACCTTTTTGTATAACGTCGGCTCTCTTAAAGTACTGGGAGGAATGTGAGTGTTGCTTTTACATGTTTGATCCCTGAAAAGGCATTTTATCATTTAACATTTCATTGCATATGCTTTCTGTGTCTGTAGCTGGGTGGGCTATGAGAAGGAGGGTTTCCGAGGACACCAGTACCTGCTGGAGGAGGGAGAGTACCATGACTGGAGGGTGTGGGGAGGCTGTGATGCAGAGCTGCGCTCTGTTAGGGTGATTCGAGCAGTAAGTTATAAGGACTGTTTTATAAGAGCTAATATTTGTTAATATTCATGTTTTAAACTCTTTAAACAAAGTTTGATTCCCAGTATGAAAAAGCTGTGCATTAAATAGCAAGGGGTGTGTTTGTGTGTGTAGTTGAAATTGCTCTCTAAGAATCCACAGAAACTTCAAATAGTGAACTCCCATATGATTTGCATTGTCCATAATGTGATTTATTATTAGAATACTGCAGCTTTTAACCTATACTCTTGCTCCCTTGCAGGACTTGACGGACCCTGCCATGGTGATGTTTGAACAGCCAGAGGAAGACCAGGAGGGCATGCAGGAGGAGAACACCTTCGAGGTGACGGAGGCCATTCCTGATGTTGAGCTGTTTGGCTACAAAACCTCCACGCGCTCAATCCATGTAATCAGCGGGGCGTAAGTTTATAGAAGCTACAGTATTTTTTTTTTTTTTTTTTTTTTTCCCTTCTCTTGTTGCATTGCACAGATGAGTGGAGAGAGTGTGACAATAATCAGGTATCTTTTCCTCATCCTTACAGATGGATAGCTTACTCTCATGTGGACTTTTCTGGTCACCAGTACATCCTAGAGAAAGGCTTCTACAATAACTGTGCTGACTGGGGCTCTCAAGACACCCGTGTCTGCTCAGTTCAGCCCATCTTACTGGTGAGAATCATTGAAAAGCACATCTTCAAAATGCTAATTTAACATCTGTAAGAATGAAGTAATTTGTCTTGTTTTTAGGCTCCAGGTGACAGCTCAAGGTCCAGGGATGAGGTAAGTACAGTCCTGTACACCCTTACTGTTTTCATAGGAATTAAGAAAGTTAGCAGCAGCCAGGTGCTGCTGGCCAAATGACCAGTAAGTGTGACCACTTCCATAAAAGCAGAGGTTTTGGCAGTTTGCTTGTCTGGTGCATTCAGGTGTGTTAATGCTCTGAGAAAAAGAAACCACATCTCAGACTGTACATGCTTCAGTTAGCATGTTAAAGTTCATGAAGGCACACTTAGAAAAAGACTGAACAAGCATGGCTTGTTTGGAAGGGTTTCCAGGAGATAGCCTCTTCTCTCAAAAAAGCCCAGGATCCTTTACTACGAAGTGAGTTCAGCACACCCGGGGTACCCTATTATATACATTTACTTACCCTAACATTGGCAATTGGGATGAGCAGTCACACAAAGCTGGTTATCAACTCACTAAGTAAATCCAGGGTTTCCCCTGCACAGTCACAGGAAAGGGGTGGTCTCTGCAGCATCTCCCCAATCTAGAAATTTGATTTCTTGGTGCGCATGTGTGTGTCCTGTGTTTTTGTAGTTGCAGTTCCAGCAGTGTAAAAGAGATTTGGCAGCAGATTAGAATGAAGTATTGCATTTTTTTTTTTTAAATGGAGTGTTTAGTGAACCTTCTGATAATTAAAACAAATAAATAAATTAAATATTAATTTGCTCACCTTGTTTTAATTTGTATCATATTTGCTACATTTGGCCTTTTTTGTTGTTGTTGTAGTTTATTGCTTAAAAATGTTTTGTCAAATATGACACACTTGGCATTAATGGGTTAAGAGAGAAAAAAGGAGGCGGGCAGCGCTTTCAAAACTATTCTTCACATTCCTCTACTGTCCAAAGGGCTTACAGGTGGAATATATAACTTATAGATTGCCCTAGAGTTAGTTTCTCTTCACCTTTCTTTGTCCCCTGCTCCCCGTTGGTCTCAAAACAATGTGCAATGTTTTGCCCTGAGCTGGTTTACATGGTGTCTTGTTACTCTTTCCCACTGCTTTTGCTCTATTGCTTAAAACCCTTTTTAAAGCCGGAGCGTGCCATAAAACTAATGAACTGAATGACCAAAAGCACCTTGACATTTATCCTGTTAATGTTGCTCCATTTTAACTGTAGTGATTAAATGGTGATTAATTATGGTAATTTTGTGTAGATCGATGGAGATATAGATATATATATTTTTTTTTTTTCAAGACTAGTCAGCATTTGTTTATCATTTGCTGAAATCAAGAGAATTAATTTGGGCAGAACATCAGTGAAGTAGTGGCACGCTGTATGTGAGTTTGTGAAAAGCTAAATGAGACTAAGCAGTAAAAATATTTAGAAGAATAAAGGTTTTAAGAATATGAATGTTCATATCTGACATCTCACTTATCTTCTCTGTCCCTCCCGGTCAGATAATATTGTACTCTGAGCCAGACTTCCAGGGAGAGTGTTACATCTTTGAATGCAACCAGGACACACTGCCAGAAAAATTACTTGCCAAGTCATGCAGAGTGGCAGGAGGAAGGTAAGAAAGCAGGGAGCAAAGTACTAAAAATGACTGATGGAGAAATATAAGAAGGACAACTCCAAAAGAAAGTTAAGGAGATTGAAAATGACTTATGTTTGATTTCATAATGACATACTTATTCATTATAATGCCTGATAGCAAATCAATAAAAACACATAATGTGTCACTCTGTATTTCAGCTGGGTCCTCTATGACGACAAACAGTTCTCTGGGAATTTGTATGTCTTATCTGAAGGAGACTACCCCAATTTAATCAGCATGGGCTGCCCCCCCGACTGCTCCATTCGTTCTGTGAAGATCGTCCCCTTGGTGAGAAATGCCCTCATGTAGCGTTGGGAAAATATTGCTCTCGATTATGTAATAGAGTTTCTAAAACCTCCCTCTTTCTGTGCCCAGATGTTCTCAGTCCCCTCCATCTCTTTGTTTGGGCTTGAGTGTCTGGAGGGCAGGGAGATCACCACAGACATGGAGATCGTGAGTATGGTCGAAGAGGGCTTCAACAACCACATCCTGTCGCTCCGAGTCAACAGCGGCTGGTAAATGGCTTCATCAGCTAACGGGGAACTGGAAATATCTTGTATCTCTGCTGTGACAGTAGAATCTTAAGTTAGTAATCCTTTGTGTCCATCTTCTTGCTTTGTAGTTGGGTGATATGTGAACACAGCAACTATAGGGGGCGCCAGTTCCTACTGGAGCCAATTGAAATCACCAACTGGCCGAAGTTCAGCTCACTGCATACTCTTGGCTCAATGTACCCAGTCAGACAGGTTTGTTAACAAGTAGCCTTTGCGGTGTCTTTAAGAAAAGGTAAATGTCAGTGATGTAAGGGAATCTGTGAAAGTTTGAGTCATTTTTGTTTTGTTTTTTTATTACAGGTGACTTATAATAATAATAATAATAATAATATTTTTTTAATGAAAGGTAAGTCATGTTTTATAAACCTAAGCTACTGCGATCTGCACCAGTTCAGGCCCTTTCCTTGACACACTTGGTGTAAGACTGAGTAACCACAAGGCTACATGTTGCAGTAAACCAGTGATTCTCAAATCCAGGCCTCACGGCCCAGTGTCCTGCAGGTTTTAGATGTGTCCCTGATCCAACACACCTGATTCAAATGGCTGAATTACCTCCTCAGTATGCAGTCAAGTTCTCCAGAGTCCTGCTAATGACTTCTATATTTGACTCAGGTGTGTTGGATCAGGGACACGTCTAAAACCTGCAGGACACTGGGCCGCGAGGCCTGGATTTGAGAATCACTGCAGTAAACGAACCCTCATTAGGACCCTAAAGAAGAATGTGATATTGAAGGTGTTGATCTTTGTGTTCCAGGTCTATATCTTAGTTTAGTGCTGCTGTTGCTGATATTAGTAAATCATCTTGACATTTGCATAAATCTCAGGGATGTTAACTGTATCAAATAACTCCAAAATTTGAGTGTGACTGAATGGTGTTTTCTCAAAATTCCCTCCATAAAAAGGTGAAAATATCCATGATTAGAGTAAAACCAATCCTGACTTGTTCTCCTGGTATATATAAATGACACTGAGTTGTCTTATTCTCTAACGCAGTGGTTCCCAAAATGTGGGCCGTGGCCCCCTGGTGAGCTGCAAAGCTACAGCAGGCGGACCACAGTAATAACAGCAATTCAGTTTGAAATTACTCACAAGTACAGTTACATATTTATTTAGAAGTATGTATTTATATAAAAAGGGAATTTAAACTGGTAATAGGAGGTGGTTAGTTTGTGATATTACTCAATAGTCTGACCTAAATTTACTGCTCTTGTATATAAGTTTGCGTTCCAGTGGCAAGTGGGTAACATGTTAGCATTAGCACTTTAGATATGACTGGGTAGTATTAGCAATTTATAACCAACCGTCTGTGTTGTTCATGGTTTTTGAGTCAAATTTCAAGGTAATGCATCACTTTGTCTTGGATTTTGAGGAGAGTGAAGTCAGGCTTCTAGCCAGGAAAATGTCTTGGGGGGGGGGGGGGGGGGGGGGGGTTCTGTTTTTTTTTTTTTTTTTTTCTTCTTTTTTTTTTAATGGGGCCGAAGCACTCTTGACTTTGGGAGCCACTGCTATAACTGATTCTTTAACAGTAATACACTGTGGTATGTTTGCCTTTTGCAGAAGCGCCACTTTTTCCGTATCAAGAACACAGAGAGAGGTCACTTCCTGTCCGTCCAGGGTGGTGTGGAGGAAATGAAATCAGGACGGGTGGTGGTGACGCCCGATGTGGAGCCACTGAGTGACATCTGGTTCTACCAGGATGGACTAATTAAAAACAAGGTAACAATGTTGGTGGCATCCTATAAATTTGAACCTCAACACAGTTATGTGTTTCAGATCTTGACCCTATTCTAATAAAATATCTTGTCTTCTGTAGTTGTCTCCAACCATGTGCCTTCAGGTGGTTGGCAACATAGAGCCAGCATCAAAGGTGGTTCTGTGGACAGACACCCGGCAGCCCGCTCAAACCTGGACAGCCCAAATGAAAGGCCTCATCACTAGCCTTACTTTCCCTGGCATGGTGCTGGATGTTAAAGGTATGAGAAGAAAACATGATAATCTGACCCTTAAACACTTGTTGTGCGCTTAGTGAATGTGCTTAAAACAAATGCAAAGGTGGATAGTGTAGTTTTTATAGTCTCATCTGTTCTCATGTGGTATGACTTAATTTTCAGAATCTCAAGTTTCAAGTTCAATGTCCGGCATATCCACTGTTAATCTAAATAAGTACTCACTGAGAGATTTAGTTACATTCCACTACTGAGATCAATTAAAATAAAATTTTAAAAAATGTAATCCTTGTTTAGGATGTCACATTGACATTTTCAAAATATTTTTTTCATCAGGTGGCAAAACTTATGACAAGGACCATGTCGTGATTATGCCAGAGAATGATGAGAGGCCAAGCCAGCAGTGGGAGTTAGAGTTGCTGTAGCAGTCTACTGTATATGAACAGAGCTTACCTTTGCAACTGTGTAATGTTGTCTTAATATTTCAGTAACCACTGTTGTGTCTGCTTCATGATATAATGCATCTCAGGACGTGTAGTTTCTTCTGAGCACTAGTTTGAAATCGGTATCCAACAGCAAGAATGCATGGAAGCACTGCGTGCCCTGTAAAAGCTGCCCAAGTTGTTTTCAAGGTTTTGTTCATTTGTATTCACAGTATGAAATTATGTATAGATATGTTGTTTTGTTTTTTTTCTCATCAGTCAGATTTTTAAAAAGTGTACACAAAGAAGGGTTTAATGAGTGCCTTGTTGTTTTGCTATGACTTGGATCATATCATGAGTTGAAAAGGAAGATTTACTGTATTTAAGGATGTACTTTATATGAACCCAGCAGGGAGACACTCTCGCTTGTAAAACCAAGTGTATGGTTCACTCTTCTCTATGACTTTATTTGACCTTCAATCTGATCATTTGTCAGCGATTTGAGTATTCAGCCTGGGATTTCCATGTTTCTATGAATCTGAGGTTGTACGAGCTTTTTGTTTTATAAATTTGTTTACTATAAAATAAATTGCTTGAAATTCAAATTGCTCTGCAGCATTAGAGTTCCTAGAATGAACACAAAGCGGCTCCCTGTGATTTATAATGAAGCTGGAGGAATGAAGCCAAAAGGATGTGTAGTAGTCAAGAAATGTGTGTTATACTTTTAAGTATTTTTTTTGTATATTACTATAAGTGTTGTGGGAGAAGTTGCACTTATGTATGCAGCATTTGAGATTGCGTGGTGCAGTGCAATGAACTGGGTCGTATGTCCAGTTTCTGTCAAGTTACTTCATTTCTTGACATATTTCCATGTCTTAGTGTTTATGCGTTTACTTGCTTCAGCTGTATGTTAATATTTGATACTAAAGATGTAATTTTATGTTTATGTAAGAGGGAACGGTTTTAAAATATTGAATAAAAAAATAAATGTAGCAAAAAGCTGGCTGTCGTTTAATTTGCTTCAACTGTTTATGCCTCAGCTCGCGTTCCAGCTGCTTTCAGTGCTAATGCATGAGCTGGAATATTAACTGTTTCCAGTCTTCAAAGGACATTTCAAGCGATTTCAGAAGAAGATGCACACACAAAGTGCTTTGCTTAGAGCAGCAAAGCTTATCAAAGTCACACAAAGCCTGCTGCAGATCAGCTTTGTTTGTAGTACAGACCTCACATTTCTCTGCCTGTAGATACGCAGCAGGAAGAAGCAGAGGGGGACAGAGGGTGGGACAGAACAAAACTGCAAGGCATTTGTAGATGGGGTGGGGGGTGGGGGGCGAATGCATCACCCCCCCCCCCCCCCCCCCCCCCCCCCCCCCCCCCCCCCATGTCTGACTATCACTTTCTATCATTTAACAGCATCAAATGTGGATGTTGAAATGCTCTTTTGTTGACTCTGTAAACCTGGTTGCGTTGCCAGACTTTGAAGGCAAAAGATCATCTGGTTCTGCAGGGCCACACCCTGAAAGCCAAGTTTCCCCTTCACTCACTTGCAAAACTAATTGGCATGTTGCCCACTTAGATTGCTTATCAGTTGCTCGCTCGTTGATATAAAACTTTAAAATGACAAAGCTATCATTTAGAAATTCTAAAATACTATAATATTATTTAAATGTTATGAGTTGTTTGGCCTGATGCAGCAATGTCCCAATTATTTAATTGGGGGGGGCAATTCACGATAAGATACAAATAGACTCCAAAGAAAATGTCACCTGTACGCAAACCTGACTGTCAAGATTCCTGCTTGACTCTCAGGTTGAAGTGAGTCGCTATAATATTTGCGAAAGGAAATGGCACGGAAGAAGCTGTGATACTGAGCCCTGATTGGTCAGTATCAGTGACTGACAGTCACGTGGGAACGCTGGAAGCAGCTGTGGCATACTGAGGGGAGGGCGTTAAAAAAAAACAAAAAATACTGACTCCACACCTTGTTAGAGCTTGCCTAGTATTCTGTTACAGGTAAGAGAAATACTTATTCCTTTAAAGAATTTGTTTAAAGAGTAAATGGGTCATGGTATTCAGCTAGTAATGTGTTTTAGTATGTTGTTGTTCATAGCCTCCAGGTAATTGTTGCAGGGGCTGCTAGTTTCTTAAAAGCTGTGGTATAGACTTTCACACAGGTCCTCTGAACATAACGTTAACAGTCCCTGTCTGGTTTGTTCCTTAACATATGCTGTTAATGTGTGTACTATTTCTACATGTGTGTGTATTTATCTCACATTAGATAAAAGAAAGCCATGGACTCTGAGTACTGTAACTCTTATGTAAGTAAACTTTTCCAGAAATACGCCTCTGCCCTGTCTTCTTTCTGACATTGGGTAATGACTGCTCACTAAGACTAAGACATTTACACAGTGTCATCTGCTGTCTTGTTCACTCTGGGTATCTAGTTGCTATCTACTGAAGAATGCGCCCAAGTATGCTGCACAATGTGAGCTTTAGATTTTAAATGTCAAGAAGGCCACGTAACACAATTCAGCCTTGCTGTGCCCCATATCCATCCATGCATTATCCAATTCCAGGTCACAGTGGGGCTGGAGCCTATCCCAGCTGACGTAGGACAGTCTGTCACAGTGCTAACACAGAGAGACCATTTGCACTCATATTCAATTTAGATTCATCAATTTACCTAACCCCACTAACTGCATGTCACTGGACTCTGGGAGAAAGCTGTCACGCAGACACAGGGAAAACATGCAAACTCCACACAGAGGGGCCCTGGCCAGATGATGGATTTGGACCTATGACCTTCTTGCTGTGAAGCAGGAGTGCTACAGTAACCATCGTGCTAATCGTGCCTCATATCACTGTTGAAAATTACTCCATAGTACTATTTTTTATTTATTTTTTAAAACCATCCCCCACCACACACACACACAAACACGCCGCAAACCCGTTCTTCTAGTACTCTGTAGTATGGCGTATTTAGCATTCTTTAACTGCAAAGATCTAATCTGTATCATTCCACATCTCCAGAAACATACCTTCACGGTATATTCATTATCAGGTTACTTTCGTTGTCACACATTTCATTTGATTCTTGCCACTCGGTTGTTTTATTATTTTTTTAGAGGCAAAGCAGATGTCATGATTCAGTCTAATCTTATTTTGGTTACCGGTGCCTCCCTTTTTTTATTTATATAGAATATGTGTTGGGGTACCCTTGGTACAGTACGACCCTTCTCCAATTTCCACCCTGACAGAGATGTGATGGCGATCAAGGCAGCGCTGGAAAATAAAGGTATGCCAAAGCTGGGATGGCAGTATTTTGAATGCTGAAGAATGCTTTAGAAATTCCTACTTTTCTTTTGCCTCTTGAATGTTTGTTTGTTTTTTTTTTACCTTTTTATCAGTAAGTGTCTGAATATTGTGATCTCGCTCAGATACAGTGACACTGGTGAGAATACTAACCAATCGAAGCAACGCTCAGAGGCAAGTAATCGCCGAGGCCTTTAAAGCGTCAAAGCAAAAGGTAAAGAAACGGTGAGACAAAACCAGCCGAAAAATCTCTGCAAGGGTTTAGAAATTAAGACTTTAAGGGTTTCAAGGTTGTAAGCTGTCTTCCAGTAACTAATATTTACTATAATATACTTTAAGCAATGACAGTGAATGCTGAGTTGGAGTTGTAATAGTCACAACAGTTTGCATTTGCTGATCAAATATTAATAACACACCTTTGTTTAATGATGGAGATACCACAGCGTAACTTAAAGGGAAATAATACTATGGTGGTGAACGTGCCATCCCAAGTGTACTGGTAGTTTTTCCATTAGTCAATACAAGTATTGTTAGATGTTTCTCTTCATTGGTGTCACTATACTAAAGCAACTTACCATGGGGGGAGAAAAGAAAACCAGGGGTGAAACGATCAATGTTTTCAAATTGAGGCATAATTCAGTATTATTTTTTTTGACATTTCTCTTTGCATGTGATGCACTTAGGACATAGTGACTGCTCTGAAGAAAGCTGTATCTGGAGACCTGGTGCTTCTGTTGGTGGAGCTGTTGATCCCCTCTGTGGAGTATGAAGCTTACCGTTTCCAGGAGGCCATGGCTGTGAGTGCTTATATATATATATATATATATATATATATATATATATATATATATATATATATGATTAACTGATGAATGGATGAAGTGACCGATTAATGGATTTACCACGTTTTAATGCTTCTAATGCACCATTTAGCTGTTGTATTAGCTTTACCGATCTTTTTTTCTAGTCTACAGATTTTTAAGATAAGAGTATAAAACATTTTTAAAAATGGCTTAAACATGGGTAAAACTTATAAATAAAATACACTCGTCCTAAACTCCAAATGCTTTGGTAAAGGACCTGTAGGTGGCACCTTTGGGTCGAATGCCAGAAGGCACTGATGGAAAGCTAAATAATATTTAACAAGTGGGTGGAGAAGGTGTGGGAGGAACAAACAGACTTCAAAAAGATATGTTTATCAAACAGCAGAAACCAGCTATGGCGATTGTGTGACTTCATGAACTTATTAGACTTAACTTATAGATCCTACTTACTGCTTATGTCTATGCACACAACAGTGGGGTCTGCTTTTCTCTCTCTCCCTCTCATGTTGTTATTTTTGTCTTCTTGCAGCTATTTGTTGTAGTTTTTCTTCTTTAATTATTTATTTTTGATTTAATAGGCTATTTAATTATATATACATCTCCTTAATCTGCATATTTATCTTAGCAGTTCTGTTGAGTCTGTCATTTTTTTTAATGCATCTAGCTATCTAGATGCAAACCATGTAGATGTGGTTGAAATTGAAATAAAAGTGAAGTTGAAAAATGCAGCAGAATCCAGGCTTTATGTGTCTATATGTGACAGAAATCTAAAAATGTTCGCTAGCAGTTCCTTTCAACTTGCTTCTACAGTCGGCCTCCATCTCAAAGTGAAGCAAACTAGTAAACAAAAGCACAGAGAAGTCAAAGAAAATGGAGAAGTACAAGAGGTGAACGTTGAGTTACCAGCTGGTGGCTGGTCATTAAATTACTTCAGAGTTCCCGTTAGAGATTCAAATAAAAGAGAAAAAGGAAGGTGTAAAGTGTCTGGGTACTGTTTGGGCCCAAAATAGCTATCGAGGACGTGCCGACCCTGTTGCTACAGTAGGTGTGTCACATGCTTTTAAAGATACGACTGGTTGGTTTCAGCTGCAGTCTTATATCATGATAGGCGTAAAATGGACAGAAAAATCAATATACATAATAATAACTGAATGCAGTCACTGTTAGGAGAGTGTAAATTATGAATGCTGTTTCCTGCAATGAACATTTCTATTGAATAAACTGGGAGCCACATGTAACCAGATATTTGGAAACACAATCTGCTCACAGTCATATTTTCTTACATTCATTTGCCCTGCTGGTACTTTTAGTACTTATTGCTATGCCAGAGCACTGCCTCAGTGTACGTTGATTACATTAACCGCACTGAGGACACCTGTGTCCATGAATGCCCTTTTGTGAGTTTGCAAGATGAGGACATCATCCACTGATATTAAACAAACTCTGCACCAGTATCTGTGAAAGCACTGTAACTGTCTTTGTCGCCACTGAGGCAAACCTATGCCATCAGTGCTGCGTTGCTGACTTCTTTGGGTCCGAAATATCTGAGTGTTGCGATCACTTTCGTTTCTGGCATTACAGTGCCGCATGGGATCTCAAAGAACAACCACAGACATCTAATCTGTAGCGTTTCATAATCATTGTAATTTTACAGAGTCTATTAGGAGAGGCAGTCACCACGTCACCATGTTTCTTTGCAGTGTAGTAGTTTAATTTTGATGAGCACACACGGAAAACAACCTTCAACTGTACAGACAAGCTAAAATGACAGAATGCACATCTTGTAAATGAAATCGTCACGAGACAATCAACACGCTGTTTACCCAAAAATCATTCCACTCTTACAGAAAGAATTAGTGCAGAGGATTATGGTGTCTCACAGTGAGGAAGATCTGCTGTGTATCCGAGCTGCCTTCATTAAATTAACAGGAAATTCCCTCTACACTGCACTGCAGGTTGGTCACACAGCTAAAACTGTACTAATATAAAATTTGCATATTTAGCCGGGAGATTTGCATGAATATAATATCTACTGATAATAATATATATATTTTTTTAATATTTTTTGTGCGTATTTGTTAAAATGTAATCCAAAAATTTTCATTCCCCCCCCCAACAGAAACACTTTAAAGGAGACTATCTACAGGCTCTGCTCGCCATCTGTCGATCTGAAGATTAAACAAAAGCTGCAAATTCTAGCTGGACCTTCTACTCCCTTATAGAATTCTTCCTCCCCAATGCTACTGCAAAAATAAACTCAATGCTGTGCCAACTTTCATATTTTATTGAATTGCATGCTTTACATATACACATTTTAGATATTGAGTTTTTGCTGCAATTGACTTATTGGTACTTATTGGTGCAACCAAATGTAATGAAACAGGTTCTGTTGACACTTTTATAACTGCAGTTTGGTCATTTGCTTTTATTGCTTAAATTATGTACTGGAATGCTTCCTTTTCCTCCTAATCTTTTACAAATATATAAATAGAATTTTTTCCCCAAATTGTACCAATAAACAGCAGAACAATGGCTCCCTTTTTCTTTACATTCTGATATTGTATGTATAGCATATTGTTAAATTAAGATTAGTCTCTATATATTTTGTGTACCACACATAAAAGGCTCAGGATGTAGCTTTGATGCTGTCCTTCATTCCCATGATTAGTGTTATCTACATTTAGTTAATTTAGTCTTTATAAACTAAAAAAAAAAACAGAGCATGTAGAGCAAGAGTGGAAAAATGGGAAAAAGTACAGAAGCTTTCAGTGCTGAGGCTCCATTTCCTGTGGTGGTAGCACTTTTTGTAGTGGATGAGCTGCTGTATGTAGTCACTGTGGTGGTCATATTACTTGGGATGCTTTGAGTGGCATTTGTAGCGTTGGTGGCTGGAGTACCGGCTGCAGTGGTGGTGGCCGAGGTGCCAGTCGTACCCGTGTTGGCCGAGGTGCCAGTCGTACCCGTGTTGGCCGAGCTGCCAGTCCTACCGGTGTTGGCCGAGGTGCCAGTCGTACCCGTGTTGGCTGAGGTGCCTGTCGTACCTGTGTTGGCTGAGGTGCCAGTCGTACCTGTGTTGGCTGAGGTGCCAGTCGTACCCGTGTTGGCCGAGCTGCCAGTCGTACCGGTGTTGGCCGAGGTGCCAGTCGTACCCGTGTTGGCCGAGGTGCCAGTCGTACCGGTGTTGGCCGAGGTGCCAGTCGTACCCGTGTTGGCTGAGGTGCCAGTCGTTCCGGTGTTGGCTGAGGTGCCAGTCGTACCCGTGTCAGCCGACTTGCCAGTCGTAGTTGCGTTTCCTGGGATGTCAGTCGTAGTTGTGTTGTCTGGAATGTCAGTCGTAGTTGTGTTGCCTGGGATGTCAGTTGTAGTTGTGTTGTCTGGAATGTCAGTTGTAGTTGTGTTGTCTGGAATGTCAGTTGTAGTTGTGTTGTCTGGAATGTCAGTCGTAGGTGTGTTGGCCGAGGTGTCAGCAAGTGTAATTCCTGGAGACTAATAAGGAACAAAGTAGAAAATCATTTCAGTGTGTGGGGACTAAAAGCACAACAGGAACATTTCTGCATCCATACTGTCATTATCACCCACTATTTACTCTGTTAATTGTTTATATGGTATTGCAGTAACCTTGACTGTTCTTGACCTACAATTTCTGTCCAATGACAAGATTTTTCATTAATTAGAATTTTTGTTTTTGAATGTTTTCAAATTTTTTTATATACAAACATCTTTCATGAATTACAGGAAATAGTAATTTATAATGCTAAAACAAATTTAATGCTATTTTAATGACTTATTTAATTATTACCATTAGAAGAAATAGATTGCCATGAGATCATATTAACAGTGTTTCTTGGGGAAACTTTCAAACTACATAAAAACGTTTTAGGGTTTTTAGACATGTCAGCTTATGACACTCTTTGCGAAACATTTTTTTTATTCACACATCTTCCATCGTGTGTTAATTATTGATAAAATGTCTCTACAAGCAATATCATAAGCATTAGACATGACATAATCTCGTATTTAAAAAATTTCTGCCTAGTTCCAATGTAACTACTTTAAAAGATATAGTAAATACCTGCACCAGCAAAGCCAGTATGAAAATTCCCAGAGACAATATCTCCATGCTGGAAAGAACCAATGAGTCAGAGATGTACCAAAGATGCTGCAGAAATTTTTCTGCTGCTCAAAAAAAAAAAAAAGATGTATTTTCAGTTGCTCTGAAAGATCTCCTTCCAACCCTCTCCTACTTCAGGGAAACTAAGAGGAAATCTTGTGTTCTTGCTTTTATAGAATAATATCATGTTTCAGGAGAAGTAGGTGTGGCACAGAGTATGACCTAACCCAGTATCCAGGAAGTTGTCAGGGAGTTACTGATACTTTGTTCCTTATGTTGAATGTGTTTAGTTTTAAAAAAGAAATCCTTCAGCATTAATGTGATCAGACATGCTTCATAAATTTTATTACATTTATCAATTATTATCAGTTTATGCAAAGTATGAGCTCTTGTAATCCCTTTGAGCTAACTTTTACTTTGAAAGCTTGAATTTCACAACACTGCTGAAATCTTCTGAATTTTCGATGTAATCATCATAAAAATGGATTAAGACAGTTTTTCCCCCATGATGTTTATACATGGTTTAATTTGTAACCCATGTTTTACTACCTTCCCTGTACTGCCCCTGCTCCTTGTTAAGCATTAGACATGGCATTTGCAGTTAAGTCCAATGATTGGTGAGAGTTGCACTACTTAGCAACGGTCACTGAGTCTGACTTCCTCCTGTTGGATGACCTAGAAAGCACATGGGTAACAATGACCTTTGCTCAGAAGCTTGAGGTGTAGGATAAAGATGACTGTCAGACCTTCCAGAGCAGTTCTTGAGTGTAAGTGGTTTGTCACTGGACATAATAACCAAAATCTGACACTGAGAAATGGTTTAAAAAAAAAAAAAAAGTAGGTTTTCAGTTAGCAGCTGTCGCTAATGATGCCACTGATAAAATGGTAAAAGCGTTAACATCAATCTACAAATGATTAGTATTTTGAAGATTAGCTCCAGGTTCCCTCATTGGCTTCTTTGCAGCCTCCCGTTACTAGTAAACCATCTTTGCAATGGACCTGCTCAGGCAGCAGAGGGCAACAGTGACCAGCAAACTGCAGGTTTCATTTTCACTTCAGACTGATCGCCACAGTATACACTGCTTCACTACTCTAGTAGCAAGAGTTTTAATAACACTCTTGCTACTACAGCTGCCCATTTGGGAAGGTACAAGTTATCCTTGGTTAACTCAAAGATAGAAAAGCTGGGGTCATCAAGGACAGCTCACACCATGGCCTTGAACTGTCTGACCTACTGCCCTCTGACAGGTGCTACAGGTGCGTCAAAGCCAGAACAAACAGACTCAAGAACAGTTTCTTCGCCAGAGCAATCACCACCCTGAACTCACACACTCACCCACTGTAACTGTGCAACACCCACATCTCTGTGCAATATTATATTATTCATACCGAACAATATCTATCACTCCTATACTGTGTAATAGTATTGCACTAAAGGCAATACTCACTAGCTTTATTATTATATGTATAATAATGTTGTATTAAAGTCTCCAATTTCAGAGTTTTGCCTCAGGATTAATGTGAATTCTTGCACACTAAAGCTTGGATCAGCTCTCCTTTGTGAGTAAGCTTAGCCTCTGCACTGGTTCTTCAAATAACTTTTAAAATGAAAGAATACAGTACCCTGACTGGATCAATCATGCCAGCAAAAACCTGTTAGACTTCCTAATGAAGCTTAACCAACATTCACGATGTTTTTCTGAGCTTTGTTTTCATTTTCTTCATTTCAAAGACGAAAGCACCACAAAAAGGGAGCAAAGGTAAATTTTGATACCTAATCACACATTTATTGAACTAATGCTCTTTTTTAATTAACATTCATTTTAGAAAATATCACATGTTTAATGTATTTCACACATAAATGTAAAGAGTTGCACAGCCGTTTGTACTATGTGCAAATAATTATATCAGTACAGATAAGGAAGTCATTGTCTTATTACATTGTAACACACCTGGAGGTAAAATTACAATGAACTTATACATTTTATTTTCACACAAGAAAATAAATAGCAGTATATTCCCTTCAAATTAAACAATTCAAACATGCCAAAAGATGCCTACATTATCACCACATATATATATTTATACTATGTCTATAGGTATATCTGGGTATATGCAGGTGTTGGACATGTGTGTATGTATGTGTATATGTGTATATGTGTGTGTGTATGTATATATATATATATATATATATATATATGGATGTGCGTGTGTGTGTATCTATATCTATATATTATAGTATGTATGTGTATGGTATGTGTATATATATATTTATATATAAATATGTATGTGTGTATATATGTATATATGTGTGTGTGTGTATGTACATACATATACTTTATTTTTGATTAGATTCTTTATTTAGTATTTTTCTCTTTATTTTTATTCCTTTATTTAGTCTTATTTGTACATCACTGCTGCAGTTCCTCCAAATTTAATCCGAGCCTATAGCAACAAAATCTCGTTCTCATGCGCACTGTATGGTGCAATTTTGAATGACAATAAAATTTTGTCTGTGTCTATGTCTTAATGTGCTTTTAAAAAGCAGCAGAGATTTCCTCATTCACATATTATATATTGTACAGCACATTGTGACTACTTATCTACTAACTACTTATTGCTTATGTGCGAAAAGTGCTGCATAAATCAACTTTACTGACTTGCGTGCACATATCCGCAAAGTTGTTACAGACACTTTCAAGCAAATGCAAGTCTATATTCTACATTGTGTAAAATATTTCATGTGCAACCAACTAAAATGTGCTCAGATTTTTACTGTGATAAATAGAGTTGTAGTCATGGACTAGCTCCAGCTGAGGCTCTTGATCGCTCACTGCCACATGGCTTGAAGAGCAAAAGATCCAAACAGCAGAGCCACGGAGGTGAAGCTGCGGCTCTGTCCGCTCTTTGGAGTTGTCACACTCACTGTGGGCATCGTGCTGGTGGAAGCTTGGCCGCTGCCGCTGCCGCTGCTGTTGCCACTGCCACTGCCACTGCCATTGCCGCTCCCGTTGCCGTTGCCAGTGTAATTGTTGGTGTTTACATTGGTCCAGGATGAATTGTAATTGGTACTCACTGTTGTTGCAGATGTTGACTTCTTTACAGGGTTATAAAGAGGACACCAACAAAGGTTGTGACACAGCATTGGGATGTATTTTACAGATTATGACATGTTATACTTTATATACAATAAAAGCATGTTCAGGCTGTGATTTTAATAGAATGCATTAATACTGAAAAATAGAGAAGGAGACTATTAATGTTTTTCATAAAAAAATTATCTTACATGCTGAAAATTATTTCAAGATTTTTTTGTCTGACTACAAAAAAGTTATTTGATTGTTTTTTGTTTGTTTTTTTTACATTTAATCTTTATAACTTCCTTTTCCCTCCTATCTACTTTATAGCCAGTGAAGAAGGGTTTTACCTGTACACAGGCAAATCCCAGCAGAGTCAGTAAAAACAGCTCCAAGACAAAGTACTTCATATTTCCTCTAGAAAGCAAATAGCTTAAGATAACTTATTAAAATGTGACTGTTTTATGAGATCTGCTGTTGTTTTTCTCATCCGCACTTGAAAGTCTTGTAAAATGTGTGCTGTCTTCCGAAGCTTGCCTTTTAATGATGCGTTCCCACTATTTACCTGTAAGTCTCCACCCAAGTGATGGATCAATGATTCAAAACTTCACACTGTGCCGGAACTATGCAGAACCTGTATGGATATGGATGTAAGCAATACCTCGTGTCTTTCTTCATCAAAGCCCCTCAGGCTGCTGATGCTCAAAAAAGACACTGATGTCGGTAAAATTCACCAGTCACTTTTAATTAACATCAATATAATAAAACACTCCACCATAATCTTTGTTTTTTTTTTGGTTGATTGGTTAGTTTTGTTAAATGTTAATATGAAATAGTTTCTAGTTGAACTGCTTTACAATTTCCCCAAAAATAAGTATAAGTAACAGATTAGAGCTCATGTTTTTGGTTACACAGAGAAACATAAATACATTGTTTTCATGCCCTAACAGCATTTTTAACAGGGAAGAGAGAAACAATACAAAAGAAGATGATGCTGTGCAAGCAGCCTGATTTGAAATGTGATGATGCCCGAATAAAATGAACTAGCTTTGAAATGGGCCACGGCCATTTCACCTTCAGCTGACATAGACCTGGGGTTGTTGACATGTTCACTGCAATTAGCTTTTCATCCTCCTCAATATATCATCATTTCATTTTATTTGACATAAAAAAAAACAGAAAACTTTATTTTCGTTCTGATAATCAGGAATGAAATACAGCACAATGAAGCACAATGTTAGACAGACCTTGTGGAGGTTTGCGTAAAGGTGGAGAAAAGCTCAGTGCAAACAAAGCACTATTCATCCTTACAGTAGGAGCCATGTAATATGAGGGTCTATCAATAATCTAATATTTTTCCACAGTATTTAAGGATTTATAGATTAAATATAAATGAAAAATAAAATGAAATGCACTGCAATGTCTCTGCTTTCATACATTCATCTCTATGCACAGCAGATGAGAATAGTGACAGCAAACATCAACAGCTGACCGCAGCACCCAGACACATGGGAAGAGCCTCCTTTTGGTGTAGTCCCAGTTGTAGAATGCTGAGCAGTGGACGCTGTGGTCCCAGGGTTTTGAGTAGGGGGCACTGTGGTGTTCTGTGATGAAGAGTTGGTAGTTGCAGAGGAGGAGGAGGAAGCAGGAGGGGTGATACCTGTGGTTATGGTCGTTTGGCACTGGTGGTGGTTATGTTTAGAGCAGTGGAGTGAGGTGAGGTGTAGTCGATGTGGACTGAGTAGAAGTACTCAACGTGCTGTTATTGGCCGCTGTTGTAGCTGTTTCATTTGTGGAATTAGTGGCCTGCAAGAGAAAATAAGAGTTCATAGTGCATGAGGCTTTTTAATATAATGATATTGATTCCATATTTATTATTATATTATACATTTCCTCTCTGTATCATACTTTCTGGTATAAATAAAGACTACAGATGCGTCTCTGTTTCAGTGGACTATCCTTTGTAGGCACATGATTAAAGGTTGGGCACCCACTTCTTCAACAGTACATGAAGCATGAAAGCGTCAACTGCACTTTGCATATCGCTGTGGTTGGCAGGGCTCTAGGTCATGACGGTGTGCCAAACCCAACCGCTGTGAAGTCTGATGGCCTAAACCTGAATCTGCAGTTCATATCTGCACTTTACATTGTGCCTGATAGGCCATACTTAGTTTATGGAAATGTGAATGATGACACAATAATACGCTCCAACAGAATAAAGCACAATAAAGAACAAAATAAAGTCGGTCGGATGCATTCAGTTTAGCAGAATCGTAGCAGTGAAGGAGCGCAATGAACAAATGTGTTAAAAAGACAAAAAAAAGTCTTTTTCACGTTTGTTCTCCTTGTTGTGAATCAAATCAGTTTCTGTGTTTTGTTTTGTTGTGTTTTGTTTGCTTTGGTTCCTCTCATTTACATTGGCTTTTAATACATTCAAACATTTAATTTACCTCTGATTTGAATACACCCACAATTAAACTACGACATCAAATGGTTACGTCGAATGCTTCAAATCCAGAATAATTCAACTTCTTGCTACTAATAAAAACATGCTGGACTGAATAGCTGTCTGTGGATCGTCATAGCTTTTTAAAAAAAACGTTCTTAAATTTTTTTAAATACGGCTTAGGTAACTTAGGTCAAAGTGCCTCTACCTTGCTGCCCTGAAACATAAAGGCCAAACAGACACAGAAAACAAGCATCCCTGTTATCTTCATCATGGTCTTCTTGGTCAATTTTCTTTGTACTTTATGGCTGTCCACACCTACCTGACTCACCTTTTATACCTATCAGCTCTCTGTAGTACTGATGCTGATAACAGAAGGAAAAAAAAAATCATTCCCTGTAGCACTTACAAATCACCCTAAATGACAGGCGGGGGTAGTTAAGTTAAAGGTAAATAAACTAGAATAACGGTGTGAGGGCAGGCCTATTACACTGCATTTTTTAAAAAGTATTAACCCTAGCATTTTTCAAGTTAGGCTTAATATTTGTTTTTATAAAATGCTGACTGCTTGCTGGTTCGACTCTGAAGGGGATGAAATGAAGCTGGAGGATGTGGACACACACATATTGTCCTGACGCACATCTTCCCACATTAACAATAGTGCCATATTACCAGGTTTAATAAAGTTTGTGGAAAGTTATGCTAACAAGACTGGATGTTTTGTGTATGATGTTGTCAGGTAATTCTCTGGGAAAGTGTTTTTTTTTTTTTTTATCATGAAAGAATAACCCTTATACTAAATTTTCTGGGCTTATAGTAGCTATGGCACAGCAGGTCTCTTCATTTATTTATTCATCTTATTCATTTTATATTATAAGATTGGATCACATTCTAGACTTTCAGTATAAGTAGACAAGTATCTAAACTAGCGTCATTGTCTTACATTTTGATAGAATCTGTCTCCTCTATATTTAACTTTCCACCAAGGGCAGACACGGCCAGAAAACACCTGAGATTGAGTCAACAGAGGAAAAGCTGTGATACGATGAGGTCATTCAAGGGAATTTGGCCACTGAATCTAACAATGCCTCTATTGTTACTTTGATAACACAAGAATTCTACCTTACTAACCTTCATATTTTAAGATTTTTGCATTGAGTTTTTTAAATGGTGAACATTTTATGCACATTGAGTTGACCTGGTGTGTTGACTTGCTACAAAGGAACTGTTGGAATAACTGATGCAAGCAGAAAGGAATTTAAACCTGCGATATTTAGTTTTTGATATTAGGTTTTACAAATATTTGAGGCACCCTATCACTTATTACACTTATTATCACTTATTACTTACAAATATTATAGATTTCCTATTGTATTTTTTTATGCCACTCATTTTCAACAGCACAAAAAGCAACAGTTACAGGGTTTCGTCTGCCGTGAGTCTGGCTGGATATTTGACCACTCTTGTTGGCAGAATTGGTAGATTTTCTGGCATGGACCCAACTTTTAACCATTCCAGAAGTTTAATGTTAGACTGCTTGTTCCATTCCCAAACCAGTTTTAATGTGTGTTATCCCAGTCTAGCTGTCGATTTGAGGTGAATTTGAAACATTTGGAGGTAGTCTTCCTCCTTCAATATTTCATCCACCTTGTGCAATTTACCAGCCCACAGTGCTGACAGTGTTGGGTTTGAAGAGGTTTGAAAGCCTCACCTTTACTACTCCAACACACCTCTTGACACTGTGGCCAAATAGCTCAATCTTTGTGTTGTCTGACCGTAAATCCTTTCTCCAGAAGGCATTTAGCCTGTCCATGTGGGCAGCTGCACAGTTCAGTTGCACTTAAGGTGTCAATTTTGGAGTAGGAACCTCTTTTTTGGTCAGCACCCAAAAAGTCTGTGGCAATGTAAAACTCCACTGTGCACTGTGATGCTGGTGTTCCAGCAGTTTCCAGCAAGCTTGAGCATGGGTGGTTTCTGGGTTGTTCCCAAACATCGTAACCAATTTCCTGTCATCCGAGGGTGACAGTTTGGGCCTTTTTCCAGACTTTGGCAAAGTAGTGACACGTCTGAATAACTTCTACTTATGTACAGTTTGTTCCCAACCTTCCCAACTTGTGTAAATCTACAAATCTCCTTTTTAGAGCTTCACTGAGTTCTTGGACTTTACCATTTTTTTGAGTATTTGTTAATCCAGTGAGTGCAAGTAAATCATTTTATGCTGCCAAAGGGAAACTACCTGTTGTAGTCAAATATGGTCACTAAGGAGACGTTAATAGGCCTTGGCCTTGTAAATGTATGCACCAGTTCGTAAAAGATTTTACTGTGCATGTATATATTGGAGCCTGTGCCAAAAGGTCACCTTTACCAAACATGATTTAGGGTTCAGTTTTTGGACCTGTAGAAATGTCCACCTTCTCTTGAATATTAATGAAACAAAGTGTTGAAGTGTTTATAGCACCAATAAATAAAATCAATTTACCACATTAGAACCAGAAGCTAGCTAACATAACAACTCAGCTAAGGAGGGCGTGCCATAAATATTTGCATTTTGTTACCTGGTCCCATGTATTAGGCTCTTTTCACAAGTCGGTGCATGAATCCATCTGCAGAGTAATTAGCTGGCGGGTGTAGTTTGGTAGAAAGAAAATGGTTCATTTTTTTAAACATCCAGGTCATAATTTCTGGAAAAAGACGTTGCTGCTGAGGTGCTCGTGTTTGTTTTAAGACATGAGCACAAGAAGGCAGACATCTCCGCAGCGTATGTCCCAAAACTCAGCTATTCACACCAAAACAGTCTGAACAGATGGCACTACAGGCCAAAGGGAAAAATATGTAATTCGATTTTGAGGGGTACTGTCCCCTCTGATGCTGCGGTCCACAACTGCAACCCACTGTGTAAGTATTTAACACCTGAGTAATTAACTGGTACACACTGTTTTTTTATAGTTGATTAAAGGAAAATATGTGTGTCCTATAATGTGGGTGAAGCCAAATAAGCATCTGAAACTAAAACATTTAAACCACAACCCATTTCATTCCTCTCCTATCACCAAATTATCTCAAGTCCAGAGAGGGAAGCAAACTTGTTCCTGTAACAAATTATTCTGGTAGCTATGAGATCACAAGTAGCCTTTTGTAGCACGTTATCAGCTGTGTTATCACACTGTGCTGCATATTTCCTGGTACCAGATAAATTCAGATAACTAAATGCCCCCAGTCACAGCACAAGCATGTTTAAGTTTATGTCAGTGTCAGTTTTATATGTCAGTTTTATATCCATTTTTCAGTGTGTAAAAGGCGCTGAATCACTACTTGAAAGTCAGTATTTAAAAAATTCTTTGCAGTCTTCCTTGCAGTTCCCTCTTCTCAGAAATGTTCAGTCAGATGGGAGTTATTTATAGCCACAAGTGATGGTTTATTACCTCGGCGACTCAGCCACAATGGAGAATGATGAGCCTTGCAAACATTATGATTCAACCTGAAAGTTAGAGAGGTAATAAAAGATCTGCAGCTTGAAAAAGTGACTGCACTCATTTAAGTTTCTTGAAGACGTTTCACCTCTCATCCAAAAGGCTTCTTCAGTTCAGAACTTTAACACTACAGTGATTTAAAAATAGGTCCCTTTTCTGAAAGGTTTTGATGGCAGGGGCCATGCTAGGACATAATCAGATCAGAATCAGAATCAGAATCAGAAGGTTTTATTGCCATATGGGTGAACAGGTTCACAGCATTAGGAAATTGCTGCGGGTACTTCGTGCTTACAGAAAAAAAAAAACAAAAAAACAAATAAGTATAAAAACTATAAGACAATATACAAGTATACAATTGCAAATATACAGAGATATTAGAGCTTACAAAATATACAGTGCAGAGACTAATTAAAAGATAAAAGAATGTAAACTATATTCCACTAATATGTACATCAGTGCAATCAGACAGGTGCATAGACATAGGATCATCAGCGTTTGTGGAGGGTGGTGGTAACAGTCTTAGGGTAATTGTTCATGAGTCCAACAGCAGAGGGGAAGAAACTGTTCTTATGGCGGGAGGTTCTGGTCCGTATGGACCGTAGCCTCCTGCCTGAGGGGAGAGGGTCAAAAAGTCTGTGCCCAGGTGAGAGTGGTCGGCTGTGATCCGACCTGCACGCCCCAGTGTCCTGGAGGTGTACAGGTCCTGGAGAGATGGGAGGTTACAGCCAAGCGTATGTACTTAATGACTTTGCTGTCTGTGCAAACCTGTTTATGTCAACATTTTGTTTTTTTGGCAAGTTTCCTATGTTGATTGGCTACAGATACAACGTGACAGTAAGGACTCAAAAAAAAAAAAAAAAAAAAAAAAAAAAAAAAAAATATATATATATATATATCTCTGCATCAGGTCCTATCACTGATGTTACATCTGTGGTTTTGGCAGTTTACTGCTCAGGAACACTCAGGTATGTGTTATCGCAGTGTCACAGTCTTACCAGAAGTGGATATCCTAGGAATTCATTGCAGGGTCAGACCATGCAGTGCTGAGAGCAACAACAACAGCTAAATCCCATTCTCTACAGTCAGTATGTTAAATGTTAAAGTTCATATCAATACAATTATAAAAAAGACTGAGCAAGTTTTGAAGAGAAAGCCTGTTCTCTGCAAAAAGAAGGTGGGAGCATGGCCTCGGTTTGAAAAGTTGCATATGAACAAACCTCAAGACTTCAGTAACAATGTCTTTTGAACAGACAAGACTAAAGAGGAGATGTCTGACCATAATATATGGCACCATGTTTGGGTGGGAGGGGCACAGCATATATCTGCACAAACACCTCATACCAACTGCCAAGCACAATGGTGGAGGGGTGATGATTTTTGCTTGTTTTGCAGCTGAAGGACCCAGGCACCTTGCAGTCACTGAGTTGACCACAAGCTCCTCTGTCTGTCTTGATGCATAGTCAATAAACCAGGTAAGGAAATCCCAGAAGGTTTAAGTGTTGCGTCCAGATGAATAGAATCAACTTTCTGGGATCCTCTGAATACCAAAATATTCTAGAGTCCAATATGAGCCATCTGTCTGCTATCTAACGCCTAATAAGCAATACTTATACCTTATAGCTACCTATAAAGCTTGGTCCAAATTGGGTCATGCAACCCCAAGTATGCTTTCCAATCTACAACAGACTGATTGAATAAAGAAAAGAAGCAAAGTGTTGCAAATCAGCAAAAGTCCAGTGCTCAACCCAAGTTATGTGCTGTGTATAAATGAATGCCTGCAAACCTCAAGCACTGAAGCAATGCTGTTTTCCATAGGACTGAATTTTTAAAGCAATGAAAGATAAAACTGTAAGCCTTCAAATGCACAGTTACTGATTTCCATTCTGTCTACAAACTAAACAACACTGAAGAATGAAGGTGTGAATTGAGGGCTGGGTTGAGTTAAATGCTAAAATTGGGAGGCTTGTATTCACAGTATGGCGCTTATACACGGACATTAGCATGTTAGCATTTGCTATCTAGAACTCTGCTCGAGTTAATGTCCCATTTCCAAATTTTAAGAAATGTGGTCCAGAATGTTCTGTTATGAATATGAATGTGAAAAAAATTCTCCCTAGTCAAGAGCTGTGGAGAAATTTGAATCTGAAATGAAAAATTTAAACCAAATGATTAATCTACCATAGAGCCAAGCTTTTTTTTACTTAATATTCTACATAATACATTGAGTGGAGATGATATGGAGGAAGAGGATTGGTGGTTTCAGAGGCTGAGCAGTGGATAGACTGGAAAAAGGTTATTTTTACTCATTGATGCATGTATATACTGATATACAGCAAAAGAAAAAAAAGAAGGATATATGTAATAATATTAACAGAAAGGAGAAATGCCACAGTATATCAGACCTACAGCGGAACATGAAAATTCAAGTATGGAGTGTACTGGCTACTGGACAATATGACACCTGCACCAAATCAACTCCACCCTGACCAAAGAGGAATTAAATCTAATTCCTCAGAGTCATGCACCACCCACTGGTTTGCATCTTTGTGGAGAAGGAAACTGCAGGTAGATGAAGAACTACTTTAAGACCAAAGATGATCAATGGATGCTGATTGTCAAGGACCACCTGACCTCACACTATCATACTGAAGAATGACTGTAATAAATTCAAAATTTGATGCTGAATATAAGTATTTTAACAAGTGTTCTTGCTTCTGCAGCCTACTGTGTGTCATAATGCATCTGACAGTCACTGTTATCAGTATGTTTCTGTGACCTCTGTGCTTAATACTTCCATGCAAATTGTATTTCCTTCAGAACAAAAACAACATTCAAGTTGAAACGGTACATTTAACACATGGAAATAGTACTGTGACATATGAACAAAAGGTAGCATATACAGTAGGCAATATGTTAAAGTGGAGCAAAACACCAGTCTTTTTTTTTTTTTCTTTTCTAAATTTGCCTCCTTAATTTGATCTACTATCTTAGAAAAAATTACAGCCATCCCTGGGTGTTTTTAGCTGTCTGTTTTGGGTCATTATCCTGTTGAGGACCCATGACCTGTGACTGAGACAAAGCTTGCTGACACTGGGCAGCACATATTTTGCTCCAAAATGGCTCAGTAGTCTTGAGATTCCTGTGCCAGATGCAGCAAAGCAGCCCCAGAACATAACTGAGCCTCCTCCATGCTTCGCAGTAGGTACTGTGTTCTTTTCTTTGTATGTATTTTAGCATCTGTGAACATAGAGCTGATGTGACTTGCCAAAAAAGTGCCAGTTTTGTCTCATCTGTCCAAAGGACATTCTCCCAGAAGCTTTGTGGCTTGCCAGCATGCATTTTGGCAAATTCCACTCTCACTTTTTTATGATTTGCTTTCAACAGGTGTCCTCCTAGGTCTTCCATTAAGTCTACTTTGGCTCAAACAGCCACGGATGGGGTGATCTGACACTGATGTACCTTGACCTTCGAGTTTGTCATTAATTTTCCTGTTGCAGCCTGTTTGGTGTCACGGTGTGTACCACACACCATGACACCAAACAGCATGGCAGCTACTTTTCACTCTTTAAATAGGCAGACTGACTGATTACAAGTTAGAAGACACCTGTGATGCTAACTAAAAGACACACCTTAGTTTAACACATCCCTATTTTGTCCAGTCCAGTTTCATTTGTTTGTTTGTTTGTTTTTTGAATAATTTAATAAAATAAAAAAATAAATTTTCAGCATTTTTGAAAGTTATTATTACTTTTGTCAGTTTTGTCCATGTCTGTACAGCAGGTCATTTTATGCATGTTCCCAGACAACAAACAAAATCACTGGAGGAACACAATGTACTTCCTTACTGTCCTGCCAGGATGACTGCAACCTTTGATCCTATGTAAAACATGGATAAAGTGAGCCAACCAGACTCATCGAATAAGGAAAACAGATTTACATGTCAATGGCAAATGCCGTCTTTCCCTGAATTTGGTCTGATTTGACAGCAAAGCAAATGAGTCTAAGTCATTTGACCTTGAGCAAAAAAGGTCTACTGCTTGGAAGCTTGGCTTATCTAGGTTCTAAATTTAATTACAAATTTGTATGATACAGCCGTGCTAGATAGGATTATTATAAAAAAAAGTACTTGAAACTAACAACTACACAATTAAATTATAAGTGAACAATTCGTAAACAAGCATTTGATTTACTGACTTAAATATCCAGTACAAAGACTATTGTGGTTAAGACAGATGAAGACATCGACTCTTTATGGCTATAAAACAGTAATATTCTGTAGAATATTTCACTGACTAATACTAGACACATTCAGTGAGGCTTTGCATTTACCTATTACACATACCCTATAATGATTTGATAGCTGTGATGTTAAATCTTGTGATGGCTATGATATCAAAAATGATAATATTACTAAGTAAATGTACTCAATAGCTGTTTTTGAATGCACATTTGTATATTCAGGATCTTCATCTTTACCTTATTACATTCATTCAATAGTTGTTTTAAGGTTTGTTATAACGCTGATTAAGATTTTACATTCAAAATGTAAGATCTGTTTCAAGCGTAATTCGAAATTAATTAACCACCGTGCATGGGTAATGGCAATCCAACACTAAACCTTTCTTTAAAAAAAACTGAAGACATTATGATTACTTTTAATGCGTTTTTCTGGGGAACTTCAGGAACCTTCAGGCATCTCAGCGTCTGCCTACGCCATCTGGTGGTGGGAAAAGGTGGCCCTTTGCTCCCCGGAAGTGACGCCATAACGTGCTGCGCTTTCTGAAAGAAATCCACGGAAAGGTCCTATGATCATGCTTGATTTTAAATAATAAATAACCAGACCTTTTTTTTTTTTTTTTTTTTTTTTTTTGGTAAACGCTGGAGCAACTGGGAGATATCTGCACAGCACCCAGCATCCCAAAGGACGTTTTGAATTTAGGTAAGCGGCTCTCTGCAGAGCCAGTGGCTAACTAGTTAGCTTCATTTGTTTGAGCTAGCATGTTAATCTAGTAAGTTAGGTTTCTCTCCCTCGTCTCTATGGAAAGTACATTTTCAAGAGGTATTCTGCTTTATTAAAAATGATTTTGAAACCCTTTCATTTGGTCTAATAAGCTTACGCTAGCACGCGCGTCATTGCTATGTTGGCAGAACGTTTAGTTGCTTCAGCAAATCGTCACCTTTTGTCTTGTACAGTCGCATTCCCACAGACTTTTGTGGATATGGCAGCTTCTTTGCCTCAGAAGCCGGGGATGGTAGGAATGCCCCCGCAGCAGCAGCAGCCTCACCTGCCCCCCGGTGCTGCCACAGCTGCAGGTCAGCAGCCTATGCCTCCTCAGGGAGCCCTCAGGGAGATCTCCCCGGTGTTTCTGTGCAGGATTGGACAGGAGACTGTGCAGGACATTGTCACACGCACCATGGAGATCTTCCAGATTACACGAGCCACGCAGGTAAGGAACACTAGGCTGACGGTTAGTAGTAGAAAATGTCTAACTTGATGTCAAAATAACTACTTTGGCGGTTATATTTCTTCATATTTTTCTTATATTGCATAGATAGTTATTCTCACACACTTTGAATGTATCCCTTCTCATTACCAGACTTTTTTTTTAAGTCACACCTTCATTGATTTCACCTTCATCATCTTCTTTCAGCTGCTCTCTTGAGGGGTCACCACATCCTCCATCTCTATCCCAAGCATCCTCTTCTGTCACACCAATTGTCTGCATTGTCCTCTCTCACTACATTCATGAATCTTCTCTGTGGGCCTCCTTTTCTCCTCCTGCCCGGCAACTCAAATCTTCAACATTCTTTGCCCAGTATATCTGCTATCCCTCCTCTGTTTCTCTAACTTTGTTCCAACCACTCAGCCTGAGCTGTCCCTATGATATCATTTCAAATGAAAATCTTAATGTTGCAGTCTCTTATTTCTTTCAGATTACACCTTCTGCATAAGTAGTAGTCCACCTGTGTGCATCTTCCTCCATTCTTATACATCACCCTATGTTTCTCCCTCTTCTTGAAAGATGTGTTCACCACAGACATTTCCATCCTTCTTGCAAAAATCCACTACCATCTGTCCTGCATTTTTCTTCTTAACACCATACCCACCCAATACCCCCTCATCGCATCTGTTTCTCCTTCACCTACATGCCCATTGAAGTCTGCTCCTATTATCAGTCTCTCCCCATTGGGGATACTCTATAATACCACCTCATCCAGTTTACTCCAGAATTCCTCTTTCTCTTCTAACAGACATCCAACGTGTGGAGCGTACGCACTGACATTATTCAGCATCACGTCTTCAATTCCCAGCTTCAAACCCATGATCCTGTCAGACACTCTCTTCACCTCCAGAACTCTAGTCACATACTCATCCTCCAAGATTACCCCTACTCAGTTTCTCCTCCTATTTTTTTTTACCATGGTAGAATCATTTGAATTCATTTTGCAGTGCCCCTGGCCTTGCTTCCCTTCCACCTGGTCGCCTGTGCACACAATATATCTACCTTCCTTCTCTCAATCATATCAGCAAGCTCTCTCTCATTACCGGTTACAGTCCCTATGTTGATTTCTCACCCATATTGACTTAAAATCTGCAACTACAAAAGTTACTGTTTTGGGCAATTATTTAATCTGAAAAATGTTTTCAAACTAAGCCAAGTGTAAGCTGCAAATTCAAGTGCATATATACAATAATAACACATTTTAAAGAGATTGAGGTAGATTGAAGTATTTTTTTATTATTAAGGAGAAAATTGTCTCAGATCAAGAAAACCGCTCCAACAAACCAGGGATTGGCAAACATTGCAATAAAAACTCGGTGAGAGTGAGTTTGTTATCAGAGTGTGAACATGAGGCTCTGTGCCTGCCGAGTTGGTGACTGCACTATCAGGGCACCAATTAGGCCCCCTCCAGGTGGACTCAGTGCAGACTGGGTAAAACTATTATAAGATCAAGCTTTTGGCTGTGATCTCCAGCTCTGTCCGTGTCCTCATCCGTAAGTGAGTATAATCCAGGCATTAGCAGTTACAGTTACAATCCACACTTCAGACAACGGCACCTCTCACGTTTTGGTGCTTACAGCACTGGTAAGCCCTCCTCCATCTCTGCTGCAGGATACTGTTTTCCTGGAATGTGTTGTGGCAGATGCTCACACTGGAGACTGTAACCTTTACACCGTTGGGATTTTAATAGAATACTCAAGTTATTGCAGGTTTACTGATTGGTGAATCAGCAGGTTGATTATTTGATTAATCAATCTGTAATAGTTAGACAAGCAGCACAGATGGTTAGGATTACATAGACATATTTTCCTACTACCAGAAACTGCAATTATTGTTTAACTTAACAAAATTTCTTTAGCTTAAGTGCAGAAAACTACACCATCAACTCTGCTGTATGTGTGGTTGTTAACTGAGTGGGTGGTATTTGTCTAGCTAAAACGGTTCCACTGTTCCTTGTCAGGCTCAATTTGTCCTGTCTTCTTTTCTGGCATATCTGCTCGGCGTGCCTGTCAGCATCCCTAGTACCCATCCTTCCATCTCCACTTGATCTGTGTCTCCAAATGTGTCTGTTTTTCAGTGTAGCACTAACTTCTTCAAGCTTGTTCTTACCCATTAAAGCAAACTTTTTTCTTTTTCTGCCTGTGCTGCTCTGAGAAGAAAAAGACCATGTTTTTGTGTTGCCATGCATTTTCCTCGGTCTTGGCAAATCATTGTCTACATGCTTTTAAGTCCAACACACAGAAAAGTACAAAGAAAGGCTGACAGTGTCAGCCTGTTACTTTACAGAAAACTGTGAGCCAATATTACACGTCTGTAATTGAAAATAAGAACGTAGTTGTTATAAATCAGTTCATGAGAGTTATTGTGTCTTTGATTCAGCTTCCTAATGGTGTGACTCAGAGCCAGGCGACGTACCAGGACCGCTTTGGGAAGCTCCAGGAACACCTTCGGCAGCTCACCCTACTCTTCAAAAAACTCCGGCTCCTATATGAGCGCTGCGTGGAAATGACCTCTGACCTGAAGGAGGGGCCAACAGAGGTTAGAGAGAAAAGAAAAGCTCAAAATGTCTGGCTTGATCTCAGTGTCCTCCAGAAGACCTTTGCTGAAAATTGGCTGTTAAGGATTTTTAGTCTCACAGAGACAGCGCCTTTTTAGATGCCCATGTCCCCCCCCCCCCCCCCCCCCCCCCCCCCCCCCCCCCCCCCCCCCCCCCCCCCCCCCCCCCCCCCCCCCCCCCCCCCCCCCCCCCCCCCCCCCCCCCCCCCCCCCCCCCCCCCCCCCCCCCCCCCCCCCCCCCCCCCCCCCCCCCCCCCCCCCCCCCCCCCCCCCCCCCCCCCCCCCCCCCCCCCCCCCCCCCCCCCCCCCCCCCCCCCCCCCCCCCCCCCCCCCCCCCCCCCCCCCCCCCCCCCCCCCCCCCCCCCCCCCCCCCCCCCCCCCCCCCCCCCCCCCCCCCCCCCCCCCCCCCCCCCCCCCCCCCCCCCCCTTCTGGTTCAGATCATAATTACAAGACGGGAACTACTTACTACTTTGTGTCACTTGGTAACCATGAATCTGAACAAACAAAACTGACACGTGGAGCTCCTCAAGAGTCCATTCTTGGACCTCTCCTCTTTAACATATAACTGCTACATCTTGCTCAGATTATAGAATATTATAATATTTCCTGTCATTGTTGTCCAGATGACACACACATCAGTGTCATCACAGGCCAAAATGTCCTGCAACTCGATTCAGAAAAGAGTGAAATAAACATCTCTGCCTTTCTAGAAAGCGTGATGCTTAAATCCTCAAACCTGGACAGAAGTCTTGGAGTAATTATGGACTCGCGGCTATGGTAGACATTAGGCATCTGTGAAGATGGGGAAACAACTCTAGTCTTTTTGGTTTTCGCATCTAACTGTTATGTTTCTATCATGACTGTGCATGGTTTATGTCATGTATACATATGTTTTACATGTTTTAATTGTCTTTGTATTTTTGAATCACTCTATAAAGCAGTCTGTATTACCTTGTGTCTAAAGGGCTATTCAAAAACAGCCTTGATCATAAAACAATGACATTTTAATAATAATTTGTCTGTGCTGTGTCTTCAGCTTGTGCCGTATGTTGGAGAGGAGCTGGTTTCTGTCAGAGTGGAGCCCTGCAGTCCTGCTGTCCTCCAGGAAGAAATGAGGTCCTAGAGGTGTGTTTCTGTGCTCTTCTTGTTGTCTCAGGCAGTCTTTAGTCTCGAAAATTATTATTTCCCGCAACTGAAAGGGGCATTTTTTACTCTTTTGTTTTCTCTGACCAACAGTCAAAAATTATTAGTCAATCCTAAAGATGAAGAATACATCAAAACCATTATTTGCTTACTTTAAAAAAAAAAGAAAAAGGTTGGCAAAAAATTTTATTTTATTAATCAACTAATTGCTGCAGCTTTTCTTGAATAACATTAATGAATTTGTCATATGTTGTTTGGCAGTTTGGCTGGCTCTTTTCTTTGTTTATTATATATTTTGATAAATAGGACAGTGTTACTCAGCTGTGCTGAACTGAGCAGAATAAAGTTCCTTTCAGATTCCTGTAGGTGGCAGTGCTGACACAGGCTGAAGTAGCATCTAGATTTTAAATGCAGAAGCTGCATTATTTACTGCTTCTGAATCGAGGTGTTGTTTTTTTGTTCGAGCTAATATTTCAGTTGGGTTACAAAGCTGCCTTCGGGGAGCCAGTGGCAAAGCTGTGGAAAATTCTGCCCGAGGCTGAGAGGACTGTTGGTCTTAGTGTCAGCATCAGTACAAAATTATTTTTTCCTCCAGGTGTAAGGGAATGCGAGCGTCACTTGTTAAATTATAATTAGCTATTTCCTGCCTTGATTGTTTGTACATGTAAGTATGTAAAAGGCTATGGTTACATTCCATGCACTCTGTACAGTTTAACTAATGGCCAAATGTCTTGTTATACAGAAGGTGCGTCAGAAGAACCAGGAGATGAAGGTTCTGATGGATCAGATGAGGAACCTTTTGTGGGATGTCAATGCTATGCTGACACTCAGGAAATGATGGCTCTGAATGAGATGCACACTTTTTTTTTTTTTTTGTGTTGCATTCCTCTTCAGGCGTACGGACTGTAAGGCGGAAAGACCAGGGGAAATAAGGGAACTTCTGTAGGATTTGTGGGACCTTCCACCTACTCTGAGCTGGCACTGAAACTCATGATTTACTTGCACCTTTTCATCTAAGAGCTGGTGTTGTTTGTTGTATTGAAGCCGATAAGGGGGAAATCATAAACGGGACAGAATAAGGTCTTGAGTCAAAGCCAAAAACAGGATAAGCTCCAATTCTAAGAATCACTTTTTTTTTTTTTTTTGTATGAGGCAGCTGACAACTTACATTTGCAGAGTGCTCTGCAACTATTTTGTAACTACTTAAATAAGTTATAGACTTCTGTTTCATATTGTTGAAATAATAAGTTGGAACCTGGATTGCCTCAGGTAACAAAAAAACACACACGAGAAAGAAGCCTAAACTGCCTGTTCGCGGTGTTCTGCCTCCAGGTGCTGACTTGACACCAGACAGACTTGAATTCATTGCAGGTAATTCTTCCAGAAAGCAGAGAAGCTGATCTGATGATTGTGTTTACAATTGTAACAATTGCCCATATTTGTGCTCTGTCAGTTGCAAAACACTATGAATTCAGAATTCAAATTGGCCCCTTGGCAGCTATGTATCTCAGGTGCTTTGTACATAAGTGTGTGCATGTGCTTAATGAGATTAGCTTCCTGAGTGCTAGACATCACACCTGTTTACCCCGAGGGTGTTGAGACTTGCTTACCTGTGAATTTATTTTTGTAAACTGTGGAACAAATGCTTGGTCTACTGGGTATTTTTTTTTTTTTTATAAATAAAATAGTAAACAAAATGTCTGAATGAATGAATGAAAAAAAAATATATATATATAATTTAAATATAATATATAATATAATATAAATACAGGATGGGCCAACTCAGACTGCAGTATTAGCTCCGTAGTGTTGGTCTCAACCTTGAGGGCAGATGTAGGAATGCATGATCTATATATATGACATATAAATGCATCAAAGTACATCCACCTACACATAATGATGCACACTGACCTTGACCTTCTGTATTCATCTTTCTTTACACACCAACAGCTTCTCAGTGTAGTTCTCTCCCAGTCATGGAGGATGTTATTGAGCCACGCTTTCGATCGCTGTAATTGTACTTCGTTTTTTTTTTTAGCAAACTCATTCTGCCCCAAAAGGGTTTCTATATTTAATTGTACTTCAGCTGTAGTGGCATTCTACTGTACCTGCCAAAAATTTTCAGTGTATCCATCGGACAGCAAATTATGCTCATCTATATGAGCTGCATACAGTCACTAGTCACTTTATTAGGTACACATACTGAGTTGGACCCACTTTGGCCTTCAGAACTGCTTTAATTCTTCATGGAACAGATTCAACAAAGTGTTCAACATTCTGTCCATACTGACATGATAGGATCACACCGTTGGTGCAGATTTGTCAGTTGTACATCCATAATGTGAATCTCCTGTTTCACCGCATCCCAAAGGTGCTGACTGAAATCTGGTGACTCTGGAGGCCATTTGAGTACAGTAAATATTGCCATGTTCAAGAAATCATTTTGAGATGATTTGAGCTTTGTGATATGGTGTGGTATCCTGCTAGAGACAGCCATTAGAAGATTGGTACAATGTGGTCATAAAGTGTGCCAAGAAAATATCCTCCCAACCATTAGCTACCACTGCCAGCCTCAGCCTTAACAGGAAGGATCTGTGCTCTCATGGATCCAAATTCTGATCCTACCATTTGAATGTCCCAGCAGAAATTGAGACCAAGCAACATCTTTCCAATCTTCAGTTGTCCAAGTTTGGTGATCTGTGAAGTAAAGACTGTTTCATGTTCTTAGCTGACAGCAGAGGCACCCGGTGTCGTCTTCAAAGTTTGACGTGTTGTGCGTTCAGAGATCCTCGTTTGCATACCTTGGTTGTAACGAGTGGCTATTTGAGTTACCGTTGCCTTCCTCTCAGCTCGAAGCAGTCTGCCTATTCTCTGTAAAGCCTAAAGATGGTGGTGTTGGAAAAATCCCAGCAGATCAACAGTTTCTTAAACACTCAGACCAACCCATCAAACCAGTACTTTTTAAAAAAGTACTGGCCACATTCAGTACAAGCCACATTCACACAGCACTTTTTTCTATGCCTTTAAGCACTTTCTAAGTTGCACGCACACTGTCAGATTCCAATGAATGCATCAAAAGGCAATTTGGGGTTCAGTATCTTGTCCAGTGATACTTCAACTTGCAGACTGGGGGAGCTGGGGATCAAACCGTCGACCTTCCAACTGGTAGACAATTAGCTCTACCTCCTGAGCAATAACCCCCTGCAACAGTATTACATATAATATTACAGTAATGAATTATTTTGGACTATTGGGCAGAAGCAGTATTTGTAGTATTTTACAAAGGATTAATTGGTTACCTGAGTACCTTCAGTACATTCAAGTATATATGTAGGAGTTTTATGACATTTAGTGCAGTGTAGCCAGGCTATCTGGATAAGGGATATCCTGTTCAAGTCTTCCTGTTTTATCCATTGCCATTGTTTTTAAAAATAGATCTGCATTCATAACATCATTGTCAGACTATAGATGTTGGTTTCCCTTCCAGCAATTTAACTCTCGTTTTGCGCTCCATGGGGACCATTTATCCGCATGTAACCAAAGCCTTCTCAAACATCAACTCCGACTACAAATGAGAAATCTTCTGGAATAACAATTCTCAGCTCTTCACCTGCAGATTCTGCTGCTCATTTAAAGATACTATAAACAGTGATTGAATCCTCATTAAATACGTATTTCTGTCTTTGTGCATTTTTAAGAGACAGTGTGACTGCCATCCTCAGCAATGCGACCAGATGATCTGTTTGTAGTGTAACAGGATACAAGATGGACAAGTTACTATCAGCCTCTCTGATATGTTATCTTTGTTGCTTGCACCTTAAATTATAACTAAAGCTTCATCTCTGTTATAAATGTATGGCCTGGTAACACACAACATATTTGGCAATTATGGGACATAATATGTGAATATTCTGCAGCACCAGGTCAGAGTTTGCATTTATAAATCACTTTATTTGTCTTACAGTTAGCATTTTAATGTGAAATGATCTGTTTCCTTGGCAACAGTAGCACGGAGACAGATGTTGCCAACCGGAGTGCATGGCACCGATACCAGTCCCTTGGGTGCTCCTGGCATGAGATAGTCATTCCCTCCTCGTTGCCACTGCAGTAGCACTGACACCTGAAGTGTTCGCAGACGTTCCTTTTTTAAGCTGTCCGACAGAGAGGCCCAAAGGAGAAGCATTTCCAGCACTATAGATAGATCCCTTTCTCTTAAGATCTATATCCATATAGTCCAGACCTCCTGGGTCTTACTGATGATTGTCCATGTCACAAATGGATCTCAGTGTCTCTTTGTGCACTTCCCATGCAGTCTTTGAATGACATGTCCATCAGTCTGTCCAAAATGCCTCTAAACAAGACTTCAGTCCTCCCTGGCCTTTTAGTCCAGAAATGTTACGCCCTCTCCAGGTCTTTGTACTTCTTGCGGTGGATAGACACTTGATCTTTGAAGAGGACAGGGTCCAAGCGAAACTGAGAATGCACCAGGGGCATGTAGCCAAACCAGTTGGCAAAGAAGTTGATGCACTCTTGCCTCTGATTGAAGTGTTCCGGGTTGGCCCAGGGGACGCTCTTCATACCCTGGGAGGTAGGACAAGGACATGCCATTAAGCATCCAATCTTGTTCTGAGAACTGAGTCAAGAGCATACAGAGACTGTTACATTAAAGACAACATGCTACCTACCTGTGAACTGGGAAGCTCCTTGTACTGCTTCCGTTGAGTCACTTTAATAGGTGGCTGGTGAGTCACAGCAGAGACCAGGAAGTTCATTAGGATGTCCTCACAGTTGGAGGTGCGATCCACCAGAGACCGTAGAGACTGAGGCAGGTAGTGAGTGAACAGGTAGTGGTAGTACCTGTGGGGAAGTTGAGAGTGTTACATAAACACACTCAGCATATTCTTAAAGCCAGCAAGTGATGGTGCTTTATGTAAGAGAGAGATGTGAAAACAGGGGAAAAAACTGAATTTCTGTTATTTTGTCACAGAACACGATATTATTTGCATTTTTTTCTCTTACAACAATATTTCGTCACTTCTTTGCCAGTGTGCTATACATAGCTCTAATAACACTTTCAGCCTCTCATACCTACACTCACTAATGCCTCACCTAAAATAAAAATGCAACAGAACATGATTAAGTAACCATCTGTTAACAGGCACGGTGACCTCTACAGAAAACAGTACAAGGTGTGATATATCCTGATCATATGCATCTGACACAAGTAAATGATTTCTCCCCAAGTGAGATTTGAGCTTTGCAGTGAACAAGCGACTAAAACCGACCGGTGCAATGCTTATGTTCTCCAATATCAATTTTAAGGGTGAAGTGCTTTTAATTTAGTTATTATTCCATTTTCAGACTAAGCGACTGGCACCGTCTTCTTTTTCAATTGTGCTTCACAAGCAAAACTGACCATATTTATCTCTCATTCAGTTGAGTCTAGGAGCTCCATCAGATCAGTTTACTGATATGATATGCAGTAAAAATTAGATAAAGACTAAATGATCCATTCCCACATTGAGCAAGCCGGGTTTTTTTATAGGTTGACTCTTCATTGCAGTGAAAGGGGTTATTTGAGTTGATGCTGATGTCTCCATAGGGTTTAAAGATTCAAATTAGCACGACAAAAACGTGTTTTCATTGAAACTGCTGACAATGACCACATTGTCTCAAAATGTCACAAGGTTTCAACACCTTTTAAAGTACCCTGTCTGTGGTGTAATTACATTCTCATTGTATTAGAACTCCCATCCCTCTCCCATAGCACATAATCGACTTCGGGCTTTTCGAATTAATCAAACTGCTTGACGTAATCCCTGAGTAATTCACTCTCGCCTTTTCTTTTCCTCTCGCTCACACAAATACATAATTATTCTTGATGCACGCCTTTTCTTTCTGTCTGATTGTCCCTTATTGCTCGTCATGTTGATATTTGCGCCATTATGTTTGGAGCTGTTGCAGTTCAAGTTCTCCCCTGCTCTCGGTTTTTAATCTCTGAAGCGGTCCCTTTTGAGATTTTAATGTTGGTTCTGTATTAGTTTGTCAAAAGTTGCAGTTGCAAGAGAAACCCTTTGGAATAAAGTGGAATTATGGACAAGCATTTTATTGAACACATTAAGCAAGAAGAAGTGAATGCTTGAATTTAGCCACTTGCAGGACCTCCTGTTTTCCTGTAACTGCACAACAGTAAGAACTTCATTTTCGACCAGTCCCTCCTACAAAACTGATTCAGTTCGTTAATCTCCTGGGATGTATTGACTGAACAGCCCTCTTCGGGTGATGCCATAGCATCTTGGCTATTCCATAGTATTAATTTTTTTCCTTTTCAACCAACCGGTCTTTTGCTTTGCTTTTATGTGCTTGGGATCAGTCTCTTGTTGCATCACTCAGCCTTTTAAGGTCATGAACTGCTGTCCTAACATTTTCCTGCAAAAAATTTCTCGATGCATTTAGAAAGTCACAGTATCTTCAGTGATTGCTTCATGGTTAGGATGAGATTCTGGTGTTGGTGTGCAGTGCCCCCCCCTTCAAACACTGTGTTTCTGTAAAAAGATTCAGCTGTTGCCTCATCCATCCATGCAACCTTCGGTCTGGTCCTTGGAACACTCTGGATGTGCTGTAAGGTTTTGTTCCTGAAAAGCAATGTGTCCTTCCAGTAAGGTCATTCTATTCAGTATCACTTTTCATATAGTGGAAATATAAACAAAGATTTCAGTGTGTTGTGAAGATTTCTGTGATGGTTTTGCTGTTAACCCTGAGTTTTTTTTGCCCCCTCGACCTTTCAGGATTGCATGTTGTGCTCTTGGTGTGACTGTTTCAAATACAACTGCAGTATAAAGAGAATCTGTGGGATAGCATTATTTGGTGTCATAAAGGATGGCACAGTGTATCTAATACTAAAGGGAATCATGAAAGAAGCACTGAAGCACCTTTCCTTATCATCCTTAATCAGCTCTATGGCTATCTGTGGCTGCCACTTAATTAGTTCTAGGTCATTTAACTCAGTTAGTAACCTTCGTAAGCAAAAAAAAAAAGTCTATTCAATTGCAACATTCATGCCTTATTTATAGAGAAAGACATGCCAACCCACACTGCCAATCTCATCTACTTAATTGGAACACTTGACTCCAAATAGGAGAAAGTTTCACATACTTTTTGTGAAAGATTACTCACATTAATGTGTGAGTAATCATTCACATCTATGCTGTGTTCAATACATGAAAAATACAGCCGTTTGTTTTAGTGAAGTCAGGCTGTGTCTGGAAAAGTGACTGAAGATCAGACCAGCGAATATAGAAATCCTCGTTCCAAACAAACTTTTTCCTGTTCTTTTATCTGCCGCCAGATTAAACGAAAGATGCCCTCCCCCCCCCCCCCCCCCCCCCCCCCCCCCCCCCCCCCTTTTTTGAACCTTTAATTAAAAGATTAGTTAATCAACAAATTAAGTTTTTTCTTTTTGGGTTACAGCAACAAAAACACACTTTCATAGCTCTAAATGGTGATTCCTGTATTATTTTTTTTTCCTCCTGTGTTGAGGCACCTGTGATAGAATGCAGCTCCAGTCAGGACGATAGAGTAGTCGTTGGTCCATTTGGAGGTGTAGCCCCAGGCACGCTTCAGGGGATCCCAGAAGTGGCTTCTGGGGGGATAACCTACAATCCGCTCAGGGAAGCTCCGCCACACCAAGAAGGCAAAGTTCACCTGCAAGTACAGACAAGGAAGACTATTGTTGCCACATTTTTTTTTCTAAATATTAATTTATTCATGTGCAGTAATATGGATGCTTCTGCTGTATGTATTATGTGTTGTACATGTCCACACACCTCACTTGTCAGTAGGACCGTATCCTCGTCCAGGCTCAGCACTGCTTCCGTCTCTATGGCAACATGAGGTAGAAACCGACTGGTGGTCTGTGAGAAAAACAAAGTCACTAGTTTTAGCTCTGGTGCTGTATCCTGTAGGACGGCTGGCTCGTGCTCTGAGAGATTATGAAATACAGTAAATCATGTTGTGTGACTGAGATGGGTGAATCACTATAGGTTTTGCCTTGGGAGGAAGAAAAAAAAAAACCTGAAAATACACACATCTATAAAAGTAAACGCTGCACGGATCGGTGGACACGTCAGATAAACACGGATAGAAATAAAGACCGAAAAAGAGACATCAGGGCGAAAAACAGATTATCAGATATGGAGAGAGTGAGAGACGCATAAACGGACTGAGCAAGTGACAGTTTGTCATTCTGTCACTCAGACGTCAGAGCGGGCTTCAGCTTAAGTTGTGAGTGGCACTGGCCCTCACCTTCCTCCTGCCATCTGTCACAGTGAGGGGAACAGGCATAGGGGGCCATTTGCTCCGACTGGGTGGCGGTTTCTCGCTGTTCCACAGAATAATGATCTAAAACAGAAGAGGAGTGAAGCTCATATAACACGTCGACATACAGTTGCATTAGATTGATTGGAAAAGCAGCTGCCATCAATCAAAAAGTGGGACGGCAGAGGTATGCTTCCTCACCAGAACATGATTTGTTCAATGATAAATCTTCATCATCTGTAGTTGCCTCAGTTTCTCAAGTATTCAGACCACATTAAGTTTTGGACTCGTTTGCAATGTCGATTTCATTTCATATTGGTGAGTTTATACATTAAACGCTCATTTCGTAATCAATACGCCATTCATCCATCCATTTTCTTCCGCTTATCCTTTTCAGGGTCACAGGGCAATCAAAACTCGATTACCCCAAATAACAAAGTAAAAATATTTTATTTACTAAAAGTATTCCAAAATTGCAGTAGTGTTCTTGAGTATTTCTCAAAAACACCTGGATTTGAAATCCTCTATGACCTAACATCTTAAAATTTCTCCAAAGATGCTCTGTGGGGTTTAAGTTTGGGCTGAGACAGAGACTTGTCCCAGAACCACGCTTAGGTTTAGTGTCATACTGAATAGTCAACCCGGTGTGCAGTCACATGTGCTGGGAGCCGGTTTTCTTCAAGGACATGTCTGTTTTACTCAGAGCGGTTTCTCACTTGCCACTTTAGCATAAAGGCCTGATTGCTAACATGTTCCTGAGATGGCTGCCTCTTTGGCAGGTCCTCCCATCCCTGCAGAGAACTTCTATTGACTTGTTAGGTTGACGGTTGGGTTCCTGGTCACTTCTGTGACCATGGTGTTTTCTTGCTTGTTTACTCAGATTGGCACAACTCTATGAAGAGCATATCTTGCATTTCACAAGTATGGAGGCCATTGTGATCATCAGTTCATCAGAGCTGCTCAGTTTTACAACCTGGTGAGGTCTACACCTCACTGTGATTTTATCACCGAATCTTACATATACATGAACTAAACTATGTGCAATCCATCCAGTTTACAACAGTTCATCTAAAGAGGAATTAAACAGAGAGGAGGCTGACAGTAATTTTAGAAAAACAGCAGGAGTGGATGTGGATGCTTTTCAAGTGAGAGATTTAAGCTTTTCATCTGCAATAAAGGTTGAATAGGCCCCAGGATAAGCAGTTAAGGAAATGGTTGAGTGAAAGGATTTGTAACAAGTTTTCAACATATTCTTAAGATGTTTTTGCTTTGTCTGCAAGGGTTTATGAGTGTAGCTTAATAGGAAAACTCATTTAAACGCATTTAAAGTTAAATATAAACGAATAACGTATGCAAAAAAGTGAAGTGGTGTCTGACTACTTTCTGAAGCAACTATACACAGTCAAGCTTTTGCCCACTTTACATAATTTTGTCATAATGTTATCTCAGAGTGTGTACCTGTGTGCAGTACTTTGACTTAGAGACCACCTGGAGTAGCTTCATGATTGGCTGAGACTGGGAGACCAATGGAGAGACAGCGTGGATGACAGCAGTAAACTCTTGTCCTGGACTGACTCCTGAGCAAGGTCACGAAACAAAGATGTGCACGTAGGAAAGAAATGTGTTATCTGTGTGAACAGCTGCAGGGTGCTCCTCCTCTAAACCTGAACTAACAAATGTTTATCTGCATTAATCAGTTAAGGATCATCAGAACAATTTAAAGCCACTATGAAGACTTGTGACAGTGTGCCGTAAAGAGTAACGCTGCCACTTAAGGCGAGACGCCAAATTTCACCAAGTGTGTCTGAGTTTTCCACAAATGCTTAAGCAATCAGTGTAATTTATAAAATAATGACGTTAAAAGGATAAAAGAAGAGGAAGCCATATCTGTGACAAATTTTTGGCAGGATTGCAAAAAAATTAAAACAAATACAGACGAGGACTTAAATAAACGTTTGATTACAATTTGCTGATGGAGTGTTGATTATTCATCTCCTTTCCAAAATCCTTAGCATGCAATCAAGATTTGCAAACTGTGCGGATTCATTTAAATAAACCGTGTGTTTACCTAATCCAAGATAGTAGAACGGGAAATGTGCAAGATGAGTGGAGTACTCCGGCAGGACCAGCAGACCTCCTGGCAGGGAGTTCCACATGTACTTGTTCCTCGATACGTGAGAAAACACACGGTCTTTAATAATCTAAAGAGGAAAAAAAAATTGGATGAAGTTGGATGTGGGTTGTGATGTGAGAAGTAGAGAGAACATGTTGGCTTTATGCAGTAAAGTGGCTGTTGGGCTCATCTACTATAAGCCTGCACCACACTCATTCCCCCCCCCCTTCTAAGCCAGTGCATGAGAGTTTTAAAGCTTAATATAAACTGCACTGCAGTTCAAGTCCTGACACACTTGTCTCTGAATATATTAGCGGTCTGTAATGACAGGATCTGTGTACTTCCCATTGTACACCAACAGGAGGTGTCCATGCAGCAGCAACAGTGGAATCTGAAGCCCTCTGCCTCAGTGACCTCAGGCTAACTGCACAGCTGTCTCCCGTGGGGAGGGGTTCCCCTCTACATGTATTATGTATTGTATATAACCAGCTTATCACTAACCTCCAGAACCTTTCTGTTACTATCCCTTGGATAAATCTCAGACAGCAAATAAGCTAGGAACTTCCAGACCTGCGTTCATAAACATCAGATTACAAAGCCTATCCTAATGGTGTTTTCTTTAGATTTCAGCAGGGTTAAATCTGTTGTTTTCCTACATTTTTATGTGCTAAAATTGGCATTAGCATTCTGTGCAAAAATGTCTCATATAAGATAGTTTAGCATTTCTTTTCATGCATCATCTGAACGTTGGGCCAACCTTCAAATGACATTCTCTAAGCCAGAGTAGCTTCCTTTGAAATGCATTTCTCTGCAGCTTGTTCAAAGACAGAAAAGCTAGACAATACGTGCACAGAGAAAGATACTCTGAGAGCAAGACTGGACACTGGTACTGGGAAAATTAAAGAAAAACCCAAGGAGCTCTTTGTTTCTCTGGTTTAAGTTGTGTTTTTTTTTCTTTTTCTGAACCTGATGTGCAACATAAAAGTCAGAACAGTTAGCACCGAGGTAGAAACTGGCAGGTTGAGACTGATATTTCCAAAGTAATGATATATAATTTCTATACATTAGGGGATTTCTCTAAGACTTCAGGTGGATCAGATGTGGCCTGCTTTGAAATGTTTCACAGGCACAGTTCAACACAAAGCTGAGTTAGTAAAAGAGTGGAAATGTAGAGCATGGGCCAGGCTCCAACCCTGTAATCATAATGATAGGAGGGTGGTTTGATTCAAATATGAAAACTCTGCTGGAAAGCTGTCTTCTGAAAGAGGACTGATGATACAGGACACAGGCGGTAAAATACATCGAAGTAGCAACTACGGCTGTGTTTGTAGCAGCAGCTGCGTCCACTGGAGAGGTCTGAGTTCTGCACATTTCCAAATAGATCTGTATAGTAGCAGAGAAAAAAAAAAATTCAACTAGGTTTGTAGCATTACTCACATCACCCATATTTGTGGGACACAGGCCTTGTGTTGGCACTAGGGTGTCAAAGCTTAACGTGATACCAGTAAAGCGGATTTGTAAATTCCACTCCCATTTGAGTCAAAAGCATTTGAGTACAGAGCACGGTACGCTTTATGGTGGATATACACCGATCAAGCATAACATAATTATGACCACTGACTGGTGAGAACACTGATTTTCTCTTCATCATGGCACCTGTTAGTGGGTGGGATATATCAGGGAGAATGTGAACATTTTGTCCTCAAAGTTGATGTTAGAAGCAGGAAAAATGGGATAAGGATTTGGGCGAGTTTGATAAGGGCCAAACTGTGATGGGTAGACGACTGGGTCAGAGCATCTACAAAACTACAGCTGTGGGGTGTTTCCAGTCTGCAATGGTCAGAATGGTCCAAGGTCAAAGTGGTCTAAGGATGGAGCAGTGGTGAACCAGCGACAGGTTCATGGGCAGCAAAGGCTGATAGAAAGGTGTAAGAATACACGGTGCATTGCAGTTTGTTGTGTATGAGGCTGCATAGCTGCAGACCAGTCAGGGTGCCCATGCTGACCCCTGTCCACAACCAAAAGCGCCACCAATGGACACATAAGCATGAGAACTGGACCACAGAGCAATGGAAGAAGGTGGCCTGGTTGAATGAATCACGCCTTCTTTTACATCACGTGGATGACCAGGTGCATGTGCGTTGCTTACCTGGGGATGCACTATGGGAAGAAGGCAAGCCCGTGGAGGTAGTTTGATGTTTTGGGCAATATTCTGCTGGGGAACCTTGGGTCCTGCCATCCATGTGGTTACTTTAATATAAACCACGTACCTAAGCACTGCAGACCATGTACACCCTTTCATGGAAACGGATGTAGCCTCTTTCAGCAGGATAATGCTCCCTGCTGCAAAGCAAAAATGGTTCAGAAATGAGGCTTGGCTTCCAAATTTCCCAGATCTCATTCCAATAGAGCATCTCTGGGATGTGCTGAACAAAAAAGTCCGATCCATGGAGGCCCCACGTCACAACTAACAGGACTTGAAGGATCTGTTGCTAACATCTTGGTTCCCGAACCGTGGGACACCTTCAGGGGTCTAGAGGAGTCCGTGCCTCAACAGCTCAGGGCTGTTTTGGCAGCAAAAAGGTGGGAAATACAATATTAGACAGGTGGTCATAATGTTATACTTGATTGGTGTACTTGCATGTCATGTGCAGTTTCAAAAAACAAAGATGGCAAAAGCCAAAACACTCATCTGGAAGCTTCAAACAGGGGCTTTACTAACCAATGGCTGATGGCACTGTGGCTACAGTCATGTGAAAAAAGAACAAAATCACAGGAGTTTATGCAGTCCTGTGAAAAACTAAGTATGTCTCCAATACTTTGCTGTAATATTTTTCTGTATAACTTTATCAGTCTCTCACATCACGTTGTGGAGGAATTTTGGCCCACTCTTCTTCACAGCGTTGCTTCAGTTCATTGAGGTTTGTGGGCATTTGTTTAGCACCGCTCTCTTAAGGTCCCACTACAACGTTTCAATCAGATTGAGGTCTGGACTGACTGAGCTATGGCAACACCACGATTATTTTCTTTTTCAGCCAATCTGTTGAAGTTTTGCTGCTGTGCTTGGCATCATCGTCTTGTTGCACGACCTGATTTCAGTTTTTTTTTTTTTTTTTTAATGTACAGAGGAGTTCGTGGTCGTCTCAATGACTGCAAAGTGCCCGGGTCCTGTGGCTGCAAAACAAGCGAAAATCATCACCCCTCCAGCACAGAGTTCAACAGTTGTTATGAGGCATTTGTGCTGATATGCTGTAGTCAGTTTACACCAAACATGGAGCTGTGCGTTACAGCCAAACCTCTCCACTTTGGTCTTGTCTGTCCAAAGGACACTGCTCTCGAAACCTTGTGGTTTGTTCAGATGCAACTTTTCAAACCTAAGCCGTGCTGCCATTTTCTTTTTGGAGAGAAGAGGCTTTCTCCTGGCAACCCTTCCAAACAAGCCAGGAGTGTTCAGTCTTTTTCTAACTGTAGTGTAATTGGCCTTAATATTTAATATTAAGCCTTAATAACTGAAGCCTGTAGAGTCTGAGATGTAGCTCAACAGTTTTACAGTTTCTCTGAGCATTGCACAATCTGACCTTGGGTGAAGAGTATGGCATTGTGTTAACACAAACCTGAATGCTCCAGAGCAGCAAAACTGCAATTTATCAAGTGCATTTGATTAGCACCTAGCTGCTGCTCACTGATTTCATGGGAATTTAGAGGGCAAGTGTGGAGTTTTTCCCGGGACTGGAAAAAATGATCTTAGTAGACTAATCTACAATCCTCAGACTAAAATACCAAAGTAACTGGATGTGTAGAGATAATATACTGTAGACTATTTTATCAGATAGTTCCTGAAGTGTCCTGCATGCTCTACCCAGCAACAACCTGTCCTCTGTTTCAAATAGTGGGACCACATTCTGACTTTGGACCTGGATTCTGCCAATAACATCTGTATGGCTTTTCTGTGGCTGGACCTTATTATTGCGAGTTTGTCCATTTTTGGACTGACCTCCAGTGTGGTGAGGACTATCTTGTCCACCGAGGAAAAGTAGGCTTCCCACAACATCTGTGTCCTTTGTCTTAGAGCCAGGATGCTCTCATTCCCTACTGCTATCACTGTAGATGGAACCTGATGAGAAGAGATAAAGAGGAAAAAAAAAAAAAACACCAGATAGTGAAATGATGAAAGAGATTAAACAGAGCAACAGAGAAAAAAAATGGCGATTTTTCCTTTGGTGGTTATTGTTTAAAGCAAAGTGTGTCTTTTAAAATAGACTAGAAAAGAGATAAAGAGAAACTACAAAAACAAATTTAAGGGGTTGCTTAATTTGGCCCTTAAAACATTTGACACAGATCTGATTTAGGGCCTGTCGTTCAGATAATGAGACCTTAATTGGTGAAGATGAATTGGGGGGGATTCAGATGAACCACCAAAATTGATTTAATCAGTTAGAGAGCTAGGGTCTTTGACTCAATCAAAGAGGAGAAACACGTTAAACTTAGAAAAATAAGAGCAGTTGACTCATCTAAGCCGTGATATCTGCATACAGCTAATATAGTTTCTAATGAAAGCTGCGATGCCTCAAAAATCTCCCTCTGTTTTCTAAAATTCTTGATCTTGATCTCTCAGCCTCTTTTTCTTTTAACCACACACCTTCTTCAGTGCTGCAATATAATCATACTGCTCCATTCTGATTCTCTGTTTGCTCTGTCCTCTTATTCATTTTAGTGCATGTTAAGGACAGCTTCACTAGCGTAGTGTAGTCCTCACTTCATCTACTGTGTCTGCCTGCACTCAGCCTTGCATTAGTTGCACTCAGATCACAGATGATGTGAATGCCTGGGTGTAATATATGTGTGTTTCCAAGTGAGACTTTTGCAGGTGTGCAGAAATTCCACTGATGAGGTCAGCTCATTCAACCAATTCTGCCCTAATTTGAAAATGTCTCCCCTGCCCTGAACTCCAGGGAGCTTGTTCCTGCTCATTAGCAGAATGCCAATTCATGCCCTCTATTGGTCAAGATCGAAGCGGATCAATGCAGAGGAGACATGATGTAATTTGTGTGTGAGAGAGAGATAAAGGTTGCAGCAGGGGGAGAACTGGCTTTTCTCACTCGCTGTGTTTATTTGCGTGTCTGTGTAACAAGGAGACACGGTGAGAGAGTGAGTGCTTTTGGAATAAAGCTGGATTAAGGCCTTTTGGGGTGTTTAATCTCAAAGGAGCTCCAAGCTGTAACCACATCGTTTGATACAGGTAATGCCTGCCTGGATGTTTTCCAGTGGCCATGTTTGCATTTAAACTAAGCCAATCCTCTGCACAGGCAGAGAAAAATGCTGGCCATCAATCTTTGCAAACCTTACAAAGTAGGTTTTAGTGGTTTTGTGTTTCGTAAGATGTGTTTATTCTGTTAAAAACAGAATAAATGAACATCTGATTAAAAAAAAAAATCGAAAGGTTAAGATACATGCTGGATCTCTTAAACGTGCTTCTTTGTTGAGTATCACATCTCTTTACATGTCTCCTGGCTACTGTTGCTGTCAAATAATGGCATAATTCCAAAAAAAAAAAAAAAAAAAGAGGTAACCTACATGACTCCAAAACTGTGGATAAATATCTCTGGATATGTATTTATTTATAGTCATATATTCATCTGCTAGAACTGAAAATGCCCATTTTTGATGATAGAGAATAACTTATGGCCTGATGAGCCATCAATTCTTTAAATTTTGCAAAATGAAAGTCTGTTTTTCATGCAGTTGGATAACTGTCTGCATCCACATGCATTAAACTGAATTTGCCACACTGCTCAGTAGTAGCCCGCTGGTACGCAAAGACCATGAGCATCTACTTTAGACATCCTGAATGTACATCTGACCATCAACACAATGTCTGTTAAGGTGTTCATCTTATGTCTGTTACCTGAAGTAGTAATCTCTCGTCTCCCTCGATGACTGCCTGGTTCCACTGTATGACATCAGAAAACGGCAGCTCCCAGCCGTTACTCAGCAGTACTGGGATACACGCCGCCTGGACACAGATGCATTGGAATTATAGAACATAGGACAAACTTAACAAAATATATATTAGCTTTGCACAGCTGCAGATGAAATTGGTTGCTTCTAGTTTCCTGTAGCCAGACCCATTTCCACAGCTCTAAATAAATAGCTTTGCTGGATCCATTATCATTCTACGATAGTATAAAAGTGCTTTGGCCCTTTCTGTTCCCTTAAACCAATCACAATCACATTGGGTGGTGCTAAACCCAGGATGTAGCGAGGCTGCAAAATTTTCTTTTCTGGGAGAGACTTTTTTTTTTTTTTTGGTGGAACACTTGCACGTTGGGAGGCAAAAGCTGTCATTATCACACTGTGTTACATAGATAGATCTGGCTGTGCACGACTAATTCTTGAAAATATATACAACCACCCAAGAACCAAGCAGGCCTGCTTTGCCAGAATGTTCCTTTTTTGTAAGCGTGTAGGTTGCAATTTTGGAGCTCGTTGTTGTTTCCCAAAGAAAAGCGGATTTTGAAACTGGTAACATGAAGAGAATGCCAGGAGAATGCCATGTGAAATTCACAGCCAAAGGCAGGCTTATACCCACAGTTGACATCCAGTGAGTCAAAATGGATTCCTTCTGATTCAGCCCTCCTAGCTGCTGGCTTGGGCTCCCCTTTGGCAGTAAATGCTATAGTTTGACATACTACAGCTGCATGAACACAATGTAGTCTGTAGGAGTACAGCCCCAGCTGCTTGGCACTGTGATTTCCCAAACTGAGCAAATAATATGATCAATGTTTCTATGTTTCTATATGCGTGAGTGTGAGAGAGGGAGAGAGACCCTTACAGAGTGGCTGGAATGAGCAGTAACGATCTCTACTTTCCGTGGAAACCCTGGAGGTTTGATAAACACTGTCATTCATATAGATGCAAACACAGATGTGGCTGACAGGGCTGACTCACTCTGCACTAATTAGGCACAACCACTGAGGGGGACATATGTGGGGAAAGAAGAACACTGACGGGAGAGAAAGCGGGGGGGAAAGAAAGAACCAGTTGATGCGTTACGGCATAATGCTTCATTGAAGTGGATTTTTTTATGTCGCCTTATTTCTTTATTTACTGACAGGTTTTTGATGTTGTCCTCCTTTCTTTGCTACCCTTGCACCCCTTTGGTCTTCCCCTCTCTGTAACTCTATCAGATTTTCTCCTTGTGTGCTTGGTTTTTTTTTGTTTGTTTTTTTTTCCTTTCAGTTTCTCTCTGCAGCACTTTCATCTCACCCTGCTCAATTCCTCTTTTTACTCACTGTGGTCTGGACTGTTGGTAGGTCTGGGTTTGTTTCTACCTATTTTTTTTTAATTAAACCACTAGAGATACACCATCAGCAGCTGAAATTGTGGAGATCAACCACTCTTCGGCCCAATGAGACTTCCACGCTCTGGTATTCCATCAGAGAATAAACCTGCTGAAGGACGCTTGAGCAGGACTTGTAGATGTATGCATGTGTGGGAATTAGCACCAGGTTACAACAAGGCCAAATGAAGATTCTCAAGTGATAATCCAAGGCCTTTAATTTTAATTTTGCAGCAGCTCACCTGAGCCTTCTCCCTGAGAGATAAATCACTGTGAGGGTGAGCTTCAAACATTTTATAGCCCCCTCTGCCTGGAGGTAGAGGAAAATGAAGGCCTCTGTGCTGTGTAGTTGTTTTTAGTTTGTTTGCATTGGGAGATGAAGAAGGGGAGGCTCTGAGCAATGGTGTGTGTGGAGGAGTGTGCAAATGTGTGTCTGTGTGTATACTGGAAAGCTGGCAGTAAGTTTCCTACCACAGTGGTAATTGCCAGTTCTTTTGTGGGCTTGGCTGGCACGAAAAATTTTTTTTTTTTAAAAAGAGTACACAAGCAAAAAAATCTTGAAGAGTGGCTTGAATGGAAAAGAGAGAGACCGTTAGGGAGGAGAGAACAAGAGAAAAGGAGAGAGCAAAAAAGGGAAGGCAGGAGGAGAAAGGGACCATGACTGCTGCCTGCTGCCAAGCCAAGTGGGTTGTGTGTGGATTTGTCCATTCAGCAGACATCAGCGGTGGGGCAGGCTGCCACTCCCATAGATGCTTCCGGACTATTCTCACACACACACACACACACACACACACACACACACACACACACACACACACACACACACACACACAGCCCCAGAGAGCAGTGCAGCCAGGGAACACTGTAGCAGCCAGAGAGTTCAGCGTTGGGCACATCTAAAAACAGCCACTGCTGCTTCCTGCACTGGTGTGAGAACATCAACTTGGGTGGCAGAGCGAGAACTACAGCACACTGACTGGTTTAAACTGTTCTCTCACCCCACTGCCTGTGGTTTCTTGATTGTTTGTGTACTTGCACATTTCACTGATGGACTTAAATGAACGATTCCAGTGTTTGTATAAGTGCATGCTTGCATCTCTGTGTGTTAATGGATCCATTTTAGCCTAAAAGGCCTTTCCAACAGCAAATAAAGACTTTATGGCCCAATCTGCATTCAGCACAGCACAATGGTCTGGGGAAAACACTTGCAGATGTGACCATTAAGGTGTCAATAACCAAAAACACTACATAAACCGCAGCTTTGGAACGTAAACATTCTGCATTCTTTGTACTTCCTCGTCGACTGAATGATAGCATGTGAGCTCGTGCAGCGAGAACTGAAAAATCAGAATCAGACAATATTTTAATAGCTATCATGTTGGCATGTTTCACAAGGGATTTTAGCTGTTTAACCAGAAAGTCCTGAAAACTCACTCAGGCTGAATCGAGGATGAACAACAACAGGTTTTTTATAAAGAGCAAACCGATGAATGATTTTTTTTATTCTTATGTTTCTACATTTGGCACACTAAGCCAAGCAAATAATTAAGATTGGTAAACACATACGGATTCAGTCATGATTCAATAGAACCAAGTTTAGCAGCAATAACTCAAAGTAAGAATTTTCTGTGGCTTCATCAGCCTCTCACATTGTTGCAGGAATTTTTGTCCACTCTTCTTTACAGCCTTTCTTCATTTCATTGAGGTTTGTGGGAATTCATTTATGCACAGCTCTCTTTAAGGTCCTGCCACTGCACTTCAGTCAGGTTGAGGTCTGGACTTTGGGCCATTGCAACACCTTCATTCTTTTCTTTTTTTCAGCCAATCTTTAGATTTGCTGCTGTGTTTGGGACCTTTGCCATGTTGCATGACCCAATTTAAACCAGTCAGACAGATGGCCTCATATTTGACTCTAGAATACTTTGAGTCAACCCTGACCCCCCTCGTTAAACCAATCACTGCACGGTGCCCAGGTCCTGTGTCTTCCAAACAAGTCCAAATCATCACCCCTCTGCCACTGTGCTGACTGTTGATATGAGCCATTTGTGCTGTTATGCTGTGTTTGGTTCTCTCCAAATGTGTCACTGTGCAATGTGGCCAAACATCTCCACTTTGGTCTCATGTGACAAAAGGACATTGTTCCAGAAATATTGTGGTTTGTTCAGATGCAATTGTGCAAACCTCAGCCATGCTGCTTTCTTGTTCTCTTGGCAACCCTTCCAAACAATAGTTCAGTCTTTTTCTAATTGAACTGTCATGACATTTCACACGCTAACTGATGCCCGTAGAGTCTGAGATGTAGCTCGTGGTTTCTGAGCACTGAAGGTCTGGCCTTAGACTGAATATACTGGGACATCCATCCTCCTGAGAAGACTGGCAGCTGTCCTAGCTTTCTCACTGTAAAATGATGGACTTTGAAATGTTTGGAAATGGTCTTACAACCCATCCCAGATTGATGGGCAACAACAATTACTTCTCTGAGATCACTGTTTCCTCTTTGACACTGTGTTAACACACACCTGAATGCTCCAAGTTGCTGATGATCAGCTAATCAAGTGCATTTGATTAGCAGCACCCGGCTGTTACTTTCACTATTAAGCCTCCCTGTGAAACCTCTCTTTATCATGAGCATACACCATTTCATAATATTAACGATTATGTAAAACCAAGTTTAAATTGGCAACATTAACAATTCATAATCAAAATTTCAGCTTTGGCGTCATGATAGTAAGCTCATCTAATTTGCTTCATTCAGACTGTGTTGGTACCATAAGCAAAGAGCCCACCAACTGTTAGATCCTGACTCAAATAATACTAAAGCTAATCGGCACATGAAAGCGTGTGACGTTATTTGATGCAGCTAATCTCCAGAGAAATCAACAAAAGTGTTGGATCTTATTCCTCACGGCGAAAAGCAGTTTGAGACGATGGGGCCTTTTAATGTTGTGGAATCCAGGTGTAGGGCATGAAAAATCATTTATGAGACATTAAGGTAAATAATGTTTCAATTAAGCACTGTGCAGAACAATATATATTTACCTGCAGCGACTCAAGGAAGCGGAACGAGCCCAAGCGTCGACCTCGAGGCACCAAACAGAACGTCGAGTTGTGGAGGAGCTCCTGGTAATCAAACCTAGCACAGAGCAATTATAAACCATTATTAATCTTTGTCAACATGTATGTATACAGAGGCAGGATTTCTTAATTATTACCAGTTGATCTTTTAACCCACAGGTATTTACAGGTATTATTAAAATCATGTATTTGTGACTGTTCTGGTTATCTAACCATGCAGAGTTTTGACTTTGTAAGACAGTAAAAAGTGGAAAAAGAAGTAATACTGTGCCTGGAACAGTTAAAGAAGAAAGTAAAGTCTAGAGTGAGAGTAATAATAATATGCCAACTGGCAGATTAATATTGATACAAGCAGAATAACTTTGTAAAAGCAGAAATGATTAAAAACGGTCACAGTGTGAAGGCCTTATCTACTAAAATGATAGCAAACAAATATAATAAATAGTCTGCCAACGTGGCAGCACATGCTCCCTCTAATACATCAAATTTAACATCTGTCACACATTAAATAAACTGGGATTTTTGTGGCTTTTCATTTCAGATATTTAGTCATAATGCCTCAGATTATGTGCCATCATAAATCTTCCCTCTGCAGACACGTTGGCACCGGTACAGATAACTACTACATGTTGGAAAAAGTATCTATCACTGAGCTCATAAGTAAATATGCCCTAATCTCTCTTCTCTGTTGTAGACAAGATGACTTGAGCTCATGCCAAGTAAGAAACTTTGAGTGTACCACTCCCACTGGCTCAGGTCCATCGCCTCATACTCATATTTCATACTTCCGTGATGTAGAAGATGCCAAATGGAAATCTCTGCAACAATACTCCCCTTCATACCCTAAGCAGAACAGCAACGGTCGAGTGGCATAACGGTTTCATGGTAAAGAACTGCACAGGGGAGCAAACAGATGAGGAAACAAACGGCCTCTTGAGGGAAAGTTCAACTTTCCCCTTCGCCCCGATCTAATCACTCCACTTCACCCCCCCCTGTTTAGGTCCTGCTCTTACCCGGCTCTTCTTCCTCAGCCCTCCCATGTCTCTACATCCAACACTCAGCTTGTTTATTTGCAGCAGGAACATCAGTGCAAAATATGCCTGCTATTAATCTTCTCGCTCCCTTAGTCATTTATCTAACCCTTCATGAGTGACAAGATGCAGGCCTCTTTTGCTCCCAGGATGACAAAAATTGGGCTTCCATTGCTCATGCTGGCAACAGTTAACACTGGCACACTCGGTTCTGGAGTTCAAGATCTGAAAGGATGTCACTGTTATAGCTCAGCGTTTGCTGTGCATCCAATATAAATGTGTCAAAACCACACCAAACAGACACACACAGACCCACACAAACACTGGCATCAGTGTACTGAAAGACAAGGCTTGTCTGACGTTGCTTGCAGCTCTGCTCTGATATTCCTCCACCTGTTGATGGAGCTGATAGAGAGATATCTCTACTGCTTTATGCACATACGTGCATATGTGCGTGGGTGTGTGATGAGGATCTATTTGCATGTACACAACAGCACAAAACTCCAATGAGCAGCACTGATGTACATTTGAAATTAATCTTCCAGTGAAAACATCCATCATGACTGTTAAAGAGATTTGCACAATGTATTTCTGAGGATTTGCTGTCCAAATCTTGTTCTAAGCTCGAGATTTGGGTAAAGATATGCATTTAGCTATGCATGAGTAAATGAATTTGTAGATTGCATCTGTGAAAATGTACAGCTCCACTGTGTATTCATGTGTCTGAGCAAAGGGAATAAATAAATGTGTAAGTGAGAGTGTGTGTTGCATTCAAAAGTAAATGTCTTGTCTTCTAGAATAAACATACCGAGTTTCGGCATGTTGGTATGAGAATACATGAATATTCTGCTAAACTGTGTATGTGAGCGTGCACATGCCGTATATTTTTATGAATGCCTTTGCATCGGTCGTGGCTAATGTGAAACAGCGGGACCTCATTGCATTTTTCAAATGTAGTGAGACCGAGCTGGTTAGCCTGACCCACTTCTGTCTCCGGGTGTGCTGCTTCTGTGTCCGTGCATGTGTTTTTGTGCGTGTTTGATAATGCATAACTGCGACTCAGCTTGCGCTGAAGGGGGACTGTGCTAGTCTGAATGCAACTCGGTCTGTCTGCAAATCTAGCAGTCTGGCTAGCTGGCTGCTTCCTTAATGAGGGAATACATCAATGCAGGGAACAAGTAAAAGCACTTTGTTTTCAACAGCAAATAACCAAGCCTGCTGCCTCGCCTTCAATCGCTCTCACTTTCTTTTCATCTGCCCTTTTGTTTTTGCATCTTTCCTTTGACCACGCATGAGCTTATCAATGCCAGCCGTCATATAGAGCCCACAGGCAGATGTGGGAAGTAGTAGTGTAGGTGTGTTTGCGTAATATATATAAATAAATCGACAAGTGGTAAATTAAGTAATTAATCAACAGGAAAATGAAACATTTTCACAAATTTACATTTTGTAAGTAAAAAACCTCAAATGTGAAGATTTTCTACTTTTTTGATTCTTATATATATCATAAAAACAGTTGGTAGCTTAGTAAGTCTTTTTTTTTTCCTCCAAAATGATATAAAGAAAATATAGTTTTAAATTTGCCACTGTCCCTTTCCAAGCAGTCACAATGTGCAGCAATATATTGATCCCAGTCCTCGTGCCAGACTTGGAATGCCCCCTGCACGTCCTATTCTGTAAGTGCTTCAAATCACCATCTGGAACATGTGCTCGATCTTCTCCACTGTGTAAAAATGGTGACCCTTCACCTCAAATTTTGTATTGGAGAAAAGAAAGAAGCTGCAGGGAGTCAAATCTGGTGAGTAGGGTGCTTTGAAACACTGTGAGCAGGCGAATGGTGACATAGTTCAAGTTCTTTTGCACCAGATGGATGGATGGACAGATGGACGGATTGATGTTCTCCCACAGACACGTCAGAACTTTGCATTGCAACTTGGTGCCGACAGTCTAACCCTTGGGGATGTTTCATAGTGCACAACCCTCTGAATGCTGAAGAAAACTGCGAGCTGTTTTAGGCTAAATAAGTGAGTTTTGCAAGTATGCACGGCCTCCATCGCATTAGTGAAAATTTATATAAAAGTGTAGCCATGAACCGGCCCTTCACATTAATTTCCAAAACTGCCATTTTTGGCTTCATACACATAGATTAGTACCTCTGATTGTGAGCCAGCAGTTGTGGCACAAAAGGTAAAGTGTCTAAAATATGACACATTTACAAGAATTCTGTCAGATCAGTCGGGCCACCCTAAACAGCAGCTGAGTGACAAAATTTGTGGGTTTGTAAGTCGAGGAACCGTCAATTTAAATGTGAAAAAAAAAAAAAAAAAAAGATAATTTGCATGCATATGAGTGAATATGTGAGTCAGTGATTCTGTGAGTTGGGTAGGTAAGCCCAGCTAAAAGACAAAGACTCACTTTGCATAAATGTTTGTGTGTATAACTGCATAAATGCGATTCTATAGTGTCCCTAAAAAGGAATGCACTTCCCTGCATGTTACTTTGGGAAAGTATCCATCGAGTATGTCATGTGCACACTAATCTCAGGTCTTCTTCTCTCCATCTTTGCCCCTTCTTCCTGTGACTACCACAGGGTCTAGAGCCTTTGCTTGCTCTGCTCCTGGCCTCTGGACCTCCCTCCCACCAGACATCTGTAACATTGACTCTCTCTCTCCACTTTCAAATCCTGTCTCAAAATGCTGGCAAACACACTCTGATCAGCTTCCACCTGTCACATGAATCCTCTGTTCTTAATGATTTCATGTATTGTAAACTTGATTCATTGACTTCATGGATATTTTCTTGGTTATTCTTAAATTGTTTTTCCAAGTCTTCTGTGTAAGGTGACCTTGAGTGTTTTGAAAATTGCTTAAAAAAATATCATTAAATTACATTATTTAGCAAATCAGCAATTTTAGCCAAACACCTTGGTTGAAAAGACACAAATTATGCTAAAAAGATGCTAAAAATAATGTGACTTCACATCTGCTACTGTTTGCCAACTTTTGCTGATCTGAGATTGATGGAACCAGTATTTATTTGGGCAATAATGTTTATTAAGTGACTTAAACTATCAGTTTTTATTTATTTCAGGACCACAGTAGTTATGTGTGAAACTTACACTTAATTTTTTGACACTAGGTGTTGTCTGAATACATTTCCATCTCATTTGTATGCTCTTGATTGCACAGAGTGCTTGTGGGTTTGTGATGAAGGGTCCTGATTATGTGCACACTTAGATCTGTAGAAGTCAGCATTGCTCTGTGTTTGCATTTGTGTGTGCTTTTGTGTATGTGTGTACACACACACACAGACACACACACACACACACACCCCGTATCCTCCCAACTTTTTCCAATCTTCATGCCTCCCAAGAGAACAGATATAGTTAAATATTAAACATCCAATATGGGGGCAATCTATGTAGATGGATAAGAGAAGTTGATTTGTAGTCAAGACACACACATTCACTCTCTTTTTCCTCACTTACAAAAAACACACAAACATACATAGATTTATGCCTGATATCTTCATATTTCTATCCTTTTTTCATATTTTTGTCTCAGCTTCTCTCTCTAACGTGCACACACAAAGTGCACAGTGCACCACAGCCTCTCTCTCTCTCTCTTTAAGTCAAGTCACTGGGCTCAGTCTGATACCCATACCCATCATCAAAGCTGTGTTTACTAAGATGGCACCACTCTGAGTTGCCGACTGTGTGTGCATGTGTGTTTTGGGTTGTCTGATAAGCAAATCTGCTTCTCCTCTGCCCTCCAATCCTTTCTCTCACTTACACACACACATCAGCTTCGCCCTCCCTGACTTGTTTTTTACCCTCCATTTTTTAAATTTACACACACACTGTGTCCACTTTTCCTTTTATTTCTGCATCATTCTTCCACATACTCTTTCTCATATTCTGTGCTAAACACTGACTAATATATATTGACTACGTGTAAGCAGAGAGGTGAGGGATGGAGGGAGACAGGAGGGGTAGGTGGGGTGGATGCTCCTTGACTGACAGGAGCTTCTGGTCAGTTGATCTCCACTCTGCTTCCTGTAAAGGTCAGGTGTTGATGGAGCGTGAACGTGTCCCAGTTTTTGTGTGTTTGCATGCGTAAGCACAAGTGTGTGGCTCACAGAGGGTTATGGATTAGCTGCCACGACACTAACAGGCCACTGTCAGTGCTTTTCATTCTTATGTACACCTCATCGAGCACACTATGACCTGACTGTCTTGGTAATTTCGGTACACACCTTACAAATTACGACCAAAGCTGTAGGTCCAAGCAACCACCGTTCACATGTTTCATTTTATGTGCGCATCTTGGAAACAATTGTGAAAATCAATTAAAGGCGCAACTGACATTTTGCATCAAGACAAGTGAGTGTTTGAAGGAATGTCTGGAGGGGACACTGGAAGAAAGACATCACCAGTTTCTGTTGCTAAAATATCCAATGTAATGATATCCAATAATTATGGTTTTTCTACAATGTGCTTAAAAATATTGAGCATATTCAAGCCTCTGCTGCTTGCCTGCTTAGTCATTCAGAAATATGTATGTAGCCAGCTGCTGCAGCCTCTGGGACTGGGGAGGAAGGGAGGGTCGGAAGAGAGTGAGCCTCAAAACTACAGCTCTGTCTGCGGGCAATAGGTCAGGAACTTGATGCTATAGCTTACAATAAACCTGCCATCAGACAGAAGCAGGGGCAGACATTTTAGTGCTGTATTTTATTGTAAGATGGACAACAAACATTATTTGGACAACAAAACACTGGAAATCAAAAATGAAATAAGACAAAAAGACAAATGGGAACAACATATTGTAAAGATTAGAGAGTGGAAAGGCAAAAAGGTGCAGAAAGAGAAAAGAGAGAGGGCACGAAAGACAGGAGGCTAAACAGAGTTCAGGTTTCAGTGTGCAGAGGAATGAGGTCTTCTAGTATCCTCTTACAATAAACAGACACCAAAGGAGGGAGACAGAGACAAGTGTTCATGCTCTTCTTTGTGTGGAAGATGTCTTGGGAATGTCTCACAGTAGCAAAAGTGTTCGAAATCTCATTTTCTACTCTTTTTTTTTTCCCTCCTCATCCCTTCTGTCTTTATCTTTTTCTGCATTCCAGTAATCTTCATGTGAAGGGGGAAGAAAAACGAAAAACAAAACTGGGCTGATGTTTTAATGCCATTGTGCGTGCGTGACAAGTCAACAAGAGACAGGGATAGAGAAAAAGAAGGTGTATCCAGATGTTAAATCCTATCCTGCGTCTGCTGTTGGAAGGAGCTCTCTTCCACGGACACACAGCTCACCCAGACTCACCGGCTGACGTAACGGCAGATGGACAGATAAGCTTCAGTCCTTCAGCCACGCCTTCTTATTTCTCCTCTATGCTCACACTTTCTTCACAAAAATATATGGATTCAGTTGCATTTTTTAACACTACTGTGGAGCTCAGACTTGGTATTAAAACAATGTAGCATAAATTCAAGAAATACTGAGCAGCGAATCAAATCTTGAACTAAATCATATCTGCTGAATGAAACTGATATTTTGAATAAAATATGGAACTCGAATAGACTCGAAAGCCCAAGTCATACAAGACGTAACACAAGTAACTACAGGAAGACATCTCAGCACAGTAGTATTGAAATGGTGTCAGATTTTAAATCCTATCCATCCCACTGGAACACTTGTCTGCTGTTGAGCGAGGTCTCCATGTGAACTGATATCTGTATCTCGCTGTCAAGCTGCATATCAAAAGTACTGCAACTTATGAGAAAGCTCTAACCCTGCGCTTGTGCACATCTAGTGGCAATTAAAAGACACAAGTTTGATGTCGTACCACACTTGAAAATGGAAAAAAAGGTATATAAAGACACTACTGCTTGAGTTTGATTTGATTAAAAGTGGGGTTATAGGTGAGATTTTGCTTATCAGTTTTGGCATGTGTATTTATTGGTTATAACCGTTTTGTAAGCTCACAGTCACCACAGGTGAAATAATAATACTAATATTTTCACTTTTTTTCCTGCCAAAATTCAGTCTGAATAATTATTCACAAACTACTTTAACCTTTTTTTTTAAAGCTCTTTTTTTATGAAATGCAATCACAAGTTTAGCTTTTAAACTTGAATTAATTTGTTGCTACAAGTTGCAAAAACACAATATTTCACCAACTTCCTGCTGAAGTTGGTGAAGTTAAGTCCAATAATCCCCCTCCTCTTTTGCCCGCTGCATCGAAAACCAGACAAAGCATCGACCAAAATGCCAATCAATCCAACCTGTGACACAAGAACAGCAATATTTGTTTCCAAACTGAACCATATTGACATTTCTGTCAAAATACTGTTATTGTTACAGCGCTGCTGCAATCCCCAAATTTCTTTCCCTTTCTGTCCTCTCTCTCTCCTCCGGAGTCCTCTCGCCCTCCCTGGCCGAAACACAGATGCACCTCAGAGTGTTTCAGATATTAGTCATCCACCAGGGCTCTGAAATGCAGGCTAACTGCCTGCCGTCTTGAGTCGCTCGCACAAAAAGAAGAGGTAGTTCCTTTTGCAGTATCAAAAGCCACCATTCCTCTGTGTCTCCTTGCTATCTAGCAGCAGACTCACTAATGGATTTTCTGCCATGAAGCTTTGTCTTCCTCAGTTACCAGGAGTCATTACGGCTGAGCTCTGGAAAGCTACAAGAGGGGTGATTTCTTTGGAGGAAATTGGTCACCGTTTCCTCAGGGCTAACAATGAAATTCTTCTGTTAAAAATAACAGTTAAAATAACTGTTTATAATTTCATTTGACAACCTGCTTAAGCTGAAAACTGAACCTCATTCCAACATGTAATAGAGAGAAAACATACATTACTCACTAAAAAATAAAATGCAATTCACAAACTGCATGCAACCTTTAACAAGGACAAGATTATGTCCCTTCAGAAAACCCCCTGAATATGTGGCTATCTGGTATATTAATGATCACTGAGTCAGTTTAAATTCACATGAATTATGTCAACAACATTCATAGCGTAAACAAAAGCAGAGTCACCTGCTGTTACTTTACATATTGCTCACGGCTCACTAACGCACAGCCTGTGATAAGGAGCTGCGAGTATGGCTCGAGCTAAAATATATATGCAGTAATTCAAATGTATCAAACCACCTGCCAGAAAAACAAGAAAACAAGCGTTTTAGAAATCTGTCAAAAACTTTTTATTAAACTAAAACTTACTGGGTTCACACACTGGACTTCTCTGAGAAGTCAGAACTCAAGTATAACATTAAAATTATATAATTATTAGACAATAATAATTATATTTTAACATTAAAAATATCTTTTTGATTAAAGAGCCTGAGCAGACTGGGGAATTAACCATTACAGAAGCATGAAAAATTATTTTGGTAATTACCAACAGTTTTAATTTAGGCCAGCTGTTACATAAACCTTACATTAGGTGGTGGTCTAATAAATTTGTTTAGCTCTGTACTCTGTTTTTAAGACAATATCCATTATTGAAGAGCTTTAAAAATTTAAAAATGTCACTCAGTGCTTTGTCTGATGTGTACTTGTGGTTACTTGTTGTGTTTTGTGTTTTCTTGTTTAGAGCATGGCTGATGAGGGGGGGTGTTCTTACCCAGTGTGAACCAGGGTTATAATAGTTTTGGATTTTACATTATAGTTTAGTTTTAGTTAGTTTTTACTTTTTTTTTCTCTAATTCAGTTAGTTTTAATTAGTTTTCAGAGTGGTTTTGCTCGTTTTTATTAGTTTTTATTTTGGTTTCATGCTTAGTTTTAGTTAGTTTCAGTTAGTTTCAGTATTAGTTTTAGTATTTTCATACCTAATCAGGTGCAAGATTCAAGGCGCAAAAGTGACTATTGTGTAATGAAAACTTGACAAAAAGATACATTTAAAGAAATATATTCAACAACCAACTGTTCACAAGACATGCTAAATGTGTGTAATATTAAGGACACACATGAACATCAGCAGGGAGAAACAAAGAAAAACATGAACTCCCAAACTCAATAAATTCTACAATAAACTCCACAATAAACTTCAGCATCAGTGCAGCAGATTAACAACAGCTACATGTGGTGTTAAACAAAAACAAACTCTTTGAAGGAGTCAAAGCTCAAATCCAGCTGCATCCTGATGTTCTCACCACCTGAAGCTGCTTCTGTTTTGGAGCTAGCTTGGTTAGATGCTGCTAATTAAACCTGCAGGGTCTTTGCGGCCTCTGTACACAACCCACGGAAGTTGTCGACCTCATGTCCACATTTATGCTTGTGTAGCTGGATTGTGTGTGTTAATTACCTTGTGGTCGTGTGCAGGTGTTTGTACTCAAAGAACCTCCATACGGGACTCTGCCGCTTTCTCGGCAGACCGCAGCTATTACTTTGCGGACCAGCGTGGTGAGCGCACGCACATGCGCACTCACTCACACAGTTGTCCTGTGGCGCTCCCAGCTTAAACTCGGAGAGCGGAAACAATGATTTCATATCAATCCACAAGGCTTAAAAAAAAAAAAAGTAAATGAAAGTCAGTTTATCGATAATTTCAGTTAGTTTTAGTTAGTTTTGTAAACTCACAATTCAGTTTTAATTAGTTATCGTTTTTTCCTTTTAATTATAGTTTTTATTTATTTCAGTTAACGACAATGTTTTTTCAATTTCAGTTTTCGTTATTTCGTTCGTTTTCGTTAACTATAATAACCCTGGTGTGAACAATATCAAGTTTCTGCAAGTTCCTTCTTGATGTATAAGAAGATATTTTTCATGTTAGGGTGGCATATTTTTCTCATTACTAGATACTGGATAATCATGGCTTCTCCAGTTACCACCGCCTTTTATTCAATTAAAACCGGGACCGCAATTTTTATTCTCCTGTGTAGCCTGAGTCATTCTTTTTTATTATTATTTTTATTTTCTAAATGACTTTATCTTTGCATTTTTTTATATTGCCTGATTTTTCTTTTATAGTTTCTCTTAATGCCTTTTATGTAAAGCACTTTGAATTGTTGTTGAATGATGCTATAGAAATAAACTTGGCTTACCTTGCCAATTAATCTCTTTAATGAGAAACATCATATCCCTCATTATTACTCAAACTAAATATTTCCATAAAAGCTATATTTCTGTGTTACAAAAGAGCAACGTGCTACCATCTGTATGTAGTAAAAGTCTGCAGAAAAAAAATATGCATATTCCTAAAATCTAATAACAGATACAAAAGTTTGCACCGTTATTATGTTCCAGCTGTGTGTTTGCCTACTTGCACCTTTTTGTCTGCTGCATTCAAGGCTTTATATTCTTGTCATTCTCCAGTTATTATCCCTGTTGACATTATAAAGTTCCTGAACCATGCTAGACATGCCACATATCCAGTCCAACCCTTTCAGTTGTTGGTTCTGGACTCAGTACTTCGCTCCACGGTCGTCCATCGTGTACACAAATACACTGACCACTAAGCACCCTGTCATTACACACAATCCCTTCTCTGCAGAGCATGTGCACTTTCTTCTTTTAATATCACTTTACAAATACGTATACTTCCCTCATTGCCTCTTTGTCTTTATCTTCTCCTTGTCCTCCGTCTCTCATTAATTACACAAAGATGGGAGCACTAAGCTTTCTAATCTGATGGGCACGACCCCAGCACTAATGCTTTTACTTATACCTCAATCCAGAGCTCACAGACACAAATACAAACACTAGAACTACAGACATAACTGACACACCAAGAGTTACAAACGTATCTGAAGGAAAAAGGGATTTGCATCTTTTTTCATGCATTATATAAAATAAAAGGCAGAAATAGTCGATGTCTCATTATATGGTTCTTAATGTGTGCTTAACTTTCAAGGCTCGTAAAAATCATCCCGAGGATTTAATAAATGTTGCAGAGAACTACGTCACCATTCTCTGCTCGGTGGACAAACCGATGAAACCAAACAGCTGAAATGGGATGGGATTTTTTTTTATTTTTACCTCCTGCATCCACTTAATAACGGAATTGTGGTTTTATGCAGATTAAAGCTACATTAAAAATTGCATTTTAAGTAGTTCCAGCTAGGCTTATCAACATGCTTTTCACTAAATCTATTTAATGTACCCTTAATTTTACAAAACCCATGTTTTCCATGTTTAGCTTAAATGATTAAATGAAAAAAGCAGCATTAAATATTCAGATTTTTAAGCAAAAAAAAGACCCTGAAACTAGTACAAAAGATGGCTTTTTAAGAGTTTTTGTACAAGCTCAACACACATACACAGTCATACATACAATCAGCAGGCAATTCATTAGGAAGATCTGATGCAACTGGTGCTGTTTTGACTGCATTTATTTAAAAAGTAATTTTCTTTTTTGTATATCCATTTAACATAAAATATATTCTGACATTTTAAAACAAAAATTTGTTATTGTACCTCTAGATTTTAGAAGTATACAAAATATAATGGGCAGTGAGGCTACAGTATTTCTTTGGGCACTAACATAGGGGTCAGCTACATGTGGTAGAGAAAGGGCGCGACCAACTTCATCATGTGGGGTTGCTGGTTAAATATAGAAATGGGAGCACAGCTGTCTATCCATTAGGCTAAAAGCACAGCAGGAAAGGAACATAACCATAAAGACATTGGCCTGCTTTCTCTCTGAATGATGAGGGGACGAGGTGGAGAAAAAAAAAAGACAGAAAAAGAGATCAAGACATCTGCTTGAGTAACTGTGACATCAAAAAGAGGACAGAAGGACAAAGGAGAAACAAAAAAAGGCAAACTCAGGACAACAGATACAGTTTGGTTTGATTTGAAGGGTTTTAATTATCTGTATGAAGGTGAAATAAAATGAGTGTAAATGATCAAAGGTAAAGGGAAAACAGGGAAGTAAGTCTCTTTATCAAGTGTTTTGGCAAGCCAGTAAATAATCTTTTGATGTGTTTCAAAGATGTGTTGTGCAACTACTCAAGCCTGAGTGTGAGCTGCAAAAAAATGTTTTATATTATTGACAGGACTAAATTATCATTGGGCACACTGAAGTCAGGGGAAATTGCACCAATTAATTATGATCACTTATGATCAAAAATACAATATCATCTAAATCCCACTGCCTGTTTTGTAGAGTGTCTAACATGGAGTAGTTTTGCATTTCAAGGAATATATTACCTGTTTTCTGGCACACATAAGAGGACTAATTCCTCTTTTCCACTAGTGCCTACTCAGCTTGACTCAACGCTACTCGGTTTTGGTGGTTTTTTTCCATTAAGTGGTAGTACCTGGTATCAGGTACTTTTTTAGTACCTACTCAGCCTGGATTCCAAGCCTACTGAGTCGATCTGAAAATGTGACGTCAACAGACTGCATGCCATTGATGCCATTGTGGCGATATTCAATTGTAGTGGAAAATGACCAAAACCAAATCGAGTACAGTCTCTGTTGGATAACTGCTCTCACATGACTATGCACGGTTGAGGTAGACTTACACCAGCTTTAACTGGAACAGTTTGGAACTCATTTTCATTTTTCATTTAAAGTAGTTCCACATAGCTGTTGTTTTCTTTAGCTTTACAGGTTCCTGCTGTTGGTACATTTCCAACCAGTACCACGGTATCTCTCACATTTGATCTTTCTGACACCTGGCAGTTCTTCTGCGTTCCATTTGGAGTGTGAAGTTAGATATCTTGAGTTACCAGTCGGATCTTTCAGCTGGAATACCCCCTCAAGTTGAACTTCCCCTTCAGAAAGTCGGAGAAGTCACACTAACTAACTTTGCAACTGAAGATGGTGGCAGCATGCAGTAGTAAAGTTGTCAAACCTGTAATCTGTGCAACCAATGCAATGCATTTGAGACTCACTAAATAAGCCATACACAAAGAACGAGGTATTGCTAGTGATGGCTGGAAGACTCTACCATGCTAGGGAGCAAAACAAAGCCTGTTTTTCTGATGATGTTGCTCCCAGTTCTGCCATCTGAGGTAAAAGGAACTAGGAATAACATAACATTAGCTCAGGGGTCTCAAACTCCCGGCCCCGCTCCCTACTTCGGCCCACGATTTCATGTCAAAAATAAAAGACAATTTGGCCCTTTAAGTTACTTTTTTGACATTTTGCTAACTAATTGGAGGGGAAAGCGAAATGTCAAAAAAGTAACTTATCAACGAGCTGGGGCGGAGCTTTCGCAACAGCTGAACTAGTTGCCACCTTCAGTGTGTAGTTTTTTCTGTGATTGTGGGTCTCCCTGTTGTTCTTCAGCATGTAGGGATAGATAAGAACATTTTTAAGCATATGCTGCCCTCATCAGTTCTGGAGGATCTGTACTGTATTTAAAAATCTGGTATCAATGGTACAAGATTCAGTTCTGGTGACGTTGCTAAAAAGGAACACAGCATATGTAACAAATTTTTCTTCTATGTTTAATGTTTAATGGTGGTTAACAGCTGCTAGAAGCATTATTATCACCTTCTGGTGCTAGTAAGGAATTCCATCACACAAGCAGCCAATATTCAGTATTCAATTTGTTTTTACTTAACGACTAATGTATACACGTTTTTTCTAGTATTAAATAGAATATAGCAGCATAACTGGTGAAACTGGTGGTTAAGCAGACTCTGCTCCTGCTTGTTACCCCATGTGCACCCAGTCTTAATGCTAAGATAAGCTGACATGCTAATGGCTTGTTATTTAAGGGGGTGCATATGAGAGTTGACAAGAAAACAAGTGAGCATATTTCCCCTAGAAACTTTCATCCCTGGGTCTCTTATTAGGCTCTTCCAGCCACTCTCAAAGAGCATTTCTTCAGTTCTTGAACTCAAAGTCTTCACAGAGGAGAGGAAAAAAAAATCTATTAATACAGTAGAAATACTCCAGCCTATTTCCAAGAAGAACAATTTTGCAGACATGTTATCTTTCTTTCTCCAGTGAACTGACACAAATTTTAATAGTAAACAGGTTGCTTCATCAAATAAAAAGATGCATTAAATTCTCTTTTTGGAAACAAATGAATAAATCTTCGGGTTTGAATACGTACATGCATAACTGTACTCAGCATAAACAGCTAAAAGATTTCAGCATTGAAGACATGCAAGATGAAACAAAGGGAGAAAGCAACAGTAGATGGGAACAGAAAGTAAAATGCAGCACGCTCACATTTCAAGATAGAAAGAAAGCACTAGAAAAAGCTCAGTGTCTCTATGCCTGGCCACCTCCCCCAGCGTGCAGTAGGTGTCTGCTGCAAGTCTAGCGTGACTGATCTGAAATCAGGTTTTCAGCCTATAAATATAGAGCAGAGCAAGGCGAGGACTCTTCCACTTCTCCTGTTTTTCACACCATGCAAGTGTGTAGGCCACAACCCCGCTTTCATGTTCCATTATGGCTGGATACTTTATCTAGCACGCCCGTCCAAGAGTGAGGAAGGGAGGACGGTGACAGCGGGTCTCAGAAAACACTGAAAATGAGAGTTGTTTTTTTTTTTTTTTTTTCATTATTTTGCTTCATAAGTAATGATGCTGGGAGAGATGGATACAGGAGGGAAGGAGAGAGAGGTAGGCATAAGCTGGAAGCAGCAGCAGCGAACACGCGTCAAGACGGTCTTTTGGGTGAGACGAGATAGGAATTATTCATAGTGAATTTACACATCAATGACAGTTTTCTCCCCCTTATGATTTCCCTGCTGCATGCTGAAAATAAAATGTGTTAGGAACTTATATGGAGGGTTGGAAATTGTACATTTGTGAGCATGCACATGTGTAGGTGCGAGGGAGAGGCACATAAAATGCGCGCATGTTCACGTTTCACCCCCTGCCTTTAATTGTGTACTGTATTCACATGGAAGAGCCGACAAATGCTTCGTCTCCTGTTTGCCTGAGAATAGCCACCTTTTGGAGCTTGTGATGAGACAAGCCAACTGGCACCTCACTGTGTTGTCTTTTAAACGGCAGAACACACACACACACACAAACCCATCAACTGCACCCCTGCCACTGCTGGACCGCCTATGGACTTTTAAAAATCAGACAACAGACATTACATCAGGGACAGCAAAGCTGCTTTTGAGAGCACAGTGTCAAACACACTGTCATTAAAGCTATTTTAGCTCTCAGCAAATACTGCTGCATATAGACAAGCAGCTGTACTAATAGCAGTGGTTGAAACGCCCATACACAGGTGGGGACACAATAGGTATGGCTGTCATGTACCTGCTCCTTTTGAAGTTAAACAGGGAAAGTTTAAACTTGCACAGACTATAGGGTCATTAGTGCATACATATAAAGCCCTCCTTTCATGCCCTCACAGAGCCCCAAATAGCTTTTCTGTTAGCATGCACGTTCACCTTGCTGAAACACAAACATATTGTGTAAACTCAACCACAAAAGTTTCCAGATTCAGGTTAAACACTAGCCCCCGCTTGCTTTATTTTCTATACAGATGAACATTATATCACATGCAATTAACTGCCACCCTGCAAAAATAGAGAATGAATCCCATTTTGCACTTCAAACGGCACTGACCTTATGCTTTACGATAAAACATAAAACAGTGGACGGCTGCATGTTTTATGGAGCCATCTCTAAATAGAGCCTCTATTCATAAAGTCTGCCCATTTATCGTAAACCTTCATGGTCAAATAAGTGGGACTGACTCTTCCAACTGGCTTGACTAAACTTATGATTGAATGTCTGTGACTGGTGGGTGTTCTGCAAAGAAGTTTTTTTTCCAGCGTTTGGAAACTTGTGATGAATGATGTTTCAAAGTAGTGATCTGTAACTGTTTCATATTTGGCTTCAAAGTCACTTTGATGGCACGTTTGCTAATGATGGCATTGCTCTCTTTGTTTTGACCTAATCTAACTTGCACAGGTATGATAGCGCATACAAGGCTGGTGTAATAAGATCTGGCTGCATGGAGTCAAGGGAGAGTGATGTAAATAGAAGGGGTAAGCCAGCCGGGCTGTCAACACAGCTAAAAGCTAGCCCACCATGGTGGGGTGAATATGCCATTATTTTTTCCAGCCAATTTTCACTCACAGGGTGGTAAATCAGACATTATTTAGCTATTACTAGGTCCATGAAAGAAGGTCAGGAAGTGCTGTCCTTTTTTTCTTAGCAAAATATGGCTCAGCCGCTTGGACTCTACATGATGGTTGATCTCCAAGTGGGCTGAGACTCCTGGACTTGGAAAACCACTGGCGCTCCACTCTTCATAAATAAATTTTCACAAACTTCCACAAATGGCTCTCTGATTAACAACAACTTAAACTGAAACTGACTGAAGTTATCTGAATAAAGTAGGAAGGTGAGTGGTTAAAATTGCTGGTTTGTATAGAGATGATGAATTTGTCTTAATGGAATGTTATTTACCAGAATCCTGTCAGAATATGGAGCTGCCAGGCAGGAGGAAAAGAGGAAGACCATAGATGTAGTGGAGGAGAACATGCAGAGGGTTAGTGTGGGGATAGGGTGAGGTGGAGACAGGTCAGCTGCTGTGATGATCCCTAAAGGGAGCAGCCAAAAGAGGAAGAAAGTTTAAGTTCCCACAACTTTAGTATTTTCGGATCATTATACTTGCTCTAATTAACTTTGTGTTTTGTGTTTGGAGGGTCTCCAGTGTGATTGTTAATGTGATTACAGCAGCTTGGTTGGAAGACTTGCAAATCTTAAACTGTACTGCAATTACATATAGAACAATTAAAAAAAAAAAGCAATAAAGGAAACAGCATGCAAAGGATTTGGTGTGAATGAAAACATCACTTCTATTTTTTTTCCCTCCATGATCATCTATTTGGAAAACATGGGGAGGGGGGGATTGTTATGCATTGTTGAGTGGGACTACTTAAGATCGTTGAGGAAAATTCTCTGTTGAGACTCCCTGGTGTGAACATAATCTGTCTCTGTGATATTCCACCCTCTATTAATAGTCACACAGTTTAGGGTTTTTTTTTTTTTGCATATTTCATTCAGATGCACCCAGTGCCATTGCAAAACTGTGAGTCATGATCAAGCATGGCTTAACACTGATCTGTCCATGTAGACTGTTATTATTAAGCAATCTGTCTGACTGGAGCACAAGCATGAAGTCTGGATATGTAAGCAGAAAATAACAGCAGAATCTATAGTTATTCCTGAATGGTAAAAATTTAAATGACCTTCCTCAGATAAAATGGGAAAACATGTCTATGGAAATAAAGCCAACATCTGAAAATGTTCTGCCCGATAGTTTTCATCTATGGAAAATATTTGGTAGATAAACATAGGCGTTATATTTTAGAGGGGGTTTAAAGGATATTGGAGCTTGCTGTGACCCTTTCACCGCTGAAGGATATTGAATGGACAAAAGACAGTCTGAGGTGGGTTTGCTGCAGACGTGCGCAGACAAGTGGAGCGGAGAAGAGAGGGAGGACCAACAACAGTGAAACAGACAGTGTGGGATAGGCAGCGAACAGATGTGTTCCTTTGTAGGGGCCATAAACATGAGACATTCAACTTTGAAGATGGCTGAAGGGCACAGAGCATTGTAAATAAAAGTGTGAAGACAGAGGATATGAGGAAAAAAATCACCGCACTGCAACAGGAGGACAGAAAATGCAAAAAAGACAAAATGCTCTGTGATGCAGGAAGAAGGTAGAAGTTAAAGAATTAAAGCAAGCAGGGAGGGAAGAAGAAGAAGAAGAAAGAGCAGTGGGCAGACTAACTGGACTGTTTTCAGCAGCAAATGTGTTCACGGTGAAATCCATCACTGAAGGTATGGATGGCAGCTCATCTATTCTGCAGCCTTTGTTTTATGGCATTGACACTACCACCGCTGCTGTGTTTTCATCACTCAGGGCCCTGACACTACCCCAGGGAGTCACACGTAAACAGGCATACATGTGGGCAAGGAGTTCAGCTTTTCTGCATATTTATGTATGTGTTTGTGTGCGAGCCGACGCTTGTTAGTCCCTACCTGGTGTAATGACTGACGCAGTGTGTCCTGAGATCTAAAGATTAGTGAGCTTGATGCTACAGAGGCAGGAGGAAAAAAAAAAAAAGAGTGAGACACCGCAGCATTGTCGGCCCCTGATTAAATCCTCAAAATACTCAAGTAATCTATATAAGAACCTCAGTGTGAGGCAGTCATGGATTTTTTCATCGCTAGTGTGGGGGATTATATTTTTTCTTTGGCACAGGCCTTGCAGCTCGGAGGAGTTTGTATTTCAAAACACTAATTCTTCATGCTCTAAGGACAGCAGCAATATTTCCTAAAGAAACTCCCATGGGTGTTTATTTAGGCCACAAATGCAATAGTCAGTACCATGTTCAGCACTTACAGAACTGCAGAAGTACACCTTAAAAGAAAATGCCTTCATTGTCTCCTGTAGCTGTGTGTGGCAATTACTCCTGCTGCATGAAAATAACTTTTTGTGTATTTATTTTTAATCTATTGACAGAGCAGATGAATGGTTTCATTACAAAACTGAAAACTTACATATTGCCCCACACTTTGGTTATCTTATGGTTCAGAAACCCAATTCTAAATATGAAATAGAAGCAATGCCTCCTGTATGGGCTTTTAAATCCAAATTCTATCTACAATTCATGAAGTGCCTCACTCTTTCTCTTATAAACAGTCAAAAGTTTGGGCACACTTACCCCTGCACGGCATGCACCATCAGCAGACAGACAAAATGGCTAATATAGAAAAATCCTTCCAATGGCTGGACAAAGCTGGGCTGACAGCACAGAGGCACTAATCATGGCAGCAGAGGGACAAGCTCTAAGCACAAGATCAGTAGAGGCTGGGGTCTATCACACCAGGCAAGACCCCAGGTGCAGACTGTGCAGAGATGCCCCTGAGACAATCCAGCACATAACAGCAGGGTGCAAGATGCTAGCAGGCAGGGCATACATGGAACGCCATAACCAAGTGGCCGGCATAGTATACAGCAGGGATTCTCAAATCCAGGCCTCGAGGTCCAGTGTCCTGCAGCTTTTAGATGTGTCCCTGATCCAACACACCTAAATCAAATGGCTGAATTATCTCCTCAGTATGCAGTCAAGTTCTCCAGAGTCCTGCTAATGACTTCTATATTTGACTCAGGTGTGTTGAAGCAGAGACACATCTAAAACCTGCAGGACACCGGGCCTCGAGGCCTGGATTTGAGAATCCCTGGTATACAGGAACATCTGTGCCGAGTATGACCTGGAAGTCCTGAGGTCAAAATGGGATATGCCCCGCATGGGTGGTAGAGAATGATCAAGCTAAGATCCTGTGGGTCAGATGGACAAACTGGTGATGGCTAACCAACCGGACATAGTAGGAGGAGGAGGAGGAAGGCCATAGTGAAAGAAAGAGCACAAGAAGCTTGAGAAAAATCAAGTGTCTGAGAGAAGAGCTAGAAAAGATGTGGAAGGTGAAGGTAACAGTGGTCCCCGTAGTAATCAGAACACTTGGGGCAGAGACCCCCAAACTAGGTGAGTGGCTTCAGCAGATTCCAGGAACGATATCCAAGATATTTGTCCAGAAGAGCACAGTCCTGGGAACAACAAAGATACTGCGCAGGACCCTCAAGCTCCCAGGCCTCTGGTAGAGGACCCGAGCTTGAAGGACAAACAAAGACCACCTGTACGGTGCAAGGGGATTTTTTTTTTTTTTTAATTTATACAGCTGATTCCATTATGAATCTAGTGTCCTTAAATTTGACTCTTTAAGCTTGTGTTCTTGTCAAGTGCCTTTATCTTTTTCACTTCTATTATTCCTGGAAATTTACCGATGTGTGCTTACTACATGTAAATGCCAGGAAAGTAAGCCTTAATTCAATGTGATGTTCAAGCTTCTGCACTGGCATCTTCTTGCATTTTGAAATGTACTTGGAACTTTGACAGCTGGTCATTGGGTCTTTCTGCCTCCGACCATATTCTCCATTCCTGATATTCCTACAACATTAACCACAGCACAAATGGAAAATAACCAAAAGCATTTATGCATGCATTATCATAAGCCCTTCCATTAATGCATGCTGACTGATTGCATGCGTTTTCAAAACAAGACAGCAGGAATGAGGTGATCACCTGTGGTGCAGGGGGTTGAAGGAGGCCAAAGCCTTTAAGAAACAGCTTGCTGTTCAGATTACTACAATGAACCTGTGATTGTTATATGTGAGTGGCTCAGAGTATCTTGCAAAGATTAGAGAAGCAATTTGAAAAAAAATGAAAATATTTTTTGCAGCACTACTTTTTTTTTCTGCATTCTTATCCTGGATTATGTTTTATGACTGATTTATCCCGTGGTCCCCTTGTGGGGAACGTCTGCGATTGCCATGAATTGCTGATGTGCAGTGATCCTGCAAATTTGGAAAGTTATGGATTATCTTAGTGTGTGTAAATTTTAGGCATTATCGTAACTCAAACTTCTTTGTTTGCATCTTTGTATGGAGTATATGAGATCCTGTATTGTAACTGCAGACACGAGGGGTTATATCAATGGAAACAGTTATATTTTAAGTGTGTATGTGTGTGTGTGTGTGCGCGCGCCACAGGGCAAGAGTGATCAGTGTGTGTATGTATCTACTTGCAGTCATCGCTACTTGGTCAGTTTTATTGCTTCCAGGCACAAAAACCTTCAACCACAGACCAGCGGAGTCACCTGCTTATCAAGATCACAACAAAACCAACAAGCACACATAAACAGCCTGACGACACACACACACACACACACACACACACACACACACACATGGAGTAAACTATGACGCATATATATATGACACATACAGTGACCTCAGTTGTTTTACAATGACCCAACCACATCACAAGTGTCTCCACACACACACACACACACTCTCACGCATACATTTCTCTGGGATACCTTCATGGAATGTTTGGAATTTGCTTGCAGCAGATAATTTAGTGGAATTCCTATCAAATCTTTGTGAATGTGTGTGTGTTTGAGAGAGTCAGATCCATTGTCATTGTTGTGTATATGATTGTATTTGTTTATTATGACCCATACAAATAAACTGACAATAGATCAGTATAGATAGTTATCTTTACTTCAAGCTTAATTTAACTGTTTGGATCGATGAAACAATTAGTAATGTGCATAGAGTACTTCTTTTGGGGGTTTTTGGAAGGTTAAAGTACAGATAGTTTATGAAGTTAGTTAATACCGTTAGCCAGGCTTAGCATTAAGCAGCAAGGCTAGCTGTTTTTCAGTCTTGATGCTAATCCAAGCTTGATCATCTCCTGCCGTCAGCATCACAATGAATGGACAAACTTGAGAATGTTATTGATCATCTCATCTAATGTTTGGCAAGAAAACCAATAAGTGAATTTCCCAGAATCAAATGATTCTTTCAATGTCACGTTTTCGCCATTGATATAATGTTCCATCCTCTTTATCGCCACACTATAAAAGCAGAACATGGATTAGAATTCAGATTACACGGACAGGCATGACCACAGACTTTAAAAGCTATTGGCTTTCTGAGACTCTGGATCTATCTTGAGCCCTGACAGGGGTCACAAGACAAATCTGTGGAAAACAGAAAAAAAGCTTACAATGTTTTGTTAAAATCTCAATTCTCTTTAACCACTAACATTATGAGAAAGGTCAAAGGTCAATAAAGGTTGCAAAATTCTGCCCACTGTTCATACAGTTCCTAATCTGTCTGAAAACATAACACATGGAGGCTCTTCTTTTACTGCATACGCTCTTTCCAGTCACATTACTTTGAGGGTAAGGGTCATCTTTTGCTCTAGGGTTCAGCTACTGCTTTCTGTGTTACTATACTCTCTTTATAAATAATTTCTTTACTAAACACAGCTGCAATGCACCACGTTAACAGGAGTAATGTGAGTAATGTAAGTTTATTTTTTATGGTGGACTCTTTTCTCAACTGCCTTCATCACTGCTACAACAAGAAACAACAAAGGTTACAGCTTGTAGCAGCCCCCCCGGTGGCCTTTGAAGTTCACTATAAGCTTGTTGTCTCCTCAAGGACAGCAAAAGGTCAGCTCCCCAGACACTGGGCTGGTGATAATGCAACCATATGTTCTCTCTTCTAACAAAGGACCTCTGAGAATAACAGCATTGGTTCCTGTTCCACTTATTACATTCAGAGCGATTTGTATCCTTCACTGAGCCAGATCCTCATTATAGTACCATTAGTTTACCTTTTCATAAAACTTAAGTTGATAAATCTGAACTGTTCCATTTTACAATTAGATTTGATATAGGAAATGGCACAGATACTCATAAAATGGCACAGATACTCATAAAATGGCACAGATACTCATAAAATGGCACAGATACTCATAAAAATGATTGAAAACAAAACATTCAGATGAATAAATGTGTGAAGCAGAGAGGCGATATGGTGATGCTGGGTTCAAACCTGCCTGGAGGCTTCCTGTGTGGGATTATCAAGGTTTCCTCTTAGACATGGTTTCCCTGCTTCTAAATTCAGATAAAACTGAAGTTATTGTAACTCAGCCTTACATAACTTAGAAAAATGGTGTCTAACTAGATAGTTAGTCTGGACGGCATTACCTTGGCCTCCAGTAACACTGTGAGAAATCTTGGAGTCATTTTTGACCAGGATATGTCCTCCAATGCACATATTAAACAAATATGCAGGACTGCTTCCTTGCATTTGCCCAGTATCTCTAAAATTAGAAACATCCTGTCTCAGACTGATGCTGAAAAGCTAGTTTAGTTTATTATAGATGGTTTATTACTTCTAGGCTGGACTATCATAATTCATTATGATCAGGCTGTCCTAAAAGCTCCCCAAAAAGCCTTCAGCTGATCCAAAATGCTGCAGCGAGAGTACTGACAGGGACTAGAAAGAGAGAGCAGATTTTTTCCAGACTGGCTTCGTTTCACCAGCTCCCTGTTAAATCCAGAATCAAATTTTAAATCCTTCCCCTTACATACAAGGTCTTGAATAATCAGGTCCCATTTTTGTCGTTTCTCCCTCCCCTCACCCCCCAGCCGGTCGTGGCAGATGACTGCCCCTCCCTGAGCCTGGTTCTGTCATAGGTTTCTTGCTGTTAAAAGGGAGTTTTTCTTTCCCACTGTCGCCAAGTCCTTGCTCATAGTGGGTCGTTTGATTGTTGGGGTTTTTCTGTATTATTGTAGGGTCTTTACCTTACAATATAACGTGCCTAGAGGTGACTGTTTGTTGTGATTTGATGCTATATAAATACAATTATATTGAATTGAATTGAATGCTAGGTTAACTGGTGATTCTAAGTTAGTAACACTGGTGAGGGTGAACTGTTTTCTCTGAGATAGACCAGTTCTCACCTATCATCAGCTGGGATAAGCTCCACCCCTACTTGACCCTAGTTCATCATAAAATGTATCCACATTAATTCTTCTCAGTTCACACAGACTGTACTTCTTTGACTTTTGTAGGCTAGCCTCCAACTAGAGTCAAGCCTGTGCAAAACCTTCTCGTTGTTACAGGGAATAATATTTTTCTCCATTTTTCCCCTCAGTATCTAACGGTAATATTCCTCTCTGATGTTTCCAAGGTAACCTTGAAATGTTATCTCTTTAGCATTTTAATCCTGGGCTGATAGTGATATTTATGTATAAACAGGACATTGCTTTTGGATCACAGTAATTTGCTGCATGGCATTCTTTTAACTAGAACTAGCAGCACTGCCATAAAATTTATGGGATTTTTCAGTGGAATTCTAACACAAGTGGTGACTTTATTTATTTTCCCTCGTCACAGCACTACAATTCGCACTCCCAAACGACATGTCATCCTTATCACCTACACTCAAAGCCTCTTTTGATACAGAACACCAGCGCTCTTCAGCTACAAGCTCAGCCAGGGTCAGTCAGTCTTGAATAAATATTGAGGGATTTACTATTAACCATATACTGTATTGTCAGACAATGTTAAGTCTGAACTGATACCACTTTATATAAATGGAAGTACATTACACCCACAAAGACTACTAAAAGTCAGGGTTTTGTATCTTTTACTGCTTTTATATAACAAAAATTACTAAATGTGACTCAAAGATATGACTCATAAAGGCAGTGGTCCCCAGCATTTTTGACTGACACTTTAAGCCAAGTCGAGTATGATTGACCTTGCATTACAGTATTTGGTTTTCATGTGATACACGGGCTGTGAGCAGTTTTTAAAAAAAGCAGATTCTCTTCAGAGGCCTGAAGAGGTCAGAGCATCAATTATTTCATACGAGAGAGAGAAAAAAAGGATTTAAGCTGCTGCCCATATACTGCAGCATCCACAATGCACCAAGTTAAAGTGTAAATGGTCTGTCTTATGGCCTCTTGGAGGAGCGTCCCACTTCAAAAATCCTTCAATTATATGTGCTCTGTTCATTTTGGCATTTAATTGGTGGTATAAAACATAACTGATCATGCTTTAAGAACATTTTGCTGATAACTGTGTACTTTAACACAAGCAACAGCAGCTCCAATACAGAGCTTACAGTGTTGGCATTTAAACGTAACCTGCAGATCTGAATATCCCTTTCACCCCCGGTGAACACACACATGCATGGAAAGCAGGCAAAATGTTATAACCAGTGGTTTTGAAAGCGTAACGGTTTAACAAGCACTGACCCTACAGGGGTCCAACTCACTCACTCGCTCTCCCTCACAAACACACACATTCACGCACACAGTCTCCGGTTTCCTTATTGGCCATCCCATCCTCAGCTTGTGCAGCTCTCGGTGCAGCGAGATGGGAGACAGTGGGTGCAGTGTGGGGGGACTGGCCTCTCTCCAGAAACTCTCCAGAACATTCCATTGAGAGACCGCTGGCTGGCAGGCTGCATGGTTGCTGGTAAACAAGCTAAACAACAAGCAACAATGCAGGCTCTACATAATTCCTACGACGATTAAAAAAAAAAAAAATCCATTGTGAAAGGGGATTAACCCATGTCATACTGTTCCTGTGATCTCTGACAATTCTTCCCCAATTTGCAAATAAAAGAAAAGGTCCGCTTTCAAAGGCTTGATTATGCTATCAGTGGAGAGCTGCTCTGCTGATTCTATTACAGTATTTGGGATAATTTTACAGGGATAAGTGCTCATTTTACGGTTCTGAACCATCAGCTTTGTAATGAATGTTATGCTTGTTTTAATGTTAAAACTCGCCTATCTCAGGTCGGATATTCACTTCGGCGGCACGGCACTTAAAAATGCAGCACTTGTCCTTCAGATGTATTCCTGTCATAAAAGGCTGTTAAACACTGCCACCAACAAAATAAATTAGCAAACACAAACACCAGCTGTTGACCAGACAGCGTATGATTTGTTTCCAGTCGGCTTCTTTTTTTTAATAGTAAGTTTTTGTAAGCGTAATGCAAGCAGTTATTGCAGATCTGTTTGATAACTTGATGATGTAGCAGCGGGGATTAAACGAGGATTTGTAATGCACTGAGCTCTGACTGCAGGGTTCACACTCATTTGCAGCCGAGACAGTAGTGGCAGTTTTTGTAACTAATGCAGGTTCATGCAGCATTAAGAAACCTAATGAGCACAACAGTATACACAACCAATTTATTTACTTTGAAAAACAACTTACCTCAAGTTATTAATGGCCTGTGCGGTCAGCAGATTCTCTCATAAAACAAAACCGGTTGACCCCAAGAGGAAAAGATCCTCCCATTCATTTTTAGTTAGCCAGCCTCTACATGATTGACAGCACCTGACTTGATTGAATTGCCACATTAATCACTGCTGTTGCACACACATCTGACATGGCATTTTGTGCTGAAGCAGCATAGAGTGGGTGGAGAAAGCCAACAGTCATTTCAATCTAGAAAACTACGTGGCTGAGTCACAGTTTAGTAGAGTATAAGTACATTTTTAATAAGAGAAAACTGAATATATTCACTATATACTGGGCGTCACATGGGCTATGGTGTGGAAATATATGGCTGTAAATTATTTATAAGAATTATGTACTGATATACTGTTAAAGAACCTGACTGAATATTTAGGAAATTTCTTTCTGAAAGTTAAAAACCAAAATGAAGCTACAGCTTTGCTTATGATAAAGACTGAAGAAAAAGCTAATCTTGCTCTGTCCTGTTATCTGTGAGCCATTATCGTCTCTGAAGTATTACATATTTTATTTAATTTGTTTACTTTGTGCAATAAACGATGAGTAAGAATGACAACTTCTGTCAATGTTAAAGTGACAGGCAGTGACTGAAAGAGTAAATAGTCTAACACCTAACTCCCCAGTAAAAACACAACTTTATACTGGGGTTGTTAATTAATTAAATAAGCATGACTGACGGATACTGAAAATGTGTGCTTCGCCAAAGCAAAAACAAATCAAGCGCACCCTGAATCGCTGCCTGACGACGTGCCTGCCACAGCTGTTCCCTGCAGCTTCAAGTTTCCTGGATGTAGTCTGGATGGATAACACTACATTAAAAGACAGCTATACAACACAATTCAGACTGTCTGGCATAGCAGAAAGCAAGGAGGCTTAAAGTGGATCAACCCTGTTACTTCGGATTTAGGACAAGTGATGTTAACCAAGAACAAATCATATGTAAAGAAAGCTGTAAAACTGAGCCTGCGCCCCAAAGCAACACTACAAACTTATTCAAGGCCAAGAAAAACTGCGCAGTGGCTGTTAAAGTGAATCATCCAGCATCAACTCTAACATCCATAAAAGCAAGCCTAAGCATATCCATCCAGCTGCACTGAAGTCCTAAGCAAATGGATTTGGCCAAAGATAAATGTCCACTAAACATGGTAAGTAATGACGACGTCAGGAAAACGGTCAAATTAATGGACAAAAGGCATGTGTTTCCCTCGTGCAATTATTTTCCAAAGTGGCAAAACCTGCACTGTATGCAAAACGTTGCAGAGGAACAAGAGAGGGATCTCACAGCTGTCGAGTACTTTGCCACAAGTTGTAGTCACATCCATCGTGCAGGTACAATGAACAGAGTGAACGACTTTGTGCTTTTAGGAGGCGAACTCAGGTCAGGTGAATAAACACCTCATTTGTCTGCAAAAAGAAGTCGTTTTAATTAACAGGAGGGGAGCGCAGTGTAAAGGTGAAAACAGTGCCCTGCTGATTTCACTCTGTGTCAGGTTTTGGTACAGTTAGTCCTCACTCACCGACATTCAAATGCACTGAATGTAGGAGAATAAGGAGGGCCGGTTTTATGCTGCTGCACAGATTTGTAGCATAAATGCAGCACAGCGTGGAGGTGAAAGCAGTGTTATGTTTATGTGACAGTGCAATAAAAACATTTTTCTTACTGAAAATAAAAAAAAAAAAATCAATGAATAATTGTGACAATAATAATGTGATAAATAATCCTGATCTAAAAACTGATCAAAATAATCACAATATGTGATAATCATAGCCACAGCCACACAATTGAAATAATTTGGTAATATTGATTCACACCTCACATTCATATAAATCAGATACAAATTTAAGGTTTTATGTTCCCGCGTCATTCTGACTAACATTTAAGTTAGTATAGCAAATAATTTGTTTTAATTCATGTCATTTTAATATAGATTATGACTAAATGATGGCACATACATTTGGTTTATACTGTTTTGTCACTGATTTCTATGTGATTTTTTTTTCCATCTCTTATCTTGTGTCACCTGGCTGCCGCTCCAGTCCTGTCTGGCTTGAGCTAAAAAAGGAGGCTGATTCTAAAAATATTCTATTTTCATTAATATTTTTATATAGTTTTTTTCTTTTTTTTTGGGGGGGGGGGGGGGGGGGGGGTATTAAAAAATCCACAATTTGAAAATTATACCTGTGCCTGTATGTCCTTTGACTGCTTGGTCCATAATTCTGCAGGTGCGCTTTATAAACCTGGATAATTAGAAATTAATTAAGAATAAAAATGGAGAGATGACATGTTTTAATTAGTGAGCTTCCCAGGTGTCAGTAGGTTGTTTTAGACTGAGCCAGAGCAGCTGTTTCCATCTGTTTCTGGTACCTGTTCTATTCACTATGTTATGCTTCTAATAGGAACTCGTGTTTAGAATTTCACGCTCAGAAGGAACGCACAAAAGCATGTATCCCTCAATTCTTAGGGAGGAATTTTGATATCATTATACACAGCCGTGTGTGTCTACATCAGAGGTTGTTTTTTTTTCCTCTAGAAACAGCGCTAAACAACACGAGTGTGCAGCTTTGCGCATCGATTGTAGCACTGCTAGACAGCTGCCACAGTCAAAGAAATCTCCAGCAGAAAACACAGATAGATTAAACATCGGCTGGAAGTTAAAAGTGACTGACTCTGTTTCCCACCCCCTGAGGTAAAGCTGTGTGATGCATGCAAATGACCAAGTCTCTGGATCTGAGTGTTTGACCGAAGTGTACGATCGTGAATCCATGCATGCATATCCATATGTTATGATCATTCATTTATATCTCTTTGCGTTTTTAGTACTCGTGCGCTTTGTGTGTTTCTTCACACGTGTGATCATTTTGTCTCCATGTGTATCATGTCAATCATGCAAGTGACTTTGTTTCTTTGTATCTCTAGATGAATGCATTGGTATTCTAGTGCCTCTCTATTATGTGATTGTGTGCCTGTGAGTCTGTGTTTCTTTGCACTTCTGTTTTTTCTTGAGTGTGTACACCCATGAGTGTGTATGTCTCATCAGGATGAGCAGACTTTCTTTGTATTCCCCAAAGTGGGTGTTGTGTTGCAGGTTTAGGTTCTTTAAGAATTCATAATGGACCTGTGATTAATGAGTAAAAACACAAGTAACAACAGGAGGGCCTACACAATGACTGAACCCCACTGAGTCTGCTGTGGCTAATATGTGCATGTCTTAGTAAGTAACGCTGAGGATATAATCCCACTCTGCATGATATTACTATCAAACAGACCTTCTACACACACGCGCGCACACAACAATTAAGACACACTCTTCTCATTATCGCCATCGCCCTTCAAACATCTGTCTGTGTCTGATCCTTGACAGTTTAGCTGTGAACCAACCTAAGTTGAATTCCATTTGTGCCAATTTAGCCACCATGTCTTTTGATTTTGATGACATTGTGCAAGTTTACTGTTACGATCTTTAACAGATGGCAGGTGGGACAAAAAGACCGGAGCAGACAGATAACGCCGGGCGTAAAACAAATTTACAGCTTAGCCAAATTATCGAGACGTTCCGCAAATGTCCGTAATGATTCTTCATTGTTTGGGTTTCTGCTTGTGCTGCATGTTAACAGATGTCGGCTTTGAGACGGATTACTTTGGCAAGCGAAACCCAGACATCATCACACTCGGGCAAACAATCAAACAGTTAATTCATCTGTCCCCAAAAGTATTACAGGTTAAAAAGCAGGATAAAAATCAAAGCACAGGAAATGTATTTTACTTTAACACGCAAAATCTGTTTGTTTGCATGCAAACTCCTCCATCAGGACCATCAGAAGGTGAGCAACCAGAATTGGCACTCAGGTGCATATCAGACCCCTGAAGGTTTTTTTTTTTTTATCTATATCAGAGATTGTAATGTTATTATGTTGCCTAGCAACCACAAAGACCATCAGGGGTCACCACAGTAGATCATCTGCCTCTATCTCACACTATCCCTAGCATCCTCTTCTGTCATACCAACTCTCTGTATGTCCTCCTCCACTATATCCATGAATCTTCTCCGTGGTCTTCCTTTTTCCCTCCTGCCTGGCCGATCCATATTCAACATCCTTAGTCCAAAATATCCGCTCTTCCTCCTCTGCACGTCCAAATCATCTCAGCCTTGCCTCTCTAACTTTATCTCTAAACCACTCAGCCTGACTCATCCCTCTCATATACTCATTTCTAATCTTGTGCATCGTGGTCACTCCCAATGAAAAGCTGAGCATCTTCAACTCTTCTCCTTCATTTCATTCTTGCTGCTATCCTTCTGTCACAAATCACCACTGAAACCCGTCTCCACCTGCTCCACCCTGCCTGTACTCTCTTCTTCGCCTTTTTTGTGCACGGTCCATTGCTTTGGATGGTTGACCCCAGGTACTTAAACTCATCCATTTTCACCACTCTTGCTCCTTGCAGCTCCTCTTACACCTATCTCCCTCTCATTCACACACATGTATTCTGTCTTGCTTCTACTGACTTTCATTCTTCTCTCCAGGGCATACCTCCACCTCTCCAGGCACGCTTACACCTGCTTTTCACTCTCACCACAGGTCACAGTGTCATCTGTGAACATCATAGTCCACAGAGGCTCCTGAATTAACAACTGTAAGTGGGTAGGTCTAGCGAGCCTAACCTGCATTACTCAAATGATTCTGCTGTTTCCTTCCACGTCCTTAGTGATGATACATATGTAGCAGCAGGAACTTATTAAAACATAACATACTATGAGGTGCAGCAGTGTGCTAGAAAAAGAAGGGAAGCTTTAAAAAAGTGAATGTAAGCAGTTGTTTGGCAAATGTTTGTGTGAGAAATCTTTCTAATGTGTTTGTCAGACCTCAAGGTTACACACGCACACACACACACACACACACACACACACACACACACGCACACACACACTTGAAGCACCACTTAACACAAGGTGCCATCAAGACTGCTACGGTCTTTAAAACACATCAGCTATGGAAGTTTTCAAGGCTGCAAGTTTTAGCAGCAGTTTAAGCTCATTAGCTGCAGTGGCAAGAACCAACCAGGGAATCTTTTAGCTGTTCAATCAACAAAATCCACTGTGGCCAGGTTCAAATGAGATGACTAAACGTGCAAGCGCAAAATGCACGACAAAAATAGGAACAGTCATTAAATGAGACCTGGCCAGTAGCTGACAACACTGCTCAAAAGTCTTGTAAAATGTGGCTCAAGGTTGCAGTAAATGCCAAGTGTTCTTTGAAAGCGCTCTACATGTGTACTAAAGCCAAGGAAAAGTGATTCATAGGTGATTCTTCACCTTCACTTTGAGACATTCCCCAAAAATAACAACCTCACAACTCTCCTCACCCGCTGAGAGGATCACACACTCGTGACAGCCCTCTTGCTCCTTTACCGCTCAGTTCTCCGCCTCCCACCTTCTGCAGCAACGCCAGGCCAATATTTCATTCTCCTTTTAAATATTTCACTTTCATTTTAAATAATTCGCTCTCATTTTTAGCACTGGCAAAAGCCACAATGCGCAGCCAAGCCCACACACGCGCACTACACAAACACACACAAAATGAGGCGTAAAGTTAATTAGACATGGAGCTGAGCGAGAGCGTCTTCCTGCTGTGACACAATCATCTACAGTGCACCTCTAGGGAAGACAGGGCTTGGAAGTATGTGTGTGTGTGTGTGTGTGTGTGTGTGTGTTTGTGCATTAATATACACACAAATACACCCCCGCATAAGCATATACATCTAAACAAACATATAAATGCATGCAAGAGAAGCAAAATATAAATCAGAATGCACTGACAACCACACACACACACACACACAAACAGAAGAAACACAGCATCTCAGACTCAGTTCACTGCGGTGGAACTACCTAAATTACAGCAACACGCAGAGTTCAATCATTATCAGGCATCATAAACTTCTCTCAGATGCTACATAAACAGTTCAGTGAAGATATTTCATCGACTACCTCCCCTGACATTCTCTGCCTCTTTCTCGCCTTTAAAGTCTTTCGTTCTTTGCATCAAGGTAAAGTCAGACTACAGAAGTTTCGTCCAGTCCCTGCCTGGTAACGGTTAGGCACGGACAAACACGGTTCCTCAGAACAGTTACCTTGTGATGTCCCGTTGTTTACCCAGCCGCATGTACCCACAGCTCAGCCATGCTTTGAATTCAGAAAACCCTTTTTAGGTCCACACACACACACACACACACACACACACACACACACACACACACACACACACACACACACACACACACACACACACACACACACAAACCTCTATGAGTGTGCGTGTGTTTGCATACGTGTGACTCGTCCTACTCTCACTGTAACAGAGTTTGACAGAAAACAAAAGGGTGTGAAACAGTGCATTATGTTACATTATGTAATAATGTTCTACATCATTGTGCAATAACACAGTCTGTCAAAATCTGATAATCAAACAGCATGAACGCAACATGTAATACATAATTACAGACTGCTGTGATCGTTATGTAATAACCAATCAAAATAGCTTAATTCACGAAAATTGTTATTGGTGTTATAATAACACAAGTTCATTTTAAAAATTCATTTTAGTAGATTAGCACTGTCCATCTTTCCTATCACTCCATATTAACTAACATAATCCTCATCAGGTCTCTTGCAGTGACGTGAGACACTCTGCGTTTCCACTGGAGCGGGTTCTGGGTACGGACCCAAGCCTCTGCAGGATCTACGCCAAGGTTCTTTAAGTCATCTGTGCCAAACTATTTATTCATGATCTACGTTTTAAGACCTTTCCTTTGCAAGACTAATAAGAAGGCTGGCTTTGGTTTGCTAAGTTGGTCCAAGTTGTTCCATGGGTTTCTGCAGGCATTAAGAAAATATTAAGTCCTAATATTTCACAGACATCTGACAGATAAAAGTGCCCTGTATCATTTTAAAGAAAAGTTTAGCATCACTTGCAAGCTTTTAGACAGAAAAAGATAGAAAAAGTAGTTTATGCACACAGAGCATGTAAAATAACCCAGGAAAAAATACAAATAACTGCATCAATTTCCTGCTAAAACAGTTTCTGCTGATAAATCTGTGCATCCTTTTAATGCCCCTGAATTCTATTTTATTCCTTCTCTCCCAAAACTCTCTAAAACTGCGTGTTTTCTCTTGTTCCATCTTGTTATCTTTATTCTTGTAGTGTTCTTTTACATTCAACCAGTCAGGGTCACTGAATACAAAGATTATAATGAAACACTTGAAAGAGTTGTGCCGTCCTTGTGTGAGGAGAATAACTGAAGGAAAAGAATAGCGCGACAAGGGAGGAGCTCAGGAGGGAGATGTCCAAATGTTTGTTTATGCCTAATTGTGCCACAGATGGGCCAGTGGCCACCTCAGATAACATTCAGAAGGAAGACAAGGGAGAGGTACATGAGGTATGAAAGAACAGATGTCAGAGGGACTGCAGAGCAGAAATGAGGACCATGAGGGGGTAGGGGTTAAAAAGATAGCTGAAATACAAGAAGAGGAAATAACACGAGGTGAGAGAGCATCAAGGCTAAAACTGAGGAAAAGGGGATGAAAGAAGTAGCGTAATGAATTAAAGGAGTGGTAGAGGGACCTCAGGGGAAGTGGATATCCAGTAATTAAACAACAAAACTTGTGCAGAATGTGTGGCCGCACTACAGAAGTCCTCATTCAGTTCCCCACTGAGCAACATTCAAAACAACACACTGCATCTAATTAGAGAAACATATTAGCCCTAACATTCCTTACTGAACCTGCCTGGTAGGCCCATAAAAGAGTTGAAGTAATGCACGAGCATACATAAAAGGGCATATCCGACAAATATGCTAATACGTTTCATCGCATTGCTAGTGCATTGCCCAGAGCTAGAGGACTGATATGAATGCAAAGATCAAAGTTGGTGATGAAATGGACAAAAAAAAAAAAATTTTTCAACCAAGGAATTTTGAAAAGGAGGCAGTCACATGAAATGAACCTACTCGTACCCGCCTGCTACAGACAAACGGCAAGCCAACTCTCATCGATGTGTACAGGAAATAAAACGTGGGGGGGGGGGAGTTTGACTTTCAAGGTGACCTTAGGGGTTTGCGAGTTGTGACGAACGTCAGTGTGTGGTATTAACTGAAACAAGCCCTCCTGCCAAAATGACACAAAAAGTGTGCGAAAGTGCGCACGCTGTAGTACCCGCAGCAGTAACTGAAACAACTTTCAATCATCGTTTTATTCTCGACTGGGGCTGAAACGCAAAGAAAAAAAGTGCTGGGAGTGTGATTTTAGGCTCAGCACTTATACTGTCAGAGCAGGCAAATATGCAGCCAAACAGAAACTATTAAAATTTTACTTCATCGTATTTTGTTTTAACTAATGACACACAGATTTGGTGAAGCAGAGTGCAGCAAAAATATCTATTATATTTGGGACTAATATCACCAAGTACTTAGTAAAAAAAGAATAATTCCCAAACTATAATGTGGACTTATGTTATGATTAGGGGGTACTCATTAAGGATGTTCCTAATTTATAGTAATTTAAAGGGGAGAAAAAATATTAATCAACTAGTTTAAAAGACAGAATACATTTAATGGAAGAGGTTAAACATTGGCCAAAGAAATATTTTGTGTGTGTTTTAGGAGCTCCATGAAACTGATAATTACATTCCTCATTAATCAGATCGTGTTTTACAGGTCACTGAATTGTGCACCATCCAATTTATTCTGGCACAGCCGACATACAGCCCCTCTTTTTTTCCTTTTCTTTTTTAAACATCAAAGTACTTTAGAATCACGCAACTGTCATCCGTTTACGTCCCACCTTGCTTGTCTACAATTTCTCTTCACAGAGATAGAAAGGAGTTCAGCCATCTATCAGGGCTGCAGCCCCGGTTATAACATCTTTAATCCTGCAACTACTGTTAATAAAATAATAATAACACATTTAACAGACTAGTAATTCTGGTGCTGACTAGCAAAGCAGCTGTTTGGTAGGGTGGCTGTGGCTCAGAAGGTCAGTAGATCGATCCCTGTATCCTCCAGCGTGCATGCTGGAGTATCCTTGGGCAGGATACTTAACCCAGAGTTGCCCCTGATGCATCCATCAGTGTGCACTATGATACAAAGATTACCTGTAGGTCCTGCTTATTTATCTGTATGTATACTGCAGAAACACAACCACTAAACATCAATATTCCTCCTCTCGCTCCCTCATTTAGTCAGAGTGAAATTCATTATGATTCCCCCCAGCTGTCCATCAACCACCTCCCACCAGACATTTTTTTTTTAATTTACTTACTAAAAACCAAAAACAAAACAAAACAAAAAACACACATTAGCAAAAACTTGCAGCGCCTTGTCATTTTCTCAACCCCAGCTTTCAATTTCCTGTGGGTGGCTGACGTCTGCTGGCTGTCAGAGCAGCATGATGCTGGATATTTGATGTCGGTGTTATCTGTTTTTAGCGGGGCAGGCTAGGTTGTGGTTTTTCTACTGGGACCCTAAAGCTCTTGGGAAGAAGTACAGAGAAGAGCGGGAGATTGAAGTCACTCCAGCTCCCGCCTCAGAAGCTGACAGCTGAGAGATTAGTGGTTAATTAAGTCAGACGAGTTGACTGGCATGCAGGGAACAGCCCTCGAGCCAATCAGTTTCGTTTGGTTTGAAAACAAGAGAACTACCTCAGCCTCTAGGGAGAGCTCAGTAGAAGAAACCAGACTGTAGCCAAAAGCAGCAAGAATACTTCCTGACTCCACAGCTTCTCATGCCTCCCATACATCTGGAAAGGCTAGATAAGGAGCATGTAATGAAAACAATATGGTGATTGACACCTAGCTTGCTGCGCGCATATTTAAAGCTGTGCAAATTTCCAGTTTCAGGTAAAGAAGGATGCGGAAAAAAAAAAAAAAAGTGGATCAGAGGGGAGGAAGATACCGTATATGACACTTGAGAATGCTCAATGAAAGCGACGAGGAGAGAAGGGAGAAGAAATTTGCATGGTGCATTTTCAAAATGTCATGCCTCAGTAGATACATAAACACTATTCTCTGACCTTACCACTGGGGGCAAACACACACACACACACACACACACACACACACATGGGGGGGGTAAAGAGGAAAGCAAGGTCCAAACACACACCACAACCACTGCATATAAACAACACAGCATTTGCCTTTGATAGCTCCATCAAAGAGAACTTTCTGATTTTCAAAGACATGTAAACAGCTCTTGAGTTACATCAAACATGAAAATTACACCAGAAGAATGGGTGAGCTGAATTTTTCACCTGGAGTAGGTCATCAACATCCAATTTATTTCAGTTTGGACTACCTATGTTATCCTCAGAAATCACTTAGTTATTGTCACATTTTGTTTTCAGTTCAAACTCTTGTTGAAGTTGAAAATGGGCTTATGTGCTTTCTTGCCACGAGTAGATGAGAAGATGCATAGAAGACAGTTAATATGAGGCTCCCCAGCAAGCAGTTAGCTGAGCACAAAGACTGGAAACTGCAAGAAAATATATTTGGTAGTTTTTGTTTTGTTTTGTTTTGAACCCATGTCCAGTTTTTTATCCCATCTTTATGTGAATGCTAAGCTTGTATCACACTTTTTTGTAGCAAAAGAAGAAACTAAGCGGATTTCCATCAATACTTTTCTTACTTGCTAATCTAGTGGCCATAATGCCAACAGCAAGTTTCTTTTGAGTCCCTCCAAGTCCCAGGAGGGTCTAATCCAGTGTTAATTTTGACAGCAAATTTTGATTTACTTTTAGTCATAGTCTTTTGACAAAAATGTAATTTAGTTTTAATCATAATTTAGTCATCTGAATAGTTTTAGTTTTAGTCTAGTTTTAGTCGACTAATTAGCGTAAGAATATAGTCGTCTAAATATACAGTCAATTCAGTTGACTAAAATATAAAGGGTGTAAAATGTAAATGCTTTTTCTTCAGTTCCCTTGAATTAGTCATTATACACACTTACACGAAATTAAACATTTATTAAAGGTTTTGCAATATTATTAATGCTTGAAAGACCAATACACACACAAACATTTACCTGACCTTGTTTATTGAACATAATAATAAAATACTGATGAGTAGGCCTGCTCTGCCTGAAAAATTCACAGGCTAGTGTGGCCCCCCCGCGCTTAGATCAAATTTGTGCAACTGTGCGTTTGACTGGATGTTTTCCTAATTTGTCCCGCCCTGTCACAAAATTGAATCAGTTCTGATTGGATGTCGTCCCTGCCAAGCATTTTTGTCTCGTTTTCATTTGTTGGCGAAACTGTCAATTAATTTTGTCATCGTTTTTATCCTTTTAGGTAGTTTTTATTTCGATATCGTCTCGTTTTTGTCATGAAAAAAGGGTCGTTGACGAAAACTATGATGAAAATAGTTCGTCAACGAAATTAACACTGGTCTAATGAAGAGAGCTCCAACTTTAACAGTTGTTTCACTTTTCATTTGTTACTCTCCCTCTTTGCATCCTCCAACAAGAGGGTTTTTTTTTGGTATTTTGCAACACAGAGTTTCAACAGTTATTCCAGCTCTTCCAGCATCGACCCTTTCAGCTTTCAAATAGCATGTGAACAAATCTAAAGGCCAGCAGTGGCATTGTCCAACAGCCACACCACTGAACCATCAGCATTTACTTCCTAATGACCAATTGCCCTTTAAACTAATGTGTTGGTTTATTATTATCGCTGTTGTTGTTGTTTTGAAGAAATATGATTCACACTCTTTCAGGAGCAGTGGAAAAATCATTATGCATGTTCAGGCAATGATTTATTATACTCAAATGCACAAATAATAGCCCTCATGCCTTTCACTGAATAATCCTGGCAGAAAATACATCATTTCCATTTGGTTAATTTGTACCACAGTACTTGTGCATATCTTTCTTTAAAATGAATATCAATGCAAAACATACAGACTGTACCTAAAGATTAAAAAATGTCCTTAAAAATAGTCTTTATAACCATCTAAAAACCAGCTCAGGTGTAAGTCCCCTTTTCAATACTGTGCCCTTGGTAAAGTTACCACAGGCACAATTCTAATGGGTTTAGTTTAATTGTAGCCACTGTGCTTCAGAGGCTGACCCACCTGGCAGGCAGATGATGAATGAGGGGGAGAAAAGAGCACTCTTATGTCGCAGTGAGGGAACAAGGGACAGGAGACATCCGAGAGGAAGAGGCAGCATTGTGGCCTTAGGTGTTAGCGTGTGCGTTTGTGTGTGAGCGATAGACAACCTACCTATAAATCCAAACTAAAAACCAATATTTGACTGCAAAATAAAGGCATTTCCCCCCTGGGTATTTGTTATAGCTCCTCTTTTATTTATACAGTATATTATTTAGTGTCTTCCTCTCACTTCTAAGTTTTGTGTAGTTGGCTGTTTTTCAGTTCACTTGTGAGTTATTGTCAAACTAAGCTGGCAATAACAGTCTTCCCATTCAATTTTTTTGTCCATATATATGATTTGCTGCACCAATCACACCTTTGCAGCAGCTGAGGGACTCTAATCAGGAGCTACCTACGACTTAATGAGCAGCTTCATGATTGAACCCAGACCTCATTTCATATTTATACACTTATATGAATCCTTAGACGAAAGCGCCTGAGGACGAGGAGAGAATAAAGCCGAATTTTGGAGTCATTGTTAAATTTAATTTGTCTGTAGTTTATCATTTCTGAAAGTTAAACTGCCGCAGAAGTTTTCCCTACAAACTTTTCACAGCTCATCACACACACACACACACACACACACACACACACACACACACACACACACACACACACTGCTGAAAGCACTACTCATCAAACCATCGCTTTTACCATCTCCGTTCTCTTGGCACTTGTACTCTGGCGCTGTCATCATTAGCACCACTTGCCACAGAGACGAGTCTGCCTCACTATTAGCTGGCAGCCGCCCTGCAGCATTAGAAGGCTGAAGGGTTAAACATGTCTGGCCAGGATGCTGGTTTGAACTTAGAGAGGCAGAGAAAGCTCAGAGAGAAAAGGAAACATTAGGGATGAACTAGTGCAATCAGCCCAAGGCAGAGCAGCGGCTGAGCAGGGTTCAGTGAATTAGCACTATCTCTTCCCAGCATAGATCAATGGAGCATTACCGTAAGAAATAAGGGGCGACGGAAAGAGGGAGGGACGGTGGTACAGAGGGAGGGAAAAGACAGCGAGAAAGGCTCAGTAACGAACCAAAGATTGGTCTCTGCCTCGAGCACGCTCTCTCTCTCTCTCTCTGTGTGTCTCCCCCTTTCTTTTTTGTCAGAGTGACATCTCCAATAAAAAAGGGAGATCACAGATTCAGGACGGCAAGTTTCCAGCCAATAATCAATGAGAAAAGCTATCTGAATACAAATGAAGGCCTGATTATGGGTTTAATGAATTAGGAGGTTACCAGGCTAATAGCACTATTGTACACTCACAGTTAAGCAGCCCACACACGTAAAATCAAATGTAATTTTCCACAATTGCAGCCTAATTTCCAATGAAATTCAGTCATTTTGTGTTTCGCACAAGAAGCCTCTCAGGGCATTGCTGCTTTTGGCTTACCGCTGTACTACCCTGCAGTTCAAGAAGATTCTAGCATAACATTTTAAGATGCAGAAGGAAAGAGCCTCAGTGGCTCGGATATCACTGGAGGAAACTCTTCTCTTTTTTGTGCCCATTATACTCATGTCTTTTTCAATTTTTTTTTCTCTGTTGGTTTGTTTTTGGGGGCTTTTTTTTTTTTTTTTTGCACACAGCCAGCATAAACTAAACAAGCTTTTAAGATTTTTTTTCCCCTCATCATTTCTGAATAAAGAGCCCTTTGCTGACTACCCGGCATTAAAATTACCCAAGCTAGATTAACAACTCTGAGGATTTAACTTGGCCTTGTTAAAGCTTCTACTTTTATCATTTCATTGCACCTGGGTTTGAGTTTTTTATAAATGTGCAAATGACATTACGCTCTCTGCTCACTGTCAGTTTCCTCGGAGCTATGAGGGAAATGAAACTCGGGAAGCAATACCTCAAAAAGTTTACCGTACGACTATGCAATCCGAGGGAAAGTGACAAATTGAAGTAAAACTCTGAATAAACAGGCCCAGTATGCTTTGACTAAAAATCAAGATATCAAGAGGAGAATGACCCACAAGAAAAGCAGTCCAGATTTGGGTGGACACTTTTGGATGAACATGTTGGTGTTCACCAACAGCATCGTCAAAATACTGGTGACCAGAGATGACGACTCTTCACCCTCAGGAGAGTTCCAGAGATGTGTTGATGATGTTGTAGAGCCCTGTGGTGGACCAATACCATCCTACTATTACTACTACTACTACTACACAAAATGTACTTATTGTTTCAGTATGAGTTTCGATGGGTATCATTTACAGCCACATTGGAGGATTTTGAAGTATGAACGGCCTGTTTGGATTTATTTTCTGAGCCATTCAGAGGTGGACTTGCTGGTGTGTTTTGGATCATTGTCCTGGCTAAGTGTGTTTGAGCTTCAGGGCTCGAACTGATGGCTGGACATTCTCCTTCAGCATTTTCTGGTAGAGAGCAGAATTCATGCCTCCATTAATTACAACAATCTGTCCAGGTTCTGGAGCAGCAAAGCAGCCACTACCATGTTTGACTGTTGATATGATGTTCTTTTTGTGAAATGCTGTGTTAGTTTAGACTCAAACTGTCCAAAAGGTTACATTTTTGCCTCATCAGTCCACAGAATACTTTCCCAAAAGTCTTAGGGATCATCAGGATGCTTTTTGGCAAATGTGAGACGAGCCTTTGTGTTCTTTTTGGTCAGCAGTTGTTTTCACCTTGGAACTCTCCCATAGACGCCATTTTTGCCCACTCTCTTTCTTATTGTTGAATCATGAACACTGACCTTAACTGAGGCAAGTGAGGCCTGGATGAGTCACCACTCCTGGGAAAGTTCACCACTCTTCAAAGTTTTCTTCGTTTGTGGTTTTCTGGAACTCTTTCCAGACTGATAGATGTCGGCGACATCGTGCTTCATCTGTTGTGGAGTTTCTTGAGATCATGGCATGGAAGTGTTGCTTTTTTGAGATCTTTTAGCCTACTTCACTTTGTCAGACATAAATTAAATCATCATATAACTGCATTTTGTATTTACTTGGGTTATCTTTGTCTAAAAATGTGTCACTGTGACAAATGTGCAAAAACATAAATCAGAAAGGGGTGAATACTTTTTCACAGCACTGTACCTCAAAATTCAAACTGAACATATCACTTAATTAGGAACCAAAAAAAATATGCTAAGTGCAGATTAGTACAGTGATCAATACTGTCAACGTGCCAGCATGCCACTGAGCAAGACACTGGATTCTGGCAGTTTCGCCACCTGTTCTCCACCTTCTTCTGACCTCGTGGTGAAAAAGAAAAAAATGCTGCTGGGATCAATAAAGCCACACATGTTTAATCATCATTGCATTAACCTATGATGGCATTGTGGCAGTGAGGGCACTCTCATGGGAAGCTGCATTTTATGGGACACTAACATTATTACTCCTCCTGGCTCATTTGCTGCAGTTGCCCCGTAGACAACTGATAGCTGCAACACTCAGAAAGCACACACTCATTATCCAATCCATTTTCTCTTTTTCTCTCTCTGAGCCTGCCGCTTTCACTTAGTGGCTTGCATTCACACACAGAAAACTCCTAATGCATTTACACGTGCATTAAACCACTGGACCTTTTTCTGCATCAGGCACACAAAGGAAAAATAACCACTCATACACACTCCACCTTCACAAAGAAAAAGTCCATGCCCCAAGGAGTATTGCATTCCAGGGAGAGTGCCTCCATAGATCAGAGGGTGTTTATTGGCACCACAGATTCCCTTGAGTTCATCAGGCTCCAGAAAAAGGAGGAAGAAGTGCAGAGACTGAATATAGATTCACTCTCCCACTGTCTGCTGAGCATGCCCGTCCACTCCATCAGGCCAGGGCCTATTAGAGGCCATGATGGAGTGTGACAGAGTTAGTAAGTGCTTCATGTGCATAGTAAGTGGGCAGAGGCAGGATTGGTGTGGGGAGAGGGTGTGTAATGCATTGGGGATGTACCAAACATTCTCACTGCAAACACTTAAGTGTATCTAAATTGTCTGAAAACTTTAAGTCATCCAGGGAAGGGATCCTTTCACTAGTTTGGTTGCATAGTTCACAGTTGTGTACACCAATGTGCCCCTGAATTAATAAGTGTCACCAGCAGGTTAAAAGTGTGAAAGGTGTAAAAAAAAAAAAATTACGAGGAGACAAGCGCATATAAGTGAATATAACCACTCACACACACACACACACACACACACACACACACACACACACACACACACACACACAACCTGATGGTGTTATATACTCAAGACAGCTGGACGAGCAGCAGGATGACAGACAGCAGTGCAGCAAAATAAATTCAGCAGTAAAAGCACCAGAAATAGTAAAACCCTTTCCTAAAGGATATGAAACAGAAATAGACAGTAGATGCAAGATGACAAACCGAAGGGAAAGAGGAATGTGTTATTATGGGATGAAGACTTATCCCATAATAAGAGAGGTCACTAGATAGACAAAGAAGCAGAGCGCTCTGGTTACTGGCAGCCAGTGGAAAGAGAGAGTGATAACCAGAGGACAGCTGGAAACACAGAAGCAGGGCCGGGAAAGGAGGGCACAGTCGGATGGCCACACGGCGAGTAACATGAGCAGGGGCATGTGTGACCGCTCGTATCCTGTGCTAAGAGAATGACTGAGTAGAAAAAAAGAGCCGCAGGAAAGACAGGAAAGAGTGGAAGAGCTTCTGAGGGCACACGAGGTGTACGCATGTGTGTAACCTGCTGCTTGGCACTGGGTGAAAGGTTGGGAAAGACACTGAATGCCACTACTAGATGGTTAGAGGTCATTATAGTAGATGCCAACAAGGAAGCTAATAATAGTAATGGTATAAACATATGCAGCAGTGAATCTCCAGCTTCTTCTGACCTCAGTGATCAGGATAAAACTGAATGACCCCAAAAGTGGATGAGAGTATGAATGAAAATTGGAAGTGTATACATGTACATTTCAGGCCATACCAACATGGTTGAAACACTGGTGTATAGAATAATTAATGGCCTAAAATAATTAATTTGGATTTGGCATAAAAATGTGAGTAGCTTTTTTTTGCAGAGATTTGAGCATGTTGTAGGTATTAAAAGATAACGCGCTGTAGTGGTTTGTATCATATTTATCTATTAGAGTCCAATTTGTTCATGTAAATGGGGAGTCTTCTTCACACACTAAGGCTAATTATGGAGTTCCGCAAGGTTCTGTGCTGGGACCAATTCTATTTAGACTGCACATGCTTCCCTATATACCGTATTTTCCGGAGTATAAGTCGCACTTTTTTTCATAGTTTGGCTGGGGGTGCGACCTATACTCCGGAGCGACGTATATGTGACATTTATAACACATGAACCAAAATACTCCAGCCACTTGACATCTCCGTGAACTGCAGCTTTAAGGCAGTCTTGCGTAATCTGAGGGCGCAGTGGATGATGGATGGAGAGCACAGCTTAACGGCAACTGGGAGAATGCGCCACCCAACTTTCCTGGAAGTCATTGGATGGATCAAGAAAACATGGGCTTCAGTGACAAACCATCCTGTTGGGATTCAGAAAGGCTGGAATAATTGGAACTGCAGCTGACGACGAGTCTGACTAACGCGACACAGAAGAGGAAGCGGCGCTTCGTCTACGGAGTGTACGGAATTGTTTAGAAGTGACACCGAGGATGAAGAATTCAATGGATTGATGGTTTGGTTAACTTGTTAGTATGTTCTTTATGCTATGATTATCTGAATAACTTAATGTTACGTTAACATACTGTAGCGATTCTCTTAGTTAGAGAGCGTGTTGATGTTGTGGGATTTCGGACTGTTCGGGAGGTTCGTGAAGGCAGCATGGAGAGAGAGAAAAAGACCGAGAGCTTGCCTGTGTGTGTGTTGCTGTTCCGCTGTTGTAGTTGTGGTTGGCGTGGCTGTGGCCTACAGCAGCCGTTTTTCTGTTAATAAAGACGACCTTTGTTGTGAATATCGCCGACTTTGGAAGTGTGTTTACAACGTTAACATACCGAACACGTGTTCGTTGTGCGTCATGTAGCTGAATGTGCTACGTTAGCATAACGTAGGTGTAACCGTGTTCGTCCTGTTCTTTAATCCATTATTATTTTAAATTGCCGTTCAAGATGGAATTTGTGCTCTGGGTCTCGGATTCTATCAACCCCCCCCCCCCCCCCCCCCCCAAAAAAAAGTGCGACTTATAGTCCGGTGCGACCTATATATGTTTTTTTCTTCTTTATTATGCATTTTTTGGCTGGTGCGACCTATACTCCGGAGCGACGTATAGTCCGAAAAATACGGTATGCAGTATTATTAGGAAGCAATGCATACATTTTCATTGTTATTCAGATGATACCCAGCTTTATCTATCCATGAAACCAGATGACACACATAAATTATTTAAAATGCAGGAATGTCTTAAAGACATAAAGGCCTGGATGACCTCTAATTTCCTGCTTCTAAATTCAGATAAAACTGAAGTTATTGTACTCGGCCCCACAAAACATGGTGTCTAACCAGATACTTACTCTGGATGGCATTACTTTGGCCTCCAGTAACACTGTGAGAAATGTTGGAGTCATTTTTGACCAGGATTTGTCCTTCAATGCACATATTAAACAAATATGTAAGAATGTTTTTTTTTTTTTTTGCATTTGTACAATATTTCTAAAATTAGAAATATCCGGTAATTCATTATTATCAGGCCGTCCTAAAATCTCCCGGAAAATCTTTCAGCTGCAGCTAGAGTACTGACAGGGACTAGAAAGAGAGAGCATATTTCTCCCATATTGGCTTCTCTTCATTGGCTCCCTGTTGAATACAGAATTTAATTTAAAAGTCTTCTCCTCACATACAAGGTCTTGAATAATCAGGCCCCATCTTATCACCCCAACAGAGCACTTCGCTCTCAGACTGCTGGCTTACTTGTGGTTCCTCGGATACTTAAGAGTAGAATGGGAGGCAGAGCCTTCAGCTTACAGGCCCCTCTTCTGTGGAACCAGCTCCCAATGTGGATTTGGAAGAAAGACACCCTCTCTATTTTTTAAAATGAAGCTTAAAACTTTCCTTTTTGACCAAGCTTATAGTTAGGGCTGGATCAGGTGACCCTGAACTATCTCTGAGCTATGCTGCTATGGGCCTAGGCTGCTGGGGGGTGAGTATTTCTTTTCATTCACCTCTTTTTCCTCTGTTTATACCCCACTCTGCATTTAATCATTAGTTATTATTAACCTCTGGCTCTCTTCCACAGCATGTCTTTTGTCCTGTCTCTCTCCCCTCAGCCCCAACCAGTCACAGCAGATGACCCCCCCTCCCTGAGCCTGGTTCTGCTGGAGGTTTCTTCCTGTTAAAAGGGAGTTTTTCCTTCCCACTGTCACCAAGTGCTTGCTCACAGGGGGTCGTTTTGACTGTTGGGTTTCCTCTGTAATTATTGTAGGGGCTTTAACTTACAATATAATGCACCTTGACTTGACTGTTTGTTGTGATATTGCACTATATAAATAAAACTGAATTGAATTTTATGTATGTGTCTGAGCCACTTTCATTAAGTAATGAGTAGCGGGTGGAAGAGAAAGTTTTGACCAGAACCCTGTGTGCACCTTAAGGCTAAAAAGTCAAAAGAGAAGCCAGTCGGTACCCAGATTGGTTTTGCATACGTTAGCATTTAGCTCAAAGAACCAGTGAGTTTCTTGGAGCAGCTAGCATGGTGGTGACTGAAGTCTCTTTTTATCTAATACTTCAGATGACATTAAATCTTGCTTCATGTAATGATACATGAAAAAAAAAAAAACTGCCTTGGTGCACCTGCTTGCTGAGAAATGAAGATGCACACAGATAGCTTTATCATTAAGTTCATGGGACAGTGCACTGGCTGGCTTTGAGCTTCATATACTTAATGGTGTGTATAATGTAAAGGAAATGAGGACTGAAATGAGCGTCAGATTGGAATGAGTCAGGGCCTGCTGTAGTGTGAAGGGGGCTCAGCGTGCTGAGGATTTAATCTAGAAAGGAGTCTTTTAGGCTGAGCAGGCGGAGGCAACATAAAGCCCATTTTTCACACGGCAGGCAGACCTGACAGTGTTTGTATATTCGGTGCGGTGCCATTTGGAGGAAAGCTGTTTTGTAGTGTGCTGTAGGTGAGTGTTCAGTGTAGTAGGCCATCTGACAAGAAGAGCAGCAGGCTATACATCATAGACTCGGAAGTGCAACTGCGGCTTGCAGAGTTTGTGTCTATGGTGCAGTTTCTGAGAGACTGCACTGCAAAAGACATTTCTAGAGCAACTAAGGGGAAGCTTCTCTCACTTTACTTGTTTCCCCATTCATCAGAGGTGATGAGGAGGGAGACGAGAGAGAGGTTCAGAACCCACCCCGGCAATGGCTATCATTAAATAAGAGCTCAACAGTATAACTCATGAGAAATTCATGATCATCTACACATTGTTCATCTGCTAGGTAGCAGAATAAAAGCCCTTATCTGGGGCACACATACTGCATTGTCTGCTGTTGGGCTTGGCAACAGTAGCACACAGATACTTATGCACACTTTCCATCCAGTGAAGAATGCACTGCATTGCAAAAGAAACAAATAAGCAGGCGAAACTCTTTAAAAACATATCTCCTTTCTACCCCATCATCATAAAATAAAAAAAAATATATAAATTGGAAAAAAGATCCTTTTTCACTTGTAATGTCCACTTTGTGCAATTCAGACAGGCTTTTCTGCTGTTTCTTTGAGTCGCAGTGTTTGAGAAAGAGGAGCTGGTTAACCAGCACAAGAGCAGTAGGTCTGATTTCAGAGCCTCTCTGATATTGTAACAGTTTAAGAGAAAGACTGCATTCCACTGATGTACCGGCTGCCCTTTACAAACTGCTATTTATTGATCAAAAGGTACCCAGTGTACTCCTTTAATACAAGTACCCGAGGTAACAGTACACCATACACTCCTCATATAAGGGCATGCGAGACAGGTCAGGATCCAATAAAGTCGCTGAACTCTCTGTTATCCATTTCTAATGAAAGTTCAAACACCAAAATGATAACATGAAGTGGAACTGAGGCAGCCTGTTCTGGAGGAACACAAACAGAAGAGAAACACAAGCATGTCACTTTATAAAAAAAAAAAAAAAAGAGTTGAAAATGACTCAGTTTTAAGCAGGTTTTGCTGCACAGGTCAGACAAGCTGTGCCACCCATGTATGCCTTTTCAAAGAGCAGAACTGGCAATTAAGGAGCACATCTTGTACTAAGTGGCTACAGCAAGTGGAGAGCAATCGTATGAATATTTGTTTCTGGAAGAAAGGGCTGTATTATCTGCACTGCCCACACACAGTGTTGACTTGCATGCAGCCCAGGTAGCAGAAAAACTAATTGGCAAAAACTTTTTTTCAACACAACAAGTGACAGCTCGTTAAATTTCCGTTATTCTCATGATAAGTGTGGCCTGTAGTCTATTATTGTAACACTCAATACATTAACACTGTGGCCAATTCTTAAAGGATCCGTATTTGATCAAACATAGATCAAAATCAGTCATTTCGGTACCACCTTTGTGTACTTGTTTGATTTCTTCCCCACCTACTGGTGCCATGGAATGGCTCTAATTTCCTATTCATAGTTTTCACTTTATGCCACGCCATTATAGGGCCTCGAGGGCCAAACAAGACTTTATTGCATAGTCAAAATGTTAGGCAGTTGTTAAATTAGTTGCACTAAGTTTTTTTTGTTTTTTTTTAAACCACTGCTAGCGAAATGTAGAGTATATCACTGTATGCAAACACAATCCTCCTGATCCTGTACGATACAAACAAAAAATATTACTGCCTTGTTATCACTGCCCACAGACAATATAAAACACTGACACGGCATATAGGATGGAGAAAAAAAAAAGAATTAGAGATACAGTGATAATCCTCCCCAAGTAAAACCTGATGTTTTAGCCAGATATAGGCATTGTGTTATCATTTCAGCGTGCTCTCATCCTAGGATTGTCAATTACTGCAGTTCTTTCAAAGCCCTTTGCCCTAATACACTGGGTTATAGCATTACTGAGACTGTGCTGTTGCCCCCAGTTCATCATTCATCACGCTGCAAGGGTACCAGGGCCATCACCAGGCTTTAGAAATGAATGAGGTCCAGAATGTTTTTCTCTTAGTGCATCATGTTTAAGGTGTAGCACCTGTGAATCAATGACCAATAGAAAAAAGCTAAACTGAAGTCCTAGAGTTGCAATACCAGAAATTTTAAAAACTATAAAAGGCCTTTATTTTACACAGTTTCACTCTTTTGCAGAAAAAAAAAAACATCTTCCATGTTTCATACAAATATGGAAGATGAGTGCTGTGTGCATAAAACAATGGAAAAATGTAATTACTCAATGGCTCTGGTCCTACTGTGCCTCTGATTCACTCCTGGTGCCTAAACCAATTATCAATTACCATTCCTCATGAGTCATGCATCAGCCTAATTCCCTAAATGCAACCCAATCAGAGGCACTGTGGGATGGGCCACAACGTTGTAGAATTTTCAAAATAGAAGCCATAATAAAACACATCAATGAGAATCACACATTGATTTGTGCCAACCTTTAATGTCTTGTTTTGAAAACCTCAGTGACCCCATAGCTGGTTGTAGCCATGAGGGTGAACTGTGTATTTTAAAACAATCTTTTCCTAAACCTAACAGACATTTTTAGTGCCTAAACCTAACAAAGTAGTTCTGAGTGCCTTAATCTACTCAGCACAGGAAAGATGAAATGAAAAGCAAGTCAAAGATGAAACAAATCAGCAAGTGAAAACAGTAAAAGAAAGTGCAAAACACAAAAAGGTGCAAACAGGAAGTGAACTCCTGGCAGATGAACCCGCAGTTTATAGCCAGTCACCCCCCCCCCCCCCCCCCCCCCCCCCCCCCCCCCCCCCCCCTGCGCTTAACACAGACTTTGTAGTTCCTGTAGACTGAAGTAGGTGAAGTTGGCAGTGTTGGTATTGATAATGTTGCAAATGGATATTTTATTCCATTCATTTTTAGCATCAATTAGTATCTGAGAATCCGTTATTTTTGACAACCCTACTCTGTGGCCAGCTTTGCAAAGGCTGGTGCATGTCAGTGCCAAAGGACACCTTATGCATCTGACAAAGCAGCACTATATTACACCCCACAACAAACAAGCTGTAAGCCCTCAGTTTCACATTGTGGGACTGATTGAAAACCACGTCTGCTTGAGGGGGAAGCAAAGTATGACACCTTTCCCTGTCTCAGTGCAGTATGAATATGGAGTCAGAACCTCCAACTTAAACTTTTATTCATATAATATCAATAATTTAAACTAACATAACATTGAAACAGGACCTTGTAATTTTGATTAAGTAGCTTGCAATATAAGTGAAACATATATTAATTAGACAGTACTACACATACTCAAATAAAGGATGGTGTATAAGTGAAATATCAACCAATTACACGGAAGGTTGTGAAATACATAAAAACATACTAGAGGTTGCTTGGGTCCAAATCCCTGTTTAACCCCAATACCCCACTGTGTTATTAAAAACCGAGATACACAGATTATTTTAATGTTGATAGTGCTCCATAAATTAGCGAATCCTTTGAAACCCCCAGTGGTCGAGATTATCACCGAGTATCAGTCATTCATCTCGAGACCAGCCAATCGGAGCCCTTCGTTCTACATCAAAGAGGGCAAAAAAGAAGCTGTTATTAAAAAAGCCTTTTCATCTTATTGCAAACTTATACTACACAATATTTTCTGACCTAATTTTACAGCAGATATCTCGGGCAATTTGAGCGTCCTGTGAGGAAATGCTTCCAAAAAAAAAAAAAAAAAATAGAAAACTTCAGAATGTGTTTGGGACAGCCTAATTGCAGCAAAATCTGCAGTGTGCTGGAGTGCTGCGTGTCTTTTCATAATGATTTGCCTGCTTTTCACATTAATGGTTTGAACTTCTAAACTCGAACAATTTCTGCAGCACTTGCTTCTGCTGAGGTCGATTGGTTTCAGTGAGTTAGCTATACACAAATGAGCCTTCCCCTGTATTTTCTCCCCTGATGCCTCATAATTTTCTTCACATGTTTGCTTTTTACCAAAGGAAATAAAGACAGATGTATCACTAATCACATACCTCTCTTGATAATCACTAAACCACAGATGCGCATAGCTTGTGCTGGTGGGGTCAAAGGTCAAATAGATGCTATCAAGAAAGAGCAAACAAATGAAAACTAGGCCACTGAACTGAAGGCTGGCTCCTTAACTACGTAAGGAATGAGAAATGTCTCCCTCCACATTTCTCTCTCTCTCTCTCTCCCAACTGCATTGTCACTGTCAAAGCTTTAACGCTCCAGTTGGCCTGAACAAAGCAAGCACAGTTGCTAGAGGCTTTTTCTGCTATGATCGCCGTGCTGTTAGCTGGGGTTGATAAAGGGCTCGATTAGGGCACTGAATGGGCACCCATTAAGAGGACAACCACACCAGTGAGAGAGCCCCAGGGCCAAACGGCCTTCCTTGAGAAACCTGATATGCACCTGACAGAGTGGAACCACCCACACACGCTCACCAGAGTTGTACATCTTTGCTACAACTGAAGAATGAAGAGCTGAGGGTGGCAAAGCTGAATGAGTTACTCACGGGCAGGACTTGACAGAAAAGAACATTTTCAAGTCCGTGAGTAACTCAGAATTAATTTTTATACAACCAATCTGCCATTAAAAAAAATGAGTCATCACATCACAAGCAAATAATTAAATTCACAAACAGGAAAAATCTACAATGAACAGGACATATGGACCCTGAAGTACAGACACTTATTCAAAGTTCTTCTCCGACTTTCTTCATATTCTACTTAAGCTACAAGATGCATGTGAAAATATGCCAAAGCCTAGAAATCAGAGCCAGGTTGTTGGCATAATTTGAGACCACCCAATAATACCACAAATCATCTGATCTCATGTCAAAGTTTCTTTTTTTCCTTCCTTTGTGCAGAACCTAAAGTCACATTTAAAAGGTTAAGAAAGTTTCTGAACACAATACAATTCTCAGCATCATAAATTGCACAATAAATTCAGATATAATTTGCCATGAGGCAAATGTTTCATGCCCAAGCTATCATCAGCCCCCCGAAGCAGAATCTTATTAAATACAGCTTTGGTTAACCTTCCACTCTGAATTATTTCTGCTGGAAGTCTAGTTATGACAGTGCATGTGGATATAAAGTCATAACTTTAAGCCAAATCTCCCATATTAAACAGTAAGAAACAAAGCCATGACTGGCTCTGGATAAGCCCCCACCCCGTACCCCCACTTATCCAGCCTTAAAGATCCTGAACTCCTTTGGAATAAACTGAGACTAATTCCACCAAGATTTCTTGAGTCACAGTTTCTAACTGTGTGACCTCTGAAATGCTTCCAACCTCCCGAAGACAATCAGAAGAAAATGGATGTATTTTTAAATCATCACTGTTTTCACATGTGTGTCTGTAGTGAGTGAACCCAGCGAGGTCAAACCACAGACAGAGGACATTACAGGTAAAGTGATCTCCTTCAAAGCAGCTGGATCGTATTTGCTGCGCAATATGACAATGTGACAGCAATTTATGATTTATGATCAGGTGCCTCTACTGACAAGTAAAATGTTTTATTTTAAAATTAGATACAGAGGGGCTGAAGTCTTACAAAACTGTTACCGTTATCTAAGCGTTTAGTTGTATCTCACTTGTCTTGGGCCTTATTCCAACAAAGTTAGCATAAAGGACTACTTCCTACTGCTTTATGAACACTGATAAACTAGCTGGAAACAAAATACATGTATTGGAGAATATAGGCTGCTATGCTGTTAAAAATGATACTGTTGCTCGAAAATTTATAAACCATGCACATTCAGTTGATATTACAGAATAAGATGAGAAGGAGGATAAAAGAGCAGCTGGTTATCTTGCTAAGAACAAAGACTCAAAAGGAGGGGTGGTGGTCTCCTTTTTTCAACAATAATGAACTCTGATCGGCTTTTCTTAAGCTCACTAACAGTTATGTTACTTTTTCAGTGAGTTTGGAAAAAGTGGAAGATGGAATGATTTATATAAATGTTTTATATACCATTAATAAACCGTGCAAGAGGCACCTTAGTTGAAAAAAGAAAATCAATCCATGATGGCTGTAGGGTACTGAAAAAAGTGCAAGGAATCGGCTTTGCAGAGGGTGACATACTTGTGTGTCAAAACCTTGTAACTTCTTAAAGTATAGATTAAATAAAACCTTAACTGACACCCTAAGGCTCACACGTTGTGAAACCTTTCCCTTTGTGACCTTTTTGCATGCAGAAGAAAGGGTTCATTCAAATGTGTATGGGGGGGTTTGGGGGGAGCATGGCTTCAAAACTGGGATGCACAGATCAGCAAGTGAGAAGCAAAAAAGGGGACTGTTCACGAGGGTTTGCGTGCATGCACATGTGCAGGTAATTAACACAAAGCAAGACAACTTTGTGTTACACTACAGACACAGCTGTGCTGTCAAAAAAAGTTTGCCTTCATTGCCTGGTCTGTTCATAAATTATGCACACTGGAGCTCAGAAAGATGGTAGGAGGCTCGCAGTTGGCTGCGGGACTGTGTACGGTACAGTTTAAAAAAAAATAAGAGAAGGAAGGGAAGATAATGGGATGAAAAAGTGAAGGGAATACTTGAAATAAAAAGTTGTGAGTTAGGGAGAGGAGGAATGATTACAGTGAGCTGAAAAATCCTTTCATGTGCGTGTACTTTATGTATGCAATTAGATTTGCTGTTGTTTTAAACACAGGGATTAAAATTAAGACCTCCTAAGACCTGGGTGGTGCAGATGTGTCTACCATTTTGGGTGGCTGCTTTTTTTTCCTGATCTTGTTTGTATATGAAAAAAAAAAAAAAAAGGAAAAAAAATGCTGTTTTCCAGGCGTGGTGCAGCACAAAGCTGCTGAGACCCGAGCTGACTCATCCAGGGCTGTGGTTCCCGTGTTGCTGGTTTTGCTTGGGTGACAGTGTAAACAACAAGCTTTTGTTACAATGAATGCCCTCTGACAAGATGGATAAATTATAACCTTTTTTAAACAATTGGAGAGGCAGCCTTAGTAAAAGTTCAAATAGAAATTAAAACCGCAAGCGGTGATATCGGGCCCTCGCACTCCGCGCGCGTCGACCCGTGGCGCTCGTCGACCCGTGGCGCACTCGGAGGTTTTGTGATCGTGATGGGTCTCTAGAAAGTTCAATTCTTTTATAGGAAAAGGTATCTTTTGCTCTCGGCATAGACGCAATGGAATATTTGGGGGTGTGGTCACGGCTCCAGCATGCAAAATAGGGCATGGGTCTGATTGACTTTTTTGATGGGCTGTTTGTCTAGATGATGTGGAGCCAATTTGGTCTCACTGGGTGAAATGCCCTAGGAGGAGTTCATTCAAATAGCAGGCCTGAAAATGGCAAAAATTGACACGTTCAATTGAAGATGCTGGACTTCCTGTAGGGTTTGGAGTATGGCTCCAAGAGACTTTTTTGTATGTCTTAGGATGTTACATGAGTGTGCAAAATTTCAGAGCTGTAGATAAAATGTAACTCAGGGGCTAGCTAAAAAACATGGTATATTATGATATTTAAAGCTGCCAGTAGGGGGCGCTCTAACGTTTATGGACTTTATGCATATCAATGTGTTCAGGGCAGGAGGCTTATCAAATAGATGAGGATTTTGTAAGGAATGGTGAAAGATATTTCATGTATTTCAGAGCAAAACTAATTCTGTGGACGGTCATACAAATTTTCATTTGCTTCTGTAGGGGGCGCTATTGCGCCTACAGTGTTGAATCTGTAGTTATGGATTCAGCCTGGGTGTGTACATGAGTGATTAAGTTTTCAACCTGATCAGACAAAGCATGTGCGAACAAGTGCACAAACAATTTTGGTGGTGAGGGAGAAAAACAAAGGCCAAATTTAATGGCCTGGTGTGACAAGGCCGTTTAATATTTTGTAAAGATTTCCACAATATTTGATGGGCTACTTGTGTAGATGATCTGGAGGCAATTTGGTGTCAGTGGGTGAAATGCCCTAGGACGAGTTCGTTCAAATAGCAGGCGTGGAAATCGCAAAAATTGACACTTTCAATTGAAGATGGCCGACTTCCTGTAGGGTTTGGGGTATGGGTCCAAGAGACTTTTTTGTACGTCTTAGTATGTTACATGAGCCTGTACATTTTCATACATGTAGATAAAACGTAGCTCCGGGGCTACTCAAAAAACATGCTATTTTAAGATATTCCGAGCTGCCACTAGGCGGCGCTCTAACGTTTATGGACTTTATGCATATGAATGTGTTCAGGGCAGCATGCTTATCACACCACTGAAGTTTGAGCCAGATTGGGCAAGTTGGCTTTGAGTTACAGCCATTTTTGTGTTCATGGCGAATCATCGAACTTTGCCGTCCCATAAGGGTCACGCCCTTTTGTCAAAAAGTCACAGTTTTGAAAACACAGTAAGTCCAACTTCTTAAGGCTTTCCAGGTGAAATTTGAGATGGTTCTGCTAAACCACCTTGGAGCTGGACCTCCAAGTGTAAAATATGACATTTCCTGTTCCCACTAGGTGGCGCTGCGACTGATATTAAATATTGTCATATGTATGTGTTCAGGGGGGCACCCTCATCCTACTGGAGAAGTTTGATGCACATTGGATCATGTAGGTATGAATGAGAGGCAATCAAAATTTCATGGCGAATGATCAAAGTTCAAAGGGGCATAAGGACCCCTCCCCCTTGGCAAAAACTCACCATTTTCGAGATTTAGATTCCCCTGGGGGTGTAGGTTAGACAAACCAAATATGAAGATGATAACGTCTAAAACCTCTGAGTTATTAGAAAAAGTGTGAGGGCTGCAAATCGCCAAATTTGCATAATTAATTCAAAATGGCGGACTTCCTGTTGGGTTTAGGGCATGGCTCCAAGAGGATTTTTTGTGCGCCTGGACATGATATACATGTGTATGAAGTTTCATTCATGTACGTGAAACACAGCGGTGGGGCTCCAGTTTAGGGGGCGCTAGCGAGCCATTTGGGCGCGCCCTTGCCCGAGCCCATTAAAATACTTAAATTTTCACCAGGTGTGACGCATGTGCAAAGTTTCATGAGTTTTTGAATATGATAAAGCCCCCAAAAAGCCAATTCATTTGCCTGAATAATAATAATAATAATAATAATAAAAAAAAAAAAAAAAAAAAAAAAAAAAAATAAAAATAAACGAAGCAATTACAATAGGGCCTTCGCACAGTTCGTGCTCGGGCCCTAATAACAGCATTTAGGAAGTGGGAGAGCCAAAGCCATGAATGCAGCAGTTGATCCAACAATGACTGCATGACGATCAACGCTAAAAACCAAAATGATGAGCAGGTTGTGACTGGCTTATGCTTGACCAGAAATGCAAAATGTCATCTTTTCAATTTTATGTGAAAATGAAAGTCATGTTTTTTCAACCTCTCAGATGAGCAGCGGTGGGAAACTAAAAAAGATTCCAAACCCCTGCCAAAACTCTCTTTTCCAAGTAGGAATTATAGCCAAAGACATCATTCCCATTAGTTAAAGTGAAGTTAAATAGGTTTATGACCTTGCAAATGTGTCTCCCTCTCTGACAGCTAAACCATTTATACACTGAGAATTTCATGAGAGTCAAGACCTAACAAATTACTCCTTGGTCAAGTGTTATCTGTGCACAAGAATTCCTGGAATTCCTGGAATTGAATAGCAATATACACTGCTCAAAAATAAATAAATAAACCACCCTAAACACGTTAAAAACGCATCAGATCTCAATATTTTTTAAAAATCATGCTGGATATCTATACTGATATTGACTGGGTGATTTGTTAGGAATAAAAGGATTCAACGTTGTTTGATGGAAATGAAAACGATCAACCTACATCAATATCCCAAAAGTTAATGCTATACTCAGATCAACAAGTGTTTCTGTAATTCCTTTGAGCAGTGTATATTACAGAAAGAAAGAGAAAACTGTACACCACATAATAAAATTGATAAAAATCACTTTTTTTAAAAAAAAAATCAGACTTATGAAGTTGTCACCTAAAAGAAGGGAATATATAAGAAAATATGCAAAGGCGCGCGTGCATCCTTAAAACCAGTACTGAAGGTAAAACAACCTCCTCCAATTATTCCAATTAAGATTGCACTTTTAGTTCCACTTTGGTCTCCACCAACTGTGATTCAAAACATCTGGCAACCTGCTATGTTATACTCAGTAGATAATCAATAAGACGTTTTGTTTTTTAATTTTATCAAAAAAAACACCCCTTCCAGAAGCCATGAGCTTGAATCAAAACAAAGCTGTAGTCAATAAAACCAAACAATGACATAAAGAGCTGGGCAGAGCTTTGGGGAACTGCGTAGTTAGATGGGAATTAGAGACTTGAGTTAGTTAGGTCTCAGTCACACAGACCTAGAGACTGGTTGGCCACCCTCTGACAACCTCTGAAAAATGTGTATTTCCCAACTAGTTGGTTTGTGGTTTCTGGCTGTTGCTAGGTGAAATTGGTCACAAAGGGGGTACGGGATCAGAAACCTCTTTGTGATCGCCTTTGGTGGAAGTAGAACAGTACATAGTTTGCATGGCAGATGCTGACTTGTCTGCAGACACTCACCAACTAGCAAGTGATTGGAAGGTGCAGCACCATATACTTACTGAAATCAGTTTCAATTGGCGACTTCCAGCAACTGCACACCAGCTGGCCAAGGACAACAAATTTTTCTCTATTGACCTGTGGTTGCCATGAGGTCACTGACTGGTCTCGAGGCCTGTGGGACTTAATTAGACTTAATTAGTTAGTAAATAATTATCTACAGTACAGCCTGATCGATACAGGATTATTTTTTTTAAGACCAACACTGGTATTTGGTGATTTGAAAACCCAATATATCAGCCAATATTTTTCTTTCAGACAGACATAACATAAACAATATGTAGTTATTTATGAGTCCTTACTGAGATAATATGACAATGCAATTTAAAAATAATCTTCTTCTTATTATTATTGTCACAACAAGTCTGCCCGATGCTGCTCGGATCAGCTTGTTGTGTTTGTGGAGGTCCAAACGCATGTTGTCAACATGTAAGTTGCAGAGTGCCCTCTGATGGACAAACTATGCAACATCAACTCGCATAACACAGTTGAAGGGTGTTTCTCCTGTCTTTATTTATTGACCATTATAAATGGTGCATTGGCAAATAGCAATATCGGTCCGACTGTATTCTTCAGGTCTGTCATGAGTGGCACCTTTCCACATTTTACAGCCATTTGATCCACTGCTACTGTAAAAATACGGATTTTAATGGATTTTAAGCAAGCTTAAAACCAGTAAGCTTCTGGGTGAGCCAGCAGGTTAATCTTAAGCCATGGATACAACCTTTTGCAGCACTGTGAGACACTGTCAGACTCAATAATTATATAGGACAAGACTTGATGAAAGCAGTGAGGGAAGAGGACTGATGTGTGGGATTAGAAAGATGTGAGCTTGAGAGGAGGAAAAGAACGGAGAATGGAGTGTGAAAGTGCCAGAGAATCACAAGGCTGCGTCTCATTTCCAAGTATTCTAAACAGAGACGGCAGAGATGGGCCACACAAACCACACACAGACACGCGCACACACACATGCGCGCATCTCCAGAGGTACAATTTCACAGGCCCTAATTACAGTGGGCTGCATATTCGGTTTGCCAAAATCTTAAACTGCACTTTCTCATATTGCATTTACAGATCCAGACACACACACACACACATAATTATGCATGTACCCACCCACATATTAATTTAGATTGTGCTTGTGTGGAAGTAGTAACTACACTGCCTTTTTTGTTTACCAGCAGCTAATACCGGAACTAGCTCCTTTTCTAGTGTGGATTCACTTTTCATCCAATGCACTAAAATCCTTCATAGTGTAGGAATTCTTACACTGCGTTTGCATGCACACGGCACCATAAAAGACTGCGCCCATCCTTTTCGAGTTACACAGGTTTTAGTGCATTTCTGCAGCTTTTCCTTCTAACTTTTAGGGTAACGAATTCCTTCAGTTCTCTTTTGTTCGATCAGTATGCTGCATTCATCCTGAACTCTCACCCAGGTTTTAAAGTCCGATTGCTCATTCTTTCGCCTTCAATAACCTCAGCCTCTTTCAAGGAAGGTTGTCAATAATCGACATTGGTTTCCAACTTGAGAACTTATATAAACCAAAGCCGGTTAAGACTAACAGTGAAGTACAGCATTTAAGCAACTTAAATCTCCTCCTGCCATGTTGTTCGTCTTTGGTACTTCTGAGCAAAAGGAAGCTGAGAACTTTGTGTTTTTGGCGGTACCTTTTGTATATTTCTCTCCTTTTCTTACTCCCCTCTCTCTATTTTTTTGCACTCTTGCTCATTTACATTCACTGTACAATGCACGTTTCCCAACCCTTTCTTAGAGAATTCTATAAAGCGAGGGAAACTAGGCCATTAGGCTGCAGCACTGCTTCTCCCTTGCTTCAACTATCCCCACTATTCCAATTCCCTCTTCCTCTGCCCCGTCTTTCTCTCCCACTTTGTCACCCTCCCTCCTGCCCTGTTAGATACTCGCTTTTTCCTTAACTTGCCTGCGGTATCACCCTGTCTCCCCCCCACCTTTTTATATAATCTCTATCACATGGCATTTTTTTTTTCTTCCTTTCTATCTTGCTGCTCTTATGCCTTGGGTACCACTGTGTCCTATCTCCAACTTGTCTCTTTTCTATTTCATTCTGTATTCCCTTCCTATCATCCATAATCCATGTACACACACTCGCTCTCTCTCACACTGACTCACACACACACACACACACACACAGACACACACACACACACACACACACACACACACACACACACACACACACACACACACACACACACACACACACACACACAGTTCCCCACCAGTTCAGTCCAACCAAAAAATATTTCCCGGCACCCTCCATTCCTATTCAGATTTCCTTTTCCCTGTGGCGCATTTTAATGGGATTCTTTGGGTCCAATTTACCAATCGTTCTGCACTTTTAACTAGTAAAATTGTGTTAATAGAAATAGTAGGGACAAAGGTAGTTAACTAAACCTTAAAAAAAAAAGGACTTTGAGGACATGAAGATACCAATTTTTCCTCAAGCCAGGAAAAGCACAGCACTGATACACAATTCAGCATTCCAACAAAAATATAATATAACCTCAACATTTTAGAACCGGCCGTCTTTAAATATAAGCTTTTTTTTTTTTGCAAGTGGCTGATTTCTGGAACTGTGTTTGAAGGACAGGTTGTTGTGTTATTTTATGCTGTGAATGTTTGGGTCATGAATTTTTAGGAACCCTTTCATTTTTGTGTACAAACTGTCAACTTTGGTTTCAAATGTGCTATATAAATAAAATTTACTGACTGACTTACATTTTAGGAGAGTGAAGATAGGAGATCAGCTATGGCACCATTGACTTATGTGCTCCTAATGCACTGTCCTTGATGACAGTGCTATATATGTATATATATATATATATAAAGGGTTAATTAAAGATGTATGCATGAACATGTTTACACACACAAATATGGCTTTCCAGTTTGTAAAGTGATGTACAGCTGCTATGAGTGATGCGAGTGTATCACACAGTGTGAGATCTCTGAAATTCGCAGCTTTTCTAACGTTCCCTCAGTTGCAGTGTTATTACCAGTTATGTATCTTGTACACCAAGAATGTAGACATTCAGACTCTTCAATAAAAAAAAAATATTTTCTCCAGACTCACAGATTTAAGGGTTTCTTACTGAAGTTCTTTTTCCTTTACAACCACCAGCTATGACTTTATACTGAACATTTTGTACTTGTGTTGTTCAGCAGTTTAGCTGGTAATGACAAGATTAATTTGTGAATGTAATCTCATCACATTCACTCCCATATTTTCTCCGCCCAATTTTAACAATTTGTCATTATAAAAACTCATTAATGTTTACTGTTAAAAGAATACAGAGCTGATGTTCACCCCGAAGGAAATCTGTTTGCAGTCCTATTCATTTTCTCGTTTGTTTAAAAAAAACAGGGGGGGGGGGGGGGTCAGGTTTTTATAGGGGCAGAAAAATTATGTCATGGCGTTCCACTGATTGCACCATCCAAGTCCTCCCCTTTTCCTAGGTCCTCCTCCCCCTCCTCCTCCCTTGTGCCCTTTCCCCCCCTTGGGTTGCTTATGTCACTGGTTGTCCAGGTCTCTCAAGGCTAATCTGCTGGTGTACCAGATGCAGGCAATCATTAACCTGGTGCTACCTTCTAAGAGCCTCATTAACCAAGACACGGTCTCAAACACAAACACAAACACATGCACGCTGTATATTAGCAGCGACAGTCACAAACAAAGACATATGCCCTCTGTGATCTGAACTATTAGTAGTAGCGTAGCGATTTTTCAGTTGCATTGTTGACTAAAAAAGAAACAATGAGCCTGCAGACAGATGGAGTAATGAGGATGTGTTGCTACACACTCTAAATCTTACTCATGCACTTTATGTTCTGTTTCTTTTTAATTCATCTTAATTCAGCGGCCACCATGGTTCTCGTGTTCTCCCCACTGGAATCCTCTCTCTTACCCCCAGAGGAAAACTCAAAGGATGCAGGGAAAAAAAAAAAAGGTGATCCAGCACCTTCCCTTGCTCCCGTCCCCTCACATCTCTCCTTCACCACCGAGAGAGAATCCATACAAAAGGATGAAGTAGTAAAAAATTTAAAAAAATAAATCAGCTGTTTTTTTTCTTTTTTGTTCAAACAGCAGCTGTCTCTCACTTTCCCTCCCCCATTCACACCCTTACACTCTCAGAGCCGCTGCTATATCCAAATTTACCACAAGTGACCGCATGGGCCCTCCTCTCATCCCCCACTATCCTACCCACCTTCTCATAACCCCACCCCGGTTTCTAAGTAGTGAGCTGTGTGGAATAAATGAGCTCATTCATAAAGTCTTAAGCAGCTCCGTCCCTATGCTACCGAGCCCAATGTAAACAAGTCTAAGGTATAGTCTACAGCATGTTCATGGATCAGAACAACCAACTAACTACTGAATTTAAAGCAAATGATATTAAGCTGGGAGAACAAAACTCTAAAAAACATCTTTTCATATTTATTATGTTACACTAGTATAATGACAATGTTAACAGGTCCTCCAAAAGTCGCTTTGCAGTTTTATTCCGTTAGCCCCAATACAGCTGAGGTTTGACAGTCTGGTGTGACTTGAACTTCTAATTTTCATGCTTTCCCTGTACTTTCCTTTGCAGAAATCCATCATCTCCTGTCTACAAATGTTCTGCACCATCAGAATACCACGGTATGGCTCTATGAATGGACAGGCACAGACTTTATAATGAGAAGCTCTGTCAGCACTTCAGCTGCAGAGACTTTTATTGCAAAGTCTAAGTTCAGCAAGTGGGAAGTGTTCAAATCTATGTAGATGCTACTGTAAAGAATAATAAAAGATAATGAAAATTACACAAATACATAGGCTATAATCAATGTTCAATCAGTGTTGGTCCAGACAAAATGATTACATTCATTTCTGCTTAATGAAGAAAAAATGCTAACCAAGAAGAGTGGGAACAGCCAATAGGGTCTACAGCTACGCCACCTTTAATATGTGCATAACACTGTAATTACCAGGGTGTAACATTTTTGTTATAGCAAACAGAAGCATTAGTGTTGGAATATTAACTCAGCAAATAAACGCCACTGAAAATAGCATGTGAGCTGTCATTTAATATATTTTCTTAGCGTTTTAAACCAAATCAGCTCAGTTTGTGGATTTTAAACACAATGGCACTCATTGTTTTCCTGCAACCAAACGTCGACCTTCATTTGTGTTCATTTTATCAGCTTGTCAGGCAACAACTGGCGGTTAAACCTGTTCTGAGGTAATGCGGTGTGGGATAGATCTTGATAAGAAAAAAGTTTTGCTATCTCTGGCTCATAAGAGTGAAGAAACAGCAAAAAATATTAATAAAAGAAAGGTGTGTGACTGAGGTGTGAACAGCTTATGCCATTGTTTCATAATGCTCAATTCACAAACCAACTGTCAGAAACCCATGATAAATTGATAAGCTTGGAGACACATAGTTCTGACGGGAAAAATCTTCAAGTGGGACAATTTACTGTTAAGGCTCTAATAATCCAGAAGGACAAAAAGTGCAGAGAGGAAACGGCGCACTTATCAAGCTGCTGCTGTAACATGTACGAGGCAGATGGGTGTGTTTCCAAAAGCTTTTCATTATTAAAAGGAAAAAAAAAAAAAATCAACAATGGGTGAAAACCACTAAGTGAAACACCTCAGACAGCACACAAGTGGAAATATATATTTTAACATTGTCCAGACTGTTTTCACATATTGCATCCTGAAATTAATTAGTTTTAATAATAAATCACTTTAGATGTTGCTGCAAACTCATCGTTCTCAATGCAACACAAGCGAGGACATCGTGCCATGAAAAACACGGACCGTCTGAACAAAAATTAAATAAAATAAACACTAAACACCCCAAAAGCCAGCAGCAGTTTATTCTTAACAGATTTCGCAAAGTCATTCTTTGTGGTGACCTTTGCTTTGGTTCATTTCACACTGTAGTTCCAGTTGTAATTCATTAGCTGCAGCTACGCTTTTTCCTGGACTTGCATGAGTACACACAAAATACAGAGTGGAAATAACTGCATGTGCACTTTGGTTGAATTCCCTAATTTGCCCATCTATAATACTGTAATACGTTTTAAACCCTAAACAATAAAAGGAGCTCAAGGTCAGTTATTGTTGGTTAGGCACATTACAATCACTTTTAATAGTACAAATATAATTTAAGAATAAAAAAGGGATTGCTGGAAGTTGTGACCTGAATCTAAATTTCCAGAGATGCGAGTCTATGTGTAAAATCTTTGATCTGGGATGCAACTGCCAAATATCATAAACTCAAGCAGTCAAAAACTGTGCAACAATAAAAGCGAGACAAAAATAACCAGTGGGACACAAAAGCTACCGCTGACACTGCTTGTAGAAAATCAGTGATATCTAAAAGACCAATAAAACAGCATGTAAAGTTCAAATAAGAAGGCGAGCAGAACAACCCCACTGTGTATTTCCTAATCAAAAAATATAACTTTTCCCACCATTTTCTATGAATCCTCATGTAACGCCACATTGACTCACACCTCTCATTTTAACATCACCCGCCTGCGTGCCATGTGACTCGTCTTACCTCTCATATTCCAGGTTGTCATGGTCGCAGCGGGCGTCTTTGTGCTTCTCCCAGTCCTTCCCGTGGCGACACGTTGTCAGCGACACAATGTCCTTGCCATTGTGAATGTGATGAAGAGCATTTCTTGTGTCTGAACCAATGCCCGTGAGATAGCGCTTCCCTTTGAACATCAGCAGGTACTTCCTCCGTGGCGGAACGTTGTTCCTCACCAGCCAGCCCCGCTCTCCACCCTTCTGTGGGTGATCCTTTGAGAAGAGAGGGATGGAGACATCAAAGCCGGGCCTGAAATGTTCTGTGTTGAGACTGGCTTTGGCTAAGATGGCCTGACCGATGTTGAAGCCCAGGTCCCCTGTGTAGTTCGGCCACGTGCCCGAGTACAGGTTGAAAATCAGATGGTTCCGCCCGTCATTCCACAACGGGTAACCACGGATGCGTTCATCCACATTGGGCACAAACTGTCCTGATAGCTGGTCCCTGTCTAAGGTGTCTATCCCAAGCACAAACAGGCATGCCTCATGGGGGTCTGAAGTGTAGTACCGTGACTCCTTTATAGATGTTAGGATCTTTCTGTAGCTTTCTGACACCCGATCATTTTTCTCAGATGGATATATGTACACCCTGAAACCTTCCCTTCCTCTACGGCGACACCGAGAGAAGTCGAAACAGGTCTCCATGCGACAGCGGCTGTCTTTATAAATGGCAGACCATGCCTGGCGCCGCTGGCGGGGTGACTCTGCCATCCCGGGGTCTGTCTGAAGCTCATCCAAGTGGGCATAGCGGGGCAAGAAGGCTCGGTCGGTCCAGTTGGGCCAGTGGCGCAGCACCTCACCCCGGTGGCGTGTCAGCCAGCGGAGTAGACGCAGCTGGATTCCTCCGCCCAAGTAAAAGAGGACCAGCCAGCAGCACGCACACAAGCCCAGCAGAACATACTTCTTACGCGCCTGCATGAGGGCCTGTCACACTCTCTTTTTTTCCCCCCACTCTGTCTCTCTTTCGTCCTCTGTTTTTATTTTCCTCGGCCCCTCAGCTCTTAGCCTCACAGGGGTTTTGGACAGACTTGTGACTTCTAACAAGGAGCTTCCAATGGAGGACAATGTGTTAACAAGGACATCACTGCCTCTGAATGTGGCCCAGTCCACTTTGCCATTTAGGAATGACACAGTCTAAATTACTGACTCCACTCTTTCAGTCTCTTTCTGGCTTCCCCATTTGCTCTCAGCTGTACGCTCAGATTTCTGTATTAGCCTGTCTCTGCTCTAGTATGTGCTGCTGCTTTGTGCATTTCTTCCGCTGTCCAGCCTGGCCGAGAGTGATGAAGGGTGATTTCTCCGCTCTCACAGGCCAAGCTTGCTGCCTCATGGTGCCTGGCACAACTGCTGTCTGCAGTGGCCCTCCTGGGGAGAAGTAAACAAACAAGAACACACATCAGTGCACAGAACAGCATCACGGCTCTGCAACCAGCACTGAGAGATATACTGGGTTATAGTTGTGTAACTGCTGTCTCAGCAGATGCCGTAACTAACACTTTTCATAGCCCAGTGAATATAGCTTTTCATTTTGGTTAAACATATGTAATCTGCACCCCCCTCCCCCCCCACCCGATCACATTTAATACACACACAAACACACATATAATCAAATAGCACTCAAGCGCCACAGCTGGGTAATGTTTCACAGGCAGCGGAGGGTTTTAAGCTGTCAAAATCCTCCTTCAGCCGGAGTTCACAAGGAGAAAATTGTGAAAAGTTAACTAAACGCACTTTCAAAAAGGCATCCAACCGTGATCGGCCACACATCAAAATCATCTTTTAGTCAAGTCCACCTTCATCCTTCTCCAGCTTCCACAGTCCTATAAAAAGGAACGGCTATTTACAGGCTCATTTGTACTATGATGTGCATTCGCTTCTGGAATAGCCTTTTTTGTGATAGCATGAGAAACTGGGAACAGCAGACTGGGCTCAATACTATCAAGCTCTTCAAGCTCCAGTTGAACTGAAGCAGATACAGTTGAGGTGCAGTGGAGGAGAAAATAAGAGCGGGTTTAGCATCTAAAAATGAGATTTGGAAACACAGCAGGAAAACACAGCCACTTTATGGCTCTGACACGTCCGTTCACCGAGGACGGACTGAGTGAAGGCTTTTTTGTAAATTTGCAACGGTTTTTCAGCTCCATATTCTTTTTTTCCTCATAACTCTCAGACTTGTACAGTACATACAGTGTGTGTCTGTGCGGCGAGCACACCTCACAGTGAAGGTCAGTGTTCTTACCGCCAGCTGCCACACAAAGGCAGCTTTCAGGCCTCACCTGGCCACCCGCTCATTCACATTCCTCCGTTCTGCCTTCTCCAGCTGAGCAGAAGCTTGCCTGCCTTCTCCTCTTGCAGCAAAAACAAGCAACCCAGTGACAGTATGGGTAAACAATGCGAGTTCTCATTCCTCAAGGTGAAATACAGAGGAAATGACAATTTACATGTGAATTACCTCAACTGCTTTTAAACGCCGTGTATAATTAAAGTTCAAATTAGTGAAAAGTGTGAAGGAAATCAGACACGTTGGGAGAAGCTGTTTCTGCAGTTTTAGCTTTTCTAGGGTAATTATTTCAAGGGTTCAATAAACTCAAGGATTATGCAATTCATCTGATGTACAGAGGAGAACTAGATAAACTCCAATGGCGGCGGATGGCAAATCTCTGTGTGCTCTCTTTGAATGTCATAACTAAAGTTATCTGGTATAGTGTTTTTTGCTGAATGAGTAGTACAGATGACAGAAAAATCAATCAACTGATAGCCGGAGTCGTTCATCAAGCAAAAACGTTCGACATTTGCTGCTTTCCCTTTGCAAATGGGAGCACTTGGTGTTACTGCTTGTGTCATATTTTTGTTAATGTAATAGCTTTTGGCCAAATAAAACCATCAATTTGAAATGTCGCTTCAATTTTTATCGTCAACATCGTTTTGTTTCCCATTGTTATGCGACAATCCATATTAAAGCCCTCATTGCAGTCTAATAAACGTGCACTAGATTCAGGTGTTACTTTCTAGTCAAAATGTCCCAAATGTTCCAATGAAGAGGGGAAAATATTAGCAATGCAGTACTGTGCAAAAGTCTTAAGCCACCCCTCATGTTTTTATATTTTGCAAGGAAAGAGTCGATATTTGGTACGACCACCTTTATTCTTCAACATATCTTGAATTTCCTTAAGTAGTCTTAAGGAATAGTTTTCTGGGCTTCTTAAAGGACAGTCAAAGCTCTTCTTTGGATCTTGGCACATTGCTTCAGTAGCACTGAGGTTCGGGCTCTGAGGAGGCCAATCCATGACTGACAGCGTTCCATTGTATGTTTTTCTATCCGAGTATGCTTTTACTGCATTAGCAGTGTGTTTGGGATCATTGTCATCGAGATGTGTATTCACTCCTGTCTGCTTTCCTCTGTATTTGGCTGCTAGTTTTATTCTTCACATCACTTCTGCTTCCCCACACTGTCCAACTTAAAGCTGGCATCAGTGCTCTAGTCCAATCATCTTTCTGCCCACTTTCTATAAGCCAATCAGTCTCCCCTCTGCATACTTTAAATCTCACTGCTTATCTGTCACTCTTTCTTGCAGACTCACTCGTGGAGCCCACCTCCTCCCCATCTCCGCCTCACATAAGTCACTCAGTGTGCCATCCATGCCTCCATCTTTATCTTCACCACCACTAGCGTCTACACTCCGGGCGTCCTGCCCTAATTCCTATCATTGCTGGGATTCCGTTCTGCTTCGATGGGCCATCAGAGTCTAATTGCCAAACAGCTTAATGGAATTCTGTATATCAATAAATCACGTTCAAGTCTTCCTAACGATCTCTCCTTATTCATATGAAGCTGCCACTTTTTTCTTCCACTTGTCCAGTTTCCTCAAATTTTTAGAGGGCACACTGCATACCACAACGAGATATGGCAAGTTTTTGGCTAACAGCTCATTGGTACCTTGTTGGTACAAAAATACTGTTTCATGCCTTCAAACTGTGTTATCTTTGGCATTTTTCATAGATGTCAACTAAATTAACTGGACAAATTATGTGTTTTTGTGACAGGCTGCTAGTAAAATGCCTAAAGATACAGTTGTCTGTTACTTGAAGACAACACTGGGTCATCCCTTGAGTTAGGTGCCTTTTTTATGCTTGTATGATTTGTGGGTCAGTGTTAGGTGGCTTAACACACACAAAAAAACATTTTTCCGAAAATGGTCAGGTGTGAGGACTGGATTGAAAATATACAATGCCATCTATTATTAATAATAATAATATAACTCTAATCCCTTATATTATTTGTTGCCCAATCGATACAATAAGCTGTTCTTTTTGCTAGAACATGGTATGGAATGCTAAGCAGGGTCCCTGATGAAGAGCAGGTGTGCTCGAAACGTCATACTATAAGAAAATTCTGCAGTGTTAGAACCGTTAATTCTTTTTTATGAAACGCTAAACAGTCACAGCACTAAAAACATCGAAGCAGTGGTTTGAGAAAACATTTTCAGTTCATCAGCACCATAAAATAAGCCTGTATTATTGTGAGCTTGTCAAAATTAGAGAGCAGAGGCACCAAATTCATGCAAATTTGACTTTAATTAAAGTAAAAGTAAATGCTTGAAAGCACGTATGCGGTCTAACAGTCACTTCTGTGCACACACGTTTTAATGAAAATGCTGTGTGTGTGTGTGTGTGTGTGTGTGTGTGTGTGTGTGTGTGTGTGTGTGTGTGTGTGTGTGTGTGTGTGTATGCATACCACTGCCACGAGCGTGAGCTACGGTGCCCCAGATAATTTGGGTCAGCTAATCTGCCTGTGGAGATGTTAGTGGGTGGTTTATGTCACCTCTCGTGTTTCTACTTTTCTGGCCACAACTGAGAAGCAAGCAGTCCAAGCTAAGGAGAAATAGACACTTGGGATCCCATTACATGCTCCTCATCAATAATTCACTGGCTTCTTTAGTTAAGGCATTGATTTTCCTTTCTTTCTTTTTTTCATGCTTTATGTCCCCTGCCACCAACGAGCGCAATTAGACCTCAGTTTTATTCGGGATACACTTTGGTGAGAAATGAGCTCTGTCCTGGTGATTTGTGGTTGCGTGGGATAATTGATAGTGATGGCAAGAAGGTGTAATAGAAAAGTGATGGAGGGTATCATTATAATGATGGTAATGATGATGGGCATGAAGGATTGATTCTGTTGCCTTATCTAATCTAATGCCAAGCCACTTCGCATAAGGACACCATTGCTTTTGCCTAACCTCTGCAGGAGTCTTCCAAAAATAAGAATCCCGTAAGGATATTGATTTAAGTGCACCAAGTCTCTCTCCACTCCTGCTGGATGAACAAAATGAATCTCACAATAAGACACCATTATCTAAAACCTTCTCTTGGAAATCTTTATTAAATTTCATTTAACAAACAATAGTGACTCAGTCTCGAATTTGAATTGAGTTCAAAAATCACACAATACAAGGAGAAATATCTGAGGAATATCTGAGGCAGTGAGGTTTCAGGTTTAGAGGCTGGTGAAGGATAATATGCAAATTGAACAGAGTCATAGAATTTATTGTTACAAGATATCCAAGTATGTGGAAGCCTCTTGAACACTTCTGTGTGCACTTTTGTATCCAAGGGCAAACTGTACAATATCAAATAGTGGCTATTAACAATAAGCAATTATGATGAATGTAAGCCGGTGAAACTGTAGGGCATGCCTGGGCCTCACCAGCTCTGATAGTACCCTTGAAGTTACAAATAAGCAAGAGGACACACACAGAGCTGCACACATAAACACAAGTAAGTGGCTTTAAGTGGTGACAGTCCCTCTGTCATGGATCGGTTGATGGATCATTGTGGTTGTGTGGCTAGCACTGGAGAAAAAGGGGAAAAAAAGCCACAAGGCTCATTGAATAGAGGGGCATTAGGTGGAGGGATAGGGTTCAAGGAAAGTTGAAAGCTGAACTCAGAGCTCTACAATTCGGCCCTTCATAATTTGTTTTCCATCTACACCTCCTTACCTCAGTTTATTAATTATTTCTATTTTTTACTTTCCCTATCCACTCCTTTTCCTACCTTACCTCGGTTGACTGGAGGGTTTCACTTAAACAATGCATGTTTTCTGCATCATTTTTCTTTTGGCAATTATTCAAAAGAGGGACGAGGAGAAGCGTGAAAAACTCCTAATCACAGAAACGAGGAATACACTCAGCAAGGCCAACAGTTCTTTGATCATCCGCTTGCCTTAAGTGCACAGAAACTTCGAGGCAGGTTCATTTACAGTGTCCTGAGCGAGCAATGAAATTGTGTTACAATGAAGAAAGAAAACAAGATTGAAACAAGGGAACATAAAGGTTGTGATTAATGTACCATGAGAACAGGACAAACCAGCTTTTCCTATCCTAACCACAAAAATGGAATTAAAAAAAAAAAAAAAAAAAAACCTCTATGCTCACCTTATTTCACCACTCTAAACATGCTACACTCTTATTAAACATACTCTGGCTGAATCCAACACTCTGCTGAAGTTCAAACTGAGCATCAGAATGTGGAAGAAGGCTAATTCAAGTCACTTTGAGCATGGCATAGTTGATGGTGTCAGACAGGCTGGTCTAAGTATTTCAGTTTTCATGGTGAAAATGCCTTGTTGACACCACAGGAGAATGACCAGACTGACTCGGGCTGATGGAAAACCACAGTAACTCAAATACACAACCAGGGTACGCAGAAGAGCATCTCTGAATGCACAACATTGCTGAACCTTGAAGCAGATGGGCTACGGCAGCAGAAGACCGCACTGGTGTCACTCCTGCTAAGATTAGGGAAACTGGGGCCACAGTTCATGCAGGCTCACCAAAATCAGATCAAAGACGATTCGAAAACTGTCGCCTGATCTGACGAGGCTCGAGTTCTACTGCAATATTCAAATGGCAGGGTCAGAATTAGACTTGAACAACAAGAATTAAATGTAATTAAATTAATTACATCTTATTATCCTGTGCGTAATCACAGAGTCCACCGCTCCCAACCCTAGACTAAACGTGCCTTTACAAGCACCAGGGATTTAGAGTATGATGCATCCATGATCACACATGTAGCATTACTCTTTACTGCAATTCCATCCCATTAATATCAGATTTACTGTTTACCGTGTCTCTTTTCACACCCTAAAAACTTAATATATTAATCACAAAAGGTTATAAAAGACTATTTCAGATGATCAAAGCGCTGGCACAAAATGAGTAAAGTGTCAGTTTTTGCTAGTTTTTCAATTGAATTAATGGAATTAGAAATCGCAGCCACAGTGAAGTACTCTTAAGGATTAAAGCTTCAAAGGATTTAACAATCTATTGATGGTAATTTAATTTGCAAGTGCCTGATAAACACAACATTTGGAGGACACAGAATTATTCAGTCAAAATGTGCAGATGAGTGGCATGGAGGCACGGAGGAAGGAGAACACAGCAAAATGGAGAGGGACTGTGAGATCGATATTCTATGGGCGACAGCTGGACCCAGTCCCCATTCTTCCTGCCCTCAATCTCTCTCCGTGATGGCCTTATGGGTGTCCCTAAACTGCTTCTACCTGCTGCAGTTTTTCAGGGAACAACACGATTAAGCCATTCAGGGAAATGGAATTGAAATTTGTCATCCCATGTCTCCTTTGAATTGTGTTTGCACAGCTGATTATTCAACTGTGGTTATACCGGCTTTGATAGAAAATGAAAACTGACTTGCTCTGAAATGGATGTTGCCGATGATGGCCTTCTGCTAGAAATTCAGCATTTGTCAATTTGTGTTTCTCTCCCACCAGAAGGGATATTTTTCGAAAGAATTTTCTGTCATTCGCTGACAGATTGGCTTTTTCCTTATTTGTTCAATTTGCTGTTTTCTGGCCACAGCACCAGGGCTGAGCACAACTGACACTGTAAATGCTCAAAATGAAATCCACTGCCATTACAATCACTCTCTGTGCGGTGAAGTCATTGTCACTGTCAAAGAAGCAGCAGTAGCATTATTATGTCTGAAATGATTTGGGTAGACATAGTGCAGGTTGAAAATTGACACTAGATGGGCCAAATGCTGGGAAAAATGATACCTCCATGGTTAGACAGTCCACCTGAATGATGAAAGCCTAACATACACTGAGACAAACGCTGGTTGATTGCTCTTTACAAATACAAGTGTTTTCAGTGACTGTTTGTGGTTGTGTGTAAGCATATGTCAAAACTATACTTAAATGCACATCTGGCACGCGTGTTTTTCCAAGCCTAGTGCTGGCAATACATCGGTTCGGCAAAATAAAGTGTTCTGAAGAAAACACAAATCTTGCGGTGAGGTGAAAGGCTCAATCGAGCTAAAATTAAATGCTGGACTCTGTTATTACGGGCCCGAGAGATGTGACAGCGTGACGGAGGACCAGGGGATGGCTGCACTGTGCAGTTTATGTTATTACAGTGGTTCCCGACTTTTTTTTGTGTGATCCTTGAAATTAAACCAGTGTCTACTTGTGATTCCTTAATACTTGCATATTTCACAGACTATAGAGGCCAGTTCGAGCAAAAAAGTCATATGAGCTTCTTCAGATGTTTTTAGATGTAGACTGTTTAGGGTTATAAACCCCCAGGCTGGAAACCACTGAGTTAAGCTGTTTTCATGAATGAACTACAGACAATGTCTGTCAGAGGTTGCCCATTTTTATACGTACTACACAGCAGTAGAAATTGTGTATAAATACAATACAGTGTTTGTTTTGGAGGGGGGTCTTCCTGATTTAAGCATACAGGAGGCAGGACACAGGATGACCACTCACTAGCTGTGAACTTACAGTCGAGTGAAAAAGAGTTTTCACAGGATTCTTTGCAGTCCTGTGAGAAACTAACTAAGAAATTAAGAAGGTGAGTAGCAGCCAGGTGCTGCTAATCATTACCTCTACTAACTGATAAGCCTGTATAGAACATTTCTATAAAAGCAGAGGTTTGGGCAGTTTGTTGGTCTGGAGCATTCAGATGTGTGTTAACAAAATGGCACAATCGTCCCAGGAGTGGATGTCCCAGGACATTCACTTCAAGGTCAAACAATGCCATTTGGACAGATGGCCATCAGTGTTGGGGTTGTTACTGAACAAAAGTAATGCTTTGCACATTACTTGTTACTTTTCTTAAAAGTAATGCAGTAGGTCACTTAATTGCTCCCTGGGGAAAGTAATTTGTTACACTAGTTACATTGTTTTTCTGACCTAAAGGGGATTGTCACATAATTATCGACTACAGTCCCACTTGCCAACACATAACCCTGTACTAATAAGGTCATACATGCAATGCTTCTTTTAGTGTTTAAGTTTGCTTTGTGTTGTCAGTTTTGTGTTAAAAGTTGAAATCTACCCCAAAGATACTCCAAAACGATCACCACTGTGATTCTGCTGAAACATGTACAGGTAGAAATGAAGACTACAATGCTACAAGCCTCAGGTCAGCATACGCTCAGCTATAACATCACTTCTTCGCCAGCTTTGTGTTAGCACGCCGTCTGTGCAGATGTTTGCAAAGAGCCGAAACTGTGTCAGCAGTATAATGCAGTTGTGTCTGTCCTGGATGCAGTTTGCACTTTACCACTTTCTCCTTGTCCCTTTGTGCAATAACTACAGAAGTAATGCCCTCATCTCCACTCCTCAAAAGTTGTAGATGCTCCACCATTTTTCTCATACACACAATCAGCTGATTGTTGTGCGAGTGCGCAAGAATAAAAAGGCATGTTCCGTCTGCCCATCGTGCAGATAACTGAAGAACCTTTGTAACACAAGTAACAGCAGAATTGTAATTGTAATGTGATTACTGAATTTACAGTACAGTAATGTTTTAGATTACTGCATTACTGAACACTTTACACTTTACAAGTATTCTAGAGTCAGATTACAGCTTGGCCAAAATTGGGTCATGCAACAAGATCCCAAGCACAGCAGCAAATCTACAACAGAATGGCTGAAAAAGTAAAGAATCAAAGTATTTCAATGGCTCAGTCAAAGTCCAGACCTCAACATGATTGAAATGATGTGGTGGGAGCTTAAGAGAGGTGTGCATAGACACAAACCTCAATGATCTAAAGCACTATTGCAAAGTACAGTGGGCCAATATTCCTCCACAACAATGTGAGAAACTCATAAAGTCAAACAGAAAGTCATTACTTCAAGCTAATGCTGCTAACTGATCAGCTGTTCTGCAAGCTGATGAATCACGGGGTGTACTTAGTTTTTATACAAGGCTGCATAGAGACCTATGAAACCTTTGTTTTTCATGACTACATACCTGTGCTATTCTCACATCGGCTCAAATTGTCACAAATGGATATCACACAGACTTTCTACTCAGTAGCTGGCAGGCAAATGTCTGCTAACATCCGGTCCAACTCTGGACATTTGCATTCTCACATTCACTTTCATCCGGTAATGTCTAGAGGAATTCAGGACTGCAGAGCATTGGTGAAAAAAGCTCTTATGTACGTTTCTCTGTACTGTATGTTCTTTGTGGTTTTTAATTGGCATAATAAATCTGAATGCCTGCATGTAATTATATGCTATAACTTTCTCACAATGTAAAACCTGATTAGAAGTCACTGAGTATGAGAGGTTTGTCTGTCTGTAGTCGTATCACTCAGTCTGTGAAGGGCTGTCTCCCCTGACAGACCTGCATTAAAGGCTTGGGATGTGATCCATGTTCCATTTTCTGTCCTTACCTACTAGTTGGCCTTTGAAATTGAGGTGCTCTTTACACTCCCACACACTGTATGCATATATAAGCAGGTACACACACACACACACACACACACTCTTTGGTCTTTGCTCAACAAATGGCTTTTTACTTTATAAAAAAACCATCTCTCTTGCTGTCTCCACACAGCTACTGAAGTATTTTTCCATTAGCTCGACCACCTCAGAACCATAATGGCCATAAACTTAATCAAGCGCCGGTTCTTTTATGAGGCCATTTTCGTAGTATGGATAACAGCACATTCGTCTCCAGCTTAATAAAACCACATTGCTCTGTCTTGGCCAAGGTACTCCGACACAGTTAATAAGATGTTTACCTCAAGCTGAACGCCCTGCAACGCAACCAGCCTCCCAACCACGCTTGCATTCCAAACCCAGCATAATTACAAGCCCGGTTGATTAATTATGTCTCAACAATATGCTGCACTCCAACGCCACAAGGGCTAATTAACAGAATGAACAAGATGGGCAGGAACAATTATTAGGAGGTTCAAGCTTGCTCTCTGAATTTGGCAATGCTGTTTACAGTCCTAAAACACAGACACAGAATATGTGCGGGCATCACACAGGCAGAGAGTAACAATAGCACACCACTCCAGGCATACAGAGTAAAAAATCCTTCAGAGGACAGTGATACGGCACAGTGGCTGGCTGTGAAACAGCGTGTAGCCGAACCCATCTGCCTTATTAACCAGTCCTGCTAACAGTGCATCTTACCTGCAGCGCATCTCATCTCTGAGGCTTCAGCCTGGAGGCAGTCTCATCACAGAACTCTAATCAGATCGGCCTATAAACAATCTGACCTTGACAACACCCGATCAGATATACGACCTGACCCTAGGATAAGAAAGAAGAAGAGCATTCCTGACAGGGTTCAATTAGCGGCGCATCCCTGAATTCTGACATTAGGGAGGTATAGTTTTTCACTGAAGAAGAATATGAAAAATTCTCAGTCTTGTACGGAAAATTAAAAAGAAATTTAAACAGCCTTTTTTCCCCACTGACACTGTGTTACTGCATTCATAACAGTAACACAAAACATTTTTTTTAAAAGCATTACCCATCTTTACACAAGGAGAGTGATGAGTGCAACAGAATACTAAAACCAATAACACCAAAGTTGCACAATGCACATTGTAAACTCAGCCCACTTAATGAACGTGCGACTGGAAATTCCTGCTGCCCATGGTTTATGCAAACTGTCTAGCATGGCCAAGGCTTTGACACGACAAGATTTGTGAGTCTCTTATTCACCAGGGAGGGTATTACAGAACCATCATGAATGCAAAATCCCATTAAGATGAGGAGGTTGCCATTACAAAAAAAAGTCATTTCATAAATCAAATGAAATCCATGTACAGCTTATTGTCAAGATCCAGCCTCCCCCCAGAGAGCCTTTTTTTGGAACCACTGTGATAATGACAGCGTTTTGTTTGGGATCAGTGAGGTCAGCATCATTTTTCATCAACAAAAAAAGTACAAAAAAACATGATAAATAAATAATATAATAGAATAAAATAAATAACTTGAGACTGGTAATTAAATACTGCAATGAACTCTGCCAGCCTTGTTTGTTTCTTTGGGATTCATTAATACATGGCGCACTTAGTAGGATGTGAAAGCTGGCAATTTTTCCAGTCTTTCCTGAGCTATTAGCTAATGCAAGATGGGCATTAGCTAAGACAATCGGGCATCATAATAAAACAATGCCTTTTAGACTGCATCAGAAGATGAGCAGGTGCTTTTTAAAATAGCACTCAAGGAGATGGAAAGCACTTAATTTAGAATTACCATTATATTTTTCAGGACTGAATATCATTTTGCTGGGCTTACTGAATGAGCCTCTTAGGAAGAAGTCATAATATATTCCGTGATATGCACACTCCACTGATGCACACATGCCTTGTATTATCAGTGCGCCCGTGGTCTGTTCACAATCTCCATCAAATTAGGAAAGATGTCTGGAAAGACTTCATATTGGGGTAAAAGGATTCATGTTTTGATAACGTTGCCAACTATTTTGCAAGCGGAAACAGTAGGACAGCTGAACTACATTACTTAGCTTAATATTCTTGGATGGTGGCAGAGCACCCCGCAGCCCATCTGTCCAGCCTGTGTTGACTTTCCCCGATATCCCAGAGACATTGTTAGGATTACAAAGCACAGCTATATACTGTCCTAGTGTATCAAATTGCAGTGGAGTCAATAAATACATCAGTCATAGTGTGACACAGGAAGGTGTGCAAATCTCACTGTCAAAACATGCCACTTCTATTCTGCCTGCCAGAGAAAGATACTGAGATATGTGCCCTTTAGACCCCCCTGAACCAGAACCGTACCTACAGTTGCGCACTGAGCTGTTGAGCGCGCTGCTCTTGCGGCGCTGCTGTAGCCCGTTTTCCCGATGACACCAGCTGTAGAGGCTCAAGACACCAACTTCTCCTCCTCACGGTGCAAATCCGGACGCTTACAATATGATTAAGTTACCACCTTCTGGCATAGCGCGCACTGTACGCACAGTCCAGGCGCATCCAAAAAAAAAATAATAATGCCAAAGAGGAATGTCCCGCCGCCCCCTCGAATACGTCCTTTAAATTTCCCAAATCCCTCACCCGCCAACGTGTTCTCCTTTATTATTATCTAGCATGCACCCTTCCCTGTCAGAGCGCCGTGAACAGCCTCCCCCATCACTCACTGCTGCTCCGACAACAACCTGGTTTTACAGGCTGCCAAATACATGCTGGTAGTCTCGTGTAATCCAGGGGTGGACTGAAGTGCCCCTGTTACTCTTAGAAGGACTTCAGGCGTCAGTGACCTTATCGCATTAATTGATCTCCATACAGTCCGTCTAACAGGTCTTTGAGATTTACTGCTCCGTGTGCTGGTGAGGGCTGCTACGAGCACTTGAGATTCCCGTCTCGGTGAGCAGTGAGTAACAAAGGTGCGCTGCTGCTGAGCGCTATGCAAACAATACATCAGTGGCTAACAGCAGTCAGTTGCTGCTTTCCGAGCAGATAAACGCACTTTACAGGCTATTATCCCCGCTATCGCTGCAAGCACCGTTGTCAAAAGCGAGTGGACAACGAATGTGAAAGCGTTTCCTTGAATTTTCAAGAATATGAGCTTGCAGCGGTGATTTGCGCCTTCAGGACAGAGGGCAAGATGTGAGCAAAATATGAAATACACAGGCTACAGGAATTATTACTTAGCTCTCAACAGAACCATTTGCTTATAATTTGCTGTTGAAATGCATCCCGGTGAGCACAGCCTCTAAACATAACAGCAATCACCCAGTACAATCCCCACTGCGCCCCGACTTCTCCCCATCAGAGAGCTCGCCCTTACCGGGTAGCGAACCACGCTCTTCTCCTCCCCACTGGTAATTTTCCGTTTCACACCACGGCCGGGCATTTGCCAATCAAATCAGCGTGCAACCAAAGGTTTCCCCGGTGGGATATGAATGATGAATGTGCGTGATAAATTGTCCATTTTCCATATCCACAACACTTCACGCTCGACCCGCCCCCGGGCGGCAGTGATTGGTTCAGAAGCTCCTCGCTGTCTTCGTCGCCCCGTAAAGAAAAACACACACATCTGGACGCGACCCTGCGCAGCTGGAGCGCTTTGGAAACACCGAATTACGCACAGGAATTGAACCGACACAGACGAACGTCACATTTTCTCGTGGTTCATTGTGAACGCAGTTCACTGTTTATTGTGGCTAAAGATAGCAATCTTGTCACCTTTGTGGAAAGCATTGTTTCCAATACACCGCTGTAAACACAGCCATAATTAGGTAACGGCTTTCTATGAGGGAGGTCAGCATGAAAGAATTTCCTTGCTTCAGCAGTTCTATCAGTTGTTTAAAAATAGCGTTTGGTTAATGGCCAGGTTGAGAGTGGGCTCTGACACATGATTACTCTACATTAAACCAGAGTGCAGTGAGATGCTTCTTTCTTTATTTTGACACTTGCGCGCTCCAGATATCGGGGATCTGCATGTAGAGGCATAAAGATCCAGAAATGGATGCAGAATCACCTGATTTATAGTATCTTCTTACAAACACCAATAATATTTTTAATTCGCTTATGGATCATTATTATGCTGCACTATGACTGTGTGAAGTTAAAAATGTTATATGACCAAATTTCAACACCTTTGCACATTTAAGGAGGTAAAACATGACAAAACTACGGTAAAGCGGACCTATGGCAGGGCGCCTCAGCGTAAACCCGAGATTTCTTAAACGCTTGCGCCGCTCTGCGTCCAGAAACACTTTTCACTTCCTTCACTCCTTCCTTCCTTAATTCTCATTGTCTTGCTGAGAATATCGTATCGCTGGAGCTGTACCAAATCAAGTGTGGAGAGAGGCAGCCTGAGCAAGCGAGACTAATCACTGTGCAACAGTCCAGAGGCTTTCTGAGGATTAGTGACAGCTGTCACAGTATGAATCGTGATTGCAGCAAGCTTTTACAGAAAAAGGAAAGAAAGAAAAAAAGGTTCATGTTGGAAATAATGCATTATTTATATCGCAAGGGAATATATGGGCAATAAAGAAGCCAAATTCTAGTATTCCGGTTTCAGCTCAAGATAAATAGGAATCCATGTCAAAATTTATACTGCATTTTTAACATAATAATAATAAATTACGTTATTAATATTATTATTATTATTAGTATTATTATTATTATTATTATAAAATGTGAGGTGACATTCTCATCCTTGTCTCGAAAAGAGAAAGCATTGTTTATCTGAGTCTGAAAAATAAAATTTTATGTTTTACCATAGGAGCCCTTAAGAACCCCTTCAGGGACCATTACGTCCCCAGAGATATCTGCATAACGGGTAATCTCAAAGATTTCTAATCACTCACGCACAAAACATTCACATTGTTTTCTTTTAAGTTACTTATTTAAAATTATATTCCAAACTTGCCTTTTTATTGAATTTGTCCAGTTTGAGCAATTTAAAAGCATGAGGTATTGTGACACAGAATACTAATAACTCCCATTTTTCTAACGTAACCTGAACGCAGCCTCAGGCTCCTCCCAAACCAGAAGTAAAACCGGTTTACTTTTAGTTGTACTTCCTCGTTTCATTCACTCAGGCAAAGGGTTCCTCCTTATCATTTCAGTTCTGAGAGACAGCCTACAGGTAGTTAAACAAAAAGGTCGCATTATTGCCAAAACACAGGGTTAAGACTTAAGGTGAGGCACGCTGCGTTACGTTTACTGATGGCAGCGGGTGTAAGGTCAACGCTGCACAATATTAGCCTTAATTCACGTTCACTTTCTTGGTTTATAGTACTGTGGGGTGGGGTTTTTTGCCATTATATTGTGAGGTAAGCGAGCATCAGACCCTGTTATGAAACTGTTAGGTAATTATTAATCGCTCCTGATCATGACAACACTTTAACGACGCTGTTATTCGAGCCATTAAAACTGTAAAATGGAGTTTGTTTTATAAAGAAATGTTTGTTGTTAAGTAAAAATTGCTTGTTATTAGTTTAATTAAACGTCAGTTACTCTGAAGATAACCATGCGGGCTAGAAGCTCTGATTGGTCGTGTGTGTTTACGGTGGACCGCACAGATAACCGTGCGCAGGCGTGCAGCTAACCGGCTAACCGTGAATGTTCTGGCTCCAATTGATTATCTAGCAGAAGATTCAGATAAGCGGGTTTTGTAACCTTGCATGCAGGGTAACCGCTCCCTTAAGGCTTGTTTTATACCCACACATGCACAAACTGTGCAGTTGCTTTAGGTGTCTTAGTGCGCAAGACCATAATCCTGTGTGGATCGTGTATTTTCATGCTGTCTTCCAGTCACATGAATGCTTTTCACAAACAATTATTTTTTCACTTTGTCTAGCTGCTCTTCGCTATCCACTGGTGGTCGGTGTAAAACAAACAGAACCAGCATGCTGGGACAGCAGGCAGATCGGGTCATGGCGCTCGGTGAATGGGAGGAACGCTGGCAACAGGACAGAATTGGCTTCCATCAGCCTGAAGTGCACAAGTAAAGGCCCCCCCCCCCACCACACACACACACACACACACACACACACACACACACACACTTCAGTGGAGTACAGGTGCAAAAAAAAAATAGTCCAAGTGCATGTGAGACATAAGGAGATTACCTCAACTGTAAAAGCACATTGCCACCTACAGGTGTGTCCCACAAAAGGTTCAGAAAATGAGCACAGACAAATTATTTACAAGGTAAATAAGGACCATCAGGAAGGCTCTTAATCCAGGTGTCACCACCTCTATAAGAGAGCGCCTTTTATAAAGTTAGTGTTTTCATAAATATGAGAACTTTAAAAGATGTAGACATAATTATTTTAATGCAGAGGGATGTTTATTTGGATGTTAATAGTGTTTTTGTTTTTTTTTGTGGGGGTGTCTGCTTTTTGACAGGATGCTGGAGAACAATATTGATAAAGTTCTTAATGGACGAACAGGAGTTCGCTTCTTCTTCCCTCTGTGTGGGAAAGCAGTAGATATGAAGTGGTATGAAAAAAAATGGATTACTCTTACTTTTACTACTTTAGCTGTCATCTTTGCTGAATAAAAAAAAAGGTACGGTCATCCTATATAATAAAATTCTCAATTATTCCCTTTTCTTTCTTTGTGATTCTCAGGCTAGCAGACTTGGGCCATTCAGTGGTTGGAGTGGAGATATCTGAAAAGGCTATTCAGCAGTTTTTTGAGGAGAACAACATGACGTACAGTGAGGAGCCTGTGCCTGCTATACCTGGAGCAAAGGTTTACAAGGTTGGTGGACTTTGTGTGCAAACAAAACCACTAAATGATGTGGTCAAGGTATTCAGTGTTATTACTTCTCAGCAATTCAGTGTATTTACATACTGTAATTACATCTCTGTATGCTAGCTTTTTATGGCGCTGCTGGGGTCTGCCTTAGATTAAAACTGCTTGTGCAGGAAATGAGGCAGCATATAATCAAAAGTTAAGTGTTTTTAATCCATCCATTTTCTTCTGCTTAACCTTGTGACATAATAGAGCGATGTAGAAATAACAGAGCAAAGAGATTCTGGACAAAAGACACACTGTGTGAGACAAACTGGGAGCAGTTTCCACAGCAGAGGTCCCTGATAGCAATGAAAATGTATGCAGTGTTTTTCAAATATTATTACCTGAGGTTTAAGACACTCAAACTGATGTTCATCCACACTGTCTTGTATTCTTAGAACTCAGAGAAGAACATCTCCCTGTATCAATGTAACCTGTTTACCTTCTCCAGGTGAGCAAACTACATATGGTTTTGTGCTTTTTTAAAATTATAAATGACTTCTGTTAAAATGACTTCGTTCTTAATTCCCAGTTCCATTGAAGGTCAGTTTGGAGCAATTTGGGACAGGGGCTCGCTCGTGGCCATCAACCCAGGAGACAGAGAAAAGTAAAGAGAGATCAAACCCTCATTTTAAACTCTGGAAGTGACATTTATTTCAAAATAAAAGCACTTCAGTTTCTAAAATGTAAATATTATTTACATTTTAGAAACTGAAGTGCTTTTATTTAGAGATCAAGCCCTCATTTTAAACTCTGGAAGTGACATTTATTTCAAAATAAAAGCACTTCAGTTTCTAAAATGTAAATATTATTTAAGTGTAGGTACATCGCATAGTTTGAAACTGGATTATGTAATGTAACCACAGATGCATGTTCCATGCCATGTTCTTTTATTTTGCAGGTATGCTGATCTCATCATTTCTCTGATGGCTAAAGACTGCAGATACCTTCTGGACACTCTTCTGTACAATCCTGATTTATATCAAGGTATATTTCTATATTGTGTGTGTGTGTGTGTGTGTGTGTGTGTTTGTGAGCGGGTGGGGTGGGGTAGGGTAAATACAAGTTCCATACACATCTCCGGTACTAAATCTAAAGCAATTTACTTTCATACATTTTGAATGAAGATTCTTCCAGGCTGTTCACACCAAATGCAAAGTGATATTTCTGCAGAACAAGTCAATGCAAAGAGGCGAATTGACTCAATTTTTTGCCAGGCGACCTCAAATAGAGACAAATCTGCTGCAGTCACATAGACTGTGGATTCTCTCCTGATGCTCCCGACAGTCAGAAATGGAGGACGAGCTCATTGATGCAGTTTGAGGGCAGCTGGAGTCGTTTGGGTCAATTTTGCTTTCAGACAAAGGCGGGAAAAAAAAGGAGGCGGCTTGGAGAAAACAGGGAATATTGTGGGACCTGCTGGTAAGTTAGGAAGATGTGTTTCTGCAGCTTGATTCCAGATGTCAGTAGTCATCCCGTTGGCTATTTGTGTGTATCCAGTGCAACTGTTAACATGCGGATAATGTGAGGTGAAACTTAGCTTTGCATTTGGTGTGAAAGCTCGATTAAGGGGGTTTCTCTGAGGTTAAATAAATATAACAGCTATTTTTGTTTCTGTGCATCTCTTAGGTCCTCCCTTTTTTGTGCCCGATGAGCAAGTACACAGCCTGTTTGGTGAGTATTAATAAGAATAATTATGGCTGAGCATTTCTGTACTCAATCATAAAGCCAATGCCTAGAAATTAACTAAAATACAGGTGATAATTGATCGATATGTGCAGATCTTTTAATTTTGGGGTCCTTTTCCTGATATTGGAGGTTAACATTTTTAATTGTGTATTATTTTGTCTGTTTCTTTAAATTCAGGGAGCAGCTGTGACATAGAGTTGCTGCACTCAGAGGATGCTCTGACAGACAAACAGCGAAAATGGGGCCTGGATAAATTTACTGAAAATGTGCACCTCATCACACCAAAGAGCAATTAAAGACTAGCTTCGGTGTTTCGAGAAAGCAGATCCTGTCAGTCACAGGTAGAAAAAGTAAAGTGGAAATCAAAGTGCCTGAATATTCAATGGCAAGAGAATTAAAAAAAAACATTTTTAATACCACAAGGATACAGATATGTGTATATATATATATATATATATATATATATATATATATATATATATATAATAAAATAATTGAACATGTTTTATAACAAGATGTGTGGCTTAATGAGTTTGTGACTAAAAATACTAAAAATAAAACCACATAGAATTTAAGAAATATACGATAAGTGACCCACTGGTTTTAGAACATGCTGATACAGATGCATCAATCAAGTGTAAGCATAGAAGTACACACACACACACACACGCACACACACACACTTAACAAGGTTGAATTGTTGGTCCAGATTAACATGCTAGCGTTACACAGTTGCTGCAGATTTTTCAGCCACATCCAGCACATTAAGGTTCTCACTGTCATGTTCAATAAACCTGTTTGAGATGATTGGAGCTTTGTGGCATGCTGGGTTATCCTGCTGGGAGCAGCCACCAGAAGATGGGTACACGGTCAGCATAATAGGACTGATGTGGTCAGCAGCAATACTCAAGTAGGCTGTGGCATTTAAACACTGCTCAATTGGTGCACAAAGTGCCAAGAAAATATCATTCATACCATTATTCCACCGGCCGCAGCCTGAACCATTGAGTCAAGGCAGGATGCATCCCATCTTCATGTTATTTATAGCAAATATTGACTACCATCCAAATGATGCAGCAGAACTCAGACGAGTTTGGTCATTATTTTCCTACATTACACGACGGAGACCACAGATTACTGTGTCTCCATGCAGCTTTATGACCTTTAACTGTGCCTATTCTAGCTGATTCTTCTGTGATCAACTATCCTTCAATTCATGCACTTGGGTCAAGTTTTGTAACATCATATGTTCACACTCCCGTCTCCACCCGCAGATATTTAGTCTATTTACTCCAGAGTATTCTCTCAGTTATTGCACTTTATTATCCCCCACTAGTTAAGGGCAGGCAAGAAAATGAGCATGCTGGTACCCCAGGTGGTCATGGGCCACGGACAGCAGAAGGAACACGGACAGAACTGGCCACCATCAGCCTCAAGTGCACAAGTAAAGAGCGCATTTTGTCTTCCGTGCATTTGGAAAACAGAAGTATTCCAAATGTGTTTGTGTGACTTCAACTGGAAATTTACTTTAACCTCTCTACCAGTCGCCCCAAAATCTGAAAGGAAGTGCCTCCAAAAAAAAAAAAAAAAGCCCACTTATTTCCCACCTAAATACACTATATTGCTACTCTATTGTGTACAATTTGGAGGTCTGTAGCGATTGACTGCAGAAAGTTGGCGACCTCTGCGCACCATGCACCTCAGCATCCGCTGACCCCGCTCTGTGATTTTACGTGGCCTAACACTTCGTGGCTGAGTTGCTGTCGTTCCCAATCATCATAATTCCACTAACAGTTGACTGTGGAATATTTAGTAGTGAGGAAATTTCACACCTGGACTTGTTGCACAGGTGGCATCCTATCATGGTACCACGCTGGAATTCATAGAGCACCTGAGAGCGACCCACTCTTTCAGAAATGTTTGTAGAAGCAGTCTGCATGCCCAGGTGCTTGGTTTATACACCTGTGGACACGGAAGTGTTTTGAACACCTGAATTCAATGATTTGGATGGATGAGTAAATACTTTTGCCAATATAGTGCAACATAAACTAGGATTGGCACTGCAAAACTTCCCCATATTTTTGGTGAATACTTCTAGTCATAATAGACATATTTCCATGATGTTTATTTACAGCATTAAAAAATAAAAATGCTTCTCATTTTACAGAAGTCATTTAGTAAGTTTCAGACGTTTGCTTTCTCATGTTTCTCATATCTCAAGAAGTTGGATGAATTATTCTTGAGATGTGAGTTAGAAGCTCTGACTTCCTGTTTTTGCAGTGGGTTTTCACAATAGAGGGTGCAGATTACTGCGTCTACGAGTCTGTTCTGACTACAACTGATTCATCTGTGATTGGCCACCCTTAGATTCTTGCACTTAGGTCAGGTTTTGTAATGTGTTCTCAGAGATGAAATGTGCAGATATGAAAGCTCAGGTTTTCTCACTGCTCTTCGTTATCCACTCGAGCTGGGGTCAGACAAACACACACAGCACGCTGGCATCACAGGCCAATCAGGTCATGGCTATGGGCCATCCATTGGTTAGAATGGCAATCTGAGGACATCAGTAATCAGCAGTTTTAAGAGAACAACGTGCTGTACAATAAGGGCCTGTGCTGAACTTATCTGGGGCAAAGGTTTACAGTGTAGATGTATACCTGATTAAACACCAAAAGATTACAGTGTGTTTAATATCTGGATGAGTAACAGTCATTTAAAAGACCACTTAAATCATGTCAAGTCAATGGGCATTTAATACACTGTAATGACCTTTCTATATGTTAGTTAGTCACTGGGCTAGATTCTAATGGCCTTTTGTATGCAAACAGCTGTCATACGAATAATTGTAGCCATGTTGGGTTTTTTTAGAGATGTCTTGCATGTGTCTGTGAATCAAAAGGACTACTGATGAAATCTGATCACATGCATAATGAAGAGACCTTTTCGTGAACTTTAATAACAATGTGACAGGAATTATCAGCTAAAGGTATGAGGAAATGATTGCCAGGAATGTCATATCATAAAGAAATAACCACTGCTGCTCTTGCAGTGCTGAAAGGTATTTAAAAAACTGTGTTTTGGGAAGTCAGTGAGCTTTTAGAGACTAGATGACATTTTTACTCATATACAATGTTTTCCCCTTTTGGTACAGGGGTATTTCTGAGTAAAGCCTTATTTGATCTGGTACTATAATATATGATGTGAAATAGCAAAGCACATGCAGTCAGTTTAAGTAGAGTTTCAGATTTATGGGTCAAGCTGTCTTAGAATCTGTACAAGCAATTTTTTCCCCCATGTTTGGCATCTTCTATAAATCAAACATAAACACAACATTAGAAATGATCTTCAGACTAAATCGAAGTAGCCACGGTGCTATGGAGAGTATGTTATTTTCAGTGGTGCATTTCTTTTTCAGTGGGGGCAGCTATGAACCTGCTGTGGTCTGTGGATGCATTAACAAAGAGCAAAACTTGGGACAGGACTTCTTCACTGAAAATGTGCACCTCACCATCACTCCAAAAAGTAATTCAAGCTTATGAGATTAGAACGCTCAAGATGGCCAACCCATCTCAGCCTTGCCTCTCTAACTTCGGCTCTAAACCGCTCTAATTTTGTCCATCCTGATCACTCCCAATGACAAACTTGAAATTCTGTCTTTATCAGAGCAAACTATACATAACAGCAGGTCCCACGACAATCTAGGAAATCTTCCCTTTCACTGTTACTGCAGACACTCGTCTCCACCTGCTCCACCCTGCCTGCACTCTCTTCTCCACCACCTCTGCTCCTTGCATCTTCACTGCATGGATTCAGTCACCCTCACATCAATCACACACACACACACACACACACACACACAAACATTTTCTAATTTGCTTGTACTGACTTTCATTCCAATTCTCTCCACTGCATCCCTCCACCTCTCGCCACAGATCACAATATCATCTGCAAACATTTTAGTCCATGGAGACTCCTGCCTGACCTAATCTGTCAACCTGTCCATCACCATCACATAGAAGATTGGTCTCAGAGCTGTAATGCCAGCCCCACCTTGAACCCCTCTGTCACTCCTACTGCACACCTCACCACTGTCTAATTGACCTCATAAATGTTCTGCAGCACCCTCAGTACTCCTCTGCCACTCCAGACTTCCTCACGTAGTGCCACAATTTCTCTCTTAGCACTCTTATGCTTTCTCGAGATCTACAAAGACACTGAAGCTCCTTCTGACCTTCTCTATACTTCTTCATCAACACTCCCAAACATCGCACTGCTGCTCGCTGATAATCACCTCTCAACCTAGCTTTGACACCTCTTTCTCATAGCTTCATGGTGTGCCTCATCAACTTTAACCCTCTGTAGTTACTGCAGCTCTGTACATCACCCTTGTTCTTGACAATCAGTACCAGTACAATTCTAAATTTCTCAGTCATCCGCTCACTCTCCAAGACTGTGTTCAAGTCTGGTGAGAAACTCCACTGCTCGTTCTCCTAGACATCACTTTACCTTCACAGGTATGTTATCTGGACCAACTGCCTTTCCACTCTTCAACTTCTTCATAGCTGCCCGCACTTCCTCCTTACTAATCCTCTACACTTCCTGATTCACTAACTGTCCTCCATCCAGCCTTTGCTCACATTTTTTTTAATTATATACTATACTGGTGAGAAACTCCACTGCTCTTTCTCTTAGACATCACTTTACCTTCACAGGTATGTTATCTGGACCAACTGCCTTTCCACTCTTCAACTTTTCATAGCTGCCCGCACTTCGGTTAGACAAGCTCATCAGGAAGGCCAGCTCTGTCCTAGGATGTCCTCTTGACCCAGTGCAGGTGGTGGGAGACAGAAGGACCCTGACCAAAATAACATCACTGATGGACAGAGTCTCCCACCCCATGCATGAAGCTGTTGCTGAGCTGGAGAGCTCCTTCAGTGACAGACTGCTGCACCCTAAATGCACAAAGGAGCGTTACCGCAGATCCTTCCTCCCAGCAGCTGTAAGACTTTATATCCATCACTGCTCCCAACAAAAACAAGAATAGAACCAATAGTATGTATATATTGTATAGTAATACATAGTATATTGTCATTTCCTGTGGTTATAATCCTGTACAGTATATATTATTTTATTTTATTATTATGATTATTTTGACATTTTTGCTGCTGTTACACCTAAATTTCCCCTTTGCGGGACAATAAAGGCTGTTTCTTCTTCTTCTTCCTCCTTACTATTCCTCTACACTTCCTGATTCACTAACTGTCCTCCATCCAGCCTTTGCTCACAGTTTTTTAAATTATACTATACTGCACACATTAATACTTGATTTTTGATGACCCTTTAGGCCCCAGTGGTGCAATAGCTGCAAATTTTTTTTTTTTTTGCAATACAAGAACCCAATACAGGAAAGTATTTCAGTAGCTCAGTTTGCTACAAACTGGAGGGGGGGGTATTTAATGGATGTGCTGTTGTTTACATTGGTTCAAATAAACTTTAACGAGCTCTAAATCTCTGATTGACCTCAGATTAACAGTGAACTGTAGTAACATGAATCCAAGGGTCATCTGGAAGAAGCAGTGATTTGTACAATACTATGAACACCATTAACGCAAGAATATGATCTATTAATGGACTTAATGGGTTATGTTGTTTTACAGCAGTACGGTCAGCTAATTGCAGTCACTCTCTGAAGGCTCTGATTGCAGAGGGACCAGCTTCTTCGCCATTGGCTGTTGCCCGGACACCGTGCCTAACATTAGCAAGCAACAAACAGGAAGGAAGAGGCGGGAGTTAAACCTTTTAGGAAATTTATAAAAATGCCAAAATATTCAAAGGATACCGAAAATGTGAGTTGTCACAAAGAAATAGACAAATTCCTAAATTTTTGGATATTTTTGTGTTGTGGCAAAACAAAGAAAAAAAAATGTAGTAATGCTGCAGCTCTGCGGTAAATATCACCACCGGTGTCTGTGCTGCGCCTTTTACGTTAACCTTTTGAAATGCTCGACTCGAGAAAATATTAAAACTCACCATTTGTGACTTTCAGGTGAATATCCCGCCTCATTTAGGCCGCTGGGTTTGGAAAAATGATTCCAAAAAGCTGGAGTTAATCAGGTGAGCGAAGCAGGCCAACTAGCCAGTAGTATACAGCACCTGAGAACAGGAGAAGCTTTGTTAGGATATAATAACACGGTAGGCACTTTTTTTTCTTAATTTATAGTTCTCACCCAGGAGAAGAGGGTGTTTTGAGGACGTTTCAAACTATTAACAACTTTAAAGAGCTTCAGCAGCGAGCAGAGTGGTAGGCGTGGACCAAAACTTACCTATTATGCTTTCACTTTATTCAGCTGTGTTTATTGCAACTTAAAAGACAAAGACTGCACAAAGTAGAAAGTAATTCACGGTGTGTTTGGGACTAACCTGCACATTCTCTCCTCTGTTGGCTCCTCAGGTTGGCTGAGATATTTACAGTGAACCATAGAGGGCGCCAAAGCATTAGGAGCAGCCTGAGCTCTGCTCATTTCGATGCTGAAGAGACCAGGGGACCGGGTCACCATTGAAGATGTTAAACGCAAGTCTCAGGATGATGTTGAACTAATGACAGTAATATTGTGTGATTTAAGGGTCGTTCTACAGATTGAGGACAATTCAGGCTTCAAAAATTATATATAAAAAGAACCCTTTATAATTTTCTGTTTATGTATTTAAAAAACAAACAAACAAACAAATAATAAACCATCCACGAAATTAGATTTGTCCAGCTCGGGCATCAAAGGTAACGCAAGGTAACCCTGTTACCAACACTCCAGAACCTGAAAAAGTAGATTTTAAAAATACTGTTTAATAAATTCTTGATCATTAAGTTAGTCACTATTATACTGATTACTCATTCCACTTCAGATAAGGCTTCATTTATATTAATTCAAGCAACTTTTGAAGTCTAACTGGCCCAGATTTTCAACAGTTTCTAGTAATGTTATACACTATACACATAATAATTCAAATTATTACAAAGGCAATAGATTAAACCCTTGTGAGCCAAGAAAACCATTTGATTATTTTATTAAAAATCACACGGTAACAGGGTTAAAATTACAGTGTTGCACAAGTTAACGTGGCTAAATGGATGCTAGCACATGACTTGATTGTGTCACCTCCTCCTTGTCATGACATCTCACTTTTGTCTCTTCCAGGTTAAACAGGTTTCAGTAACAGTGTTGCAAATATGTTGTGGGACACAAACTGGCATGAATTTAGTTATCAGGAAGTTGGAGCAAGAGAAAAATGTCATTTTGGAACCACATTTTCAACAGCTAGGTTCATAGTTTGTGTAGTTTGCACAACAAATACATGTTTTAGTGTTTTGTGCATGGATTATTTTCAAACAGAAAATGCCCCTGCAATTGCAGAATGACCTTTAACTCAAACAGGATCATTTTATTTTGTGAGAGTGCAGAAATCCTGAATTTGGCTTGCAGTATTATCAGAAAATACCCAATAATGACCACAGAACAAATTTTGAGATTTGACTTATCTCAGTGTACTGTATGCGCACCTTTTCCTACCCTTTGCTTTTAAATGTAGACCAGTCTCAATACTAAATCTCATAAAATGATGCTTTTCAGGAATGGTGATAGCATTCTTGTATATGTAGTGAGCATTAAATGTGTTTGTGATGACACTTTCTGTGTTGCAGAGGTGGCTGTCGGTTTGCTACAGGAGAATTATTTGCTTCCCGTTCCTCACCGCTTTCTGGATTTATTGAAGTAATGGATAACATAATATGACCTCTTACATACAAATCATTACATTTGTAGGTATTATACTATAAAAGTTCCCATCCTTGTGTTCCATTGTCTTTGTAAAGGAGTGAGGAGCTCGATGAAGTCCTGGCTACTCTTCTTCTTTACCTATCTTGGTTCTTTGAACATAAATCTCTGGAGAATAAACCTACGCCTTTAGTGGTGTAAGTAGATTACAAAGTGGTGACTACTTCCTTCGTTGTAATCATGTCGGTTTTTCCTTGCATGTATCTGTGTTTAACTCCATTTTTTTATATACCCATGTCCATTATCTCTCTCTTTTTTTCCCTCTTCAACCCCTGTGTTTTCCGACACTGACACGCTGCCTACACTAGCGTGTCAGAGTGCCAGATGATGGCGGAGACTTTGGCTAAAAAAGAGATGGCTCAAAAGAAGCTGGCTGTCTGCTTCTTCCGGCTAATGATGGATCTGGAGAGAGACCAGCATCGCCCATATCACAAGTGAGGAAATTCACTGAACAGCTGATGGGCAGAGAAAGTCCACTTTCCTCTGTAATATTTTCACCCAGCTGCTGCATACTTGTTGTTGTACGAGGATGCATTACTTGTGATACCTGAACGAAGCTACCTTCTGGGTGGCAGTAGTGAGACGTTCTTAAGGAGGTCTAAGGAAAGCACTTAATGTTGAGCTGAGATTCATGTTAGGAAGAGCAGAATTTGCTTCAGCTTTACTCTAAAACATCTACGCAAAACTACAACTGTGGCTTTTGTTCCCATTACATGCACTGTGTTTAGAAGAGACAGGAGTAACAATTTGTCCCCCATTCTGAAAAAATTGGGAACACTGTGTATAATGTAAATAAACTCACAGTGCAGCAGTGATTTGCAAATCTCATTAATCCATATCTTATTCACAGTAGAACATAGAAAACATATCAAATATTTAAACTTAATTAGCAACATGTCTCAAAAAAGCTGGGAAAGGGACACGTTTACAGTCCATTCTGGGAACTGAGGAAACCAGTTGCCAGACCTGTGGGGGAGGAATGTTGTGCCATTCTTGTCCGATAGAGGATTCTAGCTGCTCAGCAGTCCTGGTTCTTCTTTGTTGTATTTTCTTTTTCATGATGCCCCAAATGTTTTCAGTTGGTGCGGGTCTGGACTGCAGGCAGGCCAGTTCAGCACCTGAACTCTTCTACTACAAAGCCATGCTGCTGTAATACCTGGAGGATATGCTTTAGCACTAGCATTGTCTTGAATTATGCAAGACCTTTCTTGAAAAAGACTTCATCTGGATGTTGTTCTAAAACCTGCACATTTCAGGATTCATGGTGCCTTTCCAGGGTTAGAAAATGCACCAGCCCCATAGGCACTGGTGCATCCTCATACCATCACAGATGCAGACTTTTGAACTGAGTGCTGACAACAAGCCAGATGGTCCCTCTCCTCTTTAGTCCAGAGGATGTGGGATTTTCTAAAAAAAAAGAGTTTCAAATAGTCAATTTGTCTGAACAGTTTTCCACTTTGCCTCAGGACATTTTTGTCTGGAGAAGATGGCATGATAGAGCTTTAACCTGTATTTGTGGCTAACTGTGATAGTGATTTCTGGAAGTGTTCCTGAGCCCACGCAGTGATTTCCATGACAGAATTATGTCTGTTTTTAATGCAATGCTGCCTGAGAGCCCGAAGATGACAGTTAACCAATACTGATTTTTGTATTTTTGGCCTTGTCACTGGTGCACAGAGACTTCTTCAGGTTCCTTGACTCTTTTGATGATATACTGTAGATGATGAGATATTCAAATTCTTCACACATGGCTTCTTTAATGTTGAGGAACATTATTCTGGAATTGTTCCACTATTTGTAGAAGCAGTTGTTTTTGTAGATGAGTGAACCTCTGCCCATCTTTATTTCTGAGAATCTGGCTCTCTAAGAAGCTCCTTTACTCACCTGTTGCCAGTTAAACTAATTAGCTTTCAAATGTTGCCTTTGGTATTGCTTACTTTTCCAGCCTCTTGTTGTCCTATCCCAACTTTTTTGACACATGTTGCTGCCATCAACATCATAATGAGCCAATATTGATCTTAAATTGGAAAATTTTCTCAGTTCAAACATTTGATGTACTTTCTGTGTTCTACTGTGAATAAAATTATGGGTTTATGAGATTTGCAAATCATTGCATTCTGTTTTTATTTACATTTTGCACAGTGATCCAATTTTTTTGTAATTGTACTTTAGGACAGAGTTAAAGAAATATGAACACAGGCTTTCCTTAGTGCATATTTATGTACTGTCTTCCTTAGATTGGAGTCAGGTTAATATGCACATCTTAAAGAATGTGTGTATGAAACCTTTTGTAGATCTTTGTTTGAGTCTGAAGATTTTGGAGTTCTTTGTATTTATTCCTCTTAAAATGCTTTTGATTTCTTTTTAAATGTTCATACTTGTATTTGATCGTTGGTTTGCATTGCTTTTGTGTTGATATCTCACATCAAAATCCAGGTATTGTTCTTTGCAGTTGCGTCATTGTTTAAAAAGCTTTATTCTGCAAAATGTTACCTGCTGATTAAAAACACAGCAAATAATATTTGAAATGTGTCCAGGCAGCTCACAAATCCTGAATCAAAAAGTTAGTGCTGAAATCACTGCGTCATTCACAGTTACCCAATACCAGGTTGTTGCGACATATAATATGAAGATCTTGTGTTGATTTCTAGGAGTCAGATGTCCTCAAATAGAACAGAATGGCTTCTGCATGCGGTAAGGTGCAATCATAACATTCTGCTACACATATTTCTCGCATCCATTGCTAATGGACCATTCAGATATATTTTTAATGAACGTTAGAACCTGTTCCCCATGACAGTTTTGTTTAATAATTTGTTTAAAATTTGATGACTTTGGTCAGATGTTCTCCAAAGATTCAAAAAGTATCTCCACAGCAGTACAGATCCTTCAGCGGATCAGATCAAGGCAAGTTCACCATCTGTGAATACAGACAGCAGGGAGCAGGACAGAACAACACTGTGGCGGTTACGCCTGGTGTCCTTAATGAATTAGTTAGTGGTAGGGGATGTTGATTCAACACAGGTGCTTTGCTTTGACAGGTTCTCTCCGGTATTTAGCCAGGTGGCTTGACAGGGAGAGCAAAGCCGTGCTAACAGCAGCGGCCTATCGACTGCTCTGTGTGTGACCTTTTTTTTGGACAGAAATAGCTATTGTGACCTTTTCAAAACCACAGATGACTAAGAGGCCACCTGGGGCTTTGTTCTGAAAGTAGGGATGGTAAATGTTCATTCTGTGAATACATGGACAAAATGTACGAATGTGTTTGATAAAGGACAGATTCCTTCCTCTCTCATGTTCTAGTGCGTCTACAGCTTCTTCTGCTACGTGGCCTGGGTGACATTTGGCAGGAAGGACCTGAAGGACATTCAAGAGGAGGTTGGACGTCTTTTGTACTCTGACGCATTCAACATGGCAGTGAAGAACATGACTGATGGGAACTCAAAAATGACTTCAGCTGTCGGTAATGGTTCAAGTGAAGACGGGTGCAGCTGACTGCAAGATGACGACATGTAATAGTGCATTAAAACCAAGGTACATAAATTTGAAGAAAAGGTTGGTTTGAGGATGTGTGTTACTGTAGGGCCTTGTGGATATTTTTATTACTTAAATACCTTTTAAATAGAGAGCAGCGTAATACAAATTTCTAAATACAGTCCCGTTACAGTGACATTATCCATTTCCTTTTTTTTTTTTTAAAAGGTTTCGCCCATAGGCCAATCAGAAAAGGTTAAAAAAAAAGCATATACATGGCCTGTGGTGTATATTTCAGTATTTCTAAGGTTTGCCCATTGAGTGCATTTTTGCATGAAGTTCTTTGAATATTTACATGACAAGAGGATAAGCCTGGAATCACAATGTAGGTACAGTAAATATGAGCCCTTTCATATGCTAGAGCTTGTTTTGACCTATCCCACAGGGTGATACCACCCTTAAAAGTTTACCCAAAATGCACTTTTTTTTCAAGTTAATTCCAGTGAATTATCAGAAACGGCCCAAACAGCCAGGTCACATTTCTGTTAATCTACATCATAGACATTAAATTGGTGCATTTATGCCACTCAAACTGTGAAATATCCCATGAGATTGATGAAAAATTAAATTGGACTATGTGTACACTTGGTGTGTGTATGATTGATGTGGTTGGTTTTAGATCATAAATGTGTTTTTATTTTGATTTAGCCAGGAGAATTTCATGCATCTAATGTATGATGTTATAGGGGCTTAAAAATGCTGCAAATTAAATTGCACAAAATTTGGGGCCAGAAGTAATTTTTTTTCTTTTTTTACATATTTTCATTAAGCTGTATACTAAAGTTATTATACAAAAATCCAACTGATTCTTACTGGGTCAGATGGGAGCCTTTTTTCTGATTTTGTTTTATTTGGAGTGACCTAATAAGTTCATAAACCTTAGCTCCTGCTCATTCTCAGATCAGACTTCATGTTTGTTGAACTCTGGCCAAGCATACAGCCAGTGTGACCACTGCCCACACTTTGAGGAGGACTTCTCAGTATCCTGCTTTTGGTTTAACCATTAATATGTGTAACCACTCTTAACCTGGATCAGCACATCATACTGCAAATGACCTAATAGCTCAGATATTAAAGTTGTGTTTGATGGATGCCATGTTTGACACCTGACTGCAGTATGACTGATGTAGACGGAGTCATGGCTTTGTCTGATGGGAGGGACCGTCTGACAGCCTGTTTAATGTTGCTCAGCTCTGTCTGACATGAGAGGGGTGGTTTTGTAAGCTGTCAGAGGCCCGGTGCGCTTTCCTGCTGTCAGGTTGAGAGCAAACAATCAAAAGCTGGGCTCGAAGCTCGCTGTCCTCCTGAGGGTGGATGTACACAATTTGGACTACCTTCACCACACACAAAAAAATCTTAAACATCTGTTGGTCTATAGATTTGTGTTTTTCTGGATGAGCATCTGAATATAGGTTTTACTACCAAAGTAGTTTTTCTGATTAACTGACTCAAGATATGTATTTAAGTTTAATGTAATGAGGAATGTCTCCTTTTCAAAAGGTTTGCACAGCTGTTGTCTGTGCTTGGAAAAGCTTCTGTACAGACAGATTTGTTATGGCTTCAGTGTTTTTAAAATATGTAAACAGTTCCAGAGTTTGACTTCCTGCTGTAAGCTGCATAAGTAAAATGTATTTGAGAGAAATGTGTCCACACTGCTGTGTAAGCAATCCTTCCCCTCAATTATACTTTTTTTTTTTTTTTTTTACATTAGCATATTTCCCTTGGGAGTTTTTATTCAGTATGTACTTTTTTTTTTTTACCCTATCCCTCGATTTGACTTTTTACCAGAACGCCCCAGAGGCGTCCGCCACTCAGCAGTATAGTAAATCAGCGATCCCCTCTGATGGTTTCTCTGCTGCCCTCGCCCAAAGAACGGTCACCCCATCTGTTCCTGGGCAGCCGAGCCAGGAGTCAGAGCCCGCTGAAGGCCCAGTACTGTGACACCAAGGCGCTGATGGAGCTGCTTGACCAGCAGGTTTCCAGTGTCAGGTGGCGTACAACTTCATATCCTATGTGATTTACTATTATAAGGGGTATGTTTTGGTCCAGCACTACTGTTTTTCCTGATACCTGCGTCTCCGCCTCATCTGTTAGCTCCAGTCAACTACCTTTGGTTTTTATATGCATAAATATGTGGGGAGATGACAGCCATGAGAGTGCTGTGCAGTTTGAGTCTGAGCTGGTTAGTTAGTGTTTTTTTTTTTTTTTTAAATAATTAAAGTTAGCTATAAAAAGACCTTTACATTAATTTATCATCAGGTTGTATAAAAATGCACATCTATTTTATTTGTAATGTTGTTACTCCATTCAGAGAGAACTGCAGAAATACAGTATATTAAAATACAATCCTATAAATTGGGTTTTTCAGAGGACTCGACGCCGCCCTGTGAAAAATTAAATACACCCCATGATTCAGTAGCTCGTAGAACCACCTTTGGCAGCAGTAACTTAGAAGTAATTGTTTTCTGTGTGATTTTATCATCTCTCACATCACTGTGGGGGAATTTTGTGGAATGATGGACTTCAGATTGTTTGGAAATGGCCTTTATAAACCTGATAAGACCCGAGAGCAGCAGACTGCCAAAACTTTTTTTTTTTTTTTGCGCTTTGGGATTCTTGGGAAGCCATTGGCTCAGTTCAGCCACAGCACCCTGCTACCCTACGGAGAACAGAAAAGCAGAGACGAGGGTGAGGACGAGGAAGCTGGCAGTGACATTAATAACAGTGCAGATCATCCTGGAATCCATGTTCAAGGTACTGAGTTGTCCTTCGTGGGAATGAAGTCGACGGCCCTTTCCAAATATGGAAGCACCGCCCTCATAAAAACTAAAAACTGACCTGGCACACTGAGTGACTTGCGTGCACATGTGTGAAAGTGAGTGTTTTTGCATGCGTGTGTGGCATTCAATAAGCTTAAACTTGTGCATTTATTTGCACGTCACATAGGTTAAAAAAAAACAAGGCAAACAATGAGGTAGGATCTAAGATTTCAGTCTGCTCATGTGTAGCTCATTCCTGGACTATTACCATGCACACTATTTGTTGGAATATGCCTCTGAATATGAATCTGTTTAGTGCTTCCAGCTGGTGGTGCTGTTGAATAAAATATAGTGAAATTCATAACACTTTTGAAGGTCTCCTTTCTATAGATTCTTAAATATATTCAGTTGACAGAAAAATAAAGAAAGTCGACCTCGGCGTGTTCATAATTCACTCTGGATGATATGTAAAATTATGTATTCTTCACACCAAGGTTTTTATTTATTTATTTTTATTTTCCTGTTGCTGACTTTGTCGTTATGTGTCCTTGTGCTGTTGGAAACAAGGCTGGCAGTCATGTGAACCACTGCCACACACACACACTCACAAATCACTCGAGCCGGGCTTGGTAGCAGAAGGGGCTTTGCCTTTGCCCTAATTGGCTGAGTAATCTGGGACACCAGGAGTAGACTTAAGCCCTCCGAGGACAGGAAAGAGAAGGCCTGGGAAGCTTGTGTGTTAGGATGGGGGATGGGTCCCAAGATATAATTTTAATTTCAAAATTTAAGTTTGTTTTTATTCAGGTCATAGAGGGGGAAGAATCTAAAGACAGGCAGTGAAAATTGTAGAGGTCAAATAAGACATGTTACTCTCCTCCTTTGGCTACCATATCTTTCCCCCTGATGATTACTATCACTTTCCCTCTCTGTCTCCTCCCTTGTTCCTGTTGCCTTCCTCCTCCCGTGCACTGTGGCTAATAACAGGGAAACTGACAGATACTTGACAGAATGAAACCTGTCGTGTCTGTTAACAGGTCCCTCTCACTGGCCTCAATGAATACTCAGAGGTGCTACACTGGCTCTGGAGCAGTGACTATCACCTATAAATGATATAAGTTAAACAATAAAAGGTTGGTCATCAAAATGTTCAAGATTTTGAGGAATATGCTTATTACCTTTCTTGATGATCGTATATTGGTACCAACCTTTGGGGCTTTTTTGTGAATATGTAACTGGAGACAACAGCTGGGTAGTTTATCTTAGGATAACGATAAGAAACAGGTCGCCTGTAAGGTAACAACACCTCAATTACTATTCAAGTTAACTCGCTGTAGCTCAGCTTTTTTAAAATCTGCACAAAAACTCAGTGTAAAAATGACAATTTGATGTTTAACGGTGGTCAAACTACTCCAACAAAAACTCCTCAATTCGACAGTAGACAGTGAAATTATTGTAAGTTTCATATGAAGAGCTGGAATTAGTTTGGTTTTAAATTATACTTCCTTCCACACAATATTCTGGTGAATAATGTAAGCAGCCTTTTCAAAATTGTTTTGCTTTTTTTTACAATAAGCAAGTCAGCCGTGATGCCGCCTGAATAAAGCTTTGTAATTCTAGTGCTGTGACCTGCATCTTTTTTTCCATCTAAGTGTTAAAGATGAACTGGTTAATGCTATATCAGACACTGAACTCAGCATCCAGGTGTACATAAAGTCAGCATTTAATGCAGATCGCAACATGTAAGCGCCTCCACAGGTGGAATGTATTCATATTTTAGCCAAATTAGCATGGATACATGTAATTCTGGTGGGGGATAATGGCACCGCTATACATTTAACTCTACACTATACTGTTATATACATTTACAGGAACCTTTGTCCTAATTTATCATCATCAGTTTAAGGTTGAATTTTGAGAGTGGCTGTGGCTCAGGAGGCAGACCAGGTCATCTACTAATTGCAAAGTTTGTAGTTCGATCCCTGGCTGCCCCAGTCTGCATGCCAAAGTATGCTTGGGCAATTTACTGAACCCTGATGCGGTCATCAGAATGTAAATGTGAATGTTTGATAGAAAGCACTTAGGCATAAAAAAAAAGTGCTTGTATGAATGTGGGTGTGAATGGGCGAATAAGTGTATAAAGCGCTTTGAGTGCTCAAGTAGAAAAGCGCTATAAAAGAAGCATTTACTTTGCAAAAAGAGCGGCCTGTCACTGTGGCTTTTAGAAGGTGACTGGAAAATGCTGTTTTCTTTGGTTTGGGGTGTTAGCGAGCAATTTGGAAATTTGCTGTGAGGTGTGAATATATGCTGCTCATGTGACTGCAAAACCTATATCTCAAATGTACATAAGTAGCACATGCTTTGAAGCTAAATTTGAATTCCCTCTTCTTTCACTACCTGTTTATCTTGATTCTCCTCATGCACCAGCAAGCCGTGCGCCACTTGTATCAGGTAGAAAGTGGAACTGAGTGTTGAAGCTCTCAAAGGCTTCTCTTTGATTTGCTCTGGCTTGGATTTCTACCACGCTTTATGCAAAAGTGTCTGCCACTGATTCAATTTTAATTAAAGCACGTTGCATTTGTCTAATGGCGTTTCAGTAACACTTATGGAGTCATTCAAAAAAGGTTTTCTTGAAATCTAGTTTTGTGCCCGTACTGGCATTTTATTTCATTTTATTCGATTTGTTATGATTAGATGAGGGAGGGAAAATCAGTTGGTCTTGTGAAGCTGAAGATGTCAGGATGTGTGTGTGTGTGTGTGTGTGTGTGTGTGCGCCCTCACAGGCTTGAGATGATTTTATTTATTTTTTTTGTAAAGGACCCACTAGAAATGACTAATGAATTTCTGTGGAGCTGCTACAACCAGAATTGGTGAGACACTCAGGCAAGAGCTATTCAGTAGCTTAAGCCTTATCAGATTTATCAACATATTTGATAAATCTGTGAACAAAGAAGAAAAAAAAAAGGTGCAACGAAGGTGAAAGCAAACATGTCATTTGCGAATCAGAAGCTAAATGTTCAGACTAATCTGACCCCGCCTTTTTTCCCCCACAGAGCTAAAATACAATGCAAACTTGCAGATTTCAGCTTCTAGAGAAAGTTGTCAACTTATACCAACAGGGGGAGACTTTGCCCATAACATTATTCCCAACCTATTGTATAGCGTGTTTCCACCAGGGTGCTTTGCGCTTTATTCACATGCAGCCTGTGAACTGATCTCATATGCAGAATTACAGCTGCAACGGCTAATCAAATGCGCTGGTTAAAAACTGCTGCATGATAACCACGAGGCTTGATTGTAAATTGGCGCAGTTACTGAATTAAACTGTGTAATCCTCATTAGGGTGCAATTAATGATTGTTACGCAGACAAGGGGATAAATGGCTCATTTAGCCGAGCCTTATCCCGGTGAAGAATTGTTATCCGATCTCCCGGGTTGAAATAATAGACAATAATCAATAGTAAGCGAATTAAAATAAACACTTACTGTACGTCAATAAACTAAACAAGAGATTTGTTGTGACTGCTGTTATTGGCTTCCTTTTAGCTGCTCCGTCGCAAGTTCTCTCTTCGTCTCGCGGTGACACGGTTGAAAGGAACGCACGCACTCACCGGAGCGCCGGTGCCGTGCTCGCGCTTCTACACTTTGCCCCCTTCTTATTTCGAGCGAGCGCTCGCTGAGGGAGAGCGAGAGCGAGCGAGGCGTCTCGTGCAGATTCCACTGACACACTGGCGCGCGGAGGACCTCGCGGTTAAACCGTGCGCATTTGTACTTGTACGGCACATACATTTACTCAGATATTACCCGGCCCAAAAAAAAAAAGAAAGGAAAAAAAAAAAAGTGCCTGGGGGAGAGGGGAGGAGGAATAATCAAAACGCAACACGTATCCGGTGGGATCCCACTCCTGAGAGAGACAGAAGCGGCAGGAGTTGGGTGCGAGGAAAGCGAGAGGGAGAAAGAAGAAGAGGGGGGAAAGATTTGACACTTCGCTTGCAACAACGCGTTTTTAATTCACAAAGAGGAATAATGAGGAACGTTTGGATAATTTTGACCCTTGGGCTGGCTGTCTTCCTCTCCGGGGAAAGGGTAAGTTTTTTTGTCTTTTTTTTTCCGATAGCAAACTTAAACTACTGGGCATTCAGCTGTGTCTGGGGGGGAGAAAGGCAACTTGGGTCCACGCAGGGACCACTCGCTGCTGTTTGTTGCCGCTAAGAGAAATCCCGTCGAAGCATTTGTTCATTTCTTTTCTAGTATATTTTTACTACTTCTGTAAAAAGAGAGAGAGAGAAAAAACAGCTGCTTTAATTTGACGAAGCAAACAGCGAGAGGGGGGTTGTGCAACCTGATAAATCATTGTCAACTAAATCTCTGACTTAACCAACTAGAATAGAGGCTATTGCTGCCCCTGTGCTCAAGTATGTGGCTGTAATAATTTCCTTTAATCCTGCAGAGGGAAGCGTGCTTCTCACTTTTTTTTTTCTTTTTTGCCCAGAGGTGCTCAGCTTTGGGCTTTCATACTTTGAATGTAGTTATGTGGACAGAGTTGAGTCTGAAATGTGGGGGTCTGATCACTAAGCTGGCTCTGAGGTGCTCTGTACAGCTGTATTGCAGTGATTTCACGACAAGCTCTTAATCCCCGTGGCAACTGTGCGGATTCATGCTCACATTAATAGTTGCGTTATTGAGTAAATGTCATCATGATTGGAGACAGAATTCTGCCCCCCCACCCCACGCCCAACCCATCATGTCGATACTAAAAAAAAAAAACAAATGATGCTTTCTAGAAAAAGTCCGTGATGTACTCGTTTTCCAGTTTCAGGCTCGAGTAAGTCTCCTAACTGAGTGGGCATCACCCTGCAAATTGGCTGGGTTGTTGGAACGACAGATTTTGGCACATTTTAATGTGCAGCCTCTGTCATTATTGTCCCCTCCTGTTGTTTCTCTGTGGGTTGTGACTTGTCACTTGGCACAGCGCCTCCTCCACTGTTAGAACCACTTGTCCAATTAGCTGATTCAGTCACTGTTGTTTTAATGACTCATTGTTTTGCACGAGGTCACCCTCAGAGTACTTTTTTTTTTTTTTTTAATGTTTTCTGTGTGTCTGCAAGAAATGCTTGAGTTCGTCACTGTACATTGGCTATAGGATGCCAGGCTTTGGAAGTGGCCTCAAACTTTTTAAAATATAAGAAACAATTATACTCTTGGAGATACTTACAAGTTTTTTTGATACAGAATATACCAGTTAGACATTTCTATTACAGTAGTATAATGAAAGTACAGATTTTTCTCTATATTTTAAGCATCATATGAATACAAAAAAAAATATTTAATAGAATGCTTTAAAATCTTCACCAACTATTCACACACACACACACACACACACACACACACACACACACACACACACACACACACACACACACACACACACACACACTTTAACCTGATCATTACTGGACTCTCTTTTATCAGTGTCCCCTAAAGGCCTTGCTGGAAATTGACACATGGCATTGATTCTCAGTATTGACTCCAATGTTGACAAGTGGTTGATAACCTGCTTCAGGCACATCTGTCTGTGTGTTAATTACCCCATTACATCACAGAGGTATGTTGTAACACTTAGAGGCTTCTGAAATTTTAATGATAAAACTGCTCCTGGCTTTAAAGAAGGAATTATTTCACCACTGAACAAGAGACAGGACTCTTTGTTACCCTGCAGTTCTAGACGCCATCAGTGCCCCTTGTTGTATTTTGGTTTGCTTTCCTGCTTACCAGCTTGCTCACTGATTAATGCTTTTACAGCAGTGTTATATGTGAGGTCCCTGCACACGCTGAAGAAAATACAGTTTATTTTTTTTCTGGCAAGCCATGCTTGCGTGCTGTTATCGCATCTCTCTGAGATGATGTATTGAATGTGGAGCTGTGGCAGTCTGATTGTTTCACTCACGTTTTACAAGGGCTTGAATCTCCAGGTTGTCGTGTCGATCGGTTGGTCGATATGCTCTCATCCAAACAAATTGGTCAGACAATCCCTGGGGTTACTTTGATAAGGAGAAAAGCTCTACATCAATAGTCTTCCAGCATGAACCCATTATTTTTAGAGCAGGCTACCTGTGGAAACGGGGGTGTTTGTAACTTTTAACACTAACTAAACCTTTACTTGGAAGTCGATCACAACTAAGCGCCGTGATGCATGTTATCTTGTCTGCTTTCAGGTGGTCTGCTCGAGTAAGCTTTGAGTGTGAACACAGCAGAATTGGCATATTTCAATAAGTTTGGACTAAAAATAGTTTTCTAACAGCATCACATCCTGCACCAGCTACAGGGCTCCACTGTCTGCCAGTAGAATGTGGATGTGAAGCCTCCTCTCTCTCTCTTTTAGACTTAGCTCATCTAGAGATAATGTGCAGATGTTTTTTTTTTTTTTTCCCTGCAACCAGAGAACGTCTGATTTCAGTCAGCCAGGATTGTCTTTAGCTGACAGCCCCAACAACCTTACCTTTTGTCACGCCTCTGCTTCCAAGAACCTGTGCGAACATGGAGGATGGGTTTGTTTGAGTGAAGCTAGGCTATATATCCTCAGCCCACCCTGCTGTGTTTTGGTGCACACCACTCACCAGATGTTGCGGTCTGTAATTTGTGTCATGTTTTGGTGGGAAGCGGGGGTGTTGTTCACCCCCCCTTTACATCTGTGATTTACGGGTGGAGGGTGAGCTGGGGGGCAGGGGGGCGGGGGGTCTGAGTGCTGTCTCGCACTCAAAAGGAATCACTTCAGAGGAGGGCTGGATACGGCATGAGCCTCGATTCCAAGGACAGTCAAAGAAAAACTGGAGTGTGATGGAAAAGGGAAAGGAAATTGAAGGATTAAGGAGAAGAAGCTGCAGTGAATGGTTCAGTTGAAATTCAAGGGATTTAGTGGACAGAGAATGGTAGATTTGACATATTTTCTATTCTTTCCTGGACATTTGTTATGGACTCACCCAATTCATGAGGATGATCTTGGGTGAAAGCTGTCTTGTCTTAAAAGGGACAGTGAGGTTGGCTCGCTATCCTCAAACAGACAAAAAGGCATGCCAAGCCTGAGCCTTAACAATATTTCAAGGCTGAGAAGGGCAATACAAGAAATACAAAACTAAAGCAGAAACCTTTGATGGCTTTTTCAGGGAGGGGAGAAGGTGCTGGCTCTGTATAGAGAAGGATATATTATCTGGGTCCCACAGCTGTATTCAAGTTTCATTTTCTAGTTGAAACAACTGTTTAGTATCTGCAGTTTTGTTGGTAATGAAAGCAAAAACACAAACACAGACACATACTCGACCTTCCTCGCAACTCACACACATTATTCTGTCCTCAACCAAGAGCAAATAACTAACACTGATATTATCTTGTGATTAGATTGATATGAAGGCTATATTAACATGTTATTTCCACTGCACTTAATGTTTTTTTTGATTGTTCTGTCCAAGGCAACTGAACTGAATGTGTTGCTTTTTTTTTTTTTTGTACTCGGCACAAGGCTTTCAGGGCCTGAATGAGGTGTGTACACTCCAAATTTCTTTCCATTCACCATTATTAAAAGCAGTGCGCAACCTCTTAAGCACTTCGTTTCCGATATTCTTCATGATGAATAAGTAAAATGCCTGTCTGGGATGCGTGGACAAAATATTCCTCTCTTTCAATCAGCGCTCAGTCCAGAGGAGAACACTATTAACTGAGAGAGAACAAAAATGGCCAAATAGGGAGTGCATTAAAAGGTACAAGATGAGAAAGTCATGACTGAGGATAAAAATGAACACATACAGGTGCTGTGCTGCTACTGCAGCTTATCCTGCTGTATATTTAATGAAGCTCTTTTATTTTTGCATCAGTGTAGAATTCCTCAATCTGCAGTCATAACCAGCTCACAGGGCTTGTTTTGTCCGGCTGTTCAAAAAAAGGGCCATGGTCTTTTTATTTTTCTCATCAATCTGCCATTGACACACATGGGAGCGCAGAGTTTCTTAACGCTGCAGAACGTCCTACCTCCTCGCTAGTGTCTGACCCTTCAGGGGGGCGCATTCACTCAGTCCCTGTCTGCCAAGCATTATGCAATCGCTAATGGACTCCACAGGAGGCAGGGGCTGCAGGACCACTGAAAGCACAACACCACCACCCCTCCCTCCTCCTTCCCTGAATCCATCTGTGTCCACGCATGAACTGTTGTTTTGTCACCATGCAGGCACACAAGCACAAGTAGATAAACACACATGGTCCCTTGCCTCCCCCTTGTTGTTTCTCTGGGTCCCTCTTCCACACTGCTCCCCTCTTGCCACATCTCTGCCTGCCTGGTCAAGATGCTGCATGTCATTACCACTATATCTCTTGGTGTGGGCTGAGAACAGTGGCAGAATATTTCAGGCAGATGGGGGGAGAAATGAAGGAAAATAATATATTCTCATCCAAGATGCGTTCACAACCCGCACCCCCCCCACCACCACATTTCCCTTCCCTAAAGGTGTGAGTGCTTGTATTGAATTTGCTAACATCTGCAGAACATATGTGTGTTTGAAAGAAGCTGCCTCCCTCCTCTCGCCTCCCCCTCCCCTCCCTTGTTGACGAGTTGGAAGAGGCCTTTGCTTTGGCAGCAACTTGTGCATACTAGTAGAGACTCACAAATAGTCAAACTGTGTTTACTGTGCATGTTTGTGTGTCCCTGTTTGTGCCTTTTTACATCCCTGTGTGTATGTGTGCGTGTGTGCGTACGCGTGCGCGCGCATGTGTGTGCGAGTTTATAGCCACATGTTTAAAATACACAGTCATACCAGCCACCAGAGCATGGGGAAAACACATTAAGGTGATATGGCTGCAGCAAAAATGGATGACAGCAGTGCTGGTTTATGTTGGGACGCAGCCACCTTAGATAGCAGGCTATCTGGAGCCGCAGCACTGTACAAAACCTTTTGCATGCATATGTGGCAATCTTTTTGAAAATATTTAGACACAGCAAATCAGGAACTCCCGTGTTCCCACCCTCTTTCTTCCCATTTTTCTTCGGTTTAATTAGCTTAGCAAATGGAAACTTCCTTGGCAGGACTGTGGTTGAGGGGATTGTGGCTGTGACAAAGAGAAATGGGGGGAAAACCCTGTGTCAGGATGTCTGTTTTCTTCCTTTCTTTCTCTCTCTCTCTCTCGATTTTTTTTCTTTTAACTGCCTGTTGCTTTACAGTTTTGAGTTAATTGAAGGAAAAGCAAAGAGAGATCAAGGAAAAGGACTGTGGGGGAGGAGTCTAAACCCTGTCTCTCTTTTGGTGTTGTGTTTTTTTCCAAGCCAGGCAGGTCCTCTCTGGATATTTGCTATGCAAGGTGTGAAAGGTGTCTAACTTGTCCAGGACTTAAACCACGTGGTGCAGCAGAGTGCCTCTAATTTGTTTGATTTTTTGTTTGGTGAATGGAGAGTTTGTTTCAGGAATCTCTCTGTACTGTTTATTTTGCCAACTTCCAAAGACATTTTCGGCTTGTACGTTTCTGTTTTGTTATTAGGGAGAAGATTCTTTTAAATTGCATTTAATGCTGCTGTTAAACTATTATCACTTTAAATATTTATATTGCACTGGTTCAGCATGCAGAATTATGGACAGTTTGGTGTGCATTTTTACTTAATGTGAAGCCAGTTATGATGATTGAGGTAATTTATTATCAATTAATTGCCAGATTATTGTATCCCTTACTTGATTAATCTCTTAATTGTTTGGTAACCGTGTCAGAAAATATTGGAAAATGATGTTATCACAGAATCTATGGCCTCAGTCACATAGACCTAGACATAGACCATGTGACCTCTTGGCAACCTAGAGAAAAGGTTGCATTCCTTGACCAGTTGGCGAGTGATTGTTGGAGGCTGGTGGCTGTCACCAACTGAAGTAGGTCAGAAAGAGTGTGCTGCACCAAAAACCTCCTTGCAGTTGGTTTGGTGGTAAGTAGATTGCCACGGTCGCCCACAGTTTGCATGGAAGACGCAGACTTATCTGCAGACACTCAGCATTTACTCTCAAAGATGTAATGATGCCGGAAAAAATTGCAAAGTCAGGGTTTTCCATGTAAACCACTGCTGACAGTGCCAACCTGCTAGCGACCAAAAGGAATTACGAGGAGGTTTCTGGTGCATCTTTGAAACTCACCAACTGGTTTAGGAATACAAATCTTTCCCTCACAGCCGGTGGTTGCCAGATAGTTGCAGACTGATGTCTGGGTCTCTGCCTACGGTGACATCTTGAGATAGTGTCCCTTAGCTGATTATATTCAGTCTAATGTCATATGAGCCAAAACAAGCGAAAGCCCAGTGCTTTGTTAAACAGGCTGAAATTAAGAGTGTTCAGAGAAGACAAAGCATGGAAAGATGATCAGAAATTGTGCATTATGCAGTTCCTGCTGCTATAAATCAGGAATTCTGACATTAGTCTGCTTACCCTTTGACCCTAACTAAAATAAACCCTCTCTCTTTAAAGTTGTATTAAATATCATTAGTATAGATTGTGGTCAGTTCAGGCTTTGGCGTCTAGCTTGTTAAAGGATGAAATGAAATCAAATGCTGCTTGTGAAGCTGTCTTGCTTCACTTTGTTCTGCTGTATGGACAAATGCATTCCATGTGTATACTATCCAAATATGGGCGATATGTGAAGCCATGACGTCAGCTAGATTTTTTCCATCTAACTCCCAAGATTGCTGTGGAAAACAGCACGGCACATTTAACACATCTGTGTTCACTCATATTTACGAGCGCGCTTTATCGTTTCTAAAAGACTCCAAATTGATATCTGCTCTGGCATTTTTCCAAACAGAAAAATGCGCTTTAATGTCTGCTGTTTCCATTATTTCCCTCGTCTTGAGTCAAAAGAGCTCTGAATGAGCTAAAGCATGCAAATCATGCTTTCTGTGCAGGGTGTATCACCCACCACAAATTAAACTCCATGCAATCACTTAATTTGGAGCTGTTTTCATGAGAAAACTGAGAGATTCCAAAGGGTATTCGGGGAAGTTGATGAGCTGGGGAAAGGAATTCATTAGTGAACTCCCCACACAGCACATAACACTTTGCATTACCCCATCTCAATTTAGTGAAAAGCGGTGACTTTAAAGGCTTCAATTAAGTGCTCATGAATATTCATAATTGAGATGTTTGTCATTATAGCATGTCAAATAAATAAATAAAAATAGGAAAACTTCCCTTCCTGTCTCTGTGTGGGTAGTCTAAGTAAACTGCTGAATGCTTCTAGCTTTCCATAATTTCCTTATGAGCACATAACCTATAATTTAATGTTAGGGCTTTTTTTTCCCATGCTTATAAATGTGCATCTGTCTCCAGCATTCCATATTTTTGGCAAAAGAGAAACATTTTAGTTTTCAGTAGTGGTTTTCATATAATTCCACCTTAATTTAAAAGGTAATGGTTACTGACGATTTTGCTGAAGTTTGCTATTTTCATTATTTTGATTTAAAGGAATTCTGATGTCGACACCCCAGATCCGTATCCTGAGTTGCTCTTGGAGTTGTAGCAGACATCCCATGAAAGTCTAAACTCTGACCACATTATCCAGCCAGTTGAGACAGTGACTCACACTGTAAGACTGCATGAGCTAACAGTGGTTCGAAAGAGGGAAAATATGTAAAGGGCTGAGCACTAATGAAATATAAATATCCCACACAAATTTCTCTCTGTCACACACACACACACACACACACACACACACACACACACACACACACACACACACACACACATGCACTCTCTCTCTTTCACTCTCTTTTTTTTGCACTGGTCACATTATTAGGTACACCTTACTAGCACTGGGTTTTGCCTTCAGAAATGCCTTAATTCATCAGGCATAGATTCAGCAGAGATTTTGATCATATTAACACGATGGCATCACACAGTGGCTGATGATTGGTTGGCTGCACCTCCATGATGTGAATCTCCATTTCCATCACATCCCAAAGATGCTCTATTGGAGTGAGATCTGGAGGCCATTTGACTACAGTGAACTCATCTTCATGTTCAAGAAACCAGTTTGAGATCATCTGAGCTTTGTGGCATGATGTGTTGTCCCGCTGGCAGCAGCCATCAAAAGATGGATACACTGTGGTTAAAAAAGGATGGACATGGTAGGTAACAGTACTCAGGTAGGCTGTTGCATTTAAATGATGCTCAGCAGCAGAAATCAAGACTCATCAGAACAAGCAACATTTTCCCAATATTTTGTTGTCCAATTTGGAATAATTGTCGCTCCAGTTTCCTGTTCTTAGCTGACAGAAGTGGCACCCACACCAGGTGCTGCTGAAGCCCACCTGCTTCAAGGTTCAGTGTGCTCCTCTGCATACCTCGGCCGTAATGAGTGGTTATTTTAGTTATGGTTGCCTTCCTATCAGCTTGAAACAATCCAGCCATTCTCCCCTGGCATGAGCATTTTCACCCAGATAACTGGTCCTCTCTGGATATTTTCTCTGTAAACCCTATGGATCCCAGTAGATCAGCAGTTTTGTATCTTTGGAATAGTACTATGTACTTTTGGAATAGTCTCATGTACTACTATGTATGCAATACCTTTATACTGAAAACCTGTTTTAAAATCCCCACCAGGGTTACATTATTAAAGATCATAGTATGGATAAGCTCTGGCACTACAGGTTGTAATCTCAGTGTTGTGGAAAATGTCCTGCATTTTTTGCTTTTACCATTCACGAATGTTAATTTATATATAGTGTGTATATATAAGAAAATGAAACCATGTGGACTGCATTCTTAATTTCCTTTGTTTTTGTTTCTGGTAAAGTACTGTGTTAAAAATCTGAATCTGTAAGAGCAGTAGTACCATTAAGCTACCCCACTTACTGAGAAGTCTGTTTTCATCAAGTCAGAAGCAAAATGTTTCAGCAGAATTAGGTTAAAGTTAAAAGTCAGTGGAGTTCTCCAATGAATTAAAAATTCACTGGCCTACTTCTCATGCAAAATCGTATAGCAAAACAGTCGAATATATTTTTTTTTGGCCTTTGCAGCTTTATTCGATAGTTTGCAGTGGAGAGAGATGGGAAAGTGGGAAGAAAGAGATGGAGGAAGACACACAGTATATGGCCACAGGTCGGGCGGTGAACCCGGGTCGCCTGCACCACCACGCGGCGCCCAAAACGGTTAAATATTTAGCATCTCTGACAATGCATTAGTTTCAGAAAGGTAATGTGAACAGGTAATATTATTCTTTTCTCTAAGTTTCTGACTACAAGTGGTCGTAACGGGATGATAGCCGATTCTAACAGAAATAGAAAAAAAGTCACAAATATGATAAAACCATAATTTAACTGCCAAGCGATTATAATTCAGTCAAATCCAGACTAGATGTGATTTAAAAAAAAAAAAAAAACTAGAGCCATACCACTCATACCAGCCAAGTGTGTGTTTAAATGAGAATTGGTGCATCAAGATACAGTCACAAACCTTTAAAGGTGTGAAGCTGGGATCAAAATAAAGGTCATGTTGGAAAATAGATACAATCTGACCAAGGAAAATGGTAAATAAAGTGCAGGAACCACTTAATTTTTTAATTTATTGGTACCTTCCCTTATAAAGGATCTCTATCTGATGTATAAGCATGTGTGAGAACTCATTGGCATCACTGGTGTGATCCCATCACAAGATGATTTCTAGTTATTCAACATAAATGGTAAATGAGCAACGTATAGCAAGCATGACTTAATGGGCCAAAACATGTGCAAACTATTACAGTCTTGTAGAAGAAAATGACTTGCGTGCACAGTTGGCATATTCATCAACATCTTGCCTGCTGTTTTGAACGCCAGTGAACTTTCCACACTGTTGTGCATTTGGATGTCATCAGTATTCTTTAAATAATAGTAACACTGGCCTACACAAGAACTGTGCAGCCCGAGCCTTATCATGTCACAGACTGTCTCTCTGCCATGTTTGTTAACATGATCAAAGGCACTAATGTGGCAAATCTACCAGGCGAGTTAATCTTTACTAATTCATTCTGTTAACAGCCATCTGTGTTCTCAGCACCAACTGTAAACCCTTTCAGCTGAGTACCACGCTGCATTCAGCTCCCCAGCAGTCAGTCCTACATTATGTCGAGGGATTGGGTTCATTATTTATCCCAGAGAGGTTTCAGACCAGGGAAACAAAGTCAGATGGAAACCATTTAGATTTTTAAATGCAAATATCGCTGACTGCTGGTGGGTTTTTTTGTGTGTGTGTGTGTGTGGTGATAATTAAACAGAGGCTGCTGGTCAGAATGTGTCATGTCGGCAGTTAGGTACAAAGCTGACCCTTTGACACATTTACTGGAAATCTATTTGTGCACAGTTGACTAGGTTTAGGTTGCAGACTTTGCCATACTCTGCCATATCCTCCTTGGACACCTACAAGGGGTAACCTTTGTTTTTCTTTTTGGAACTGAGTAGTTTCTGTCATATTTCAGGCCTGCTTCGAGAACAAAATGACTGAGTATGCATCAGAAGTTAGTTAAGGTAATCTCTGCCTATACGGCTTACTAAGGCTACCCTTGGAAGAACCTGGAACCTGTTCTAATGGTCATCACAGCACATCTTTATTGACATATATACTGAGGTGTCAAAACTTGTCATTAAGGGTACAGGAGAGGTTGTTTAATGTTGTCTTTATGGGGGAAAGAGTTACAAGAAAATGAAAGAAAGGTGAGGACACTAACTAGCGTTATCCTTTTTTTTTCTTTTTCTTTTAAATGTCCTCATTCTGTCTTCTGTCCCTTACTTTCACCCATCCTCTTTGCCTCTTTGGCCATCTTTCTTCCGACCCTCGGCCATAAACTAAAACCTTTTTAACAGTGACAGCAGCTAAGGTCACAGCTTCACTTATAATCCATATGATTTCCATGCTATGGATAAACCCGTTTTCATGGTATAATGGAGGCCGGCAGGGTGCAAAGCTTGATTACTTTGATGATGATAATTTGTATAATCAAGTGATTGGGTGGCTGAGTGGAATTGCTGCATGACCGCTACCCTCCATACTCAGCTGGAGACACTGGAGCTTCCCAGTTTTACAAGACATTCTCTGTAGGGGGTTTTAGATTCACCACAATAAATTAAAAAGTGGATCTAAAGAGACTCTTTGGCTAACTTTTGTGATTTTTGGACCACTAGTTATGATATCGCGAAAATTAGTTTGCTAGTCAAGGAAATAATTACAGAGGCTGTGAAAATAAGTACAGTATAATGTCTGCTTTGGCACTGTAGGGGTGTTTCTCAGGTTTAGGAATCTCTCAGCTTGAGCCTGGGAAGCCTGTGTTACAAACAAGAGGAGTGGAGGGGAAAGTCTAATGTTGAGTTGCACTGTGGTAAGAAAACCCTGATTATCTAGGCTCAGCTTCAGCAGGGTTGAATGACTAAGCCTTTGTGTTAGTTTTGTTAGAATAATACCTTACCTCAACGCAGTTTCATTGTTAATGAGACGAAAACTCTCTTTTACACTTGTGGCCAAAGCTTAATAAGGAATAATGATCACTTCTCATCATATAAAAAGGGCAAATGATAACTTGCAGTAATTAGGGCCCGAGCACGAACTGTGCGAAGGCCCTATTGTAATTGCTTCGTTTATTATTATTATTATTATTATTATTATTATTATTATTATTATTCAGGCAAATGAATTGGCTTTTTGGGGGCTTTATCATATTCAAAAACTCATGAAACTTTGCACATGCGTCACACCTGGTGAAAATTTAAGTATTTTAATGGGCTCGGGCAAGGGCGCGCCCAAATGGCTCGCTAGCGCCCCCTAAACTGGAGCCCCACCGCTGTGTTTCACATACATGAATGAAACTTCATACACATGTATATCATGTCCAGGCGCACAAAAAATCCTCTTGGAGCCATGCCCTAAACCCAACAGGAAGTCCGCCATTTTGAATTAATTATGCAAATTTGGCGATTTGCAGCCCTCACACTTTTTCTAATAACTCAGAGGTTTTAGACGTTATCATCTTCATATTTGGTTTGTCTAACCTACACCCCCAGGGGAATCTAAATCTCGAAAATGGTGAGTTTTTGCCAAGGGGGAGGGGTCCTTATGCCCCTTTGAACTTTGATCATTCGCCATGAAATTTTGATTGCCTCTCATTCATACCTACATGATCCAATGTGCATCAAACTTCTCCAGTAGGATGAGGGTGCCCCCCTGAACACATACATATGACAATATTTAATATCAGTCGCAGCGCCACCTAGTGGGAACAGGAAATGTCATATTTTACACTTGGAGGTCCAGCTCCAAGGTGGTTTAGCAGAACCATCTCAAATTTCACCTGGAAAGCCTTAAGAACTTGGACTTACTCTGTTTTCAAAACTGTGAGTTTTTGACAAAAGGGCGTGACCCTTATGGGACGGCAAAGTTCGATGATTCGCCATGAACACAAAAATGGCTGTAACTCAAAGCCAACTTGCCCAATCTGGCTCAAACTTCAGTGGTGTGATAAGCACCCTGTCCTGAACACACTGATATGCATAAAGTCCATAAACGTTAGAGCGCCGCCTAGTGGCAGCTCGGAATATCTTAAAATAGCAAGTTTTTTGAGTAGCCCCGGAGCTACGTTTTATCTACATGTATGAAAATGTACATGCTCATGTAACATACTAAGACGTACAAAAAAGTCTCTTGGACCCATACCCCAAACCCTACAGGAAGTCGGCCATCTTCAATTGAAGGTGTCAATTTTTGCGATTTCCACGCCTGCTATTTGAACGAACTTGTCCTAGGGCATTTCACCCACTGACACCAAATTGGCTCCAGATCATCTACACAAGTAGCCCATCAAAAGTTATTCATGGTTTTGTAGAATATTGAACGGTGTTTCCATGGCAACCCTCTGAATTTGGACTTTTTTCAATTTCAAATTCACAGAGATTCTAAACATCAGCCCCTGGGCTGTGCTTTCTCTGTGTATCTGAAAATGTGCCTGCTGATGTAAGATGCTAACATCTACAAAAAAGTCTCTTGGACCGATAGCCGAAACCCAACAGGAAGTCAGCCACGTTCACTTTAAAGTGTCATTTTTGCAGCATTTTTCGCCTTTTTCAGGCCTTTTTGCCTCAACTCCTCCTAGGGCATTTGACCCAGTGAGACCAAAATGGCTCCAGATCATCCACACAAGTAGCCCATCAAAAGATATTCATGGTTTTGTAGAATATTGAACGGTGTTGCCGTAGCAACCCTCTGAATTTGGACTTTTTTCCATTTCACGCCCAGATAGGTTCTAAACATCAGCCCCAGGCCAGTGCTTGGTCTGTGTACCTGAAATCGTGCATGCTGAAGTAACATCCTAAGACGTACAAAAAAGTCTCTTGGACCGATAGCCGAAATCCAACAGGAAGCCTGACATGTTCTAATTAAGGTGTCATTTTTGCAGCATTTTTCACATTTTTCAGGCCTGCTATTTGAATCATCTTCTACTACAGCTTTTCATCCAGTCACACCAAAATGGCTCCAGATCATCTACACAAGTAGCCCATCAAAAGATATTCATGGTTTTGTAGAATATTGAACGGTGTTGCCGTAGCAACCCTCTAAATGTGGGATTTTACTCATATACCACAGTGCACCAAATTGTTACATCTCTGACATACATTGTCCGATCTGCCTCAAACTTCACAGGCTTAACGGGAGGGTAAGGGAGACTGGACACACCCATCTATCAGCTTTGTTTCACACTCATAACGCCACCTAGTGGTGACATGAAATCAGTAGAATACTGATAACCATTATCCTATGATCATTATAATTTCATTGATGGCTGCGGGCATTACATAGAGCATTGTGATACTTTCATTAGTGGGCACTCACCGACGCCACCTAGTGGAAGCGGGAGACGAACGACGGGAGGTACAGCTAGCCTGCTGAGCCGTCAGCAGCCGGGTGGGCCCACTACTCTCTCGTCTGCGAGAAACTCAGAGCGCGGCTCGGCTGGAGCGTGCCACGGGTCGACGCGCAGCTTGGCTGGAGCGCACCACGGGTCGACGCGCGCCGGGTGCGAGGGCCCGCTCATCGCCGCTTGCGGCTTTAATTATTATTATTTTTTTTATTTTTATTATTATTATTCAGGCAAATGAATTGGCTTTTTGGGGGCTTTATCATATTCAAAAACTCATGAAACTTTGCACATGCATCACACCTGGTGAAAATTTAAGTATTTTAATGGGCTCGGGCAAGGGCGCGCCCAAATGGCTCGCTAGCGCCCCCTAAACTGGAGCCCCACCGCTGTGTTTCACGTACATGAATGAAACTTCATACACATGTATATCATGTCCAGGCGCACAAAAAATCCTCTTGGAGCCATGCCCTAAACCCAACAGGAAGTCCGCCATTTTGAATTAATTATGCAAATTTGGCGATTTGCAGCCCTCACGCTTTTTCTAATAACTCAGAGGTTTTAGACGTTATCATCTTCATATTTGGTTTGTCTAACCTACACCCCCAGGGGAATCTAAATCTCGAAAATGGTGAGTTTTTGGCAAGGGGGAGGGGTCCTTATGCCCCTTTGAACTTTGATCATTCGCCATGAAATTTTGATTGCCTCTCATTCATACCTACATGATCCAATGTGCATCAAACTTGTCCAGTAGGATGAGGGTGCCCCCCTGAACACATACATATGACAATATTTAATATCAGTCGCAGCGCCACCTAGTGGGAACAGGAAATGTCATATTTTACACTTGGAGGTCCAGCTCCAAGGTGGTTTAGCAGAACCATCTCAAATTTCACCTGGAAAGCCTTAAGACGTTGGACTTACTGTGTTTTCAAAACTGTGAGTTTTTGACAAAAGGGCGTGACCCTTATGGGACGGCAAAGTTCGATGATTCGCCATGAACACAAAAATGGCTGTAACTCAAAGCCAACTTGCCCAATCTGGCTCAAACTTCAGTGGTGTGATAAGCATGCTGCCCTTAACACACTGATATGCATAAAGTCCATAAACGGTAGAGCGCCGCCTAGTGGCAGCTCGGAATATCTTAAAATAGCATGTTTTTTGAGTAGCCCCGGAGCTCCGTTTTATCTACATGTATGAAAATGTACAGGCTCATGTAACATACTAAGACGTACAAAAAAGTCTCTTGGACCCATACCCCAAACCCTACAGGAAGTCGGCCATCTTCAATTGAAGGTGTCAATTTTTGCGATTTCCACGCCTGCTATTTGAACGAACTCGTCCTAGGGCATTTCACCCACTGACACCAAATTGGCTCCAGATCATCTACACAAGTAGCCCATCAAATATTGTGGAAATCTTTACAAAATATTAAACGGCCTTGTCACACCAGGCCATTAAATTTGGCCTTTGTTTTTCTCCCTCACCACCAAAATTGTTTGTGCACTTGTTCGCACATGCTTTGTCTGATCAGGCTGAAAATTTAATCACTCATGTACACACCCAGGCTGAATCCATAACTACAGATTCAAGACTGTAGGCGCAATAGCGCCCCCTACAGAAGCAAATGAAAATTTGTATGACCGTCCACAGAATTAGTTTTGCTCTGAAATACATGAAATATCTTTCACCATTCCTTACAAAATCCTCATCTATTTGATAAGCCTCCTGCCCTGAACCCATTGATATGCATAAAGTCCATAAACGTTAGAGCGCCCCTACTGGCAGCTTTAAATATCATAATATACCATGTTTTTTAGCTAGCCCCTGAGTTACATTTTATCTACAGCTCTGAAATTTTGCACACTCATGTAACATCCTAAGACATACAAAAAAGTCTCTTGGAGCCATACTCCAAACCCTACAGGAAGTCCAGCATCTTCAATTGAAAGTGTCAATTTTTGCCATTTTCAGGCCTGCTATTTGAATGAACTCCTCCTAGGGCATTTCACCCAGTGAGACCAAATTGGCTCCACATCATCTAGACAAACAGCCCATCAAAAAAGTCAATCAGACCCATGCCCTATTTTGCATGCTGGAGCCGTGACCACACCCCCAAATATTCCATTGCGTCTATGCCGAGAGCAAAAGATACCTTTTCCTATAAAAGAATTCAACTTTCTAGAGACCCCTCACGATCACAAAACCTCCGAGTGCGGCACGGGTCGACGAGCGCCACAGGTCGACGCGCGCGGAGTGCGAGGGCCCGATATCACCGCTTGCGGTTTTAATTTTATGTGAATTACTCTGGCTGTGTCAGGGCTTTCCTTCATCGGCATCATGCTTTGCCAGTATGCATCTAATGAACTCGAGTGGCCTTACCACATGTGTATGTGGCAGACAGAGCTGCCTCCATATTTACCCCATCAACGTATAACTCGAGAAGCTATTGAAGATTGCTGTTTGAAGATGATTAGCAGCTTCTGCTTTTGTTTAGTGTGGTTGCACTTCATGTGTGACTTGGTAACCATAAAAGGTCTTATGACTTTAATAAAAAAAAAAAGAGCTGCAGTGTAACACATCTGTTTGGCTTGTGGTGGTTTTTTGATAATGGGAGCTTTTTAGTGTGCCACCACAGCCTCTCCCAGCTTTCATGGTATATCTTTGTCTGTTTTTTACTTGAGATTTCTCCATGATGTATCAGAGCTTATGGCCTCATCTCTTATTGCTTTCACTGACTGCCCTAAAACTTGGAAGAAAAGCTGTCTTTAAACTTGTCTTTTGAATTTTCTTAACCACATGATGATACCACACGACTGTCCTTTTGAGACCCTAGCATCAACAGGCCATTAGTAAGGAAGTAAAACCTGGAGCACAGGGTGGAGATCCAGTTGGCCAGTCTTCTCAGGACCTTCCAGGATCATTTCCTGGACTGTAGTCTTAAGAAACCACTCATTCTTGAAGAATTACAGCACAGGGAAAAAGTGGGAAAGAGCAAAAGTTTGGCAGACATATTGAAAGACATTTTTAGCTACAGGAATTTTGGTTGTGATTTCTGTCCTGCATCCAAAAGAAGGATAACAAAAATCTCTTTTTATTTGGCTTCGTAATTGTGTTTTCTTTCAGCTGAAAGTGTGTTTTCCCATCTTGATAAATTGGCACTCTTTCAAAGTCTCAGCTTATTCTTTCACATACTCATTAAATATTGAAAATGCAGCCTAGCTGCGGTGGCAGCAGAACTGGGCCTATTTTGGGTGCCAGAATTCAATTATTTACATAGGAGGGGAACATGAATAAGAATTTCATTTCCAGTGACAAGCAAGACCCTAAACTTAAAAAAAAAAAGGTCATAAAAATATACCAAAGAAAAAGAGACCATCTGGTTTTGTTGCAGCATGAGTTATACACACACCCCATCCTTTAAAAATGAGTGTGAACTTCTTTTGATTAAACAGAATATTAAACTCAGAAAGTCCTCACCTAAAAGGCTTTCCAGTGAGGAGCTAATCAAAGCAGAACTGCTACATGTAACCCACCCTGCAAGACGCAGAGAGACTTGAATTGTTCATTCATATTTCTCTCTGTTGTTTGGCTGATAAGTGAAAAATACATCTTGCATCAAGCAGCTGGCCAACATATGTAAAACATGGAACCGTTTTTTCCTTTTGTTGTGGATCAGTTTGTTTCAAATTGCACAGGAACCGAGTAGATGGCTCATGGATGTGGCGTCTCTGTCAAACTTCACTCGCATGTGCACAGATGTATATTATAAATGGCTTCCTCTTTGAGAAATTGTTATGTTTCTCACCAAAGTCACATTTGTTGTTTCACACGGTGCGGAACTGAAAGCATTTTTTTCTTTTTTTAGTAACCCCAGCATACGCCATAATCTTTAACTGTAGGCTGCCTTCTTCCTGTAAAGGTTTAAGCAGCTAACACTTATCTATTTACAGGCAATTACTTTTGAATGAATGGATTGATTTAATCCACAAAAGGTCAAAAAAGTTGGAAAAAGACCCCTCAAAATTAGCCCTAGACTTTGTCAGTGATGACATACAGTAAAGAAAAGAGAAAAGCATGAAATCCAAATACTGGAGAAGTTAGAACCACTTAAGGTTTGAGATTTTTTGCTTGTAAATGAATCCAATAAATAAATTGTTAAAAAAAAGAGATAACAATTAAACATTTTGAAGGACTAATTAATTACAAACTAATTGTTTCAGCTCTACATAAGAGCTGTTTGCCTCTACTCTAACTTGGGAGCAAATTAAACGGGTGTTAACACCTTTAGTGTGACTTTGAGTAATTGTGAGTGTGGTGGTACTTGCATGCCATGCACAAGTGTTGCTAAGAGGTCCCTCCAAGCTTATCTTTAGGATGTGCTTGCTGAACCTCAGGTGGTTTTCTAACACTGCTCAGCCAACTGTGTGGCAGTGGAGAATCAGACTGCGTGTTCATGCCTAGAATCTGCAGTTTATTAACAAAGCAGGACACCTGAATATACATGTAGCAACAAATGAGGTCACTGATGATATCATTGAAACCAGTCTGGGTTATGGGTTAAATAATTGGCCTCAGAGTCTGGATCATGGTTTCACTTAAACATGCTGCAGGAATTAAATCTATACCCTTGTTTTAATGCCAGAAAAGACATTTGGGGGACATATTTGGGAATATTTAAAGTTTTTATATTGATGGAGAGTAGAAATAGGAGAGTGGTTGCAAACCTTCAGCTAAGCCTGGCACAGTATTCAGCTCACCCACCCATAATTAGACACTGTCATTTATCTGCAATTAGATGAGTCATGCTTAGTCCACGTTGGAGCTCATCACTGTTGTGCTGGAGCCCACCATGTGCCACCTTCTTTTTTTTTTCTTCATCTGTGATTGCCATCTTGTTCATCTTTGTTGAGTTTTCCTGCCAAGAAAACACTTTTCAGATGCATTCTCTTGACCTACTTTCACAGCCCTGCTTTAATGAAGGCTTAGATGCTCTATTATATGACTTCAAAACTCTTATCAGAGCCTACATTTCTACAGACTGAAATGACTCAGAAGCCCTTCCAGTACCTTAATTGTAGCCTGTGTCTTCAGATCTGCATGTCTGTTTTTTTTTAAAGATTATCAAAAGAATTAACGGGGCTATTTTGTGGCCATTATTTGTAATTCTAGCCCATTTGAAGACATTAAAACCCCACTTACATTTAGTGTCACTGCGCACTTGAGTAGAAAGAAAACTTCTTTTAACACCTCTCTGACAAAGAGCATATGGATAAAATAATTAAATAGGCAATTATTCATAAAAAAAAATTCAAGTAACCAATTTTTTAAAGTTTTAATATGTATTGCTAATTCAGTATTTTTAGGCTGATTATAGGAGGATTGGCCTATCTGAACAGACCTGCTTGCATACATCAGGATCACTCATCATGTGACCTGGTGACCCAGACTTGATGAGGGCCCAAAGATAAAGCCCTCTTTGATATGTGTTCGTGTATGTGGGTCACACTTTGTATAACAACACAAGTAACAGTTACTTATTGATATGAAATCAGACAGTTTAAGTCCTGAAAACAAAAAAGCAGTCAGTGAAAATGGATTCTGTAGCCTTAATTCTAACAGTAGGTCTTTAATATAAAAAAATAAATAAAATAACATCATGACGTACGTGTCCAGACACACTGGTCAAATGACTGCACTGTAGATTATGTCACTTTGACCTCATACTGAGAGCTGCCAGCTTGCATGCACCAAGCATCAGTCATCAAGCCATACCTGGTGTTTCTCAAGCTCTGAAAAGTTTACACCTGAGTTTTATTATTTTTGTGGAAGCTGGCAGAGACGTACGCCGTTTCATCTGACAGGCAGCGAGCTGTCAGACGTTTGTTGCTTTTTCAGTGAGGGCGATGTGGAGAGCAGGCAGACACAGGAGAAAATGAAGCGAGAAGTGACAGAGAAATGTCTTGTTAAAACTTCAGAAAAACGATTCTGTGCAACATCAAGACCAAGACTTCACTTGAGATTTGCCATAATAATGGGACAAAATGGCATATTTCTCATGAAATGGATAGCTGTAGTAAAGATCTTAAACTTTAGATGTACTTTTACAACGAGGTAACGCTTAATTATGTGCCAGTTTACTTTTCCCCACCTGTAATAACATTTTGTCAATTAACCTTTGCACCTGCGTTGCAGTGAAATTTTCACACATTTCACTCTCAGTTTTTCTTCAGACCCGACTACAAGTTGATTGACAGACTCAATACCTCTGTTACTGCATACCAACAGTAAGAACACGCACACCATTACACATCCAAACACTCGCTGCTGCTCAGGATTAGCCCTGTATAATGGGATCAGAGATCACCACCTGCCACTCCTCTGCCATCATTTCATCCTGCCTCTGCTCCTGCAGTTCTTCTGTTTATCCATCACTTTATCGTTACTGTCCCATTTCTCTTTCACATTTGCTTTCTGATGGTTTTAATGTGGTGACATCTTTCATTAACCTTCCTAACCATCTGTGCTTCCTACCAGTCTTTAGATAGCTGCCACATTATTCCTGCTAGAAGTGACAATGCGCAGGATTTATCATTAAGAATTCTTATTTACCTCTCTGCAATTTTCCAGTCCATTCTTCTCGCTTCGTGCACCCATGCCTCTCCTCTATCACTCCAATCATCCGATCAGGGGTTTTCCCCCCCGCCTTGCCCTGTAGTCAAGTGGCTTTCCGACTCCCTTGAGTCCAAATCCTCTTAAGGAAAAGGCTTGGATGGGAATTCAATTGCTGCACCACAAGGATTGAACCAGATCAGCCAACAAAGGGACAAAATCATTCTCCTTTCTCTTCCCCTTCCTTGCATACCTCTGCCCCATCTCCCCCCCATTCCTGCAACTGGATTGCAGTAAGACAAGTTGATTAGCTTAGCTGTAAGTCTGCAGCACATGGTCAGTGATTAATTACACTGACCCCCTCTCAAGCCTGGAACCATGTACATGCCATTGTTTTAAAGATTAAGGGCACTGAGTTTAAAACCCTTAACAGCTCCCCTTTATGTTAGACATAATGTGCATGCCAGTGGTATAACAGCTAAAAGGAGACTGAAGGTGGGAAATTAAAGTGGAAAAAAAAATGTATTCTTTCCATCAGATCGAGTTCACAATGAGGACATTTGGTGTGTGTGTTTGCTCTTTTCAACATTGATGCAAAAAGCATTTAGCAATACTTGAACAACTGCCCAGCTCAAGAACAAAGAGTCCACGAACAAAGAATGCTAAGGCATCATGGAACAAGTGCACACACATACACAAAGCCTAATTATAGTGATAGGGTTCAAACAAAACACATTCCAGTAGTCTGTGAGCTTTGCTGGCAAAAGTGGGATCAGTGGTGCAGAACACAGAGCTCTGACTGCCCCTGTGTGCTTCTCAGGTGATTATGATTCTCGTTGTGTATGTATGCTGTTTAGAGAGTGCCACGCACATGGCTACTATTTGACTCATCCAGCAGAAGCAGCACCTGCGTTAGAGCTGGAATGGCTGATATTGCAGGCTTGCTGCAGCTTAAAAGACCACATTCATCCTTATCCAGCGGACTGACTGACTGACTGGAAGAAATGTGTGTGTATATACAGTATAAGCGTTGGTGGGAGAAAGACTGAAGACCATGCATGTGCACACTGCATGAAGAGAGGTCATTGAGCAGGTCAAGGCAACACTGCTTTTAACATGGATTTTGATGTGCTGAGTCCAAATATGACTATTAAAATAGCTCTTTGGCTCAGTTTCCAAGATATTTAATTCTTTTTACATTTTGTACCTATGTATTGTTTGGATAGTTGTGTTTTAATCATACATTGTAAGCTTATGTGCTATCTGTATATGGTCAATTAATTTGATAATACATTGACAGGAAAAGTGAAGAGGGTCTGTATAGAGAAGACTTTATATTAGAAAGCATTGAAGGGTTGTTGCAACTCATTTGACTAAATGACTGTACTGAATTTATTTAGATCCCAGGTCAAGGTGATTTTGTTGGTTTCATCACGTCTGTTTATGGATGTCTCCACAACCAAATGTATTTAATTACTTGACAATGTAACTCACCAATAGAGGAAATGCAAGGGCGTTTCACTGTTACACAATGAAAGAAGAGAATGAAAAACGATTACTATTTTAATGTGCTTAAAAAAACTTTTTTATAGCATCACAAATTTCCTGCTACCATGAAGGTCAAATCCAAGGTCAGACAGACATAATATCTGAATTGGAAAATTGCTTTTCATACTTTATACGACTGCAGTTCATATGAGCAGTTCAATTTCTTTGAAATTGCACGAATAGTTTAAAAAGAGCAGCCATCTGAAAATTACACACATACCCACATTTGAGCAGTTTTTGCTAAAATTCTGAGGTAAATATGTATTTTAGTCATTTCTGGTCTCAGTTAAGAACATTTATGAAGCCTAGAATGGACCAATGACGTTAAGCAGCATTTTAATTTCAGTGACTCAAAGTTAGAAAAGTTTAATTTGGAAGCATTTTGGCTGTAGACTAACTAGTGTAACAATGAACAAGCAACATTTCAGAAGTACATATATGCCTGTGTGTGCTTGTGTACATCAAAGGCATTGTACACACGGTGTGTGTCTTTTCCTGCGGCACAGGTGTGTGCGTATAACAAACAGCGTGATGTAGCTCAGATGGGAGCCCCGTGAAGCTTTTGAAGTCCTTATTGTTGTTGACGAATGCGACTACATTTACTTATGAATGTGTTTTTAATGCAAATAAAATCTAATTCGACTCATCTGGCATTTCATGTGATATCCTGAGTTACAAAAGCATCTTTGCGCTCATGTGAGATGTTCTGGTAGTCAGCCCACTTTCAGAATGAACTGCAACTGTTTAATGAAACTAAATATAACAAAATGTCACTTTGCTGGTTGTGGAGTTTGAGATGAGTTTTGCCAGCAAATTGTTTTTGAATTTGGTGACACTATAAAAAGATAGTTTTATTAACTAATGCTTCTAGCTTATGGAGGTGAAGCGATAGGATATTAAGCATCAAGGAGTGCAGAATTGCACATCAGTTAAATGTTGTTGACCCCAAAGGGAGTGTGAGGATGTTATAAATGTCTGGCATTTATAACGTCCCCAACACCAAGTCAATGAATTACATTTCCTTGGATACTTATCAGTGTCGTGGCGCATGTATGAAAAAAACCAAATCACAGCTTGAGGCCGAAGAACGTGCTGAAAATGTTTTATCAAATTTACTTCACGGCTATATGCATACACTTTTATTTATCCACCCCATCATTTAGTACATCTTAGTCTATAATACTACTCTCAATATGAAAAACAGCTGGTGCAATGAATTACTTTAATATTGACTGATATGTCTGTTATCGTTGGCTAATTGTGTAGTCAGTGATTATCATACTGGACTTGAATTTCAGCGCAGGACTGCACATATTGTGCACAATCCTGTAACTCCTGTACTCTCGCCTTTATAATGCACACACTGCAGGACTAAGATGTGAATTTGGAGGCATGCAAACGTGGGCCTCTATCACGAGCTCAGATGGCATTTCCAGGAAATTGGCAATTGGTTAACAATGTTTAACATTAACTTCTGTACTTATTTCTGGTAAACCCATCAAGATTAAGGTGAAGCAGCCATCCAAAGAAGCAGAATCCTGTGGAGTGTTCAGAGGTGTTCACACATTGTTCCCCTGCATGAAAAAAAGATATAAAACATATCACATACTCAGACATACAATCTGTTTTAACTGTTTTAACTAATCTTTACTGAGGTGTGTTGCCATAGTTTTGATCAGGAAAAAAGTTGCTTTTTTTAAAGCCATTGTTTCTGACTGACTGCATCGAATAAGAAACTTAATGTAAAGAAATGACTCCCTTTATTTTTCCTCTGAATAGATAGTTGTGTTTACATATGAACTAGAGTGTGAGGCATTTACATTTTTAACCACTGATTTTTATTCCATCTTGCTTTTACTGCAGCAGTGGTGAGGGACATTGATTTTAGCAGTATTATTAAGTATTTTCACATACACAGTGAGGACTTGTCTCTGTGTGTGTGTGTGTGTGTGTGGGTGTGTGTGTGTGTGTGTGTGACTGCATTAACTAGGTGGGCCCAAAACACCCACCTATTATTTCTGGCTACCCACCCTGACATAGCAGGCTAGGACCAGTCCTGACCCGCCCTTTCCAAAGTGGATAAATCTTCGCTCTGGGAAGCATTTAAAGGGGGAATTCCCACCAATTTTGAAATATTAATCTCAGGCCATGATCATATAAGTTGTTTTTCACAACATGCCACAGTGCAGTGCAGTGCAGACTCCAGTATCCAAATATATTAAATTTCCAGTGATAGATCAAATCTTGACATTTGAGAAGATAGATGCAGCATTTTTGCTTTTTTTATTTTTTTGAAATGATTATTAATTGGTGAAACATTTAAACTACTTGCTCCTGCACTGATAAGAATTGTTTTGTATGCTTCCTGATGAAGAAAAGCTAATACGATTCATTATTCTCATAGTACACACAGCACATAGCACACAAACATCCAAAAATAATTGTGAAAGTATTTTCCATCCATCCAGCCTGTCCTCTTAGCAGGCTGATCCAAATACACGATAAAGAAAGACCTGTTTTCACTCTTGCTCTCCTTTACAGATGGACTTGGCACAGTCTGTAAGTATTCCTCTTTCCCAGCCTGCTGTCTGTCTGCTGGCTGCTGACAGCAGCTGAACACAGAACAGCTTCAGTTCAGGACCGCATGCTACTCAACCAAACCACGTATGCCTGCATCAAGTGAGCAGGAAATCTTTTGGCACCGAGAGGTAGTTAAAAATTGCATGCACTTAAATAGGAGTGAAAGTATGCACATGTTCCTGCCCACTGAGGTGAGCATTACATACCACAGCTGAAAGATGGGAACTCTTAAACAGGAAATGAGGAGGGGGAGAGAGTTATGCATGTTCTATGTTGTACTTCCTCTAATATACACTGCAGCTCCAGGGAGAACACACACTAAGTTAGCAACATAACTATTAATTTCCTGCTCATGCATAGACAGAAAGCTTATGTCTCATATAGTGTGCACCTGTGGCCTAAAAGTTAAGCTGATTGAGAATTAATGCAGTGCAGGTGAAAAACTGCACGGATACAGGGCCCTGATGCTGGATAAGTTTCATGTTATTTCAGGAGTGAGTGAATAGAGGAGGGTCACTGAGACCTTTCCAAAAGAATAGGCTTTTGTCATAATGCTAATGTTTCTCCCCAGGGTGTCCTGCAGGTGTAGTTATTTTGAGAAAGGTTGACCCAAGTGCTAAAGGTGTCTATTAATTATATGAAAAAACTAGAAGTTTCAGTAAAATAATTGCTGTCTCTCAGTGGAAGTGTGTTTTTCTCTTAGTGACAGCTGCAACTGCTTTTACCTGTTTTTGTTTGTCTGCTTTGAAGGACATTCACAAGGCACAAACAGTTTTGGTCCTCTAAAGTCCTTGGAAATTTCATCATGAAGTTTATTTTTGCTAACTAAAATGTAGTAAGCATTACAGCTAATAAAGGTACTCAACTGCCACAAAATTGAGGAACTAAAATACTGAATATTGAAAGACAAAACAGCCATCGTGGGCATATCTCAATCAGTTAGTAAATTCAATATGTGAAGGAAGGATGCTTTAAAACTCTAAAAAGGAAGCTAACCTGCCTCATTTAGTGAACAGTTTGGGAATAACAAGAACAACTTTAAAATCAAAGATTCAGCTTCCCTTTCAGCAGAGATTTGAAGTGTTGGCAAAACTTCTTTCCATTTTCAGTCTCTTAGTCTTACAGCAGTTACACAGTTGTGTGTAGATGGCTCAGCTCCATTTTGAGACCCTGTAAGTAGCTTGAGTCTCTGATATGTGGTATTCATGATATGGACTGTGCAGTCACTTCCAGCTAAATGGAGAAACTCCAGATTGTTCACATGGTGCTGCTTAGTGCTTTTTGGGTTACTATCTTTCAGATAGAGAATATGAAACCCGTTTTATATAATGCACTTAAAATACCCTCGCTTACTCCATTTGCTCTTCACTATGCTGCTCAGTGCGGGCTTTTTTTTTTTCTTTCTGAAGCTTCATATTTCTCTCTAGTCATGAGGGAAGAGAGCTGCTGTGCTGAAGCAAATCTTATAGTTTTCCCCCTTCTCAGCACAAGAGATGACTGGAAGGTAAAGCTTATTTCCCAGTGTGTTGAGTTTCACAGTTGACAAAGAATCTAGACTTCCCCGTGCATATCCGAAGCCGTTTACCGACACGGAGGATTTTTCACCAATTCCCAACCGGTATGCACAGGAGGCGTAGTGGAGAGGGCGGGATTCAGTGTAGGGAGCAGCAATGGTCTCAGCCTGGGAATCTGCAAAGGTCCTTCTTGTGCAAAAGGAAAAAAAAAAAGCCAGTTACAGTCCATAAGCCTGGATACCACAGCACTGAGGTATTTCTAAATAGAGCCATGTTGAAGCCACATGAGCTCCACATTGTTCCCCTCATTATGATATGTGGAAGTGCAGAGGGGCAGATTTCACAGTGAGAAGATTTGCATTAAGTTTACGTTAAATCTGATCAGCACATCAAGAGAAGCCACTTGACAGGCAGCCTTTAATTAGAGTGCTAAAATATTTAGCGGTCTGAGATGAATTGTGAGAGAATCCATATTCTTACACTGATGCACCCACAGAGACCCATAAATACAACACGGCAGCAAGATAAGAACATGATTCTTTGTAAAATTAGGTGATGTCTTACTTTTTAAAGAAAATGTATTGGATTTATTATCTGTTGCTGTCTAACTTAGCCTCAAAAGGCCACTGTTAGTGGTCTGCCAGCCTGTGGCCTTTTATTTATTTATTTTTGGAAACCATGAAATTGAATTTCTTCCTGTTGGGAAGTAATACTGTGAGGGAGAAAATCAGACTCAGCCCATGTTGTCTCTTACTGGTCTGTGGGAAGGAAAAAACAGAGGAGCATGTGGTGCTGGTTCAAAAGCAGCATGTTAGGGTAGGCAGGAGCCCACGTGTGCCGTTTGCATGGGACGAGTTAGAGTAATAAACTCTGGCAGCTGTGTTTGAAAGTAGCAATTAAATCCCTGCTGCCAGAAGGTGTTCATTGTTAGTGGGAGATATCAGAGTGAACTTTGACTTACTTCTCTTTGTTCTCGAAGAAATATTGCAGCCCTGCAAGGCTGCAGTTAGGCAAGACAGTGGCACTAGCTAAAATAAATGCTAACATCAGCATGATCATAATGACAGCATGCTAATGAGTAGCTCGTGTTCATCAGTTTAGTTTAGCGTGTTAGAATGCCCCAAACTAAAGCGAAAAAATTATTTGAACTGCTGATGATGCTATCTATCTGCTGAAGTTTTTCCACTTAAATATATTGAGATTTTCACTAAGAACCACCCGCACCCAAATGGCACACTGTGTGTTACCAAAGTCATTAGGATTCATCCTCTTAATAACATTAATTTAAATTCATTGTAAGCCATAGATCTTGAGATTTCACCAGTGACTGATGTGCCACAAGCATGTCTATAAAATGACTTGATTCAACATTTCAGTTCCTGTTCATCAACAAAAATCCCTCCAAAAGCAAGCAGTTTTAGGTCTCGGTACTCTCTCTGTAGGCAGAAAATGTTCCCACTGTGCAGTGAAGAGTTACAGTAGCTGATCTGTCATATTTCAGAAAATTGGTGTGTTTGCTGAGCAGCAAACGCTGAGACTGTGGCAGTCAGGCGACACCTGCGTGGAGCAGCAGCACTCGCAGAGCAGGCTGCCTCATTCGACTGCTCCACAGTTCAAGGCCATTTACTTAATCTTTTATAGGGACATAAAGTTGTAGAAGGTTGCACTCATCCTTTTAATGGTAGTATGCAAGAAAGGGTGCAGTATGAGGACTGGAAGGGTAACTCGTATTTTCACACCGAAGTAAAAATCTTTTTAGCCTCTTGTCCTGAACATCACTTATTTCAAGCCGACTGCACACCAGCATAAAACTGAAGGTAGTCGAGTAGCAGAACAGCTTTTGAAGATATTCAAATCCAGCTACTAGATACCGCTTGGGTTCTTACACACACATCTATACTTACTTAAAAAAAAAAAAAAGACTTGCAACCCTTTTCAAGCAAACATTTGCCTTCATTTATTCTGATGGATGAGTCTTTCACACAGTGCAAATGTGTGATTCATTAATTGGTACAGAGGAATAAGCGAGTCTTTGGGCAAACAGTCCATTGTTAGTGACATAAGTTTTTTTTTTTTTTTTTTTTAGTGCTATTTGCTCAGGAGTGGAGTATCAAACATTTCTTTAAATTGCAAACCTTCCTAAAAGTGGCCCACTTTCAGGTGTTATAAGGCCATGGTCTTTCACACAGTGCAGCATGGAGCGAATATCCCTGGTAGCTTGAGCTGGAAACCATTCCCGCTCCTGCCAGCTCCCTTATGGAGGGGCTTGAGCCCTGTGGAATGTACTGTATGCCTTTCTGTGTCAGACAGCCGTTTGTTTTGGAATGGGAGACGATGTGAATCTGAGCCGAATGCACCTACATGCTCTACTTGTGCTCACGTTGTTGAGGGTGGGGGCCTTTCACCTACAAGGGCAATGTGATCTCGTTCTTTAGGAGCACTGAGAAATTGAAATGCAGGAGGGGGGCGAAGGAATTTCCCATAGATACTGTACAGAGACAAGTCTTTTTCCAAGATGTCAAATTCATCAAACTGATTTCGTGCTTAAACTAAAAAAATCCCGTAAATATTTTACACACATAAGAAGCAATAATTGCAACAAGTTAAAGGTCAAAATGACAATGTAGGAGTTACTAAATCAAAAATGTAAACTTGTGTCATTGCGTGATGAGGCAACTTATAGAGAGGTTGATGTGGAAAAACTCCATAATGTCAACTCCAGACTGTTGCTCTCTTTCTTATTTCCTCTCTGTTGGCCTCACTCCCACCCACACACGCACTCACACACATGCTCACAGGGACTGTAACCCACCACAACTCTGCTGGAATAGCTCCAGACCTTTAGGGCTCAGAGAGAGTTTGATTTGTGTTGACTTCCTGCAGGAACTCCCCCCTCTTCTCAGCCCGCAGCTCAAAGACTATCAATTAGTTCCTTATTATGATCCCTGGGAGGGCAATAAAAGTTAGAGTGGGTTCAAAAGAGCACAAAGGCAGGCAGGCAGACAGGCAGACAGATATACACACACACGCACACACACACACTAACCTTTTCTGACCAGTTAGAGTTAGAGTTACAGTTTGGACATCCTCACTGGCAGTCCTGTGGGTGGCTGTTGCTGCCTCTTCTTCCTATTTACATTTTCCAAACAATGCTCACCGCCCACATAGATGACTCACAGAGACCCTTTTTCTGTCTGTCTTTGCTGTCAGTTTGTTCAGTCTTCGGCAGGTGTTTGTGGGACAAATGTAATGTTTGGATGTTTCGGGGGAATGATATCGTCACACAGCATCTGCAGCGAGCATTTAAAAGAAAATTAGTTGTAGATGTGAGAGGTTTATTTGAAGGTGAAAAGAAAAAATAGCCCAAATCTGCTTTCTGTGTTGACCTTTTTTTTTTCTCATATTCTCAACACTGAAAGTTCTGCCCATGTGTAATAATTTATCTCAATACAGCAAACAGTATGACGCATAATATGGTCCAACAGCTGTGACGAAGTTCAGGACTCAACCTGAGACTTTAAGGATGTGACTCTGTGTGACAGCCCACCTGCCTGAGGTAGAACAGTACGGATGGTGTTTTACTGTTGTAACTACTGTTATGCTAATTTTTGTTATCTCTATAAAAAGCCTCAACTTTATTTTTACTCTATGCACAAAACCCTATAGGGCTGCAGGTCTTTAATAAACTCAGAGGAAATACTCCTGCAGCAAACACAATGTCAGCTTCTGTTGCCGAACTACACAAAGCAGTGTAGTTCATCATGCTTCATGAAATGTCCCTGAGGAAAAGTTGGTGTTATTTCGCTCTACTACTGGGTTAGACCCCTTTTGCCTTCAGCTCTGCCTTAATTCTTCATGGCAATGATTCAACAAGGAGCTGGAATCAGATTGTGGTCCATATCAGCATGCTAGCATTATGCACTTGCTGCAGATTTGTTGGCACTATTGGATTGAGATCTGGTGACTGGGGAGTCCATATGAGTACAGTAAACTCATTGTCATGCTCAAGAAACCTAGTTTAGATGATTTGAGCTTTGTGACATGGTGCGTCATCCTGCTGGAAGCAGCCATGAGACACTGGTCATAAAGGGATGGACATGGAAAGCAAGGATAGTTAGGTTCACCTAGCTTGTGCTATTTTAAAGAATGCTCAATTGGTACTAAAGGACCCAAAGAAAATATTCCCCCCACCATTGCATCCATTGCTGCTGTAGCTCATCTGCTTCAAGGTTTGATGTGTGGTGCGTTCAGAGGTGCTCTTCTGTATATCTTGGTTGTATGCCATGCCAGGTCACTTAAATCACCTTACTTCCATATTCTGATGCTCAGTTGGAACTTTAGCAGGTTATCTTGACCATTTCTATGCTTAGGATTAGATGTTTGTGTAAACAGCAGGTGAACAGCTGTACCTAATGAAGTAACCAGTGAATGTGTGGTCACTGTTAGAACAGACATGACTTTGGGTGGGAATTGTGCTGCTTTTAATTGTAGTGGACGCAGGATCGTTTGGCTGTGAGCGAAGGACTGTTGATGTTTATTATATGTCACGACTAATTAAGTGCGATTTAAATATCATGACTATACTAAACACAAACTGTTGGATTTTTTAATTACAGAATTTTTAAATCGCAGTTTTATTTTGAGCTGCTATTTTAGTAGTTGCTGCTGTAATGCTTCGCTAGATGCAAATAGAAACGTCACTCTGCAACAGTGTTTTGATTTCAGGTGAATTATTTGTTATTGTGAAACTAACCACTTAACTACCCTTAATTTAAAAGGCTCTACCCTTAAATTTAAGAGTAAACAGGTGCAACAGGTTGCAGGACTATTACTTAGACTTCTTGACATCTGCAATAATGCCTCCACTGAGCGATTCTTTGCCTCGCCCTCTTTTTCTGCCTCAAAGGTGTAGGAGGGCACCTCTCATATGCTCCTCTCAGCTTGCGTTCTCTCTTTATTTCCACTGGTTTTGTCCTGTCTGCTGTGAAGTACAGGTTAGGAAGAAACCCGTGGAAGGAAAAAGAGAGTGGGCTCGGTTTGTCGACAGCGGAGTGAAACAGGGCAGAGCATGGGTGCTGCTTGCCAGCCTGCGTTGCTGTATTGACCTCCTGTATTGAACTGCAGCAGGCCAAGTAGAACAGATAAAGTAAAGTCCAGCAGGCCAATCTGCCATCTTTACTTTGTTAATTGGGGATTAACACACTATTTATTTCACTGTCTTTCTCACACACGCCTTCCCCAAGCCAACAGCACACTCCATAGAGTGAAACTAATGCAGGATGCACATGAAGAACCTTGGTATTATGAAACTTAATGCATCTGAACGAATAAGAGGCAAAGAGATCCTTCAGTAATCATGTAGTAAATTAGGACTCAAGGCGGAGTGCCAGCTTATACCAGCTTCAAGTTGCTGGGAGGTGGTTTTTATTTTCCTTTAAATCAGAAATATTCAGTCTTCTCCTGCTTTCAGTCTTCATGCTAATCTCACTGGCTGTACAGACAATACAGATCCATATAAGAATGCTATTAATCGTCTCATGTAACCGACTGCAAGAAAGCAAAGAACATAAACTTTTCAGTCTAGGACAGCTGAATGCTTCAAAGCCTAAACTCTTGCTGTGGTAATCGGTGTCCAAATCGATGAATGCTCATACTCACTTATTATTAGTGATTCTTAGGCAAAGATGATTAATCTTATTACATCTCAGCTCTGCCACTGAGACTGTGGCACGAGACGGCACATGGCAGGTTTTTCATTTGCAGCTATTATGCTGGAAAGATGTCAGAAAAAGCAAAGCATCTCAGTGCAGTCTTGAGATGCTTCGCTTGCTTTGTTAGCACACTTTACATGCTAACAAATGATGACATTAGGGTTACCAGCCTTGGATATAATTATGTTATTGTAGGTCCATCTCTCCACATTCTCTGATTCTGAAACACAGCAAGCCTTTAAGAACCACTTAACATTCAAATTTGCTCAATAATAAATCATTAATATGATGCAGCACTGCTTCACCAGTGTAAATTTGCTCCCTGAAACAATGTCTAATAAAAGACTGGAAATGTATTAAGCTGAAGGAATATTTGAAAGTGGCTAGCGTAAGTGCATATACTCTAGATATTCTGATTAAATATTGAGAAGGGACTTGTGAAGCACAAAGACATGTGCAGTGCAATGACAGTGCTTGAAAAGCAGTGTTTTTTTTTCCCCTCCTCTGTGGTAGTTCTTTTCTAGGCTCCTTGTAGTTCTGTGGTAGACTTAAAAAATAGTTAAGAACCAGAGAGAGCATCGGACCGATGAGGAAAGATCTGAGACGCTGTCTGTCTGCTGGCCCCTGTGCACTTGTTTTCCACATTTTCTTCTCTCTGAAGTTGGTGTTATGATGTGTGTCTGTGTATTCATCTCACGCCTTCAAGATGTGAGAGCTGGATAAGGGTGTGTGTGTGTGTGTGTGTGTGTGTGTGTGTGTGTGTGTGTGTGTGTGTGTGTGTGTGTGTGTGTGTGCGCGCGTGTGCCAGTGTTGGCACATATGTATGTCCCATGGGTTCTTTCATGGACACGCATATGCTTGTGTGTGTGTATGTGTGTGTGTGTGTGTGTGTGTGTGTGTGTGTGTGTCTGCATTCCTTTGAGGAACAATATTTCCCCTGGCCTGAATTGGAGCTGAGCTAATATTTGTTGTGTTTGGAGAGAGCGGTGTGTCAACAGTAGAAAGTCAGCGCCCAGGCACAGATGACTCCATTTCACCCATATGTATCCCCTCATTCCTTCTGTCCCGTCTCTTATAGAGAAAGAGAGTTGCAAATATTACATTGACATACTGTAAGCACATATAGTCCTGCTGCCTTTCAAGCCCTGCTGGGCATGGACTTAGTGATTTTGACAGGCTTTTAGCAGGGCATCCTCAGGCTACAGGATTCTCTTCAGCAGTGGCTTATTACCCCCTTGCCTCCCTCTCTCTTTTCTCATCCTCTCCCTCATTTGTCCACCCCCACTCTCTCTTTTGTCATCACTCTCTTTTCTCATTGCCCTCCTTCTCTGTCATCTATGTTTTGTCCAATCCTGGTCTTTAGATTTTCGTGCATTTGTCGATCAACAGGTTAACCAGACAAAGTGACAAGGAGACACAGACAGACGGACCGCCTGCTGGCTTATTAGTTCATTATCAGGCAGAGGTGCCAGATACAGCAGCCCTTCACAACTAAGAGAGGATACATTGCAAGCTACTACCTCATTATTGGCAGCTCGCCCTCCTTTATGCTTGCTTTCACTTGCTGCCTTTTTGTCAATCCCTTTGTCTTTCACCGTCTGGGAGCTCGGTCAGACTGTGTAGGATCTGCTTGTTAAGGTGTCCAAATGAGACTGTGTGTGTGTGTGTGTGTGTGTGTGTGTGTGTGTGTGTGTGTGTGTGTGTGTGTGTGTGTGTGTGTGTGTGTGTGTGTGTGTGTGTCTAGACAGTGCCCTTATGTGTCACGGTGTATGGGAAGTCACAAGGCTCTACTAATTATTCACTGTGATGATGACAACGTTTGGTTAGTTCTATCAAAGAGCCGATTTCTGCACAAATAAATAAGGCAAAGGGCCAGCTGCTCTAAGATTTGGTCTTGAAACTACAGTTAGATGATGTTAGACGGTCAGGTATATTATAGTATTATAACTTTTGATGAACAGCATCCTCTGAAGCCACAAGTGCTTACTGTGGTAACAGTGCCATAAAAAAAAAAAAAAAAAAGAGTTGGGTGGGCGTACTGTAGGTATATAGGCAGAAAACAGCTCTGTATTAAAATGCAAGGGATCAGGCACTAGTAGCTGAAACAGCACATCACCACCAACACAAATTTGATTTACCACTGCAGAGTGACGGGGAGACACAGACAGACAGACCTCCTGCCACATGATGTTGCCTGGCAATGTGTCAAAAATCGAACCCAGCTCGTTGTAAGGAAGACTGCCGGAGCCTGTGTATCCTGTTATTACTGATACAGTACTGTGCAAAAGTATTGAGCCACCCCTCATTTTGTTATATTTTGTTAGGAAAATGAGAAATAGAAGAAAATACAGTACATTTGTCCAGTTTCCTCAGAGATATGTCACGTATTTGGCTAATAGCTCTTTGGGAATTACCTTGCTGGTGCAAAAGTACTATTTTATGTCCATCAAACTGTATTAGCTCTGGCTTTTTTTTTTTTTTTTTTGGAGGTTCTCATTATTTTAGTTCAAAGATGCAATTTAGAATTGGTTCTTTGGTAAGTTGTCTGTTATCTATAGACAACAATGGTTCATCCTGTGAGTCAGGTGCCTTTTGTATGCTTAAATGATTCATAGGTCAGTGTTAAGTGGCTTAACAAAAAAAAACATTCCTCAGGTACAAGGACTGGACTGAAAATGAGTGAAAAGGAAGCCACTGTTCAAGCAAACACTTTGAAAGACCTTCAGAAAGACTGGAGAACTATTGATCAAGACCATTTTGAAAGATTAGAGTAACGTCTGGCTCCTTGGAAGGAAAATATAAAGAAACGAGGGGTGGCTCAAGATTTCTGCACACTCCTGAAGAAGGCAGGTATTCAGTACTTGTATTAGCACCAAGCAGAGTTAATAATGTCATATGTGTTCGTGTGCAGGCTTGTGTGAATGATGAAAAGACCATACTGATAGTCTGCATCCGGTAGATTTATTTATTTATTTTTTTGCACATTTTAACTGAGGCCTTTTTTCTTACTTGTCTTTTTAAATTGCCGCCTTTGTGAATGTCTACTGTAGTGAACAGTGACAGTTTACCCTTCTCTGTCTGACACAGACTCCTTTTCAGTCCACTAGAGTGCATACGGTTTAAAGTCAAAGAATAAAGCTTATAAATACACGACTGGCAGAAAGTAACCTCAGACCCATCCATCCATTTCCTTCCACTTACCCAATTCAGGGTCACGGGGGTGAGAGCCAGGGTATGTATGTGTGTATATATATATATATATATATATATATATATATATATATATATATATATATATATATATATATATATATAAAACTTTTCTGCCACACCAATAAACATAGTAACTTAAATTTCACATCAGTCTTCAGATGGATTTAATAGGTACTTCTTGAGGAAAAGGACAGTGTGTTGGTTTCTAAGAAGCAATGGGTCAGTAATCTCTGATTTGATCTTTTGCTGTGTAATAGATGGATTTATGAAATTGTTGCTAAATTGGATATTTCCTATTAGTTCTATATCACTACCCCTTCCTGCCCTGATTCGTTTTTACAGCACTATGGGACTTTTTAGATAACTGCCGCTTAGATTGGAGCAGCAACACAACAATGAAGCAGCGTAATAAAAAGTGGACTTCTGCAAATCTATTTACTAACAATTTTTTCGGTGTGTGTCCTTTAGTTGGTGGCAGATTGATGTCTGGGTCAGCTTAAAGCCTGCGATAAGAGCTAAAAGCAGAAAACAAACTGTAAATGTCACTGGATTGATAAAGAGAGCAAAGTTTATCAGGGCTCCTGTCTGTGCACACACTTTTCTGTGTTACTGATAAAGTCAGCTTTATCAAGTTTATATTGTGTAGACTCACAAGAACACATGCTTGCTAGTTTCTGTGTCTCCCTATGTGTCAGATAAAGTCACTGAAGTTTATCGAGGTCAGACCTTTTTGTCCTCTCCAATCTGTACTGATTTTGTGTTGCAGTGAAGCTTGCACAGTTGATCCACTCTAATCCAGAAGCTTTGTTCACACTGTTGTGTACCTACAAGTCTGAAATATAAAAAGGAAAAAAGTCTCTGCATGTCTGAAAGGTAGCATAAATCTCTGAGATTTTGCTGTCTGCTTTTGAGAGTTGTGTCATTGCAGTTCGATGTAGCCTTGTTGTAAACTCATGAGTGCAGCGCACTTAAATGGATTTTGCATGTGAACTGTTTGAAATTTGGACAAAAAAATGAGAAATCAGTGGTTACAGATATTATATCATGAATAGTTTCTGTTTACTATTAGCTGAAATTCTACACACAAAATGATCAAATGTGCTACCACAAAAATGTTTAACACTAATTGTATCTCCAGGGACTTTCCAGCAAAGAAAGAAAAAAATAGACTATAATTAGCTACTTAAATATATCTCACTATGCTTCTTATTCATTCAAGAGTTTAATACCTGCCTTCTTTTCTTTACAAGTTTAGTTTGGTGGTGGTTTGTAATGTTATATGCTCAATTGCTCGCTCTAATATGTGTTTGATGCATATTCACTGAATGCTCTTGCATACATTTGTAAAACGAGTACTCGTGTGTGTGTGTGCGTGTGTGTGTGTGTGTGTGTGTGTGTGTGTGTGTGTGTGTGTGTGTGTGTGCGTGTGTGTGTGTGTGTGTGTGTGTGTGTGTGTGTGGCCTCAATCTCATTAGTGCTCTTTGTCACCATTTAATCTGTGGCCTGCCTCCTTTTGGTCTATTGTGCTCATATCTGCAGTGCATAAAGACCCATAGACCGGTGGGGGGGTTGGAGGAGAGGGCAGCAAGAAAGGTTAAGATAAAGTTGCTTTGAACAAATTCTCTCTTTGATCAGGTGGTTCAGTGGTGAAAGGCCTTTATCCCACAAGTCAGAGGCAGTTGTGAGAGGAGAGATGGATAAACGTATTGTTCTGTTTCATCTCCCTTCTGTCTTTCTGTATTCTCTTTCACACTGCTGTGTACTCCCTGCCTCTTTGTTATGGAGAGTGACTGTGTGGAGACGCCAAACACATATGTGCACACAATGACTTTAAAGCAACTCAGACAACACTCGCGTTAGAATAATTGTAATTGGAAATGCCGAGAAACATGAGGAATGCATCTGAAAGAAAACATTTTTTTTTTCCCTGTCCTTGCATCTTGTTTTTATTCCCTGGAGTAAGAGCATTTAAATAAGCGAAGATGTCATGTGTGAAGGTTTGCTGCTTTAAAGCGTTTCACTGCAAGTTTAATATATTTGCATTTTTGACTTCTGAGCATGCAAAATGAGCAGCTCAAACAAGGTGTGCTAAAACACAGAACATGCAAAGCTGGCATAAATGGGAGGTTCTGGCCAATTTTCCTTAGAAAATTGCTAAAGCAATTGATTTCCTCCAGTCCTACCAGTTTTTTTTAATATATATCATCAATGCAGAGCTGTAGCAACCAGCTAAATGGGTGCAAATACACACATACACAGGAGCAATGTATAGTGGGGTCTTTTGAAAGCAGGACTGTTAGTATAGAAGGGGCAGCACAGCCAAACACAGATTGGTGAATAGATGTTGCCATGGATGCGTTTATAGCTAGTCCAGTCACACACACTCAGCAAAACATGTAACTAGCAGCACGTCTAAAACACACACCTGTTGGTATGTTTAAATCCATCTTGTTTTCTTATTTTTATTTCTTGTTAGAATTTAAACTTACACGCCACGTGAGGAGGTGCTTTTTAAACACAGATTCACTGTTAAACCCTGTTCTTTTCAGCCAATCACTCCATTAAGCCAGAACACAAACATTCCCACTACTGTGAGCTGTTGTCTAGGTGATGATGCTGTGAGAGGAGCTACATGTTCTGACTGGATAGTCATCTGTGCTGCTGTGGACGAGTGTTATTATCGACTCGAGCAGTTCAGCTCTAGTGATGGCAATGTCAATCTGTCCACAATTATGGTCAAAATATTTCAGCAAATATTGACTGAATAATTATCCTAATGACTCCGGGGATCCCTTTTAACGTTTTCTCTCAACCTTTAAATGTGTTGTTTACCTACAACCCTGTTTTTAAAAAAAAAAAAAAGTAATCTATTTCTAAATAGAAATAGATTACTGTGATTAGTAGATCAATTTAAATCCTGTACTTAACAAATGGCACAAAGACAACATATTGTTAAAAATTAGAAGTTTGTGTTCATTTAGAGCCCAGCCAGTTTATCAGCAGCTATAAAAAAAAATTATATAGGGCGATGTTTTTGAATATAGGATTTTTAAATGACCAAATATCTGTAGTGGGCTCTAATTTTAAATTGAATTGTTTGCATTGCTTTTGTGAGCTGTGTTATGATGTTAAAGGTAGCATTTAGCTCAAAATACAGTTGTAGCACTTGCTTAAACTTAGATATATGTAAGGTGATCTGTTGACAGTAGATATTTTTCTTATGCATATATTACATCTAATGTAATGAAAATGTCTACTTTTAGAAACTAAAACCTGTTATTTTTTTTTTATCAACTTTGTATTTCCTTCTTCAGAAGTTTCAGTGATAGCGATTTTGCATTGCTACAATAGAGGTGTTTATTTCTGGCATTTAAAAAAAAATCTAAAGTGTACTAAAAGCAAAAAGGCTGTTAATGATTTTAAATGCTTCAAAATATTTTTAAAAAGCCAGACACTAGATTTTGATTTATTGAAATGTTAAGTGTATGATACTGAAATTATAACCAGGGAAAATGTTCATGTGATGCGCAGAATGAAAACATACACCTGTATGTGGACATTAAATGAGATGTATAATAAAAGTGACACGAGTCCTCAACTCCTCGTTATCTTGTTATTTTGCAGATAGCACAAGCAGCCAAGACTTCCTCCCAGGCTGATGACTTATACCTGGATGACACAGGATCAGGAGGTTACTACCCTGAAGATGATGATGACTTTAACTCAGGGTCTGGCTCAGGTAAGGCACATTTACACATATAGGGTGAAAACACTCTCTCACAGGCTCAGCAGGCAATCACTCAGAGGCCTGACGACATCCATTCTCCTGTCCACCGCTTGTAAATTTTATGCGCACCAAGTTTTTCGACTTTAACCAGCAGACTTAGGCTGTGTCATATTTTTTTCCCCCTTCTCTTTTTTTTTTAATCGCCCTCCTTTCTCGCTTTTGTCTGTTCTTTGTTCACTGCCTCTCTCTCACTCGATTTTAAATTAAGATTGCCTTGTCACCAAGACTGCTGTGGGCAAGTGTGCAAATTTTATGTGTATTTTTTATTAGCTCCTTTGCTCTGCTTGCCTTAAGCACCTTTTATAACACTCATTCCTTGGTCAAACGTAACTCTTCTTTCTAAGACAGTTGTACAGCTACATTGAGAAAAGGTCAGACTAGGTAAAAGGAGAACAGATTGTGATCAATAACCTATTCAATTCTGTACACAGTGTATAGCCCATTACTCTGCTCTGCCACTCTATATTCAATTGGAGATTAAAACTGCATTAAAATTAATTCCACTAGTGTGAAGTTAGGCAATAATGATATAATGTAAATCCATATTTTACCTGTTTGCATATGTATGTATGCAATTACATTTTATACTGTATTATAATATCCAGTGAAACAAATTTTCTGTAAAGAATACAACAGGACTTACATTAACCAGATACTTTTACTCATTAGTCTTTTATTTCATGACTAATTACACCGTCATTCTCCTAGGTGGAGGTGAAGAAGTGGTAGAAGAAACAGCGACTGTCACTATGGTTTATATTGAGCCCAGTGTAGCACAACCTACCCAAGACTCCACGAAAGATTTCACCCCGAGAATGGACACAGCCACGGTTAGAGTAAAACCCAGGCAGAACACACCCAGGAAACCATTCACAACAAAGGTAAGACGCCACTTTAAAAAGTCCTGTGACATATAAATAACACCAAGCAAGAGCTTAGATAGCAATTGATGCAGTTGGTGACTCAAAGTGGGTGGGATTGAAATTACTACCAGCGGGCATGTAGAAGTCAATCAGATATTAAGCTGCAGAAGAGACCGTTCTCCTTACGAAGGATAATTTCACCCTTTAAAGCCTCAGTCACGCAGGCCTAGAGACAGGCTGGCAACCCCCGGCAACCTAAAATCAGTCTCAAAGAAGGCGCTGCACCAAAAACCTCATTGTGATTGCTTTGGTCGCAACCAGATTGCTGCAGTTGCCCATATTTTGCTTGGAAGATACTGACTTCTGTGCAGACTATTCTCTGAGCTGCAGTGAAACTTGAAAAATTGCAATGCAACCTGGAAATGGCAATGGCTTTTCAAACAAATCAGTTTCAAAGGTAAGGCGAATGGTCTCTATTTCCAGTTTTGCACTTTTTCACAGTTTGATTACTGCTTTATGAGCACTTGGTGAGTGTTTGCAGACAAGTTGGTGTCTTCCATGCCATGCACCTAAACCTTCTAGCAACCAATGCAATCGCAACACAGTATACCTCCTTATGACCAGTTTCACCTACTGACTGCAAGCAGACTCCAGCAACTGGTGGTTGCACACAGGTCACCGATGGGTCTCTAGGCCAGTGTGACTGACATATCCCTGGTAAAACAAATGAAAATGTACTTTTTTTTTTTTTTTTTTGCTTTTGTTTTTACAGTTGGGGCTTTGAATAGATTAATCAGTCATTTAAGTGTTTGTATCTACTGTACTTAAAGGATGCTACTGATGTAAAATCTTGCTGTGTGCTTTTTTTGGAAAGCAGCTATATTTTATGATGCCACTTTGTGACCCAGTCTTTTATAGTCATGGTCACTCATCTGTAACTGTCGTGACTCAACAGAGAATAACACACTACCTCAGTATGTCTTTAGCTGACCCACTATGCCATGAAATCCCCTGTAATACCAGGAGCTGCAAGGTTGCTTTCAGGATAAAGATAAAGTGCTCACGTCAGTTCTCACTGTTTTCGCCCTGTTGCAAATTATGGGGGATTACATCTCTCTCGGACATAATCACATATTCTGGAAGCATCCTAGATTTCATTTCTGTGTTGCACTCTTACTGTAACATGCTGAATACTACATCTGTTTGGGATTAGTCATCAAGGTCTCAACCCCCTAAGCCTACCTGGATGCAGTCCATCACCCCCACCCCCACCCCACCCCCCCCCCCCCCCCCCCCCCCTTGCTACTGTCCATGGCCCTTAGGCCAAACTCACTGACTCACTTCCATTTTGGCACTTTGCATCCTTCTTACTGGTGTTGGAAAAAATATGGGGTGCATGGGCCCAGATACTTTGCCTCAGTTTTTTAGTCATTTAAGAAGAAAAAGCCTTGGGGTCACTGGCTGGATTTGCATACTTTTCCTGAGAGTTCCACTAATCTCTTTAGGCGATCTGGATTTGTTACATTTTCATTTTTGGTTAGCCTTCATAGGTTTCCCTGGCCAGATTCCATTTTAGCCCTGCCCCACCTTATGAGTAGACAGCCAAGCTGAATGGACCGCATTTCTTTTTTCTCCAAGGTGAATATGTGGGGAAACACAGGCATTTTGCTTTCTTGTAAGGGTGACCCGTCACATGATTGGATCCTTGCTAAGGCCAACAGCTTGTTAGTGTAGTTTTGCATACAGCATAAACTGCTTACTAGACAATGAATAAAGGTAAAAACATTTGCTTAACAGCACCTCTGAAATCTTGTTGACACTCTAAGTTTTCCAGCAAATAGGAAATATCCCACATGAACCCTTTTTATCCATCAGTTTTTCTATAGCAAGATATCATGGTAGGCATATTTTTTTTTGTTTTATCCTCCAACTGTTTCCATTCTTTATGTTAAACTAAGCTAAATGGGTGCTGGTTTTAATTTCATATATGAGCTTTATATCAATCTTCTCATCTACCAAAAATTCAAAGGAGGAAACAAAATGGTTCCAAAAATATTAAACACATTCTAATATGCCTCAGAGGGATTTGGGCAGAAAAACCTATGTACCCTCTAAAAACAAACAAGGACTATAAGAGGAATTTAAGTTAGTCAGCTGGGCAGCCCTGAACTGTTTTCTTCTTCTTACCTTTTTTTTAAACTCTCTTTTGACTCTTTCCTCACGTTCTCCTCACCCAGGCATCAGTGCCAGATACAGAGGGCATGCAGAGGACTAGCACGACGAGTGCCCCCGGCTCACCTCCAGATCCCGTTGAGGTCCACACTGAAAACCTCTTCCAGAGGACAGAGGTGTTGGCAGGTATGTGTCATAGTAAGCTACAGCAGTGTGCAAAAATTTTGAGCCACCTCTCATTTCTTTTGATATTTTGCTTCCAAGGAGCCAGACCTTTGGTATTTTTTTTAAAGTGGTCTTGAGCAAAAGTTCTTCAGGTTTTCTCGTGGACATTCTTCTTTGGACACTGGCTGCACTCATTTTAATTTTAGTCCTTATATTTGACCATTTTTTATTTGTTAAGCCACTTAACACTGTCCTATGTGTCATTGAAACTCAAGGGAGGAACCTGTGTTGTGTAAAAGACAACTTAGCAATGAACCAATTTTAAAATTGTATCTTTAGGCACTTTGTTATTAGCAGCCTGTTACATAAACACATAATTTGTTCCTATTTTGTTCCTATTTCTTTAGTTAAATCTACTACAATGGTCAAAGATGACAGTTTAACAGGCATAAAATAGTATTTTTGTACCAAAAAGGTGATTCTCAAAGAGTTGTTAGTTGAAAACTTGGCATATCTCAACATGGTAATGCAGTAAACGCATACCTGGATAGCAAAAATACACAATGGGACACCATCACCATTATGGATTGGCCTCCACAGAGTCCAAACCTCAACATTATTAAAGTAGTGTGGGATCATCTTGACAGAAAATGGAACAAAAGGCATCCAACATCCAAAGAAGAGCTCTGAATGTTCATAGCACATAAACTTGGAACACTGCCATGAACTGTCTGCATATGAGTGTTTCTTAAAGGAACAGACTTAAATTTGGAGATAATAAGCTTGCATAATAAACTTAGCACAAAAAGAAAGGAATTTTTTTCGTAACAATGCTTCTCGACTCACGTTTTGAGCTGACTGAAGCCATCCCACAACAGTGTGTGAGCAGCATGAGAAGGTGGTGCCAGGCTGAATGAATAAATATGTCTTGATTTTTCAGACTTCAATCAATTAAACGACACCAAACAAGAGTCAATAGCAGAATAAGCTGTTTGGCACTGGCAGAGAGGGTTTGGCAAGTTTTTCATGGGTTCAACCCACATATTCAACTCTGCAAATGCATTTTCCTTATATATGTGGCTCCATTTTAAGGGGAAATAAACAGGTTTTCCAATGGTATAAGATTTATTGCCAAGAAGCATCGTTATAATAAGGAAATAATCGACCAAACACACTTTTTGTGCTAAGTTTATTTATATTTTTTATCAGTGTTTCTGGTATGCCAATTTGTTAAGTTTGATCAGAGACAAGTTAGTTCTTTCCCCAAAATGTCAAACTGTTCCTTCAAAATTTCATCAACATCATTATGTTCTTTGATGTGTATGAGTAGTTACTGAGCTTTCCATCTAATCTTTATTATGTGAGCATATTTTCAGTAAACAATCTCAGAAATCTCGGTAATATTTTCCCTGAAGTCTCTCGCCTGAACCACTCCTCAGAATAACTGCTTCATAAACGTTCCTCTGTGGGACCTCGCAGAGTTCAGAGCATTGTGGACGTTTCAGATGTCTGTTACTCGCTTTGAATGCATAAAAGATGGTGGAAAGAAAAACTTCTGACTCAAAACCACCGTGCTCTCTGATGTTGTATCTGTATCCTTGCATGTCTGGAGCAAACCTTGATTGGCACCTACTTTACTGCGATATCCATCTGGTGTTGGCAATATGCAGAAACAACATCAACAAGGACAAATCAGGACACCCTCAAAGACTTTTCATTTCTCTGCTACTGATCAACTCACTCCATCTTTGGCACATTGCTCTTGGATTGTGATAGGAAAAAATATTATTGCACTCAGTCTTTGGATAAGGCCTTAAAAAAAACTGAAAAATAGCACCCCCCGCTCCCCAACCCCCCACCAAAACCCAGTCTTTATCTCTCTTCTCCACCTTCTTCTCTTCCTCTAGATTATAATCATTACTCTTCATCCCCCTTGTGACTTCTAAAAAAAAATAATTGCCCATAATGTAATTTTCTTTTATTCTCTCTGTATTGCATTACTGCTTCTTGGAACTCAGCACTTGGATGTTTAGCCAGGTCTTTACCCATGAGAGAGAAGGGCTAGGCAACAAGTGGAAACCTAAGGTGCAGACGAGGGCAGATTGTAACACCAGGAGAGACCTTAAATAGATTTAGAAGCTATAAAGAACCTCATGCAGGCATAATTGAAAGGGAGGATTTCAGGGTGTGTGGATTTAATTCCGAATTCCCTGATGCTAGTCTGCTGTTAGCCCACTGGTTTACTGTACAATATGCCCTCCACAGAAAGTCTAACTTCGAGTATCTCCAAACTATATTTCAGTGTCCTGAGTGGATACCTCTTGAGACATCTTTTTACAGATCAGCATGGACATAATATATAATACAGGATGGCTGCTGAAAATATGAACTCATCAGGTGGTAGAAAAATAACTTTCAGGCTTAAAAAAAGAAAATTAGATTTAAAGTCACAAAAAACATGATATAGTTTAATAGTGAAACATCCCATACCTAGTACAAAGCCTGAAGCAGAAATGTCTAAGCTCTTAAAGATATTTAGAGACAGCAACCGTAATAATATTACACAATCCAATTTCTGGAGAAATTGCAGTGGAATTGTTGCTTTTCTTCGACTTTGGCTTGCTTTTAAAAAGAGGTAAAAAGTTTGGCTAAAAAAGTTTAAGGGAGATGGCACCTAGGAAAAAAAAAGTGGCTGGCAACATTAGGTGTACCCAATAAAGCAGCCACAGGTGTACCTAATAAAGTGACCACATGCGTACCTAATTGTATAATACAGTATCTAATAAGAAATAAAATGGCATCAGTGGCCGCTTTATTAGGTGCATCTAATGTAGTGGCCATTGATATATTTAATAATGGTTTGCTTAAAAATGCCTACCTAATAATAAAGTGCTCGTCCACTTTAAATGTCACAACATTAACATTATATCAGAACCATTGCTGGGCCAGGGTGAGGGTGTGTATGTTGGTTACGTTCTGGCTGTTGGTCAGTTAAAGCACTGCTGTTCTGTTTGGTGTTAATGGCCTATTTTTGTTTGCACTCCCCTGCTGGATTTATTTGCCTGACTTTTAATGATCTAGCCAACGCCACAAGCTTTTTCCTCTAAAACCTCAATCGGCAGTCACTGAATGGAAAATAAACCTTGATGAACCAACAGCCGATGGACTCTGCGTACTAATCAAGGATAGGAGCTCGAATAGCCTCCTAACAGAACACTACGTTTTAAACTCGGCAACACGTTGGAAGAGGTGAAATTAAGCGTTAAGACTGACTGACTCTGTGTCTCCTGAGACAAATTGCCGTTTTTCCCATTGACATGAAGTAACCGCATTAGTCTGAGCAATCACCTGTGAGGGCTGCAGCCTGATTTCAACACATTTAAAACCATCAATTTTGAGCATTTGCTGTTGGATTACATTCATACGGAAACTTGCTAAAACAGTACCAGCAACAGCTGCTAAAGTAAACTGTTGTGCAACTGATTGCACAGGATAGAAGACTCAAATAATCTTATGACTGATTCATTTGGATAGACTGTATTTAAGCTCTTATTTTCCACATGCACAGTAGCATTGATATCCTCCCTCCATTTCTTCCTCTGTCTCGCTCTCTCTCAGCTGTTATTGCAGGTGGTGTTATTGGCTTCCTGTTTGCCATCTTCCTCATTCTCCTCCTGGTCTACCGCATGAGGAAGAAGGATGAGGGCAGCTATGACTTGGGAGAGAGGAAACCCTCTGGCGCGGCCTATCAGAAGGCCCCAACCAAGGAGTTTTATGCATAAAACCCGCTCTCCCATCACCAGATCAGCAAATCACGAAGGACTGTGAGCAGCGCAGTCCAACAACAGCAAACCTGCTCAAACACAAGAAACAACAACAAAATGTTTTAAAGTTGATTAAAGGTAAAATAGGAAAGCTTTTGCATAGAGTAATGTAATTATGACCTTTTCTTTCTTTCTTTCATTCTTTTTTTTTTTTAAATGAAAACCAAGCATTTCTCATTTTAAGGCATCTGAGTATATTTAAGCATTTTGTGTATTATTTGAAAAGGCTGAAAAAATAAAAACAGGATGTGTAAAGTTGAGGCAACTGACCGCATCTGTGTTCTGGAGCCGTTTTTAGTCGCTGACTACTTTTAACTGTAGCAGTATGTTATTTTGTAAAGGAAAAAAAAAAAAGTTAAGTGGAAATAATTGAATATAATTATTCTGTATCGAACCTACTTTCTTTTTTTTTGTTTGTTTGTTTGTTTGTTTTGTCCTAGCATGTCTGATGTTGATCTCTAAAAGGTGTATTACATTAATTTATCGTTTCTCTGACGTTTTAAAAAAAAAAAATGCCTTTATAGTTTTGATGAAGCTCTTTGGTCTTCACATTAACGCTGTTAACAGTCAATGTTAATGTTCTCCCTTCAGGTTACAATGTTTATTATTTGCTCTCATATCCGTTTTTGGTCAAATGTGAGCATGTCATCATGTCATGTTAATTTGTATATTCTCAGTGTAGCCCTATTTTTTTTTTTTTTCTTCAATACACAGGATCTTTTAAAAGAAAAAAATGTGTGGGCTCAAGCAAATCCACAAACCTCTCTTCTTGTCTATTTAATTCATTCTCTTTCCACATTGTGCATTTACTGCTTTTGCTTTCCACTTGTTGTTGTCCAGCTTTGTGCGCATGTATGTGGAGCATTTCCTCTCCATGGCTTCTTGTGTTTTTGTCCCATAGCCCCCTCCTCCTCGATGTGTCCCTCAAGTTTAGTGACTGCACCCAGATTTTGCTAGCAGACTTTAACCTTTGTCCCCTCTCTGTCTCTCTGTTTCCCCCCAAACTCCCTCGCTCCTACCGTCTTTATAAACAGAGTGGAGCACAGCCAGTTGAGCTGTCAGTCCTCCTCCCTCCCCGGTTGCCTGGTGTCATTGTCTGTGTCCCAGCATAGGTACTTTAGACCCACAGATTTGCTCAGTGAAGGCCTGCTACTTCTTGGACACGAGGCTGGGCCTGAATCCTCGCATGCAGTGCACATCCTTTTGCAGCAAACGAAAGCAGAAGCACTCTTAGAAATCCAGTTTCTCTGAGTGAAATATGCATAAAGCTGCACAGAAAATGTAAAACCGTGTTATATATCTGAATAGTCTTTGACAAGACACCCGTATTGAGGGCTATTTTGTTTGTTTTTAGTGGTGAGTCCTTGCATTTCTAAAGAGCTTTCTCTGGGAGGTTGTTTAGCAGGTTAAAAACCTAAAGTTGGGGTTAGTTTTGATGCCATTTTGCATCCTAAAAATAAAATCTTTTAAATGATGGCTGCTGAAAGATTGCCACATAGCTACATCAAATGAAAACAAAGGTTATGGTCACGTGACAGCAGGTTGCTGTCTTCCTTTCCTTTTAATGTTACATCTACATTAACTTGCTCTTGAGAGACATTTTTTGTCAGGCAGGTTTGTGAAGTTGCCTTTTTTTTTTTCTTTTTTTTTTAGATGTACAGTAATGTGAAGTAGATGTAGTATCGTCTAAACTTCTAACACCACCCACATGCAGCTGTTCATCCCTCTACTTCTCCATCCTTTGTGTTCCTCTCATTCTTTCAGTCTCCGTGATCCTTTTTGGTGTCTGCTTCCTTTGTTGTTGTCATAGGACCTAAATTACTGAACTATACAGAAAAACCCAAAGACTCAAAGTACTCTACTTCTCATACTCACTCCCCTCCATTATGGCCACATCATGTCATTTCCCCTCCCTTTTCTTCTCCTTCACTCTTTTACTTTTCCCCCCCTTCTTTTTAGAGACCTGACCTTTGAGTCCAATTACTTATTAGTATAAGAAAAGAAATATAAATATATATATATAAATGTATATTCACAAATGTTTTAAACCTTCAAAGTGCCTACCATTTGGAAATGTACTTGCTCAAGGGGAGCATGTGTCGGGTGTGTACACAGAGGAGGAGTGTAAGCAACTTGACTGGCATTCTGTGAGCATGGATGACTGTAATGGTAACTTTTTTTTTTTTAGTCTTACAAAAGCTGACAGTATTGTACCTATAAGTTGAAACAACACTACTGAATAAACATTGTGGCCTAATATCCAACTGCTCGTGCTGTCGTCCTTTTAAAAATCTCTTCTTCCCCTCTGTGATCTCTTGGTCAGAAGTAGAAATTTCACAATTAGGTGTTTTGCTTTTACTCGCTGATTTTCTTTGGATTCAGGCAATTTACTCAGCTTTTCAAATATGGCAGTTTAATGGGGATTTTTTTTGTGTGTTTTCTTTTTTCTGTCTTAAATAAGTGTAGATTTGATATCCTGTGAGACAATTTTTAAGGTGTCATCATGGCCTCTGTGAAATTGTGATCACCTTTTTTGATCACATTTTTAAACAAATGCATGTTCTCCCCATGTCTGCGTGGGTTTTCTCCAGGTACTCTGGTTTCCTCCCACAGTACAAAGACATGCAGTTACTGGTGTTAGATTAACTGGTGATTCTAAATTGCCCATAGGTGTGAATGTGAGTGTGGATGTTGTCTATATCTCTGTGTTAGCCCTGTGACCTGTACAGGGTGCACCCTGCCTCTCACCCTATGTCAGCTGGGATAGGCTCCAGCCCCCTCGAGACCCTGAAGAGGATAAGCAGAAGAGAATGGACAGACAAAAGTACTGGGCCACCTGAACATTACACCAACAGCAGCTACTCAGCCATGGAAACCCAATGCCATGAAGCTCCTGGCTTTTGGGCTGATGTTAATGTGAGAGGAGAATTCAAAGACACCCTGAAAATTAAAGCAAAAAAATGATGAGTCAGGCTTGTCCATTTTGTTGAAATTTAATTGAAGCAACTCAAAATGGTACTTAGTAGTTTGTATGGCCCCCATGTGCTTGTATGCATGCCTGACATCAGGGCATGCTCCTAATGAGCTGACGGATGGTGTCCTGGGGGGGGTTCTCCTTCCAGATTTGGACCAATGCATCACAGAGCTCCTGGACAGTCTGAGGTGCAACCTGGTGGCATCACATGGAGCAAAACATAACATCCCAGAGATGTTCTATAGGCTTTAGGTCAGGTGAGTGTGGGGCCTCAGGCCACCCTCATGAAGTCTGTTTCCAATTGTTTGCTCAGAGCCATTCACATCAGCGGCCTGCTGCAGGTCATTTTGTAGAGTTCTGACAGTGCTCATCATGTTCCTCTTTTCCCAGCCTTGTCCAGCTCTCCTAGAGTAACTGCATGTCTCCTGGAATCTCCTCCATGCTCTTGAGACTGTGCTGGGAGGCACAGCAAACCTGGCAATGGCACGTATCGATGTGCCATCCTGGAAGAGTTGGACTACCTGTGCAACGTCTGTAGGGTCCAGGTATTGCCTCATGCCACCAGTAGTGACACTGACCCTAGCCAGATGCAAAATTAATGATCAGAAAAGATGAGGGGGGGAAAAATGTGAGTGGCTGCCACCTGTAAAACCAGTCTTGTTTTGGGGGTTGTCTCATTGTTACTCCTTTAGTGCACCTGTTGTTAATGCCGTTAACACCAAAGCAGCTGAAACTGATTAACAACCCCTTCTGCTACTTACCTGACCTGACCTGACCATCACAAAAGGTTAACTGACCTGATGCTGTACTCTGATGAAAAGTGTTCCTTTAATTTTTTTTTTTTTTTTTTTTGAGCAGGTACTTACATAATATTCCATTATGTTATAACGTCACCAAAACACAGGATATTAAGCCTTTTCATTTTTTCACTTGTTTCCATAATTTTGCTCGTAACGTTTTTGATCTTCTCATCGCTCATACCGAGGCTGCTGGCTCTGAGCTCCAGATAGCTTTACCTTTAGCCATGTTGTTTACTTCCTTATATTTGCCCATGTTTTGCTGGGTGAGGGTAATTTAAGTGTTGTATTAGATTTGTAATTACAAACATTTTTGTGGTGGTCCCCCTATAGTTTACTGTTCAGTTTATTACAGTTATGTCAAACATATCTCATGAATGATATCAACAACACTCCTGTCACAAGGTAGAAGCTGCAATCACCTTTTGGCAAAATTACTTTGATATATTTTTTTTATTTATCAGGGTAAAAACTGTCATTGCCATTAAAGTGTCTTTTTTGTCTCAGAGAGATCTGACCAAAAGGGCAGCAGAAACTGCAACACATGTAACATTTCAGTTCTATAAAGATATTTTTAGTGGCCAGAAAGTACTGGATTGATTATAATGTAGACATAATAACACAGTCATAAAGATACTTGCAAAACAGGTCATTTCTTCATTTTATATATAAACCCTTCATAAATCCTCCTGACTACAGTCTATTTAACAATACAAACAAAGAAATTACACAAAAAAAACCCACAGAAACAATAGAAATCACTTTTTGGCAGATGTTCACTTTTTGGCACAGCACCGGTCCCTGGCCAGCTGATCGGTGCATCTAAACACGGCCAGTTGTCTCACGGGCTCCAGTGCTACGCTGAATAGTGCAACCATATCAAGTTGGAGTAATCAGAACAATAAGTTCCTAATAGTGAAAATGTTGGTACAAATTGTTAACAATATTCAACATTTTCTGATCTCAGTGCACACAAACCCAGTGTTGGACGCACAACCTCCCAACTTTAGGAAAAGTGGATGTAGCCACGTGACCTGCTGGTTTGTGAGCAAATGTTTTAAAGCCCTGAAGTCGAGGGAGTTATGACCTAATCCTGTTCCTGCCAAAGTTGCTTCCTTGTTTGCTTAAGTGCTGATTCTAAACTGACTACAAGTGTGGCTCTGAGAGCGTGTGGGTAGTTGTCTGTCACTGTGTGAGCCAAGCATTGGACCGGTGACCTGTCCGGGGGGGTGGGGGTAACCTGTCTTTTGCCCTGTGATAGCTGGGATAGATTCCAGCCGATGACCTGTAAGCATCAGCATCACAGAACTCATGTTCATGCCTGATAACAGTCCCTGATAGCAGGTCACCAAAGCGGAGCGGTGCCTGACCCTGATTGAGAGGAGGTTTGTGAAGGGGTCAGCTGGTGTGGTGGGCTGACTCATACACATGAACCCAAAACAAAGGAAGCACAGTGTGTTGTACTGTCAACTGTATCAATCAAACCTTTCCATTTCAGAGGCCTTTTTGTTATCCCAGCTCATATTTTCCCTTTTTTTTTTTCTAAACATCTTTGAGCAAAAGTTTCTCTTGGGACCTACTGGCAAAGGATTCAGAAGACAAATGCCTTGCTTCAGGTTTAATAACATTCTTCTGTTTGTGTACCAGTTGGACAAACATCAAAAACATGTTAGGCTTTAGGTGTTTATTTTTTTGTCAGTCTATGCTGCCTAATTGCAGCCTGGCTCAGTTACTCGACATTATAGATATAAGAGGGCTAGCAATCTTCTCATTTAACTCGACTTCCCAGGATGCTGAATAATTCCTTTGAAATACGGAGAAATTAAAGTTTAACTTGCTGGCATATCTGTCATTCCGTTCCCTTGTAATTACGAAACGTTTGTGGCTTTTAGTTTACATGTTTTCTATTTTTCATAAATACCTCTGAACAAAGACTTCTCCTGGGATCCGTTACTGAATGTTTTGTCTGAAAAGTTGAGAGCCGACGCCTTGCTTTACGGCTCATTGACCGCCTTAAAAAATGTCTCCAACAAAGTGCTCATTTGGCTAATTATTCAAAGGTAAGCTTTTCTTTCTCTGCTTACTCTGAAGCACAAGATACCCCACAGCAAAGCTGCCCTCAGGAAAAGAAAGAATTCCTGTGCATTTCTAAATAGAGCACTGCACATTTAAAATGTAAGTCTGACTTTAACACTCTATAGCACATTTGCTCTCTTAACATTACTTAAAGTCGAAGGGGATTACCAGAGTGTAGATGAGTAATCTTTATGTGGTTATGAGCTGCACCATATCATTTTGGTTCCCTAATCTCACCCTGTTACAGAGGGAGATTAGAGTAACAGAGGGGATTAATCGCCACAGGATTGCACATCTTGAGTGGTTCTGTGAGTGGAATTTGGGGGGTGGGGATAGGACTGAATCATCCTCTGACAAAACTGTCTGGGGAGGTGGGGGTTTACTTTCATTAACTGGTTTATTTAAACTGAGTTTGGAGAGAAAAACACACAAGGTACCCTCGTGTGGTTCATGTAAAGTTTCTTCCCTCTAAAGATCATTAAAAATACACCATTATTCATCTCTTATTTATGAAAGAAATACATGTAGTGATCCTGATAATTAAGGGAGAGACAGGAAGTGTTTAATTTATTCCAAATCAAATTAAGATAATGTAAATATTTAATGTCCACACACTAATTTTTAAGTCACAGCTAGCTACCTGGGGCATATAAACCTTAGGCTGGCACAGCAGAAAAAGGTGGGGAATGGGAGTTAGCTTGGGGAGCAAAAAATGTCTGTTAAAAAAATTTATCTAAATTTTTAGCCAATTTTTATCATACAGTAAAAACTATAAATGGGCAAACAGCTGTCTCATTTGTTTATATGAAATTACCAAAACAATATGATTTAAAGGATCTTTTATTTTGGAAATCTCACTGTGACTACAAGGCTTGTGAAACTAACTGCACCTGCCAAATTATCACCCAGCATATAAAATATAAAATAGCAATATAGTATTTTTTTTATTCTTCTGTTTTAATAAATATTGACCAATTAAGATATGTAGTTTTTATAACCATGAAATAAAAAGAAATGTCAGACACTGGCTGAAGATTATTGGCTCTCTTCCTCTATATTCAATCAACACTGACTTGTAATTTTACAGGCTGCATCATCACAGATATTGACTGGACCACCTTTTGCCTTCAGAGCTGTCTTAGTTCTTAGAGATTTCACTCCATACTAACATGACAGCATCGCACAGCTGCTGCAGATTTACTGACTGCATATCCATAATGGGGATCTCCGTCCCCACCACCACCACCAGCCTGAATCACTGATAAAAAGCAGGATGCGTTCATGTTGTTTACACCAAATTCTGGCCCCACCATCTGAATGTTGCAGCAGAAGTATGAACTCATCAGATCAGGAAATGTTTTCCCAGTTTTTTATTGCCTGTGTGAATTGTAGCCTCGGTTGTTTCCTGTTTTAGCTGACAGGAGTGGCACCAGTGTGGTCGTCTGCTGCTTTAGATTTGATGTGTTGTGCACTCAGAGATGCTCTTCTGCATGTCATGGTTGTAACCAGTGGTTTATTGAGTTACTATTGCTTTCCTATCAGCTTGACCATGTCTATACGCCTAAATGCAGTGCGTTAACAAGCAGCTGAACAGGTGTACCTAACAAAGTGGCTGCTGAGTGTACATATGCAAAGAACCCCTGCATGGGTCTTATGATGTTGTCTGAACTGAACAAGCGTGCATATATATAAATATATATATATATATATTCCAAAATTGAGCCTGTCTGCATATGTGTGCGTTATTGTATTAAAGCAGCTGCATGCATCTCCCCTCTTCTAACCTGGGGGGAGGTAGCTCACTGGGTACAGTATAAAGCTACTTTTGGCTCTCTTATGTTGTTTCAAGTGAATGCTCATCTTTATGCTCTCTTCTATGGAATCAGGTCAGTATGTTCTAATAAAGTATGTGATATTTGCCCAGAGGGAGATTGTACAAGATATTTCACCAGGATAGGAGCCATTTAGGGGGGTGGTGGAGCACAGAGCCAATGGGAGAAGCCATTTATATTGAGGCTGATGCAGTAACAAACATTTCTCAATCCGTTACTCTTTGTGAAGATATGTTGCAAGTGTTTGCCTTGTTAGTCTCAAGTTTGTGTCAAAGTGCAACCAGGATTTATGCACTGTTTGTGTGTGACTTAGGTTAATATAAAAGGTCACAGTGTGTTTATGTCAGGAAGAACACAATGAGTCCAGCAGAGTGGTATAACCTTCTGTGTGTCACTCTTTCGCTCATTTTCTTTCCCTCCTTGCATTCTTCCTTCCTTACCACTTTTTTCTGTCCTTTCTTCTCCCCTTTTGTTTCTTCTTCACCTCCCTTCTGTCCTTCTTCCCATTTCCTCCCTTCATTCATTCCTCCTCCACTCCTTGCTTCTTTCCTTTTTTCTTTCTCATCTCTTTTTTCTTTTCTTCCTTTATAGCTGCAGAGCTAATTCAATAAAGCTGCTGGCCATCAACTGGTAGTCAGTGCCAAACCATGCAGAAACGTCAAGGAACTGGCGTCCAAGGTAAACAGGCTGTCAGGCCTCATAAGAGCTTATGGCTGAATACTAAGCCCGGGCCCGACCAGGATCCACACAAAGCATCTCACTGACCCAAACACAGAGTACAGCAGCATAGCAAGCAGACAAAACACTGCACTTCATCGGGACAGTGCACCAATTCAAGCCCGGGTCCTGCAAATTAAACTGTGCTAATTATAGTATTATTGAAGCTGAAGTCTTGGTTTGAGCTCTAGAAATGTCTATATTCTTGTCTGGGATTGGTCAGAGCTGTTGTTGCCACAGGCCTCAGTCTCAACAGTCTCAGCCAAAGCAGCTGCAGCCTCAGCGACATGGTGCTTTACAGCTTCAAACAAAGCAAATACTCAAACCTTTATGGAAATGTAGCCTAACATTAAAGCTGAGAACCAAAAGAAAAAAGCCCAACACATTGAGTCAGACGACCATTCACACTCACATTCACACCTACTGCCAATTTAGACTCACCAATTAACACCACATGTCACCGGACTGTAGGAGGAAGCCAGAGAACCAGGATAGAACCCACGCAGACACAGGGAGAACATGCAAACTCCACACAGAAAGGCCTCAGGAATGCTACTGTATAGCTCAGCATCACCAAACTAGTAGAAAGTCGTAGTAGAAAGTAGAAATATCTAACTGCTGCATTACAAAACTGCAGATTTAAAGCAGCACACAAGGTCCTCTGCAGAGCCTTTACAAAAAAGGAAACCACATGTGACGGGAGTAGATTGGCTGGACTGAGAGAGGAAGAAATAAATCACCATCGGAATAAAGGAAAGCTTAATGTTAGTCTGTCATATAGCCACTATATTTGGTCATCGCTGCCACAAGGAAACTTGGCAGTGAAGATCCTCATCTCTGTCCTGTCTAAGTCAGACTAAGTGTTCTTCTGGTAAATACACTTCACCGGATTTAAAGTTTGACTGGTCCAAAGGGGCACGAGCGGTATGCCTTTTCCTAAAAGCAAAGCACTCTCAGAGCCTGTGTAATTCACCCCCTGTGAGGGAGGTGAGCTCAGCTCAGTACTTCTCAGGATCAAAGGTTTTAGTGCTCAGAGATGCTTAGGAGGTAAATCATGTCTAACTGTTGTGAAAAAGCTGCTGCAATGTGTTGAACGTGTGGCTTAATCTCCATCTCCTTTATTGTTGCTCTGCTTTTTACAGCTCTGAATCATGTATTAAAAAAAAAGAGGTAATTTAGATCTTGAGGTTTTAAAGCTTAATGATGCTTGTTTTCTTTTTTGTTTTTTTACATCAGCCAGGGGAGCACAAACTAATTATGTAACAATTTTGCTTAGTTTGAATGATCCAGTGGGGAATTTGAACTATTTTAATTCCTTGGTTGAAAGCATAAACAGAGCTGGTGCATTGTTAGAGTGGAGTCCAGTACTCGGCTGCCTTTGTAAGCTGGTTGTTGAGTCGGGTTCAGACATTTAGCCATTAACCCATTATTGCTGCATAAAGAGCAACGTACATGGCATGGAGGAAAAATGTAATGACCAACACATGAATCCAAAGTGGAGCATTTATTTTTTAAACATGGCTGTTACTGTTATTTATGAGAGACTGAATACTTTATGGGCTGTTTTTAAATGTTATTTGCACATAGGAACAGATAAATAATAGATTTTTCCTACATTTTTTGAGCTTCTTCCATAAACCCAAGAGTTCACCCAGATTGAACTTATGTCACGCTCAATTAAATTTCTTGATTGCGCCGATTTATTGTAATGACCTCGTGTTCCGATGGCTCAATGCATGGAGTCGGCTTTGTGATAAAAAGAAATGAGATTATTAGGACTCATTTATCATGTTAAGCTTTAAGCTTTTTGTGAGCACACAAAACATCTTGTACTATGTTTCACTCTGAGGGATGACCGCTCCCTGAAAAAACTATTCTCTGCTCCCTTACTCGAACAAAGCAGGCGGATCATTTTCAACAACTGGGAGCCAACAAGATCTAAACATTCGTCTCCAAAAGCTGCAGCTGTCCCAGTTTTTCCACTATGAATTAGACTTATAGAGGCTGCGCTATTGAAATCTGGGAAGCTCTCAACAAACACTCAGCTCTTGTCCCGTTTACCACCAACCTGCAGAACAAACTGGGAAAATGAGAACATTAACTCTCACGCTGGAAATGAAACCGAACAAAACCAAAAGTCTGCAGCCATGAAAGCAGCTTTGTGAGGCTGCATGTAGGGATGGTGGTTCTGTGAGCTAAGTGTTAAGCATGTTCACAGTGACAAAGCTGACATGTTGATGTTTAGGAGGTACTGGAGATAAAGTATGACTGAGGATGACAGCAGTGTCAGTGATTACTCTTTATTACAGTCCCCTTTGGTCAGAGACCACTGATGGCACAGAAATCCACGCAAGGTGTCTATTTGTTTTGTGCTTTCACACCAATATTGGATGCTAGCAGATGACAGTCCTATTTGAAAGCATTAGTCTGCATTAGGATGAAGGGCTGCAGTGGGAGTGGTATAACTCGCAAGTTTCTCGGCTAATGGGTTGTATCGAGTTCCCGAGCTTTGTTTTTCTTTTGCTTTCACCTGCTGGTTACGTTTATGTAGCAAAAACCTACCTGGTTAAGTTTTGAAAAAGATTGTGGTTTGGGTTAAACTGTGCTCTGTACATTACAAAATGATGCTTACAGCTAGTGCATTTAAATTGGAGTGAGACCCATTTCACTATTGTTATAACCTTGTGCGTCATGAGCTGACACCAAAGAAATCTTGTGCATGTCGCTGAGACTCCAGTGGCTTTAACACAATGGAAGTCTTTGATGCCTGAGGAATGAGAACGGGCTGTTTCTTTCTGTTATTTGCTCAGAAACGGTCAAACTGTGTAACAGAGAGTAGAGCTGTGTTGTTGAGAGTGGTGCTGTGTGAACTATATTTTTTTAATCTGAGATAGCTGGATTAGTAATTTTTTAAATATTGCAAATACTATAAATGTGTTCTTTAAAAAAAAAGTCTGGGCAAATGTAGGGATGGGAAGGCTTTTCCTTTTTCACAAAATTACTGCACACTCTTTTTTTTGTAGTGATACATATTTCATTTTCTCTTTTGTCCTTTTTTGGGAGTGGGGAGCAGGGAAGTAAGGTTAAGCTATGCCCCAGCCTGGTGTTTCACCTAAGCTTGGGCACAACACCATGCTACAGGACTGTTTGGCTTGCTCCTGCTTGGGCAAACTGATTTTCTTAATCACATTCATAGTAGTTTAATTCATAGGGTTTAATACAATGTCGGCCCACCCTTTCCAGCTATAACAGCTTCAACTCCTCTGGGAAGGCTTTCCATAAGGTTTACGAGTGTTTATGGGAATTTCTGACCATTCTTCCAGATGCACATTTTTGAGGTCAGTTGGACGAAAAGGCCTGGCTCGCAGTCTCTGCTCTAATTCATCCCCAAGGTGTTCTGTCAGGTTGAGGTCAGGACTCTGTGCAGGCCAGTCAAGTTCTTCCACACCAAACGCCCTCATCCATGTCTTTATGGAGCTGCTTTGTGCACTGGTGTGCAGTCATGTTGGAACAGGAAGGGGCCATCCCCAAACTGTTCCCACAAAGTTGGGAGCATCAAATTGTCCAAAATGTCTTGGTATGCTGAAGCATTAAGAGTTCCTTTCACTGGGAGGGGCAGAGCCCAACTTTTGAAAAACAGCCCCACACCATAATCCCTCCCTCCACCAAACTTTACACTTGGCACAATGCAGTCAGACAAGTATCGTTCCATTGGCAACTGCCAAACCCAAACTCATCCATTGGATTGACAGATGGAGACATGAAGAGAACTTGTCTCCACTGCTCTAGAGTCCAGTGGCGGCATGCTTTACACCACTGCATCTGACGCTTTGCATTACACTTGGTGATATAAGGCTTGGATGCAGCTGCTTGGCTATGGAAACCTATTCCATGAAGCTCTCTACACAGTGTTCTTGACCTAATGTGAAGGCCACATGAAGTTTCTGACTCTGCAGAAAGTTGGCAACCTGTGCACACTATGCACCTCAGCATCTGCTGACCCAGTTCTGTCATTTTACATCACCGAGCACTTCATGGCTGAGTTGCTGTCAATCCCAGTTGTCATAATACCACTAACAGTTAACGGTTAAATATTCAGTAACGAGGAAATTTCACGACTGGACTTGGTGCAGGTGGCATCCTATCACAATATCATGATGGAACTGACTGAGCTCCTGAGAGCAACCCATTCTTTCACTAATGTTTGTAGAAGCAGTCTTGGTTTATACACCTGCAGCCATGTAAGTGATGGGAACACCTGAATTCAATTATTTGGATGGGTGAGTGAATATCTTCGGCGATATAGTGTATATCATGCAATAAATAGATAATTTTAGCCCATTCCTGGGTGGTTGCTAGCTAACATGATAGCATCATAATATCTGATATAGCTAAGAACCTTCAGGGGCCTAAGATGTACCCGTGTGCCACTTTTAAGTTGCTCAACTCCTGATGTTCTAGGAAAAGTTTGCAGACAAAGAAGCAAACACACAGACAGAAATTTGGTGTATTATAGTAGGATATAAAATCTCACCTGTTTATGTGAATTGTTAACGTAAAGATTTATAGGAACCCATCCAATAATTACAGTATTTCAGTTTGGACCAAAGTGTCCCATCATCCCTCTGATATTGTGTATTCTTGATTTAAAATCACTTCAAAATGGAAGAATTGTGGGATAATGCCTATTTTTTTCTTTTTTTTTTTAAAAGAAAAGAACACTAACATGCAATTAAGAAATGACTAATAAAACCTTCCACACACGACAAACTTAATTTGGAGAAACAACAAGCAGCTCACTTTGTCACTTAATCACTGAGTTTCTTGATTAAATACTGACTGGCGATGAATGCCAATGTGCCACCTTGCCACCTCTCGATAGGATTGCAAAATCATTTCACTGAACTGGAAAAGACACGCACTTCTCATCTTCCCCGAAGATAGGCTGCAACATGATATTACCAGCATTTCATTTAAATGCAGCTCGCTCATTGGGGGTCCACTGGGGGGAAATGGAAGTTTTGTTTTTGATTAGGGTTTCTGTGATGGAAACGTTTATAACTATTATATACTAATTAGATTTGAGGCTACGGGGAGGAAAAGTCATATGGATTTCTGCTCAGAACTCTTGGGAAAGCTCTCTTTTCTGGAAGTGTAATATTTGCTCCAGTGATGGTTTAAATTATGATTTTCTGTGGTGTTAAGGCCCTGTAATAGAGTGATTTTAAGTATTCTGTGGAGAAGCATAAATTAAGTGAAAACTGAAGCTCTGCGAGATCAAGGCTGGAGAGGAAAGTTTATTTCCGAGAAATTTGCAGAAACCAACTTTACAATAAAATACACAATACGAAGGTTCAGTAAAGTCACAGTGTGCTGATCTGTCCTTCTTTTACCTTTCATATTGTTTGATTATATATTCATCACAGACTTTTCATCCACTGAACTCGGGAAGACCTGGTGCACAGCCGCCTTTGTTCTCATTGTAGTGCTGTATGATGAAAGTCTCATATTTCCAAATAAATCATCTTTAAAAAGAAAAAGGAAACAGAGAGCAATGAAGGGATGCATCTTTGAAGTCAAATCTGAATGGAAGAAAGAAAAGGGTGTCGGAGTTTTGCAGCCAGACTATCATAAATATATTTGATAATGGGCCAATAAGGTTTTAAATTGCTTTCTCGCAGCAATGGTGCAGTCACTGAAATTGGTTAATCTTGTCCAGCTCACTTTTATATCAGGGACCTTATGTGTGTTATTCTGGTCATGCCACACATCAAGATCTGGCTTCTCGTGAAGGTCAGCCTGCCTGGTTGCCCATCATTATGTCATGCAGTAAGGGAGTGATGCTAAAGGAATTCAAACTGGGCATAGACCTAATGAAGTCAGACTTTTACCTGAGGTAGGATGGGTGTCTAATATAGTCGTATTTGACTGGATTATAAATGAAATATATTTTTTGCTTTAGACATAAAACCTAAAAGGCTCCATCTTTGGTGCCACAATTTCATAATAAGCATTTGGCAAGTTGGAAAGCATTGATGTTGAATGTATTAATATCTGCTGGAAAACTTATTTCTGATCATGACTGTGGCTGAGACTCTACTTCCCCAGAAAACCCCATGTGGCAGTGGGCTGTGGTTTTAGCTCAGCTGCAGGAGGAGAGGTGGGGCAGAGCAGTTCAGGGAGCAGTGCCAGGTGGAGTTGATCGGGATATCTGCTGGATATCGGCTAATCAGCTTCTCCTGTTTATGCAGCAGCATGAAAAAAAACGAAAAAAAAAAAAAAAAACTCAGCCACAATCATGGGGAAGACTGCTGACTACACAGTAGTCCAGATGACGATCAATTACATCCTCCACAAGGAGGATAAGCCACAGGAGGTCATGGGTGAAAGAGCTGGCTGCTTGCAGAGTGCTGTACCAAAGCATATTAATGGAAAGCTGACTGGAAGGGAAAAGTAAGGCAGGAAAATGTGCAAAAGCCACAGTGATGACTGCAGCCTTGAGAGACTTTTCAAAAAAGGTTGATTCAAGCACTTGGGAGGGCTTCACAAGGAGTGGACTCAGGCTGGTGTCAGTGCATCAACAGCCATGACGCACAGACGTCTTCAGGAACTGTCACATCAAGGCCCTCCTGAATCCGAGACAGCCTCAGAAGCGTCTTACCTGGGCTAAGGAGAAAAATAACTGCACTGTTGCTCTGTGGACTATCGTTCATCTTTAAGATGAATGCGTTTCATTAAGAAATCATGGTCTAAGAGTTTGGTGGATGACTCGAGAAGCACAGAATCCAAAGTGCTTGAAGTCCAGTGTGAAGTTTCCACAGCAGAGGTGGAAAGTAACAACGTAGAAGTGCTGAATTCTAACTTTATACTAGGCACTGACAATCAGCTGATAGCTGATGTAACATCTGCTTATATTTTGTTAAAGTCAGTTATGTAAATCTACAGAGAGCAGCAGCACGTTCAGCTGATCTCAAGTCAATCTTTTTCCCACACTGCACCACTACAACCAGTCTTAGATTTCCCGTGTATACACTGTTTTAGTGTGGAGGCAAAGTCACTCATCTATAATTTAGGCAACCGTAAATAGAGCTTTTTTTTAAAATTGCTTTTTAACATAAGTATCTGTACTTCTACTCAAGTGAAGAATGTATGTACTTTTGCCACTTCTGTTCCACGGTCTGTGATTTGGGGAACCACGTCATCCGCTGCTGTTTGTTTTATCAAGTCCAACACTGAGCTTCATGGAGATGCTAAGCTCAACTTTTCTGGTAGGACTTGGCACCTTCCCATGATGTCAGAACTACTACCAAATGATTTACTGATCTTGTTATTACCGTGGTTGGCTAGCCAGTCAACACACCTGGCCTCAACCCCATAGACTCTGTGGGTTATTGTCAAAAGGAGGATCAAATCAAAGCTATCAAAGAAACTGGGGCTGCTCCACAAGCTGAACGCCTCCACGCCACACTGCAGTGATCCAGTAATTTATGGCAAAGGAGCCCCAACCATGTATTGGTTGTATAAATGAACAGACTTTTCAGAAGTTGGACATTTCTGTACATATTATGAATACTCTTTATGACTGACGTTAGGAATTAAACAAAACTGGCTTTAAATATTTCACTTTATGTGTATAGAAAATAAATATAGAATTTACCATTTTGAATTTTTTTTTTATTAAATTAAATTAAGTAAGCTTTAACATTGCAACCAAAACCATAGATTTACTCTTACTGAAATCCTTTCACTATTGAAAACTAAGCACAGAGGGCAAACCCAGAAATGAAGTGCCTCATTCATTTAAAGAAAAAGTTTCCTTTCACATAATCCACATAATCCATAAACTACAGATTATCCTGAGATAATCAAGAAGACAACATTAATATATAGACATAATTTCACAGAAGACAAATACAAAAGCAATTACAAACGATTACATAAATGACATTCAGTTTGTTGACAAGAGCTCTGATGCCACTGTTACTGTACCACTAATAAGAGGAGCTGACAGTCAGATCCTGAATCATAACCAAAATTCAGACTCTTGACAGCCTGAGCAAACATTCAAGTAGTGATGCAAAAAGCAGGCTGCTAGCAATCCAGCTTTATCATTCTCTCCTTAAATTACACCTCAGTGTCACTTCTTTCACAGTCATGGATGCATTTTCATCATTTGTGACAGGCAGGGTCTCTGCCTTCAAAGGGAACTTTTTTTTCCCCTTTTCTATTCCACCTGACATATGTCCACATCAGCATATCCGCATATCCAATTAAAGCCACATGCCACTTTTGTCTTTTTCTGTGAGTCACTATCTGCAGATGCGATTGCGTGTTTTCGCTGTCTGTGTACTCTTCATCCTAATGATCAGCTGTCTTGCGTTTTCCTCAGCGTGGTGTGTATTTCATCATGACATTGATTAGACTGGATGTGTTCACTGCACGACTGAGAGTAGCGTCAGCAGGACCGCGTGCACATTACATTACATCATTTCAGGCTTGTGTTTTCAAAAGTCAAATCAAAACATCTGATAATTATTGATTGATTTTTTTTTTAGATAATTTTGATGACATATTAACAGTGTATGTAACACATTTTTTTTAAATGTCTAACAGGCTGAAAGCCCTGAGATTGACTTTTTGAGAACGCTGTGTTTTCATGTGACAGCTGATAAGTTGTGTGACACATCACCCTGCCACGGTGGGCTTCAAACACGCCGAAGCATTCGTCTCTGCTTCTATTCTGCTTCTTCACTCAAGCCTGTGCACACCTTTTCATTCGCTTCTGACTCAACCGTTCGAGCAGAAAATACGAAGAGCAAGACAACTTTGTTGATTGAGCTTGAGCAACAACAAAAGAAGACAGTTTCTAAGAAAAGACGTTTGCCCGTTTGGCTCGGCAGACGCGGCATTGTGCTGCCACGTCTGGATGATCTCTGTGTCCTTTTGTCTCTTCCCTGCGCTTCTTCTCTTTCACTCGCTTCTCTACCTGCTGTTTTTTTTTAAATGGCTGACTGGAGGCAGAGGGGGAAATGGAGAAAGTGAGTGAGACAGACAGTGAAGAAAAGAAGGATGAGGATGGATGAGGGCTGGAGGGGAGGGGAGCGGCTCCCTGTCTCCAGGCAAGGCTTTAATGAAGAGCCTTTGAAGTTTACTATGATTGAGCAGCACCCATGTCCTCTTCAAAAGGGACCAACATCTCTCCCAAGACACGCTGTCGTTTCCTCTTGCTTCACATCTACCACCTCTCCCTCTTGATTTCCTTCCTTTTGTCTCTGTCAGTTCCATGTGAGATCTTCTCCTCTCTCTCCTACAACTGCCTCCTTTCACTGCTGCTACCCCCTTCTCCCATTTTACCAACCCCCCTTCACCCCCTGTCCTTCCCTGTGATCAGGCCATGGATCATGTCTCTTCTTAACTAACCGTGGTGGTCCCATCCCGTTAGCTCCATGACTTTTAAAGCTCATGACTACAGGATGTGATGGGCTGTATGGAAAGCAGAAACCAGTGTGTGTGCATTTGTGGTCTAAAAGGTGCATGTGTGTGTGTATATCTGCATGTTTTTAAGACATTCAGAAACACACATGCATCCCTGCGGCATTCAGGAACAGATAGTGATTCTCTTCCCGTCATCCCCCGGCGCTGATACTACTCTGTTATCGCAACAAAGTGACTCCGTGGGCGACTTCACTGCTGTCCTCCCATTAATCCAACCCTCCTATGCTCTTCCTCTTCTTCTTTCTGCAGGTCATCCTCTCCTCTTGCTTTCTCGAGCAGCTCTCTATTTACCCCACCCCCAGCCAAACGCTCTAGTATTCTCCACTGTGGTGGGCCGCTATCATACAGTGTGACATCTTGCCTGGAGCGATCTATTAAGGCCATGTGTTATCAAAAGGAATATATACTCTTCTGCATGTGGTTTGCATTTGAGCTGAGGGGAAGTGAACTTCAGCGTGCAATACTTTGTGAATGTGATATGAACAGTCATAATACTATAGCATCAAATGAGACTCCTGGAATGTTTCAGCCCAATTTCTTGAAAGTACCATAATTATCAGTAACATAAACTCCATAGCCAGTAGCATACGAAAAAAAGAAACACATACTTTTAGTCTGCGGCTGTTTTATATTGTTTGGACTTGGCTGCTTAGTTGCAACTAAGGAAAGGGTTAGAGGTAAAATCTTAATAAGTCAACAATTATATAAAAACATTATTACAGTGCAATTATATGGTTTTTTTTTTTACTGTTTAATACTACAGTACGTCAGCAAATAAAGATCTGTTGCCTGCCAAACAGCAGCTCCCTCCATAACGCTTTTGTGTGAAATCTGTGCTGCCGCATTCAAAAATGTGGAAAAGCTGTCCAAGAAAGGCTTCATAGCGACAAACGATTACCCATGAGTCACAATATTTTTGTTACACTTACATGTGGCCATGAGGAGCATTGTAATAGCACTTAAATCGTCACTTAAACTACATTCTAAACCAGCTTCATGCAAATGTAAGAATCCGCTAACCCTTACAATGCTAACATGCCAGATGCATCCCAAACTATGTGAACTGGATTTAGAAAAGTCAGCAAAAATCAGTCTGTTTTCTGTCCCAAGTGGCTCGGTCAGGCGTCACATTTTTATATACTGGGTAACCCTTTAACATAATTTCAGTATGACTGACTCAGTAAGTAAGAGTCACATCTGAAACAGACACCGTGCCCCCTGAAATACACCAGGGGGGGCTTCATGCAGTGGCAGTGTGGTGTCCCAGAAGCTTCTGACCATTTTTTTTTTTTTTTTTTTACAGAAACTGCATGAAGCTGCATGCTCTGCTTCTAAAGCACTCACAATATGATCTGCAGTGTTGGGTGTAACGCATTCCAACATAACATGTTACTGTAATCAAATTACATTACATTCAGTAAGGCATTGCTATACTAAATCACAGTACAGTTACAATTGTGTCTACAATTCTGTATACTGGTGTTACGGGGAGGAATACTTCACAGGGAGGAGGAAAACGGAGCATCTACAACTTTTGAGGAGTGGAAATAAAGACATTGCTTTTGTTTTTATTGCACAGAAGTGCAAACTGAGTCCAGGACAGAAACAACTGCATTATACTGCTAACACAACCTCAGCTCTTAGCAAACATTTGCGCAGACAACATGCTAACACAAAGCTAGTGGAGAACCAGCCCAGCAGCCAGAGCCTGAACTTCAACAGGTAACCAAAGCTGTGATGAGCAGTCAAGCTTGTAGAATACTTCCTCTGGGGAGTAATTAAGTTACATACTGCATTACTTTAAAGAAAAGTAACAAGTGTAATGGATTATTTTTATTCAGTAATGACCTCAACACCGGTGATTTGAAGGATGTGTGAAGGACGGCCCAAAACCGCACCACAAATGCAATGTCAAAGACACACATTTGCCGTATTTCATGAAGAGACTGTGCAAAAATGCTCACAACTGCAAAAAAAAAATAAATAAATAAAATGAAAGCGATATGAAAGTGTGTAAACAACAGTCCCAGACAGCCGTCTGAAGCCCCACCTTCCTTCCTGCTCATGAATCTGTTAGTGCAAAATATCTTACTGGAATGGAACTCTGCACACTGAAAAAATGACTCTAATGGCTTTTGCTATGCAACAAAGTGGAAGTGCAAAAATGTGCTGCAAAAAATATATGTCTAAATGCACTGGGCTAGATTACTGATATTAGCACCAGTAAGCCATGACTATGACTGTATGAGTGTTCTCTATTTGCATCTTGAGCGCATACTCAAGGACACACAAGTATATCCATGAGTTTGAGGCAAAGGGAAACATTTTGCAATGAAAGGTCTGACTTTGGTCCACTGAATAAACTGTAGCCAGTTATTAAAAAAAAAAAGTAGCAGTACATTCTCGAGCATAATGAGATTGTGCTCATTACGCATGTTTACCAGCAGGATATCAGCACAAATCAAAGACTGAGATGGTTTGATCTTCACCTGGCTATGTTATTTCTGCCTTCATTCTCTGTGTCCATGCAGTCATGTGGTGTTGTGTTTGGTGGGGCAGAGGCTGGCATGCGTGAATTTAGCTCTGGAATTCATGGAGAATACATGAGGCCAGGGACGGTCAGTCAGCCACTGGCAAGCTTAGTCTGTGTGATTACAGCCTCCTTCTCATCCAGGCCCTGTTTTTGCGGCGTGGCCAGCTAGAGATTAATGAGTTGAAAGACAACATTAGCACAGTGCTATGGCTCATTCTCACCTCTCTGCTTCTGCTTGGTTGGGCATGCTGCCCTCATCCATTTCTCTCCCCTCTCCTAAGCCATCTTCCTTGCACAATGAGGTCAAAAAAACCCTATGGGTACTTATTTTTTTTATATGAAAAAATACCTTTAAAGGATGCCATAATGTAAATGCTCCAGATCTTGCTTCACAATATGAAGATAATCTTGCTATTTGACATTTATTTTTTCTTTTATGGAAAAAGAATATGCCTTATAAAATCTTCTTCCATTTGAGAATATGGTGTCAAATAAAATGTCAGTGGGGGATGTCGTTAAGAGGGACTATCATTTTCGAAAAATTGTACCTTAAATGTTTCACATCATGAGGCGCCAGATCAGTAATGACCTAAATTATAAACGCACTGCACGGGGAGTGAAAACCTGTTTTTTTGCTAAGTCTTTCCTTTTCTGTTCTCTTTCTTCTCTATCAGCTGCTTCGCCGAGGCGGCTCTCTGAGGTTTCGACTCCTGCTGTGCTTCCTCATGTCTGCAGAACAACTTTGATTGTTAACCCATAAATGATTCAATGAGTCATATTTTTAGGCTGTGGCCATTTTGAATGATGTATTTATCAAATGAGCTGTGCAGTATGTGTCCATATCTGAGCTGGCATGAAAATGTCTACGAATGGTAGTTTAACTTTAGTGCTTTTGAATATTTATTTTACTGCCTTTGATTTGTGCATTTCTATTTCTTTTAAAGGCGGGGTGGTTTAAGAAAAGGATTTAAAGTTGAAGAAAAATTATACTGTCTATTAAAATATGGATATCCCAAGATGGGATTTGCTGGAACTGTAGATGCAGTCAACTTAAATAATGTATTTTTGCAATTTAATTAGTATACTGTACCTGTAGAATATGCATATATGCTACATGTACAATACAGTATTTATCTTTAGGATATGTTTGAACATTATGTACTTAATTCAAACAATTACGGTGATGTGTATTATTGTATATTATGAATGCTTTGTAATGACTGAGTATGGGGACAGTTTATCAGTTGCTCCACACATTGCCCTGTCCTGAAGTTTCAAGCAAAGGATAATTTCCCTATGAACACACCTAATCTGTAAGTAAGACTTACAGAGACTACATTTTTGATAATAGAGGCTTTCCAGCTGCCATTTGTATTCCAAGTACTATTGACCAGTCCTGTCTCAGTGGAATTTGGCTGCCTGCAGACTAATTCTATAGTCACACTAGGAAAGACGGTGGTTGGAGGCCGCAGAACGACCAAACTTATTCAAATACTCAGTGCATTATGGAAACCCCCCAGCAGCCTTGGCCTATTGCAGGGATGGTTCTGGGTCACCTGATGCAGCCCTAATTATAAGTTTTATGAAAAATGTAAGTTTTAAGCTTACATACATTACCATATGCAATGAACTTGTGATCTTGTTGTCTGAGTTAATTGCTGTCTTCAAAGTGACATTTGTCAAGACAGAGATTACATAGCAATAAAACTGTGTCATTCTGCCATTGAATGGGGTCAAATTGGCAATCTGTTTGTGGTAATACAGCAATTAAATCTGAAAAATCAGCAAAAACAAACAAACAAGAACAATTGTAACGCTGATGCGATCTACATACACAGAAATTTATATAAACAACTTACATTCAGAGTCCAAGCAGAACCTAATAGATTTTCAGAAATTAAGAAATTCTTCTACAAATAGTTTCGTAGTTGCTGCAGGACAACTATTTAACTGCAACATGACATAGACGATAAGCAATTTTGATTTATATAGGAATATACCAGCGGAGCTGAGTCAGTAACTGTCAGTCCCATTCAGATTGCTTGGAGACAGGTTGCCTCCCATCAGGTGACCTGTGCAATTGCCTTGTGATCAAAAGTGATCTGGGCAATCAGTAGGTTGTTGCAACTACTTGCAATCAGTCTGCAAAAGCAAAACGAATTGAATTCAATAATCAGGAAACCACAATTTTTTTCCTAGTTGCAAGAAGGTTGCTGTCCAATTTTTACTCGTGTCACAAAGAAGAAAATGCAATCTTGAAACCATCTTGGCTAAGATCAACACATGACAGTTCATCTTAGCAAATATTTTTTTTTAGCTGGGGAGCTAATTCAAGAAATGCTGACATGGATTATATTAAAGGGCCAAGGAATTATTAAATTATTATTAATGGCTAGCACGCTTTAAGAAAGAAAAGCAATCCATAAAATGTTGACAAGCAATGGAAAAGAAGCCAGTGGTGAAAGGAGAAAAATATACTGTCTGTGTGTTAATAGAAAGCAGATTACGACATACTTGTTCAGTTCAAATCCTCCTTCTCAGCAGTTACAAAGACCCCCCCCCCAAACTTTCACAGGAAGTTTTTTCTTGAGCTTTTCTTGTTCTATGAGACAGATTTCCAAGCCTGGAGAACACAATTTCTTCAAAGTTCCACACAAAAGAGCAAATGATTGAACTGTTCTTTGTTTATTTTCCCACACACCCTGCAGCCAGTATGTGGGCACTAATGTACCTGTCACCAGAACTATAGACCACACTGAAGTGTGATGACAAAGAGAGGACCTACAGTACAAATAACACAGTTACCTGCCTCACACATGTGCACACCCCCTCTGACATGTACAGACCTGTAAGACATCCAGCCGTCCTCGCGCATTTTAAGGGAGAGAAAAAGAATTTATAATATAGTTGAAGGTGTGGATTTTCTTAATGCAGAGAGAAAAGGCAGGTGTTGCATTTCACATCTAGGCAGAGAAACGCTGTCAAAAGCAAATGCTGCAATGGGAGACTGATGATAGTGCAAGAGGAAAAGTCAATGAACCCTACCAAACAGAGGCCATGGCTTTTAGATTTTCTGTGCCCTGATTTGTCAAATTTTACAGATCATTGCCTCATTTTCCAATATAAATTGTTCTTGTTTTCTAACTTTCTACATGTGTTTCCCAGAGTATTAAGGCTAGAGACAGCTAGAGACAGCCAAGCCATAATATACTAAAAATACACGAATTAGAAGGATTAATCGCTGGAAATAACGCAAAAACACATTTACTGGAATGGTTCTTATATAGTGCTTTTCTGCTCTACTTGAGCACTCCTGCCTCATTCACCTGAGCACTTTTTTCCACACCTAAGTGCTTTCTATCCAACATTCACACTCCATTGAACACGATGGCATGCAGACGGAAGCAGCCAGGAATCAAACCACCGACCTCCTGAGCAACAACCTCCCCGACAATCACTGCAGATTTTGCTTTGCTTCGCACTCTGTCCACACTGGAAGCGATTTGGCCGCTGCACATCGCTTTGAAGCTGATGAATGGTCACTTGGAGAGATTCCAGGTTCCATTTGCCTAGGTGACTCTCTAATATATTCACTACCAGGTCAGGTGTCAATGGACGATATTTTTCCTCTCTCGCTGGTGGTTGCTTCAGCCGCTCGCCTGGAAATGGAGAAAAGTTTATATCAGGGCCGTTGTGGTTATAGTTGCTTGAAGTTGCAGAGTGGTCTCTGGTCGCCATGTCGCTGCAAATGGTTTCCACTGTGTATTTAGCTTAAATCTAAAAGGTTATTGAACAGACAGAGATTTTTGAGCAACAGTGAAACTCAAATCAATTTCCAATTTGTCGGCTTCAGATCTATGGATGAATCTCCCATTCCACCATTCCAAAGGTGCTCTATTGATTGAGATCTGGTGACTGTGGAGGACATTTGAGTACAGTATAGTCATTGTCATGTTCAAGAAATCAGCTTGAGATCAGCTTTGTGGTAAGGAGCGTTATCCTGCTGAAAACAGACATCAGTGGAATGGACATGGTCAGCCACAATACTCAGGTAGGCCGTGGCATTTAAGCAATGCTCATCTGGTACCCAAACTGTACCAAGAACGTATCCCCCACACCATTACACTGCCACCAGCAGCTTGAACCACTGGCAGGATGGATCCATGTTTTAATTTCTGACCTCAACATCTGAATGTCTCAGCAGAAATCAGGACTCATCAGACCAGGCAATGTTTTTCCAGTTTTTTACCTTTGGTGAGCTCATCTGTTAGCCTCAGTTTCCTTTTTAAATCTGACAAGCGTGGCACGCAGTGTGGTATTCTGCTACTGTAGCCCGTCTGCTTCAAGGTTGAACATGCTGTGTGTGTTCACAGATGCTCTTCTGGCATAACTTTGTTGTAACAAGTGGTTACTTCAATTATTACTGCTTTCCTGTGAGCTCGCAGAAGTCTGGCCATTTTCCTCTGACCTCGGGTATCAACAAGACATTTTCTGATCAGCAATTTCTGAAATATTCAGACCAGCCCATCTGATATCAACAAAGTCATTGTTGAAAGTAATTTAAATCACCTTTCTTCCCCATTCTGATGCTCAGTTCCAGTAGGTCGTCTCGACCATATCGACATACATAAATGCATTGAGTTGCTGCTATGTGGTTGGCTGATTACTTATTTGTGTTAATGAACAGGCGTACCTCACAAAGTGGAGGAGAGAGTAAAGTAGCCAGAAGATTACCATTACTCACCATTATTTTATTTAACCAGGAAGTGAAACTCTTGAGATTTAGAATCTCTCGGGTATGCTGGGCTGTCATAGGCAGCATTAACCTAGCATGTTTTTCCAATGGTAGGAAAAACAGGAGGGCCCAGGAAAAACATGCAGACTCCACACAGAAGGGCCCTAGTGAGGTTTGAAGCCAGGACCCTCTTGCTGTGAGGCAACAGTCCAAAGCATCATACTACATACGTTTCTTTCTGTGCACCTGAAGCACATGATAAAATTATCAAAAGGGAAATAAAAAAAAAAATGACTTTATGGCAATGTGTCATTTTCAACTTCCCCTTCATGGTTTGAAGCTCCTTGAGACATTTTTTTAAAAGGAGATTAAGTTACAAGTTGTGTTCTTGAAAGAAGGTCTGCAAGATGAATTGTAGGATATGGAGCCCTGTTCCAAAACCACTGAGAGAAATCAAAAAGCAAAAAGATGACACGCTGAAGCAAAGGAAAGAACACACAGACCCCCCTTAAACACATATCCATGCATTACTCACAGGAGCGGCTGTTTTCCTGTTTTGACGCATTACTTTGAGGTGCACTTTTCACCACCAAAACATCATGAAAAATAAATATGTCCGAGCCCTTTGCGCAAGGCTCAGAGGCTGATAATCCACAGACAGCCTCTGCACGTTTCTCTGCTCGTCGGAGTATATTACTCCCTTTTCCGCAACAATTACTATGACGAGCAGCAGTTGTTGTACGCAATGACACATTTCATAAAGAAGAGGAATGAGGGTCGAATGTGCTCCTGGCTTCTCTATTGCTAGTTATTCAGATATGTCATAGAGTTCACACACTCTTTAATGGCATTTTTCTGTGTTTTCAGGTACCAAGCACTTCGCTATTTATGATAATGTATTTCGGAGCTCCCCAGTTCTTTTATTACCCGAAGCAAGTGGTAACGACTGACTATAAATCACATTTGTAGTGCAAGATAGAGTGGGTGTTAGGATGTGACTACTCTTTTATTCCTAAACTTCAGTGAAAATATATATTTTTGTCTTTTATTTCACAGGAACATCAGATAATCTCCTAATGATCTGCCTCCCTTGTTGTCTCTTTCCTTGCTTTTCTCCATTTCCCCCATTTCTCTTTCTATTGTGAAATCAAGGCAGAATATACCAGTCTAGTACTTGAATCTATATTAGGATGTTGTGCGTTTATGTCAGAAAAGTTCAAAACACTCAGAGCACTCACTTGTGTTGTCAGCTTCTTATTGGTAGAAGATTGTGCAGCACTGCCTAGTTCATAAAAGACAATAAAATCTGGAGATCTTGCAGCCCTAACAGGTAGATTTTCTGCAGAACAACCATACAATATTAGGTTTTTTCACTCAAATGTTCGAACAATGCTACCAGAGATTAAAACTAAATAAATAAAATTACACTGTACTATTTATTTGTGCCCCCTGCAGAAACATTTCGCAGTAAGATACCATGTTCAGTATAAATACAGAACCCTGAGTGACTGGTTTATCATAATCCTTCCAGCAGGAGTCTGAGCCGAGAGGAACCATTGCTATGATATCACAGCAGTGTGATTAATAATTTTGTGATAGCACTGCAGCTGTGGCAACATCCTCACTAGCCTACAACATATCATTTAAGATCTGCTAAAAGGGCAAGAGATAACATAATATACTTTTTTTTTTTTAAAGCTACATTAATTAATATTAGTGTTTTAAGGAAGAGTGTGAATACCTTGAATGTAAAGATGACAGACCTAAAGGTAGTTTAGAGTCTATAAGCTCATTGTTTAGCTATCTAATCCCAGAGGTTGCATACCTCTGGGGCTGAATGTCCCAAAGGCTTCAATTCCTTGAATAGCCACTTGAGGTAAGTCACAGCCCATAAACTCCCATGTTAAAATGGTCAACTTCACAAAATAAATTATAGGACCTGGTATAAAAAACTGTTTTTGCCTTATAAACAATGTAAACAAGCGTCATCTCACTTGTTTACATTTTTAACAATGTGTAAAGTTATATTTATGCCATCAGGAAGAGTTTGAGTAACAGTTGGGCTAGGCGTCATCTCGGCTAATGTAAGCTGCCGAAGTGCCTCTCTGGACTGTTTTTGTGGTCTTGTGGCCTTTTGCTATGCTAACCACTCAGCACTAATTAGCAGGTACCTGATGCACAGATGCACTCTACGGATGCACCTCGCTAACCAAGCTAGCCGTAGATGATAAATGTACTCCAAAATGAGGTTTCACTAACCAGTAGGTGATGTCATGGTGGCTACATCCATCTTTTAATCTTTTATATATAGTATATATCTATTATTTTTACTTTATTTTTATTTTGTTTATTTTTTGCTCATTCTGCATCATCTCTCCAAGGATACCTCTAAAAGGTGACGTGTGCTATTATAACAGAGCTAAAAGATAAACTGAATTAGAAGTGCTGAGTAGAAACTAAAAAACTAAATCAGTGCTAATGTCAATCTATAGGTTCTCCCCACCCCCTCCAAAAAGCAAACGAACAGTTACTGCAGTTCTTGTGACATTGTTTGGTTAGCTGATCTATTTATACCAAGACACAAAGTTTTTGTTGAGAACTGCTAAAGAGATTATGTTTGGACTTTGACTCCACCCTAACCTGTATCACCAAATCACCCACTCCCTGCCACTCTCCCTAACCTCACACCCCTTAACTACCCTCTTTTTTTTTTTTTAGAGAGAGAAAATTACATGTGTAGCTGTGGAACAAAAGCAGTCTTGTGAAATTCTAGTGGCTGCTTGCAAAGACTTATAAAAACAGAGAGTGGCCTATTAGCACCAAATTAAGCATTTACATAGTATTGTGAAACTGGAGCCCATACACCAGTTCAGTTACAACATATCTCGCTGAAGTTTAAGGGCAGGTAAATGATGATCACCAAAAGCCTACTACCTACTGCACTACAAACTTATTAAAGTATGTTTAAAAAGAACAAAGAAAACAAAATGAATATATACTAAATACAATACTGTTCCCTTAGAAGGAAATGCTGCCCAGAGAGTGAGCTGCCTTGGTGGAGGTTTGTGCTCTCGGAGTGCTCCTTGTTTCTTTATATTTTCCTTCCAATGAGCCAGACTTACTTGTAATTTTTTAAAGTGGGCTTGTGCAATAGTTATCCAGGCTTTCTAAAAGTTTTCCTTTGGAAATTGTCTGCTTTTTCACTCATTTTCAGTCCCGTCCTCGCATCTGACCATTTTCAGAGGAATGTTTTTTGTTTGTTAAGCCACTTAACACTGACCCATGAATCAAGGACAAAAACCCCACTTAACCCAAGGGATTAAATAGTGTTGTGTCTATACATACCAGACAACTTACCCAAGAACCAATCTGAACTTGAAATTTTTGGGCACTTTGTTACTAACAGCCTGTGACATAAACACATAATCTGTTCTAGCTTATTTTGTTGAATCTACCAAAAAATGCCAAAGATAACACAGTTCAACAGGCATAAAATATTTTTGTGACAACAAGGTGATTCCCAAAAAGCTATTAGCCAAAAACTTGGAATATCTCAGCTTGGTGGGCAGCATATCCTCAAAAAATCTGAGGAAACCGGGCAAGTTGAAGACAAAAGAATTAGCAGGCCTAAAAAACTATCTACAGCAAATGAAGCATATTTAAAAGTAATGTCCAGAGCCCTGACACAGGACCAGAGAGGTACATCTGTCCCTTCAGGTGATCCATCTATTGTTCATTGAAGCCTAATCAGAAATGGTCTCAATAGAAGGGTGGCTGTCAAAAAGCCATTCTTAAGGAAGGGAAACAGAAAGAAAAGGTAGAGGTGTGCCAAATTGTGTAAGAACTTGAAATATGTAAAACATGCTCTGTCATAGTTTGGGGCTACATTTCAGCCACTGGTGTTGGAGATCTTGTCAAAATTGATGGAGCTATGAAAAGCACAGAAAAGCAGAGACAGATGATCTATCATGTAACAGCATCTGGAAAGCATCTTATTGGCAACGGCTTCAGCATGACGGTGATCCCAAACACACAATGCAGCAAAAGCACACCTGGATAGAAAAACGCATTTACCTTTCCATGTTTCAATAAATCACTGCGCCTATTTCCCATTTTTAAGAGCAAAATACAAAATAATGATGGATGGCAATCCATCATGTTTTTTAAAATTTTTTGGCATTCACATTCCAACCTGTGCATATAATATTTAATGAGGTTATATAAAACATAGAAATATAAAATAATAATAAAAAAAATCAATAACTGTTGCATGGATTGTCATAAACATGATCAAATGTTTGAAGAGAATAAGCTTTTCACAGCTTACTAAAAAAAACCAAACAAACAAGAAAAACAAAAACATGGCCTCATATGAATGAAAAGCTTTGCAGTACTGTTGTTAGGGGTAAATAAAATCAAAACATATCTGCATATTTCTTCCCCTCATGACTCCTGGAATAATTTGGCATAAGTACTTTGATCTCTCAAACTAACACAACCTTTGCTCTGTTTACTTCCAAAGATAGCTCTGCTGTCAGAAATCTAAGAGTGATGTACTTTAAACTTCAATCCAAAATGAGCGCACAAGCAAATCCACATAACACATAATGTGAATTTTTTGTAACATTGCTATTTCCCCAGTAGATCGAATGGCTCAAGGTTGTATTTCATTTCTCGTCTAGATTACCTTATACATTTCAACCCGCTTTCTGAGGCTCACTGCTGCGAGTGGACCTCAAATATACACACAGATGAGGAGCGTGGTTCTATTGTTACCAGAATGGGTAAACTGCCCAGGGAGCAGAAAGGCTCCTTTGTTTCTCCTCTAGACAAGAGATGTGGGTGAGCCATCACTTGAAACACTCCTTGTCTAGCCTGCACACCCAACAGTCTCTAATAAAGCTCTCGAGTTTTGGATTACACCCAATCATTATACTGTGAGGGTGTTCTTCAGACACACTCGTGTGGAGCAGAGGATTGAGAATGAGTCTTGGATTATGTCTCTAGTTTTAAAAGGGAGATTCCACTAAAATTAATCCTCTTTCATCCATGTTTTATGTCAGTGCATCCAGGGTTAGATTACATTACTTAGGAGTATGTGCTGTTAGCTATAAACACGTGGCGCACCTCCTATATGGTAAATTCACTTCTCTTCCAGTGAATGCAGCTGCATTCACTGGAAGAGAAGTGAGGAAAATGGTCTTGTGGTAGAAGAGGCGTCAGACTGTAGAGTTTACGTGATCTATCTGTGTTGTTACACAGAGTACAGCTGTGTTTTCACGTTGAGTAATACGGAAAAATTCAAGTGTGTAATTGAGAATCACTGGCATTCATGACTGTTTGCAAGGATGGAATACACATTAATCAAGATAAACAGAGCACACAAACACACATAAAGGCCAATTTACAAGGACATACGGATATCAATGCATTTTTTTTAATCGTTCCTCTGTGACAGACCGGGCGAAGGCGGCAGATTTGCGACACGTTATGTCACACAGAGATGCTTTCTAATGAGGATGGATGTAAACGCATGCTGGATCAAGTGAAAATACATAAGACTGATGAAGTCTGACATGAGAAAAAATCAAACCTGTGTGGTTATTTTTCTGCATTGCAGGTTATCAAACTGGATGTCCTTAAAAATCCTCCTCCTACGCATTTATCCTAATACCACTGTAGACTAACCACAAATTCTCTGCCTATGCTCCAGTCCTCCCTGCCAAAAGGAAAAGGGCACTTTGTTGTAGATGATTTTTGGGGCATTTCTGTTTGATTTTTGGTGTTTCTCCTAGCTGACGAGTTGAAATACTAAAATATCACGTATTGATTTCAGGTATGACCAAAGGAGTGATAACAGAGAATAATGCATTCTTATTGGAGAAAGAGGGACAAAGGTCGGCTCTCTTTATGACTGTTTGGTACTGTTGACTGGAAGTGCCACAATTCTGGTCTATGAGCACAAATGAATAAACATTGTGCCTATTTTCAAGACTGCCTGGATAAACTTTGCTGAGGGGTTTATACATGTGTCCATGAAGAAAATCAATAGATAAAATGTGTAAAACAGTACTACCCCAACCCTTACTACAGTAATACCCCTCATTTCTTCATATTTTGCTCCCACTGAGAAAAACCTTATTGTAATTTTTTTAAAGCGAGTGTCTACAGCCGTCTGTAAAACATGGTGGAGGCTCTGTCATGGTTTGGGGCTGCATTTCAGTCAGTGGTGTTGGAGATCTGGTCAAAACTGATGGAATAATGACCACAGAAAAGCATAAACCGAATTTGATCCACCATGCAATGGCTTCTGATTGGCAGTGGCTTCGTTTTTCAGCATGCCAATGATCCCAAACACACTGCCAATGCAGCAAAAGCACACCAGGACAGAAAAAACACACAATGGAACACCATCACTCATGGACTGGCCTCCCCAGAACCTGAACCTCAGCATTACTGAAGCAGTGTGTGTTCATCCAAAGCAGAGCTCTAAATGTCTTCCAAGAAGCCTGGAGAACTATTTATGATGACTATTTAAAGAGATGACAAGAAGGCCTGCCTAAGAGTATTCAGGCTGTGTTGAAGATTAAAGGTGGTCAAGACTTTTGCACGCTACTGTATTTCCAGTTGTAGAAGAAAACTTAGGTGTACTGGAGTGTATTTTTGATGAATTGAGCTTTTCACTTATAAGAGGAAGGCTGTGTTATTACCGCTTTAAAAGTTACATATCGAAATTACCACCAAGCAAAAGATTAACCTTGACTCTTGGCTTCCAAGAAGACAGTTGTACAAAGCAGAAAATATTAAATAATAAAGCAGGGCACTTGTACTTAGCAGCATGTGTACTCAGACATTTTAACGTGGTTAATCTAGGTTTAGAAAAAAGTGTTTTTCCTCTCAGCGAGTTGCCTATCCATTCAAAGTTTTACCTCCAAATAGGCTTTCTTCCTCAAGTCATATTTTCATGTTTGGGCCTCTTTGACGTCTTTGCTTTTGATGTATTATTAATGCATAACACATGCATTCTTTTTATGCTGTATAACAGATAATTTAAACTCTGGTTTTAAATGCCATGGATTCATTCTAAAGTTAAAGTGTTTACTGTAACCTTTTTCAGATTTAGTACAGCGGGTACATGCGGCCCTGTCCAATTCAAACAAAAAGGAAAATAAACCAGTGGTGTTGAGACAGACACAAGACTTTGCTCTGCTGATTTATTTCTGCTGCTGTTTGCCTCAGAAATGACAGCGCTGACAGCACTTTGCCGAGCAGGTTTTGTAAGAGAGAGAGAGAAAAAAGAAAGAGCTTCTCAGTTGAGATGGGTTTTAAGTAGTTCATAAAAGCAGCTCGAGCAAATGCATAATGGTTGCTCAGTGAGTTAAGGAGCAAACCGTGTATCTGCAATGTTAAATTCATTAAAAAATAAAGTAGCTGGATTCAGGAATAAATCAGACCCCAAGAGGGCAGCTTTTACCTAGGCTGCTGCCAAAACAGAAGGAAGGATGACAGTCTTATCAGTCCTAATTAAGGTGTAAATTATGACATTTAAAGACTTGTGACTTTAATGTATTGTTTTCAAATTAATAAATATTTTAATTCAAAGGTAGATACTTTGAGAATTTGATTTCCTTATTAAAACAGCGAGTCAGTGATGCATAAATAGTTAAAGGAACGTGTATGAAAGCATGAAAGATGCACTCGATGTTGTAGAAGGCTGCAGCCCGCACACATACACACACTTAGCGCAGATGAACAATACTTGAGTAAAAATTCACCCGCACAACCTCTGATAACCTCTTGCCTAACTCCATTCCACCCATGCACGGTTTTACAGCAGCAGCAGGCGTGATTAGAACAGGATGCATTTGGCTGAGCCCAGCTGTGGTGAGCCAGCCAGTGGATGAAGAATATCAGTCTCTCATCCTGCTAAATGAAAACTAAATGAAAGGCTCTCAGATGGTGTGAGTGTTGCATAAGGAGGCACGGAGCGAGGTCCTGGGATAAGCTGATTACATGGCCGACTCATATTCATTTCCACATCCAATCCGAGTTGAGCGACAAGGCTTAGAGAGCCCCATCCCCGTTACCATTGCACCCACTCTGCTCCTCTCCTCCATTAATACATATCTTCTTCTATTTCTTAGCTGTTGTTGTATGCAGTGAGTGTTTATCTGGGTGCGTGTTTGTGTGCGTGTGCTGCAAATGATCCCACATGCCCTCCTGACCGCAGGCGTCAAAAGCAACTGCTAAATCTGCTTTAGATAGTTGTGGTTACAAGGCCACTAAAAAAATATACACACACGTTTGCTTAAACATGTTCACGCACTTACACACACACACACCCAAAGCACTATACTTGACACGGCTCAGCCTAATGTAAAGTACACGCCAAGGCTTAGCAGCTGTGAAGGTGAAAGTGACAGGACAGCTGGGGATGTTATCCAATTGTCAGCGTCTGTCCTGTTTGCCACTATGTGCATGTTTGTGTGGTTAGTTCAACGGTAGCCGTGCTGTCAGGAGGTCAGCGCTGGCATCAGATGTAGCAATAGTTGCTCTTCACCATGTGAAGAGTGAGGGGCTCATGGGAGAAGTCGTACTGTAAGCAGAAATCATCCTCAACAGGTGGCAACACTTCATTTGCCCTTTTCTCTCATTATACAGCTACTGTAGGCTCATGTGCCTCGCTATGTGTGTTAGCAAGGCATCTGTTATTGCACAGCTAATCCTCCACAGAGGCCACAGCATATAAACAGAACAACTGTGCTCACCATGTGACAGGCTCAGAGGACTAAGAAAACACCAGCGCCTCCTGGTTTGCTTTTAAATTACAGTGGATTGTTTGACCAACAATGTATCCATTTTGAGCATAAGGAGCAATTTGTCCTCTTGAGCAGCTGGTTTCAAAACATGGACACCGGTAAAACTGTTCATACATGCACGGATTAGTGCATAAAAATGGCTGTAATTTCTAAACAGTTAATGTGACACTTCTGTTTATTATGTGACTCATCCAGGAGGTCACAAAAGAACCCAGAACAACATCTAAATAATTACACCTGTGTCAGTTAGAGTCAGTGTTTGTGATTCAACACACAAAAATGGCTTCCATGGGAGAGTTCCAAGGTGAAAACCACTGCTCACCAAAAAGAACACAAAGGCTTGTCTCACATTTGCCAATAAATATCCTGATGATCCCCAAGAAAATATTCTGTGGACTGATGAGACCAAAGTTGTACTTTTTTGGAAGCTTTGCATCCCATCCCATTACATTACATCTGGTGCAAAACTAACACAGCATTTCATAAAAAGAACATGATACCAACGGTCAAACATGGTGGTGGTAGTGTGATGGTCTGGAGCTGCTTTGCTACCTCAGGACTTGGACGACTTGCCGTAACTGATGGAACCATGAATTCTGCTCTCTACCAGAAAATCTTGAAGCAGGATGTCCTGCCATCAGTTTGTGCCCCGAAGCCAAAGTGTACTTGGGGAATGCACCAGGACAGTGCTCCGATATACACCACCAAGTCTACCTCTAAATGGGTCAAACAATAAAATGAAGGTTCTGGAGTGGCCTAGTCAAAGTCTGGACTTATATCCAATTGAGATGCTTTGGCACAACCTTAAAAAGGTCGCTCACACTCAAAAACCCTCCAGTGTGGCTGAATTAAAAGAATTCTGCGAGTGGGCCAAAGTTCCTCCACAGTGCTGTGAAAAACTCAGTGCCAGTTATTGGAAACAATTGAATGCAGTTCTTGCAGCCAAAGTGGCACAACCACTTATTCCATTTAGGGTGCAATTACTTTTTCCCACATTTACTTGTATTTACTTGGGTTATCTTTGTCTAATATTAAAATTTGTTTAATTTGTTCCAATCACACAGTCATCCATGCAGTGCTTTTATCTAACATTCACACACCCACACTCCGATGGATGCACGAGGGTACAACTCAGGGTTCAGGATCTTATTTTCAACACCTGGACTGGAGGAGCCAGGGATCAATCCACTGACCTTCTGATTGGTAGACAACCCACTCAACAATACTCAGGTAGGCTGTGGCATTTGGAAGAAACTCAGTAGGTACATACTAATAGGTCTAAAGTGTGCCAAGAAAATATCCCTTAAACCATTATACCACCACCACCAAGATGTCTTAGCAGAAATCGAGTCCCATCAGACCAGGCAAGCTTTTCAAGGCTTCTACTGTCCAGGTTTAGGGAGGCTGTGCACGTTGTAGCTTTAGTTTCATGTTCTTAGCTGACAGGAGTGGCACCTGGTGTGGACTTCTTTGGCTGTAGCCCATCTGCTGCAAGGTCTGATGTGTTGTGCTCTCATGCATACTTTGGTTATAACAAGTGATTATCTGAGTTACTGTTGCCTTCCTATCAGCTCAAAGTAGTCTGGCCATTCTCGTCTGATCTCTGACATCAACCAGGCATTTTCACACAGAGGTCTACTACTCACTGGATATTTTCTCTATTTTTAATAACTGTGTTATGGTCCAGTGGGCATGATGCTCACAATAATAGTTCCTTTACAGCTGTAAAGAACCACAACATATCCTGTGCAGTAAATGAACACCAGTATTTTAAATACCGCATATATATGCAAATAAATATATGCAAAAGTAGTTATAGCTTAACTGACCGAGATATACCAAAAACATTTTATAGCATTGTTCAGAAAGCAGTAACTCAGATACTTGAATGTGAAATTACCATTATTTTAGAAGTGTATTCCACATCACCAGCATCATTTTGGGGGAAAAAAAATAAAGTACAGATCAAAAACCTGAAGTATTGTTTGTAGTTGCTATATTTTTATTCTCAAAAGCAGGTTGTGTAAAACAATATTTTCCTCATCATATAGTGATTGAATTATTCAGTCCTTTTCCTTATTATTATGATAATTTAGGCCGCTGCTGTCACTTTCCCGATGGCCTAAATTCAAATTCCTTTGCATCAACTGGACTTGTTGAATAAATATTTAGGGACACACTGATTATGGCTCAGAGAAAATATATTTTCTTTTCCTTTTTCAAGGTATTTTCACTGCAGCTGACAGAGTGCATGTGTTTTCTATTTGTAACCTGCCATGGAGCCAGCCTATTATCAGAGCAGTGACCACAGTGTCACAGTAACTGCCCTTATCCCCACATTCACATTCACCCCTCTGTCTATTACCATTGCCCCGGTCTTGTTCTGTGCCATCTGTGTCCATAGCAACTGGACTGAATAGGTTACTTATTATAGGACAGGGGCTCAGCTGCCAGGTAGTTTACAATGAGGTTTGTCATATCGTCTTCCAAACAGGTCAACAGCACATGAGGTACAGGAGGTCAGAGGTAAGAGCTGTGCGAAACTTTTTCCATCGTTCTCTTTCAGAAATACATGTATTGATTCCCAATACTGAATTTTGTGTGTGATCTCAATTTGATCAGAAGCTCTCTATAACAACTATATTCCACCGTATTCTTCATGGCATAGATTCCTCAGAGATTTCGGTCCATAGTGACAATATAGCATCACACACTTGCTGCAGATTTGCCAGTTGCACATCCGTGATGAGAATCTCCCATTTCAACATATTCCAAAATGAGCTCTATTGGATTGAGATCTGGTGACTGTGGAGATCATATTCAAGAAACCAGTTTGAGATGGTTTGAGCTTTGTGACATGGTGCATTATCCTGCTGGAGGCAGTCATCAAAAGATGGGTACACTCAGGTAGTATGTGGTACTAAACTTCACTGAACCAGGTATTTTTTATTCTAATCTTCTGTTCTCCAATTTAAGTGAGCCTGAGCAAATTCTAGCCTCAGTTTTCTGTTCTTAGCCAACAGCAGTGGCGCCCGGTGTGGTCTTTTGCCACTGTAGCCCATCTGCTTCAAGGTTTGATGAGTTGTGTGTTCAGATAAGCTCACCCGCATCTGTTGGCTGTAACGAATGAGTTATATTGTGTTTCTATCACCTTGAAGAAATCTGGCCATTCTTCTCTAACCTCTGGGATCAACAATGCATTGTTGATCCCAGAGAACTGCCACTCACTGGATATGTCCTCTATTTCAGACAATTATCTGTAAACCCTAGAGATGGTTGTGTGAGAAAATCCCATCAGGTCTGAAATACTCAGTGTGGCACCAACAACCGGGCCAGGTCACTTAAATCACCTTTCTTTCCTATTCTGATGCTCAGTTTGAACTTCAGCAGGTTGTCTTTACCATGTTTACATACCCAGAGGCATTGAGCTGTTGATTAGGTATTTGCATTAACAAGAAGTTGGACAGGTGTTCCTAACAAAGTGGCAGGTGAGTGTAAAAATGCTAATTATTAATTTAATGCTTTTGTGTGCCAATTTCTTAAAATGGTGTGTGATTTAAAATCTCTGTCTCTTGCATGTTTTTAACTTCATAAAAGCCAACATAGTCTTATATCAATTATATATTATATAGTACTTTTCTACTCTTACTGAACACTCACAGTGCTTTTTACACCACAAGCCACATTTTATATTATACATACATATATAAATAATTTTGTACTTTATTAACCATTAACAAAACAGCCATTATTCAGATGGTGTAAAACTTTTGCCAAAAATGACTCGTTTGAAATATTGTGGTGTCTCAAAAATATAGATAAAAATACAAATGTGTGATTTGTTCTAAACATGTGAGACGGTTGTTTCTCTGGATATTTCACAGCCTCACCGAGAGTGAAGGAGAGAGGTGAAGGAAGGAGGGAAGTCCACTGGTAACAGCTGCGGCTGCAGATTGAGAGAGAGCGCTGCAGATTGTCAAATTCCTCCTCTGTCCCCCTCTGTCCTCGGAAGCCCATCTGTGTGCAATGCAGCAAACTGGGACCTCGACAATGGAGGACATTCAGTCAGCTCAGATAAACTCTTCTCCTGTTGCCGTACTATACCACCATCACTGCTCTTATCTCAACATGCTCCCTTGCCTCTCACTCCCCCTTCACTCTCCTACTGTACAAAAACTTTCTTCACTTCCCCGAACCTCCAAATCTCGCTACCACCTTAACATTGTCCCCGCAGATCCTCCTCCACCCCTGATAAACTACTGGCTCCTCTCCCCTTCACCACAGCCACCCCTGTCATCACCCCTGTTGTTAACCTGCATTAACACTGAGGGCATTACCAGATGTGACATGCTGCAGCAGTGGGTTCTCATTTCTTAGGGTGCTGTCATTTTTCAGCCTTAGCATTGTTTGTTTCCTTACACTGAAAATGCAAATTTGGGGGATTATTTTGGCTTTTGCTATTTTAGAAATGGGTTTACTCAGTGGTAGAGTTTTCCACGACAGATAACGCCTCTGCTTTCCTGGTCGAAAGACCCACAACTCCTCTGCAGACAGCTGCTATAAAAACTTAAAAGATTGGAAATTAGTCCCAAAAGAGGAGCGCATGAATAGTGTGTGACTAGAAAATACTAATTTTAATTATGACTGATGAGAAGAAAGTAATAGATCAATTTTGCAGTTGTGGTTACTGTAAATTTAATATCTATTGCAAAAGGGCAAAAATCACAACTTTTATTTACAGTGGTTCTAAAGAGGTCTCACATCCTTCCAAACTCATGGATACAAAAACACTACTACCAGTTTACACAGAGGGAAACAGAAATAAAATAGTATTTTCAGTGTCATCCATTCACCCACCCATTTCTAAAGCAACCTATCCCCTGCATGGTCACTGTTGAAAAATATTAGGCTGGAGAGAAGGACAAGCATACTTTTCATTTTAAGATGAACAACAGTTACCAAACCAACTAAACAGTTCAAATATTTTATTCATTTATGATAAGGTGTCTTTTCATACCAACTGATGAGCAGCTTGGTCAACCTGTTCATCGCTCTCTCTGTGTGAAACGGAAACTCGACCGCTTCTCATATTTGACCAAAACTGCCTCTCTTTTGCTCATCTGAACACATACTGTATTTAACTGCTAAATATGTATACATATTCAATACTGACTGCCACACAGCAGCGAGCTTTGGGACGTGGACGGTGCATTGGCCCTGTTCTGTCAGAGCAATTAAAAGCAGCCAATGGGGGAGCTTGTAGCTTCATTACCAAAATGCTGGATTACATGTATCAGCGTCAGAACTGCAATGAGCCGAATCCTCCCCATAATGAGCACATTAATCCACCCCACCACCCATCTCCTCCCTCTCTCTCTCGCTTTCTCTCTGTGTTTGCACTGATAAACCAGTAGAAACAGATATAACTACCAGAACCCCGCGTCTACTGGAATTAGAATTTAATCAGAGGGTGTTTTGTTAAGATCACAAACAATTTTTCCCTTGAGTTTGACTTATTTAACATTTGAATTTGTACAGCATGGAAACAAAATCCTCCTGCTAATCATGGCTATAGGTTAACGGCCATGTTATCGTGGAGGCTAACTCAGTGTTGTGGCTGCAGGTTGTGGAAGCTGAACTGCAACAGAAGCAGGAACTGAGGGCTCACAGGAGGGCAGACCCATGTAGCTCATTTTCGCTGAGCCCAGCTGGGTCCCATGGACTAAGGCATGTCTCCGTGGTGGGGTAGATGGTAACATAGTCCTTTGGTCTTCTCGTCTTCATAGAGGATCTCATACAGGACCTATTTTCCTTGGAAGAGCACCACCGTGTACAAATTTCCCCTGAAAACATCACTTCTGGGATCACTCCAGCACCCAAACCCATTTAACATACCAAGGCAGTGCAGTGGGTCTAAAGAGGCATCATATCCCCCCAAAACTGTTCCTCGATTGGTGCAGCATCAGCATTAATGTAGACACAAATAAACTATCTGTTGTGGTGAAGAGAGTTCAGCGGGAAAGTTAAGTTGTCAGTTTACTGGTCCTAACCTCACCTAAGGCAGTGAGCTTCGGGCAGTGACCAACAGAATGAGGTGCGAGTGGTGGAAATGAGCTTACTCCATAGGTTGTCTGTGCACAGCCTTAAAGATAAGGTGAAGAGCTCAGAGAAGAGTCACTACTGCTCTACCCTGAAAGAAGCCATCTGACGTGGTTTGGGCATCCAAGTAGGTGGGCTGCCTCATAGGTGAGGTTTTTGGGAATATCCTACAAGGAGGAGTCCCCAGGGCAGACCCAGAACATGCTGGAGAGGCGATATTGCTCGGGTAACTTGGGAACACTTCAGCATCCCTGAGAACTGGAGAAGGCGTCCAAGGAGAGGGAGGTCTGGGCTTCTCTGCTTAGCCTACTGCCCCCACTAAGCTGCTAAATTAATTGTAAGAAGGAAAATGATTGGGTGATACATTAGCAAATAGAAGTTGCTTTTAATTTAATGTGCATTTCATTCTAATGTATTATGAATGAAAAATTCAGTATTTAAGTTAAAAACACATTTTTGCTGCATAACAAACTATTTTATTATAATTAAGCACTGAAATGGTTTATAATTATCAAGTTGACATGCTTTAGAAGATGTACAGTAATCAGGACAGAATTGCAAGCTGTCTTCATAATGTAGTATGAGTTACAATTCATTGTTGTGCAACACAGTGTTACAGCAGAGACAAACCTGAGAGCATACGGTAGAAGTGAAAACGCAAGACTCTGGATGGCAATGCTAGAGAAATTTTCATCATTCACATGAGAGGAGGTGTAAATTAAACAGATATTGAAGTACAGTGAAAAGAACTGATCACAACCACACCCTTTTAGCATCTAAATATGCACTTTATCAAAAGATGTTATAATGCACACCACTGTGCTGGTGTATTTCTCCTCTAATTATCTATAACATTAATATTCCTCTTCTTCAATCAGCAGTTATTAGTGCAGAAACCTTTCACTTAATTTTATACTCTTCATTCACAGATGAAGAATAACTTAACAACCAATTCACTCCTGAACTGTCAGAATATACAAAACTGTTCCCTATTAGTAGTATTATTGTTGTTAGATCTGTGTTGCTTCTCCTGTGATGACCCCAGGTCTTAGCTGCAAATTAAAATCTGGTATATAGCAGCGATCAAGAGAAATAAATATTTGCCCTCTGTTTAGATAGTAATACATATAGTTCTTTGTCATACCCAGCAAATAATGATAAAAAAAAAAATTTTTTTTACACTGGAGTGAAAAAAATGTTCCTAATGAATGTGTTATTACTGCACCAGCACTAGCAGCATTCTAACTGGATCATGAGAAAAACACTGTATCAGCCACGTTACGACCCTCAGCGGCATGACCATCAACAGTCCAAGGACTTACAGCACCAACAGGGTGCAGCTTGTTATTAACATCAGCAGATTATTTGTCCTTTCAAATTTAGACATCTTCTGTGCACAAAAAAACAAAAATCAAAACAAAAAAAACCAACAAAACAAAGTTTTGGGCCGCTGCCAGAAATGCTGCGATGTGCCTCGCCAAAAGTCTCTTTAACTCTAGTGGAGGGATACTTTATGGTCAGAAGTTTACATACACTCATCATGAGTTGAATTTCATGGTAATTTGAGGCTTTTAATGCTTTCTTTGAACTGTTCCTTCTCCAGAGTGGAACGATTGTACATCATACATCTTTACTTAAAAAAAAAAACAGGAGTTGGGTGCAAAAGTTGGACTACATTTTTCATTTACTCTAATCCGCACACTCTCAAAAGTATGCATACAGGCTCAAATGTATACATAGAACCCCACTAATATTTGGTTGAATGTCTCTTAGCAATTAAGTTAATTCTCACTGGATATTTGACCGTTATTCTTGGCAGAATCGGTAGAGATCATTTAAATTGGTTGTTTTCCTGGCATAGACTCAGCTTTTAAGCTTTGGAAAGGCAATTCCAGGAACTTTACAGTGGACGGTGATGCTGCGGTTCCAGCAGTTTCCAGTCCATGGCAGACTTGAGCCTTGGTGGTTGATAGATTGTTCCTGAACATCCTAACCAATTTCCCCTCATCTAAGGCTGACAGATGGGGTCTTCTCCAAGTAACTTGTACTTACATACAACTTTTTGAACCGATGATCTTGGAACCTGCAGTTATTTAGAAATGGCTCCAAGAGACCTTCCCAACTTGTGTAAACCTGCAATTCTCCTTCTTAGATCTTCACTGAGGTCCTTGGACTTTCTCGTTGTTCTGAGTATTGCTCAATCCAGTGAGTGCTGTCAAACAAAAATCCCCCATAGGTGTGCAGCTGGGTTTACATCATATGACTCAGATCACTGTCATACTCATCAAATTCTTCATTGACCTCTTGCGCTTTGGGGACATCGTCATTCAAGAAGACCCCAATTTCCAGTATGGAAAAACTTCATCATAGCATAAAGGTGATCACTCAGAACAACTGATCCTTCCTGCTAAGGGGATAAGTGAACACAAGCCATGCCAAAAAAAATAACAAAAACAAAAAAAAGCAAAACCTTAACCATCAACCTGAATAAACAATACAAACTATGACATACTGTGTGGAGGTGGTTGGGAGTAGCAAATTGTGTTGACATGAGCGTGGTCACCAGAGCAGAGCATTAAGTGTCAGGTTGTCCGGTGACTAAGCTGGTGCAAAGTGTACTTCAAACAGTTGATGTTATGCTTCATTTTGTAGCTACAGTATAATGACCTAATCAAAAATTATGCTGTGATGGTGGTGATAAAAAGAAAAAAAAAAAAGTCCGGAAATTATTATAATCAATCTTAACTGGACCTTGAATGTTTGAATCAAGGTGTATTATTACATGGCAGTTTTAAGTCTTTTTTCATAAGCCGTCCTAGATTTGTTGACAGAGCAAAGTCAAAGCCAAAAGCCAGCAGATGGTCAATATGAAAGGATAAGGTTACAGGTATACGTTTACATATGAGCACCACAAAGGGGTAATTTTGTGTAAGCATAACTGTGCCAAAACCAGTCTCAAAGATACTGTTGAGTGCTTGTTAAAGTGTTCTATCTCATGCCTGCAAAGCATAGCCAGACCTGTATGGCCCTGCTGGTTCACCCTGCATATTTCTATAGGGATCATCATCATGTAATGACAGCACCTCTCTTAACCAGCTCATGGATCTAACACTTCCCCTCCTTTTCCACTTTTTAATCCTTTCATCTTCTCCTCCTCTCCTCTGCTCATCTGACTCTAATCTGCCTTGCTTATCTTTTTCAGAGGCTCGTTGAGCGATGGGGCCCTTTTGTGGAATGGACGGATCTGGAGATAAAAGACAAGTTTAAAATGCTGGTGACTCAGCCGAGGCGTTGTTAAATAAATTGGGACGACACCTCTTTGGTCCCAGAAGATGCTACGTGCTTCGTTCCAGCAAGTGCCAGAGAAGGTGTGGTGTTTCTTTTGTTAAAAACCTCACAGTGATTCATGTATTTTCACTCTCTCTCCCTGACTCTCAGTCATCTGACTGTTTTTTTTTTTTTTTTTTTATCTCAGTCGCTCCCCTTTAATCAGCCTTTGGTGTGCTTATTTGGAGTAAGTGATTGCCAGTAATGTGCTCTGGAATTGAGAGGCCAGAGCCCAGGCCCTCATTGAAACCCATAGATCTTCTCACACTGCTAGTGCTAGCTCTCTAGGTGTGAGTGATGATCTCCATATGCCCAGGCTAACCCATATTCTCACCAATAAGGCTCTGTGTATTAGTCATGCCTGCATGCCATTATCACCATGTGTCAAGTGCACACCTGGTGTGTGGTGGGTGTGTGCCTCCAAATACTAGCATGCTTAGCTATGTGTGACTGAACAAAGTGTTCAAGTATACGTGTGTGCGTGTGCCGTGTTAGGCTACGAGAGCTGGAGCCTCATATATTGCTGCCTCACCTACTTAGTCATGTTAGCTTTTTGCCACAGCTGCTCACCGCTGGCTGTTTACGCTGACTCTGTTGCACAACAACTACCGTCACATACAAAAATTGTAAATGTCACAACCCGCTCAGAAAGAGGCGGCTGAGAGAAAAAAAAACAAATAACAGGTGCTGAAGAAAAACACAGAAACTCAACTTCTAGCAGATACATCTAGCTAAAAAAAATATCCTGTAATAAATGTACCTGCAATAAATGGTTTAATTGGTTAAATGTATCATATGCAAGACTGTTAGTTTCGTTATCTTGTGGGGTTCCCCAGGGGTCTATTTTGGTCCCCTTTATTTACCATCAACTTGCTCCCCCTCAGGCAAATCCTGTGGTGATACAGCCTAGATTTTTACCGCTACACAGATGACACCGAACTCTACGGCCTGTTAAAAACTGGCACTACTGATGTCTCACATATTAGGTCCTTTCTGCCTGAAATTAGGAAAGTTTTTGGATGCCCAAAAACTTTCTGAAACTGAATGACTCCAAAACTCTCCCAGCACTATCAACACTATAGATTTTTTCTTTTAGTTGGGGTCTCGTATCAAAAATTGTCTACAAAGAGGGTAATCTTTAACTCTGAACTCTCTTTTGATTCACTGGTGTCTAAAAGTTATGCAGTCCTATTTCATTCAGCTTAGACAGACCAAAATCAGCTCAATCCTATCTCAGTCTCATTTAGAAAAGGTTATGTCTTCGTCACTGTACAGACTACAGTTATCTCAAAATGCTGCTGCCAGGCTTTTAACACATAGCAAAAGGAACGATCACATTGCACCAGTCCTTGCAGCCCATCACTGGCTACCTGTTAGTTTTAGACTTGATGTTAAAATTTTATTGCTTGTTTTTAAAAGCACTATAAGGTCAAGCACCTGCCTACATTCTGCACACTGCTGACTGTGCCTGCCTGAGATCTTGCGACATGGCCTTGTTAGTGTTTACAGAGACTGATGTGGTCACTAAGGATGATTGAACCTTTGCAGCTGAGGCGCCACAATTATGGAACCAGCTAATGCCTCGTTGAAACTTATCTGCTCAGGACATTTCACACCAATATTTGGGCACCTGCAGTTTATGTTTGTTCCCATCACCAGACAACTCCTTTTTTGGCTGCTCCCTTTAGGGGTCACCATAGCACATCATCTGCTTCCATCATGCCCTATCCCTAGCATCCTCCTCTGTCACACCAACCTTCTGCATGTCCCTCACTATAGCCATGAATCTTCTCTTTTCCTCCTGCTTGGCAAATCAGCCTTAACATCTGGTCTAGTATATTCACTCTCCCGCTTGTGCACATGTCTGGACCACCTAAACTTTGCCTCCAAAGCAGTCAACCTGAGCTGTCCCTCTGATATACTGATATGTCTAATCCTGTGCATCCCAGTAAGTTCCAGCAAAACTCTTAGTTCCTTCGACTCTTCCACCTCCAAATCTACCTCTCGTCTTTTTATCAGTGCGACTGTCTTCAAACCATACGTCACAGCAGGTCTCACTACCATCTTGAAATCCTTCCTTTTCACTCTTGCTGCTATCCTTCTGTCACAAATCACCGCTGACACTCGTCTCCTGCCTGCACTCTCTTCACCTCTCTTGTGCGCTGCCCGTTGCTTTGGATTTCCCGTCGTCAAGACACTACAGCATAGAAATCAGCCAGCAAACAACAAACTGAAAGAGGATCTTCTGGAGAATCTTTTCCAGTCCTCAGCATCACCTGATGCTGGCGGTTGGAAGAATAAACAATGTAAGCAGAGGATGAGGAAGTGGAGGGCTAGATTAAACATTAGTAGGTTAAAAACAAACCCTAGCTGGGCAGCTTTCCAGTCCATCCTTATTGACACCCGTGTGGTCATCAATTAAAATGTTTTTCAAATTTACATTTAGCATTTCTCCTCTTTAAAATGTTATGTAACTGGTCACATGATGTTCCACAGGAGCGGCAGGTTTCATAACAGCAAGGCTCATAACTTCACAGCAAAGGCTTGCTGCCTGTTTGCACTTCACATATCATACAAAAGTCTGCTCTACTATTGTTAAATGACTCGTTCATAACCCAGAGTAGCTGCAGATTTAAACCATAAGAGAAAGAGCATTGACACTGTGTCCTATCTTAACAGAGGTTGTTTGTGCTTACGTGTGTGTCACTGTTACAGGCCAAGCTATTTCTTACTCTCTGAGAGCTTTATTCTCTGCTGCTCCAGACATCACAGGCCTCTGACACCCACGGCTGAGGTTGCATTTTGTCAGATGCTCCCACCAAGTAGCGCCAGAGTGGCAGTCTCCACACCAACACACGAAAATCACAAACTTCTACTGAGATGAGGCAGCCGTGGAGGTTAGGAGAGAAGCAGCACAGAAAAATGAAAGGCAAAGCAAACGAGACACGGGCAAGGTTTTTAATTAGCATGAGCAGGAAAAATAACACAAGAGCTATTGAGACAGAGGCTCACAAGCAGGATAAAAATGTATAAGATAATTTCCTCTCTGCCAGCAATTCACAAGGCTTCCAGACCAAAAATGCCTCTGCTGTTTTTTCCATTTCTTTGTGGCAGCATTGGTTTATGTTGTGGTCCAGGGACCTTTTCAGTGAGCTGTGCATTTTATTTAAAGACCTGTGAGTGTTTCTATTCCACATATAAATGCACACACACACAAACAGACACGCACAAGCATACGCACACATGGAGTCTGTTAAAATAAATAAATAAATAAACAAATAAATTAAAAAAAACTTGGTCGTGTATATTCAAGTTATAAAAAACAGACTGTTTGGTGCAAGGCCAACCAGTGGATGTTTATGGGATCAATCAGAACGGCATCTGTGTGCATTTAATAAGCCAACACACACACACACACACAGTCAAACAAACATGTCTGCATGTACACGCATTCATAGAAAAGTGAAATGTAAGCCAGCTCTCACCACCACACCCTGAGAATGTGCAGCACTGCACTCCCTGCCAGAGACCGCACTTAATGAGACTGCAAGGGACCACTAGCTGAAAAGAGTTTACCTTAAGACATTGCACGCACACACACACACACACACACACATGCACGCAGGAAAACAAACATTCATTAAGGCCATACATAATTCCCTCAATTGAAAACTATTCCAGGCGGGATGCATATAACTACAGAAACGCTTGCTCACAGAGGTGCCGCAAAGTATTCTGCTATAGAATTCAGACAGCAGGTGGGTACACATCCTACCGCAACAAAACAATCTAAATAAGAAGCCTCACTCACACATGTGCTTTTAATTCTTTTTATGCAGTTTTTCTGTCCATAAATATACAGGACTTTTTTGAACAAGGGGCTTCGGTTCCACTTGCACATGTGTGTTTATATCTTTGTCGTACAATACACTATATCTGTATGCATGCACATGTACTGTTTACGCTTGTGCATTTGGTGGTACAATATGTGAAAGTGGAGATGCCTATGCAGCTGCAAGAAAGTCAGTTAGTTTGCCCAATCTACCTGCAGTTACTTTCTCCACAAAACAAACAAACAAAAAAAAAGCTTTCCTTTGAAAACAGATCAGAGAAGTGTGTTTTTGGCTCATCCAGAATGTGACAGTGTATCCCTGCCACCAGTGTCACACTCTGATTGAGCCACATAGAAAAACTTTGCAGTTTTTTAAGTCTTTAGGTTTACCTCCGAAACCTGACATAAATTCCCCCTCCTTCCCTCTCATTTTCTTTGTCTTTTCCTATTTTAAATTCCACCCCCTGAAGTCTTTAGAAGTTTGGGCAGTCAGCCAGGACAATGAGCAGTGTTTAAATCTGTCTATTCCCTTCCTGAAGGAGCCATCTTCTGGATGTGCCCTACAGACAGACGGATATTTATAGATGTACAGGCTCTTAGTAAAAGGTGCATTTTGGGGGCATTCTCACTTAATACAGACACTGCAGCTTAGAATGAATGCTAAAAAGGTAGGGTTACAGTGCTTACGGCAGAAAAATATGGACTACTAAGTTTCCAGCCAGAACCGCTCCTTTCCCAAAGGACTTTACAATAGAATGAAAAGTTCCAGGCAGACACGGAAAACTTAAACCGATCTATAAATTAGCTTGCAGGTCTGATGGTCAGCTTAGCCAGAGGGACTGATTTATGCCAATAAGTCTCAGGTCCGACAGGCTCCGTGCGGGGTACTCGTATCATATTCTTACCACATTGCTCTCTCATTTCCTTCTACTTTTGTCATATTTTTTCCTCCCTGTGTGTTTTAATACTGCAGCTTTTGGATCTTCACTCTTATTGCGGTTTATATTTGGCTCCTGCTGATATTTATCATGCCTCTGACTGTCTCTGACACCCTCTCTCTCTCTCTCTCTCCTCTTTTCCTTGATGAATTGACAGTCCACTGTAACCTGATTCCAGCCTCCTCCCGGCATACCTGAATAATAACATGAAATGTAGACAGGTCAGTGGGGCTGTGACCTGCTGTCTTCCCTGGGGCGTGACCTCTGTATGACCTTAACTTACGATCTAAACATAACTCGTGGTGGCAGCTTGGAATAAAAGGAGGTTACTGGATCTGCTGCGACACGCCGTCAGACAGCAAAGAAAAGTGTCTGTGCTGTGTGTTATTTTTAGCTGTAATGTCCCCAAAAATAACCAGCTGTTTTTGGCATCATCCTGCAGCTTTCATGGGGAAGAAAAAAAAAGAACAAGAAAATGATCTTCATAAAAACATTTGATCATTTATGCTTCTTATCATAGAGCGCAAGAATGACGCCATTGTGTGGCTGGCTGACCATTACGTCACTCTTTTGATAATAATGCCTGAAACTGATTTCCTCTCAAAGACTTACAATTCAATTCAGTTTTATTCATATAGCATCAAATCACAACAACAGTCGCCTCAAGGTGCTTTATATTGTAAAGTGGAGACACTACAAAAATAGAGAGAAAATCCCAACAGTCATACAACCCCCTATGAGCAAGCACGTGGCAACAGTGGGAAGGAAAAACTGACAAATGACTCCTTTGTGTCTATTAGTTCGTCCTCTGCTGTGACTAATTACAACCAAGGAGCTGAGTGTCTCCTCAGTTTAAACTCCGACCTCTGTGACACACTATGAATCTACCAGCTGTTATAAAGGCATACTAAGAGAGAGTGCTACTTATCTGCCTTATACTTGTATCATTTAATCTGAATCCCTGTAAAACATGACTGAAAAACTTTATATATGATGTGACTGATATGCTTTAATTGAATGTGACCTGCAAACAACCACTGAGAGAGCTGAGTTTACCAACTGTCTCTCATGTTTGAGTCCTTTTCGCCACGATGGCTTATAGTCTACCTCATGCTAGAGCAATATTAATGGGCTGCGACTTGTCAGTGGCAGAAGCAAGCTGCTGATGTGCTGCATGGTCATGTTTCTGTTATCCTGGTAAAAACAAGGCCAATATTCGTTCTCCTTTAGCTCTGTTTTGCACTCAAGGGGGAAATCCAGGTCTTAAGCTGCTGAAAGCTTCACTGAGTTAGCCTAGTTAGAAAGGTAGTCCAGTCACTACTGATTACAGAAGTATTAACCAGAAACACGTAACATACTCATTTGGGTCGGTTTTGGGACCATCTTGTATCGTTGTGATGCACTTACAATAGTTCCATTTTGTTGTTTGTGTCTGGGGATGTGCTGTAAATACACATCAAACAAGTCAAGGAAGAAGATTTCTTCTTAATCTACACTCTGCTGCCTATAATCTTAGCTCTGTTCTTTTCATCGCATAGCAACAAAACTGCAAAGCTGTACTTCTACTCCAACATTTTCCCATTTAAAGTAAAAGTCTGCTGTCATCATCTCGTCATGAACCACAAAGATTTAACTCCTCACAGGTTGTTTTTTCTCCTCCCTGTAGCTTTCCATCAGCAGGTTTTTAGTGGAACACTTACTGAAGTAATTGTCCACAACTGTCAGATTCAATTGATTTAATTTACAAGGACTTATTGGAATCCACAATAAAAACAATGAAAACCATCATCATTACTGGCTTTAATTCAACATTTATTCTTTTTTTTTTACCCCAGCTATTTAATAACCATGACGGTTTTATTACCCTCCCTGCAATGTAATAGTCCTCTCATTGTTCAGAAGCCATGTGGCCTTGGGCGAGAGCGGAGAGTGGTGGGCAAATTTAAAGATGGATCTGGTTGATGTGCGCTGTTAATATAATCTTCTGATGTGCGTCTGTGAAAATGTCACTATGGCCTGGAGCTGCGCTGTGTGTACTCGGCCTCCCAGGTAGTAACTGACAACTCAAGGTGCAAATCAAAAGCACATTTTTAGGTATGTGTGTTTATTTTTCCAGCTAAGGGCTGCAATGTAAAATTTAGCGGCATTACTGAAAAATAAATGTTATTTGATTTATTAGCAAATGAATGAAATGTGTTATGATGTAGTATTTTTCTCCATGAGTCTCATTCTCAGAGCATTGTGCTTGGAGCAGTTTTCCATCCTTTAAAAACACTCTGCAAAAAGAGAGAGAGAGAGAGAAAACTAGGGTACATGTCGGCTAAATGTGTTGCTGCCCTTGACAAATGGCGGGACATTTGGGTTAGCCTTAGAGAATACAAGCATGACAAGCTTTAATCGATCGGTGCTTTTTTCTGCAGACATGTGCAGTGAAGCAAATGCTCAGAATAGATAAGCTGACTTGTCCTGAATAAAACACATTCACCACCTTGTTCTGACTGCAACTTTCACCTCTCTTTCCGGTTTTGTCAGGATTTACTTTAACAGGCAGTAACATCAACTTTCAACTTCGGCCATAATATACACTTTATTAGGCACACCTGTTAAACTACTCATTAGCGTGAATATTGAATCAGCCAATCACATGGCACTGACACGTGATAAAGATGACCTGCTGAAGTTCAAACAGCAGCAGTTCTCTGGTTGAGGATGCCTTGGTGCTGTCAGAGGTCATAGGAGAATGGTCAGGCTGCTTCAAGTTGATATGAAGACAAATCAGTAACTCAGCCAAAACAAGATATGTAGGAGTTCATGTTTCCTTTATTAGTCATTGTTCACAATGAGATTACATTCCAGAATACCCATCCAAGAAAAGACAAACAAATCAAACAAGCAGGGGAGATCAGTGTCTGCGGCCTTGCAGCCATCAGAGGTGCTGCCATTTAAAAAAAGATGGAAACAATAGTGAACATAATGAGGTAAGTGAGGAGAAAAAAAAATAAGCACCTCATATTTTGCCCCATAACAGGGCACAATATGAGGTTGGAAAAAACCTCTGCATAGCGTAGTGAACACATATACTTCATGGGAGCGTTAGGGTGGGGAGGAGCGGGTATGGAAGGGAGCCAGCGGAGGCGAGTAGGTTCGGGTTACTGTGGAGCTGACCCAGCTCCCCCCTCAGCTAACAGCTCCTGATAAAAGGTGGAATGTTCATCAGCAATATCAGTTCACACAGGTCAGAAGAAGATGGGATGGTGTGGGGGGGAGTAGAGCATCTGCTTACATAACTAACAGGAGAAGAAATGAGATTACTGGCTGTTTAAGGCTGGCCAGGGAGCCAAATTAGAGATAATCACAATTGTTTTGGTACAGGCTGTCACTGATTAATTTGCTGCCTGCCTTACAGTTAACTGGAAAACTTTCAATGGCGAAACTCCAATACGAATTTTCTTGGTTCCTTCCTCGCTGTGCAGAAACAGACAACATTTACTCCCTTCCGATTCAGCTCCAGATATACTGAGTCTGAGTTTGAGTTTGTATTACTCTGCATCCCCTCACAGGCAGCCTTACCAAGGCCCGAACGGGTGCCCAGACGTCCCGAATTTCCTGACAAGCCAGGTATCCCCAAGTCCAATCAGGAGAAATCCTGGTATCAATAAGCCAAATATATATGTGTCCTGCCTTGTATCAATGGTTCAGGCTGCTGCTGCTGGTGGTTGTAGTGGTGGCAGTGCAATAGTGTGGGGGATATTTTCTTGGTACGCTCTGAGCCCCTTAATATCAGTTGGACATTGTTTAAATGCAGAATCCCGCTGAGTACTGCTGCCGACCACGTTCATCCTTTTATGACCACAGTGTGGCCATCTTCTGATGGCTGCTAACAGCAGGATAATGCAACTTGTCACAAAGCTCAGATCACCTCAAATTGGTTTCTTGAACATAGCAATGAGTTCACTGTATTGAGATGGCCTCCGCAGTCTCAATCCAGTGGAGCACCTTTGGGTGCAATAGAATGGGAGATTCAAATCCTGGATGTGCAGCTGACAGATCTGTAACAACTCTGTGATGCTATCATGTCAATGGACCAAAATCTCTGAGGGATGCTTCCAGCACCTCGTTGAATCTATGTCACAAAGAATGAAGGCAGATCAGAAGATGAAAGGGGGTCCAACCCAGCAATGTGTGCTTAATAAAGTGTCTGATAAATGTTTCTGTTTTGCTATGTTTCAGCTCAATTACTTCATCATTTTTCATACTGTATGGTAAGCTGAATTTAGACAATAACTCACATTTTTTTTTAATCCAAGGAAATCCAACAATAGAAAGTCCAGAGTTGGAAACTATATTAGTCCTGAAACTGGGGTCTCTGGGTATAAAAGAAATACTAGAGGCAGTCAAGTGTGCACTCAGTGGCTCACGCAATGTCAAGTGTTTTGATGTACTGCTGTTGTCCCACGAGACACAGGACAGTCAGCTCAGTTTGAAAGAACAGGTCAGAGTACATTGTGTGTGGGTGTGAGTAAGTGGATGGCTTGTGCGTGAGGATGTGCCTTTGTCCGTGCTGTTTGCAGGAAAATAAAATTAAAACAAAAATGGTACAGAAGCAAGATGTGGGATTTTCAGTTGAAATATAGGTCTTCCTCTTCTGCTGACTTCTATGAATCTTATGAGCTATTTTGTGGAAATTACAGGGAATACTGAGCCCTTATAAATATATGAGAAATTATTTATGGGAGTGGCTTGACAACAGTGTTTCGTAATAGTTGAATTCCAGTTTGTTTTTTCACCCTTTGTAGACAGTTGTGTTAATGCACTGTTTTGACTAACGGTGTTGCCGTATGAGTCGGTCTCGCGAGGTCGAGAGTAACGCGAGGTGTTAGGGGAACAGATATGCAAGGCGTTCTCCCCCATGACTCTTGTGGATTGTCTCTTAACAGCTTGGTATTAATAAATACTGAAACCTAGATCATACGCCTCTCTCGTGATTGACATGGTGTCAGAAGTAGGATATCCCTCGCTGTGACTGAGCCGGACGGAATTTCACAGACAACTCGGCACCAGGAAAGGAGGTGAATAAATCGCCGGAATGGCGGATGGATTCAGACGTCCCGATCCCCTCGTCTTTGACGGAAATGTAGCAGAAAACTGGCGTAAGTTTGAACGTGAATACGAAATATTTATCGCCGCTGCACACAGTGATAAGCCTGCCAAGACGAGAGCATACATACTCCTCAATCTGGCGGGACCGGAGGCTATAGAAAGGGAACAGTCATTCACATATGCACCCGCGGTCACAGATGGCGAAAACGTCATCACACAGGTGGAGTCCCGGGAGGATCCCGTCTGCCTGCTATGAAAATTTAGAGAAATATGTAACCCGGAAACAAACGTGATAATGGAGAGACACAATTTCAATTCTCGATGCCAAAAACCAGCAGAAACAGTTGAATCGTACGTAAGCACACTGAAAAACCTTGCCAAAACGTGCAACTTCGGCCAATTACAGGATGAACTTGTTAGAGACAGACTGGTCGTTGGAATATGTAATGACAGTGTCAGACGTTCCTTACTCAAAGAAACTGACCTCACGCTAGCAAAGGCTATACGTATCTGCCAAATAAGTGAGCTCACAGACCAACATACAAAAACCCTCTCTGCACCTAAATATGCGACAGCTGCCAGTGTGGATACCATGCAGATAAAACGCAGTAACAAACCCAAAGGCCAGTTGAAATTTAAAGCCAAACCGGAAAGTACACCGATCTCAAACTGCAGCTACTGCGGAGGCACACACCCTGCCCAACGCCACCAATGCCCGGCCTTTGGTCAGCAGTGTCACGGCTGTGGGAATTACAACCATTTCAAGAAGCTGTGCAGATCTACAAGAGTTTGCAAGTCTAGCAGACAAGTAAATCAGCTATTGACAGAGGCAGATTCTGACACTGACACTTTTATGGTTGAGGGCTTGTCAATACAGGGAGACAACAATATCGACACTATACACACTGAGGACTGTTACAAAGGGGAAGGACACTGCACTGTAATGATTAATGACAAAAGCCTTGAATTAAAAGTTGATACTGGGGCCAAATGCAACGTGATCTCCCTCGATACATACAAAACCATCAAAAAACATGAAGAAATATGCAAACCAAGCAGAATGATAAAACTTGTTGCTTTTGGTGGGACTGTGATCGAGTCAATTGGCACAGTGACTCTGCAATGTGAGCTCAATGGCCAGTACCACATGCTAAAATTCCAAGTTATTCACAAAAGTGCACAGCCTATACTAGGCTTACAAGACAGCCTGAAGATGAAACTGGTCACCTTTAGCAAAGATGTGCACCACATAGACACTGTTCAGGATCAAACAATATCACAGAGGATGTTCAAGGAATATGCGGACTTGTTTACAGATGAACTTGGTGATCTACCTGTAACCTATGTAATGAAGTTAGATCCTACCGTGGTGCCAGCCATCAACCCCCCCCGCCGCATTCCTGTGGCAATGCAGGAAAAGGTGAAACTGGAACTCCAGAGAATGCAGGACCTTGGAGTAATCGAACCAGTGGACGAGCCCACTGAGTGGGTCTCTAATATGGTTGCTACACACAAGAAAGACACAGATGAGGTTCGTTTATGCATAGACCCACGAAACTTAAACAAAGCACTAATGCGCCCCCATCACCCAATGCGTACAGTAGAGGAGGTGGCAGCGCAAATGTCAGGCGCCACTGTCTTCTCCGTCCTTGATGCCAAAAGCTCATTCTGGCAGATTAAATTAGACAGTGCCTCATCTCTCCACACCACATTCACTACCCCCTTCGGCAGGTTCAAATTCCTCAGGATGCCCTTTGGCATCAATACCGCCTCCGAGGTTTTCCAAAGAGCCATGGAACAAATATTCGCCGGATACCCCTGCGCTATAATCGTGGACGACATTATTATTGGTGGTAGAGACGCAGAAGAGCATGAGAAAAATCTGAGAATGGTTCTGGACCGGGCCAGAAAAATAAAGCTCAGACTCAACAGAAAAAAATGCAAATTCGGGCTCAGGGAGGTGAGCTACGTAGGACACGTGTTCACTGAGGCAGGCCTCAAAGCTGATCCTACAAAAATAGCAGCAATCAATAAAATGCCCCCTCCAGAGGACAAATCAGCCTTGCAGCGCTTTCTGGGAATGGTCACTTACCTGGGTAAATTCATCCCGAACCTGAGCGAGCTGACGCAGCCACTACGGCAACTGCTACACAAGGATGTGGCTTGGAGCTGGACGCAACACCAACAGGATGCGTTTGATGGACTCAAGTTGTGTGTCACAAGGCCGCCAGTGCTCTGTTACTACGACGTCACAAAACCTGTGACTCTCACCTGTGACGCATCACAACATGGTTTAGGTGCTGCCTGCCTTCAGAACGACATGCCAGTGGCTTATGCATCCCGCGCACTGACCGAGACAGAACGGAGGTACGCACAAATTGAAAAAGAGCTACTGGCAGTGGTCTTTGCTTGTTACAAATTCTATGACTACATCTATGGCAAACCCGTTGTGATTGAAACTGACCACCAACCCTTGGTCACAATCCACAGTAAGCCCTTTAATGCAATCCCTGCACGTCTGCAGCGCATGATGTTGACGCTGCAGAAATTCAACCTGACCCTGATGTACAAAAAGGGGAAACACCTCTACCTGGCTGACACCCTCTCACGCGCACCTAGACGTGATGTGGGTCCTTCAGATGAGGAAAAGCACGAGTTTGAGGTGATGTCAGTCCAACTGATATCCCCACGGCGGCTTGTTGAACTGCGTGAACACACAGCCACGGACCCAGTCCTCCAGACAATCACCCAGTTTATCAGAAATGGATGGCCCAGGTGCACAGGGAGAGTGCCCGTAGAGGCCAAACCATATTTCAATCTCCGCGATGAACTCACCGTCGAGGATGACATCATCATGCGAAGGCACAGAGCTGTCATCCCTACTTCCTTGCATTCCGAGTATATTAAGGCGCTACACAAGGGCCACCCAGGTGTGGAAGCTACAAAGAGGAGGGCAAGAGAATGCGCATTCTGGCCTTCAATAAATGAGGATGTGGAGACTGCTATACAAGCATGCAGTACCTGCAACAGCCTGAAACCACACCAACAAAGAGAACCACTAAAACTACACGCAGTCCCTGATCTGCCCTGGTCTGTCGTTGCCACAGATATATTCGAATGGGAGAACCACCACTACCTTGTACTCGTGGATTCGTACTCAGGGTGGTTTGAAGTTGACCAGCTCAGCAACATGTCCTCCCTAAGTGTAATTAACAAACTAAAACGACATTTCTCTGTTCAGGGCATACCGCAGAAATTGTATTCAGACAACGGCACTCAGTTCACGAGTCAGACATTCCGTGACTTCACCAAATCTTGGGACTTCACACATGTGACGAGCAGTCCCGACTACCCGCAGTCCAACGGCCTCAGTGAAAGGGCCGTACGGAGTGCAAAGAAGCTGCTGGAGACGACAAAAAGGGATGGGACAGACTTTTACCTGAACCTGCTAAGCCTGCGTAACACACCACGGGACAAGATCCTGGGCTCTCCCGCACAAAGACTGCTGTCCAGGCGGACCCGGACGGTCCTGCCCATCTGCAAACATCTGTTAAAACCTGCAGCAAGATCAACGGCTTATGTCAACGCCCAGCTCACAAAGAAACGTGAGACACAGAAACGTTATTATGACAAGTCCAGCAAACCCTTACTTCCCCTGCTACCACATCAAGTAGTAAGACTCCAAACGGAAAAAGGATATGACAGGATGGGCATCGTGAGGCGAAGATGCAATGAACCACGCTCATATGTAGTTGAGTCTGAAGGGAGAGAGTACCGACGTAACAGAAAGCACCTCCTGCCAGTGATGGAACCACAACCTCCTCGACCCTCTGAGCCACTCACACATATAAGCGAACAGAAACAACCTCAAAATAAACACCAACCTGAAACAACAAACCCTGACGCGGAACATGTATACCCAGAACAGTGTCAAATACCAACTACTGCAGAAAAGAGTCCCAACAGTGTACTGCAGGAGAGTCGGAGAGAAAGCGTGGCACAGCCTTCCACATCCACATATGTCACCAGATTTGGCAGAGTTTCCAAACCAAACAGAAAGTACCTGGACTGAAAGTAAAACTCAAATTAAGGCACCATTATATAAGTGGCTTAAATGTACACATGGTGTAAACTGTTATATTTTGTTGGTTAGAATGAGTAGCTGTTTCGCTCTAGACTGTAACGTTTATGCACCACCTTAACTCAGTTGTCCTCTGTTTTATTTTGATATGTTCAGTTTTGATTGTCAATTCAAGTTCTAACAAGAAGTTCTAAAATGACCTACTATCAGTCAGTTGTGTTCATTTTGCATGTTAGGCCTACAAAGGGGGATGTAGACAGTTGTGTTAATGCACTGTTTTGACTAACGGTGTTGCCGTATGAGTCGGTCTCGCGAGGTCGAGAGTAACGCGAGGTGTTAGGGGAACAGATATGCAAGGCGTTCTCCCCCATGACTCTTGTGGATTGTCTCTTAACAGCTTGGTATTAATAAATACTGAAACCTAGATCATACGCCTCTCTCGTGATTGACACCCTTTTTATTGTTTTTTTTTTAAACCAGATTTAACTATATGAAACACAATAATAATATAGAAAATATCAGAATTAGATCACAACATTTGGGTCTTGTCTCAGGAGTAAAAACCATAAAAGAAGCATTGCAATAAAAAAAAAAAAAAAAAGTAAAATTGTAACAGATAAATATCTGTCAGCATTTACATCATTATTTTCAGATACACTCCAAGTAATCTGCATGAAGATCATGGAGTTATTTAAAGCACGAGAGCAGCTAATAAATGAACACTGTGGTGAGACTGCGTTCCTCAGCTGCTGTTTCCATGGCCAACAATAAACTTTAACCCATAGCTTTCAGGGCTGGCCTATACAGGAGAGCTTTAAAGTTCTTACAATTAAAATAACATCTTCAGTTCAAGAAGGTTGTGTGATAGGACAAAAAAAACAAAACAACAACAACTCTGAATATGGTGTACTGTGACACAATATATTTAATACTGCAAGAATAAAATCAAATGTATCAAATGCTAGTTTCTTTGCTTAACAATTGCTATACACATTATTAAAACAATCAGAGTTTAGCAGAGGTATTGAGCGTGATGTTAGTTAACCAGGCAGAGTCAAGTCTAATATGTGGGTGGTTATTCCCACTCTGATCATTGTTATTTCAAGGCTGTCCTGATGTCAGACTGAATCACTGAATCCTCTTTGATCTAGGCTCTCTGAAGCAGCCCATATGGCTTAACATTCAGACCATGTATTTACCTTTCTAACTGAGTTGAAAAATGTCCTCATTAATAACAGTGGATTGTTTTGTCTCTGAGCTGTCTGCCTGGGTTTGGCTGGCTGCTGGTTGCTGAAAACAGTGCAGCGCATCCACCCAGAGTAGGCCGCGACAGTACACCGGTAGCACTGTTAATCTGAATATCAGACGCAAACATTCAGCTTGCATAAGTAGCAGCATGAAAGCAGCTTATATTTTGAAAGAGGAGTGAGTGGGATTGAAACGGTAATCGTGCGTTTGCGCGCGCTCGTTTGCGTGCATGCATGTGCGCATACGTGTGCGTTTGCATTTGTGTAACGTGTGTATCAGTGTCCGTGCACAGCTGAGGGAAGGGGAGATTTTGCAGGGTTGAATTTCACCAGTTGAACTTTGCAGTCCGATATGTTTTGGTGAGTGAGGTAAATCACACAGAGGGGTGACTGCTGTCAGGAGGGTGACACTTTGAACAGCACCAAGGTTCAGGAAGGGAACTCAAAGAGGACTGCTCTTTCTCAGTTGTACATTGTCACATCATTTGTATCTTTTTGGTAAACTGAAAAATCATTGTCCTGTAATGTATGCTCGCTAATCCCTCCTGAATCAGTGCAGAACCTCCTGTCTAATCTCCTAGACCTATGACTCATTGACTCACTGCTCACTGCAAGGCAGCTTTTTGTTATCAGATTTTTTTTTTCTTCACCGTGTGTTGCAATGGGAGGCTTAGTGTGTCTTATTTTGATTAAAGTGTATTTAGATCAGCGTGGAACTGAGGGAGACTGAATATGAATTTCAATACAGAGAACCGGCATCTGATCTGTGAGCTGCAGCTGCATACCACAGTGGGATGTAGGATTAATGCAGCGGGAGGTGTTGGCTTATGAGTTCACCACGTGGATGTATTGCATTGTCCTCCATTGCCACACAACTGGCTTTTGTGTATTCATTAATCTAATATGAGGTAGCCTTCAGAGGCTTTGTGTGTGTGTGTGTGAGCTGAAGCTAAGTGTGGCATTGCTATCTGAAAAATTCTGAGCATGTTTCACAACCTTCAGTTTCATTAGTGTTTTTTCTAACATTTAAAAAATAGTTGTCCTCTTTTAATTAGAACTCTAATAGCATTTCTCAGATATTTGCCATCTGTATTTTTTAAACGACTTCCATAAAGCATGGTAACATAATTTATTTTTGCATGCCAAAACTGTAGACAGTAGTTAAATAAATAAATAAATCAATGTACTGTAGTCACAGTGCCATCCCCCACTCTGCGTTTTGAAGCGTCACCATTAGCATTAGTTTTTTTAAGTCAGAATTGAGCTTGGACGGGTAGACTGCTAATTTATTAGGTAACGTTCGTTAGCGAGCTACATTTATAAATATATAAAATATCAGCTAATTAGTGCTAAACACCAGCTAACTGCTCTATAAGACAGTTGCCACAAAGCAAATTATTGCATAACCTCTGCCATCAAAACATTTCAGAGGTGGCATGTATTTCAGACAGTGGAGTGAACTAAAATTCAATTTATAAAGATGCTACAGCTGCCCGTGCTGGGATACCAGTCAATCAAAGTGGTCATGCCACTAAATCAATTACCCAGGTGGATGAGTTATAAAAAAAAAAAAAAAAAGAAAAAAATGGAGAAAAACTCATCCCACTCAGCATCCCACTATCCAGACGTGCCCCCTCCCTTTTATTTTAATACAAGGTTGTAAATATCCGTTCTTATTAGTGTAAAGTTTGGCCACTTTAAGATATAGGGACTGACTCCCTTTTCAACCAGCCTCAAGTGGCCACTTAAGGAACTGCAGTTTTTGTCACTTCCACATTGGCTTCATTTTTCAGCTCCGGAGGCTGCCCCGTGGCCAAATCAAGACTGCAAGGAATAAATAAACAGATAAATAATTAAGGAAAAAGTGTGACCACACAATGGTTAAGGTTTGGTAAAGTAAATTTGAAATTAAAGAAAAAATCTTACATATTTAGATTTACATCACAGTTAGTCAAGTCAAGTTTATTTATAAAGCACATTTAAAACAACGACGTTGACCAAAGTGTTGTACAAGATCTATAACCCCAAGGACTATACTAAATAAAAAAATAATACATAAATAAATAAAAATAAATAAAAAAATACATTAAAAGACAATAAACAACTAAAAACATTTAAAACAAATACCATAAAAATACCATAAAGCAATCGTCTAAAAGGAGGTAGCACTACAGCCAAATGCCAAGGAAAAGAAATGTGTTTTCAATAAAGATTTAAATGTGTGTATCGTCTGAGCTGTGTGTATATGGAGAGGTAGATCATTTCATAGCTTTGGTGCTGCTGCTGCAAAAGCTCGATCACCTCTCTGTTTTAGTCTAGTTTTAGGCCTCTGTAAGAGCAGCTGGTTCGATGACCTCAGAGCTCTTACAGGGGTGTGACTGTGAAGCAGCTCAGACAGATACAAAGGTGCCAGTCCGTTTAAGGCTTTAAAAGTAAGCAATAAAATCTTAAAATCAATTCTTAAATGGACAGGGAGCCAGTGAAGGGATGACAGGACCGGGGTAATGTGTTCATGCTTTTTTAAACCGGTTAAAAGACGAGCTGCCGCATTCTGGACTACCTGCAGGCGGCGCACAGATGATTGATCTATGCCAAAATACAGGGAATTACAGTAGTCCAGGCGGGAAGTAATAAAAGCATGAATAACTTTTTCCAGGTCCTGAGATAAGATTTTACCTTGGCAATGACTCTGAGTTGGTAAAAACTGATTTTGGTAACAGCACTTATTTGCTTCTCCATTTTAAATCTGCTATCTAAAATGACACCCAGATTTTTCACAGCATCACGACAGTGAGGAGCCAAATGACTCGGAGTGCCAGAGGAGTTGCTTGAGGGCTCAAATTTACCAAAGCATATGACCTCGGTTTTGCTTTCATTAAGATTTAGGAAGCTGTTTCTCATCCAGGACTTAATGTCACTTAGACAGCTCAGCAGGGGTTCCCATGGATCTCTGCTGTTCAGTCTGATGGGCATATACACCTGGATGTCATCAGCAAAACAGTGAAAAGAAATATTGCGTTTCCTAAAAATCGACCCTAGAGGCAACATATACAATGAGAAAAGAACTGGGCCGAGAATGGACCCTTGAGGCACTCCACAAGAAAGCTTTGCTGTGGTAGAAAAACAGTCTCCTAGATGGACAGAGAAACTTCTATCAGTAAGATAAGATCTGAACCAAGTCAGAACTGTGCCTTTAATGCCAATTTCATGTTCTAGGCGGGAGAGAAGGATCTCGTGGTCCACAGTGTCAAAGGCAGCTGACAGATCTAGAAGTACTAAAACTGCGGGGCTACCAGAGTCAACAGTCAAAAGCAGATCGTTAAAAACTCGTAAAAGAGCCGTCTCTGTGCTGTGACGCAATCTAAAACCTGACTGAAACTTTTCCCACATTCCATGTCCACTTAAAAATGCTTGAAGTTGCTTAAAAACAACTTTTTCAAGAACCTTGGATAAAAATGGTAATTTAGATATTGGTCTGTAGTTCGAAAGAACATCAGGGTCAAGGTTCTTCTTCTTGATTAGAGGCTGTACAACTGCATGTTTAAAGGCAGCTGGAACACAACCAGATGCAAGAAAACTGTTAATCAGAGCGAGGATAGTTGGTCCCACTGAATCAAAAGCCTCTCTAAAAAGGCGAGATGGAACACAGTCTGTGGGAGAGTTTACAGGTCTCAAATTTTGAATCACCTCCTTTAGTGTGGAGAGTCTGACAGGCTCAAACTGCTCAAAGACAGCTCTGCTGTTAAATTAAGAAAAGGTGTTTTTTGTTTTACACGTTTTTAAATGAGCTGCTCTGAGATATTTTTATTTTTCTGCCACGTTCTCTAAACCCTTGAGTCGTTGGCACATTCCAATAAACTCAGAAACAGATTACCAATGTCAGCATATGTTTTGCATTTAAAACAACATGTGATAAGACAGGAGTTTACAAATGACCTCAGCTCTATTAGAACTTTTGGATCTGTGATCTTACCCTTTGGTAATGATGTTGTCATTTATCGCTCACAGATATTTCAACTCAAAACGATGTTCCAAAGTAAACAACAAAGTTCTGCCTTGTTTACTTTAAAACAGGTATTGTGTAAAGTGCTATTTGGATTAAAATTGGACTTTTTTTTTTTTTCCCAGACTCTGTACTGATTTGTTTGACTACAAACATTAATATACACTGGCTTCAACAATACTGCTGACTGCTGCATTGTCTGCCAATAGCACTAGCCAGCTGTACTGCTGCCCAGTGCATTACGTGCAGTGAACATTTAGTTCGCTGCTGACAGAAAACAATAAATGCAATCTTTTTAGCACATTCATGCACAAGACAGCTATTTGGGCAAAGAAAGATATTGGTTCTGGATAAAAGAAAACCAAATTAAGTGTGAAATAAAATGATAATCTCACATATCAAAGTCATGTTTTGCATTCACTCCGGCTTTTGAAGCCTGCAGACATTATGGCTCTCTAACAAGGTCACAATTTGTCCTTATGTGCTTCTGATTGACTTTAAGAGGCATTTACATTTTAAGCGTGCACGCACACACACAGACTCACAGACACACACACACACACACACACACACACACACACACACACACACACACACACACACACACACACACACACACACACACAATAATTGGGCACTAGCTGAAATGACTGATAGCGGTTTTCTTGGGTAGGACAGGCTCATTTCAAAGAGGATGGCAACTTTACTGCAGTCAGCTTGGATTAAATGCAGTTATAATGAATCACAGCAAAAATGTCAAAGCATATCCAAACCGCTCTTCAGACTGCTTAAACCATTCCTGCAGCACAATTCATTCATCAACAGCACCCTTCTGATGGTGCAACATGGAAGTGATACTTTTTGATCTGCTATACAGAAATTATGACTAATCTGAGGATCCAATAGTTGAGAATGAGATAATGTAAAATACTGATTTAAGAGGTTGCTGTGAAAGTTTTGACTTTCTAGGTTGTGTAAATTATTATGACTGATTCCATCCAAAAATGATGGTGGAGGATTATCTAAAAAGTGAGAAGGAAAAGAGGGGGTACGAACCGAACTAAACTTCCTGGCCTGTAGATAATGTTGACACTCATTTGTTGCTCACACTGTACAATCTATTTAGTGCCTCCCTGTTGTGTCTCTTATAAATGAACTGATGCCAAGAACAACTGTAGTTATTTAGCAATGAGAAGTGAACTCCTGCAGTTACTTACAAGCTCGCGTTCATTCTTGTTGGACATTCAATAAACGCTGTGTTGGTAGCTGTTACACAGCTGAGTGGAAATGCATTCCACTTGAGTGATTTAGACTCCTGCTGCAGAATATCCCAACATATTTACATCAGTGTTGATGTCAATAACTAAAAAGGTTAATTGTTCCAAATAAATCGTGCAGTTATACATTTGAACTTCAGTACTGTTATGAACCTGTTCCTTTAACATGAAATTAGCATCCATCAGTCCGATCACCCACAGACCTGGATGGTTTGTGGATGATTGTATCCATATGTACACTAACACTTCACATACTGTTGGCTGCCAACCATAGTTTTTTTAAATTTTATTTTATTTTGCACTTTAAACATGCAGATTAAGAAACTGCTCGTTAGTATTTTGTCTGTGTGACGGTGTGTTCTCACGGTACAGTGGAAGTGAAAATGAGGATGTCTGTTGCAGAGCTCCAGACACAACATGTCTACATCTAGCACCCTTCAACGACCCAATGCACAATGAGCTGTAAGTGTGTGAGTCTGTGTGTGCGTGCTAACTTGCCCGAGTCTGTGCAGTCACTATGTGTGGGTGTTCCTGAAATGGAACTTTATTGGTGTCCCCTGGGTACCCATTGGTTTCCTCTGTCTGATCCTTAAGACCCCATGGGAGCTCAGAAGCTTTAGAGTTTCACTGTCTGCTACACACAGAAACAAATGCACACATGCACACACTCGCCTATATAGCTCTGCCATCCACCTCTTCCTCCAATAGACACTACATAAAAGGAATCTCAGCGGGGCCTAAAACGGCCTCCCTATTCATTCACTCCATGTCTGACATCAATAAAATGACCTGCAGCCCCTCAAACACACCTTTCTGTCGCTTCCAATTTCCTGCTTACTTACAGATGGAACACAGATGATCATATCAAGACTACTGCGCCCCATGGCTTGCAAAATATGAATGAAAGCACCTAAATTTTAGTTAGTTCTTGGTCCATTTTACCTGCAAAACACAGCACTGGTGTTGTGATATTAGGGCAGCAAATAATATAAAAGTGAGAGCTTAAACCAAAGAGTTAAATGGTGAATAGCGAAATAGGTAAACCAAGGCATTCCTCTGGGGTATTAGGTGAATACCACAAACAGCAATAGAAATATTTAATATATAATGTATTACTACTATATATATATTATAGTTGCTTGTTAAAGGAGTGAAAGCCTGAATGTAAATTAGTCAACGTGCATTTAAAAGGGGAAAAATAAATCAGTACAAACCTGTGGGTAAAGGTGAAAGGCTCAGTGGAAAGCTGAGACTGAAAGATGCCAAATGAAGTGCCTGAAAGAGAGAAAAAAAAAGATGCCTTGAACTGAACTTTATTATTTTGCTTTCATGAAGCCTGAACTTAAAGTCTGACGTGTCCTTTTTGATCAGCTCACGCTGTTTCTTCCATTTTTTTCCTAAAGGCTGACTAATTTCAGCCGGCTCCTTTTTTTTTTATGAACTATAAACTTACATGAGAGCATATGCGGGGCTGATTTTGCATTAGTCACTTGAAACTTGATCACTTGAGAGCTGATATGACAGCATCTGGCATTTCCCACAGTGGACTGACAGAGCGGGTATATTCGTTTTAGCAGCTTTTCCGTCTGGTTGATCAAAAGTCACTAGTGAGAACAGATGGGAACGGGAGAAGAAGAAAAAGCAAAGAGGAAGGAGACGTGAATTAGAAAAAAAAAATCATTCCAATAAATCCGTTTAAATAGACTGCAGTTTGTTGGATTTCATGCAGGTAAGCAGAGAGCGGCTCAGCTGCCACCTGCCCTGACGGGGCTTCTTATTAAGGACTTGGCTCAGTTTGGCAGGTGCACTGAAGAAACAGACAGAGGGCTAAATAATAGTGAAAGGTGTTTGCCTTCTCTCTATTTTTTTTTTTTCTTTTGGGGCATAGCTAAAATTCATAACAGGAATCCCATTATGTTATCAGTGTTGTATAACGTCGACAACGACATTCCTGTGACAGGTGTGTAATCTCACCAGAAGTGTTTTGACAGTTTATCAAACCACAAATGCCAGCTAGAGTCTGATCCTTTCGGCTTCATTTTGAATGTCATTCTCTTTTGATTTTAATCTGGTATATGAAAGCTCTGCCCGCACCACCACCACCACACACCAGTGTACAAACACCCCACATTCAAACACACACACAAACACTCATACCCCCACAGTTACAGAGCCATCCTCTCCCTCCCACCAAGCATCCTCTTCCTGGGGGTTTTATTGCTATCCTCACCTGGCAGGGCGACATCATGATCTATTCTCAGTATTTGTCCATCTCCTAGAGAAGTAATCACCTCAGCTCTGCTGTAGCAAACACTGCTGTCAGATGAATGATACCGAAGCTGTAACAAGAATCCACAATGGCCTCACTATTCAGCGGCTGCAGTCGGAGCCTCCACTGCTCTGGCTTTGCAGATTGCATTCAGAAATGGCCACATACATCTCATTAAATAGTCCTATAACGCAAACAGAACAACAGCCCTGGATTTACAGTGCTGAATGCACCGGGCTGCAGCTTCTCTTCTGAAGTTATTCTTTAATGAACAAAAATGAGGCGAGATTGCAAAACAAACCTGACCGTGCTCCCTTTAAGGCAGACATCAGTACAGGTTCAGATACCCAAACTCAAAGCATTTTCTAATACAAGACTTTTAAATGAAATGTTACATAAAAAAAAAACACTTTAACTTAGGAATCTATTTGTTGATTATGTCTGCATTAACTGAATAATCTTTTGGTCTTTTAATCAACTAACAGAACAACTGTTTCAGCTTTATTTTAATGTGAAGAGTTCCATTGTTCATATACTGTCAATATAATTATTATTCTGAGAAACCTTAGGTTTACTTTTAACACGAACAACCCAATTAAATATTGTTTCTCCCCCAACAACACGAGTCACTCCACCAAACTGGAAAAATGCCTACAAAGAGCCCAAAGCGATAACCTGGATTCCAGACTCCCCAGATTCCGATCTGCGGAATGTGCCGAAACAAGCCTGATCCATGGAGCATCCACCCAGCACCCTACGTCACCCAAAGGATCTGTCACCAACATTCCAGTACCAGATATCAACGGACACGTCCAAAGGTTAATACGTAGATGAGATATAACAATGTGAATTTTGTCAGGATGACAGGAACCTATAATGCAGGTTTGATTGGTGCAGATCTGGTGAGCAGAAGTGATGTCTGTCAGGCTTAAAACGTGATGTCCACCACAAGATGACCTGGATACTTAATGATGCACATCTGTGATGAGTAATATAATAGAGACTAAAACATTATTCCAACTAAATATACTACTTATATATGAAGTATGTGTCTGCATGAATGTCTATTTTTCATGCCATGATGTATGCAGTGACCAAGTTTAATAAAATCTATAAACTCAAATAATTTACAGGTAACAGATGTAGTATATAGAGTTATACAATATATATATATATCACAGTGTATAAGAAGTATATTAAAATGGCTCATTAAATAGACTCTCAGTCACTAGTGATAGATGCACATCAGTGCAGTGCAACATTAAAGCTGAAAAATAAAAAAGGCAGTTCTTCCTCCCATAAGCCTAGTTTCCTTTTTCTTCTTTACATACTCTCTCTCATCCAAACACACACCCATACATATATCCATCTCCCATCACCCACCATCTTATTTTAATGGTGGTCTCTTGCAAAGCTCTAAATAGCCCCCTCTTTCACTGGCCCATCACTTAAGGATACAATGTTCACGAGGTCCAGTGAGCATGTTGAATGATGGCATATTTGCCTAGGATTCTCCTTCCTATGCAGGAGTTTGAAGATTCTCTCCTCCTGGGGCACGTTTGCATCCTCTGTGTTGTGGCCAAAGTAGATTAATCATTAATCAGCTGTGTTTGGGGCTCATCCTCGGCTGAAAACACCCTAATCATCTCTCCATCCTTCCACTCTTTATTTGGTCTTCTATGCAGCAGCTGTTGTTTCTCGGTTGTTGTTTTTAATCCTCTTTGGATTGTGGACATTTTGAGTCAAGTGTAGAAAATGATGACAAAAAAATATATAATTTTAACATGTGATGAGATTCAGAGCGCAAACCTATTTTATTGTTATCTGGCTTGAAAGATTCAGTGTTTGTGTGTTTGCTTTTAAAATGTGGTTAATGAAACTCTTAAGATGGGATTTACTGCTACAAAGTCAAATAATCCAATTATCTCAGCCGGCAATGCGCATCTATTTTTTTTAAAACACGCTTTTATTTTATTTCGACTCTTGTGAAATTCTGCCTTAAAATCTGCCCTACAGTAAGTCGGCACTGAATAAATTTAAGCCCCAGTGAAACGCTGCAGCCTTTGACACTGGTATTGTTTATATGCTATAGCTTATATCAACAGGCTAGGCCACTTGCAGCACGAGGAAAGCTGGAATCACAGTCTCATCGGAACTTAAAGACAGCCTGTCACTATAATTTTATTGATTCACCCATTGACTATGCAGTGCTGTCAGACGAGCTGGTCCTTCGAGGCCTTGGAGAGGAGCAGAGGAAGGCGGCCCCATGACTGCTTTTCACATTTTTCTCTCTAAGACTGTTGACTTCATTTCCTGCAAGCGTCACCCCAGGACGCACACGTCTGCTTTTTCATTCCTCTGGTTCTCTGTTTCTTTACTTTTCCTGCCTATGTTCTCTCTACCGTTCTCTTGTTGCTGTGTCCATTTTTCTCACTTTCAGTCCACGTTGCTTCTACCTTTCTTTCTCTTATAGTGACCCACCTGAACCTCCCAAACTTCTCATGGTGTCAGAACAAAATGCATTAATGATACCTTGATGCGGTAGCTCCTAAATCAAGCATAGCAAATGGCTTTTTGAATCAAATATGAACCACATAACTTTGAGCAAACTGGAACCAGCTCACATACAAGCTGGGTTTCAAATTTTGAATTAACCTACTTCACTGTCGTCGGGTCACTGCCGGTGCCAGTTTTATTGGCTTCTCTAAGTAGCTGCCTGGTTACAGTAGTAAGCTATTATTAAATATTAAACTCCTGACCTCACAGAAGCATATGCATGTGTGTGGCCTCTGCTTTAAATACCATTTAACTGACTTTTTCTTTTTTTTAAAGTGAGTAGTTCATCAGCAGGTCAATCTCGAAGAGAGATAAAGTGATTTATGGTGTCTGGAGGAAGGTGGGGGAAAGCAGGAAGGAAAAAGAGGGTGAGAGAAGTGGGTCGGAGGGGTGGGGGTGGGATGTTATGCAAGCCTGCATCATGTATGGTGCCCATTCCGTGACAAACTGCATTGATGGCCAAGGTGCTTTCAGAAACACGAAACTGAAAAAACACCACCAAAACCACCTCCACCCTTTCCTGCTATATACAATATTTATTTTTAAACAGGTCCCCTTCACAAGCAACTAATTTCAAAATTGTAAATGAGAGACATTGCAGACTTGCAGCTTAAAAGCTTAAGATGATGATGATGATGATGATGATTTTTTTATTAGATGGCATTAGAATGACAGTTTTGAGCCACCAGGCAGGTCATCCATCACCCATGCATTTCCTCTTTTCACTCTGGGTCTTGGTTTAATCACAATCACCCCCATTTCCTCTCAGTTTCCTGCTTTCTCTTCCTGTTGAGTCTGCCCTCATACTTTAGTGCTCCTGTGATTAAAACCACTGGTGTCATGCAAAGAGTTGTGAGAGTTCAACTCATGAATAATAAGATTTTTTTTTTTTTTTTTTTAGAGACCAAACTGCTGCCACTTGCACAGCTGTGCAGAAGGTAAGCACAGAGTTCATTCAGGTGACTCCGGAGTTCTTTAAAGAGGAGTCATTTGTGGTGTGGCGGGAATAAATAATGAGAAAGAAGCTTAAATGCAATTTTGTGCTACTTTGCATGTCATTTAGTTAAAGTTGATTTCTAAACTGAGGATAAATTATCTGCACAGTTGCAGCTGGAGCCAGCCACTTTAATCAGCCAGGGGAAGAACTTGTTTGCAATATACAGTGTATCACAAAAGTGAGTACACCCCTCACATGTTTGCATAAATCTAAGTATATCTTATAATGGGACAACACTGACAAAAGGACACCTTGACACAATGAAAAGTAGTCTGTGTGCAGCTTATATAACAGTCTTCATGTAGCGCAACAATTCGTCTTTTAAGATCCTCAGAGAGTTCTTTGCCATGAGGTGCCATGTTGGAACTTTCAGTGACCAGTATGAGAGAGTGTGAACACACCTGCTCCCTATGCACACCTGAGACCTAGTAACACTAACGAGTCACATGACATTTTGGAGGGCAAATGATAAGCAGTGCTCAATTTGGACATTTATGGGTGTAGTCTCTTAGGGGTGTACTCACTTTTGTTGCCACTGGTTTAGACATTAATGGCTGTATATTGAGTTATTTTGAGGGAAGAATACATTTACACTGTTATATAAGCTGCACACAGACTACTTTTCATTGTGTCAGAGTGTCATTTTGTCAGTGTTGTCCCATGAAAAGATATACTTAAATATTTGCAGAAATGTGAGGGGTGTACTCACTTTTGTGATACACTGTAGACTGTCTAAAAATAGATGTATCCACTATTTTAGTAAAATAAAGGTAAGGCATAAGCGTTTTCACGCCTAGAGTTTGTTCACTCTGGACTGAACAGGTTTATGAGTTTGTAAACTTGTAGTTTTTTTTTTTTCCACACTGGGAAAATGCCAACCCACCTCCAAACAAAGCAAAACACGTCACTACAAACTGTGAGATCATCAGTCCTGTTATTGGCCAGATGTGTCTGGGGTGGGAGCAACAAAAATAAAATGCAACTGCAAACCCCACCTGGCTATAGGAAGACATGTAGCACAAACTCACACTGTACACCTGGTAGTTGGGTTGGCTCACATCCTCAGGGAGATCACTGAAGGGAGACCACCTCCTCCAAAGGCTCTCGGTGTGGTTGTTTTCACATCTGCACAAATGAACTGCACCAAGAGAGAAAACAAGCCAGAGTTCGATTTAAGCCGACTAAACAGCACAGGCGTGAAAACAAGAGCTGCAGGTGCTGGTTTCAAAAATGTCAGGGTCTGTGTGTGTGTGTGTGTGTGTGTGTGTGTGTGTGTGTGTGTGTGTGTGTGTGTGTGTGTGTGTGTGTGTGTGTGTGTGTGTGTGTGTGTGTGTGTGTGTGTGTTTTAAAGTTCTCTCTTAGAGCTTAGAATCTTTATCATTAGGCATTCTCTATTTGGTTTCAATGTATTACTTTATTATTAGTTGTTGAGGCTTTGATTTTCATTTACTCTTTAGTTTTCAAGGCTTTGAGCTCTAGTTTATTTTCTGTGCATTTTTAGTTAGTTAATTACTGTAGTGTAGTTTAGTTAATTAGTCCCTTCCATGTTCCTTCTGTTCTTGTTGCTTTTTCATTTCCTGTTTTACTTTGGTAGCGGTTTTCTTCTTGTGCTTTGCACCTACTTTTACTTCCCCTCATGTCTAACTGTCCTGATCATACTCAGCTGCGTCTGCCTGATCACCCGTGTATATAATACTGCCATCTTCCCTTTGTTGCAATGTCTCCCTGCCTGTTGTGAAGCATTTTGGATTCTTTTTTCCTTCCCCCTGTTTGGATTTTGTTTAAACAATCCATATACTCATTAGAGATGTGCTTTCAGTTTATTCAGTTTGTCTCACGAGTCTGTGTATGGGTCCACAATCTGTGCTTCATGACAAAACAATAACAAATCTCCAGTTCTAAAAAGAAGTGTTTCTCTTCAGGTTTCAGGTGCCAATCACCAGCTACACGTTGTCCTCCAAATATGCTCACTTCTTGCTCCAAACAAAACAAGATGGCAATGGCCAACATGCCGAACTGCAGATGTCATCACATTTGCTAGATTCAGTTATTTTATGCAGTACGGTTTGCACTACACAAATGCTTAAATGGTGCACTTTCAGGTGCATTATTTACTCCATGATAGCGGACATCTATTAGAGAGATAGTTTTACCCAAGGCAAGTGAAATAGCCTAGTAATTGCCTTCTGATATATATTTGCAGCTTATTCTGTTAAATACATTTGCGAGGCAGGAAGATTTGAAGTTACTTAACACTTCAACATTTGTTCACGTAAGCATATAAACAAAAGGAAAATATTAAATTTTATTTTCTAATTCACCACAACTGAACCGTTCATACAGGTTTATTTCTTGATTGTCACTTAGGAAATTAGTTGCTATTTAATCATGAAACAGGCACAGCTGCTCTGTAAAATGACACAGCAATTGTAAGAGCTTTTGCATAGTTTCCCAATTTCAGATCCTGTTGATTTACTTTTGGTCCAAATCATTTCCCTAAGAACACAATGAATGTATCAGAGTATATTTAGCACATAAATATTTGGATTAATTTTAGTTTTCACCCGTGGTCCTGTTTACCCTTTATTTTTGTTTTCTTCTCTGGATGCATCAGCTCAGTGCTTTTCCTATGGGTCTAGTGTTTGATGTGGAGTAAAAGGCTCCAGGAGTTTATGAATGAATATTTTAAAGGGATTCAGCTTGGCGGCAGGACACAAAATGGCTCCTCTGTCCTCTCTACAAGTCGGTCAGTCATCCTGCCGCAAGCCCAAGTTTGGTATCTTATAAAAGCAAAGCTGCACCACTCTGCTGGGAAGGGGAGTTGAGTACAGGAAAAGGCTTGTGTGTACACATAAATATATATATATGTGTGTGTGTGTGTGTGTGTGTGTAAGAGAAAATGTTAGAGGGAGCGAGCTTAGAGAAAGAGTGAGACAGGAAAACAGAGGTACAGGGTGTGGGAAAAGAGGCGAAGGAAAATGTGTGGGCAAGTGTTGCTAAAATGGGAACTTGTGCTGTTTGAGCCTGCAGGCTGTCAGATGTATGTGTTGATCAGTGCAGAGCCAGAATCAAATAGCTAGTGGGGAAGCTGAAGTCTCCTCTTCACATGCTAACAACTTACTACAGCATTCTTTTTTTTTTTTTTGATTTCTGATTTTTGAAAGGTTTTTGAGTCAAGTACAATGGTTGGGCATTTTCACATGCTCTGGCATTCATTTTATGTTAATTTAGATCATTTTAGAGTTATAAAAGTTTGTCCTGAAAAGGGCTCTGAGCATCATGCTCTCTAATAAGCTTCCATTCTGTAGTGCAAATTTTCCCCAAAGTGTGCAGAGAAGAATAAGATGAAAAATAATGTGCCTTTCCTTCCTCTTCTCTGCAAATATTAGAAATTGAGCCCACTGAGGTAAACAACTTGTTGCTTTAAATCTTGGGGTCCAAATCCAGTCAAGGGGGGGGGGGGGGGGGGGGGGGGGGGCATGATGTAAGCCTCTCCTCCCTTTAAGCAACATGAGTGACTGATGGTACACTAAGTCCAGGAGACTACTGTTATCTATGTTTTCTGTACTACCTCTTGCATAAGCAGTGGATGTTACCCAATCCTGTGAAACCCTGTTGTCAGTGTCAGCCCGGTATCATTGCAAGCTCAAAAACCGAAAACTGCATCTACATGCAATGTGATCTCTGCTCTAGTCTCAGAGTTTTGCCCACAAAGCTGAAATTCTTTTTTTTTTTTTTATCTGGTTCTAACCAGTCACTTTCTGTTAGTCTGGAAGAAGAGGAGAGAGGGAGGTTACGGTGGACGGGCACTATAATTTATGTTGCGTAAAGGTTTGTTTGTCTTCTAATCTTTTGCTGGCATTTCTGGTTTTAAATTCTCTCTTGCAAAAAAAGGATTAAAGATTAAAATAAAGAGAGGCACAGTTCATAATGTCATCTTCAGCAAATCAGCTTGAGCCTTGTTAGTATGGGCTGCTCTGACAGTATGTGTATTTTTGATGATTGTGTAGATCGCCAAACACAAGTGCTTATGCACCGCCTTCCTCTGCTACCTCTGATTATCTTGGGGAAATCCCATCCCTTAGGTCATTTTGTGCCAAATGTTTTGAGACCGAGTCGAGCCTGGGAATGCTAACATCTTGGTATGTGTCGGCTCAGACATCTCGGGAGAGGCCATGGCTGTGGAGCAGGCAGGTGTGATAAACACATATAATACAGGAATGCTACTTTGGCAGATGCAGTTCACTGGCTCGGTGTCATGGTTTTGAAGTTCTTTTCGCTCGCTGAGACGTACATGGTATTCATATATGTCTGTTAACCACACATATACACATTTGCAAACAAAAAACAAAAAAAGCCAATGTGTGCCTTTCACAATGACACATTTTAATTGAGCTGAGTACATAAATGTCTTTGCCCGAGCTGCCTGCCAATAACCTTGTGCACCATTTTGAGGCAAAATCAATAAACAGCATGACCTTCAGCACGGACAGAGTTTGGCAAAAAGGACAAAATCAATACCAGATAGCTGGCTCTGAGCACATCTGTAATGAAAAAAAATGCTGTTGCTCAAAATATGTCACATAACTTGCTACAAAAATTGCTACCTGCTTCTAAAATGATAAACAATATTCATGCGCTTATGAAACCAACACACTACGGAAAACCCTTTACCCGTGAGTCCGGTGTAAATCGAGGAGAACTGATGGATTTTTGTTGATTCAAGGAGGCACAAAAAGCTGCCCATCATGTCTGACAAAAGCAGAAAAGCAGATATACCTGCAGAAGACGAGCAAAGCATTTAGTATCAATTTGAGTCGCTCAGTGGAGAACGCCTGCAGCTGTGATTTGTGAATGTGTGTATTAATTAATGAAAAGACCACGACAGAGAAAGGCTGTGATTGTGGGAGCTCTCCAAATGTGGAATATTTCTTCTAGCAATCCGTTGCCTGGCACGGGAACAAGAGTATGAGGAGGGAAGAAAAAGAAAAAGAAATTGTCTGAAAAGCTTTACTGCATGACTATTTTCTTCCACTTTGTTATAAATAACAAAAATTGAACTGAATTGGGTTAAAATGTTAAATCAAAGCTATCAACTGCTGGCAGGTCCAAGAGTGCCAGCTCCTATGCACTAGAGCTCTTTTGAAATAACTGTATAACGTACTAATAAAATACTATCATTTTAATCAACAAAAGTGGAGTGCTGACTGGCTGGCTGGGCTGTTTAACTGTGCAGGAAGCCAATTATTTATCAGAAGATACCATTTTATTTTCATTTAATGGCCAGCCTCACGTGGCAATTCAAGGAACTTCAGTTTTCGCCACATCGGTGCTGACCATAGTTCAGAACTCTGGAGGCTTCCACTTGGATAATCCCTACCTCCTTGAATTGTACTGACTTTTTCTGGTTTTAATCTACGAGTACTTAAGGTAGATTGTGTTTTCCTCTTAATTTATCTGCTGAAGCCTTGCTGAATTCTTTCAAATGTTTGTTGATTATAAAAACAGGAAAGCAGGCATGCCTTAGTTCATTAATTATCCAGTCAGTAAAGCTTTAGGTAAGCACTTCCCAGGGGTAATTTCACACCAGGCATACAGGACAACTCAGTAATACAAACACACTCATGCACACATGTTGATTCAAGTAAAGAAGCAGGAAAATGCATGTAGTACAATTGCATCCTTTTATGTATGTTTATGTCCACGCGCTGAAATATGCGCAAAAACTATGGCTGAATTAAGAGGCCTGGAGTTCTACAGAGGATTCCCAAACACATGCGCAAACAGGCAAACACACAGAGGTGAGATCTTCCAGGCAAGGCTGTGAAATGCTGCTTTGTGAGAAAACACCTCGCAAAGCAAACAGAACTTCACAAGGCAAGCGCTTGTTCCAAAGCCAGAACCCAGGGCAGTGCTCCTAACATCTCTGTGAGAGGAGGAAAGGAGGTGAGGGAGTAAAGGAGAGCAAGTGATGAAATGAGACCAGACCGGACATGATAAGAGGAATGAAAAAAAAAAAAAAACTACATGAGTGAGAAAAAAAAAAAAAATCGAGCAAGAAGAATGGAAAATATTAGAAGAGCACTGCAGGGATGATTGAAGATAAGAGTTTTTAGAGAGGTGGCATAGAGGCTGGGAGGAAAGATCAAGGTGAAAAACTAAAAGACACCTTGAGGTTAAAAATACTGAGCAGCAGGGAAAGGTAAGGCACAAGAAATACTAAGATTTCCCCCACATTGTACTACTTATGAGTCATCTTATTTTAACATTTAAATCATCAAAAATGAAAGCATTTACACCTCACAGTAGTAACACAGCATTACTTCCAAATGTGTAGTCCCAGCTAGTCCAGTCTTTAAGACCTATAGGAAATAATTTGAAATACAAATAATAATGCAAAGTAACTGCATTGTGTCTGTAGGACGAAATAGCTCAAAAACAATGCCCTCTACACTGGATCATCTGCATTTGCTAAGATAAATCTTTATTGTCATAGCACAACAAAATTGCAGAGCTGTCCACATCTGTGCAACAGAAGGCATACACTCATAAATAAAAATCACACATCAAATGCATAAAGAAGGCAGCTTATCAGATCTGGCATTGATCAGGGCTATTGCCTCTTAGTCTATTAGTCTTCACCCTCAGAGCCCTAATTCTCCTACTGGAGGGCAGCACTCCAAACACCCAGTGTCCTGGGTGTGTACTGTCTAAGGATGCTGCATGCCCTCCTGAGACAGTGGGTCCTGTGGAGGTCCTTCGGGGAGGGAAGAGGGTGGCGGATGATTTTCTGGGTGTTGTTAATTACCCTCTGTAAAGCCTTCTTGTGTGCAGTGGTGCAGCTGTCAAACCACATGAAAATGCAATAAGTCAGCACACTCTCAATGGAGAAGTGGTAGAAAAGAGTCAGTAGCTCCCTCCTCAAAAAGTGGAGACGTTGCTGGACTTTCTTCATCACTACCAAGGTGCTCCATCTGAGTTCTACATCCATGTGCTATGAACTTAAAGGTGGTCACCCTCTCCACACACTTCCAGTTGATGTAGATGGGCAGCATGTCAGGCATCCGCTTCCAGAAGTCGACCACCAGTCGACCAAGCCCCTGGATTTCCTCCCTATACGTAGGTTGATGCATCACCACAGAGAAGAGCCTGACCACGGTGGTATTATCAGCAAACTTGATGGCATTGTCTGGGTGGGTGCTGAAGCAGTCATAAATGTACAGCGTATGGAGCAGAGGATTCAGTACACAGCTTTGTGGAGAGCCCACTGGACAAGTGATTGCTGGAGGTTGCTGGGCAAAATCAATCACAAAGAGGGTGCTACACCAAAAACCTCCTTGTGATTTCTTTGATTGCAAGCAGATTGCCCCAACTGCCCACAGCTTACATGGAAGATGCCAGCTTGTCTGCAAACACCTCTCATTAGGTCTCCACGCTGTAGTGAAACATACTGCAAACATTTCTAGTAGGCCACGTGAAATCACAGAGTGGGGTCAGAGGATGCTGAGGTCATGCACTTTCTGCAGTCAACTGCTAATTGCCATGCTTCATGTGGTTCAAGAACAGTGTGTAGACAGCTTCATTGAATGGGTTTCCATGGCAGCTGCATTCAAGCCTTACATCACAAAGCGCAGTACAAAGCATCGAACAGGGTGGTGTAAAGCATGCTGCTACTGGACTCTAGAGCATTGGACACATGCTCAAACGAATCACGCTTCTCTATCTGGCAATCTGAGGGATGAGTCTGGGTTTGGCGGTTGCCAGGAGAACGGTATTTGTCTGACTTCACTGTGCAAAGTGTAAAGTTTGGTGGGGGTGGGGGTGGAGGGTTATGGTGTGGGGTGTTTTTCAGGAGTTGGGCTTGGCCCCTTAGTTCCAGTGAAAGGAACTCTTAATGCTTCAGCATACCAAGACATTTTGGATAATTTCATGCTCCCAGCTTTGTGGGAACAGTTTGGGGATGGCCCCTTCCTGTTCCAACATGACTGCACACCAGTGCACAAAGCAGCTCCATAAAGACATGGATGAATGAACTTGACTGGCCTGCACAGAGTCCTGACCTCAACCTGAGAAAACAACTTTGGGATGAATTTGAGCGGAGACTGTGAGCCAGGCCTTCTCATCCAACATCATTGTCTGACCTCACAAATGTGCTTCTGAAAGAATGATCAAAAATTCCCATAAACACTCCAAAACCTTGTGAGAAACTGTCCCAGTAGGATTGAAGCTGTTATACCTGCAAAAGGTGGGCCAACATCATATTAAATCCTATGAATGAATGAATGAATGATACTTGATGAATGATACTGTGGCACTGACTCAAACTCCCCTCCTCAGCTAACAGTTCTGATAAGATGTGGCGGTCATCAGCAGCTAGGTCAAGGGAGATCAGTCACAGGTCAGAAGACAGGACAGCGGGGGCGTAGAGCATCTGTTTACAAAACATCCCAGAGAAGAATGAGATAAGCGGCAGTCCAAGGCCGTCGTCAGGGAGCCAAATTTCTGATTCTACAACTTGTTTTGGTACAGACTGTACTGATTAATTTGTTGACAGCCTTTAGTCTTTCTGGCACCTCTCTGTGCAAAAAAAAAAAATCCCATTCATCCAAATCTTCTTGGTTCGTTCCTTCACTGTGCAGAAACAAATACGTCTCCAAGAGCTAATCCCTCCAAATCGGCTCCAGATATACAGAGTCTGAGTTTGAGTCTATACCTTCCTGCATTCCCCTCATAAGCAGCCTTACCAAGGCCAGACAGCTGCCGAGACTTCCTGAATTGTAACAACAAGCCAGGTATCTCCAGGTCCAATTTGGAGAGATCCTAGTGTCAATAAGCCAAATGTGCATGTCCTCCATCGACAGTACGGCCAGGCACGTCATCTTCCACGCCACACAGGAATCCATAACATAGCCAGCTGAAATGTCAATAAGAGGGAATAGGGTTCTCCTTCACCCAATCTCCTCATGGTGAAAATTTGATCAAAAACAATGGCGTTGAGAGACCAGCTGACCAGATCCATAATTATAAATTCCAGTTCGGAAGCTGTGTGAAGAGAGGCTCTAAGCAGCAAAGCAGAGTAAAAAGGAAGGTTTGGGGAGATAAGAAAAGTGCTTCAGTCTCCGCTGAGAGCTGAAGAGATCTCCACAAGTTCATTTATGTGTGAAGGCAGACAAGCGAATATTTGTGGCACTATAGTGTACTTGCAACAAGTTGGGGAAAACACTTTTTTTGTCCTGACCAGTGGGTGCCAGATGATTTGCAACAGGTCTCTGTGTGACTGAAGCCTAATTGACAAAGAAGATGCCACAGTTTTGAAAGAATTCTCAAGAATTTATGGTATCAGTAGATCTGCTACTGATACCAGTGAAAACTGTCTTCATCCAAGAACAGAGCTTTACATGTGTCGTGTCAATGGTTCCTTATATCAGTGCATTTGGAGGCGATGCTATTATGTCAACTGCTACATAGTTACTAAGAGTAAGCTCAATTCCATGCAATCATCTGAATTTCTAGATTGTTTTCAACAAATTTGGAATTTAGCATTTAATGCTTTACAGGAAACTGATGAACGGGGCCCCAAATCGTGCTACACTTTCAGCAATGTTTGGAGTCAAATATCTATCAGAACATTTTCACTTCTTTTCTCTCTCAAAAAGCTTCCTTTTCCCCCCTCGAGCCAAAGCAGACTGTTTTGAGAAATGTGAGCTAGCTATACTTTATGATCTGCAGTCTGCCATCTTATTGACATTTTGCCTGCCATACAACAAGAAATTCCTTCAATAATATAACTCAATGTCCAATGCAGCCTCAAACGTAAAAGGTTTGTTGAGGCTGTAGATGTATTTTCAGCCATCCCAGTCTGTTTAAAAGCAGTCAATTCCACCTTACCTCAGTCTGGATGACACCATGGGCACACATGCAAATTTGAACATGAAAAGTCTCTGACATGAAGCCAATCTTTCGACACGCAGCAAAATACCTAACTGTACAGTAATAACAATAATTCTCTAGTTCTGTAACACTTCTTTTTTAGTGTTTTGCTAAATTTCATTACCTTACAAACTATGATAATTATCCCAGGCAGTTTTTCCAGTCTGGAAAACTGTGCTGTTTGATGATGAGTTACCCAAGCACCTGGGCTGTGTTCTGTTCTTCTCTCATACACATTTTAGGATCCTGTGATGCCTGGCACCCACTTTGCAGCACTGGTTGTTTACACTGGCCGTGGGGTACCTTTCATACAGGGTACTGGAATATTTCCTCGCCCCTAAATGAAAAAACCAACATCAATAGCATTTATTAAACATCCAGAAAACCCGCTTCTGTGTTACCATGCAGCGCAGATGTTTGGGTCACTGGCAACCAGAAATGGCAAACACATTGCTCAAAGAGTGCTTCTTGTTGATGACGCACAGTAAATAGACAGTGTTGGTTCATTTTGAAATAGACAACACAGGAAGCTCTGAAAACTGGATGCTATCTGTTTCCTCTCCTTCTAAGCATCTGTTAACCATCAGCAAAACACCACTTCAAAAACAAAAGTGTAAAACAAACCACTTTACCAAAGGTAAAGTGGGATGAATAAGCTGTAATCAAAGACTAAAATAGAATAAAACATAAATACTCACCATCTTGACAGTGTTTGGACTTCTTCCTCAAAAAGCAAAAAAACCCAAACAAACCCAAAACAAACTCTTAAACACGAGGAAGTAATTCCTCTTGTTAACAAAAGCCTTGTTTGTTGTGTGTGCGCGCCCTTATGTGAAAAACACAGAACAGAAGTATACCAAGAAATTGAGTTGGAAGGAGTATAAAAGTTAGGTGTTTTTTTTTTTCAGTCATTATGTGTTTTCCAAAATATCAGTGGATGTGCTAGAGAGCCATTTCTGGAGTCACCACCATGTCTCTGTGTTAAATGACAGTGTGCACAGATTTATTGGTGAAGTATAATACAACTTATAGTCAGATTGGTTTGAAACATAATAATAACCCGATGGCTTCAACTTCTTTTCATATTTAAACCTCGTCTGATATGGGAGCTTACTCTATGTGCTAGTGTGAGCATGGATATGTATATGTATGCTCAGGTGCGCTTTTCTACTTACACTGCACGTGTGCAGGGTGGCTATAATCTGAAAGTCAGATCTGGACCTTCAGCTTCTGCAAGATACTTTTCTCTCATTGACATCCAGAAGGACAGATTATCTCTGGCATTCCACATCTGGAAGCAGTTGAGGGCAGAGGAGCTGTTTCTTCTGAGAAATGTACAGTAGAAATATGTAGGACAAAGTGCACATGAATGGAGAGGATATGGCTCCTGTTGCCACTAAGAATAGCTGCATCATTATGGGCTTCATGGTTTGGGCTATGAAAATTCTTACATTGGAGATATTTTCTAAAATCAGCAAACATAAAACAGTACATCACAGTTTTTAAACTTGACCTGTACAATGTTAAAGAGCTGTAGTTTAAAACGACTGCAGCTAGATTACCTTTTTTACTCTCACGTAGTTGTGTCACAGAACTGAGAATAAAAGTTGAGGTCAAAAGTTTACATATACTGATCACAGGCATGAATGTTATGGTAATTTGGGGCTTTTAATGATTTCTTTGAACTGGTCTTTTTCTAGAGAGGAGTGATTGTGCAGCATACATTTTAATGACTTTAAAAAAACAAGAACTGGGTGCACAAGTCTGAATTTATTTTTTTCTAATCCACACAGGATTGGTCCATCGAACGCTGCCAGGTTGCACCACAGACTGGCAGCGTCGGATGGACCAAAACATTATGTCCCCAAAGGTGCTCTATTATATTTAGGTCAGGTGAGCGTTTGGGCCAGTCAATGGTATCAATTCCTTCATCCTCCAGGAACTGCCTGCATACACTCGCCACATGAGGCCGGGCACTGTTGTGCACCAGGAGGAACCCAGGACCCACTGCACCAGCGTAGCCTGTAGAGGTCTGTGTGTGAACATGCCTCCCCAGACGTCACTGACCCACCACCGAACCTGTCATGCTGAACAATGTTACAGGCAGTGTAACATGGCTTCTCCAGACCAGGGTTATAATAGTTTTGGATTTTACATTATAGTTTAGTTTTAGTTAGTTTTTACTTTTTTTTCTCTAATTTAGTTAGTTTTAATTAGTTTTCAGAGTGGTTTTGCTCGTTTTTATTAGTTTTTATTTTTGGTTTTATGCTTAGTTTTAGTTAGTTTTAGTATTAGTTTTAGTATTTTCATACTTACCGTATTTTCCGGAGTATAAGTCGCACTTTTTTTCATAGTTTGGCTGGGGGTGCGACCTATACTCCAGAGCGACGTATATGTGACATTTAAAACACATGAACCAAAATACTCCAGCCACTTGACATCTCCGTGAACTGCAGCTTGAAGGCAGTCTTGCGTAACCTGTGGGCGCAGTGGATGATGGATGGAGAGCACAGCTTAACGGCAACTGGGAGAATGCGCCACCCAACTTTCCTGGAAGTCATTGGATGGATCAAGAAAACATGGGCTTCAGTGACAAACCATCCTGTTGGGATTCAGAAAGGCTGGAATAATTGGAACTGCAGCTGACGAGGAGTCTGACTAACGCGACACAGAAGAGGAAGCGGCGCTTCGTCTACGGAGTGTACGGAATTGTTTAGAAGTGACACCGAGGATGAAGAATTCAATGGATTGATGGTTTGGTTAACTTGTTAGTATGTTCTTTATGCTATGGTTATCTGAATAACTTAATGTTACGTTAACATACTGTAGCGATTCTCTTAGAGAGCGTGTTGATGTTGTGGGATTTCGGACTGTTGGGAGGTTCGTGAAGGCAGCATGGAGAGAGAGAAAAGACCGAGAGCTTGCCTGTGTGTGTGTTGCTGTTCCGCTGTTGTAGTTGTAGTTGTGGTTGGCGTGGCTGTGGCCTACAGCAGCCGTTTTTCTGTTAATAAAGACGACCTTTGTTGTGAATATCGCCGACTTTGGAAGTGTGTTTACAACGTTACAATACCGAACACGTGTTCGTTGTGCGTCATGTAGCTGAATGTGCTACGTTAGCATAACGTAGGTGTAACCGTGTTCGTCCTGTTCTTTAATCCATTATTATTTTAAATTGCCGTTCAAGATGGAATTTCTGCTCTGGGTCTCGGCTTCTATCAACCCCCCCCCCCAAAAGTGCGACTTATAGTCCAGTGCGACCTATATATGTTTTTTTCTTCTTTATTATGCATTTTTTGGCTGGTGCGACCTATACTCCGGAGCGACGTATAGTCCGAAAAATACGGTAATCAGGTACCCTTTAAAGATACCCTTTAAAGAAATATATTCAGCAACCAACTGTTCACAGACAGCAGAACTACATGCTAAATGTGTGTAATATTAAGGACACACATGAACATCAACAGGGAGAAACAAAGAACAATATGAACTCCAAAACTCGATAAATTCTACAATAAACTCCCAATAAAGTTCAGCCTCAGTGCAGCCGATTAATAACAGCTACATGTGGTGTTTGACAAAAACAAACTCTTTGAAGGAGTCAAAGCTCAAATCCAGCTGCATCCTGATGTTCTCACCACCTGATGCTGCTTCTGTTTTGGAGCTAGCTTGGTTATTTCGTTCGTTTTCGTTAACTATAATAACCCTGCTCCAGACCCTTTACTATCTGTCACATGTGTTCAGATAAGCATGTGTAAAAAGCAGGATGCCAGTAGTGGACCTGCCAGTTCTGGTATTCTATGGCAAAAGCCAATCTGGCTCCAGGGTGCCAGGCAGTGAGCACAGGGCCCACTAGAGGACATCAGGGCTCTTAGGCCACCCTCATGAAGTCCGTTTCTGATTGTTTGGTCAGAGACATTCACACCAGTAGCCTATTGGAGGTCATTTTGTAGCTCTAGCAGTGCTCATCCTGTTCGTCCTTACACAAAGGAGCAGATACCGGTCCTGCTGATGGATTAAGGACCTTCTACGGCCCTGTCCAACTCTCATAAAGTAACTGATTGTCTCTTGGAATCTCCTCCATAATCTTGAGACTGTGCTGGGAGACACAGCAAACCTTCTGGCAATGAGATGCATTGATGCCATCCCGGAAGAGTTGGATTACTTGTGCAACTTCTGCAAGGTCCGGGTATTGCCTCATGCTACCAGTAATGCCACTGACTCTAGCCAAATGCAGTTTGAAATTCTAGTACAGTGGCAACCCTATTAAGTTATTTGTAAAGAAGACCTGCTCTAGTGTTAGTCGGGCTCTACTTCTTCACCTCTGTGCTTTCACTCTCAACTTCTCACAAGAAAGTTACAAACCATTGTTTTAACAACACTCTACAACAGTCCCACCTTATGGTGTGTCTTAATTGACCATGTGATCTGTAGGGACTCTCGGCAACTGGGTATATCACCACTTCCTGTGGTTTAAAAAAGCTTATGACTGAAATGACATAATCGACATTCAAAAAGTAAGAGGAAACCTTCTAAGATGTTATCAGTTTACTAATGCCAGACCTGTTTCATATGTGCAATTATCAACTTTACAAAGCTTCTTGAGCCTCTGTGATCATTCACTCTAAGTTGGCTTATTCTTCAGTCATGAGAGAAACCACTCCTCTGAGACAAAGTCTATTTAGGGACCAGAAAGAAAATTGCAGGTTTTTATAAAACAGTCAGAGTGTGAAGTCAAGCGAAGAGACAAAATGTTCTGACAGGAAACTCTGTGGTTATTATACATAATGGACCAGCATATTCACAAAGACACACCTGCATGAATGCAGGCGCACACACACACACACACACAAACACACACAATCATGATAATATTCTAACATCTGTGGATTCATTAACACCCCCCTTTACATGTGAATTTTTAATCCATGTGCTTCTGCTCTCTGGAGTCTGATGTACGACTGAAAGCATTTTTTTAATGTGAGATGAGTCATACGAGCACACAGCATGGTAATCACCAGCTAGTTGCTGTGCATCAATCAATTAAGAGAAGCTGTCAAAGCCCCATAATGGTTTCAATGTGCTGCATCTTTCACTGGCCCACTGAATCAGCTGGGTAATTGCTACATAATTATTCAGAATCATCTTAGATAGATCTCTACCTGGTTAAGTCCATGCCTGAATATAAATGTTTAGAAAGTTAGATGCGGGTGACTTGTTTGAAAGCAAAGCACTTCTCAGGGGAGCCATCAGAGAAATACATAATACAACTGAACTGATAAAGTGATGATTTGCAGCACACCTGCAAAAAAAGATGAGATGAAATCAGAGGAGAGCTTAATATGGCACTGACAGATTTGATTTGCAAAGGAGAGAAAAATGGGAAAAAGCATCACTGGTGGAAATACTGAGATCATTTACTGACCTGTGTGACCATTTCAGCTACACTGTTGCCAACTCCTCAGTAAGGAAAGTAGCTATTGGCTGTCCTAAAAGTTGCTGTATGACACCATCACCTAATTTGCATAATTTGCATAATTGCATGTATGTGTAATCGAGGCTGTAGGAGAGAGGAATAACATCTTTGGAAAGACAAAAAGGGAGGAAAAGACACCCTAAATATGTTTAGAACTACAAATGAACTAGAGATGAGATACGGGGGTTGGGGGTCCCCCAGTCAGTGCTGAAGCGAGGTCTGGGCAATGCTAAAGCTTATGAAAGGATGCAGTACGGAGGCTGTACCCAAAACACGGCGATAGCGGAGGATTTCAGGTTTCAGGCCAATCTCCAAAGCTCTCCAAAACTCGCTGACATCACCGGAAAAAGTCGCTTTTTGGAAAAACAAAGTCACTATGGGGTCTGAAAAGTCGTTAAATTTAGCGAGAAAGTCGCTAAGTTGGCAACGCTGTTCTGCTATCCTGTGCAAAGACACAGAAACAGTAAAATGAAAGTGCATAATCGTAGCTACGGTGGCTGCTCTAGGACAAAGAGACCAAAAAGATTAAAATCCGACTGTAGCAATAACGGCCGCGGCCAGTTTGTGTGTTTCTACTACTGTTTGTGTAAAAAACAGATTTTTGTACAAACTATATTTTAACACATTTATTCTAATAATAATAATAATAACACTATGCAATGCATCAGGAAATAAAAAATGGATAGGACAATTAAATATTTTGTGGTATTTTACACTTGTACCCCAAATCACCTTAAAAACTCTGACCAGCATTTATCTGTAGTGAGTGTACTCAGATAGGTTTTTCCCTCTAGTGTAGGCTGTTAGTCCACCGTTTACCTCAGCTGTCAATGAGTTATTGGTAGTTTGTTGGGAGACATAATTACATACTAATCTATATCTATGAGTACAAGATCCTTTTTTTCTATTAAATAGCCAAAAAAAAACAAAAAAATTGACTGTACCTTTAAGCCTCTTGAAGATAAATAAAATGAAATGTGTCAATGAAACATTTTACACACACAAAACAAACTGATTTGAAGAAACAAAGCAGCTTTGGTTGATGAAAACAATAAAAAAAACATTGCCTAATTTACCATACATTATCAGGGAACAACATCGCATTCTGAAGTGCTCAAAATATGAGTCACAGCCTTTGCAATCTAATAAAAAGGCTTTGCATGAAGCAATATACTGACATTCAATTTAGTGCTGTTTGCCTTTCAAATGAGCCTATTGATGGTTTGAAAGTCACAACAGTCACAATCCAGCTGTGTCAGTGGGAAGCGACAATGGCGTGGTTTCTACTGCGAGTAAACGCAACAAGCAGGGCTGAATTTCTGTTCCTTTCACCTCTTCCATCTTCTGCTTTACTTTCATCTTCCTTTTTCAACCTGCTGTCAATAGATGTGATTTACCAGGATAATGATAAACAAATATCATTGCTCATTGTCTTATTTGCAGAGTTCAGCTCCCGTAAGCCCCTGTTGGTGCTGCTGATTAATGTGGTGTAGGTTTTGGTACCGACAGCGGTACCCACATTCAGGGCCCCTTGGTCTCTAGGCTAATTAAAGTCATTCTTCAGTAATATTCCTAAATCAACTGTTTCCTCTTGCCTATTTAAGACCTAATTGGAAGCATGTGCACTCAACCCAATGGGTTCCTTTTAACCCCTGACACTTCAAGAATGTGTCTGATGTGGTCTCTGATTTTCTTCTGCTGCTTTCCCTCATCTTTCTAGTTGAAAAGGTGTGATGCTGAAACTTTACCATTTTTTTTTTTTTTAAATTCTGTGTGTTGTGGATCCGGCTCTAGATGTGGTTATGATGCATTTGGGGATGGCGTCTCGGTGTTATCAGTATGCGTTAGTTGTCAGTCTTACGGTTCTCTAAGACAAACAACTGTCTGGCTTCACATCGGATCCTGTGCTTCATGCTAATGGAGCGGCTTTGAGTAATGGAATATGGCAGGAAGAGCAAATACTGAAGAATACAGGATTGCAAGGATCATTGCAAGCATTGTATTGTCGGAACAGCTACATCTCTCTGTAGTGTCTGCAGATCTGCTTGAATTTCACATCAATTACATCATCATGATCCAACCTTGTACATACTGTCTGTCTAATTTAACACTCCTTGTTTACACCGCTATCTTCTATATTACATCCACTATTATCATCACCCCCAGGAAGGTTAATTCATCCAAGGATGAAATAATAGTGTGTGTGTGCGCACTAATTATGCCCGCATACTGGCATTATAGTTGCATATGTAAACATTCTGGCTGTACTGGAAGAACAATGTGGGAAAATTATTCTGTTCAATTATTTCCCATTTCTTGGCAGTTCAAGCCCCTTTGTTATTTAAATGCTGTTCTTCATTTCATACAGAATGGTTCCCGCCTGACTTTACTATACAACAAAGCAGGCTGCTGCTTCAAACCCATTACTGACAGAGAAAATGTGGTTTGGACTTTTCTTGTAAAGTTTTCAGGTTTTTTTCCCCTTTTTAGGAGTCCTGGACCTGACAGATACATTGCCTCTCTGCCTGCTGCAGCAAACAATTTGGTGTTTATCTACACAGACGGTTCGCCTGTGAACTCGCTTTAATCATTAATGTTGCTCCATTTCAGCAGATCTGCAGGTTGTTATGAAATTTCGTACCCAGTTGGGTGCACACATAAAACTCCATTTGGATACGAGATCATTTCAAAGAGAAATGGCTGTGATATTTTCCACCACATAGATCGACTGAAGCAGTGACTCACTGAGGCGCCCGAGCTTGTCATTCTCAGGCAGAAAACAGAAATACAGATTGGAAACAACTGGAGGATCCAGACTTAGACTTCACCTATCCTTTTAGTCCTGATCTCCCTACCCCAACAACACACCTGTTTCTTATGGAACATTAGCTGTGCTCTTACAGGGAGAGAGAACCTGTTACCTCTCAGCCTGCGTTTATCAGTGCCTCGAACTTGTGTCTAAAGCTGCTCTGTGAACAGAGAGCTGTGGTACCCATGCCAGTTGCTTTTTGAAGGAAGACTGACATTATTGTTTTTGTTCACTGAAATATCTTCCAAGAATGTGGCTGACCCAAAATAACCCAAAGAGTGAGAGAGAGAGAAAACACAGTCAGCAGCACAACGTGCCGTATTGTAATATAGCTAAAAATGGTTGGCTAGTGCTTAAAATTGTGAATCCACACTTTAAACAGGCATTAATGAAATATAACAAAAGTCAAATAAAACATTTCTGCTTAACTTCATACTGTAGGTCACCAGCTTCATGTTGAATATTGATGCACAGTAGCTGGAACCAAATCGGATGAGATCCTACGTGGGCCCAACTAGCCTAAATATTTATTAAAGAAAGACAAACCCTGCTGAATGCTAAACTTGACATGCCTCACTTTTGTAGCTGCCTGTGTAATAGTCACTCTTCAGTTGCTGGTGGTGCTTCACTTAAACATGCATGTTTGTCTTCTGTGTGAGCAGGGGCAAATCTCTCCAAAAGTCATCACGATGATATACACAAATCAAAGGCATCGCAAAAAAATTGAACCGCAGTCTATGGCCTCAAACACGGTGACAGAGTATTGCTCTCAAATAAATAAAGACATTATGTGCTTCACCAAACTGGCATCTACTTCAGGCAAAGTGCTTTTAGTTATTAGGTGTTAAAGTCATTTTCAGGTCCCTGAATTTTTGCCAGTGGGTATCAAGCTGAAGGCACCACTGAGACAGAAGAGAGAGATGTGGACTGATGGCAAGCATCCTGTGGAGGTGCTTAGCCACAGTGGCCTCTGCTGAGTGGTAAAGGTACTGCATGCTGAGGCAGAGTGAGAATTTTAAGTGTGGAGGAGCGCAGCCGTGACATTTATTTGAAAATGATGATCGCTAATTGGTTTAATCCTGTATTAAACTACGGGCTTATGATTACCTTAAGATAATGAATCACAGTCAGCCAACTGTTGTGGCTGAATATAATTGACATGGATGAATCCCAACTGCTTACTGGGAGAGGCTGTGGGATGCATCTGTCCTGCCTTTGCACAGCTGCTGGAGAGCGATGACAGCAGTGTTTGGCTTCTTTAATTGAAGTGGAATGCATTGGCGTTTGCAATATTAAATCAGAAGTCAGCTGTGAATGGGGCTCATCAAATTATTCCTAAACTGTTGTCAAATATGCGAATCAAGCACGTATTCTCACAGAGTCTTATCATGGTGGAAAATGTGAAATACTAATATCTCGCATGGCATTAAGAGAAAAAAAAAAAAAAAACACAAGAAAAGCAGCAAGAGTACATCCAGATGTTCCAAAAATTTTGCAGTCTGTTTGAAGCCAAACTTTATGACAATATGGAAACACTTGTATATGAATAAATGCCAACCACAGACAGAGGGAACAAATGACACTGTTGTTAAAAACAAAACTCCCACGACATCAAATGCTATTGTCTGAAAGCACAGCCTACACATACTGTAAAAGATGCTTTCCCATAAACTGCTCTCAAAGACCTCACTAAAGCTATTTTCAGCCTGTTTAGTAGTAGCCAAGCGCTGATATAAATCAAGTAATTGCTAACAGAGTCCCATGATGTTATTTTAGCTTCAAGCTCAAAGAAAGTAACGATTGGCCATTAAAGCGAAATAAAATGATACGATTCAATTTCCCTATTCGCTGACCTAATGCTTTCTTAAGTCAAGAGCGTGTGGCGCTTTTTCATGTTTAAAGAAGTGCATTTTACAGCAGTAATTGAAAGGCTTTTATGTCACAAAGTGTTTGAGTCCAAAGCTTGCGCTGATGGATTAAGCCTGACTCTGAGCATTACAAAGAGGGGGGGGTCAGAGAAGACATGAAAGCATTTCTCGGATCTTCGGCGATAACTTTAATCTCGGAGCCAAAATTCCCACAACAACCTACTGATAAATGGAGCTTATGTATCATCACTGCAGTTTTGGCAGACTGTATTGTATTCCAACAAAAAAAAAACAACAACAACAACAAAAAAAGACTACTTGTGTGTGAGAACGACAGTTACATCAAAATGGCAGCATGAACCAGCTTCCAGTAGGCCATCTTTCCATCATTTTCAGCATTTAATGCAAGTAGAAATCAAGTTTATGATCAAGGAAAAAAACCCCCCAAAACAAAGAAACAAACATTTATTATAGTTTAACATTTGCTTTGAATTGAATCCTCTTACTGTGAGACCTCTTTTTGTGCCTCTTCTATCCATATTGGATTTTTTTAAAACAAGAAATTTAAGTTCACGTAGAATAAATAGTCATTTCTATGAGACGAGAGGATGTTTGGGAAAAACCAATGAAAAGCCATCTGCCAACTAACCAGAACACTAACATCACCCTCTATCACTGCCATGTCATGACATCATCCTGCTTCCCCTCTGCTGGTGTCCCTGAGGTCTGGACTCATAAATCTCTGGCTTGAATACTAAAGTTCTCAAGCGGGTTTGGCAAATTAATTCAACGATGAGAGACAAGAAAATAATAGTGATCAGTTTTAGTGAGGTCCCCTCGCCTTTTCTGTCTCTCTGCTGTGTGTCAGCATGAATATTTTCTCTCTGAAGAGTGCTGCAATACAACCTGACATTACCAACTTTGGAGTGCCCCCAAATTAGATAGAGCTAGTTTGCTTTGGCCGTACTCGCTGCTCCACAAAAACCTGGATACTGCATAAACTCCTGAAATGTCTCTAATAACAGACATATGGTACAGAAATGTACCCCTGAGCTTGAGATAATCACTGTCATTTTATGTTAGAGCAAATGAGTGGACTATTAACACTCAGACCAGTATAGGTCTACACCAGCAGCAAAAGATCAGTTTGGTTAATTTGATTATGGTGCTTAAAATTGTGTAGAAAAACCTCGTTTTATTGCCATCACCCATGACGAACATCTAAATTAGGGCAACTGACTACATACTTCATATATAAATCTCTATCTTACAGCTAGGTCTCTAAGTTGTTGGACAAAAATAATTTTTCTGTAACTTTGTACTGTAATGTACACCATCATGGAGGATTTTAAAACAAGCAATATGTGATTGAAGTGTCTCCCAATTTCAGGGGCTCAGAATTAATTGGACAATGGACTGACAAGCAGTTTTGTGGTCATTACAACTCAAACAGACAAAAGATCCAGAGTTGATTCCAAGTGTTGAATTTGTATTTTAAAGCTTCTGACAGGAATTTTCAATATGAGCTGCAAATGAGGGAGGCCATCATTAGGATGGCAAATCAAAACAAACCTATGAGGCAGATAGCAAAAACTTTAGGAGCGGCCAAATCTCCGACATGGCACATTCTTAAAAAGAAGGAATGCACCAGTTTCACAACATCTAATCAAGCCAAGAACACTCTTGAGAAGTTTTCATTGTCATGGTCTGCAATCAAGAGATGCCTTCATGAATGGAAATGCAGAGGGTTCACAACAAGGTACAAACCACTGGTTAAACCCAAGATCAGGAAGGCCAGACTACGGTTTGCCAGAAAACATTTAAAACTGCCAGTGGAACCGGTTCATTAATGTTTATTGATGATGTGATTGCTGATAAAATAGGAGGATGAATTCTGAAGTGCACGGGGGTATACTCTCTGCTCAGATTCAAGGCAAAATGATAAAAAATGAGGTACTCTTCGATGGCCATGTCAGATCTCAACCCCAAAGAGCGTGCTTTCAGTTACAAAGACGTAACACAGAGAGACCCACAAACAAGCAGCAGCTGAAGGTGGCTGCAGCAAAGGGCTGGCAGACCATTAGACAGTCATTAACTGCAAAGGATTTTTTAATTCATGTATTAAAATCAATCTTTATATTTAAAATTAATTTAGTTTGTGAAATTCATTTTGAGCCTCTGAAAATGGGGGACTACATAAAAGTCATTTACTACAATACTTTTGTTAAACCTCTTGTATTAAAAGCTGAAAGTCTGCACTTCCATCACTGTTACAGTCCCAGCAGGGCCTGCTGTGATTTTTGACCCAGTGGGTGTGTCTTGCTCTTTCTCCAGCCTTAGGTCTTAAGTCTTTTTAACTTATTCTTTCATTTGGTGACTAACCTCTTGATTTTATGTTTCCTTTCTTTTGAATGTGATAGCAGCTTGGCTGTTAATTATTAATAAAAGACTTTAACAATTTTGCCTTCACATCTCCTTTTTTCAACCTGGACACCTTTTTTGGTTACATTCCCACATCCACTGGGCTTCTTAGGGGAATGTAACAATCATATATTGATGATTTGATTTAAAATCCACTGTGGTGTTGTACAGATGCAAAATTACAAACTGTCCAACAAATTATGGACCTATCTGTGTACTGGAAGAGAGGCAAAAAGAGGAAACTGACCTGCAAATAAGACTGATCAACTGATCAGCTTAATTGGAAATTATATAATATACTGAGTGAATAGATTAGCCCCTTGATGTTCTCACATCAAGGGTCTAATGGTATTATTGGCAAAGTTGAGGTTTGAGATATTGGTCTATGTCCGTCGACCCCCCCTTACTTTTTGACTTTGAATAAAGCAAATAAGTTAATTGAGAAAATATTTTCCAGATTAACATGATATGAAAATAATTAATTAATTTAATTTATATATTTTTTCAAATAATAATCTTGTCACAGTAGATAATTTCAAGAAGTTACACAAGCTACCATGCCAAAGTAAAGAGAACCCGGCCATAATTTATTATCAATTGCACCGGTGCTTCCCAACATGTCAGAGTGTGGAAAGCCCCATTACGAGTAAAGCCATTCAAATCACAAGTCGGCACATTTTTTGAAAGCTTTTCTGTTCATATCAGAAACATAATGAGAGTAGCAGGAATTTACTGTTAAGCCATTTAAGACCTTCAGCATCTTATTAACCTTGTATCAAAAGAGGTGAGAGAAGCAAAGATAGTAAAGAGGGAGATTATATTCAGTGTGTGCAGTGCACAGAGCTTGTCAACTCAGAATTGTACAGATAAATATAACACTTAACCCCGCTGTGAAAGTGAATGCATGTGTAAGGTAACACTCTGCAAAAAGTTACAGGAGCAAACTAGCAGGCCTGCTGATAATGCAATTCTGTATTTTTTTTTTTCATGTTACACTGAATAGTTTTTAACTTTCACCTACCATGGTTTTCTTCTAGGTGTACCGTGTCTTTGCATTTGACAGTATTACGCTCAGTTTGTCTCTCGTCGACTTTCCGCAGTCAGTCAAATCAAAGTTTATTGAGCCATTTGAGCTCCCTTACTTGCGCGTTGCGGATTCAGGAAGTAGCTTCTCGATCATAACAAAAGCCGTAGGAAAACACCGTTTTCTTGAAAAATACGGATAGATTTTCCGATCTTACTCGGTAAATCGGCCTGTAACGTGAAACACTTTCAATATGTAGACGGTTTGTTATCTTGTCAGATTTTACCACTTGTACAATGTGCTGTTATTTCGTTTATTTAGACCACTTTGCTAACGTTCCTAGCTGGGTAGAGAGTTAGCCAAAACAGCTAACTTAAGTCTTAAATTAACTTTGGTTAGAAGAAGATTTTACATCAAGACTGAGCGTCCAGTGAATCTGAAGCTACTTCCAGTAAAAGTGGGATAGTGTCTGTGCATAGAGGTGAGTAAATTAAGCTGCCGCTTGCTTCTATGCTGCATCGCGTCTATCTTTTTTTTTTTTTTAACATTAATTAAGTGTTATATTTTGATCTAATTCCAAGGAAGTGAAAGTGCTTTCTTGTTGCAAATCTTGCAAGATTTAGAAATACAATTTTGACCTTTGCAGGAACTGGACAGGAAGAGCAAAGCTGGTTAATAAACAGTGAAGGCTGTAGTGCCCAGCCTGTAGGTCGAGATGTCCCAAAACAAAGTAGGAAAAAGTAAACATTTCCCCGTGTATAACAATTAATTTTTACAAGCTTACCTTACTTTTTCTTTCAGAATTAGAAAATATTTTATGTGCAAGAGGTGAAAAAGTTAAAAGAAAAACATAGCTGAAAAACAAATACCTACAATGAGGATATGAAAGTAAATATGTATTGTTTTTAAAGGGTTGCCAGCAAAGATTTGGGAACCACCTCCTCCAGTATTCCCAAAACACACACAGAAAGCAACTGAAGAGTTTGAACAGCAAAGCTGTTTACATTTACAAGCCACTTTATTAAGTACAGCTTAAGTACCAGATTGGACCCCTTTTTGCCGTCAGACCTGCCTCAATTCTGCATGGCACAGATTCAACAAGGTGCTGGAAACATTCCTCAGAGATTTTGGTCCATGTTGACATGATAGTGTCACACAGTGGCTGCAGATTTCTTAGGTGCACATCATGATGTGAATTTCCCGTTCCATCACATCCCAAAGGTGCTCTGTTGGATTGAGATCTGGTGACTGAGTACAGTAAAGTTTCTTGTCATGTTCAAGAAATGCTGAAAGCAGCCATTAGAAGATGGATACGCCACGGTCAAAAAGGGATGGACATGGTCAGCTACAATACTCAGGTAGACTGTCATGTTTAAATGATTACACCACCGCAAGCAGCCTAAACTGTCAATACAAGGTAGGATGAATTCATGCTGTTTATGCAAAATTCAGATCAAGCAATATTTTTCCAATCTACTTCTGTTCAATTTTGGGGATCTCCTGGGAATTGTAGCCTCAGTTTCCTGTTCTTAGCTGACAGGAGTGGCACCCTGTGTGGGTTGAGGTGTTGTGCATTCAGAGATGCTCTTCTGCATACCTTGGTTGTAACAACTAGGCATTTGCATTACTGTTGCCTTCCTATCAGCTCAAAGTAGGCTGACCATTCTCGTTTGATCTCTAGCATCACCAAGGCATTTTCACCCACCGTTGTCTGTAAGCCATAGAAGATAGTTGTGTGGGGAAAACTGCAAATGTGTAATTGACCGGCTCATCTGGTCCTAACAACCATGCAACGTTCAAAGTCACCCTTCTTCCCCATTCTGATGCTCAGTTTGAACTTCAGCAGGTCATCTTGATCATGGCTACATGCCTGAATGCACTGACTTGCTGCCACATGCTCCGCCGATTAGATGGATGCAGTAACAAGCAGGTCAACAGGTGTGCCTAATGAAGTGTCCGGTGAATGTGAGTTCAGCCCAGTAGTCCAAATGAAAAGACAGACTGAATGGCATTTGACTTTGTGGCTTTTATCATTAGCAAGTATACCGTAAAACATGTTTTCATATTTGGATTAATTTGATTTATTTCCTAATGGGAACTTTTAATCATGCCTTATGAACAGGAGTACATGTTTTGCTCTAATTTAACAGAAACACTATCTGTGACTAAAATGAAGGCTGTTTAATCATGGAGATTATTATATTATGTAAGGAGAGCTTGTAATTTATCTCCATGTCTGTTGCTATCTGTGTGTGCTATATTATATTAAAAGGCTTTTCTTATCCACACTGAGGTAATTCTGTGTGTACTTAAGGAGGATATTATTTTTGAACACAGTTATTGTGATTAGATTTGCCTGTGGAGCAGCAAGGTTTGCGATTAATGATTTTTCTTTATTGTGCTAATACAGGACGATGCCACGCTTGCAGTCCGGTGTGTGGAAGCATTTTACTCCAGCCATCAAAGATGGAAGAGAAACCTTCATGTGCAACTACTGCTCAAAGACATACACAAAGAACGCCACTAAGATGCAGATGCATTTAGATAAATGCAAAGAGTACTCTGTGGTTTCGCAACAGTCACCGGGCCCAGATGGGAGCTCCTCTGCCTCCATCCCTGTTCCCTCGTTATCATTCTTGCCATCTGCCACTCCTGGGGGACAGTTCCTCATTGATTCAGTGGATCAGCGCAGCCAGGCGTATGCTGATGAATGCCTGGCAAGAGCTGTGTATGCCACATCTTCACCACTTACTCTCACAGACAATATTTACTGGAAACGATTTTTCAGCGCGCTTCGGCCTGCTTACTGTCCGCCCCCTAGAGAGGCTCTTTCCTCGCATCTTTTGGACTGTGAGTTTGACAGAGTACAAAGCCAGGTTCATGAGGCCATAGGGAAAGCAGACTGCGTGACCATCATCAGCAGCGGCTGGTCTAACGTAAAAGAAACTGGGACGATCATGTATGTTGTTGCAACTCCCGTACCGCTGTTTTACAAATGCACAATGACAAAGGAGCAGACACACACGAGCACGTTTATTGCTGAGGAACTTAAAGGCATCATAAACGAAGTCGGGTCACAGAAGGTTTTCGCTGTTGTCACTGACGACGCCCCGGAAATGGAGGCAGCGTGGGCTCAGGTAGAGGAAGCTTTCCCGCACATATCAGTTATTGGCTGCACAGCGTGTGGTGTCAAGCATCTCTTTGATGACATAGTGGCACAGCCGTCTATGAAGTCTCTGTGCAGGAGAGCTGAGCAGGTGGTGAGGTGTGTTAAAGAGCGAAAAATGTTAGCAGACACTTTTAGATGCTGGCAGAACACAAAAATAATAAACCCCACTTCTAAAGGGACAGTACTGGAACTGCCCGCTGGCACAAACTGGACTGGTGTGGTTAACATGTTCAGCAGCCTCCTCGAGGGTCAGAACTCTCTACAAGAGATGGCAGTCTCTCCCACACTGGATATCGAAGTGTCCGTTAGGGCTGCTTTACAGGATGCCGCATTTTGGAAGGGGCTGAGTAGCAGTCGGAACTTACTGTACTTGATTGGGAATTATATTGATTTCTTGAAAGGAGAAGATGCTGCGCTCTCCGGTGTCGTTGACATGTTCAGTCAGTTAAGATACCTCATCGGAACGTCTCTGTCAGCATCTGTGCTGCACAGTGCTGAGCAGAAAGCTGTCATGGCGTCATTCGACAGGTGTCAGGAGTTCTGCATGAAGCCCATCCACGCAGCAGCGTACATGCTTGATCCAAAGCACGCTGGACAGCAGACGCTCACCGGGGAGCAGATAAACAGCGCTTACTATGTGATATCCAACCTGTCGCACCATTTGAATCTGGATGAGGGTAAAGTGCTCGGAAGCTTTGCCAGGTTCTCAGCCAAGCAGGGACTGTGGAAAGGAGCTGGAATCTGGAGCTCGTGTCAGCACGTGTCTGCATCCACGTGGTGGAAAGGCCTCTGTTCTTCTGAGCCGCTGTCTGCTGTGGCCTTCGCTGTACTCCAGATCCCGCCCACAACAGGTGCGTGCGAGCGCCTGTGTCAGCACTTCCGTAATGCGAAGGTGGAAGGCTTCGTCTCAGCGGAAAGGGTGCAGAAACTTGTTTCAGTGCAGGCAAACCTCAATCTTTTAGAGCCAAGTGACTGTGACTATGCTCCGCTGGAGAGCGATGAAGAGAAGAAGGTTTCATTTCAGTCTGAGTCACAGCAGTAAGAGAAAAATGCCTTACAGTTTTAGAAAATACAACTAGTAGACTAAATGTAAATTTCCTTTCAGTGTACAGGATTCGAACTGCATTGCCAAACTAAATAAACTGCACTGTGCTCACGTTACTTTCTAAAATCCAAGGCTTGTGGAGAAAAATGCCTTCTTAAGGAGCGACTGAATCAGATGCCTTTTATGTGTATGTGCAGTGAATTCTCAAGTTTTTGTATTACATATTTAAGTAGTATGTATCAACTTTATAATCACAACAGGACATATTAACAAGAAGGTTGCTTCTTTGTTACAGCATCTGTGCGATGTAAATAAAATCACTATTTATTGAAGATAACACTTTTGTCTACTTTGAGTTGCATGTCAAACAGCTTCACCTTCCAATGTCTTTAAAAGTGTTTCTACACTAATGTTCTGCATAAATGCCTCACGGTCATTTTAGCAAGTTAAATCTTGTCTTTATAGTGAAGTTGCCAGGTTACCAGCATTTATTTTAACATCACTTTCCCAGTGGAACAGGAGTAAAAGTAATGAGCTTTAGAGGTGAAGGTGATTATGCTTTCTTACTTTGAGGTTTTGGTGCTTCCCTGTTTCCACTCTTTATGCTAAGCTAAGCTGGCTGTTGACCTTGCCTTTAATAGAGTGCTAATATCCTTCAGATAAAAGCTGATTCACAAGTATAAATTGTTTAGCACTTTAGCGCCACGTTTAGCACTTTTTACCAAAAGATTTAATGAACCGTAATTCTGCATTAGCTTGTAGTTTAATGGCATCAGAAAACAAGCCCTGCTGTATCTATGCAATGAAGCACACACACTGTTTCCTCACTCCCATTTCTCCCACACTAGTACATGGATCCATCCCTCCTCTCTGTCACCCTCTCTGCTGTTTTGTGCCGGCAGCTTGGCACCAGGGGGGCCTCGAGGCTCCGAGGGGTGATCTGAGCCTTGTAAACACTAGCATTATTAATCTTTATAAGAATGAGCCAGCTTGTCTCTAGAGGGTTCTCTGCTTCAATGGCAGCAGACCTGCATTAAATCTGAGCCCCTGTTCTCCACTGGAGCACTCAGTAATTCTGCTGCTGCCTCCATCTTCCTCGCAGTTCATACACTTCATCTTGCTGCCTGTTGTCTGTTCTTCATGGGGGCTGTAATAATTAGACAGTTTACAGAAGAACAGGGCCGTGATCAAGATGTATGCTGTTTATGCCAGATGGTGCGTTGGTTGGTTTTAAAGTCGCCCTTTTAGTGATTTAGTCATATCAAGCTGAGTGCATGCAGTGCTAATGGTAATTTTTCTCTTTGTTACAGGCCAGTATTATCAGTGTCAAAGGCTTTTTGTGTCGTCAGCTCACGAAGTGCTTGTTAACTTTTAATGGTGCCTGGATTTCAAATTACTTCATGTAAATTAATGTGCAAAAGTCTTGAGCCACCCCACATATCTTTATATTTTGCTAGGAAGCAATTTGTGTGTAAACACACATGGAAATACAGTATATAAGGCAAAACCAGCTTTATTCTTCAACGTGTGTTCAAAATTCCATCAGTTTTGACAAAATCACACAGGTGCATCTCTCAGGTCCTGTATCAGGTCTTTGCTGGATTTTGTCTCTCTTGGCATTTTTCACAGATTTAACCTAAGAAATGGGAACAAATGATGTCTTTTTGAGACAGACGGCAAGTTAAAAAGTGGCTAAAGACATACCGTATTTTTCGGACTATACGTCGCTCCGGAGCAGGGTTATTATAGTTAACGAAAACGAACGAAATAACGAAAACTGAAATTGAAAAAACATTGTCGTTAACTGAAATAAATAAAAACTATAATTAAAAGGAAAAAACGATAACTAATTAAAACTGAATTGTGAGTTTACAAAACTAACTAAAACTAACTGAAATTATCGATAAACTGACTTTCATTTACTTGTTTTTTTGGGGGTTTTTTTAAGCCTTGTGGATTGATATGAAATCATTGTTTCCGCTCTCCGAGTTTAAGCTGGGAGCGCCACAGGACAACTGTGTGAGTGCGCATGTGCGTGCGCTCACCGCGCTGGTCCGCAAAGTAATGGCTGCGGTCTGCCGAGTCCCGTATGGAGGTTCTTTGAGTACAAACACCTGCACACGACCACAAGGTAATTAACACACACAATCCAGCTACACAAGCATAAATGCGGACATGAGGTCGGCAACTTCTGTAGGTTGTGTACAGAGGCCGCAAAGACCCTGCAGGTTTAATTAGCGAGCATCTAACCAAGCTAGCTCCAAAACAGAAGCAGCTTCAGGTGGTGAGAACATCAGGATGCAGATGGATTTGAGCTTTGACTCCTTCAAAGAGTTTGTTTTTGTTTAACACCACATGTAGGTGTTATTAATCTGCTGCACTGATGCTGAAGTTTATTGTGGAGTTTATTGTAGAATTTATTGAGTTTGGGAGTTCATGTTTTTCTTTGTTTCTCCCTGATTATGCTCATGTGTGTCCTTAATATTACACAAATTTAGCATGTCTTGTGAACAGTTGGTTGTTGACTATATTTCTTTAAACTGTATCTTTTGTCAAGTTTTCATTACACAATAGTCACTTTTGCGCCTTGAATCTTGCACCTGATTAGGTATGAAAATACTAAAACTAATACTGAAACTAACTGAAACTAACTAAAACTAAGCATGAAACCAAAAATAAAAACTAATAAAACGAGCAAAACCACTCTGAAAACTAATTAAAACTAACTGAATTAGAGAAAAAAAAAGTAAAAACTAACTAAAACTAAACTATAATGTAAAATCCAAAACTATTATAACCCTGCTCCGGAGTATAGGTCGCACCAGCCAAAAAATGCGTAATAAAGAAGAAAAAAACATATATAGGTCGCACTGGACTATAAGTCGCACTTTTTTGGGGGGGTGGGGGGGGGTGATAGAATCCGAGACCCAGAGCAGAAATTCCATCTTGAAAGGCATTTTAAAATAATAATGGATTAAAGAACAGGACGAACACGGTTACGCCTACGTTATGCTAACGTAGCACATTCAGCTACATGACGCACAACGAACACGTGTTCGGTATGTTAACGTAACATTAAGTTATTCAGATAACCATAGCATAAAGAACATACTAACAAGTTAACCAAACCATCAATCCATTGAATTCTTCATCCTCGGTGTCACTTCTAAACAATTCCGTACACTCCGTAGACGAAGCGCTGCTTCCTCTTCTGTGTCGCGTTAGTCAGACTCGTCGTCAGCTGCAGTTCCAATTATTCCAGCCTTTCTGAATCCCAACAGGATGGTTTGTCACTGAAGCCCATGTTTTCTTGATCCATCCAATGACTTCCAGGAAAGTTGGGTGGCGCATTCTCCCAGTTGCCGTTAAGCTGTGCTCTCCATCCATCATCCACTGGTTACGCAAGACTGCCTTAAAGCTGCAGTTCACGGAGATGTCAAGTGGCTGGAGTATTTTGGTTCATGTGTTATAAATGTCACATATACGTCGCTCCGGAGTATAGGTCGCACCCCCAGCCAAACTATGAAAAAAAGTGCGACTTATACTCCGGAAAATACGGTAATTTAAAATGCCCAAAGAAACACTTCGGGATACCTTCAGAAAGCCGTTTGCTCAAGACCACAAAGTCTGGCTCCTTAGAAGCAAGATGTAAAGAAATAAGGGGTAGGTCAAGACTTTTGCGCTGTACTGTAGATACCCCTAGCTCTTAAAAAAATCTTTTTTTGATTGTCTCATATTTTTGAAATATATATAAATGTGGAAAAGGGATATGCTTGATTTTAAGAATAAAAGTTATCAAATGTAGAATTGAAGCCAGTCTTCCACTTAATTACCTTTAAAATACCCACTTTAGGCCACTGTTTTTAGTCAAGAAATATAACCTCTACACATTTCTTACATATCACCCGTACCTATTTTCAACTTGTGGCGTCTGCAATGTCCTGTACTTAAATGACTCCATTGCTGCCTCTTTAACATAGAATCTTGATTGACTATTCCTCAATCTTTAGGGTGTGGAGCGCCATGTATCTGCCAGCTGTCTAGATCATCACACAATAGTCCTGCAAACAAAGCTTTAACCCTGTATATAAACATGCATTCTTAAATTTAAACACACACTGATGTCGTTACATCACTATGCAAACAAGAGGAAATTGCTGGATTTCAGCTCACCTTAACTGGCACGGTCCACTAGTGAAGAAACCCAAGCTCTCAGCGGCTCCTCGACATGTGCAACAGTCGCAGAAGGGGGTCTGGAAACAACAATGAAAAACATTCTCCTTTCCTTGGGAATTTGTGATTGGGGCATACCGATTAAGCTGTCTGAATTCCCTATTAAACCCTCCACAGTACATTAGCCACCAAATCTCTGGACAATATGACAACAGATTAACATGTCTCTCTTAATTTAACTGTGGACATGTTGAACTGCACCGTGCAATTTGTTTGTAATTCTGGGCTGTAAAGCACTGTGCAGGGTGAGTTATGTAGTGTGGTCTGATAATTAATGCCAGATGAGAATGTGTGTAATTTTGTAATCTAATCTGTTTGACAAAGTATGACTGCTTTAACAGCTGGTGCCAATCCAAGTATAACTCTTCCATCAAGGACTGATATTATTATCTTAGTGTGGAACAATGGCTGGCTTTAGCAGCGACTGTGTGTATGAGACAAAGAGAGCAAGTGAGGAACCGGTGGTGTGCTTACACTGCAAACAAAGCAAGCTTGTCCAGGAGAAGAAAGTTATATTTTTTCACCAGTATCACTGACTCAAGGAACCAAATTTAAAACCCAGAGGAGAATGGTACAGTATGGGATTTCATCAACAAGTCTTTCACTTGTAACTCCCTCTCTGTGGAGCGTATGCTGCAGCCTGTTCACTGTGCATTTAAAGCACCTCCTAGATTTGCTAGATTTTTGACCCACCTCAACAGCAAATGCTGATTTATTTAAAAAAACAAAACAAAAAACTGCTTGTTTTCTAAAAAGTTCAATTCGACCGATTCATGACATCTTTCACTAGAAGATGGCATGGGCATGAGAAAATCTTAGTTCTGACAGGCTCAGTCAGAGAGTCTGAGCCTTTTTCTGCCTTCTTTGTTTCAATGGAAATTTAACAGTCAGGCTGCATTTCCTCCTCCCTTTCATCCTTGTCACTGAGTCCAAAATGGCCGAGCAACTGCGTCAGAAGGCTAAACCTTTATTTAGAGATGACCATTGTGTCAGACTCCTGGGCTATGCAGCCGTTGCTAACGTCCAACCTACTGTAATAACAAGCAAGCAACAGTTTGTGGTCAGAGCAAACCCATCATTTTCTCATTCCTCATCTTGGCCAACACCAACCCACTCATCAACCCACTCCCCTCTAACCTCTCCATCTGAAAAACAAAAACAACAGATGGGCTCTGCCAAGGAGACTCCTACCCATTACCATAGCAAGGAGCCAGAAAGGTGGTGGGAGTGCTAAGCTGCTTGGGTTGCAGATATGTAAAGTAACCTGGTGACAAGAAGAGCCTAGGCTGTTCTCCCTCGCATGCCTTGTTCTTGCTGCTCTCAGCACCTCATAATGCTTTTATAATTACATTTCAGCCCAGCTGAATTATGATTGGGTGATCACAGCATTTTTTTTTTTTCTATCACCCACTTCACTTGAGGGTAGCTTATGCAGGGCTCTGAAATTGGAAGCCTGCATAAGCTACAAATTACAGGCGGAAACACAAATAAACACTTTTAGAAACCAGCACACTCATGCTAATGTCACTGAAGATGAAACTACAAATAATAATCAGCTCAGTCTCCAACATTCGGCTTTAAAAAAGCTTTTGTAATTGCGTGCAGCTCATTGTTTACCTGTTGTTATTGCAACTTCAGTGTTTAGGTTCACTCAGCATGTTGTTTTCAGTCACAACAAAATTTTTTTTAACCAAAACAAAAAACCCCTTAACACCCACGTTACACTGTCTGCTCTGATTTAAACAACAAACAGAAACAATTAGCAAATAGAAGGGCACTCAGTAGAGCTTATACCTCACCCACCCCAAATGTGCCAATACTAGGATGCAATAGATTCCACCTAATGTTGCCATACTCGGTCATAAATTACTAGAGAGACTACAAATTTATTTTATTGGCTTTTAAAAAATGGTAAATTATGATTTCTCCCTATCTGACAATGGTCAAAAATTATTTTAAAAATTCCTGAATCCAGATCCAGATCACGACCAAAATGTAAACAATTGTTTGTTGTACCACACCAAACAACTCCAGAAAGTTTTACCAAAATCTGTTCATAATTTTCCGAGTTATCATGCTAACAGACAAACGTGATCAAAGCCATAAACTCTCCACCAATCAGAGGGTGATGTACAGTAATAATCTGTCAGCACAAGAAAGCAGCTGACAAAATAACACATGAATGTAATAACTAAGATCTGTTGCTCCATCCATCCATTTTTCCATCGTCTTAACACACTTATCTAATTCAGTGTTGCAGGGGGTTTCAACCAGTCCCTGCTGACTTTGGGGAAGAGGTGGGTACACCCTGAACCAGCATTAAAAATCCTCTTTATCATGCACAAATTATGATCATTAGCAGATTAATGATTTTTAAAGCAGTAGCTGTGATAAAACCCACAGCCATTATGAAATTGCGTTACATAGTAACAGAAACAAGTAACGGAAGAGAAGCCTGGGCTCCTCCGCAGCGTTTCAGGCTGTAACGTTTTTGTTTGGCGTGGAAGCTTTGCAGACTTTTTGAGTCCTCAAATCCCACCAAAAGAAGAATAAGATGGATGGGTGCTTTAGATAAATACACAAAACAATTTGGTGAATCAAAAGTGAAGTTATTAGTCTGCAGAAAATGAAGCTTATGTGAAATTTCAATAAGAAAGATCAGTAGTCATTTGTCTACCTGCATTCCTGAGTGTTTGGCTTCTAGTCTATTCCTTACATAACTTCCACTTTCCCACTCCAACAAACTCATTCTGACATCATTTTCTTGCCCATGCGCGTGCATGTGAGGTGCGTGTGCGCGTGCGTGTGTCCGTGCGTGTTTGCAAACTTTTATTTTAAAAACATATTGTTGCAGACTTTGCACATCAACAAACAATGATATGATACTATGAAAAATTACTTAAGTCCACTATAGTGATATCAAACTAAGCTGATATTTTAGCAAGGAAAGGAACCATTGAGATTAAAAATCTCTTATTTTCATGGGTGTTCAGACTAAGATAAGCATCAGTAGAATATAATCATGTAAAACAGAAATACAAACATCACATAGTTAAAAGATATACATAAAATAGCCATAAAATAACAAGAAAATTATAACATAAGTTAAGTAAATCAAAGTAAACCAAACTGTCAGGTTTTATCAAGCTCAGTGAAAACATCTTCGGTGCTAAAAAACAGAAACTAAAGTAACACACCCTGGTAATAGGGATGAATAGTTAAAGTGTACATGAGTGAAAGTTCAGCTAATGAACGTCGTGTGAGTGCCGACCTCTTTGTACCTGAAAATTAGAGTCGGTTTGTTTTTTTTTGTTTTTTTTTTTTTAAGAAAATGCAGATGTGATAACAAATAGAAATACAAGAATGATGTAAGAAATGCACCTTAGATAGGAAAAATACACAACTATTGCTTTAACCATAGTTTTTTTTTTTGTTTGTTTGTTTGTTTGTTTTGTTGGGACATAGTATGTGCTGTTTTTATGAATGAATGAAAAGATGTTTTAAACATATAAAAATGAGGAGTCTGTACAGTTTTTAACATTGATTTTTTTTTATTTCAACCCATAAACCAAAAATACAGAGTATGCATTACATACACAGTCTGTGTTTGCGTAGCCAGTAGTTTTCCACCATGAGAAGCTCTGCTGGTAAGTCCTCAAAGAAATATTCCTCCCTCAGATCATGATACAAACTGTCTATTGCATCTAAGATGTATAATGCATGCAACAATTCAGACACCTGAGCGTCCACAATCCATGTGAAATCCTTACGTGCGTCGTCCCGACTGTTAGACCACAAGAAGAGTCGAACGGCAGGAATGAGACGATCTGTCCAGAATATTTTCATCACTTCGTCCTAATGGGGCGCGTAAAAGAAATCAGGAATAACCTGCTTACAGCTGTGCTGATCATAGCTAGGGTGTTTGACTCGACATCCGTGGCATATCCCTTCATGATAGTTCTGCACGGCCTTACACAGAATGTGTAGTGTAGCGATCTTAACAGCCGTGACCCCGCGCCGCGACAGCGGCTCTTCAGGTAATTGGCGAGATGGTGGAGGTGAAGAAGATGAAGAATCAGGAGGAGGTACGGTCATCACCCGTGATGGTTGTAGCGGTGAAGTTTTAACGTCTGGAAAACATGCATCGTTAGTTATCATTAATGTAATATACACAAAATACACAAACGTACAATTATTTATTTATTTTTCTTTTTTAAAAAAAAAGGAATGAGTTGCTATACAGAATACAGTTTAGGTTCACATAATTTTGTGTAAAAGTATATGCTTACCTGAATCCATTTAAAAGTCCGAGTGTAGCGTTACGCCAGAGTCAGTTTAGAAAGAAAAACTTTGGGGGAAAAAGAAACTACACAATTCTCTTCACAACCAACGTTTGAGACGGTCTTGTGACGCTCAAATACATGAAACACTAGAGAATTCGAGTTGATTTTAGAGTTTCTGACGTGCGCTCACTGGTCATTGTAGTATATAAAGTGGATCTATTTACTTCAGTGGAACCACTCCCCTTGTTACTGAGTTCACCTATAGGTTATCTGCCAGCGCAGTGATATGTTCTCTGTGAGTCTATCGTGAAGTTAAGTAAAGTCATGTTCAATCTACCTCCGTGTTGGATCATATGTTCATGTCACTATGTGGGAGTAAAGACACAACAAATTGGCGACGAGTAAAACCGGACCCTAAATAACTACACGAAACGGAAAATTACGACCAAGGGGACGGAGAAACGACGGAACGAAACCTAGCAAAGGATCCGTGAGTAAGAGTGCATAGCACACAGTGAAAGGATAAACGGATAAGATTTGCACTTCATGTCCGAAATGGCTTACGTTGGGAAAGTTGAGGAGTTTGATAGCTCAAGTGAAGACTGGGAATCATACATAGAGCGAGTGGAGTTATACTGCGACGCTAATGATATCGGGGATGACAAAAAAGGTCCCGTTCTCCTCAGTCTAATGGGAGCTAAAACTTACAGTCTACTGCGTAATCTCCTGAGCCCTGCGAAACCATCGAGCAAGTCATACAAAGACATCGTTGAGACGTTGCAGAAGCACTTAAACCCCGCACCACTAGTGATAGCAGAAAGATTCAGGATCTCATAAACGGAACCAAACACAGGATGAAAGCATATCTGAGTATATGGCCGAACTGCGCAAACTCTCGCAGCATTGTGACTTTAAAGATGGACTTAACGATGCCTTAAGAGATCGATTGGTATGTGGCATTCATTGTACAAGCACACAAAAAAGGCTATTGTCAGAAAAAGAGCTAGATTTGAAGAAAGCACTGGAACTCGCTATCTCAATGGAAACAGCAGCTAAAGGTGCATCAGAGCTACAGAAGAAAACCCTTCAAAACGAAGTGCATCAAATGTCTCTGAATGGGAAAAAGCAAAAATGCTACAGGTGTGGTAAATCCTCTCACCATGCAAACGAATGCTGGTTCAAGGAAAAGACATGTAGGAAATGCCATAAACAAGGCCACATAGAAAGAGCATGCAAAACAGACCAAACTAATACCCAAAAGAAAAAACCTGGAACGAACAAAGGTTTTAAACCTAAATCAAAGGTCAAAGCAAATGAAATGCACAAAGTAACAGAACATTCAGACAACACAAACAGCAGTGAGGAAGATGATTTATCATGCTTAGAGCTGCATAGCATAACTGAAAAAGACCAGAAAATAATATGGGTCACGACAACAGTGTCTGGAGTGAAACTTAAAATGGAACTGGACACGGGTTCAGCCTTGTCAGTTATCTCTGAGACCGACTATGACAGGCTGTTTTCTCACTTACCACTGAAAAAGACATCAGTGATGTTAAAAACGTACACAGGTGAAAAGGTGTCACCCAAAGGAAAACTTAAAGTGGATGTGGCCTATGGTGATCAAACACACAAGTTAGAGCTCTATGTCCTGAAAACCACAGGCCCAGCTTTACTAGGACGTGAATGGCTAAGAAGAATTCAGCTTGACTGGCATGCAATAAAAGCCCTAAATATCTCGACAAACCCCAAGAGCTCCATCCCCAGCTCTGACCAGAGACTGTCACAGTTGTTGGAGGCTAATGCACATGTGTTTAAGAAAGGCATTGGTAAACTTAAACACCTAAAGGCCAAAATTGAACTTCAAAAAGATGCCAACCCGAAATTTCACAAAGCGCGCCCAGTCCCGTACGCCCTACGTCCCAAGATAGACGCCGAACTGCAGAATTTGAAGGCATCTGGCATTCTCTCAAAGGTTGACTGGAGTGATTGGGCTACGCCCATTGTTCCAGTGATGAAGAAGGGTAAATGTGAAGTGCGTATATGTGGGGACTTCAAGGTGAGCATTAATCCGGTGCTGCGCACAGTACAGTACCCCCTTCCACGCATCGAAGACATCTTCTCATCATTGGCTGGTGGGGAGAGGTTTTCAAAGATCGACTTGTCACAGGCCTATCTCCAGATGGAAGTGGAGGAGTCAAGCAAAAAGTTCCTAACCATCAACACTCATAAAGGCCTTTACCAATACAATCGACTTGTGTTTGGTGTTGCTTCAGCTCCAGCCATCTGGCAAAGAGCCATGGATCAAGTGCTCCAGGATATTCCTGGAACACAATGCTACCTGGATGATATTATCATAACGGGAAAAGATGATGATGATCACTTCCAGAACCTGAGCAAAGTACTCACCAGGCTGAATGAGTATGGTCTACGCGCAAAGAGAGAGAAATGTGAGTTTTTCAAAAGTGAAATCTCATACTGTGGACATGTCATCGACAAGCACGGCTTACATAAGTCACAAGAGAAAATTGAGGCAGTGCTGAAAGCACCTACACCTGAAAATGTGTCGCAACTGAGATCATACCTGGGTCTCGTCAACTACTACCACAAGTTTCTACCAAACCTTGCTTCAGTGCTGTATCCACTAAATGCGCTTCTGCAGACAGGAGCGGAATGGCGTTGGTCTGAAAACTGCAAAAAGGCATTTGCAGAAACAAAAAGACTAATAACATCTGATGAGCTACTTACCCACAATGATCCATCCAGACCCATCCGTCTAGCATGTGACGCGTCCCCTTACGGCATTGGTGCTGTCTTATCGCACACAATGGTTAATGGACTTGAACGCCCAGTTGCATACGCCTCAAGGTCCCTTTCAAGTGCCGAACGCAATTATGCACAGATAGACAGGGAAGCCCTTAGCCTAGTATGGGGTATCAAAAAGTTCCACCAGTACCTCTATGGCCGAAGGTTTACCTTAGTGACTGATCATCAGCCCCTAGTGTCAATATTCAATCCACAGAAAGGAGTCCCAGTGATGTCAGCCGCACGACTACAGCGTTGGGCCCTGTTCTTAGGAGCACACTCGTATGACATTGAGTTCAAGGGGACTAAACAACATTGCAATGCTGATGGGTTGTCACGCCTCCCACTGTCAACACATGTGGAAGAAATTCCATCTAAAAGGGACCCGGCGGAAATGTTCCACACAACACTGATAGACCAGCTGCCAGTTACAAATGCCATGATACGAAAAGAAACGCGGAATGACCCAACACTGTCCCAAGTGTATGACATCACAGTACAAGGCTGGCCGGGCCATGGGAATCCATGTTTTACTGAGTTCTCGGCAAGACGTGATCAGCTGTCAGTTTGCCAGGGAACATTAATGTGTGGATCACGTGTGGTAGTGCCCCCCAAGCTTCGCACCAGAGTATTGGACAGTCTACATGAGGGTCACGTAGGTACGGTGAAGATGAAAAGCCTGGCCCGTAGCTATGTATGGTGGCCAGGGATTGATAAACAAATTGAGGACATCACCAAAACCTGCCTTGGATGCCAGAGCATTCAAAACGCACCACCACAGGCTCCCCTACACCTGTGGGAATGGCCGTCTGCACCCTGGCAGAGAGTGCACATTGATTTTGCTGGCCCGTTCATGAACTCTATGTTTCTCATAGCTGTGGACGCTCACTCAAAATGGCCAGAAGTAGTTCAAATGAAATCAACAACGTCCGAAAAGACTATTTCCATCCTGAGAACCATCTTCGCCAGGAATGGTCTGCCTGAGCAAATTGTGAGTGACAATGGCCCACAGTATACTTCTGAGGAGTTTCAGGATTTCATAAAAAGGAATGGTATCAAGCATTTCAAGTCAGCACCTCACCATCCAGCAACAAACGGGTTAGCAGAACGGTTCGTACAAACATTCAAAAAGTCCATAAAGGCAATGACAAAAGAAGATATCTCTCTTCAACACAAAATTGACAATTTCCTCCTGGTGTACCGAAATTCTATCCATGCAACAACCAATCAGACACCTGCAATGCTGTTTATGAACAGACAGCTGAGATCTCGCATTGACCTTCTAAAGCCGAACCTGAGAGGAGAAGTGCAGAATAAACAGTTCCGCAGTTTTTCAAGTGAAACGGCAAGAAGCTTCGATGTAGGACAGCAGGTACTGGCTCGTGACTACCGCGGGGATAAGTGGACGCCTGGAAAGATAGTCACTAGGTGCGGTCCTCTGATGTACGAGGTGGACACTGGCGAGCATACATGGAGACGTCATGTGGATCAGCTGTTGACTGCTCAACCACGGACGCCGGAGCGACCGACACATCCAACTGATCCTGGGACCGACTTCGACCACAGTATAGTAACACCCACAGTTACAGAGGAAGTGCCCCCTACAGAGAGCACTCCACAAGTTCTGAGACGTAACCCTGAACGACTTAGGGCACCACCGAAAGGATTGGATTTGTGAGTTACTAATGTGACTTATGGACACAATCTAAAAAAAAAAAAAAAAAAAAGTTTCAACATATGTCAACTGAATAACAGATTGTGTCAAATGCATGGGCAATGTTGTATGTTACTTTAGTTATGTAGCATTAATCTACAAGGGGAGGAGTGTAGTATATAAAGTGGATCTATTTACTTCAGTGGAACCACTCCCCTTGTTACTGAGTTCACCTAAAGGTTATCTGCCAGCGCAGTGATATGTTCTCTGTGAGTCTATCGTGAAGTTAAGTAAAGTCATGTTCAATCTACCTCCGTGTTGGATCATATGTTCATGTCACTATGTGGGAGTAAAGACACAACAGTCATAGCCAGGAACTGCAGCTTTATTGACAAGAAACAAGCGTGCTGCTCTGAAACACCGGCGGTGACGGTAGGCCCTTAGCGGATACAGACATCTCAGTCACGGTGTTCCATTACTAGTGAGTCTCCGTACCTGACCGCATGCGTAATTCATATCTCAAATTAATAATATCGATGAGAGATCCGCAAAACATGACCGATAACATTGTAACTAAACACATAAACGCCGAAATGAGAACTCCCATGATCCTTTGCGCGTTCATTTGAAAGAACAACAAAAGAACTCCGTTTCAGCTGATCACACTCTCATCACTCCACGCTTTAACATGGAAAAATAATGTACTGCTCACCGCATAAAGCTTATGATAAGCGTGAGATTCTGTTTTTCTGTCTTAACCCTGTGAGGAGAATGTTGATATAGGATTGCCTAGTTTGAGCATAGTCTGATATTTTTTAATACTGTCGGAATTTCTTTGGTTTTCACAGTAAAAGTAGTTACTCATTTCACTCAAGAACATCACAAAAGTCTGTGGGACAGCTTGCTAGAAGAAGCAAAACTCAGAGATTTTTGAGCTAACTATGCATTTCCTACTCAGGTTTGTGATCCCATACAGGAAGTGCAGTTTTATTAACACAGACGCCCTGTACTCACACAGGTCAGGGCCGTACTCCAAGTTGTCGCCGGGTTATGGCTTTTGTAAAAAGTTACACATTGCTAAGCGGATGTTGGGATATGTTGTGGATGTCAGTATATTTTTTTTTTTAATTTATTTTAACAGTGCATCGGTTTTTTAGTAAGACCACTGTTTTAATTATGTGTGTGTGTGTGTGTGTGTGTGTGTGTGTGTGTGTGTGTGTGTGTGTGTGTGTGTGTGTGTGTGTGAAAGGTACGGTTTCAGACTGAATCTGCTAGCTTTTGATGTGAGCCCTGGGTCATCCTCCGTTCTGTATGTAAACGATGCAGTGTAACACCCCCCCACTGGTGAACACGGACATTGGCTTAACCCCCATTGTATTTTTATTTAACCACTGTGTTATCTGTTTTATGCTCGACAGGTGGGCTCGGATATAGGTTTTATCCACCATTGTATTTTTTAATTATCCACTGTGTTGTGTGCTTTATGCTCGACAAGTGAGCTCGGATATTAGATTATTTATCATTGTATTTTTATTTAGCCACTGTGCGGTGAGATTTGAACCTCTTTGATGAACATCTGGGAAATAAGGAGAGCCATGCGGGAGAGATAGTGAGACCGATTGTTGGATCGCACAGCGCATGCGTCACGGTAGAACAAAGAAAGAAAACTCAGAGACTTTTGAGTTGACTTTGCATTACTTACTTACATGACTGTGACGCCATACAGGAAATGCATTTCGATTCACACAGAAACCACTTGCTCACAGGGAGCAGAGCTCCGTACTGCAAAATCGCCACGGCGAGGCTAGGCCATTATGGCTACATCCACCACGGTCACGGTGTTTCATTAAATAAATACCCTCCATACCACACACCCTACGCAATTCACATCTCACACTAATAAGATCGATGAGAGAGCAGTAAAACATAGCTGATAATTCTGTAACTAAACACATAAACACCAAAATGAGAACTCCCATGATCCTTTGCGCATTCATCGGAACAACAACAAAAATCATCGTGACAGCTGATCACATGACCTCCGTTCCATGTTTTAATAATGAAAAATACATTGTACCACTCCTCATTGTACGCTGTACATTAAAAACATACTTTCATTAAAAATCACGTTAGTAATCCGCCGCTAAACTGCCCCGTGTACGTCATTATCACACGTCAGCGCAAACACGCACGGACACACGCACGCGCACACGCACCTCACATGCATGCGCAAGGCTTTTTTATCACCTAGGTGTGAAAGGGCCACCTCCTTATACTACTCACCTCCTCCCCATCTCCGCCTCACCCTGGTCATCGCCTCCACCACCACCACCACCACCACCAGACTCCAAGGGGTCCTGTCTTAATTCCTATCATTGCTATCACTGAGACTCTCTTCTGCTGTGTTGGTTCATCGGAGTCGCCAAATAGCTTATTAATTCTGTAGCTCAATAAATCATTTTTAGTTCTTCCAAAAGATCTCTCCCTACTGAAATACTAACACATCCCTGTGTAACTGGAGATTTGTTATTGTAGTTGAGTTGCAACCTTTATCTAAGTACCATAAACAGTTTATGCAATTTAATAGTTACATCTTAACTTTAATAGTTAGAAGGCTTAGGGGATCACAACCTTGACTCTTGTAAAACTTCCATTAAAAATTAAAATACAGTACTTGAGCAAATGTTACCTTCCACCACAGAGGCTAAGCTTCACTATTTCTTAGAATATTATACCATCCAGAGATAAAGTGAGTACTGAGCATTTATTTTCTTTATTATACATGTTAAAGATTAGGTCTAAATGAAAAATGAACAGCTGGAGGAAGCAGTCCACCAGAGCAGAATCTGCTGTAGGTATATCACATAATGTTTTGTTTCAACGACTTGCATCAAGCAACATCTGGATTCTGAAAAACATTGTTGTCTGTAATTGGTTTGTTGCTACGCACTGGTGTATGATCTAATTTTGCATGGTGTTGTGCATCGTGGTAGTAGCTGGCATCAGACACAAACTTGTTTTATTCCAGCAAACATTGGCTTTAGCTAAAAGCCAGGGGACTCATCTGGGATGAAAAATGGCATGAAATAACCCAAATAGTAATGACTCTATTGGGGATGATGCCAATTGCACTACATAGGAGGTCTATCTATTTCATCTTTGGAAAGTCATTTTGTTTGGATGCAATAGCCAACTGTTCTTATCAGACAAGGTTGTTTAAAAAAAAAATGTCAGGAGAAGAGCACAAAAGAAAGCCTGTTAAAGTCAGAGGGATTCTCAGACTCAGCTGTATATAGAAACTTTCAGCCGCTTCCCCACCATTAGGAGACTGAAAAATCCTATTTTTTCCTTTATACCTGCAGAGAACATGTTAGTCACACTGGAAATGTCTATTTAACCGATCAAAGTGCTCAAAGTGCAATGTCAAATTAAATATTCCAAAGTAAAACATAAGAACAATATTACAAGTGAAAGTCCACACGTCACAAGGAGGAGTTATAAAGTTTGATGGCCACATGTAGGAATGATTTCCTGTGGTGTTCTGTGGTCTATCAGCTGTAGCTGAATGTGCTCCTGGAGATGTGTGAAGGATTGTCCAGTATTGAAGCGAGTCAAGCTCCACACCCACAATGTTACTGGCCTTGCGGACCAGTTTATTGAATCTGTTGGTGTCCGCTACCCTCAGTTTGCTGCCCCGGCACACCGCAACATAGATGGCACTGATGCCACTGACCACAACAGACTCATAAAAGGATCCTGAGCATTGTCAGGCAGACGCTAAAGGACCTCAGTCCTTGGCTGCAGACTTAACAACCACTTAACCACTACAGCCCTGCACTCTTCCTCGGCACCCGCTCTGATACATCCCACTACTGCAGACCTATCAGAAAACCTCTGAAGATGGCAGGCTTCTGTGAAGTAGCTGAAGTCTGTGGTGTAGAGGGTGAAGATAAAGGGAGAGAGGACGGCCCCCTGTGGGGCTCCTGTGTTGCTGACACACTGCTGCGGGCACACATACTCTTGTCTGCTGGTCAGGTAGTCAACTATCCAGGTCACCATGGAGGCATCTACCTGGATCACTGGCAGCTTATCACCCATTAGAGCAAGTCTGATAGTGTTGAAGGAACCGAAGTAGTTAAAAAACATCATTATCACAGTGATTGCTGGCTTGTCCAGGTGTGTGTAGACATGGCTGTGCGAGAATGGTGAATTCAACTCCATATTGGGAATGACAGGTGAACTGAAGGGGGTCTATCAGTGGACCGAACAGGGGCTGGAGCTGGTCCAGAATGAGTCTATCCAGGCTCTTCGTGAGGCATGATGTCTCTCTTGTCTCTCTATCTCATGCTTACACTCCAACTTCCTGCCCTCAGCTTTGCCCATTTTATCTGCATTCTCCATCTTCTGTTCTTATTCAACAGCACCTGAGGATTCACAAAAGAAATGAAAGCTACGAAGGAAAGCTGATGACTTCTGTCGTCCACATTTCAATTCCCTCCCTTGAAGACTTATTTGAATCAATCAGCTCTTTTGCTTCCATCCAGGACACGAAGTGAGAGAACAGAGCTGGCCTGAGCTTCTCTTGGAATGTGCGCCGCTCTCCTAGAGCGACAGAAACCTCTGTGGTGCCAAGTATGCAGCTCTAACTGCTACCAGATGTACAATTATAACTACTTACCAACCACCAGGGCCTGTTTGGTGGGCAACGAAAAGAAGGAGATAAAGTACTTGGCAAAATAATGAACAATCTGCAGAAATATTTATCTGCTTCAGCTTTAAACTATTTCTTTATTATGGGTATTTTATTGCTTCTAAGATGCAGATTGTGTGTTCTGAGCAGCATAAACCACTACAGAAGTTACCATGTTTTATAAGCTAATTATAGCCCAAACACACACACACACACACACACTGAATAAGTGAGGGTGTATTGATTTTCTTCCAGCTCATTATTGAGGGAACTGGAATGAGCCAGATTTTTTTTACTAAAAGGGGGGAAATATAAACACACTGCTCATTCTGTTCATCTCTTTTTGAGGGTATAATGTTCATTCAAGTTGACATATCGTTTCCTGAGCCTTGCCAGAAGTGTAAAACATCATCTTGTCAAAATGATTTTTCTTGCCTTTGCTGTAGTTCATGGAGATAGGAGATGAGAGAGAGAGAGAATGAAAAGCATCTGTTTGGGGAGCTTTTTTTTTTTTAAGAGTCCCTTTTTTTTCTTCATTTGATCAATTTCTAAACACTACTGTAATGTACCTGGCATGATAACATCAGAAAAGGTCCAGGTCAAAGTCACTAAAGATTTACCTTTATTTTTTCTTAGGCCAAATGATTCGGCAACACACTCAGACTAAAAGTGAATATCCCAGGAACAAAGTCAAGTTCTTGTATTGGATGCATATGGAAAAATGTAGTATCAGACACACAATGGCCACTTTATTAGGTATACCTAATTTAAGCACCTTGAGACAACTGCATAATTAAAATTGAATTGAACTGAATTATACCTGTTCTGCTGCTCGTTAACACAAATATCCAGTCAGCCAATCACACGGCAGTAATTCAGTGCATGGTCAGTATCACCTGCTGAAGTTCAAACTGAGCAGGTTGGGGAAGAAAGGTGATTAAAGTGACTTTGAACATGGCCTGGTTGTTGGTGTCAGATGGGCTAGTCTGCGTGTTTCAGAATCAGCTGGAATTTTCCCACACAGCCATCTCTAGGACTTAGAGATGGTCCAAAAAAAAAAAAGAAAATATCCAGTGAGTGATCTCTGGAGAACACTATGACCAGGATGACTGAGAATCTACACAGACACATTCAGTGAGCAGCAGATCTCTGGGTAAAAATGCCTCACTGATGTCAGAGGTCAAAGGAGAATGGCCAGACTGCTTTGAGTTGATAGGAAGTGCAAGTTGATTTAACTCAAATAATGACTAATTACAACAAAGATATGCAGAAAGTATGCATCAATGAGTGCACAACATATTGAGCTTTGAAGCAGATGGGCTACAGCAGCAGAACAGGAAATTGAGGCTATAAGTCACATGATCTCACCAAAATTGGACAGCAAAAAAACTGTTGGTGTGGGAAAAGTATTGGTGGGGGAGATATTTTCTTGGTACACTCTGGTACCTTAATATCCAACGAACATCATTTAAATGCCACAGCCTACCTGAGTATTCTGATGGCTGCTTTCAGCAGGATAATGTACCACATCTCAAATCTCAAATCATCTCAACCTGGTTTCTTAAACATGACAGTATGTTCACTGTACTCAAATGGCCTCCACAATCACCAGATCTCAGTCCAACAGAGCACCTTTGGGAAGAGGTGGAACAGGAGATCTGCATGATAATTATTTTAAAAATTATTTGCAATTCCCTTGGACATTATCTGTTTTTCTATAGCCTCCTAACATTTCTTAGGGGTATGTGACAGTATTTCTGTGAAAAAACAAAACAAAACTAAAGTGATAGTGGTCACCTTGATAGTAAATGGTAAATGGACTGGTTCTGATATAATTCTTTTCTACTTTACATCAGCACTCAAAGTGCTTTACACAGCATGTCTCATTCACCCATTCACAAACACTTTCTACTTTCTTTCAAGCTATCATTCACACACAACCAGCAACTTGGGGTTCAGTATCTCGCTCATCTCGTCATGCAGACTGGGACAGCCAGGGATCAAACCACCAACCTTCCGATTAGTAGATGGCCTGCTCTGCAACAAGCACCCTGATGTATGGATTAAGATTTCCATGAATGGGTGAATGTCATCTTTCTTGTCATCAGCAACACACAAAAGCATCGCTGAGAGCTGTATGTACGCACCTTAGCCTTTTCATCTATGCATCTTTGATTGCACCAAATTAACCAAAGGCTCTGATATACCCACTCCCCTCATCTTAGAAGGATAAAATTGTCAACAGCTATAATCTTTCTGGCACCAAATATGTCAGTAAGCACCCTTCATCCATATGTTCTTGCTGGAAGACATGAAGACACAAATGGAGGTGATGATGGTGGGTAATATGGCAAATAAACTATTTTGGTAATATGTTGGCTAGCTCACCTTATCACTGGGACAAACCCTAAATACTGTAAGGCAGGTGCAGATGTTTCCTGTTTTACTAGTCCTGTAATGTTGTCGTAATTACTCGCATTTATAAAATCATATAACTCATTACTGCATACTCATGCACACAGCTTGAGTATCTCCAGGAAGCCTGAGAGGTTGGCCGTACCAAGTTAGGATTGCTAAGCTGTGATTGGATGGTTTTAGCAAACTATCAATTCACAATGATCACCAGTCCATCCTGCCCAGAATTTGATAACACAGTGTAATAGTATCAGTCTAAGATCTCCCATTATCAGGCATGTAATTACACTCTGCCGGTGAGGTTCACTTGCTGATTTTCTTACCTGCACAAACACTGTTTTGGGTGTGTTATTGTTATTAGAAAAAGGACATGAATCATGCATGCACACAGATTTATGTTTTTCTGTGATAATGAAGAATTGCTCCATTCAGCAAGACATAATCTGATTTTTCTCTGGGACTGCAGTTGATGTACTCGTCTCTCCAGATTATTTTGGGCCCAGTTGGAGTCCAGCATGCCTGCATTTCTTAAGTTAATTACAGTTTTCCACGATTTAGCCTTTTTTCAAAATCTGCCTGAACAGCGTAACAATACCGTCTGCAGAATGATGGAAAGTACTCCACGCACTCCGCTACATTCTTGTTTGTTCAGTTCAGGGAGTTAGCCCCAGATCACCCCTGAAATACATTTTCGATGGAATAAATGTGCTGTCTGTCGGCCGCAGGGTAAAATACATACAGACGACTACCTCAGCTACAAAAAGCAGGGCTATGTAAGCAAATAAAAAGCTGACTGAGCCAGACTGTGGCTCACAGGTGTGCGACAGTGTATATAAAAAGTGGACAGTGTGTTATTACAGGTGTGTAACCACATGTTGACATACCCTCCCTCCTCTGCTGACAGCTTGTTATATGGTTAAGTCTCCTCTGACCCTCAAGGCTCGGTGAACACTGTAACTAGTCACTGTAACCTAAGCACCGCAGAGCATGACACGATGATTTAGTCTCTGTTTTGTGGTTAGGACTGTAATGACTGAGAGAGGCTCATGGGAGATGGCATGTGATCCTAAATCACCACAGTGAGAGATGTGATAAATATGAATAAAGCCTCAGATTCTTAAGGCCCCCACACAGAAGGAAGACCATTCAACAACATACAGATTTTACAAATTCCTATTTTTGTCTTCTGGTAAAAGATTAATAATAAAAGACATAAATACAAATTCAATGTTCCCTTATTAGAAGTGGATGGCCTTTTGTGGAATTTGCTTCTCACTGCAGATTACAGACAGTAATTGAGGTCAGAAACTCCAACAGTCTGACAGAGCATAAAGCTCCAGCAAGTGATGACAAAATGATTTTTTTTTAAAAAAAAACCTTCATATGACAAAGAATGGCAAAAGTATCTTTTATGGCCACAAAACTCAGTTCTAAACTTGCAGGCTGCCACAGATTTGAGTTATTTTCTGTCTAACCTTGTAAATACAAATATTTTACACTGTTGCCAGTTTTACTTCCTGTTTTTAGAAGTTTTCCCCCTTCTTTATAATTGTTTACCCTGCCCTTGTTAGTATGTTTAATCTGCAACACTTCTTCCCATTTAACCCTTTTTTCTCAGTCTTCCCAGTGTATATTATATACATGGTAGAAAAAGCTGTTTTCCCTCTACAATATTAATTCAGGAACCAGGGTGGTCCTGCACACTCTGAAACCTGTTAGAGCATTTACTAGTGATGTCAGTGTGTTTACAGAATAATGATGAACTTGAACTAAACAAGTTTTGAACTTGAATATAAAACTGCAGCATTTACAAGAATATTGTGACATAAAAAAATAATATGCACAATATTCTCAGTCTCATGTTTTCCTCTTCAGATACAGGTGATCCAATCAAACGCAACTATATGGCCGTTTAACGTCACAATTTAATATGAAATAATGTCAACATGCAACTGCATAAAATGATGTCAGTTTTATAGAATAACAAATAAATAGTCTGCTACAGTAAATGACTTTTTTGCGGGGCATCATCTCATCTGCAGAGAGTCACCCTGCCATTACTCACATCTGAAAACCTCCGGACAGGAAAGGAGGCACCCTGCTCATTTACTGAGATCATCAGCAGCCTCCGTGAGTTTGAAAATTCATAGATATGTGACTCAGCTACTTAGTGCATTTCACATCATGAAACACACTAAAGAGCATTTTAGAAAATCCAAGAAAATCACCTTCATGATTGAGTTATTTAGTGACTAAATCATAAATGGTGTCTGAGTCACTAAATGATGGTCAGGTTAGGACTTATCTTTCTGCACAGAAGTGTGGCAGCGCCTCTCCATCCTGTGGTCAGTTTGATTTCTTTCTTGTTCCCGTTGATCTCCTCATGCATTACTTTTGAACTGTTTTTTTGTATTGTTCCTGATTTTGCTGAATAAAGACCTCAGAACTTCAGTCGGGCTGTCTGGAGCTCTCCAAAACCTCTTCTCAGGAGGATGAAGGGAGCGAAACACTTTGTGCAGCCCAATCTCAGCACATCACAGTGGATAACTGAAAGAAGTCCTATGTACTGATGAATCCAAGTTTGACATCTTTGGCTGGAGTGAAAGCATGAGGAGAAACAGTACAGACTCATACGAAAGTATTCAAAACATTAAACATACTGGTGGGAATACTGAAGTATGGAGCTGTTTTGACTACTTGGAAGTTGGACACCTACACAGACTCAACTCCATCCTGACCAAAGAGGACCGGCCCTCTGATCTTGTGAGACATACATCACACTGGTTTGCAGCTGTGTGGAGAGGGATTCATCATGGATACCGCAGAAAATGCATCCTAGCATCCCTCCATTCATTCATTCATTCACTTTCTTAACCACTTACCAAACTTGGGTTGCAGGAGAATAGAAAGGCAGGGTACACCCTGGACAGGTTGCCAGGTAATACATAGAGTTAGCCAATAATTCACACTCACGTGCACATCTATAGACTTATTAAAATCAGCAGCGTCTTTGAACTGCAGGAGGAAGCAGTGACAGCTAAATTATTTTACCAGTCTGTTCAGGCTAGAGTCTGTAATACCTATAAAAAAAAAAAAAAGATTTGTTATCCTAATGCTAATTTATGGGGTGAAATATGAAATCTTACAATGGTGTCTTCCAAAGATTTGTGGCACTGAATGTTTCTGTGAGCCATTCAAAGCTATATTTGTCAATTTGACTGGAGTTATTCACACAGCAACGTAATCCTGTACTTAAAATCTGTTGTCAAATATTGCATGAGCTGGTTGTATGAATGCTGACTCCAGAAGGTCAGCAAGATAACCCAAGTCCATCTGTCTCTGAGTGAATTTGACCTGGGAAGGTTTTTGTGGCCAGTGAAGGTATTTGGTGGCATTTATTGACAGTAATTTGCCGCAATTTAAATTCTTTTTTGATTCCAGTCTGGAGGGAAATACTCATACCAACTGACACTTCTGTCTCACCAGGAAAGTCTAAGAATGAATATGTGCTACTAAAAATTAAAAATTGGAAATGCTGAGTGTTTTCTTGTGCCGTGCTTCAATATTGTTATGATTTGCAGTGTGAATGAGGCATAACAAATGGTGAAGTTCCAAAATGATTTATACTCCTTAATTAGAAGTGACAGAGGATCTGTGTTTTTTAAAGCTTGATCCAAGCAGCTCTTAGAGTACTTAAAGGAATTCAGTATTCATAGTACAAACTCTCCCTTTGGGGATATTGGTGATGCTTGGTGTTAATCTCTGCAAAAACCCATAAAGGGGCAAAGCAGCATCTCTGTGGTATCTGTAACAGCTTCAATGTCAAATTATTCAGTTTCCACTTTATTATTATTAACTCACACTTGCAAAAATGTAAGAATACATCATTGTGGTTTTCATCATCATGAAGTACCTATATTTGTCCTTTAATTTAGTTCATGACACATTTCCCTAGGACAGTAGATTAACCAGACTATTTTTACATTAGAAAAGAGCTAATTAAAAAAAAATCTGCATCTCTGGCCCCCCAAATTAAAACCCTTCCCTTAAAAACATGTTAAGGTCCTTTTAGAAGGTCAAAAAAGACTAAAGACTAAAATGTCAACTGGAAGTAGTGTTTTGTTTTGTTTTGTTTTTTTAGCAATTAAAGTTAGCTTAGGCCTCGGACACACAGGCCTTGCCACTATTGAGTGATTTCCTGGCAACCTCAGGTCGTGTATACCTAGGCCACTTGGTGAGTGGCTGCTGCACCAAAAACCTCCTTGCGATTGCTGTGTTTGCTAGCAGATTGCAGTTTCACTACTGTTTGGCAAATTGTTTGCAAGTGTTTGCAGAGAAGTCATTGTCTTCCATGCAAACTATTGGCAAAAGAGTTGCAAGGAGGTTTTTGTTAGTGCAACACTGTACAACTCTTTGTGACCAATTTAATTCTAGCAACCTCCACAAACCACTTGCAAACTGGTTAGCAACTGGTGTTTACCACTTGGTCACTGCCTGGTCTCTCTGCCTGTGTGATTGGATCTTAATTACCTAGCTAGTGCCAGATGTTACTTCCCTGTACTAAGGAGAACTGGATACAAGCTATTAAAACTTTAATGCATCAAAAATTCACAATAAATAGCCTAGAGCAAAAAAACAACCTTGTTTGCAGGTGGCTGAGTCATGGTGGTTTATAGGAAAAATGCTTTTTGGTTCACGAGGGATCTTTTCCTTGCAGTACTGTGAGCGGTCACTAGGGAAATAATGGAGAAAGCTACATCATGTCAAATTGTGTCTAACTTAGAGAGAAATCAAGGTCTCACTATCAAAAATGAAGGTCAGGTGGGGAATTTGCTGCTGTTGACAGCATATAGTTCTTGTACAATTTTTGCAGTAACATGAACATTTATATATCATCTGTAATATAAAACCCTCCAGCAAACTGCAATCAGTTATTACAGAGTTGCCAGTTTTCAGCTTGATATGATAAATGAAAACAAAAGCTCCTCAATTCCATCCCATAATTTATTACATCTACATGTTGATATCTTATTTTGACATGCAGCAATGTGCCGTATGTGAAACCTGTGAATTCAACCGTCAGCGTTTTCATTCATTTGTTGAATATAAATAGAAAGTTAAAGGCTGAAAACCTGTTTCCAGTTTCAGCTTTGTTCAGGATACATACATATACTAGCTTCTGCCACAAAACTGAAAGCTTTGGATGCCGAGACATAATAGGTAAAATTTTCTGGTGACAACACTTTAATTGATCTTTTATCCTCCTTTGAAATAAAGCTCATCTAGCAGTTTCTGTTAGGAATTGAATTTCCATCGATTCTGCATCTCCTCTGACATGCTGGTGGTAATATGAATTTTAAGAAAAAGTACAAGGTAAGATATGAATGAGGCAAGAATGATCACATGAGCAGGTCTCTCATTTGGAATCCATAGTAGATGTTAGCATACTGCATCAGATCCCTCTTAATCTCCCTGGGGTGCTGGCATGTAACATTGTAAATACTGAATTTGATGCCATGCTATCACTGTACTATGGGTTAAATTACTGGTGGATTATTGCTGTAGAAAATACAATATATTCAGCCATATTTACAGTGACTGATGACTTTCCTGTTATGACCAATAAACCACGCTGACACGATTAAACCACAGAAATAAAACAGGCAACATATTTGATTAAACAGATCCAGAATTCCTGTCTGCACACAATGATTTCTACACACTTTCTTCCACTCTGTCTATTCAGCTGACTTAAATGTGGGATCTTTCTGCTATTCATGGAGGGAAGGATGTTATTTCAGTGACAAATTTGTCAAAACCCGAGACCTAGCAGTTTGTTCTGCCATACATCATTTCAGCCCTCTTCAGCGTGTGTGGCTTTTCATGTTAAGAAAGAGCACATTCACACTCTGGCCTACAGTACAGGTGCACCATGAAGAGTTTAAATTCTGTCATTTTACGAGAGCGTGTTTTATAGAACTGGAAAGAGGACAATAAAAACTACTGCAGGGCTGGACTGGAAATAAACAGCGCCACATAGCAGTGTAATCAACACACTTACTAGACCAAAATCATAGTTTATTTAGCCTGGTCTGCTCTTTCTTGCTGTCAGTTTTTTTTTTCTCTTTTTCTTTCTCTCAGTGGCGCCGACAGTAAGTGGGATGTTTTCTTTCCAGCCCTGGGGTTACCTTGGCAACTCAGAGGGAAGAAACGTGCTCAGAGGCTCTGAAAATTAAGGCGTAGGCCGAGTTTTTCCTTTACAAGCTACAGGGTCCATGTCAAAGCCGGCCGGCCAGCCACCCAGTCGGCCACATGTCAGGAGACACCATCCAAGGCTTCTCTCCAGTGAGGGCTTTCAAAAAGAAGAGCTGTGGTTGCTCAGGTCCTCGGGCAGACTGTCAGTGGGTGCAGCTACAGGGAAAGTAAATGTGAAGTATCAAATCTCAGGCGGAACCAGCTGGCAAAACACCGTGACAAATCTTTAAGCCTACATGACTCTCCTCTTTGACTTCCATTTACCAGACACCGATATCAGTCATCGCTTTTCCACCACAAACAGCTTTTAAAGAAACTTTCTTCTATTACAGAAACACACAAGCCCCTGTAGCAAGAAAGCTGTTTTGTGTGGTGACATGACGACAGAAGTTTAGCTTTCATCGCACGTTTTCTGTTTAATACTTCTGAAACTGTCCGCTTCAGGGAAGATGAGACTTGATTTATCTTCTTAGGGGTTTCTGCTTTCCCTACCCTGTCTGCAGCACTCAGTCATAACCCACTGATACTTCCTGAAGACCAGAATCCTGTCTTGGGGAAGTGCGACCAGTCTTCAGAACAACAGGTCACCTTGATAGAGTCTGATTTTTAACAAAGTGCTTTAATTGGGCAGTTTTTAAGCAGATGTTTCTAAAACAGAAATTCTGGTAAGCAGCACATTTTACTGGGGACTGTTCTCAGCTGCAGATGAAAATGTTTAGTGATTGGCGAAGTGTTTAGGAGAGCCACTCAGTGCAACAACTGCTTTTAGTAAAGATGCTTTAAAAGATGTCAGCATTTTTCAGACTGACTGTGACACACAGAGAACATGGACACTCTAGCCTGACAGAAAACTTATTTGATTTTTTTCCTGCAATAGAAAAAAGTCTTTTGCTTTTTTTCTGTAAAAATAGCCTGAAATATTCAAAATCTATTCTTCACTGACAGCAAAACAGTTTACTCTGGCTACTGGAAACCTGTACATTAAATTTATTCAAATTTGTGTATTTTGTTAGTTAAATACAGTATAGACATTAGACAGCAAATTTAGTGGAAATATCGCAAACATGGTGCATTTCCAATAAAAGAAACTATTGCAATCTCATGGATAGTGCTACTTTGTACTTGCTACCTCTGTTGCAGATATTTGGAGAACTCTATGATTTATACCTGAATCGCACTAGAGGAAAACTAGAACGGCAGCCTCCTTGTGACTAGAAAAAATTAGCAGTTGCCTGGTGATATGCTTTATTTATTTATTTTTTTTAAATCTACTGCAAATGATGGTTTAGCATGCAACACTGTCAACATCTGGGTGACCACTTTTGATTGCAAAGCATTTGTACAGGTTGCTGGGTGGGAGGCAATCTGTCTCCAAACAATCCCAGACTGACTGCAATTACTCTCAGACAGAAAATAACTGCAGTATAATTTATAAACACGGACAGACTGCCAGCATGTTGCAGTCACTCTGAGCCAGTCTGTGCTGATGAGCACAACTCATCTGCAAAGGCTCTCTTTGCCAGCTGGTTGTTTTCTGTTTTCTATTCCCACATGTAAGACTGCTGAGTGCCTGTGTCATACTGCAGTTCATGTAAGTAGGTAATGTGAATTTCCGTGCGACGGCAATTTTCACTGATGTATCGCTTCAGTGTAATCAGTGTATCATCACAAACAGATTGCATGTAATTGCCAACTTGACACCATTCAATCTCAAACAAATGGCAGACTGATAGCAGACCGACTCCGTCTTACTGCTTTTGCATCGCTGTGTTGACGCTTTGAAAATGGCAACAGCTGTGAATGGTCACAGGCCTGGTCCCCATCTTTGAAGAAACCCTTTCAAAGGCAACGAGACTGCAAGTTCACACAATTACCTCACCCACCGACAGGTGGAAGGAGGTTATGTTTTTGGTCTGTCTGTTAGCAGGATACAGTAACTCAGAAAATTATGAATGGATGAAAATTTCTGGAGTTGTTGGTGGTGGTAAAGAAACAACTGATTAGATTTTAGCACATAAAAAATTTGGTGTGGGTGAGGTATGCGCTCTACTGAGAGCCCTACTAGTTTTAGTGGTGTTGCGGTCTCCACCCACTGCTTTCTCTGCTGTGACTGGAGCATAAAACACAGAAAGCCGCCAATCACAGATAACCATGTTGTGGTTTACATAAATTCTCTACACTGAAGCATACCCTACATAACAGCCACTTTACTGAAAAATGCATCAGGTTAGAATATAGAAATGTCACCTTATGCAACACTAATGTAATAAAAGTAATTGAATAAAGATAAGCTTTTAGCTTATTGCTACAGGCATTTTGGTCTTTTCATGGTTTTGGTTGATAAAAAAAAATACATCTTTTTCTGATCAATTTTTCATACCACTCAGCCTCGTGTAGCATGAAAAAAATCTCTAACTATCTAAAAATCTGTTGTGTAATCCTATTTAGTGCTTCTGAAATATTCAGCGAAGGTGTTCCACTGACAGAATGTCTTATTTGCCCCGCAACATCTGAACTAACCAGAGGCCAGAGAAAGTGGGTAAAAATCTTTAATCATTAATAATCACTCAACATTAAACACAAATTGCCTTTCGGTTTCATAACAGCTCTCCGCCAGCTTTAATTTATAATTCCTTGATCCAGCTCTGTCCCAGAAATCAACTTTCCATCCTGATTGGCTGAGCTTTCTTTAGCACTCCCTGAACGCACATATTCACCGTGACGGAAACTGATGAGGGCGTTCTCCACCTGTCGCAGTATTTAATGATAATTTTTCTTTTCTCCTCTTTTAAATAAGCCACTAAGGTATTCTTTTCACCAGGATCCTAATTTAATTTCATCCCCCTTAGAGCAATTTAGAAAAACGTCTGAGACATTTTTTTCCCCCACAATGTCACTTTACCCCCATCCACCCTTCACTGCCTTGCCACTCTATTTGCACTATCCAAATGGAATGCCAGCGCCACATGCATTTTTAACAAGAGCAGAGGGATATGCACGTTAGAAGCTCTGCTTTTGTGTGTGCTGCAGATGCATGTGCTTGTGTGAGTGTTTGCCTTTAAAGGAGAAACACTGATGAAACAGGTCAAAGGACTGCATCATCTCAGCTCTTTATATCAGTGTTACTTCTGTCAGTACACGTGTCAGAATGAGTGTGTAATGCATGCTGGCACAGAAATGTTGAATGTGGAATGAGCCACTGATGACATTCACACAACCCCACATCCTGTATGTCAGATCATCCTGACCTCACCGCTGTGAATAAACATACTGGTTTATTGTGCATTCTTGCAAAGTCATCTTGCCATATGTCATCATCTTTCAAGTCATCGCGGAATAAATTGCTGCATACTGGAAATAGGGAGAAAAGGACAAGGTTTCAGTGCTGAAAACCTGCCGCCAATAATGCCTTTATTTTGCTTTCAGTGTCATCTTCAGTCACAAAAGCTTGTGAGGGATGAGCTGCAGCTTGGGAGCAGCAGTGCAAAGTGGTTGTGGAGAATTTTAAGATGACTGCTGAACACAGGAAATTAAAATTTTTGGGAGCATTTTATAATATGGCCCTTGACTAAAGGGTGCAAAGGAATGGAGAGAAACTGTATTTAAATAGTGCGTAACTAAGATTGGGAGGTTAAGACACTCCCTAAAAGTAGTGTACTTACAGTGGACGTATTTACAGCTATTGTTTTTCTGTTAAAATACATTATTGCTGTCTACTTAAAATTATTTTCAGCATAATTTCTTCTTTCCTTTAAATAAATGAATTGAATTGTGTAGTGTGCCTAGTGATTCACTGCATTACTTCAATATACAGTATGTAGGTCATTTAAATTGCACCCTACTTTCACAAAAATTGCATTAAAATTTCATTTTAAATCTGGGGGAATTACACCTTTATTCAAGGGCCATATTATGAAGTTATGTGTAGGCTGTGTGGCAGGCAGGGTAGGACCCAAACACAGGACATGTGGAACTGAGCTGTAGTTTACAGAGCCTAAAGCCAAAAACACAAAGATCTCAATGCAAGGAAATACCTTTAACATAATGCAGAGGCCTTGGAAAACAAAAGGGGAAAAACACTAAACAACAACACAACAACGAACAGAAGAAAACTGAGGGTTTAAATACACAAAAGGTAATTAGGGAGAGTGGAGACAGCAGGGAAGAACAGGTGAACCAAATAAAACTAATAACAGAAGAGAAGCAAAACTGAACACAAAGCACACAGAACAAGGTACTGTCAAAATAAAACAGGAAGTGACCAAACCAGACACAATAACAGACCGACTAAAACACACAAAAGACAAGGGACAATGACACAGAGGGACAAACAGACACTGGAACAGAGATGCGTGAAGACGAAAAGAACAAGGGAAGACAGGAATGAAATACAATAACTATAATAACTAAAAGCAGAATTCAGAAAACTATGACAAACTTAGAATCTAACCATAAACAAACTGAAAAACATGGCAGAGAAACAGCAAAAAAAAACAGAACCTCACAGAAAAAACACAGTCATGTGGAAAAGAAAGTTTCCCACAGACCTCTCTGCAGTCCTGTGAGAAACTAATTACACCCCACGATTCCATAGATAGAGATGGATTATAGAACCACCTTAGGCAGTAATAATTTGGTGTAATCGTTTTCTGTTGTGAAGGAATTTTGACCCACTCTTCTTTACAATATTGCGTCAGTTCATTGAGATTTGTAGGCATTCATTCATGCACAACTCTGTTAAGGTCCCACCACAGCATTTCAGTCAAGTTGAGGTCTGTGCTTTGACTGGGTCACTTTTCTTTTTCAGCCGTTCTGTTGCAGCTTTGCTGCTGTGCTTGGAATCATTGTCCTGTTTTTGCAGTTTCTCAGACCATTGCACCATCTGACCTTGGGGGGAATTTCCTGGGACATCCACTCCTGGGAAAATCGGCAGCTGTCTTCAGTGTTTTGTGTCTCACTGTAGACTGATGGACTTCAGTTTGTTCAATAATGGCCTTATTACCCTGATGGGCAGCAGCAATTGCTTCTTTAAGCTTATTGCTAATGTCTTTTCTCCTTGGCATTGTGTTAACACACACCTGAATGCTCCAGATGGGCAAACTGCCAAAACTTCTGTTTTTATAGAGGTGGTCACACTTACTGTAATTATGTATATTTAATAAGCAGGACCTGGCTGATACTTACTTATGGAAACAGTGAGAGTGTACTTCACAGTGCTGCATACAGTCCTGTGAAAACTTTCTTTTTCACAGAACTAAAAAATTATATGTGTGTATTACATTTAGTTTGTATTTTCTTTATTACTCTCACTGTGTGTCAGGTTTATTTTTCCTGCTGTTCGAGTACCTCCATTGCCTTGATTTATTTATTTATTTTTTTCCCATTTGCATCGTTTCCTTATCGAGTTGCATGTGTGTGTGTTTTAACCAGAAAAGACCACATTGGTTAAGACAGTAGAAGTGGGGAGTCATCAGCTTATGCTAATGCTGGCCAGTTAGTTTGGTTAACAAGGTGCATTTGCTATTCGCAGTGATGTTAGTTGGCAAATCATGTACTTAGTACTAAAGTATGTAAGTGAAATTATTTATATAATGCCATTGAAGATGCAAATCACATGGTGCTTCACATCAAATTAAACCAACCCAAAAAAAAACCCAAAACAAAAATATAGATATTTGTGATTTCTTGTTTTTATGACAGGTAATTTAATACATGTTATTAAGCTTTGCATCTGGTGTCCATACTTCCCCACTTGCCCTGCAGGCATTCTTTGTCCGCCAACCTCAGGTCCTCTACCAGAGGCCTGGGAGCTTGAGGGTCCTGCACAGTATCTCAGCTGATCCTAGGACTGCACGCTTCTGGACAGAGATCTCAAATGTCATTGCTGGAATCTGCTGAAGCCACTCTTTTTCCTGTGCTGCCATGATTAGTGCCTCTGTGCTGTCTTTCAGTCCAGCTTTGTCCAGGTATTGGTAGGATTTTTCAATATCAGCCACGTCTTCTATCTGCTGGTGGTACATGTCGTGCAGGGGCCTGCCCTTACATAATGTTCTTTTCCTTCTCTTCTTTCTCAGGTTTCTGCTGCCTGAGGTATTCACTAAGAACGCGATCATTTGTCTCCATCTTCCCGATGTATTCATGGATCTTTACTGTCTCATCCAGGATAGTGGTTCTGACATTCACTTAGCTTCCTTCCGCTTAGCTTACAGTCTCAGGGTGCTGGACTTGAGGAGAAATCCTCTATGCATGGTAAGGAGCTTTCTTGTATTGATGTCAGTGGCTTCTATCTCCTTCTTTGGCCAGTTTATTATCCCAGCAGGGTATCTGATGACCTGCAGCACAAAGGTTTGGATTGCCCGGTCTTGTTCTTCCCATTCAGCTGACTCTTCAGGACTTGCCTTACTCTCTGCTGGTATTTGGAGCTTGTATTTTACTGTTTAACCACACTAGCTTGCTAACACTTGTATACTTTTACTTTACGTAGGATTTTACTGGCTATCAATCAAGCATAAGCGGTGCTAATTATCTACAAGCAATTTCTCTGTTAAATATCAATAAAAGTGATTTCTCTTGTGGAGGGAAGTAAACTTTAACTTTTGTAGCTGGTGGTCCACTGGGTTCATTAGGTCCCACGTCCATTAGATCGAAGCCATTTATCCTGGCAGACAATTCATTAAATAGCAGAAAGCAATCAGAGTGTGTATCTGTAATTAACAGTCATCTCTCAGATTGCCTCCACACCATTAAATACCACACCAATATCTGAGCCTTGTATCCCTATTATCCTCTTCTTGATTAAAAATGCAAATGAAGCTCCCTCTAATTACACATTAACTGACATGGAACTGGACAAAGTAGTGCATGCTGTGTGCGTGTGTGTGTGTGGGCTGTATTATTGGAAGGTGGGTAATCAAACTAATGGTTTGAGTGGCAAGTTGTAAGGTTTTATGATTAAATTGCAATGAAGGACAATTAATGAAACTTTGTTAATGTCACTCAGGCTTTAAAGGTTGAAATTAATCTCGACGTCTGCGCTGACGCTCACATATCAAGTTCTTGCAATTCCTCAAAAGCATTTCAGCCAGTGCAATGACTTGACAGAAATTGCACTAACTGTATCTGATTAGTCAGTCAACATATCCTGAAGTGCACTCTTCAGCTTCAGCTACATTTGATTTTTGCACGTGCCATAACCCTCATATGATGCCAGGTTGTGTTACAAACATGTATTTAGGTTATTGAAAACATCAGAAATCAGTGATTCTACTACATAATTTTCAAGAAACTCCTGTTTTTTTGTGGGTGTGAAAGACACATACCTTTACACCATGTCATTTTAATTGTGCACTCCTTTATTAGACTCTCAGGGCTCTTTTCCAACTTTTCTTTCAGTAGGCAAACTGCAAAAGTGGCATTTAGTTTTTTTAATTGAGGACATCATTTTGAAAAAAATCGAGATAAATATAGGGTAGTGTCAACAGCTGTGCTATGCTGTCAGCTAAATGAGTGGAAACAGCAGAAACCTTTGCTGCCACACACTCTCCAGAGACTGCGAAGGTTACAGACACAGTCAGTTACTCCGCTGAGTGACAGCCTGTTACATTTCCATTCTGCATCATCACATTCTCCCTGATTACTTTGTTCAATACAAGCTGATTTACATACTATGCTCTTTTTTTCTTATTAGATGATATGTATGAAAAAGTGAATTAATTGCATTCCATAAATGCTGGATGAACCAGTAGCCATTAGCAGGCTGCTGTATCGTACTGTATTGGACTGCACTAAGATCCTTATTTTATAATTGTGTATTGTTGATAAAATCAACTTCAGGTAAATGAAAACAGATGTGTTTTATATTCAGCTGGACTGATTTTTAAAATGATGGGTTTCCTAAAAGCTTTGAGGAGATAATTCTGCCTTAGCTGCAAGTCTCAAACAGCATGTTACTGCTGTCAGGTTGGTGTCTATATCTATATATCTATATAGCCACCCCTCATTTTTTATGTTTTGCTAGAAAAATGGGACATATGTGCAGCAATTTATTGACACGTGCAAACATACAAACAAGCTTGAAAGCCACCGTTATTCTTCCTCACAGCCTGATCTCTCTTAGTTCTCTTTTGCTTTCTTGTCATTTCTATCGGTTGTCTTCAAGAATAGTTCTCCGAGCTACTTGAACGACATTCTCCTCCACTGTGTGTTACTGATGGCTGTAGACACTAACTGTTGTAACTCTCTCCTGACTTTCTTTTCTCCATGTTACCCTTCCTTAAGAATGGCTTCTTGACAGCCACCTGTCCACTGAGACCATTTCTGATGAAGCTTCAGTGAACAGTCGATGGATCAACTGAAGTGGCTTAACAAAAGAAACACTCCTCTGAAAATGGTCAGGTACAAGGACTGGACTGAAAATGAGTGAAAAAGCAGCCGATGTTCAGGGAAAAACTTTGAAAGACCTATTGCTTAAGACCACTTTAAAAAATTACAAGAAAGTCTGGCTCCATGGAAGCAAAATATAAAGAAATTAAGAGTGGCCCAAGACTGATGTCACCCACTGAGCTTTCCAAATCAGATAATAAACCTCTTTAACAGTTCTGGGCTGTGCTGTGTTTAGTGTAGTGGCCAAAACACTTTACCACACCTTTCACACTCATCGTGTAACGCACACTGGCTCAAAACTCTCACCACACAATCACTGGAGAAGGAGCGGCTGTAAATTTACAAACCACATCAAATAACACATTTGATCCATTTGGTCCAAGTATTTGGAAAGTGTGAGCCACATAACTATTTTATTTTAAAGTCATTCATGTGTGAGTAGAGGGAGTCAACAAGTAGAAATTTTTCTTGCCTACTCTCGATGGGGTTTACTAAGAGGGAGGCGGTGCAGATGCAGAAGGATCATCAAGATGCCTCAAACAGCAGGTGGGAGCAAACTTCCTGTGGGTGACTAGAGCTGAATTTGAATATCAGATACACAGCATGTCCAAACAAGTTTTGACAGATTATCTGTAGTGTTGATGTCACCATCTCTTAATGCATTACAGTGCAGTGATTTTCAAAAGTGACTAAGTGATTATAATTTGAAATTCAGCAGTTCATCTCAGGTCTGGCTTTGAATGGCATGCCTAATCTGGAGGGATTTTGATGAGAAAAGCCACCTTGGGCATTTACAAGTGACCCTGAGTTACAATCACATTGTTTTAATTCACTGAAAATGATTAGTATTGTTGCTTTAATCAGCTCTCAGTTATTTGGAGCCATGCCTTGTTCTGAGAATCACTGTGTAATTCCAATTGGTTTAAAGCCTGTTTTTTTTTTTTCCTCAATTTTAATTAATTTCTTATGCACTTTTAGAGTTGAGTATGTACAAAGTATATTGTGTTACCAATAATGCTCTATGTGTTCACTATGTTAAAAAATGCTGACCACCAGTGGGTGACACCTCCCATCTTTACTCTTTACTCACCAGGCATTTTATTGGGTACAACTGTTCAACTGCTAATGCAAATATCTAATCAGCCAACTGGATAGGAGCATTGATGCATTTAAACATGCTCAAGATGACCTGCTGAAAGCTCAAACTGAGCATTCAAATGAGGAACAAAGGTGATTTAAGTTACTCTAATTGTGTATTTCAGAAACTACTGATCTGCTGGGATTTTCCCACACAACTAACTCTAGAGAATGGGAGAACAACTGTCTGAAGCTACAATGCACATGGGTTAATAACACTGGACAATATAAGACTGGAGAACATTGTCTGTTCTGATGAGTCTTGATTTCTGCTGTGACATCCAGATGGTAGGGTCAGAATTTGGCATAAATAACATGAAAGCATTTTGCTTTCAGTTCAGGCTGCTGCTGGTGGTGTGATGGTGTGGAAGATATTTTCTTGGCCCATTCTGGGGCTCTTAGTACCGGCTGAGCATCGGTTAAACATCACAGCTGACTTGAGTATTGTTGCTGACCATTTTCATCCTTTTAGGACAACAGTGTACCCATCTTCTGATAGCTGCTTAAAGCAGGATAATGCACCATGGCATAAGGCTCAAATCATTGTAAACTGGTTTCTTGAGCATGACAATGAGTTCACTGTATTCAGACGGCCTCCATATTTACTAGATCTCAATCCAATAGAAGACCTTTGGGGTGTATTGGAATGGGAGATTAGCATCATTGATGTGCAACTGACAACTCTGCAGCAACTTTGTGATGCTATCATTTTGATATGGATGCAAATCTCTGAGGAATATTTCAAGCATCTTGTTGAATCTGTGCCGTGAAGAATTAAGGCAGCTCTGAAAGAAAAATGGGGTCCAACCCAGTACTAGCAAGGTGTACTCAATACAGTACATAGAGTATATAGCAGCTTATCGGGGTAAGTGGGTGTGTGCAGGGAAGGAGAAATGTGACAGACTGTAGTCTGTGTTCTAAAACTATAAAACTTCATATGAGGGTCTATAAAAATAGAAGATGTGATGAATTGGACGTGCAGAAAAAGAGAAGAGATACACAAATATACAGATACAGTGATACACAGAGGAAGGGAAATTAAAGCATGTGATTTCTTTGCTTCTTATTTATCTGGAAATGAAATGAGTCAGGCTTTTTGAGCACTCATCAGAACTAACATGGACAGGTGTAGTGGCTCATGGGGCCAAACTGACCTCAGTGTGCTCTCTGGTTAAATGTTACTAGATGAAAAGAGGCAAACATATGCAATGATATATATCAAACATCTTGATTATCTGAGGAGAGAAGATGAGAGCCGAGTAAAACTAGGACAAAGGTTTCTGCATAAAACATAAGAAAAGGAGGAAACAGGAGTTCATCCTGAGGTTAAAATTGATTCAGAGATGGACAGGTGGGACCTTCATGTCCCTCCGCAGCCACACTTCACTACCTTCCCCTTAAAATCAGACATGACACGTTAAATAGCCGTAACTGGAAAACTAAGTGACGCAAGAAAAAAAAAACAAATGGAGGGTTTATTCAAAATGCGGCTGCTTGTGTGTCCCTGCACTAGTAAGGATGTGAATGAGTGAGTGACAAAGACACACACTTTGCTGTCGGGCTCTGCCACCAAACATGGCTCGTCACACGTGCTAATCATCTGGAAGACCTCTCCTTGTCAGAGCTCATCTAAGCTGGACGACCTCCAGCTCACTCAGGCCTGCGAGCCGCGGCGCTCTGCTGTATCTGCGTAGGCCCGGTTTCCTCTTTCTCGTGAAAACAACAGGATTGTAGCCTGCCAAGGGAATTTCCTTGGACGGCAAACATCTCCTATTTAACCTAGATTGTGAGCAAGATGGATTTGGTTTTCTTGGAAAATCAAACCCTTTCATAGGTATTCAGGGCATTTCATTCTCTCGGATATGCCTACTTAGCCTCTGTCTTGTTATTGTTGTAGTGCTTTTGCTGGTGGGAATATGGGTCTATTATCATTCTATTCTTTGCTCCCTCCCTGCAGGCTTTAAAATTCACTGTCACTCTGTCAAATGTGTTTGACTGATTGTCACTTTTCTTTCCCCTGCCTCCTAAAAACTGAGTGGGAGAAAACATTATTGCATTTCAAACATTTAATTGTTAAACTGTGATTTGTCTGTTTTCTTGAGCCAAAATTAATATTGCTGATGAAAGTAGCACAAAGGAGTCCCATCAGTTCAGCATGTAGCATTCCATGACATTAAATATATGATGTACTGATGAAAATCAACATGAAGATCCACTTTAGAGATTTAACAAACTCAGAAATGTGTCTCAACAATTTTCTGACAAGAAGATAATTGACAAGGCAACCACTGGGAGGTAGAAGCTGCCTATCTGCCTGAGGCAAAGCTTTCACTATGACTTACATATTGAATAAGTACTCTATGTCCTCCCTCAGGATGCCAAAGGAGTGTTTTTAGTCAGTGCAAATGATTTGAACTCATTGAGTAATTGCTGTTAAGGGAATCACATTGATGGATTTTTAAACTGCTAGATGCTGAGCAGCATCGAAGGGAATTCAATTTGAGTCGACTCAGATTTTTGTCATTTGTCTTTTAGAGCCTGAAAGTTTTAAAAGACAGTTCAAAGAAACTGAAATGCATTGCAGTGCTGTGCTGCTGTGAGTACATGCTGCACAACAATGAATGTAATGAAACTGTGCAGAGGCGTCCTCGTGAAGTGTGCTAATCCGAGCATTTATCGGAGCTGGTCATTATAAAATGGCCTGGAAAGGTCATTAGGTGCAGAATTACAGTCTTGTGGTTGTATATAACTGCCAACCAGTGATGTTGTAGTTTTAAGTTTCCAAATTTGCCCCAAATTAGAGGGCTGCAGTGGATGCATGATGTAATTTCTGCAGATTACAACATTTTTGATTTGTGGTGTAGGGTTTAGTGTACAATACGCCTTGTTGTGGGAATAAAAACAGTCAAGTTTCGTGTGTGTGATGTCGTGCTTGGCCAATAGAGCACAAAGATATAGCGATAATAGACAATGCTTTCTGCAAAGTAGCAAATAGGAAAACCTATACAAACAAAGAAACAGACAAACACCAGCATTTCATGTTGGGCTCAAGAAGTATCTGATAAAAGGTGAAATATGACATCTGACGCACAGATTAATGCATAATAATACTGAATGAGCTGCAGCCTGGTATTGCTTCCACATACAGCGCAGAGATATTCAGTAACTAGAAAATAACATCCCATGACCTGCTTACAGCCTCAACACATCTCCTTTAACTTCTTGTACCTGTGACGTGTTCATGGTGCAGGCGTGAAGTTGCAGTTGCAATACTTCAGCATCTAGCTAGCAACAGAAGATGAGCAAGCATAAACTGTGTTATTGTCAGAGTCTGAGCAGGCTCAGTGTTTTTCTCTTCTTCTCTCTTTCTCTATCGTGCACCCTCTTTCACTCTGTTCTCTCAGGCGGAGAAGCAAGCCTACCTGTATCTCCGCCTGGAGGCGGAGCTGCCCTTTTCCACTGCACTCATGTGCCTGCAGCACATTATCAACGCTGAGCATTTAAGGACCGGCTGTTATTCTCTGCCAGATTGTTGCTTCTGCCCTGGTGGTAAAATGGCTCGTCGAGTTTAGTTCTTGTTTTTTTTGTGCTTTTTGCTCATTAATACTCTTTCCATGTCTGTTTCCTATTTTCCTACCTAGAGTTTGCCATTTGTTCCCTGGAGAATCCACCCATATTCCTTTGAGGAGTCAGAAGATCCTAGCCGGCCATTTTCCACTTTTGCTCGCAGTCAGTCCACCTTTGTGAAAACAAGGATGTTCCTGCTTCTCGCCTGCCTCTCCACTCTCTACCAAACCTCTTTAATCTCCTCTGAACCCCGGCCTTCCCACTGATTACCCCTCATAAGCCTAAAAATCCCAACACTAACAAACCCTTCCCGAGTACTCCTGATGGAAACAGTTCCTGCCCAGTTGCTCACCTGCATGTCATTAATTCCATTCATTCTGGAAATAAATCTTTTAAAACTCTTATTGGGTGTCTTAGCCTGCTCCTTGAGTCTGGAAATTGCAAATCATGGCAGCAATATTTTTTATATCCCACATAATTTCAAATGCAACCTTTCAAAAGCTCAGCAAATATCACAAACTGTCTCTGCACAGTTTGCCACAAACTGTGTCTGTAGGCTAAATGTCATAAAACAAATGACTATATGACGTATTCCTAAGTAGTTGTTTTCCCCACACAGCCCTGCTACACCCAATCTTGGGGCTTCCCTGCTTGTCAAATCCCATTTTAACCACAATCTCTCCAACTGTTCCTGAATTATGGTGTTGAAGAATGGCCATAAAAATGTTTTTGCAGGGTATCATATCACCGTGATGATGTTATGTTTTCAGATTGACAATCATCATGCCTGCAGCCACTCTGAGGCTTCAGAACTAGGCCACTGAATCAGGATGTCACTGACCACATCAGTTTTTGAAAATGGAGCCTTTGAAGCAGCCTACCTTCTCTGCCATCCTCTGAAACTGAGAACCAAAAACTTTGATCTTTGCCAGCCAACAGCAAGACATTAAAGTCCTGTGCCTGTGTCTGGCTCTGACGGTGGGGGAAACCTCAGTCGTCTCTCATGTGGCTGTCTGCTGCTCCTCAGCCCAGCCTGTTTGTTTGTGAAACCCACCAGACGCAAGATAGAGCGAGGCAACTGAGGCACCCAGTGCAGCCTGCCTGATAGCCCGTGCTCGGCACCAGGCATCTCATCAAAGCAAACCGGTCTCTAGGATGCCGTGCTCCAAGCTAAGTCAACTTGGCTGCATTTGAGTTCAAATATTTGAGCAGTGCTCTGTGGCCTGGGCGCCCCTGGCAGAGCAACACAGGAGCCCACGTCCAAAACAAAAAATTTTGGGTAGTGTAAATGGATTGGGAGGTGGCTGTAGAAGGGTGCTGAATGTTCAGTATGTGCATCGTGGATGTTTATGTCTCTTCAGTAGCCTTCCTCCATTCAAACTTGAGGGGAGAGAGGGTGCTACACCAACAACCTCACTGTGATTGTGATGGTCACTCTCGGTTGCTGCAGTCACCTGTAGTTTACACGGCAGACGTGGATTTGTCTGCAAACACTTGCTAGCTAACCACCAAGTGGTAGTGAAACTGTGAAAAAAGGCAACACAAACTGGAAACGGAGCTCGTTCACCTCCAGAGTAAAAGCTGTGCCAACCAGGGTTATTATAGTTAACGAAAACGAACGAAATAACGAAAACTGAAATTGAAAAAACATTGTCGTTAACTGAAATAAATAAAAACTATAATTAAAAGGAAAAAACGATAACTAACTAAAACTGAATTGTGAGTTTACAAAACTAACTAAAACTAACTGAAATTATCGATAAACTGACTTTCATTTACTTGTTTTTTTTTTTTTTTTAAGCCTTGTGGATTGATATGAAATCATTGTTTCCGCTCTCCAAGTTTAAGCTGGGAGCGCCATCGGACAACTGTGTGAGTGCGCATGTGCGTGCGCTCACCGCGCTGGTCCGCAAAGTAATGGCTGCGGTCTGCCGAGAAAGCGGCAGCGTCCCGTATGGAGGCTCTTTGAGTACAAGAGCACAGATAGAATCAAAAGTCTTGTTGTGGATGATGAAAAATGTGCAGAACATTTCTCAGTCAGGAAAAACCAGCAACATCAAAGTCCACCTGAGAAGCGCACAACGGCTACAGAAACCGCTCTGATCCTACCAGGTAACCTGGCCTGCGCCTCTGAGAAACGGGACTACTTGTCGGGTCCACGCAGCCCAGAAAGTTGTGACTAAACTGTTTAGTCCTTGTGCGTTTCCGGCTACTTTATCACTGAGAGAATAACAATCAGGAATAATAATCAAAGCATCAATATAAGGACTCACAACTGTCAGCAAATTCCTGGTAGGAGACTGCTGAAACTATGAGGATGGACGTGAAGGAATGAAGAAAGTGAAAAAAAAACAGGGACAAATATGTTTGCAGCCAAAAAACTGAGCACAAAGAGTGAGGACCAAAAAAGAAGTCCCAGCCTGCGCTGCATATAAAACACCTGCACACGACCACAAGGTAATAACACACACAATCCAGCTACACAAGCATAAATGTGGACATAAGGTCGGCAACTTCCGTGGGTTGTGTACAGAGGCCGCAAAGACCCTGCAAGTTTAATTAGCGAGCATCTAACCAAGCTAGCTCCAAAACAGAAGCAGCTTCAGGTGGTGAGAACATCAGGATGCAGCTGGATTTGAGCTTTGACTCCTTCAAAGAGTTTGTTTTTGTCAAACAGCACATGTAGGTGGTGTTAATCTACTGCACTGATGCTGAAGTTTATTGTGGAGTTTATTGTAGAATTTATTGAGTTTGGGAATTCATGTTTTTCTTTGTTTCTCCCTGTTGATGTTCATGTGTGTCCTTAATATTACACACATTTAGCATGTCTTGTGAACAGCTGGTTGTTGAATATATTTCTTTAAACGGTATCTTTTGTCAAGTTTTCATTACACAATAGTCACTTTTGCGCCTTGAATCTTGCACCTGATTAGGTATGAAAATACTAAAACTAATACTGAAACTAACTAAAACTAACTAAAACTAAGCATGAAACCAAAAATAAAAACTAATAAAAACGAGAAAAACCACTCTGAAAACTAATTAAAACTAACTGAATTAGAGAAAAAGAAGTAAAAACTAACTAAAACTAAACTATAATGTAAAATCCAAAACTATTATAACCCTGGTGCCAACTTGTTTCAAAAAGTGAAACTTTTACTTTGAAAGCAAATGGTCTCCATTTCCGGTACTTGGCGAGTGTTTGCAGACAAGTCGGCATGTCCCATGCAAACACACACACACACACAGCGAACACACATTTTTTCATTGCTGCTGGTGGTTGTCAGAAGGTCACAAAGCAGCCTCTAGACTTGTGTGACTGGATCTTTATTCACTTACTACACTGTCACCATGACTGTCACACGTCCACAATCGCAGACAAGTTAACATCATGTGGTTAGCAGTCACATGACTGCAAAACATCCATAGGTAAAGGTAGTTTAGCAGATACCAGTAGCTTCCCTCTCAGCTTGTGACTTGAAGAAAATGTTGTGTCTTCATGTGAATCAGCTACTTTTAAGTCATCTTTGTGTGTGTTCTAATCAAATATATATCAGTGTTGTAAAAGACAGTGATTAATGGAGTCATCCATCATCATTGTTTGATTAAATTTGTGATTTTTTTTTCATTTTCAGCAACAATTCCCTGTGTTCCAGTATTCTGTAATCCAAGTTTATCATGTTATTTTAACAGATTTAAAAAACAAGAACCAAAGTTGTAAGTAACCAGAATTTCTTCTGCTGATATCTTCTGCAAATTTAGAGACAGATTTAATAGAGTCAATCAATTTTAATATTAATCAATATTAATAAAAATCTGTCAGACAAATGCAAAGACAAGTGAGCTACATTACATATAGTTTCTGTATGGTTAAATACTAACTGAGCAAATAAAACAGCTCAAATTATGTACTGGTCTTTTTTTTTTCACTCTCTATATTTCTTTTTGTATAAGAGTAAATATACACACCAGTATATCTACATGGAGTAGGAAATTGTGCTGTTTAATATTTACTCTTTTATTTCTCAAAGCTCACACAATAATGCATAAAACATAAATTCGCCACTGTCACCTAACAGAGCAATCTGTGAGTGCTTTACGTCCACTGCTGAGCTATTGTGCCCTAAGGATGTGTTTACATTAACGTTCGCTCCCCTATCAAGAGTTCAAGTTTCAGGATTGGCATTTAGAATGCAGCAGGCCAGTTACAGGGATGCAACATTACACCATTGTGTTCCTTCTCCTCCAAAACAGTAAAACAACTCGTTTTATTCACAGTCAAATTGCCGGAGGGTGGATTCATTTCTCTCGCCTGTTGTGCCATAGAAAAGGTAAAAAAAAAAAATCCAGCTCTCCAACTAACATCACCACAGCGATTTCACCCACTCACCTCCCACCCTTAGTAACATCAAACACTCAAGAAAGCTTTTATATGCAGATACTTTTTTGCTATGTTCTGCATTTTAATGTGATGTATATTTGTCTTCCCTCAAAACTGAATGCAAATTCTAAGCCATCTGATCGACAGCATATTTTATAAAACACTAAAATTAAACGGCAGATTTTATATATGCTGTAAGCATCTTGGGCCTACTGTGCTACATGTCCTTGTCTGCGTATGTGACTAAGTAGCTCTTGTTTTGTAACTCAATACATTAGCGCCATCTAGTGGCTAAACGCAAATGAACACACGGAAAAAAAAAAACTTCAGACCTCGCTGTTTTTTCCCCCCAAGTCATGCAGTCTGGTTCGTGTCCAGCAATCCACGAAGGGATACTTTGGGCTCTTTTGTGCCTTAGCTGCCCTCTTATGGAAGGTTAGACAGGACACAGGCAAACTAAACACCACCACCTCTTTTTCCCTTGGGGTGAAATGAAAAACGGTTTCCTTCAATCCTACTGGGACATGAAATGAAATAGGTGCCTGTGCATGTGCGTGTGTGCGTGTGTGTGTGTGTGTGTGCGCGCGTGTGTGTGTGTGAGTTGTAGGTTGCACTGGTACAACCTACAAAATAAATCATTATTGCACTTAGCAGTGACAACCTAATCCTCTGCCTCCACTGTGACCCTGACCCAGCAGAATCTCTTTAGATATACAAACACTGCGTTTAATAGTCTGTTTGCGTTGACCTTGGACAATGTGCACTTAAAAAGAAAAGTACAACCCTTTAAAAATGTATATTTTAAGGGTATATGAGCCATAATGCAGCTGCGGCATTGCTGTGTCAGTTCACTCTTGCAGCTAAACAGCCAAAAATTTCCTACCAATCTCACGAAATGTCATAATGCTTCCTCTTGTGATACAAATATTGATACACTGGCACCAGATATTGGTAGTTTGATTAAAATATGAAGGTGCCCTGCGAATTTGACTTACCAAAGCTGCTGCTTTATGACTCTTTGTGCCGGTGTTCTTCACATAAACGAGGGTAAAATGAGCGAGCGTTAACTCACTGCTGTGAAGAAAAAGAAACTCACAGGGGGGAAAATAATGAACATCATGGAAAAGCTCATCAGAAAGCTACAAACTGAACTGACACTTTAGAGCTGATTACACACACACAACAGCAACAGCAATGCAATAAATCGATAATTCCTGCTTTTCCTTTTTTAAGGATATTTTCCTCCTTCAGTTACACAGGTATCATAATGTATTAGTAGATGACTATCTTGCAGTGTATCAAATATCACAGAATCGATATATATGACAATCACCATAGGCAAAATATGGTGTTACTGTCACAACTGGATGTGTAAATATGCATATATTTGTACTTGTTTGCAGTTGTTAATACTTCTTTTCTGTGTCATGTGTAGAAGCATTGTTTGAATCCATACTGGGTGGACCATAATGAACTTGTCATTGATGGCTGTATAAACATGGCTATAGTCCACACAGTTTATTGATTGTGGGTGTAATCACCCTGCGATTGGAGCCAAGAGTCAGTACAAGTCATTTTCTTCATTTCCGACGCAATATGCTGGGGTGCAGGGCCAGAGTAAACTACAGTAATAATTATGGGCTATAGAAAAGTAAGTAAGGATATTTGGGAAGCAGTGGTAAATCCCTCAGTAATGCAGTCACTCAAATAAATAACATAAGCAGATATTTCCTGCCCTGCAGACATGCTGATTATGACCATACACATGCAAAAATAGATAGTATTTCAAATATGATATAAGGCTTGTTCATTGTGCATTTGTTCTCACGAATAGAAGTAATTTTTTATTAGTGCTTAAGTCCCTTAACAATGCAGCAAAGTTCACAAAGCGGCTAACATATTAAAGCAGAGGATGACAACGATATTTTATACATATTCTCACATTAACTCTGCACGTACACACACACACACACACACGGAGGAAAGGTTAAAACCCCTAATAGCCCCGTATTTACAACACACGCCTAGCAGCAGAGCCCCCTAGGCTGCTGAGTGATGAACCCTCTTCTAGACAGCATGTCTGGGACTTAACTCCCTAAGCAGTGACATAGTTCACAGCTGTATGTACACACGTGCATGTGTGTGTGTGTGTGCGCGCGCGCGCCATGAACCCACTTCATCACGCAAGCATGCAGAGTCCACTTCAGCCATTATACTGCCATTCAAAATATTTAGTATTTTTTTAAAGATTTTACTGAGCTTACCCAGATGAAGCAATTATTATGTTGTCAGTTTACTTATGTCAGTTTGACAGGGTTCGTGGAGGAGAGTGGAGAGTGTTTATTGAGATGGCAAACAAAGTTGCAGTGAAGTACCATTTTAAAGCGGTTTCAGCTTCATTAGGCATTACCTTTTCTGACCAACAGGTGGAGACAATGCTTCACTCCACATTTATGTTTCTTTTTCTTCTCACTTGACCCACATTTGAAGCTTTGGGAATTAACCAGTTAAAAGTGTTGCTTTCATTTTGTATTCTATTTCTTATTGATATCTAGAATTTCTCTTGGCATTTGACCACATATTTATTTATGGTTACACACTCACCATAAATAAATATGGTGAGTTACAAACTTACAAACTCACTTTAATGCCATGTAGAGTCTATGAATATACTGTAAGACAACAATGTTTCATATGCATATCCCCAAAAAATGATGGTCACAGTGACTGATGTGAAATATTCCCCTGTGCTTCTCCGTATCCTATCTGTAATCTCCTCCACAGCTCCGATAAATCAATAAATCAGAACCTTGCCTCCGTTGCTGCCTTTTACTGACTCTATTCCCACAGCAACAATTCAGCTCTGCAGTCCCCTTTCTTTTGGTAGATACAGAATTTCCAAATAGCAATGGGGACAGATGGAGAATGGGAGGGGGGGGTATGCTCTACAGATGATTTGTTGGCTAAGTTGTTTTACAGACTCATGTAGTGTCGGTGGGCCAGCAGCAGTACCCAGTTCAGGTTGCTTTTCTCTTTCTCTTTTCCCCATCTCCTTGTTATTAGCAGTACTTTTTGCCTATTTGTGTAGATAACCTAGGCCTAATAAATACTTTCCAGCCTCCTCTTTCTTGTCCCACTCCTGGACCAGTGGTTATCAGAGGTCTTTGTGACCCATCGGCCCCAAGGGCATGTTGTACCATAGCTAGAAGACAAACACTCCTTTGATCTCTGGCACTGAGCGTTCAGAGGCTGTTACCTTCAGATTAGATTTAGTCATTTACAGAACAGACTGTGACTCAATGGGAAAGCAGAAATCTGCCCGCAGAGTAACTTCACACAGGATGATCCTGGCATTATTCAGAAGCATGGGTCACACTGTGCCTAATAGGTTTTTGTTTAATAATTTGTTTTGCTTTTAACTTTGGAGAGTCATGGTAATTTCCCTGACTGATTTCCATTTCATCCCATAACTGTTACATCATTATTAAATTGTTAAAGAGACTACTTGCCCTATCTTCATCCAGTACATGAAGCTAGATTTGACAATGGACAAAACTGAAGAAATTATGTTTTTTAATTGAACTGACATCAAACTGTTTATGATAAACTGACTCTCAGCTATTAGGATGCAGCTGAATATCAGCATCAGTCAACAGGGCAGCCTACTGGCAAATAAGCTGATATTTACCAATGGCTGTGGCTGGAGATGTCTTTTGTTTCTCTTCCACAAAAGGCGATAAAGTTAAATGTCGCTGCATCCCTGCCAGGTTTAACTTCATTAATGTCAAGTCATGAAAGTCTTATGCAGCTCTCAGCTAGAACGTGAATATGCATATTTCTTAAATGTCAAGTAATTTAGCCTCATTGAAATCTATGGGGAAAAAAATCACTGAAGGAAAACAGGGGAAAGAGATTCTCACTAGCAAAGTAAAGTTTAACTCAGATCAGAAGAGCACAGCAGTTTGTTCAAGCTAACAGTCAAACATCCTCAGTGGGGTTTAACTCAAGGATGACAATTAGTCACTTTGTCTCAGGTGGCCTTGTGTCTCTCCAGTAAACCGTGGTTGCCTGCACAACACTATCAGTTGTCTGGTCCTCTTCCCAGAAAATCACATCTGACACGCACACACGCCCCTCTGACCCCGATTCAGCCGTGTGCCTCCAAACGAATACATTTGAGGTCGTAGACTCTGCAGGCTTGAGCGCACTCTGTCTTGATGGCTACACTGAGTGGCATTAATGCATATGCACACCCACCAACCAAACACATCCAAAGTGACACACACACACACACACACACACACACACACACACACACACACACAGGAGGAAAACAAAAATTGTGATCGTTTGGGCCTGCAACCATTACATCATTCGAAATAGAATTCGCAAATCAGTCATCTCTGTAGGGAGTGTTTCTAATCAGACTTGGGTTCATGGGTGTACAACATATAGCTTTGACCCAGTATAACTGGCTTACCATGGTTCAGCTACTGCAGCTATAAAGCACTGCTCTCCTCGAGTCACGCATCTTTTTTTTTTTTTTCAGAAAATCTATTTCTCACTGAAAAGCGTCCTTTTAAATAAATGTTGCCCCACTTGGCCGTGGAGAGGCGCTTTTTATTATTTCTTTTGAAGTTAAGACTTCTGAACCCCTAAACATCTTTCATGTTATAACTTGTAGTCTTCAGATTCATGTTGCATGACCACTTGAGGCTCCCACGTCTGTAGCACTCAGCCTGCAAATGTGTAAAACTGGTGGAGTTTCCTAGTAAGGTTGTTTAAAAGGAAACATACAAACTAATCAATTAATTTCTGCTTCATCAAGAAGGCCTAAGACAGTTCAAAGTTTGGGGAAATACATTTTCTTACTTTGCTGTGAGTAAGATCGGAATATAGAAATATATGATGCTCATATTATATATTTGTGCTACATATGAAGTCAGAAATATGGAGATATGAATTGAGGGATAGTGTCTTTTTTTAACCTATTATTTGACTGTATTGATTAGTAAATCCTGTATAAATTGCAGTAAATTTAAATTAAATATCTGTATTTTCTGTGGCTTTCCCCCCTAAAAGACTGACCTTTTTTAATATATATATTTTTATATTTAACATTTAATTTTCAGAATTTTGGTTGGTGTGATTCACTGGTGGTCTTTTTTGGACGCTGTGTTTTATAGCTGCTATTTTTCCGTCAGTGATGACAGACGTGGAGTCAGCGATTAAACAAGCATGAAACCCTCTCTCGGCTTCACCTCTCTCTCAAACGCACGCACAAACGCACAACTAAATTGTCAGTGTTACTTTAACACGAGTGTTAAAAATCAGCAGCGTGCCAGAGTTTGTTCGCTCAAAGCCTTCGAAGTTCATTTCACGTGGCTGCCAGTTTTGGAGCAGCTGCCTTAAACCCATCGTAGCTCTGCAAGTGAGCAAACAGAAGACCAATCAACACGTGAAATAATCAACAGCTGTTAGCACGAAGACGTTTACTGTGCTCACACATACTTGGACGACACATTGGAAATCATTATCAGCTTGCTGCTGTTGAAATTATTCTGCAATATAACCCGGTGCATTCATCCACTTTTCCAAAGCAGCTTAAATCAGAGGGTCATACAGATGCAATAAGAAACAATCAGCCTGTCTGTCGTGTACTCTGTCAGAGTAATAGGTGGCTGAGTGCTGCTGTGCAGAAGGAGATTTTACAATGTAAAGTGGGCGCAGAGCTCCTCTAAAGCCCACCAGTCATCCCACTATCAGCCGCTGCACTCCTGTCACACGGGTCAAAGTGAAGTTTAGGGTTGGATGTGCTGTCAGCAACGGGGCTTCAGCGTTGTGTGGCATTATTTCCATCCCTTGGCCAGGGGGTTAATCTATTCATCAAGCAATATGCTACAATTATAAATCATTTTCATTAATTCATATGACTTTAGTAAATTCTTCCATCAACATTATCTATAAATTAGAATTGGCTGTTTGTTGTGATTTGGCGCTATACAAATAAAACTGAATTGAATTGAGTATCTGAGTGAAGATTGTTTAGTCATTTATTATTTAACCGCAGCCAGAAGTGAAAGATACAGGAACATATGAAACTGTACTTTTAATATTGTTGGCAGTGATTCTGGCAGATGTGCAGCAAGAATCAACAATAACTCAAGAATTTGTGTGAATAAGTTCCAAAATTCGTTTTTAAGCATTTTTCAGTACCAATCTGTGCTCGTTGTTTAGAGGCTTTAAAAAGCTCAGACGTGCCAATAGAGGTGAAACTGTTAATAACTTGGCTGCCAAATGAAGGGATTATAAAGGTTTGTGCTTTGATGAAAGCACAAATTCCAAATGCAAAATAACCCAGCGAATTTGTACTTACGAGGCCCTTAAAGTGACCCGCTCCACCAGCTTTGAATTACACAAAAATGACTTATGCCTCTATCACTGTAAGTCATCTGATTTCCAACAAATCCAACCCAAACCAAAATGTAATTTGCAGCTCTCCTCGGCACTCACAGTGTGACTCACAATGACAATATTTTAAAACACGATGCCAAAATTTAAAAACAGCCTTCAAAGGGGGAATGACAAATCACCTAGAAGATCTGAGATAGCACGCTTTTCCCTCTTTTACCTCCAAACGTCTCGCAGAAGTCTGGAACTCATTTCTGTCAGTTTTCAGATAAGGACATGAGTCGCAGTTTTCCTAACACTCTGCAGAGCACGGGTTTGAGCCGGTCACACAAAGAGCCCATTCAGCTGCCACGGCACAAGTATCCTTTCAACACAGATGCCACCTCTCCAGCCGCGTATAGGACACTCAAAAGAGAGCGTGGCTGTAACAGGCGTGGAAACCTTTTGGCAGCTCGCAGACATACATAGCTCAGGTATGTGTGGTCAAGAGAAAAGGGAGCAAAACACAACACCGAGATGAAATGAAGCAGCTCTCTGGACTAAACCGCTAAACTGAGATCAGATTTATTAAGGGCCACTCAAGGGAATGTGTTGGTTTTCAGATTAATCACATTTACTCATGGTTACATGTGCAGACTCACACTGTGCTGGCAGAGTCAATAGACTGGTCTGCAATTACAGCACAAATCTTTTGCTAAACCTCTCTTCATCGATCATGCCGATGCTGATGGAGCTCATGGCGCACGTTCAGCGATCCTTGTCACATTAGAGATGTCAAGCAGACAGTTGCGTGCATCGTAATGCCAGATCGAATACATCACTGCATAGGTGGAGTGTGCCACACTGCAGCGGGGCTCCTATCAACATTTGTGCCACAAATTGAGCTTAATCCCGAGCAGCTGTGAAAGTGATTGCATAATTGCAGATAAACAAAGACATCTCACACTCTGGATGTCCCAAAGCAGCACACACACACTCAAGGGCAGTTTGTTAACACAGCATGACTTCCCAGATAGATTAGGAAAAATTGGTCATTGAAGTGAATTATTTAGCAAATAAAATAGAAGCCTGTATAATGAAAAGTGATGGCCAGTGTTGTGTTTAATATTTACTTTATTTTTACTGTAACCACTGAGAAATTAGTTCTTACATCCCAAAGGTGCAATTCAAACTGATGAGGATGTTGCTGAGGTGGTCCGCTGGTGTCAGTTTTGCATGAGGCATAAAACCTGTATCAATATTTGAGAATCATTTAATCTGCACCACTGGGATCAGAGCGGATAGGCGTCTGGCATCCGCTTGGTCTCAGACTGTCAGAATGGATACCATGTGCTGCCTCTACCAAAATCAGCTGCACCGTACAGCTGTCAGTGGTTGGTAAAAATAGAGGGTGTAAGAGAAGGAAAAGGTGGTCGTGCTGCTGCAGTCTGGACACCTTGCGGTTGATATGAAACAGGATTAATTGAGCACTTCGTCCCTACACTTAGAAGGAAGAACGTGTGTGCATATAATCTCCAAACACCTCAGTGACACCAGACACTGCGAGTGGAATAAGCCAAGCCTCTTCCACATACTTTGAATTGTTTTAGCATATCAAACACCAACATATGCACCAGTGCCTGAAACACACACAACTGAGACCTTACACAGAAATGGCAGCTGGTTCTTTCAGTGAAGCGTATTAAGCAATACTATTTGATTTTCAGGTAATTAATTGATATCAGTCACAAATCCCTCTAAAAAAAAAACTCATCTATGTTCAAAAAACTGGAGGGTAAAATGTTTGCTATATTATTGGCATATTAAAGGAGTGTTGGTGCAATTAAAAGCACAACCAAAGAAGAGAAATTTATTTCTGAAGTTATTTTATTTAAATGTTTCCCCTCCCTTCATCTAATGTTGCTAACTGGGATGGTTGTATTCAGTAAATACCCCCCATAGCACAGTGGCTAATGCTAAACTCCACCTGTGAGCTATAATAGAGTATTTTCATTTAATTCATATATAGATAAAAGTTTTCAGGAAACTTCAGTTCATAAAATGGTAAAATTCACAGTTAAAGTTAAAGCTTTGCTTGAGCTAGCTCGCTACAGCATAAAATGCTACATGTGTTTGTTTCATCAAAAGGTCATTTTATGCAGGACATTTTTGAGTAATGGATTTTTTTTAAAGTAACAGTCTTGCTTTTGCCTAAGGAAAGGATGTGATTTATTGTACCCATGATGCATTAGAATAGTCAGGAAACTGCTAATCAAGCTAAAAAAAAAGTCAGTTATCAGAGGCATTTATTATGTTTTTGAAATAATTCTTTCTATAATCGCAGTGTTCACCCACAGCGCCACCGAGGCTGCCTATTATCAACAGACCAAAGAGCTTGGCAGGAGGCAGAAGCTGAACTGTATCATTTATCCAGCTACAAGGTGACAAAAGGGCTGCTGTGATGACACAAGAGGGTGCTAGTCTCCATACACTACACCAGGGACCAACCAACACACACACACACACACACACACACACACACACACACACACACACACACACACACACACACACACACAAGTGTGTTTTGCTATCTTTGTGGGGAATTTCCATTGACTTCCATTCATTTCTACAGCCTAAACCTTACCTTTACCCTTTTCCTAACCCTAACCATCACATACCTAACCCTAACCCTAACCTAAACTCAATTCATACCTTAGCCCTAACTCTGACCCCTGACCCAAAAACAGGGTTTCCCCTTGTGGGGACAAGGTTCCAGTCCCCACAAGGAGCAATTGGTCCCCACAACGTAGTATATGTCAGGAAAATTGTCCCCACAAGGTATTATAAACATACGCGCACACACACACACACACACACACACACACACACACACACACACACACACACACACACACACACACACACACACACACACACAAACAAAACAATTATGTAGCAATCTAAAGCTAGTTCACATTTTATATTATACTTCATATTTTGTTATTTTCTACAGGTTTGTTTTAACTAGGGTCTATTTTGGGGCAACTCCAAAACTGCTAAACTTGCTATTGAATTAAGAAAAAAAAATTAACAGAGGATGCAACTGCACTTGCTTTGCTTGTTACAGAAAACTTGTGCTACACACATGCATTAAAGAATTTGGATTCAGCTTATTAAACATAAAAACTGAGGAAACACGTGAACAACCTTAGCTTAATTTGCTGTTTTTGTTTTTTGATTTGCAGTTGGTACATTATTTTGTCCTCAACAAATGACATGTCAGTAAAGACTTTGTGTGCTCCGTAGAGCTGTTACGACACAGAATTCTGCAGTCACAGTTATTGTGACTATGTGCAATTAACTTGTGATCTAGTTGCTTTTGAAATGGTTGCTTTAAAAACAGGGACCAGGTCTGAAACTGCTTGCAGTCAGTTGCTGTCTCCGAGACAGCAATAAAATGCCAATAAGATGAAGTCAGTCTATCAGTTTGCAATTGAAAGATGTCAGATTGGTAATTACATGCAATCTGTTTGCAATAATGTGGCAACTGTGATAAATTGGTGAAAATTGCAAATCGGCTGCTGTCTCAAATCTCTTGCTGCCTACATACACAGAAATTCACATTAACTGTTAACATTCAGACTCAGGCCAGAACGTCACAGATCTGAATCATAAATTCAGAAATTGTGATGTAGTTGTGATTTAACTACAAAACATACAGCATTGTTTTTATATAGAAATGTAACCATACTACAACCAGTTAAGTTGAGTCCCCTATTGCAAAGAGATGCATTGCAGAATTGTTGCACTCATTGGCACAGACTCCAACTGATTGCAGCATGCTGGCAGTCTGTCTGCATTTAGATGGCAATTGTTTGCAGACCTTTACCAATCTGTCTGAGAGTGATTGCAGTTAGTCTGAGTCAAACAGAAATTGTTTGACAGATTGCCTCTTACCCGGCAACCTCTGCAATCGCACTGCAATCCAAAGTGGTTTCCCAGAGGGTGAGGGTCTTGCACCCTCAACCTCTTGGCAACCAGTTGGTCACTGCGGCTACTTGCATTGGCTGCTGAAAATAAAAATAATTAAATGTAGTCACCAGTCAATGAGTCTATTACCTGCCAAGTGACACCCCCAACTACCACACAAGTAGAGGAGAGGAGAGGAGATGGAGGGGATGGAGTAGATTCAGAAGAATACTGTCTGGAAAGCACGTCTGGTTTTGTGTTTCTAGACCCTGGGCGGTAAGTAAGTAAATGTGAAGCGACTAAAAAACAGAGACCACCTAGCTTGGCGAGGAAATAGTCATTTAGCATTTTGAAGGTTTGCCAGATTTTTATGGTCTGTCCACATTACAAATGGTTGTTCTTCCCCTTCTAACCAGTGCCTCCATTGCTCCAAGACTAACTCAACTGCAGGCAGTTCCCAATCACTCACATCTTAGTTCTGTTCTGCTGGGGATAATCTATGGGAGAAAAAGGCACATGGATGCAGCTGGCCATTAGGGCCCCTCACCCCAGTGTCTGAGGAATCTACCTCCACAATTAATTGTTTTTGGGCTAAATTAGGACAGGTGCTGAACTAAACAGGTGTTTTAGTCTGGAGAAGATCTTGTCTGCCTCTGGAGTCCATGAGAATGATCTGGAAGTGGAGGTTAGTCGAGTGAGTGGGGCTGCAACCTGACTGAAATTCCCTATAAAATGTAGAAGTTCACGAATCCCTGGAGGCGTTTTAGCTCCTTTCTAGAAGTGGGAATGGGCCAGTTGGTAACTGCTTTAACTTTCACTGGATCTGCCTCCACCTGCCTACTCTCTGATATGTATCCCAGGAATGTGATGTTGCATGGAACGCACATTTTTGGCCTTGACAAAAAGCTTGTTTTCAAGGAAATTCTGAAGAGCCAACCTGACTTGTTCCCGGTGCTGTTCCAAGTTCCTGGAAAAAATGAATATCATCCAAGTAGACGAATGCGAAGATGTTCAAAAAGTCACTGGGCACATCATTAATGAAGGCCTAGGAAACGGTTGGTGCATTTGTTAGTCCAAACAGCATGACCAAGTATTCAAAATGTCTTAAGAGTGTATGGAAAGCAGATTTGTCTCCTTTGGGAATATGTACCAGGTGACATGAGTTCCTTATATCCAGTTTTCTAAACACTGTGGCTCCTTGCAGTGGCTCAAAAGCAGATGTAATTAGTGGTAAGTGTGATGGGAAGATTTAACTGCTGAACCAGGTCACAATCTATCAAACTTTGTTTGGTGCTGGCTTCAATTAGAGCCTGTAAAGAAATTTCATCTTGATTTAAAAAATGTATGCTGTGTTCCAGTAATGAATGCATCCAGCTCACCATTATCCCTGTGACTACCGGAACGCACGGTCTTTTGGCTGCACTCGACAGGTGTAACGGAAATATCTGGGCTGACAGCAATATTGATAGCCCTTTCCTCAATCCTTCTCCATCTTTCCATGGGTGTGAACTTAGATCTACCCAGCTCCACTGGCTCCTCAGCCTGCTCAGGAGAGAAGCACAAAGTGCTTTGTGGGAGGAAGCAGATTAGAACTGTGGGATAGAGTTAGCCGGGTCTTGTAACTTCTTTCAGAGCAATGTTCATGGAGGAGATTATCTATTCTTTCAGCCAAATCAGCTAGTTTATCTAAAGTTTTGGCCTCTTCCTGTGTGGTTAACTCACCCTTTAAATGATCATTTAATGCATGATAAAAACCCCAGCCCGGTTCGGTGGCTAAGTTCTGAAACTGCACCTGGGTCTGGGGCTGGAAATTGTGCCAGTTTATGGAATGCATGAGGCTGCGTACCTGCTCTATTCACTGAAAGGCGTGGAGCTACTCATTGATAAAGCCTGTTCATGTTGCCCTATAACATAAGCAACAACAACAACAGAACAACAACAACAACAACAGAACAACAGAGTTAAACTAGTGGACAACTGGTAAAGAGTAATCATAAGAAGCCTAGATACCCACACAGGTGTGAAGACAATTTGGCGATGATCCGCTGCCCATCCAACCTTCAAACATAGCCACTGGATGAGAAGATGAAAAACAGGTGTGTCAGACAACCTGAGCCCACACTCTCCTTACCCACTGTGGCCACATTTTTAAAATCAAAATCCCATGCCTTATTGATTTCTGGCCACAACCAAATTATCTAATTTCCATACATTAATAACCTGTGGCCTCGCAATTGCAGTTTCCCCACCAATGTCAGCAGGGGGCCTCTCTAATTTTCTGAAGCTTGTCTTAAATACAATCTAGGTTGGCTTCAGGAGTCCATTTTAAATGCTAAAAAACCCAGTTGCCAATCTGCTGCCAGTTCTCTCCTCTCTTTGTATATTTTTCCAATTAAATTAATTGCTTGTTGTAGCAAGATGTGCCAGGCTGTGCTTCATTCATCACAAAACACAAAGTATAAAATATCAACAAAAAAAAAAAAAAAGCCCAAACATTTAAAGCATTCAACTTTGTGAATGATTCTCTCAGTGTTGACCAAGGTTTAACTGTCTTTGACTTGCAATTATTAATCAGCGGTTTTTAACTATTTTGTCCTCGAATCCAAACGACTGGGTTTAAGTGTAGCAAGGATAAAGATCTACTACTTCTTTATGAGTCAGCATTAGACTCCGTCTTTGGCGGGAAGCTTGTCAGTTTAACATCTGGAAGCAGCTTGATGCCAGCTTCTCTGGAGCACTTTGAGGTCTGTTTTAACCGCATGTGTTACTGACAATTTGTTACAGTTTCCTACTAGAGATGCTATCTGGGTTGAAATAATATCTGGGCTTTACGTAACACTGGAATTTAAATTTGCATCTATATTTTGACACTTATTTCCTCTATTGTATGGTGTTAGATTTTAAAATTTTGCGTGAAGCGTGCGCTCGCTCTCTCTCTTTCTTGTCACCAGCCCCCCCCCCCCCCCCCCCGCAGTGCCATGTGTGCTTGTTTATTTATATTTGTGTGGTAAGTTAGAGGTGAGTGGGTTGGCATAAAAACACAACCCAAACATTAATATAATCCTCTTTTCTACTCCATCCTGCCAATATCTTGCCCAGGGGAAAAGGTAATGAGTCACAACTGGTGTCCAGTATTTTTCTCATCTTAGTCTTCATATCTTTGCAATTTTTGTGGGTTTGAAAAAACAATCACAAGTTCATGGAAAGTCCTGTTTGCATGGGATGCTATAAGTTTAACAGAGTCTTTGCTAGAGCTTTTATAGGCTGATGCTTGTCAGCAGCAGTAGTTATAATTAAGGGATGCCCCAAATTTATCAAAGCCCATCCTGTCACATGAGAGTTAAGAAAAAATACTCAACCTCGCTCATAGCTGCAAAAGAAAAATGCATATAAGTCGAATGATCAGTGCACTATATACAATTAATGAAGCATCACTTCGAGTTCTGGGAGGAAAACATTGTGCTCATATTTGTTTTTTGCTGTATGTATTCACGGCACAAGAAGGGAAACCCATTCTGCAATACTGAGGACTCAAACTGAATGAATGAAATGCTACTAAAAAAAAAACATAACAGGGAGTAATGGCAATACCCATGTAAATAGAAATATAGAAAGATAGAAAGGAAAGATGAAGGAATTTCAGTAGGATCAAATGAGGTTGAAAGTTGGACTCTATGAACAATCACAGGGAAAGGTGAGCAGTCAGTGTTGGTTATGACTGCCATTATAAAATATAACAACCCCAGAATAACAATGAGGAACACTTCATTTGCACACAAAAAAAAACCTCTGAGGAGAATTTCCATGGAAGTCGAGTTTTACACAATGTCCTTAGCTTTTCACCCCTTTCTGTGAAATAAATGTTTCGCCTTTAGTCATTGTAGATGCTTTTTTTTTTTTTTTTTTTTTAAACTTGCACAATAATAACTGAAGTGAGCCAATTTCCCACAAACTAACTTGACAGAAAAGCTGCATTCTGAGTTTGAGAAGCCAAAAATGGAGAGAGCTAGGATTTGTTAGGCTTTTGTCTTTTTGGTTTCCACCAATTTATGGTTTTACTCCTTTTAAATCACACTGATGACCATATAATTCCTCAGAGGTCGAGACCTCTATTGTAACCCCATCTTCTCTCTCTTTCTTTGAGCTGATGAACATCCATCAAAACTACACAGTGACAAGACAGTGATTAATTCTTTAGAATCTACACTCAAGTCTGTGTCATTTTATGTTGAAATCCCCAGATGTGAATTTTATTCCTGAAATCAAAAACATATTCTGTATCAAAGGTAGGAATCATGACAGATTTATGCTCTTAAGACAAGTTCATGTGGTGGCTTTTGCCAAGTAGCTGGTCATCACCCTCTCAAGTTGGCCAGCCCTGCTAAGGCATGTGCAGAGGACTGTGGTTAGGTCACTGTTGAATCAGGGATTTATACCTATCTTCTTCCTCCTCTTCTCTTGGAGATCCAGCACAGAATGGTCTTTGTCGAACCTGAAAAATGGCACTGACAGGCCAAATCTGACTATTTAATAACCCCTAAAGAGGCCAATCTCCATACATGAAGAGCTTTTTTGGCAAGCAGAACACAGCATATGAAGGTATTTAGTACAAAATGTCTTCCTCACCATGGCAGGAAAATTAATAGTGAGGAAGGAGGAAAAAAAAAAAAAATGAGCTAACATGTTAAGTGTAGCAAGGGCTTGATGTCGTGTTGAAAGGCTGGCTCATTTCCAGTGTCCCATGTGGTGTTGTGTGATAGGCAAGATACGGATGACATAAAATGTTCCACCCCACACATTCGTAGTTGATTATCGGCTTGGAGGGTCCCGATTGATGCATATGTGTTCTGTGTTGTCAGATATAGAAATCATAAAATCTGGCGTCATTAAGAAGATGTAAGAAAGTAAGGAAAAGTATAATAACCCCTTTGGTCATGATACAGGAATTTTGGTGGGAAAAAAAAAAAAATCATCTTCTGCCTACATAATCTTTTCCGGTAGGAAATGTCAGAAAATGACCATTACGGTACGATATATAGTTAAAATCAGGCAAACTAACCTTTGCATCAAATAAAGAGAACCCTGCTGATAAATGTATATAAGGCTTGAAATGGATAAACACATTAGCTGTCTTGAGCTGTTTACAGTATTTGTGTTTTGGAGAAGAACACACACACAAACAGAAACTACAATCAACTGGAACTTACTTTTTCCAAACAGGCAAAAACTTGCTTTATATTAGACAACTCTAGAATTTATTAGTGTAGCAGTAATAAAGAAACACTATTCCTGCCCTCAACCAAGAAACTGGGTATGGTCTGTTGGATTTCAGTGAAGCATCTTCAAAACAGCATTATGATGGTTACAGTTGAACTTTTCTTTGAGCTCAACTTTGATCTTTCTACAGACAACAATGTACTTTACATCAATCTGTCATTGAAGAGCATATGTATTTCATAGAAATGGTCTAAAGTCAGAGCTGTGACAGACCACAGCATCACAGATCTGTATGTCAGGGTTGGTTGTGTGGCAAGCAGGAGATGGACCCGAAATGCAGGACTTGGAAGACAAGGCGTGAACTCAATATTAGGGATGGTACGATACCACTTTTTTATGTATGATACCAATACCAATATTTTACATTTGGATATCTGCCGATACAAATCCGATCTTTTTTTAAAAAAAAACAATTGTTTTTAAATGTCTGGATACATTTTACATAATTCAACAGTCTTTCACACAACAATTGCTCTATCACCTGAATCCTGTTGCTCCTGTGTGAGAAGGTGATGCATTGGCTTATGGTAAGTTGCAAATTTCATTACGGCTGCAACTATCAATTATTTTAGTAATCGAGCATTCGATCGATTATTCGATTGGCTACCCAAGTAACTGCATAAGAAATACTTTTTTCGTATTAACAGTTCATCTGCATATTTTAACTTCCGTACTGCAGTTTTTCCCTGTGTAAAACAAACAGGGTGGATGGAGCAGCTACTAAGTTCTCTTTTCTTCACTTGATGATCAGGTGGTTGATGAAGGACCTCCAGCTGTTTCCCAATAAAGCTTTAATGGTGATTAAAGGGGATTAAAGGGGTCAGGATCAGACCGATACCGCTACTGAATATCGGCTCGGCGCATCCCCTACTCAAAAGGCAGCTTTTTTTGCTGAGGAATAATGCACAAACCAACTTGACACCAAGACAGAACTAGATATGAAACTAAAACCTGAAAATGTAAATAATACAGATTACAGAAGCATAATCATCCCAAAGAAATGGACAGTTTCTAATTTTTATGGTAGTTTCATTTTAATGGAGAGAAACAAAATATCAGCTAAAAATCCAGAAAACCCACATTACACTAAAGTTATTAGCTGATTTGCATGTCATTGAGTGAAGTAAGTATTTGATCACCAGGCAAAACACAACTTCGTACTTGGTGGAGAAACTCTTGTTGGCACAGCGATAAGGCATTTCTCGTAGCTGGTCACTAGGTTTGCACACATCTCAGGAGGGATTTTGGTCCACTCCTCTTTACACAAACTCTCTAAATCCTTTAGGTTTCTTTGCTGCTGCTGCTGCTTGGCAACTCAAAGCTCAGTGATGCCCTGGTCTCCTACTGGTCCACATCTGGGAGGAGATCCCCAGGACACCATACTCTGTCTCATTAGGAGCATGTTGTCATGATGTTGTCAGGGATGCGTACAAACATGTGGAGGCTATACAAACTACTGAGTATCATTTTGAGTTGCTACAGTGAATTTTAAATAGCCTGATGCATCATTTTTTAACTTTGATTTTCGTGGTGTCTTTGAATTTAGACCTCTGAGGTTGCATTCTATGACTATAATGGAACTAAATGTCTCTTGATTAGTACTGCCCAAAGAACAAAAAAATAACAAACAAAACACACACACACACACACACACACACACACACACACACACACACACACACACACACACACACACACACACAAAAACCACCTTGTGAGCAGTTTCATGTAGGGACCCTTTACTCTTTTGGTAAACCGCACCCACCAGCTGTATTACTCTGCAGGACAAAGTGTCTGAGGCGAGAGGCTCACAACAGTGTAACAGAATGTAAATATTTATAGTATCTCCCCTCACGTAAGCTGTAAGGTCAGCTGGATTATTGCTATTGATGAATGATGGATATAGTTAGTACAAAAAAAGCTGAACTACTCTTTTTTTCTCTGGAAAAGAGCTAAGCTCACTGTTTCCCCATTTCCCCCATATTTGTGCTAAGCTTGTGTCTAAGCGAACCATATTTGGTCATATTCAGCATACAGATGTGAACCTAGGCCCCAGTCACATAGGCCTCGAGCCCAGTTAGCAACTGCCTCCACACTGCGACAGGTTGGCAAGTGGTTGCGGGAGTTTGCTTGGCTGTAGCTAGGTGAAGATAGTTGCAAAGAAGCACTGAAAACCTCCCTGCGACTGCTTTGGTCGTTAGCTCCACCAGTTAATGACACTGTGAAAACGCAACTGCATATTGAAGGTGAGAATGTTTGGCTTCAAAGTTGGGCTTTTTAAACAGTGTTGGTTTCACTGGTAAGCAATGAAACTACACCAAAGCAACTTTTTCTGTTTCATTGCACTTTTTGCAGTTTCACTACCGCTTGGTGGTTAGTGCGTGTTAGTTGGTATCTTCCATGCAAACTCCGGATGACCACTGAAGTCTCCTAGTGACCAAAACAGTCACAAGGGGTTTTTTTTGTGCAGCACCCTCTTTGTAACAAATTTCACCCAGAGACATCCAGCAACCTCCAGCAACCAGTCACCAACCAGTTGGAGAATACACAGTATTCCCCAGCAAGCAGCCTTCTGTGTAAACCTATCACACAATTATGCACAAAATGATTTAGTTCTTAGCTAAATCCAATCTTCTTTAACAAGTTGAAAATAAAAACAGTTTAGTACTTGTACTGAACTGTAGAGGCTTAGGCTCAGTCAGCTGTCCTTACATTTGAACTTGTACTGCAGAGCAGTGGGTGGCTCTCACTGGGACATGGTTGGCATGGCAGGGAATGTGCAGCAGCTGCCTAGCCATCTGTGAAAAGTGGGAAGTGCTGTGCACCTCCAAGCCCCGGGTCTGTCAACTGTTAAAACACTAGAAGCAACAAACAGAACCAGACGGATCGGTAAGTTGGTCAAACCTGGGTGTCACAGAGGTCAAGTACCATGTGGTAGAGCTTTTGCTTCCCATTTGCTAAATTAGTTTCCATTTATTTTCACTTGGTAATAGCGGCTTTAGTGCGTGACAAGTTCATAGACAAATACTCAAATAACCACTAAGGACCTCTGTCGTGTGTCCTGGAGGCGAGGCAGTCATTGATTGTGTTTAGTGTTGGCCCTTTGACCCATACAACAATGTGACATGATGTAAACCTTTGTTGCACTTCTGGCTTTATTTAATGTGACATATTTCTGGTAAACATATACACAGCAAGACCAAGTTTATACCATTCCCTGCCTTCCAAGTAACTTCCTGACATGAAACTGATAATTATCACTTACGTGAGCACAAATTACTCTAGTTTGAGGATTCAATTCTGATAGCTTAATGAGGCATTTGTTTCTGATCAGCAGCCATGAAAATCACCACTGAGAAGCATCTCAAGTGTTTCAGCACGTAAAGTGTGAAGAGCGGCGTGAAGATCTGGTTTGTAGCGCAGTCAGTGTTTCTGACAGATCGCTGAAAAATACCCGCCCAGATCACCAGGTGAATGACTGCCCGTTCTCTGCCAGACAAGTTAGACACGCTCTTTTGCTATCTGAGTTTTAAATGGCAACTAATAGGCCTGCGCTCTGGGAGGTATTGAAGGTCCATGCTATGCTGTGTCACTCTCTGCCCTGACCTCATTGTGTTTCTAATGGTTGAGGCAGGCGTCACCAGACACTGACGCCTCGTAGGCTGTTTCCATCTTCAGAGAAGCTGTTGAAAACCATATCTATGTCTCTAGGTGGACACTGACTTAACTTTGGCATTATATTGTATGATTTCCTGTCTCTGTTTTGTCCCTGACTTTGTAAAAAAAAAAAAAAAAATGCAATTCCATTCACTTATCAGGGGCAAAAGATGCTGTCAGCAATAGTTCAATGTGTTATTTAACACTTTAAATCTAAAGTAGTGTGCAAGCTCAACTTTGTGACAAGTAAAAACTAACAGATGTATCTCTGCAACATTTCAGTTTATGAGTGTGCATAGGGTTGTGGTCATACAGTACTGTGCAGAAGTCTTGAGCCACTCCTCATTTCTTTATATTTTGCTTCCAAGGAGCCCGACTTTCTTGAGCAATAATTTTCTAGGCTCTCTGAAGATATTTCAAAGTTTCTCTTTGGACATTAGCTGCTTTTCACTTATTTTCAATCCAGTTCTTGTACCTGGCCATTTTCAGAGAAACTGTTTTTTTTGTTTGTTTGATTTTTCTATGTTTGTTAGGCCACTTAACACTAAACCATTAATCACTCAAACATGACAAGGCACCAAACTCAAAGGATGAATCAGTGTTGTCTAAACATAACGGACAACTTTGCAAATACCAAATACACAAAATCTACAAATAAAGAGATAAAAAAAAAATAGATAAATGCATTTTTGCACAAAGTGATTCCCAAAGAGCTGTTAGCCAAAAATTTGGCACATCTCAGCACAATGTGCAGTGAGCCCTTAAAAACACTTGAGGAAACTGAACAAGTGGAGGGCAAAAGAAGTAGGGGTAGGCATACAAAAACAATCTATCTGCAAAACATGAACAGTATCTGAAAATCATGTCTTTAAGAAAGAGGGGGAAAAAATCCAGCAAAGACCTGACAGAGGGCCTGAAAGCTGCATCTGGTCCTTCAGTTAATCCATCTACTGTTCACTGAAACCTCATCAGAAATGATTTCACTGGAAGGGTGACTGTCATTCTTAAGGTCAGGGAAACAAGGAGAAAATGCTACACAAAAACAGGACTAAAAAATAGAATAAATGAGAAGTGGCTCAATCCAAATTTGAAATTTTCGGTTCAAAGCATTATCAATATGCATGGAGGAGGTCAGGAAACAGAGTTAAACAGGAAATTGACTAGTTCTTACATAGTGCTTTTCTACTCCAACTGGGCACTCAAAGCGCTTTATACAACACATTTGCATTTACCGATTCACACACATTGATACAAGTAGTTTTTTGTTTTTTTTTACTTCAAAGTACTTTCTATCTAACATTCACACTCTGACGGTTGCATCAGAGAGCAACTAAGGAGCAACTTGGGAGCTTTGGGATTTCCTTCAAGAAGCCTGGAGAAGTATTACTGAAGACTACTTGAAGAATTGACAAGAAAGCTTGCCTCAGAGAGTTCAGGCTGTGTTAAAGAATAAACGTGGTCATAGCAAATATTGACTTTCAAGCTCATTAGAGTTGTACAGACTCTGTTTTTGTCTCATATACTGTATTTTCATGTGTATTTTTTCATGTTTCAATTAATTGCTGGGGCCTATTTCCCATTTTCATAGCAAAATATAAAGAAATGAGGGGTGCCTCAAGATATTTGTACAGTGTTGTCTGTCGGGTACTGTTTTCCACATGGCTGTCATAAAAATATAATCTCACAAGCGTATCCTTTATAAAACACATCCTTTCAGACTGTTATAAATCAAATTGTGGCACAGTAGCAGGTTTGGCACCACAAATCACAAAATCATTGTAGTGCTATCACAGCTTATTTGTGCGGTCACCAAGTAATATCTGTGCAAAAATTAGATAGCCACCCTACATGGTAAAAGCAAGTAATGTCCTAGCACGTCTAGGTTCATGTTTTGGCTGACTTTAATCAAGAGCCTGTAAAAGCATCCTTTTACAGGCAGATTAATGAGTCATTATGTAACTCTATGGTTTTTAAACTATACTGGCTTTGACTGGAGACATAAAAATTTTGCCCTTTTTAATCCCAGTTGAAATGATGACCCAAGATTCAATTGAGATATGTCACAAGATGTGAATCATGTACTGGATTTTTGGTTCAGTTTATCTGCAATGAACTTGTGTCATAACACAGTCTGCAAACAAAAAATCAACAAGGAAAACTCTGGAAAGCCTTCGTGTTACACGGAGGGGTTATCAATGTGGTGAAAGGCAATGAGAAAACAAAAGCATGACACCCCAATTCCTTTCAGTTCCTGCGGGAGTGCATGACTTGATGTGAAAATGAGAAGAAAGGGCAAACCAGCTGACAACAGGCTGTTTTTTTAACCCAGTTCATTTTTGCTCCAGTCTCCTTATACGTGGTGACATTTCTTCATTATGTGAACGAGTACAAACATGGAAACAGGATGAGGCTGCCACATATGAAATATTGAAAGGCACTTCTCATACAAAAATATTTTCATATTGCGTTGCTAACATTGAGCATACAAGAACCCAAGCTAAGCCAATGACTCTGAGGTGGCGACAGCATGTTGTGCAGCATTCACCTGACCAGGTGATGACAAATACTCTTCAGTGTAGATGAAAAAAAATTTTTTAAAGGAAAAAAAGTCTTTATATATGTTGTTAGCAACAACGATTAAAATGAATTAGAGGGTAGAAACAAGACCAATAAAACTACTGCAGATTTAAAGTTACATAATGAAGGAGCTGTAAGATAAACTAGACCGGCAACACAATATCATTACCATCAACAAGGAACAAGTGGTTGATTAATGTCAGAGCTAAGAGTCGCTGTGTGCTGTCAGCAGGTGATTCAAAATTGGAAACAGACCATTTAGGATATGTCAGAGTGATAAAGAGGTTGGGATAATTAGAGAAAGACAAGAAATCTGTAAATTTAAAGGAATGTTTTTTCCTATTTAGTTCCCACATGCTCACCAAATCCTAAACAGGATAAGCAGAAGAGGATGGATGGATGGATGGATGGATGGATGGAGTTTATTTAAAACAAATAAAAGCAAAATGAATTCAAACATTTCTAAAAAAAAAAATTATGTCCAAGAAGCAACAACACAAGATCCACAAGTACAAAACATAATTTCATTTTCCATATTAAAACTGAAAGAAAAAAAAATACCATAGTTAAATTAAGATACTGAGCAGGTCTAATCATTCCATGGCTGCTCCCCTCCAATCATAAACAAAGCAATGGAAAAAGTCAAAGTGTAGCATGGACCTTCAATACCTCCCAGAAAGCAGACCTATTAGTTGCCCATTAAAAGTCAAATAGCATAACAGTGTGTCAGGTCCTTTCCTTATTTAAGTCTCATTTCTTTTTTGCAGACAATTAGCAGTTATATAATCTTGGACTTTCATCATGGTTGATGATGTGTAGGAGTTTAAACCATGATTTAATTTTCCTTCTAACCTGTTGACTGTTCAAACTGCATTAAAAAAAATGAATAAATGCATCATAATCATCTATTATTAAAATGATCTAATGTTGAAAATATGTGATCCAAACTGTAAACTCTCAGCTCCTTATCCCTCAACCATCTGTGCAATGTGGCAGGGTGCATTATACTCCTGAAAGAGGGAACTGCTTCTTGGTGTTTCTGGCAATTCGTCCGTGAATGCCTTTAACATGAAGGTAATGAACGTGGTTGGCAACAAAAGTTCAGGTAAACTGTTTCTGTTAAAAGAAACAACCACACCAATGCCAGGAGCAGCAGTTGTTCCACAGAATATGACTTCCTCATTCACATGGTGCAGAAAATGAAACAACAAAAAGGCGGACTGACCAGAAAAGACCTCCTTCTTTTCCTATGGTCGAGTTCTTAAGCTAACATGGCCTATCACACACCTCTAAAGGCTTTTTATAAAATTGTTAAAGATACAAAAAAAAAGATGCATACAGTTTAATACCACATATCTCTTTATAACTGTGAGAACCCTTCATGGAAGTCACATTTGTGACTTACTGTAGCATGCAGGGAGAAATCTTTCACGCCACATGCTTTTAAACAGTTGGTGACTGATTTAATAGACCACCAGGAGCATTTATTCACACGTTTTAAGAGAGCCTTTTTCTGGAATTTAATAAATCAAGCTGGTATTCTCCTGTCCATTTTCATTGCTCCGTCGCTCGTAGATAACGCAGGTTTTCAAGATAGACGTTCTCTCACGAGTCTCTGCAGTATACACCACCTGACACAGTAAAGTCTTTGTGTACATTCTTGGCCCCTCAGCAGACTAACCATCTGTCCATTAAAGGATTACCATTGTGACAGAGTTGACAAAAGCCTGCACTCTCGTGTTGGCTATATCATACTTCATAATTCTCACAAACAGAGCTGTGAGAAGATGTAGGTGGGTAGAAAGACACAAATTCTTGTTCACAAGACTTCTTATCAGATTTCTTCCTCACCATCTTCCATAAGGTATGTTAGGACTACGTGTAGGGAAGGTGAAGCTTCAGACAGCCTCTTGTCCACCTGTCCAACTGAGACATAGCGTATGTCTGCACATGTAACACAGGATTTGAATGTTGTCAGATTTTGGGCAATTTCAATACTGCTTTGTTGCCTAAGTTGAGTTGGTGAATGTGACAAGTGAACAGACCAAAAGCAGAGAGTCTTATCTGGACTTATTTATTGGTCTCTCATGTATGATCTCATGTTGCACACACCTACACACTGACTATGTGCGGTTGAGTCCACCAGCAGGTTAAGTCCAGAAAATAGCCATGTGCTGATGTCATGCTCATTTCTCCAAAGTTAGGAGGGCCGACTGGCCCCATTACCAAAGAAGAAAATACTACAAGACAAATGGCAGCAAGCTGGCTGCACATTAAGATGAAGTGAGCGAACGGCACTTGCCAGCAGTGAAATTAGCAAAGTAAGTAAGAAGATACAGCTCAGCTTACTTCGTCTTTTCTGATATATATCCACTGAATAATGTAGCCTATCTGAGGCCAACAATAAAAGAACTCTATAGCAATTGATGTCAAACGGTGGTCCAAGTAGTCAGGCTAAATTAGTTACTGCTAATTAAAGTTGCATTTCTGTCTGATATCAGTTTCCAAAGCCTAATATTGTTACGGAGCGCTGACAAGCATCAAAGTGAAAACGCTGTGTTGCAAGCGTTGCTCAGACTGACAGAGGGGCATGTTTCTGTTTATGTCCAGAATCTGATTGTGTGAGTTAATGTGAAAAAAAAAAAAACATGGTGATATCAGTATTCATCAGCTTGTATCAGGTGTCAGCTAGCTGCTGCATAGAACTTAATTTTATCTGATGTGGCAGGACAAGATGGGAAATGTTAGCTAAAGGCTAAGGAATGCGATAGTGTGAAGGTCCTATAGTTACTGCAACAGTAACTACAGGACAGTTTGCAACAGACTGATTAAAATGCAAGCCGGTTTCAAAGCCACGTACTTGGACGTAAACTGTCTTTTTCTTTAGTCTTGACAATTAGAAGGTAACATACTGAAGAGGATAACACAAAAACTATGATGGCAGCTGTGTTGCAAGGGAGCACATGAAACTGTGGGGGAGCAAAATTAGTGAACTTCTAACAGTTTACTTTGAAAAATTATGCTGCATTTTTTAGGGGGAAGCAGTTTCTGAGAGAATTAATGCTCTGAGAGCTGGAAGTGATTGAACCAGACAAACTTCATGTAAAAAAATAACACTGAACCATGAACTATGCTCTGCAAACAACTATTTTTTCTTTCGCTTTATCTTTTTCATTGTAATTTGTAATGACATTTTATGGTAATAACATTCAGCTTGCATCCCATTGCAGTACATTTGGCTTTTTCTCAACTGGAGTTTGTTTGGTCTTCATGGAGACAGCACAGCTTTATGGAAAAGATAACGAGGCACCTGTAAGACATCCTAAAAGATGAAAAATAATCATTAAATTATCATTACATATAGTAATTAACAATCAAACAGGAGTGAATTAGCTAGATAGTTCAGGCATATCTGTTAGAACAAGAAGAGTTTGCGCACAGTGTGTAAAAAGGGGAGTAATGCAAAGTTTTCAGGACTTCATTATGAAATTTAGCAAGCTGTACCTATTGAGGCTTTTTTATAAATTCTGGATCAGTCTATAAACGCAGCTTTTATGTTGTTTTGATTTGTGCTTTCATGGTTTGTTCCTGCACCCATGCATTCCAGTCCTATGCTCTGCAGAGTTCCTGCTCTCTAAAATAGAGACAGAACAGAGGGTAACATATCTAGAGCCACATAGCACATACCCTGGGCCTAGCCAAACACTCTTCTGACCTTTGCACCAACCAAATACTGCAGCAGTAAAGGTCATATTTTGTTTGTGCACTTGGTTCCATGTGGAGTTGGTTAACACTATGATTACAAATTGAAAGCATAGTGATATAACATAAACTCAGTTGGTACAAATTTGATCGCTGTGATTTGAAGAAAATTCTGTCATACACAACAGAGACGCAAACTAAACTAGAAGACACAAATTTGTGGCAGTTCGGAGTGAGGCAGGAATGCGGGCGAGGAGTTGGAAAAGGAAACATCAGATGGGACTGGTGACATGAAGTACACAATAATATACAGAACGTCTTTAGGAATACACATATCAACTTGAACTTGAAATTGACTTTGTTATAATGATAAATTGGTGAAGCATAGAGGAAAAACAAACATGAGGTCTAAACCACAAAAGCTTTTGCAAGTGGACACAAAGCACCCATATTTCTTTTTCATTTATTTATGATTTTTTTGTCTGTTTCTATTGTTTACTGATGCTTTGTCATTCATTTTAGAGTCGTACCATGGTACCAGACCTAACTGTTGGACCACCAACAGTCTAGTTAACTTGACCGTAAGTGCCCCCTTTTTCCTGACGTTCCTATTTTTGTTTCTGTTGAGATTACAAAGAGAAAAAAAAAGAGAAAGAAAACAGTTCTTCTTCTGAGAACTGCAACATAAGATTTAATACCATACTGACAGACAGAAACCTTTTTACTTTTCCATTCACCTCGGTCTGAACTTTGTCTCATGTATCAAGGATGGGCGGAATTGAGGCGGGATAGGGATATGGCGTGCTTTGACAGGAGATGGAGGCCATGCCTGTGTAGTGCATATAGACCTGTGGATCCCAAGGGGAAAAGGAAGACTGACAGCCACCTTGCGCTAATGGCTTCCCCTTGTCACTTTTCCAATGGTCTCGCCCTGATGACATCATTGCTCCGGGCAGGCATATGTCAAAATGGGTTGTTTACGAAATCCATCAAATCCAGTGGTAGTACAGCAAAAAATAATATGTTTGGCTATTGTCGATCTTAATCAGTATCTTTTTGACAAAAGAGCAGATAACAGGACTGTTGTTCTCTCTACAGCCACGTGCTGTTGTAGTCGTCACGGTGCTATGAGCTACACGTTGCATGCTATCATGCTCACAGTCAAAACACTAAAGTTCACTATATTTACCATATTAATTTAGTATTTAGCAGTATACTATTAGACAAATAGCTCAAAACGCAAACACCGCCGAGGCTAACAGGAAATATGCAAACCAACCGACCACAGTGATGGCACAAGAGTCCCTGCGCCAGATTTACTAAGTGAGGCAAATTAGTGTGATGCTGCAATCACAAAAATGCAGAGATGGGAGTGGAAAGTTCTACAGGTGATCTGCTAAAAATGTGACCTCTGCTGGGGTCTGCTTGGGTCTAAGTGTCATTGGCTGGTAAGCGTGTGGGTCCACGTGGACCTCTGTGTGCCTACCTGTATTTTACAAAGCACCAACAGGCACACCAGGCAGTGGGCTATTTGGACATTATGTTTCCAGCTCTCTATGTTTGTTTCCACAACAGAGTATAATCAAGACTTGAGGGAGGCAGTATTGTAGGCCCTATGAACAACAATAATACAGTTAATACAGTGTGAGTGCAGTTTTACTTTTTTTTTTTTTTGGTTTTTATTCTGGAAGCCAGCATAGCAATTCAGATAGATGAGAGGCAGTTGAAGGAGAATCAACATGTTTTGGCCATAAGTGCGATCTCTTCTCTTAGAAATTGCTGGGAACTGTATGTGATAACTTAAAACTCTTAACTGAGTCTCAGGTGGACAGCAGGATTCATCCAGAGGGGATCACAAAGTGTTTATCCATACAAACCTGAAATCTGTGTAACAACTGACTGCTGCGATGTGTCGAAGATCCCATCCTGTCAGATCAGTGTCATCCGTGTGTTGATAAATGAAAGAAGATATTGTCACTGTGCCACATGTGTAAATGCATGCATCACTCTTGGTTTACTGCAGGCAGTGTGAGACTATATGTATTTATTACAGTCAATATTACATATTGTAAAATTCAAACATACTAACACAGTCCTATTCATTTCTGCATTTTGACAGATATTTCAAGGCTTCAGTCTGTGCTAATTCTGGCAGCAGCTCCTCCTCCTCAGTCCAAATAAATGAACTCTCCTAGTGGCTTTGATTACAGCCACAGCAGGCGCAAAATAAGATGTGCTTTTTTTTTTGGCATTGATTTAGCACAATTTGGAATAAAGTGCATGTCACTAAACTAATAAATCGTGCTTGTGTGATTCATCCAAATATTCTCCTTTTGCACTCTGCAGTGAGGCCAGTAGCAAAAATGCCTGTGTCCACGCCTTTCAGTTGTGAAATTGACACTGCACCGCTTTAGTGAATCCTGAAAATAACTTTTTAACACCTAAAGAAGTGCAGACCCCTTAATGTGATTCCAATTCAACCTGAGTCGTTTTATTAATAACTAAACAATAAGACAAAACAAACAAAAAAATAAAATGAAAATCAGAGGATTGCAACTTTTGACAATTTACTGTCTGAGTGCTGTACACATCTGTCTCATATTTAATGGCAGTCAAACCGATTGTGTTGAAAAAGCCACATTTTGTGACATCTGCTGAGCAGATGTATATTTAACAGGAAAGTCAAAACTTTTGAGCTCAACAATGAGGTTCCTGAAGTAAAAATATCATTCATATTCTCTGTAGGGATTTTGATTATGAGCCACAATGTTTTAGCTATCCAAAGCAGACTCACTACAAGCTCTGACACTGTGAAACAATGGCATGTGCTCCCGTGGAAACCACAAGTCTGTATGATATCAACGTTGTTTTAACAAAAATGTGTTTTATTGGTAATGTTGCGGCAAAGAACTACTCTAACCACAACCCTACACTGAAGCGTCTCTGATTGGTGGAGCTCACTGTCACCATGGAAAATTTTAAAACCCACAAACCTCACAGCATGAAACTTCAAAACTGTCAGAGGAGTGATTATAGTCAGCAAGAAGCCATATCAATAACTAGACTAAACTTTACTACACACACACACACAATACAAACTATAAAACATATTCACTGCTATTATTAACCATATAACCACTACAATAACCAAAATAATTAAATGCAAAAAGATTGGAAGTTAATCACTGTGCAATCTGCGATTTGATGAGTTATGAGGAGGACGAGCTCCTTAACCATCGCGCTGTTTTGCACCTTTGCATTTTACTTCATTTTACCAATCCAATGTTTTTATGGTTGTGATCACCTCAGAGCTGGTTGGCTTCATTCAAGAACTGAAACACTGAGCATAAGGATTTCCTGAAAATGGGACCAGAGCCCTTAATAAAGTCTGTACAGAAGGCAGCAGTTAATGGCTGCTAGCATGGCTATAATGTTGAACCAAGGAATACTATATCAGAAGGCTGCTCTACATTTGCATTTGAGGTTGGTCTGCAACCTCAAATGCAACCTTTGATTTCTTAATCCTTTGTCTCTTTAACAAAAACCATTGGAGGTCGATCCCCATTATTATTTTCCCACAGGATTTCTGCAAGCAGACTTAAAAACACAAGCTTATTACTCCAAGACTTGCTACAAAGTAGATGAAGTGCCTACTGAGAGCACGCCACTGGTGTAACTCTCTACTCCCTGCACTTCAGTACATCCATTCAGTCTGTCACAAAACCCCAAACCACTCAAAGCACCCACAAATGCATAACTCCTTAACTATCACCTCTCGACCATCGAGCATGAAGTGATGTCATCACTTGGTGAAATGCTAACGAGGCTATTGTGTGTGAGATTAACGCTCCTTTGAGGCCCCAGCAGACCAGACTCTGGATCTTTCACACAATATCACACATTTGAACTGAGGTCAGAACAGGAGGATAATACAAGAGAATGACCCACATTTGCACTTGCAAACATGTCTCACCACTGATATGTCAGTAGTATGGAGGCTGGCACTAGTTCACCATTGCCTTGACATTTGTGTTTAAGTGTGTATTTGTGTCCCCTTCAGTCACCATCACCATGACAAACAGTTAAGCTCAGGGCCAAAAGAAATGGTTCCATCAGCGCTAGGCTGGGTTATACAACCATTTCATCACATTCAAATTGAGCTGAAACTATTCAGGCATTTCTGAATGAGTTGCTTAGGTTTGTCTTTGGAGTCAAACGGAACGCCTGTGCCTTTTATATCCAGTGACAACTCCTTTTATAACCCACATTCAGGGGGTTTTCTAGCCAGGCATAAAAGATCAAAGACCCAAACAACTTCATAGTGAACCAAGATGCCACTGAGTCAAAATATTTTTACTATGAATTCTGAATTAATAATGAGTTTCCATCATCTAAAAAAACAACCTTTATTCAAAGTAATCAGTTTGGTTACAGAGTTACTTCATCCAAAAGACAAAACTAACATTTATCTGCTGTATTTTTGCATTAACCTAGTTATTAACATGTTTAAATTAGTTATACCATCTATAACAGTTATTATCTTAAATGATTAGTATCAAGGAAAAGTTAAGTAAAAAGAATTAAGTAACTTTGTCATTGTAAGCCCAAATATACACTACAGAATATAAAGTTAACAGTCACCATGCTGCTTTAGCCACAGCTGTAAAAGAACTAAAATAGCAATTTAGTTGGAAAATAGAAAGTTATTAAAATGTTATTCTGATGTACCCAAGTGTCTGTACAGTATCTCCTTGGACCATTGCCCATTTGTAAATCCCTGTAACGCCAACTCAAGCAGACTGCAAATGAAGCCTGTACAATGACTCACAACAGAATGTTTGCTTGAGCACTGGCTGTGCCTGGGGCAGATGACCTATAAGAAATCTGTACTGAGCTGACATCACATCCTCATTTGGCCAAGTGGTTGCCCTGAGACCAACATTTGCAGGAAACCCCGGGATGACATCTGCGTCAGCCAGTCCGTGTTTGGAGTGTTTCACATAAAAAAAAAAGGGGGGTTAGCATAGCACCATAGGTTTAGGTTTAAAACTATAAACATCTAAATATAATTTTTATATTGTTTTAATTTGATTCATGATGAAAACAGTGCTCATAAGCTGTAGTGATGTGAGGGGTATACTATGAAAGAAGTTCAACAAAACCTAAATTCCCATTCGGAGACAAAGAGCATCACGATGACGGTTATCACCGTTAAGCTGTGCTTTCTGCTTCAGGCTCTGAGCGCATTCGTATAAAAAGAGGCATTTTGTGGGTCATATGACCTATGAGTGCCCAACAATCAGTGCTGGTGTTTATTTCTAAGGTGCGGCTACACATTAGAGCTCTAACACTTTAAACTTACTGCATTTAAACATTAAATATTACTGTCCCTTAGCCTAAAAAGGAGACATGAAAATTGTTGTAGTTTGTGGGCAGATGAAAGTGATGAAAGTGTTCTAGTAGCACCAATTCCAGCAGTGTAAAAGAGACTTAGCAGCAGATTAGAATCAAGCATAATAACTTCTGTACATTTTCTGGATCACCAAATTAATACATCCACATTCTCATGACAACGCAATGCACAGTTTGCGCTTCATTCAGTGGTTTTAGTCAGGCACATATGAAACGTATTCCCCCAGCAGAGAATCTATAATACACTAAAAAACATGCAGTAAATGAAAGAAATCAGTAAAAATGTGGTATTTTCAATAGATTTCAAATTAAAACTCAGACTAGGTTATTTGATCAGGATAAGTCACCATGGTGATTTAGCCAGGTAAAAAGAGAGCCACTTTGGTAACACTGAAAACTCGTTAATCTCAACACAGCTCGCTAAGCCATTAATCTTGATTCATAGTACACCTTTCTGGCTAGCAATCCTATGCAAGCTAATGTTACCTTACTTCCACGGTCGACGTTGTCCAAGGATATCATCCAAATGTTGGTAAATTGGTACAATAGCTTCTGCCTTTGCCGATGCTCCACTTCTCTACCAAATCTGAGTAAACTAAGCCCGGTAGATTTTGTGTAATCATGCTGACTGACTGACAAAATAATACAAAAATGGGGAAAAAAAGTATATTGAAAGCATAACTCTACTTTAGCCATACCAAAGCTTCTGCCTTGGTTAAGGAATAATGGTCCATAATGGTTAAGGCACTAACCACACACCAAAAAAAAGTTAAAAAAAAAAGTCAGAGATGGTGAAATTATGTCTGCTGACAAAATTAAGAAAAAGACCTTAAAGCTCACTGATATAAACACAGTTTCTCTCGTAATTGGAGAAATTTTTCTTCATGTGTATTAAGTGCACTGGACCTCAGGAAGGAATGCTGTAAACCTCTTATGTTTGATGTTCCCTTATCATATACTCAGTTTTATAATACACGTGGAAGACAGCATCAGTCAGATTGATGCTGTATTATACAAAATGTTCTCCCAAACTTTTCACAAGCAGAGGGCAAGCCAGATTCCCATGAGTATCAGCTGCCTGGAGGGCTCTCACGGCTGACACGACCTGATCTGTGCTCGTCTGTCACCAGAAAAAACAACAATCGAAAAACAGATTTTTTTTTTCTATTTTACCAAACTGGGTGTGCGTTGGATATAAATGTGGAACAGGCAAGACGGGACCCCAAAGAGTTAGTAAATAATTTTTCTCTTGTTGTTCTGCAAACTGAGTTTGTTTTCTCAATAAGTTTACATTCCAGTAAGATTTCAGATCAGATTATAGCACTCCGTTACTAACTCGTAAATATAAACAGCTTGTGTGTCTCCTTTTGTGTCTTTCCTTTTACGAGACAAGCCACTCCTGGTTGTGATATGGTATCATATGAAAATGAAGAGTTTTGTGTTGCTAAAAATGTTTTATACACTTGTTTCAATAAAAAAGCACGTGGATATGTGCTTTAATCTCATTAAGATGTTTCCTTACAGGATAAAAGGTGATTACTAAGAACAACTTTACACTGGGCTGCAGTGACCCTTCCATATAAGGCTGCAGAAACCATAATGCCCCCTAATATTAGCAGCTTAAATCTGCTAATGTTTTTTTTAGCCTTTTTAAAGGCTAAAAAAATATAGCTGTCATTGCCTTTCCTACACGAAGCATGTGGAAGTATCCATTCTGTAGCGTGAAAGGAATACCACACCATAATTCCTATATTTGTTTAGGTGTTTTTATGTATAGCTGTTCATTGAAGTCATATGCAGTTTTAATTTGCAAGCTCCAGTTTTTAACCATTATCTCCTCCTCAGTTTCCTTTGGACGCAGCAACTGGCGCCTCACTTTTAGGACACCAGCAAAGTACGTCAACCTAAGAAAAGCATTCCAAGAGCAAACATGCTTTGTGTCTTGGCCAGTCTGGGTTATTCAGAGGGTTTGTTATCTTGGGTCTCCTTCATGCATTCATTCACACCACCCCTCTGCTCCCACACACAAGGCCCAGCTTTTTGCAGCCCTCTGATATCACTGGATACACAAGATGTCAAACCCACACAGGATTATGTAGAATTCTATAACATGTACTGTAAGTATGCATAAGCAGAAGAACACACATAAACATGTGCTTGGTACCGTTTTTGCACATACATCACACACAAATAGAAGACCAGACATGCTTTAGCACGTACACAAATTTGGATGTTTTGAACTGAAGAGGAATGTTGAAATTCAGCCAGAAATCAGGCAACTATGTCTCCCGGAATCAGATTTTAATAGGCTGTCCGTAACAAGGACTTGACCTTTGACCCAGGGCCTTTAAGGGCTGTGTTTCCTCACTCTGCTCCTTGCTCTGGCTTAATGATAAAGAGGCATTCCATCTTTTCCCCTGCTCATTCTTGGATTTCACTTTTGTTTTCATGAAAACACAACACTGGAGGGCATGTGATATGGCCATACTGTATGTACACTCATGCAATCAAGATACCAAGCAAAATGACAGCTAAAGAGCCGTATTCTTGAGTCAAACAAACATTTTCTTTTTAAAAAATATAGGGTTATAGTTCTTTACTGTTTAATAATTCTTTACTGTTAAAGGTTCCGCAGACAAGGCCTCCCATATCTCCCATAATTGCGAGTTTCTGAGCTGAAACATTGCTTCAGGCAAACGTGAACGATCTTCCAGTTTTCACTAACATAGATATAGTGTTTACAATTCATGAAAACTAGCAGGTTATTGAGGTTCCACCAGCTGCCAGTGTCAGTATTTTAAAAAAGACAAATAAACGCATGTGTATTCTTGTGATCTCATTGTCTTTAAAATGGGGATAGTCAGTTGCTTTCTTCAAGGCAACTTTGGGGCATCAAGATGGCAATAAAATGGCAATCAGATGGAATCAGTTTGCCATCAGTTTGTGATTGAATGGGGTGAAGTTAGCAATTACATCTAATCAAACCTAAATCAAACCTAATCTGTTTGTGATAATATGGTGCTTAAATGTGATAAATCTGTGTCTGCATTTATAAATTAGGTGGTGATTATTTGAAAAGCTTCACCAATCTGTCTGAGACTCTGTACTAGTCAGACGGCCATCGTCGCAACTGGACAGGCTGCCCATCGGCTGACCTGTGGAATCCTTTTAAAGCAAAAAAAGTGGTCACATAGAGCTTGAGGATGTACACGACCAATGACAGCAATTACCTGCAATTAGCTAAACGATGGTATGCCAGGCATGTTTGGTGTTGGAGTGTCCTCTATTGTGTTTTTTTTTTTTTACTTTACTTCAGCAAGAAAACTAAAGTTAACAAAGCATGCTTAAATACCTTGTGGCGACTCAGGGGGGTGTGGTGGGTTGTCCATTAGCCACTAACCTGGTTTGCAGTTTAACCCTTGGCTACTCCCATTCAGGTGCTGAAGCACGGTGCATTTTCTCCTGAAATAGGTGCTTAAAAGAAAAAAGAATAAAAGACCAGGAAAACATTGTTTCTAAAAAAGATCTTGCTTATGTTAACTATGGGTTTGTGCTGTCAAGAGAGAAACAAAGGTGACAGGTTGGTAGCACCTGGTATTAGCTGAGTAAGGAGAAAAGAGCAGATAAATTAAATGCGTGCGTTCAAACGAGAGAGCAGGTCAACCACATGAGCCTGCCTGAAAACTGATCCTCACAGCCTAAGCATGTCCTCTGTGCTGGGGTCTCTTCTGCCAGGATCTCTCTCACACACACACACACGCACAGACACACACGTCCATGCACAGAGTCACATTCCTCTGCAGGCTCTACAAGGGGCAGGCGCAGAGTGTGCTGGAAGCTTGGAACTGCTCTTCAGGGTGAGCGTCTCCCTCTCTCTCTCTCTCTCTCTCTCTCTCTTTTCCCCCCGGTTGTTAAGTCAGCGAGCAGAGGAGGAAAGGAAGGCAGAGAGACCAGGGGAGGTCTGACGACACTATCCCAGCATACCCAGCACCTACTTTAAATGTACACTCTGATAAATGCAAGCAGGCTTTGATTTCCTGGAGGAACATCAAGAAATATAACCAAGCTGTCACACTGCAAGCCATGTGTGCAACTTTTCCTGCCAGGACAAAAACTTAAAGGAGGTTTGGAAATATATAGCGTGTGTATATTGTCCATGGCAAAAATCTGCATGAACTTTCATTGCTGGAGGTCCAACTTAAGGATGGATGATAAATGTTTCAGGCTAACGTTTTCTGATTCGGCCCCAAAGATAACATCTAGTAAAGCATAGAAGGAGAAGCCAAAGATACAAGAAATTTAATCACCTGCAACACCGCTTCCAGGCTGATATGATGCTGTGGCACCACTACAGCCGTCACCTGCTGTCGCTGGCGGCACTTCTGGTGATTGTGAGCTGCGGAGGAGGTGAACTACGGAGAGGGACGGACAGCAGCAGCAGTAGCAGCAATAATGAAGGAAGTAGTAGTAGTAGTAGTAGTAGTAGTAGTAGCAGCAGCAGCAGCAGCAGTAGACGTTTTCATAAGATCCAGCATGGCCAGTGCACCTACACCTTCATCCTACCTGAGGGAGAGGGAGCTGGAGGTGGCTCCTGCAGGGAGGCGAAAGCCAGTAGCTCGCAGTACAACGCCAACTCTCTCCAGAGAGACGCTCCGCCACCTGAGCCAGACTTTCCCAGCCAGAAGATCCAGCAGCTCGAGCACATTATGGAGAATTATACCCAGTGGCTACAGAAGGTAAGGGGGAATTTTATATGGAAAACCAGGTGTTAGATTTATTTATTTTAACATGAGCTTGTCTTAATGGTGGGCTGAGATAAGAATGCAGGGGAATGTTCCCGTTTTAATTGGAACCACGCTGAAAATCCTAGAATTGCATCTGCATGAGAGTGAAGCCGTTTCTTTTGAAGTGGCCACGCTGCTGTGTGTTTGTTGAGATATTTGTGTCTGCTTGGGTGTGTGGTCTCCGCGGAGCGTCTGTTTGTAGCTTCACCAGATACCTTGTTTTGGTTTGTGGATAAGACTGTCAGACTAAAACCATGCAGTGTTTGCTGTTTTCTTGTAGTCGACACGTAGTTTGTCAAAGTGTTTGTCAGTAGGAGAGTTTATGTGCTTTGGAAGTGGAGCTTTTTTCTTTTTTTTTTTTTTTTTTTTTTTTAACCGCCCCCGGGTGATACTGTGTGGCCAATTTCAAAATAAAATTCCAGAGAGATGGTATTACCACACAAAAACATTGACAACATCAATAGAAAAGAAGACAAAAATGTTAGAATGCACTGCTGTCAACTGGATGACTTACACCTCATGACTCCTTTAGCTGTTGAGAAAGCAGCTTGGTCTCATAGTGGCACTAATCTTCTTTGCTCCTGAGTTGACTTTTATTAGTTGGGGAAAAATATGTGTTTTTAATAAGACACAAAAGAGGATTAAGTGGGATATTTTGTTGTGGAGCTGTGTGCATGGACTGAACTTTTTGTTTCTGGATGTCACACAGCTGTCTGGTTTTCACCCACAGACATCCTGTCTAACACATCTCCCGTTTTCCTACTTTCTAAGTACTTTTCGCTGAGCAGATTGCACAATTCCACAGACGTCCTGTTGAGTTGCATAGATCGTTGGTCATACAGCAAAGGTAGCTATATGTCAGTCACCCTCTGCTCTCCAGTGGGCCGTCTCTTTAATGGCAGGAAGTCAGAGGAAGCCCCAAGAGACTCAGAGAGGAGGAAAAGACAGGGAAAGAGAATGCACTCTTTATTTTTCTTCAAGTGTGAGTTTAGCTTGAAAATCCAGATTCATTTAAAATAAGTTCATATGAAAAAGTTTATTGAACTGATGCACTGGGTGAAAAACTTCTAATCAAATCTTTTTTTAAAAAAATGAAGATCCGCTGGGTTGCTATGTTCAAATATGGTTCTTGTGTGATGTTAATAAGATGCGAATTCTGAAGCCATATCTGATATGACTTGGCAGGCACCCTGTTTTTCAGGCTTTGAGACTTTGTGTCTCCAAAAAGACCAAGACCATCTCTCTGAAATGAATACACGAATCAAACAAACAAACTTCCAAATTTGGCATCACAGGCTCTCCCACTCCTCGACTTTCCATGGTGTTTTTGCTCCCAAATAAGATTAGCATGCCCGATCTGTGATTAACTCCTGAAGGCTAATGGCTTATTTTAATATCCACAAAGCATGTCAGTGTAACACACATGCACACAGTGTTAACAACTGTTGGATTACAGTGTAAAGGGGGATTTATCAACCTGAATTTCATCGATTAATCTGCTCGTATGCGATGAGCGTGTCCTCAAACTGTCTGAGCTTACGCTGCGTCTGCTTTTCATTTTCTCACAGAAAGTCAATTTTCACTCCTCAGGTTGGAGGAAATAGTCATTTCTCATCAATTAACCAGGCGGTGGCTGGAGTCTGCTACAGCGAGATGTTGACTGAGTTTGTAATTAGGGGGGTAGTGTTGGGGGCTACGCCGCCCTCCAGCAATTTCAGAGTATCTTACAAAAACCACAGAACACTGAGAAATGTGTCTGAATCCAACTTACGTATAATGCTACAGTACACTATGTTGTGCTGCGAATTTTACAAGGCCGTGGGAAAGGAAGAAATATGAGAAAATGGTGATTTTTGTTTGTTTTTGATTTTTATTTATTTATTTATTTATTTATTTGCCAGTTTGAATCAAATGTCTGAAAACCTTCGAGTGTTTCTGTCTGCCTCTCAAGTACCAAGAAAGGCCACAGGTGAAATAATACCGGCTTTATCTTTGCTCAGTGAGCCTCATCCGATAGTACAAGGGACCCTATGAAAACACAACAGCAGCATTCGTGCACTGAAGGTTTGACTAATGGGACTTCTAGAATAACTTTCTCCTCAGATGTAAGCATGGGAGCCCCAACTGCTGCTGTTGTGCTTCTTTCCTGACACCTAGTAGTTTGTCTTGCAGGACCTAAAACTATTTTATCATAAATTTTTTGTTATATGCTCTGAATGTGTACTGATAGTGTAAATTAAAAAAAAAAAATAAGCAGGTAGATCAGAAATAAAAATGAATTGCCTCTTGGTGATTTCATGAGGGAAGTTTAAATGCACAGTGGTAATTCAGACTAATTACACTCTATTGGGGGGTGGGGGTGGGGGATACATCAGGATGCAGTTAACATTTTTCATTGGACAGAAGATTAAGTGTCCCGGTTGGTCTATCTATCTTAATCACGCCGAACTTTTTACTGCTTGTCTAAAAGAAAGCTCGCCCTGATGTCGCTCCAACCAGCCCTGATGAAAGAGACGGACAGAGAAGATTATTATAGATAGCAGCCCCGTGCCTGGGCTTTCAGTCCAGTGTGGGGGGTAGACAGTTAAGAGTGATGTAGCAAACAGCTGCTGGGGAAGTGTTTTAAGCCTGAGATCTTACCTTTGTCAACCCAGGGTAGAGTATATGGACCTTGATAACATTCCTAACCAGTCAAAGGTGGCATGTGTTTGCTCAAGGATTACTTCTTTTCCTGCCCGCAAGGTGAAGAGCCACGGGTGAGCTTTCTGACCAGAACTTAACAGAATTAGAGATTGGAACAGGAACACACACACATATATATACATACATAATAATTTGTTCGAGTTGTTTAGTTGACTATAAAAAATGCCAAAAGTAACACAGCTTGACAGACATAAAATTGTATTTTTGACCCAACAAGGTGATTGCCAAAGAGCTAGAGGACAAAAGAAGAAGTGGTAGACATAAAAAAAAAGAGAGAACCACCTACAACAGATGAAAAGTATCTGACAGTCATGTCCTTAAGAACTAGGAAAATAATCCAGCAAAGACCTGACACAGGGCCTGATAGATTCATCTGGTCTTTCAGTTGATCCATATACTGTAAAACATGATGTAACCTCTAATAGAATAGAAATGGAAATGGTAACATCAAAAATCTCACAGGATTCAATTCCTGTAATGCACTTGTTGCTGCAGCCCACTAATCTGTTGCAAACCCGTCAATCTGAACAAAATGCTAATGCTAAAATACATACTATACAACAGGGAGGTACAGAATAGGTTTTCTCTAGTTTTCTCCAATTCTTGAACACTGGCATTTATGCTAGAGTCAGTGTCACTACTAGTAGCATGAGGCTACTACTGCTACTACTGGACGTTACAGAGGTTGTACAGGTAGTCCAACTCCTCCAGGATGGCTCATATGTGCCGTTGCCAGAAGGTTTGCTGTGTCTCCTAGCACAGTCTCAATAGCATGGAGGAGACAGACAGTTACTCTAGGAGAGCTACACAGGGCCCTAGAAGGTCCTTAACCCATCAGCAAAACCAGTATCTGTTTTTTATGCAAGGAGGACCAGGATGAGCACTCCCAGAGCCCTACAAAATAACCCCCAGCAGGCCACTGGTGTGAATGTCTCTGACCAAACAATCAGAAACAGATTTCATGAGGACGGCCTGAGAGCCTGACATCTTCTAGTGTGCCCCGTGCTCACTGCCCGGCACCCTGGAGCCCAATTGGCATTTACCATAGAATACCAGAATTGGCAGATCCAACATTGGCACCCTGTGCTTTTCACAGATGAGAGCAGGTTCACCCTGAGCACATGTGACAGATGTGAAAGGGTCTGGTGAAGCTATGGAGAACATTAATACTGCCTGTAGCATCGTTCAGCAGGACCGGTTTGATAGTGGGCCAGTGATGGTCTGTGAAGGCATACCCATGGATGGATGCACAGGCTAGGCAACCACACCCTGACTGCCATTAGGCATTGGGATAAAATACCCTTGCCTTTGGGTTCTTAGAGGACAGCATGCAAGCACATTTGCATCGGTTGCATATCCCTTTGTGTAGACTCCTACCTACAAACGGACACAAATGCAGTACCATAAAACAAGCGTTTGATACAAGTGACTTCACTTTTCACACTTAGTACCATAGTACCACCCAAGATGTGTAAGTAAACTTTATTATCACTCAGTGGAGTTTTCCCCAAAAAGAGGCAACAGTAAGTTAAAAATGATGTGGATCCCACACCACATGCTGAAAATATACCTTCTACGCCTTTAATGTTTCAGGGATAGTAAATTCTTTTGGCACAGACGGGTAATTGGTGAGCCAAATTTCAAATCTGCGCTCTGGAGTAGACCTTCTCATTTCCCTCCTGGTGGAAACTGCAGAAATTTATATGCCAAACTAAGCCGTTGAATGTAGGGAGGTGGGAAAAAAAAAAAACTATCCTGGGTGTCATATTCCTGTGAAATTCCTATCTTTCTGTCTTGTGATGAACACGACTGTGGATAAACAGTGCTTTAAAGGATATACCAACATGTGGGCAGCAGCATGTTTCCCTTCCATATTGGGAGCTCATTTGAGAAAGAGTGAATATGTTTCTCTACTTAATGCTGTCAGAGGGCCACACAGCGTGCCTGTGGATCCAAAGGGAAACCTATCTATTTTAGTGGTGACTTCCTCTGTAAGAGTTTATTTTCACTCATAATGTTTTCCAAAACTAACAATTGGATGGTACATAAAGACTTGGATATGCTCAAAGGAATAAAAAAACCTTGTCCTTCTGGACCTCTAAACTTGTAAAAAGGAAACCATAGAAATTATAGAAGGACACTAAAATAACAGCTTCCAGAAGGGTTTTCTTGGTTGCGCTTGTGCTGTTACTGTAAGTGAAAAGGAAAGAGAACGTTCTGCTTCTGCATGTCATGGGAGCAAGGAAAAACATTAAAACAATGCCACAGTGTTTCCACATGGACATGAAAATGGGGTCCAACATTGTTAATGTTTCTGAGTTTTAAGTAAAGGGGGCATTTAGCAGTTTTGTCATGCTCAATAAGCCATACCGCTTTGTTTTCAGACTCGCCTTTTTTTTCCAGAGGTCGTATTTCAATTAACTGGTGGCCCCAAACATGATGGCAGCTTTGATACTGGGCAGGCAGGTATCGTACACCTATGTCTCTTTAAAGTCAAATGAATGAAGCAGTACGGTTCTAGGTAGTGTGACAGGCCATCTTGAATTTGTCTAGTTTCCTTTAGTGCTGCGATACAAAGTAACCATTTGGTTTCTTTTTCCATCATTCATTTGACTGAATTACTCTCAGGTGGGTACTTTATTGAAGATTTATTTTGTTTTAATTACAAGGTTATACATTTGGCTAAATGCATGCAGGATTTATGACATCCCTACTGAAAACATTGTAGCTATAGCTTGTAGCTTGGCACCCGCTGATGCATCTGTAAAATAAATTGAGAGTTTCCTCTTATAGGCTCATGTTTCCGTGTGCGCTCACTCTACTAATGGTGCTAATTTTTCTTCATTTGGTTGTTGGAGGTATTATGAATGTAGCTGCTCATGTGATTTAGGCCACTTGCATGCAGTGAAACAAGTTACACACATGGAAAACCGTATTATTACTTTTAATCATCGTTCATAAAAAGTTGGAGGTCATTTGAAGTCTAGCCCCAGGCCATCTGATTAATGCGAGGCCTGTATTCGCGTTCCTTTTAGCTCTTATGGTCAATCGATTGATCTGAAGGTCAAAGTGGTAATGCTTTATAGAGCTATTTAAAACTATGTTTTTACAGCCATTGTTTTTATTGACAACATATAAGCATATAGGGAATGATATATATGGGAATTCTAAATATACTACATATGTTACTTTAAACCTCTGACCTCTTCTTTAAGGTCAAATAAGGTCAAACTTTCATAAAATGTCTTTTACCTTTAAAACAATGCTTAAAATTCCACTGTCCTTTTTGTACTGGCAGCATTTAGGAAATAATACCAGTATATGGGGATTCTGAATATAACATTATAGTTTGCACTTTTAAGTTTCACATCTGCCTTTCTTTCAAGTTGACCCCAAAATGCATTCAGAGAAGGAGAATGAGTTGCCTAGTTAGTTAAAAATATTCAGCAGTATAATATTATATTATAAGCTCAAGTTATTCATGTCCAATTTTTTTACAAATCAATATTAATTATCCATCACCTACTCCTACATGATGTTTGTGGAATCAAAGTAAACATCCCTCATGCTACCGTCATCTGACTTTTACTGTACTGCAAACTTCTGTTTAAAAAGAACAAAGAAATCAAAAGGAATATACTGTGTATATATATATATATATATATATATATATATATATATATATATATATATATACACACACACACAAAATGCAATACTATTCCCTTAAACGTAAGTACTGCCGAGAGAGTGAGCTGTCTTGGCGGAGGTTTGGGCTCCTTCTTGTTTGTACTGAAATACCGATGTTAGCAGCTTTAAGGTAAGTGTAGATGTATGCGTTTTAAAGTTTTATTCTATTATGACATTTAAATATTTTCTTATAAATTTGCTGAAACAACAAAGCAAATATTTTTTTTCTCCCCAAAAGAACGAGCATACATAATATTATTCTGGGCAGACGAGTGAAAGCCATTAGTACTCAGAGTGGAAGCTGTCGTCAGAAGAGTTGCCAAAAGCAAAAAGGTTCTTGTCTGTATCTTTGCCACTGCTAAGGTTGAGTGATTATGAGCCAAATGTGAGATAATAAGCAGCTTAGATAGAGTGGAACATTAGACATTATAGTCGATTAAAGTGCACAGTTAGTAATGTAATGTGGTGTTATTTTAGCCTGCAGCAAATCATGACTGTGTTTAAACGTACTTCAGTCGAAGAACTGGCTGTTATCATTGTTGTATTTTTGTTTTATAATGACTCTTGATAAACAGAGCATGATAATATTACTCACCCATATCTAGTATTTATTTTCCTCCAGACTTAAGTTCATATAGGTCATATGGTGTAAATCAAGGCTTGATTAAGGTCAAAGGAACTGATACGGCATTAAAAACAAAGCTCTGTTTGGATATTTGATATTAAGGCTCCTTACAATGAATATCGCAGGACGTCTTATTCAGTTTGGATTTGCAGTAATCTGTCATACTTTTTTTGTTCTTTCTTTCTTTTCTTTTCTTTTTTCCACAGCTGCTTTACTTCCAGGAAAAGATAACTGATAAAATATCCATTTCTTGTGTTGCTGATTCTGGCAACGTGCCGGCGAATGAAAAATGAGGATACACTATGAATTTGAATGCTCTCGCTACATGCTCCAGTTTATGTTCATCCAATTTGAAAGTTCACTCTAAGTTGTGTTGTTTGATCCCCGTTTATGATAATTTTTTATTCCCATAGATATTTCAGGGAAGTCTGTGAAGTGGAAGAAAGATTCCTGAATCCGCCTCAGAATGCTGCCTTTGAGGCCTGCTCTCCCTCCAGTGTCTCTTCGACTCTCCCTGACAGATGTTGCCTTCTGAGTGGGTGCCTTTGTTTGTCATCGCTGGGGAGCCTTCCAGAGGTTCCAGAGGGCAGCCCCATTTCACCTTACTTGGAGTCAGCCTCGCAGATTATGTGTTTCTCTGACTATGAATTGAAGAGAATCACAATCAGATGTTCAAATATAAGGAGAAAGGGCTGTAGTGAAGCCAAGTTGCGGAATACCGTTGACAGGAAGCATGTAATGGTGAAAAGAAGAAAGAAGACGATTGGGACAGACTGGAAAATAGTAGAAAGAGGATAAACAGCTTCATTCCCTCGCAGTGTGGCCTAGACAGATCTTCAAATGAGTAATGGTTGTCTCCATTGTTTTTGTTGCGTACTTGTGGTGGCAGGATGTGAGCCACTTGTTCTTAAGGCCTTCGTGTCACATCTGAGCATTACTTCACTTATTTATTTAATCGTTTATTGTCGTGCGCACGAGGGAGCGGAGCTGGCCGGTGGCTGTTGAGCAATGTATTGAATTACATCTTCAGACGCGCACATCCTGATGGAATTCAGTCTGGAGCAATTCAGAAGGGCAGGCTGTTTATAGCCTGCCTCTGTTTTCTTTGGGCGCTTTGGGCACATGAGTGAGTTGGGTCTCGGTTTATCGCTTTAAGTGCTGCGATTGGTGTGACACTTTATTCAGCCTGCTCGCGTCAATACACACACAGACACACACGCCCACACACAAACGAAACAATATAGACGCACACACACATTTGCACCCACAAATCTTAATATTTGTTTTGAAAGCAAAGACACTCGTAACCCTGTACAGAGTTGTGTTTGCCTTAGCGGGGACCTGAGCCAGACTTCTCATATTTCACAGAATACCACAGCTGGAGTTGGCACACTCACTGTAGACGTGTAGAGGAAAGTCAGTAAAGCGGGTTGCCCTGTGACATTTCTTATGTTCCCCGCTGTTAAACAATAACACTCTCAAAACATTGTACAGTGCAACTCAAAAGTCCTCATAAAATCGTTTTGACTCTCTCGGCCGTTTCAACATGTTTCTTTTCTTTGGTCGTTTCAGCTGTTTGCACTTTCAGTCACAGAGCTGTTTATTAGTTGATAAGGACCACCTGCTGCACACCAAAATTATACAATTCCAGGGCCTAAGATGGGTAAGTTTTCAAAAAAAATTTTCAATTCAAAATAAGCATACTTCGACCAAGTATTAAATCAAGTCTGGTAAAATGAGGCTCTAACAAATCATTTCTTGTACAGGGAAGCTGTATGATGGAGTTTTGAACAGCAACATTGCTTTTAGTCCAGGCTACACCTATTGCCACTATTTTTAATTACAGTCCTACCAAAAATATATTTACGTAGGGACTCTGTTTTAGATAAATTCATAAAATCACATTTGCACTTTAAATAACAAAAACTCTGTCTAGTATGCAACAAAACAAAATCTATATACAAACATGCTCATATATAATCACTTGCTAGTTGTACCTTGCTAGAACTAGGCACCTTAATTCTTCGTGGCACATTCCTGAGAGTCGCTGCAGATCTGTGAGCTGCCGATATGAATCAAATCCCAAAGGTGCTCTATTAGATTGAGACCTAGTGATTGTGGAGGTCATTTGAGTAAAGTGAACTCATTGTTATGTTCCAGAAACCAGTTTGAGATGATTTGAGCTTTGTGACATGGCGCGTTTATCTGCTGGACATGGTCAGCAACAATGCACAGGTAGGCTGTGGCATTTAAATGATGCTCAGCTGGTACTGAGAAGCTCAAAATATGCCAAGAAAGTATCGCCCATGCCATTACAGCACCAGCAGCAGCCTGAACCACTGATACAAGGCAGGATGGATCCGTGGTTTCATGTTTACACCAAATTCTGACCCTACTATCTTAATATTGCGGCAGAAATAGAGACTCATCATCCAGTTCTGGTGAGCTCTTGTGATTTGTTTCTTTTTTTTTAGCTGACAGGGGTGGCACCCATTGTGGACTTCTGCTGCTTTAGCCCATCTGCTTCAAGCTTCGTTGTGTTGTGCCTTCAGAGACGTTCTTCTGCGTACTGTGGTTGTACTGAGTGTCTATTTGAGTCGCACACATCTGCTTTCTGGCAGCTTATTAATTAAAGTTCAATAACCAAGTGTCTGTGTAGGTTCTCAGGCTTCTTCTGAAGAAGCCTTCGGGATGAGAGGTGAAACATCTTCAAGAAACAAAAAGAAGTCCAGTCGCCCCCCCCCCCCCTTTTTTTTTTCAAGCTCCAGAGACAATAACCAAGTGGTTTCCACCACTTAGTGAGGCAAATGCTAACGTTAGTTGTAAAATGAGCACCTGAGTGGGTCATATCAGTAACACATAACCCCTGCACACAACACACACATCGAATCTGCTCACTTGATCCCATTGTCACGCAATTAGTTAACAACATAGCTCATTTTAAACCTGTGAGACACGTGAATGTAACAATTGTACCTTCATTTGACTTCATGACTCTGCTTGTTACTGCTACATTGTTATTTTAGTGTTAGAAGGCAAAAGAAAGGAAAAAAGAAAATGAAAAAAGTGTGTTGTATTTGGTGTTAGCCTGATGCATCAAGCTGTTGGCTCTAATGATTAGTGCAAGTGGATTCTAGCAATCAAGTGTTGTGATTAGTGGTTGAGAAAGCTTTTGCAGACATTTAGGGATGAAAAAAAAAAATGCAGTGTAGCATTTTTCTTGATGTATTTCTCCTCAGCAGTAACAGTGCAGTGACCTAACAGAAACTAGCTTAGAAATCTGTTGTTGATTGAAAAGATGGATGTGCTTGTTGGTCCGAGTTTACAATGAAAATACAAATGGTTACAAATAGTTCCCGAGGTTTATTTAAGTTGACATGTTTGCTGTGGTTCTGAGATGGAAAGGTTAATCCTCCAGAGGCCCGTGTGTGCGCGCGCGTGTGTGAATCTGCACGCGCGAGCCTACAAAACGAGTGTGTCGCGTCTGTGTCCGTTTCTGCATGTGTGTTTGTGCGTGACTTTGTTTTATCCGCACGAGCCTGTTTTTGCCTTTGTTTGGATGAGATGACCTTGAGCTTAACCGATAGTCGGAGAAGGATCCCAAAAGATGTTGCATCTCGGGGCTTGTGCAGTCACTAGGTGCAGAAACTGGAACAGAAGCTGACACATGCTGTCAAACAGCACTCACATTATGCATGTAAATGTATACACCTTAGTGATACATGATGTCTATGATGTCTCGTCTGATGGCGGGATGAAAATATAAGTTACAAGTTTACAAGGGAGAATAAAAAAACAACAAAAAAACAGGAAGGGTGATGTTACTGTTTTCCTGTAATCTACCTTGACTATGGAAATTATCATTATGTTAACCATTATACAACCAAGATTCGTGATTTTTTTTTTTAAGATTAGAAACCCGGAGTTTTCAGGCGTGTAACATGATGTTCATCAGCAGACGCAGTTTGCTTCCAAGTTGTCATTGAAGAGCAAATGTTCAAATTTCAGTTTTTCTGAGCTCTGTGGGACTTCTCACGTTGGCTTAATGGCTAAGGTTTAAAGTTCATTATGTCATCAGAAATGGCAGCTTTTTATTTTCATGATGTTATTGTTTTACAGTCCACTTAGTACCTGGAACCTTTAAGCCTTCAAAGTAATCACAAAAAAGTGGAAAAGATGTTTTGTTTTGTTGTTTGAGCCTGACCACTTCAGTTCAGTTGCACTGGTTGTGATCATTTGATCCATCCTTTGCTTTTGACTTTGTTTATACACAAATCTTGAGTGTTGCTGCCTATGAAATTCAAAAAATAAACAGAAACTGAACACAGAGAAACCCGGGGATCAGACAGGTAATGGATACAGTGTGTGCGTCTCTGAATCATCTTTGTCTCTACTTCTGTCTTATTTAGCATCCTTGCACGACAGAAAAAAGATGTCATTTGTCAAAAAAAATGAAAGTCTGACGAATTGCGCTGTCATTTAGCCGTGTCAAGAACTTTTCAAATGGATTCATACTGCAGTTTTTCTAGGAAAAGGATCAAACGCATGAGCAGCAAATGACAAAAACACACAAACATGCAAATTATCAGCAGAGGCCAAAGATCAGACTACTCATCGCTGCACATCATCGATAAGAGCAGCATCTACTTCCTTTTCAGCATATGTGGTAAAGCTCAGGTCAAACCAAAGCTGTTTCATGTGTGGATGTTAGCTGGGCTACTTCAGCCTCAATTACTTAGAAGTGCCTCGTGCAGCCATTGACAGGGCATGTTAGCAACAGTGGAAGCGTGCAAAATGACTGAAAAGTAACATAATCTGGACCCGATGCGATAGCGTCTCTGTGTCTTTGGTGCTAGAATCAAAGCAAAGCAGACATTGTAAGAAAGAAGGGGAAATGCAAACACGTGCAGATGGAGAGATATGGAGGGAGGGATGCCGAAAGAGAGAGTGTAGAACGCTGTAAGGCCGTGCTCAGCTTGCACTGTGGTGATTAACTACAGGAATGGTTTGTGAACTCTGGAGTCTATGCTTAATAGGATGTTAGGATGAAGGCTAAACGCAAATATGACATTGAAGGAAACAACCCTTGTCATTAAATGCCCATTCATTTTGATTTAAAAAGACACCCAGCTTGGTAGATAGTGGGGCTGGCACACAAACTGGAACTGCTTTTCCCAGAAGTTCTGCCTAGCTAGGAGGTTTAACATACAACACTGTATGCATTAAGCTTTCTGTCACAGCTGAAATTAAAGCAAAACATGCCCCTTTTCATATATTTCTGCAACTTTTTTTGGCAGAGGACTCTCCTGCTGGGATGTTTTGAGGGTATACTGGAATGCTATCTCAAATATTTGGACGTAATAGCCTCCTCCGTGGGATGGTGGGTTTGCTATCCCTGTGTGCTTAAGTAAAGGGGCAGACTGACATGGCCTGCAGCATAGAGACAAAAAAAAGACAAGAAAAGGGTACATTCCTGTCCAGATGTGTCCCTAAGGAAAGCTTCTCATGTTGGATGACTAAGCAAGCCAAGACTGTCCCTTTGCTGGTGCTCACTGTTGAAGCCATCTGGATGAATGGTAGCAGGTCCAACTTTGTTTGCTTGTTTGGTTTTCATTATGCATTCCCATGTCTTGGATGACTGCAAGTACTTCCTCTCCCATAAGGCTAGATAAGCAAAATTAATTGAAGTAATTTTTGGACCAATTTTGACATTAAAGAGCGCCATTGTAACCGGAGTATTTGTGAAAATATACATTTATATGCACGCTTTCCTTCACTGTATTTGTTTACGCTTGTCATTGAAAGAAACCACGTGATGTCTCTAATAGCGGCTGTTGCATGTGCTTGATTTTGGAGTCATGCATTACATACAATACAGTATTGTGCAGAAGTATTGAGCCACCCCTCTTTTTTTTTTTAAATATATTTTGCTAGGAAAATTGGAAACAGGTGCAGTGGTTTATTGAAGCCTGTGCAAACATAAATGGAAGTACAGTATATAAGGCAAAAAAAAAAAAAAAAGGGTGATTGTACAATTATGACGAGCTTGAAGGTCAATATCTGGTATGGCCACCTTTCTTCTTCAGCACAGCCTGAACTCTCTTAGGCAGGTTTTCTCAGGAATAGTTCTCCAGGCTTCTTGAAGGGCATTCAAAGCTCTTCTTTGGATGTTGGTGGCCTTTTGTTCCATTTTCTTTCAAGATGATCCAACACTACTTCACTAATATTGAAATCCAGGCTCTGAGGAGGCCAGTCCGGTTCTTTTGTTTTTCTATTCAGGTATGCTTTTACTGCATTGGCATGCTTTCCAGATAGTATTGCATGGTGGATCAAATTCTGATCAAAAACTGTACCGTTCTGCATTCATAATTTCATCAATTTTGACAAGAAGCCCAACACCACTGGCTGCAATGCAGCTCTAAACCGTGACAGAGCCTCCAGTGTCTACAGATGGCTGTAGACACTCACTGTTGTACCTCTCTCTTGACTGCTTTTGCACATATTGATGATGATTTGACAATATGAACCAAAAAAGAACTGTTGTACCTTCCAACTGTACTTAATGCCCACTGCATTGTCAAAAGGGACAAGAAATAATGGTGTGTAAACTGTACAACCAGTGCCTGGAAATATGAAATTCATATAGAACATAAACATTTTACTGTGTATTAGACATATGACTAATTTTGTTAGTAATAGTAATTGTTTATTACTAGTTAATAACAGTAATAATACTAGTTACTAGTTAACAAATGTTTAAAAAGTATTAATTTTGAACCCTGTTTGTATGTGGAAAATCAGACCAGCTTAAAATATCTCAATAATAAAAGTTTGTTCCTATCTTAGATTTTATGAGGGAACCCCCCTTTCTGTGCAAGGGGATTATCTGGAGGTTTTATAGGTGGTGTAATGATAGCCTGTGATATTTTTATATGTTTCTTATCTAAGACTTTGCAGTTATTTGCGTTATATGTAGTTTTGCTGGAATTTGGGCCTAGAGAAGAGCCAAATTCTCCATGAGTAGACCAACTCTGAAAATTCATTTCCGGAATAAATTTTCCTTGTGAAAACAAGCAGCGTCTGTATGACCATATCAAAAGCAATACAAGAAAAACATTTCTGTTGGATGTTCTCACACATGCTCCAGAGTGCTCCAGAAATCAAGTTAAGGCCATCAAAATGTCCTTCTCTCTTTTTTTTTAACGCCAAAGGAACGTCTGTGCTTTTCATAAAACAATGTCAACACATTTATTTCTCACAGAAAAAGAGAGATTTCCTTTGTTTTACCTTTTTTCTGGTAGTTTATCACTGAAGGCATGTGTTGTAGACATAACACTGTCAGTTTTAGATTTAAAAAGTCCTTCCAAGTTTGACCATTCAAGTAAGAGAAAGCTTAACATAGATTACATAAAATATATGTCTCAAAAACAAACTGACAAAACAGACTGAACGCAGCAGGAACACGTGCACTTTTTGTTTTTGCACATTTAACGCCATCGAAAAAAAGTTTTAAATCTAAATTTGATCCAGCTTTGTGTTTCAAAATTGTGATTAAGTGTATCAGAAATTTACTTGAAAATCAAGGCTCATTTCAATTGAAGCATTTTAACTAGCCGCACACAGATCTCATCAGTTGTTTAAAAAAAAAAAAATCCCCACATCAAAAAGTATTACGTGCATTCTCCTTTCTGTTTTTGTGATTTATTCGAATTGTTAACGCTGAGTAATGATATGCAAAGTCTTATAGTTTAAGAATATCTGACAAAATGTGGAAAATATGATCATCAATTTGGCTTAAAAACTTGTGCGCTCTGGTTAGAAGTTCTGATTTGTTTTTCCTGAGAAACATCACCCAGCCTCGAATGCACTAGCCAGATAATCTCACTTTCTTTTATTGGCTGCCCTGTTGACAAACCATCTCGACCGTAACCCTTTGAAGGGTGAAAAATGTCGTGCCTCCGAACCTGCCAAGCAATTTGGGGTATTTCAAACTGCACATTGTAATTGGCCTAATCACTTAGAAAGAGCTGGTTTATTTCAAGTTGTGTACACGTTTCATTTCGAAATGCAAAACCACAACAAAATTAGCATCAATACTAAGCATCCTGACAGGTTGACAAACGGGAAGAAAACAAGAAAGAAAGATATGAGGGGGGGGGGGGGGCAGTGCTGGATCAGCAGGTGTTGGCAGTTACTTGGTTGTTTTTCAGATGGAAGAATTTGTGGAGTGCTGAGAAAGAGGCTGGACAACCCAATTCATTTCACACTCCTGTTTCTATCCTAAATGATCCGCCATCAGCATGTTTACTTCTTCTATTGCTTACAGAACTACACAAAGTAATGGTGTAACATTCATGAATACTTCATTCTGTGGGAATGAGCTCCTTACAGAACTGCATATACTAATGTATAAAGCTCTGTGCAGCAGGGGCACTAATAAGATTTTGTCTTCATTAAAGTACTCCGTTACGTTCCTACTGGTCCTATCCATGTTCTAATCCAGTGGTTCTGGGCGTTGTATTTTTTTTCCGGGGGGGTGGGTGGGTGGGAATTCATTATTTCTACCCTAAATGTTGCTTCTTTCTATATAGAGATTTCTCACATGGTGTCAAGTGCACATTGCTCAAGAGCTGTCTGCCATGTTGGACATTATACAACCGCTGGTTGCAAAGAAAAAACTGTGGTTGCTGGCTGTCACTAGCTGTCTGTTATTGTTGCTTTTGTCACTGCAGTTGTCGGTAGTTTGGGTGGATGATGCCAACTTTTCTGCCAACACGAACCAAGCAGCAGCAAACCTTGAGAATTTATGAGAGAATGTTTGCCTTCAGAGTCAAAGTCGTGCCTCAGCAGCCAACACATTTCAAAAGGCACAACGTTTACTTTCAGTCTCCATTTCCAGTTTGTGTTGCACTCTTCACAGTTTCGCAAACGCTCAGCTAGTAATTAGCAAGTGTTTATAGACAAGTCAACGTCTTCCATGCACGTTACCAGCAACTGCAGCAACTTGCTAGTGACCAGAGCAATTGCAAGGAGGTTTTCACCAGCTGGGAAAAATACATTTTCCATAGGGACCCATGGTTGCCAGGATGTCACTGACCAGTCTCCTGGCCTTTGTGGCTTGGGCTTTTGCAATCAATTTCACAGCAACTGCCATGAACCTCCAGCAACCACTCACCAACTGGTCAGGGAATACACATTTTTCTCTCACAACCAGTGGTTGCCAGATGGTCGTGGACCAGTCTCCATGCCTGCGTGAGGCCATATTCACTTGATCCTTACACTGTCACACCTCACAAATGACAGATCAGTTAATGCCACATGGTTAGCGGTTACATGACTGTGAAACCTAATTAGCCAGTGTGAGCCATGGAGTGACAGAATTAGTGACTCAGGTAGTGACTCACTACTACAATGCAAAGTGCAAACCACAAAAACTAACTGAAATAGAAGCTTACAGCTTTCTGCAAGTTAGAAAGTCTGATTTAAAAAGTTAATAACATTTACAGCTGCCGTAACTGAAAATGCAACCTTAAGCTATCTTTTCCAACACATGTCCATGAGTTTCACGGATAAGGATGAAACCAAGTTACAACAGTATAAGTAACTTCTTCATGCAAGTTTATCAAAGTCCTCAGAAAGTACTGAACTTTGTTAAAATCAAGGTTTTTATTTTGATAGCAAGACGGACCAAGTATGGTATTATCATTCTGTAATCATGCTGCGTCCACAGATGCTGAAACTGGTGCTCAAGAGGGGTGTATCAAATAGCTCTTTTAAAACTGGCTGGCAAAATAGTCCACTTAGACATGCAGGACCTCTGTTTGTTTCCTATTTATTTTATGTCAGTCCTTCTCACTCACATGACATCCTGTGAGAGGACAAAAAAATGTGGCAGCAATTGAGTAAATCCCTGGATGCTGGCCACTGGGGCAAAGGTCACAGAGATCAGCTACGAGTTCAGACTGAGTTGTTACTCACCTAATCTTGACAGAGTTTAAGACAGTGGTCCTAAAACTGTTTAAAGGTGGCTTTGAAAGCAAACAATCAAGTCACTAAGTAAGATGGTTTCTTCTATTTTATACAGCTGTGGAGAGCGGCAGTGCAGTAAGTCTGGGTAGAACCTTCAAAAGGTCCACTAGAGTGAATTATAGACCTGGATTTCAAAGAGGGGCATCAAATTCACCTTCCGCTGTCAGTGAACGATAAGAAGGCATAAGTGGAGCCTATTTGCTGGCTTTGGTTCTAAGGTGGCTTGTGATACATTGGGAGGTGCTGATGCGAGGGGGTGGAAGATGGTGAGTAATAGCCCCCATCCTCTTCTCCATTAAAGTGGCCTGCAATGCATCCAGGCATGAGTGAAAGGGATGTATCCCAGAAGCCAGTCTGGCCCAGTAACACCATTAGAATCACCTCCCTACACACGCAAAGAGCTAGAGATAAGCAGAGATGTGAGAAAGCTCTAGTGGAAAGTGTTTTAAAAAGTCCAGGCCTGCAGTCTTCTTACATTCACGGTGTCTCTCTGCACTGCTACTGCAGCTTTTTAGAAGATCAGAAGTTATGCTAAATTAGAAACATTTGCAGTAATTTGTAACAGAGAGCATCGTCTGGAGGGATTATCCTGTTCCTGGCTCTCAAGCATTGGCAGTTCAGTTCTGCCATAAAGATGTGCAGGCTATGTATGTTGGAGGGCTGACGTGATGCACTTCCAACCTTTTTGCGTGTGATGCTCGGCATGAAAATGTGCACGCACAGTCCATTTCAATCAGTAACAGTTGCTTTTAAGGTCTCTATCCTATCATTTACATTCTAGACAGCCCAAAACAGCCTGTTTAGTGATTAGCATCCAGTTGTGCCTCATAAACTGTTTACACTGACCAGTCTGTGCATGCACAGGGTACAGGGTGCACTTAAGGCACTAAAAGATGATGATCACATAGCATCATTAGTAAAGTCACAGGCAGGCCACATGAAGTCAGACTGTGCCAAACGCACAACCATAAAACCTTAATACAGTACCTTTGTGTAAAGTGGCAGTTAGTGAATCGTAAACTTGTGTTTATGAGACTCTCACTTAAACAATCATTTTCTGAAATGAGCTTGTAGGTTTAGCCAATTCCATAAGAAATGAAGTGGTATCACACCGTTTGAAATAAATCACTACAAGACATATTCTTTTTTTAATGAAAGTGTAGTACTTCCTTGTGGCTAGTAACAAATTTGACCTAGTGACGTATTTGGCCTGAGATAACCAGTAGCTTAATGTGGCTAATATATTTGGCTAATTCTAGATGACTATTCTCTGTCACTGTTACTGTTACAAAGGGCGTAAAAGTTTAAGCAGTATGTTTCACTTGCATTTAAATTGAATGTTGCAAAACCTACAAAGTCCCTGCTTAAAGAAACAGCTTAAAGTTAACGTGGCTTTTTTAGCTTACTCTGTACACAGGCCTAGAAACCAGTCGGTGCCCATCTGGAAACCACTGATTGTGAGGGACAAATGTGTATTGGCAAGTAGTTGTGGGCAGTCTCTTTGGACTCAATTGCTAAAGCCCCATTCACACAGGCTGAGAGACTGGTCAGTGACACACACACACACGCACGGCCACAAAGGAAAAGTGTGTATTCTGCAATAAGTTGGTGAGGGGTTGTGAGAGGTTCCTGGCAGTCACTAGCATGAAATCCATTACAAAAAGTATACAGGTATACACCAAAAACCTCCTTGCACTTGCTTTGGTCACTAGCAGGTTGCAGCAGTCACCAGTAGTTTGCTTAGAAGATGTCGACTCCTCTGCAAACACACACAAACAAGTCACAAAGCAGCAGTAAAACTGTGAAAAGTGCAACACAAACTGGAAGCGGTGACTGTGCCTTTTAAAATGTGTTTGTTGCAGCAGTAAGACACAACTTTTACTTATGATCATTTTTATGGTTTGTGCGGCTCTTTTTTTAAGTTTCACCATCGTTTGGAGAGTTTGCAACTGAGTTGCCCATTGACAGCCAGCAACCTCCAGCAACTACTCACCAACTGGTCAGGGAATGCAAGTTTTTCCTAGTGACCGTTCTCCAGGCCTGCATGACTTACCACTGATAGTCCCTCCTCTTACCTTACATGGTTAACCCTGAGTGAACATTTAAAAATTGGTGATTAGCACTGAGTGAAATTTTAAGCCAAATTATCTGGTTTGAATATTGAATATTTTTGGTTAAAATTCCCTGTTGTGAGGATCACTTGTATTTTCATGTCCTGCATAAAAAAATTGCAGTGAGTTGGAATTAACTGATTCTGATTTCAGGTTAGCCAAAACAAGTAAGTTATAAAATATGCTGGAAAAATTATTTCACCAACTGGAAATCACATCTTAACAGAAAATAAATGACCGCAAACTTTGCATTTTTATTATGCACTTATTTTTTCACCGTCCCAGTCCTCCCCCTTGACTGACACAAATTTGCATTTGAGCTCTGGCAGTGGAGAAAACTATTTGCTTTTACTGCCCACAATAGTTTCTGGTGGTAGTCATTGACTGAAAAAAACACTGCATTTAACTGGAGTCGAGGTTAGAAACCATCTAAATAACGCGACACCCACATGGACCTATTTTACGCCTTCCAAAGTGCTGATTTTACATGAATGGGTGTGTTTGTGTAATCTTGTTTCTCCTGGGTACTTTCCACTTATGACCCTCACAAGGTCCAGCTGTGATTCAGCCACACTGACACAAACCATGAAGTGATCGCTGGGCTTACGTTTCTGTCAGCCTTTTGTCTCTTCAGTACCCTTTCTCTCAAGGTGACTTAGGCAGTGCCAAGTCTCTCGCTGCCCCCAGACTGTGGGCACTGCAATGCGTGCATTTCTTAAGCTTTTCAAATTTAGGATTCTAACCCACAATTGTGTGAAACCACCACACCATCCACAGAGTTCCAGATATACTAAACACCTTTTCTCAGAAACAGTCATATTCTGTGGTTCATTATCAGCCAGAATAATTCATCATTATTAGAACTTTGTAAATTCCAGACTCCCTGTTTTCTTTCCAGTTCCTGACGCCAGACCATTGGAGGTTGTATGAAAAGTGACACTTATATCAGTCTTATGTAGTTCACAGCTAGAGGAAGCCATGTTATATCTGAAATCCAGCCTGAGAAAATGTTTAATTTCACTTTTATATTGTCACCAACAGAGCATATTACATTGAAAGTCTAATTCAACTTGGCAGAGGTGCACAAATGGCTGAGAACTGGCTCTCTCTACTGAAGAGCAACAGGGATCCACCTCTGTTCTCTTTTATTATCCATCAGTCTTGGATTGATTTTTGTAGTTAATTTATTCTTTATAAAAATAAAAAAAAGTCTATTTTTTTTTATCTGCATGCAAATATTTTACTGGAAATAGCTACAGGATAAATATTACAACAACATTTAATCATGCAAAGACTGACATTTCTGTCAGCACCAATATAAACTGCATGTTTAGTATTTGCATTGTAGCATGTAGCATAACTTCTCATTGTTTGTTTCTGCCAGATTTTTAGCCAAGTACTTAGATTTTAGCCAGTTTCGCATGGGTGAATAACCTGCTGTTATTCCCACACTCTCTCTCTCTGTTCATTTGTTGTCACTCTTCTACCAAAAAAAAAAAAAAAACCCAAATAAAATGTCCTAAAATATTCTTTAAAAAGAAGCACTTAGTAGGATTATTCCTAAGTAGAACAGATTTTATCAGGCAAAAGCTTAATTAAATCCAGATCATCTACATAGTTCATCTATAAGAGAAGCTAAACTTTTATGTTGTTATTTATTTGGGTTTGGAGCACAGACTGGTTTGGAGATAAAAAGGAAAGAATTCTATCCAGACAAGCTCCAGATAATATCTGTTCATCTCTGCATCCTCAGGCTCCAGCTAACCAACTACATGTGGTGGTGGCTGCATGGACTCAGTTAATTCTTCAGTTGAGTTCCTTTTAAAATAATGTGAAATAAAAAAAAAATATGTAGGCTTTTTTCTAGATATGCTTAAAAAAAAACCCCACAGATGCTAAAGAATCTTGTATCTTGTATAAAGTATATATTTTTCTTTCACCAATGATATTCTATTTTCACTTATAGATTAATGGAGCAAATATACTGTGGTATATGTGCTACATTCTGAATGTTTGTCAATAATCATGGGTGTAAACATGTAATATGCCAGTATGTAACTTTCTTCCTTTTGGGTGTAAACCTCCTTCTTCTCTGTTTTTGCGATCACTCTCTGTAGATTGAGAACTACATCAAAGAGAGCATGAAAACAGAGATGGTTCAGCTGCAGCAGAGCGCCGTGCACAACCACACCACAGCCATGTTGGAAATGGGAACGAACCTCCTCTCTCAGACTGCTGAACAAACGCGCAAGCTCACTGACGTTGAGACTCAGGTGAGACTTCAAAAAACATCTTATCAAATGTGAGTCTCCAAATTTGAGTCATTTCTTGTACTAACACCAAGCAGATATAATCCTGTACTTCACTAACTGTCCCAGCTTTCACTAACTGTTTTCTTAAAAGGCAAACTGGCCAAAGACAATAGTGATTGTATATAAATGCCTATCAACCACTTTGATTTGTTTGGTGGAGGGATTTGAGGAGAAGGTAATGAAAAGTTGGTGCATGGGTAATTTCTACCTCGTCTGTCCAAAGGATTGAATCAGCTAACGGGTTTTCACCCAAACTGTGCTAAAGATCAAGGTCACATTTGTTGTTTTACAACCCGTGTTTTGTGATGGATCACGAACCAGATGAATGAGTATGTCACTGATATTCTGATTACTAGAGCCCTAAAAGATAACTGTTTACAAAATTACTAAAAAGATAAACACAGTAGAGATAAATATGTTTAATGTATTACCATGTGCTGCATTAGCGCCTGACAAAATGAAAACAAAGTTGGTAATTTATATGTGAATTGAATGTGCAGTGTTTTTTTTGTTTTGTTTTGTTTTTTTTGCTTTGTTTTATCTTTTTCCTTCTGAAGTGCTTTTGGTTTATCTTACAGTTTGCTACATTGTTGTTAATTTATGATTACTGGGACTAACAAAGTATAATATAATTTTTTTTGTATTCTGTATATCTGTGTATTTCTTATTGTGGCAGGTTCTGAATCAAACATCAAGGCTTGAGATCCAGCTGCTGGAAAATTCTCTTTCTACTAACAAGTTGGAGAAGCAATTAATGGTCCAGACCAATGAGATCAGCAAGCTGCATGACAAGAACAGGTAAACACACAATAAACGATACAGACTGGCAACCGAAGATAAACCAGAGGTAATGAAGATGATGTATCGATGGGCGAAAGGCCAGCCAACTCACAACACATTTCTCACTCACTGCTGCTGTTCGCTTCATGATTGCATAAACAAAATCAAAGGCTTACTACCAGCTCTCTCTGACATAGTTAGCAGATTTTCCAAAATAATATTTAGCTGTATAAACAGCGGCAATGATAAGAAGCTCGTATTCTCTTTGTGCTCAGCAGATCCCACTAAAACCCATAAAAACCTGATTTCCATGTTGGACCACTGCATATTTGTTGCAAAATCAAGCAATTAAAATATTGCTTTTGGATACATTTTCATGTCCTTTGTGGTGATTAGTCCTGTGGGATTGTCTTACATGATATAGTGTTTTGGTGCATAGGTCTCACTGTGATATCCGCAGAGACCGCTGCAATCATTTGAAAAAGAAAGATCATATTTGAAGGCGTAGTTTCTGGTGAATCAGACTCCAGTTATTCTTGAAGCTTATGGATATAGATTTCCGAGAGCAATTTTCCTAGGCTTAAGCAATTATGACATTATTCAATCTTGTACATATTTCCTTAACCAATCTTATATCTGGGGGAAAGATATGATTATGAATTAGATGTCAGCTTGTATCATCTTTGAGGCATTAGATTGTAAAGCTCAGATGCCGTAATAGCGTATTCATTTACCTCAGATGGGCCTGCAAAGTGAACAGTGAAGCACATGTTTATACTGTGTGAGGAAAACATGGCAACTAAACCTACAGACATCATTGTTTGTGTTTTAGTCAGGGAAAGTTCCTGAATTTGAGTTCCCGAATCGCCTCATGGGAGACGGTGAAGGGAGTATTGCCACATGTTGATTATAATAACTTTGGGGGTGCCTGTCACAGGAGGAGCAGCAGGAACTGAATGTCAAATATGAAGAATTTTAAATAAATGAGTTTTAATTACCTGCTCATGATGACAAAGAAACAGAAACAGATCTGCATTGCATAGCTTGTAAATCACAGGCAGCATTAAAACAAAAACTGCAAAACAACTTTGGATCTGTTTAAATCCTGTGAAATCAAATGTAATTCCAGTGGGTTTGGAAATAATAATGAAAAACTGTGCCATGTTCCATAAGAAACCTTTTTTCCCCCCTCCTTTCTCCTCAGCTTCCTGGAGCAGAAGATGTTAGAGATGGAGATGAGACACCGTGAGGCGTTAGAGGTGCTGACACAGGAGAAGGGAAGCCTCCAAGCCCTCGTGGGAAGGCAGAGCGGAGTTATCAGAGAGCTAGAAGCCCAGCTGAGCCGGGCCACAGGAAACAGCACGGCACTGCAGAGACAGCAGCAGGAGATGATGGACACCGTCCACAACCTGCTCAACCTCTGCTCTAAAGATGGAGGTGAGCTGACTGGACTAAGTCATAAATGTTTTCAGCAATTTAAAGAGTAAATATTGTCTTATACAGTAGCCATCCTTCCAAGTGTATGGTGCTAAAGAGGGAGAAGACACCAATTTTGAGAGGAAAGCCTCAGCAGCTCAAAGCTGCAAAATTGAACTCGCTGCCATGTGTAAATACAAGCTCAGAGAGACACTTGTTTAACTTTAAATTCTTACCTTTGTTTCACCCTAAAGCAAAATCAAGACCATCCAGCATTCACCGGCTTGGGAAGAAAGGTTTATATTTATGTTTTTGCAAGACTTGTCAGTCATCTGTTGGCTGCATGTAGACCGCTCTAAATGTTTTCAATCCCCACAAACGATGACCCTAACGCAAGAAGATGAGATGCCTACTGACCTTTGCCAGACCACAATGTGAGAAGCAAAGTCTGTGGATTGGCTGTCAGGTTTGACCCGTGAGGCAGCAAGGCTGTTTTGGATTCCTTACTTCCTCAGGTCAGATCTTTCTGCTACGATATCTTTGATTTGACAATCCTTGCGATATCATGTGGAAAACAGTTCTACAAAGCTTACCCCACACTGAGAGACACAGGGATGCACTCGCTGTAACGGCGAGCGCCACTCAGAGCAGCATGAAGAGAGAAACACGGTGCTTATTGTAACCCGATGTGCAGTTTAGTGGCTCTCATAAACCAGCGTGGTGCACTTTTCACAACAATCGCTTTTCACGCTTTAATTTTATAAAGTCTGTGTACACAGCTCCAGCGAGACGTTCGACACGACTCTGTCTATGAAGTAATTGGCTTATTTCATTCCTCTGGGTCCCTCCCTGTTAATATGAGACTAGGGATTTCCCTTTTGGCCCAGTGTTTGACCCGACAGCAATGCAACTTCTCTTGTTCGGTCAAACACAGTGAACTCATTTACCCCTTTCTCAGCCATTTAAACACCAAACCTATTTGATCCCAACATTTGCCCAAAATCCCTTTGGTCACAGGAGATTTGACATGAATGTCCGTGTCAGCGGGGATCGGCTGCAACCTCATTTCCATTTGTGGATTTCCACCAGAGACGCCTCGAGACCCCACAGTGCTTCTCGGCGTTTCCCATCAGACAGGAAACAACAAGGGCTTGAAAGGATGAAGGAGTCATGAGCGGATAGCTGCTGCACATGATTAACACATGCTTTGTATTTATCATGCTGCTGCCTTTTGTAATTTTAATGTTCCATGCACAAAAAGGTCACGAACTGCCTCTGTGCTTAGTCTGGATTTGTATATATTACATTTAATTACCAGAGGTCTTTTGGGACCCTTTTGGACCATATGGATCATCTGCACATTCCACATATTAAGATGTGGGCCTTGATGCAAGACTTGTAGGTCTCTGTTTTGCTGGTGTTGTAATGTAACAACATTGATTAAATTCTCTGTAAATTATACTTTTATAGACTATAATTCAGCACCATATGTGGCATTTTTAGGGTTGGTTAGGTGAGCATGGTATCCCAACCCATCCCCCAGTCCATGACTGGTGGCTGCCTTAATAAGAGGGGATAGAAAAGGAACTTGGCCACTGTTGCTCTGTGGTTGGTCCTTTCCTTTTCCAAGGGGGTGTTGAAGGTTGGGGTGGGCATGCAGGTCAGAGGTCTTCCCTTTCCTCACCCCAGCCCAGATAAGTCAAACTGTAATAGCTCCTGGGGGAAGCCCTGTCTGAAGAAGGTGAAGGAGTTGGTAGAGCTCTCCGGTCATCTGATGCACTGGCCTGGTTTTTCAGTCGCATTTAAAGCACAGAAGCAGCAGAGCTTTGTTTTTCTATGTTCACAGGAGGGCTTCAGTTTGTTTGAGAAACAAATGAGTGTTTTCATTCGAGTGAAGATTTAGCATTTTATGCCATCGAGGGGCGTCTGCTTGCGTTAATAAGCTCTCGCTTTGAAAACTGAGCCCGAGTACTTCCTTTAACGCGTGGACTCAAATCATCTTTGAGTTTGGGGAAACTGACAGACACTTAGAAAAAGGAATTTTAACACTAAATCTCCAAAAAAACAAAAAAACAAAAGCGCTTTCCCACCAGCTGTCCACTGATTGCTTTTCCTAAAACTAAAGTTTCCAGTGTGTGTTTCAGCTGTTGCTATGCAAAGTGAGGACTGGGGAGATATTTTCAGGATGACCAGATGCTGTAGTGGAGCTCTTATTTAGGTTGCAGTCGTTATCCGAACCTCATTAGAGTAGCAGTGAGCCACACATTGTTATGAACAATACCTGACCTCAGCTTTGGAACCCTGTGCTTAAAAAAAAAAAAAAAAAAAGAAAGAAATCTGGCTGCTAAATATGATTTTTGTTTTACAGTGTTCTATTATCCAACTAAATGAATAGCATTCATCATTTTTACAGCTGCTTAGTCAGAGGGTAATTATTTTAAGGTTCCATGCAAAGCCTAAAAAATGGCCTTTGCTGTGCGTAATGCCCTCAGAACGACAGCATGGTAAACCACTTCGTTAGACGCTCCAGACAAAAGTTGCTGCACGTGATTATTTTTATGCTTTACTGGCTGGTTGTAATATGTGTGCATTTATTTCCTTCCACCTGAATAACCTTTCTAAAGGTAGTGGTAACCCTGCTTCAATTTATGCAGGGGGGACTGAAATATTTCATTTGTTGTTCGCAATTGGTCTGCATAATAAGACTACAAAGACTTCAAAGACAGCAAAAATGTAACAATGCAACGTTTTTGTCTAAAACCCTGACAGCCACGTGTCAGCTACGTGCAAGAAGTTGCTTTGTGAAAAGAAAATGATTCTTTGGTGCACGGTAAAGATTTAACAACAAGGTCACTTTGCAGTCCATGAACTCTGTTTGGCACCAGAGACTTGGGTTTGTGTCCTTTTCCTCAAATGATTTAGGTTGCGGTAACACTTGGTTCAGGTTAGAGAAAGGAGAGTGGTTGTAGTTAGAGTCAGATTTTTTCGTTAACTAGAACACAGCCTTTTAAGAGCATTAACCAAGTGCTCTGAGAAGCCTAAGCATAAAAAACATATGTACACTTCCCATACAATTTATTTCTAAAACCAAATTACCTGTATATGTGTTATGTTTGATTTTTCAGGAGATATGGTTGGCATAAAACTGAGAGAACTGCCAGAATTTTTATGAAATTTAGCCAGTACAGTTTGATGATACAGTGACCCTCCTCTTATATTAACCTCAAGTCTCTGTTTGATATCTTTTTTTTTTTAAACCCTTTTACATAATTAGCTCTTATCAGTTTTATACTTAATTATATTTCTTTTCAGTCTACACTGTCCCGGGTGCCCATGCTTGAGTATTATATACAGCACCTCCCTTCTTATTTCTGTTTGAAGTCTGTTAGGATTTCTGTTATTTCTCAAGTTTGCTTATTAGAGGTCCAGCTGGGGTCTATTTGACCTTTAATAAAAATAGCATCATGTTCATCAAATTGACAAGTGCAGGATCTGGCAAGGGGAAGGCTCAGGATTGTAATACTTTGCTATGCGAGATCTAAAACAAGAACAAGTATTAATCATCACTGTATTACTGTAAATGTATTATGGGATGGAATTTCCATCATTGTGTAATGCTTTTCACACTTGATCTGCAAGCACACAAAATAAAGAAAATCACTTGCTCTTGTATGCAATCACGTTAACTCTCAGTGGCACTGAGCGCTGATTATAGTCACATGGGAGCAGTGATCTCCATGGCAGTCCATTTAGCTCCTTTACTCAACCTTCTTAGTTCAAGTATTTGGGCTCATTTGGCAAGGATCCTGATTTATGCAAACACCCAAGCCCTGCTGCTCTTTTCACATGAACCCCCTGCTGAATACGAGTCCCTGCTGAACCACAAAATATTTTTTTGTAAATAAATATTGGGACATAAATAATATTTGCAAAGCTGGGCAGCAAGCTGTTCAAGGGAGCCACTATGACGCTGGAGAGTCCAATCCCTCAGCAGATAGTCTTCTTCCACCGGGGGAGATGTCAAAGGCAATTGTGAAATAATTGTCCATGCTGTTGCAGATCGAATACCAGAAAGTTCCCCTCTGACAGTGATCTTTCAGCCTTTAAAATGTGTCCCGCTGTCTGCCAGCTTGGGATCAATTACTGCCTGACAGGGCCGTTCTTTGTTGTATTAGAGTCTGCAGAGCAAGGGTCCACTCCGTCAACCTGTCACAGCGGGGGATTCTTGTTGCTGACACTCAATACCTTGTCAAAATGCTCAGATACTACACCCAAATAAGCAGCTCGCTTCTACTCAAAAGTTCTGCATCCAGCAGATGGGGTGGGGAGGGGATCAAAGGATCACTGACACATTTCGCTTTTCCCTGACATTTTCTCTGACTCAACGATTCTAACAATGAAAACAGTGGTGTGAAATCTGAGATGAACCCCTTCTAGGAGAGGAGAAATGGAGGAACAGGGAAGAGGGGAAAAAAAGAGAGAATAGGAAGGCATTTCCACCAATATAACAAGGGCTTGGAAAGTAAATATAAACCACTTGTTATAACAGGAACTTGAAATTTATAGCTTGTAGTATTTTGTCCTTACCCCCTCGCATGGTTTCAAAATAACGCCGCCATAATTATCAACAGATGGTAATGGATGCAGCTGGTCTGTCAGAATCTGAAGCCTTCTCTCAGAGTGTGAAAACATCCATACAAGGACCACTTCTGTCTCTCGAATGAGTTAGTTGTTCTCAAAGTTGATATGGTGATTACGCTCACTGTGAGAGTTTCTATTTTTTCAATTCATGTAGATACTAAATATGACAGATTGGTCAGTTTGTTGCCAATTTGTGTTTTTGCACAAATGAGTTTTTTCCTTTTGATTATCTGAAGCTGCTCAATGAAACGGTTAAGCGTTCATTTTAATTCATGATTAGCTCGGAATAAAAACTGGAAGCATGTGGAAATAAATGCCCAAGCTCTGTCCACAGTTCTCATAAGACTTCCTCAACTTGTCACACCACCTGGAAGAATGGAAGTCGCTGCCCTCGTTCATTTTTCACATCCAGTAATCCTGTCATTTCCAAATATCTTTGTTTTCTTAAACAAATGAGAGACTGGGGAGTTTTGGAGGTTTTGAGGGTTTATTTTTCAACTTTTGAGTGGTTTTCCCCCTTTTTTTTTTCACCACCCATGCAATGGTTTTAATTGTAAAATTAAATCAGATGCAAAATAAAAGTACCAATCTTCTCATCTAACTCAGCAAATTCATGTACACAATTGCTCTCCAAAATGTTCAGCAATTCCTTTAACCGCTGTTGCAGATTTCCAGAGAACTTTCACTCTTGTTGAGGTGTGCAGAAAATAACATTTCCCTGCATTTGTCTTTGTGTTACAACATTATACAGAGAAAAACGTGTTTCACTAATAAGAATATTTCTTGTGTATCTGCAGTTGTTCCCAACAGTACAAAGGTCGCGGAAGAAGAGAAGTTCCGGGACTGTGCTGACTTGTACCAGGCTGGTTTCCATAAGAATGGAGTCTACACCATCCACATAAATTCACAGGAGACCAAAAAGGTGGGAAGCCATGATATCACGCAGCCAGCAGTTCTCTGTAATGTGAAAATATCTGTTTTCATCACCTCTCAGAAGCATTTTCATAGCGGATTTACAGGGTTTGACTTGGTTTCTTTAAATATTGGACTCAGCTTTCTCCGTATGAGCTAAAACCAACACCAGAGCCACCGTGGGATATTAGCCAATGATGAGTGCGAGTGATGAGTGCTAGCTGCTGTGGAAATATTGAAAGCTAAAAATACATTTGGCAGCTCTGAAAGTTCAGGAGTTGAGCAGGGAGGTTAGGTGTGAAACGGGACACTGCGCTGATAAGCACGGTGACAAAGGTACGAGTGTGTGGATGTGTTTCACATCTATACAACTGAATTTAATTGTGTTTATGTGTTATTGCATCTGTTACAACTAATGTAGAGAGAAACCCAGCTTTTCTCTTTGAGCAGGCCCCTGGCAGCTTGGCCATGTTCTCCCCTGACTGATGAGAGTGATGATTTCATGTGTTAGGGGCTTTGTGTGTGGATTTCTGTTCATTGTTGTTGGGCTAATCTCATTTTGAAATTTAAATTCGCCCAGCCTTTTAATGTATAATGTTACTTGAGCTGCTGTTTATTATTTCAGTCTCCACGAAGGATGAGGAAACTATGGAGGATATTTGTTAAACAGTAGGCTATCAAAGCTTCAAGCCTCTGGATGGACATCTCCCATAGAAGCATTTTGACGTCTGTTTGGCCGGGAGATGTCCTGTCAGCTTCCATGGTGTATTACTGAGAGATCCGCTAAGTTTGTTAAAACAAACCAAGTTTGAAAAGTCTGTTTTTTTGGATCTATCCATCCGTTTTCTTCCGCTTATTCAGGTCCAGAGAGGGGCTGAATTTTATCCCAGCTGTCACAGAGCGAGACGGTTGTCTTTTTACAGTATTAGTTATATAAGAATACTAGCTGCTGTGTAAATATAGCTAGCTTACCTGTCTTTAGCCTGGATTGTTCATGATTCCCACTGAGTTATTTTTTCTGCTACTTTTTACACATAAAAGTTATGAATTGAAATAAATACTGCAAAAAATTATATTTACTTTTGGCTGTGGTTGTGTGTGTGTGTGTGTGTGTGTGTGTGTGTGTGTGTGTGTGTGTGTGTGTGTGTGTGTGTGTGTGTGTGTGTGTGTGTGTGTGTTGGCATGGATGAAGAGCTACTCTTGAAGAGAAGAGTTGTGTCTGGGCTACCTCCTTAATTATACCCAGGCTGTGCTCATGTGTGTGTTCAGCTGTGTGGTCTGACTGAGGTGAGAGACCTTGTCCACTCCGCCCTGGGGTATCCTCCTCAAAACAAAGAGCAACACTGCAGATAGAGTGCCAGTACTGCATTATCAGCTTACGCACACTGAGGTCCAAGGTTAAGGGCCACATTACACCCAGGTGTCTGCTGGTATGTATCCATCCCGGACCTCCGCTTTGATTTTGCAGAAACAAGGCCCACTGATGAGGAACATCTCTCGGGAGTTGTTGAGGGATAAGGAGACGCTGATTGAGTTTGAAGAGGACATAGATATATTGGATTCCCAAAGATGATTCATCGTGAAAGCTGGGGAAAGGAGTGTCTAAAACCAAACAATCATCCAAATGACCCTTTATTGCTTGTAAATGCCGCTGAGAGTTGAAACGTTGAATGCTGAATTCATTAGTTTGGTAGTTAAATTACATCTTCTGACTATACAAAGACCTATGGGTGCTATCAGTGTTTCATCACCTTCATGCATTGTATTTTCCATCCCTCCCTTTCTATCTCTTTTCTCCTGCGTAGGTGTACTGCAGAATGGAAACAGCCGGTGGCGGATGGACGGTCATCCAGCGCAGAGAAGATGGCAGCATCGACTTCCAGAGAACGTGGAAGGAGTACAAGATGGTGAGACAAGACAGATGCGAGCACGCAGCTCTTCGGCCATTATCCAGGCACTCGTTCATAGCCATTAAAAACAAGAGGACAATGTTTGTTCTTTAAACACAGGGCAGTAAGTGAATCCACACCCAGAAACTGAGAGAACACGCTCATCCATATCCATTAAGCCTAAATTACGAAACTGTACAATGAGCGAGACCTGCTGTTTCATAAATACCCTTTCACTGTGTGATGATGAAAAATACTGCGCACACTTTGGCCTTTACTGAACATGATGAAAACATGAGAGTCAGGATGCACTCATCCAAGACCATTTGGAACACTTCGGCCAGATGTCATCCCTCTTTGGCAATATCTCCCATGTCGTTTTTGTATTAGCAGAATCGTCTAGGGTATCTGAGACTTGCACCGCTCCTTAGCCGAGGCTTCACTGCTGTTATTCTTCCTCTTCTCCAACAGGAAATTACTACCTAAATCTGAAAACAAAGCATTTGTTTAGTCTCAGTCGAGCTGGGCCAGGTGTTTGTCATCAAGGGTAAATCTGTGCGTATTTGCATTACGGGTGTTAACATTTCCTATAGGCTGTGTTTAGGTGGTAACATGGATTTATTTTTTCTGACTGTTGCTGTAGAAGCTGCCTGTGTATACCATGTGCATAGCTTTCAGTTATTGTTTCTTCTTCTCCCCCCTAAAATCTGTTTCTACTTGAGTTTTCCTGTGTCTCTCAGCTGCACTTGGTGTGTGGATTATCAGTAAGTGGGAAAAGACAAAGCCATTTGGGGCATTACAAGGCAGAGGACTTGCACACTGGACCAAATATAAACCCAGAGTTTTGAGAGGGTCAGTTTTCACACCTACATACTGATTGCTGAGTTATTTAAGGTAACAGAAAGAGATAAAAATGGAAAAAATGAGAGGAAACAAATGAGGCCTAAACATTACTTACAAATGTAACAACCAGTAGAAACCTTCCAGCTTTTAACAGGTGTGCAGAGAGCGTGCATGGAGTGCTCAGTGAGGGTACATTTGCCGGACTTGGCTGACATTTACGGTGCTAACTAACGGCTTAGAGTCTCCTTGAAAAGTGTAGAAGTCATCAACAGTGTTTTATTGTCGTATTAATTTTCAAATTCTTGGTCTCCTGAGACTTGTATTGTATTTAGAGAATTTGTTAATCTTTCAGCCAAAACTGAGGCTCGGTTTCTTTGTGAGACCATGGAGGGATGTGGTGTGTAAAATATTACATTATCAGGTGACCACACATCTTTAGTTACAATAATTACTGAGCTGCCCATCCGGCTGAGTAACATTAACATCGTGTCATGCATTTAAGAGGGGTTAATGTCAGCGTGCTTGCAATGAGGATCAAATTGTTACTGTAATACTCAGGAAAAAAATGGTAATGCATACCTAAAGTATAGCTGCATAAAAATCTTTAACAATATTGCTTGACCAAAAAAACATCAGTACCTGGATTTAAACAGGTAAGGCTCTGCCTAATGGATAAATGCTTCAGTTAGGAATTTTAACCCCAACTCGTTCAGTGAGTAGTTTCCCATTTCTTAAACAGCCATAGAGGAAGACGTATCCCGTGGTCATGGAAAAGAATGTTACTCTATTTCAGAAGGGTCAAATTATCGGCCTGCCAAATTACTGGCCTTTCGAGAAAAGAAAACAACTGAGGAGGCTGCTGAAGCTAATTGGGTTAGGAGCTATCCAACACATTAAAACCTGGAAGGAAGTGGTGAACCGTCGTCTTTGAGGAAGAAATGTGGGCGGAAAAAAAATCTTGAAAGATTCTGATCAGCGATCATTTAAAAGTAAAAAATCAACAGTAGAACTCACAGCTGTGTTTAATAGTGAAACTGAGAGCATTTCCATGTGCACAATGGGAAGAGAACTCAAGCTGTGTAGCCATAAAAAAATCACTTATCTGTGAGGCTAATCAAAAAAAAAAGGCTTCAAGATTCCAGGAAGCGTAAAGATTGGACTCTGGAGTGAAGGGAAAAGCTTATGCACTCATGCCTGGTGCCTACCATGCAAGCCTGCGGGGGCAGTGTTGGGATCTGAGGTTGCTTCATTTGATCAGGTCTAGGTTCAGCAATGTTGTATAGTCAGCTGTCTACTTGAATATACTGAATGACCGAGGTTTTCCATCAATGGATTTTTAATTTCATGATGGCACGGGCATATTCCAAGATAGCAATCCCACGACTAATCAGGCTCAGACTGTGAAGGAGTGGCTGTGGGAGCATGAGACATCATTTTCGCACATGGCTCGGTCACCACAGATCTTAACCTCACTGAGAATCGTTGGGATGTGCTGGAGAAGAGTTTACGCGTCTCTCCAACTCTCCAGTCAACAAGACGAGATCTTGGCGAAAAAAATGAATGTGACAGAAATAAATGTTGTGACATTGTATAAGCTTATCGAAACGCTGCCATGGTGCCGTCATCAAAGCTGAAGCCGCTCCAACAAAATATTAGACTGTTTTTTTCTTTTTTGACTGTATAAGTGATATGATGGGTGGTGCTAATAAATTACTACAGCTCCCCTGACGACCATATGGGTACGTCAGACAAAAAGGGTTGGGAACAACAATATCCATAAGAGATATGAGATCTACAGTGTTCAACATTTACATTTCCCTTTTATCAGGAAATTTTGCAAGTGTAACTGACATGCAAACCAAGCGCTCAGTCCAAAAATATGACTAACCATCTCCTCATCTTTTTTTGTGGGCTGAGTGATGTAGATCAGGTTTGCGTGTAAAGAATCACAAAGCGCCTGAACTATTTGAGGGAAAAACTGACAAAAGAGCCTGAATCCAAGCAAGAATACTTGAGATAAACTGCAGTCACAGTAGGAGGCATTGGACCAAACTGAAATCCCTTCAGATGTGAACATCTCATCAGGAGCAAGATCAATTGTACTGGCAGATAGAAAAAGAGAGAAAGTGGTAATGGGCCCCAGCCCTTTTCTCTTCCACCCACTCAGCGGGATGTGGCTAAGGCCGTAAGAATGCCCCATATTTTTGTTCCTTCATTGCAATTCCCGGTCACTGCACACTCTCAGCACAAACACCAGCTTCTCCCTGACTTTGCCCCTTTGCTCACTTCAGCCCCCTGTTTTACAATCTTTAATGGAGCAGCCCGGACTATCCTGTCAGAGCTCTAATGTCATCCCGATTAGTGATATTCCCCCCTCTGCAATCCGCTGCTCTCACTGCTGTCAGAAACACTTTGCCTGTGACCGGGAGCCACTGTGATCAAATACAAACTTTTGCAGTTTGTTTGAAGGAGTGTCTGTGCATGCGGTGTATGTTTTGGGAAAGAACTCTTTAAGTAATAATGAGTAAAACATGTGTGACTTGAGTGGAAGACAGAAATGGAAAAAATGTGTGCTTCTATTTCAGCTGGTACCCATTTTTGTACTTTTACAGATAGGCAAGTCTATCCAAGTTAAAGAATGAGCCAAAAGCATGCTCAAGAAACGTGAATAAAATGTGTCTAATATACACTGTATATTAGACATATGAATGGCTGAGTGTGCGGCTTTTTGGGGGGGATGCTACAGCAGTATTAGAACAGTGAGTGAGTAAATAACCACAGTATTTGTTATCAGAGATGGTTTGTTCTGATCTAATTTCTGATTGACAGAAAAAAAATCGAAAAGCAAATTAGAAAATTCCTTCTGATTCATTCCACAATCCTCTCGTGTGAAGATGTTATCGTTCCAGGAAAAGAGACGGGACGAGCAATGAATAATCTCAAGTTTGTGATTTACAAAAAGCATTTTCAGTGGAATTTCCATGCTGATTATTTTATTTATTTATTTATTTTTGTCATCTTTCATTGCAGGGTTTTGGGAGTGTGTCTGCGGAGCACTGGTTGGGAAATGAGTATGTTTATCAGCTGACCAACCAGAGGCAGTATGCCCTCCGTGTAGAATTGACCGACTGGGACGGACTCCAGGCCTTTTCACTGTATGATCGCTTCCAAATAGGCAGTGAGAAGCAAAACTACAGGTAATACTAGACAAAGTGGTGGATGACTGAGTTTTCAGGCCAGAATTTGCTTATTAGCACTATGTTACTAGTGTTTGGTGCAACGTCCTGCAAAGTAACACGTCACTGTAATCACATTATATTTTTCAGTAACATGGTTATGTAACAATAATTATGTTGTTACTTGTGTTACAAAGGTTACTCAGTTATTTGCACAAAGGGTGGATGGAAAAAAGTGGATGTTTTTCTTCCTGGGCATTACAATCAGCTGATTGTAGTTTGTGTGCATGGAGGGAAAGGGTGGCATGGTCTATCATTTTTGAGGAGTGGTGATATGAACATGACTTTTTTTATTGCCTGAAAGGATAAGAACATCATGGTAAAGTTCAAACTGCATCCAGGACAGAAACAACTGTATTATTCTGCCCTGTGACCAGGGCTGAAAGTAAGCCGGTACGGTCAGTACTGCGTAACACTAAAAATGTCTGCCCCGGTATGCAGTACCTGGAAGAGGGGGAGTGGCTGTCTGCTGTAAAGCTGGCTGCACTTTGGGTCAAAATAGATCTGCTAGCAATAAGCAGTCTAAAACACAACTTAATCAGTTAATAAATAGCTTTTTTTTCCCCATTTCAAATTGTTTCTGACTTGTTTGTGCTATGCTGGAGCCTCAATTCTCTAGCTTCTCTCCCCTCGCAGCTCGAGGCTTTCGTCAACGGCCAGCCTTTAAAACGTTCACCGCTACGTTTAATGTCTGTCTGCTCGTTAGAAAATATCCCAATTAAAAGCAAAGAGAGATTAACTAATTAACTTTAATGTTATTCTGCTCAATTTCAATAACACAGCACAGCTCAAAAACACTGCTTATGATCGGAGATTTAATTTACGCTACAAAAGAGCGCATTTACCTCCAAAACACAGTGGTTGCCAAGGGGATTGGGGTTTGAGAAAGTTTGGTGATTATTTATTTCCAGAAGTTTTGTATTGGTGGACAGAGCCAGACTGAAGGAGGTGGTCATCAGTTGTGTTAAGTGTACAGTGTGTGCAAACATTTCAGTTCCTTGACAATTGGAAAAATATATTCCACATTGTCAAGGCAACAGTAAAGTAAAATATTGATACGTACGTGTGTGTGTGTGTGTGTGTGTGTGTGTGTGTGTATATATATATATATATATATATATGGTTTTTGTCATAGTACCGGCAAGAATTTAAGATTATTTTCACCCCTGCCTGTGACATTACCTCCTGGTTTCTGAAGTCCTGTTTTGAAAATTGTTTTGAAAATTTTAGTCTCATTAGGACAGGGGTTTGTGTCAGTGTGTGGGCCTGTAGCATAAGATTTTGCAGCTTGGTAATTATGTGGCAGTGCATTTCAGTGCCACAGAATAACTCAAAAGTAATGTAATGTTCTCTGGGGAGTAATTAAATATTGCAGTGCATTACTTTAAAAAAATGTAAAGAGTAATGTGTAAAGCATCACTTTTTTTTGAGTAACAACCCCAACACTGCATGCTACAGACTTTCAAGAAGTAAAAGAAACTTTTTTTTTTTCTTATTAGCATGGCTGTTGGGAAGGTGAGGCAGTCAGCTGAAATTTCTCAGCTATCATTGGGTGAATTTGTCATGACACATAAAATAAACATTCAAATCTCTCTTTACACACATAAACTCACCTTCAGCGTGGCACCGCTGTCCGGCCAGCTCTTTAGCTGAGACCAGTGCTATTCTAGATACTTTGTGTTTAGTGCTTATTAGCAAATATTAGTATGCTAGCGTACTAAGTATTAGCCTGTTAGCTTTGTCACCGTGCATGTGTTAGCATGAAGTCATTAGCATTTTGCCCAACGCACTGCTGTGCCTCATTACAGCTTCAAAGCCACTGCCACAGTTCTAGCCTGTTACACAATGTTGACACAGTTCAGTCTAAACACGGCGCTGAGTGTCAGTCAAGTTTTGGCAGTGTTCAAAACCCAACAAACAATCACAATTATTCACGTAATATGGAAGAAAACAGACTTAAAGCATAAAAATATGCTTCGGGTCATGGTTACATACACAGTGTGACTCAAATGCAAGCTATTACACAGCCTGTGAGGACAGAATTGATTAAGAAAGAAGTATATTTGCTCCATCAGACAGCCATGAAATAAATGATTGAAACGGCTGTTGTGTAAACAGTAAAGTTCTTTCAAAACTGAACTATCACACAACCCAGTAGGTTAGTGTGGGTTCAGGATTTTGCCTAAGAACACTTAGACCTGCGGAGTGAAGGAGGTGGGGATCAGACTGCCTCCTGAGCCACAGACATTTCAAAGTGTAGACAAGCATTTGGTCTTCTCTTTACCTTTTTGTGTCTTGATCATTGCACATCTGGACATTATGAGACTGTATCTATAGCATATATCTGACATGAAGCAAGGAGGAAAGAAATTATACCGGAAAATAATACTTTAGTGGTAAGAAAAAATGTTCAAAAGTGTTAAGATTGTAACCATGAGTTGTAACCGAGCTTTCCAGACACCTCAATCATGTCTTTCCTGTTATATAAGTCTGTGGTGAGGTTTGTCTCATTGCAAATTCCTTCCAGCCCAAATGTATTGCTTGTCATCTTCTCCTCATTGCAAACTGTACTTTGATTTGATTGATGCTTTGTCCTTGCGTGTTGCAGGGCAAAGGTTTCTGTTTTCTTTTGAGGGGGTTAATGATAACAGGCCTCAAACTATGGCAGATGCTTGGCCCTCTCAGATGTGGAAAACTGCTGTAAATTCCAGAGTTCCAAGCAGTTACTGGCTTCAGAGGCGAAGGTCTGACATCTCTAATTCACTGGATGGCTGGTTCTCTGTGATAAGAAGTCCCTTGAGTTGCGAAATGACTTTTGGTCATCTTTGAATGAAGAACTAAGGAACAAGATTTTGCGGCTTGAAAGCCTTTACCACAATCTGTCCAGAGCTCCATCAAGGAATACAGTTTCCCTACAGGAGCGGGGCAGCTGGCTTTTTTTGCCATATCTAATTTTCAGAATTGTTTTGAGATGACAGGGGTTTCACTTCACAAATTTTCTGTCTTGAGGAGCTTGTACCTGGAGTGGGCTGTGTGGTTTTCTCAAAGGGCCTGGAGAATGGATTTCATTTAAGCGGAAGAGATCGAGTTGTTTTTTTACTTTTTTTGTTTGCATTAAATTGAATGCAGAGTTGAAGTTTTGAGTGCTCAAAATGTGAGGACCGAATGAAACTCCATCTCTTGTTGCTTTCAGTCTTTATTTCTTGGCTCCGGTTCGAATGCACAGGGACAGACTTCAGGCTTTCAGCTCGTCACACAGATTTGTGAAGGGCAGGCCAGCATTTTTGTAGGGTTGTGTATCAAACGTCAATGTGTACTTTACTGTAAAAGTAGTAAGTTCATGAAAAATCTCCAAAAGCCAAGCACCAGCCTACACATGTAAATGCATTTTATTTATACTAATTTTCACACAAACAAATGCACACACTTTTTATATCACCTGCTCCTGTATTTAACACATATTCCTAATGGCCATCATTAATCTTTTGTGTGAAAACTGTTGTTTTTATCACACTGCAGCAACCAAAGGGCATCCCCGGCCATTCCAGCCTGTTTTGAATGCAGGCTCACACTGCTAAGGAGAAATGCGGGTCTCTATAAATAGATATGTTCTCGAAAAATTGTTGTGGTATGATAATCACTCATTGCTGCTGTGAAACTTGGGCCAAAATAAGCCAGATGGCCAGTCCCAAACAAACCAGTGTTGCCACATTCTGAGTTTTTTTTGTTTAGTTTTTTTCTGCTTTGGCACCTACTTCTTTTTAAATGCAAAATAATCTGCAAAAGCTCTGCAGATTGCATTTATAAAACTTAAGCGATAGTAAGTAGGCCTGTGTTCTAGCTGGTTTTCAAATATTTCCTTTCATCTGAGGCAATTTACTGGAATACAGACTGCGTCAGCGCGAGTCAGACAAACATTTATAAAGACCTTATAGTGTATAGTCAGTCACCTTGTTTCTTGCTTTCTCCCTTTCACTCACACGCACACTCGAAGCACTAAAGAAAACAAGGCTGTGAACACATAAGCACCACTTGGAAAGAAGGCAAAATTATAATCTAAGTCCAACAATGCGCACGACCCACCATTTATCATAAACAATACAGAGAATTACCCGCCAGGAAATGCTTGTCCTGCTGCCAGAGTCTTGTTTCATCTACATATACTGTGAAGCACAAACCTCTCAGCTCGATGAGAGGGAGGGAGGTGTGCAATTATTTCTTTGTGAAATATTGGGTCCTAATCCTTGGCAGATGAAATCATGTACGCAGCATAAATGTCACGTTTATTACCAGCGCTGTAAAAGTTTAGACCTGCCATTTATCCTCGCTCAGTCATCGGATTCTTGTTGAGTTTGCCCACTGCAATAAAACTGTTAAAACAGTGCATTACTAACAATCAAATGATTCATATCATTTGGATAATTGATTGGCATTTCAGTGTATATTTAGGTTTTATTTGGTTTGTCAAATGTCAAAAGCTGGTTCTGGAAGTTAAAAGACAGAATGAAAGGATATACCTTTCCATTAGAGTGTGTGTATGTGTGTGCGTAACACAAATGTCTAATCAGCAAATCACGTGGCAGCAACTCAAAGTATTTAGGCATGCAGACACAGTCAAACGACCTGCTGAAGTTCAAACTGAGCATCAGAATGGGGAAGAAAGGTGATTTAAGTGACTTTGGTGCCAGATGGATTCGTCTCAGGATTTCAGGAACTGCTGATCTGCTGGGATTTTCCCACACAACCATCTCTAGGGTTTACAGAGAACGGTCCGAAAAAAAGAGAAAATATGCAGTGAGCATCAGTTCTCTGAATGAACAAAAATGGCTTATTGATGTCAGAGGTCAGAGGAGAATGGTCAGACTGCTTCAAGCTGATGGAATGGCAACAGAAACTCAAATAACATTTGTTACAAGTGAGGTATGCAGGAGAGCGTCCCGGAACTCACAATAGACCAAACCTTGGAGGAGATGGCCTACAGCAACAGAAGACCACACAAGGTGCCACTCCTATCAACTAAGAACAGGAAACTGAGGCTACAATTCACACGGGCTCACCAAAATAAGACTGAAAAAACATTTCATGGTCTGATGAGTCTTTATTTCTGCTGCAGCAGTCAGATGGTAGGGTCAGAGTTTAATATAAAGAATATGAAAGAATGGATCAATCCTACCTTGTACCAACAGTTGAGGTTGGTGGTGCAATGTACCAACTGAGCTTAAACACCTAGCTTACCTGAGTACTGCTGCTGACCATGTCCATCCCATTATAACCACAGCGTACCCATCTAATGAAGGCTGCTTCCAGCAGGATAGTGCACCATCTCACAAAGCTGAAATCATCTCAAACTGCTTTCTTCAACATGACAGTGAATTAACTGAATTGACAGTGATGTGGTGGAACGGGAGATTCACATCATGGATGCACTGATAAATCTGCAGCAACTTTGTGATTCTATCATGTCAATATGGACCAAAATACAGCACCTTGTTGAATCTGTACAGCAAAGAATTAGGTGTACCTAATAAAGGGGTAGATGAGTGGAGTCCTGCCCTGAAAACCTTTTTTTCTCCCATAAAGTATAAGTGATAATACGGCCAGATCAATGCAGTAAGAGGTAACTAAAAAAGAAAGAAATCTACACAGTGAAAGCTGACATCAGCAAGATTGTTTAAATCATGAATGAACATATCGTAACACTTTGACAGGCATTTCATTTGAGTAGACCTAAAGAGTTTTCTGCTGAACCACAAGCTTATACGATTGTGACATGAGTTCATTTCACAATCGTATAAGCTTGATTTGTGGTTCAGTGGAAAACTCTATAGGTCTATTTTGGGTTTTTTGCTTCATTGTGACTCAAGTCACCATAATTGCGAGGTTACTTTCTTTATAAACAGCTGAAAAAAGTTCCCTATCATCATATCTAATCTGGTTGCTGTGGCGCAGCAGGGGCTGCAGAAAAGAAAAGAGTAAAATCAAATATAATTTCATGACCTGCAAATATTTTTCTAACTATAGCCATCAGATGAACACATGCAGTTAATTACTCTCATTTGTCAAAGTTTTTTTGTTTTTTTTTCACAAACTGGCTCTGCATTGTCAGTATTAATAGCATGAAACCAAAAAAACACAGTTGTCCAGTATGAAAAAGAAAGTAAAATAGCAAATAATTTAGTAATGCAAGAAAGAATTAAGAATTCCTTATTAAGAGAATTTAAATGGAATGAACAAAAACAACAAAGCTGAGTCAGAGGGTAAAAATTGTACAAAATGAAGCTTGCTTTTCTTTTATAATGCTTTCAAAATACTTTTTACATAATGACCTTTGTTCTGACTTTGCAAATAAACAAATACATCCCTATTATTATAAACATTAGCCAGGAAAGGAAACTCAGAGACACCTAAAAGTGTTACGATTACAGGTTTAAAAATGAAGGTAGAAAAGCTTGCAGCAGAGCTGTAAATAGAATTAGCAGAAACAAAGGAGTATCATCTGCAAAAAACATGTAACTGATAACTACAGATGAAGCACTCTTTATGATACAACACAGAAAACAAACAAAACTAACAAAAATATTCACACAAAGTGCATCTGTGCATAAAAAATGTTAACTAGATTCGAGCCTCACAAGAATTGCCAACATAATCATATTTTCATAATGTGCTTAATCATATTTTATTGGCAAACTGATTCATGGAGGGATATAATGTTATTCAGTATAGTTCAACTAAATAAAGAGCATATCTGTCCCAGGAGATTGGCCCTAAAATGGGGGCTGTCAAGAAGCCATTCCTAGGGTGAGGGAAACAAGGCTGAGGTATGCCAAATTACACAAGAACTGCACTGAAAATCAGAGGCAGCGTTTCCTATGGAGGGATAAAATTCAAAAATTTTTGCCTCAAATTATCATCAGTATATATGGAGGAGGTCAGGAGAGAGATACAGCCGCCTCTAAAACACGGTGGAGGCTCTGTCATGGTTTGGGGCTGCATTTATTGGAGATTTTGCCAAAACAGATGGAATTATGAACACAGATATTTTTTTTTGATCCACCATGCAATAACATTTGGAAAGCATTTGATCAGCAACAGCTTCATTTTTCAGCATGACAATGATCCCAAACATGCTGCTAGTGCAGCAAAAGCATGCCTGGATAGAAAACAATATTGGAGCAGTGTGGGATCATGTTGAAAGAGTGCGGAACAAAAGGAAGCCAATCTTCCTTGGCTTCCTTTTGATTTTTGAATGTCCTTTAAGAAGCCTGGAGAACTATTCCTAAAGACTTGAAGAAGTTTTAAGAAAGCTGCCAAAGAGAGTTCAGGCTCTGTTGAAGAATAAAGGTGGTGGTAATTTTGCAGAGTACTGTACAAACCTGGCCAATTCTCTTTAGTTTTAATACTTTTTGTAGAAATAATCATTTTAAGTTTCAGCAAGTACAGGGTAAGCAATATGGGTCACTGAATGCCTGACTATGTTTAATGCATCTTAAAACATTAATGCACATCTGAAGATGCAGAGACATTCCTCGGGCACCAAACAAAGCAATCATTTCTTAAATAGCTTCAGATAGAAACACTTACAGCAGTTCAATATATGCGTAGACACAAGTTGAGGTTTAAACGGAATAAATCTCTTTTATGCATGTTCAAAATCTCCCACCTAGAAAACTTATACAGTATGTTTATTTTTTAACGAGCCATTACATCTTTATTCAGAGTCCCTGTTGAGAAAGCCAAGTTCCTAAAATGCACTGATTTCTCCATGTGGTAATGACTAAGGTCCCCGTGGAATCAGATCTCATTTAGATGTTTTTCATTCGGAGATTTAGAAAAGAAATTGGCAGAGATTTGAGTTACAAAATGTTAGCTTCTTCTTTATCCAAAACTCACATTGAGATTATTGAGATTGAGACACCTTAAGTTGGATCTAATTGCATCCCATCTCTGCAAGTTTCAGTTTGGACAGTTTCTGATTCTCACTGCTCGCAAATATGCAACACAAAACTGATTGTGCTTTTGTTTATCAACGCTAAAATTTTTCTGGTTCAGAAGGGGAAAATTGGAGGGGCAGTATGTGTGACAGTGAGCATGATCGATCTGCATGTTTTAACAGGCATAACAAGATCAATGGGTCAGTGGCCATGCTCCACAAAAACATGCCACAAAACAATTGAAATTATAAAGTATATTGCCAAATTATATACACTATGACAAATGCCTTACTGGATGTGTTTCTCAGTGGAGCTGTACCCACTGGCAAGAGAGCAGCTAGCCAGACACCGCTGTGGCCTTGTGGTAAGAAGCCAACTCTCAGTCAGGGTGATTAACCTCTGCAATGGCTTAACGCGCAGAGGCTAATGCTGAACTCTCAGCTGACAGCGCTGTCGCCTGCATGTAAGGAGATGGAAAAAACAAGAACGCTTAGCCACCATCCTAACTTTATCTCTGGCATTTTCTTCAAAGGACACCCTGAACTTTAGTGTAACATACATTCCATTAGAAATATTGCTTCAGGACATGACCCAAACCTTCCCAGAATAATTCTTCTACGAAGTTACAGTATGACAGAAATGTTCTCTCAGTTCAGGGTAACACAGCGTGTTGAGAAATAGAACATGTCAGCTTAAAGAGCGAGTTCAAAGAGGCAATGTGTTCGCAGAACTACGGCCCCACATCAGTCCCACTTACTAAGCTGTAATCCGCCGAATCTGGGAAGAAATAGCTGTAAGAGGTCATTTCTGGACATTTTACGGCTTTAAATTAAGCAGATTTAGTTTAGTGTATGTTAACTTAGCCTGAACATTAAAAAAAAAAAAAAAAAATGCCGAAAAAAGATTTCTTACTAAAAAGTGAAAGGCCTTCATTGTGCCTCTTAATGATGTTGATGATCATGTTTTAGGTTACAGTCTGATAAAATGTCAATCATTGTAACCTAGTTTCACTTGGATGTAGTCTCAGATAAACACATTAGTGTCATCTGATAGCTCACCTCACACTGTTACAGCTGATTTCCCACGTACACAGTTTGGAGCTGTAATACTCTAGAGTGCAGACTCATTATGACTGAAACGGAATCTGTATCAAGGCTTTAAGGGATCAGCTCACCCAAATTACACACATATAAAACTCATTTTATCTTAGTCGCATTTGGTTATGCAGGTTTGTTTGTGTCTTGATGTATCTTCCTTGGAGACATTTGCATCTGAACCTAATACAGTCCGAGTTTGTGGAATTTCCTTGTGGAACTTTGTGTCTTTTCAGAAACTCTTGTTACAGTTTCTGCAGCTATTGTTCATGCTTTATTTTTTTAGGTTTCAAAAGAAGATTTAGCCAGAAGTGATCATATTTGGAACACATTTACAGTAGGTTATCAACTAAGCCTAGCTTTTCCTCTTATTTTTTTTATCTAAGCTTAGGCTAGCTGGCTATGTGTGACTTTTTTTGTGATCACATAATTTAAACGTGATGATCACCATTGAACACCAGCACAAGTGTTTTATAATTATATAGAAATCATAAATCTTGTTTTAGTTTGTCTGTTGTCATGTCGTCATCCTTTAGTGGTAACATGCACTGTTGCTACTTAGACTTTCTGAATATGTTAAAAGATCGGAAACAATCCAGCATTCCCAGTGGATAATAGAGACCTGAGATGACACATAACTCTTTGCCCTGTCACTAAGACAAACCAAATAATTGCAAAATTATTTTTTACTAATGTACCTTGACGAATTGCATTACTAAGTTTCTTTAACGCCAGATCAGATTAGCTTGTATTGCCTTTTTAGTTTCCAGTCTGGCTGAGCAGACGTCTGTCTTTTGATACATTTCATTAACAGGAAGATGCCACATCTGCCAAGGTCTTTTTCTCTGTCTAATTCTAAACAGGCTTCAGTAAAAGCATCTGTTCCTCTTGTGTTCATAACTTGGCCCCTCTTTGGATTATACCACTTACTATTTGAGTGCTTAATGGACTCTGACAGGAAAAACTGCAGATGTCAGTTGTATTGGGGATTTTTGGTCTTTTAAAGATGCAGCATAGCTGGTAAACACAGCCGCAGATGATTTCAAGCCGCTTGCCAAAGCGTCGTGTCGAAAAGGTTTCTTGAAGATCTGCTCTGGCGATTCATCAGTGCAGCGCCGATCGTAAAGAGCTAAAGAAAACAGAGAGAGAGTGAATGTGAAGCACGGTCTGTTCTCTATCAGAGCATTAGCAGACCTCATCCTTGACACTGAATGTTGTATTGCTCAGGATCAGGAATTAGCTGATGGAAGTCATCCTACTTGTAAGTGAGGCAGTGTTTTGGGATGAGTTTACTGTGAGCTGGAAAATATCTCCAAAGACATCTGTTGCCTTTTAGACACATATAAAAGTCCAGTATGTCACAGATTATGTTGTGGATACGCATACAGGAACATTGCGCATTTACACACTTTACACACTTTTTGCGTAATATTCACCGACCCTTATTAAAACTTGCCATGTCCAGCGGTCATTGCTGCCACTGATTAAAAGCATGACTCACCCTCACGTCGTAGGATCATGCCTTCTGGTTTAGTGGCTTAGTGAATTCCCCTCTGTGACTAGCAGACATACTTTTTACCCTGGTGTACAAATCGTCCGTTTACACAGCTGTCCAAATACAGGAGTCTTTCACGTTGAATGACTTTCTTTCCTGGGAAGCCTATCAATCTAGTTCTTTGAGATGCACAACCTGATGCCTCAGAGCTACAAGCCTCACAAAGGCTTTGTGGTGAGACATAAAACACTGTATTTTTTTTATGTTTGTTACTTTCTCATCGGAAAACTCAAAGTGGATGGAAGGTTCACAACACGCCCACGCTCCCCTGTTGTCGATAAAATAATCTCAGGCAATTACTTTGTTTGGGAGTGAACCATAGTTAATAATAATAATAATAACAATAATACTGATGGAGACCTTACTGGCTTGGTGATGCGATCCTGATCTTGGGATGTGCAATTTCTTCTGCTGGGAAAAAGTGAAATTGAGAGAGCGTGAGAAAAACAGACATCCATGGAGAAAAAAAGCAAATCTGCGATATGGCCGGATAAGAGAAGGCGCGTTCTGTCCGAGCGCTGCAGGAATTGTCCCCATGCAGCACATATCAATCACACCAGGATTAAATTCACAGTGGACCACACCCAGGAGAAATCTGCTTCCAAGCTTCATATTAGTTTTCAATTTGTGTGCTGTGCATTGAGTGTGTGAAAGAATTCAGCTCCAAACGTGCTGTTTGATGTGATGATCCAAACGAATTTCAATAGCATCGCTTCACCACTTAAAGCGAATGCATATTTATCAAGCTATGCTCTGTAGCTCTCAAGTAAGCATATGCTAAATAAGCTTATACAGGTTTAAATATAATATAAACACACTTTTTAATAAGAGTATAGCATCAAGTCAGTTAAACTCCTGGGATATTGATCTGGTCACTTAAGCAGCAGAGCAGGTTGTTAATCAGTTTCAGCTGCTTTGCTGTTAATGAAATTAACTGGTTTGGTGGTGTTTTAATGGTGATCTGGGGAGGTATATCCATGGATGTGAAGAGACGTACAGACCTCTACAGGGTAGATAACACCACCCTGACGGCCCACCAGCACTGGGATGAAATCCTTGGATCCATTGTCAGATCCTACACTGGTCCACGGGTCCTGGGTTCCTCCTGGTGCACGACAATGCCTGGCCTCATGTGGTGAGAGTATGCAGGCCATTCCTGGAGGATGAAGGAATTGATACCAATGACTGACCCCCACGCTCACCTGACCTAAATCCAATAGAACACCTCTGGGACATTGTTTCTATTGGATTTCTATTGGTGTTCTATTGGAACACCTCTAACGCAGCCATGTTGTACCTCAGACTGCAAAGGAGCTGTGTGATGGCTTGGTCCCAATCTGGGAGGAAATCCCCCAGGACACCATCTGTCATCTCATGAGGAGCATGCCTCGGCATTGTCATGCATGCATACAAGCATGGGGAGGCAATAGAAACTACAGAGTACCATTTTGAGTTGCTGCAATGAAATTTCAGCAAAACTGACTAGCTGCTGCATAACTTTTTCACTTTAATTTTTGGGGTGTCTTTGAATTCAGCCCTCTGTAGCTTGATCATTTTAAATTGTTCCCACTGAGATCGGATGTGCTTTCAAAGTGTTCCTTTCATTTTTATGAGCAGTGTATAAACTTTCAAGCTTAAATAAGTTTAAGACTGCAGACATTTTACACCCCAGACTTAATCAGGTAATTAGGAGAAATATTAAATTCTAAGTTTCAGACTGATATGATATACCATTTTGTTTAAGGGGATTAAGTAAAGAAAGTTAGCATTAAGGTATTGATTAGCATCACACCTAATTTTTGTGACTTTTGGAGTTATTTGGAAATTATTTGATCCCCTGCTGAATTTGTAAGTTTGCTCACTTCCAAAGAAATGAGCAGTCTCTAATTTGTATGTTCATCGCTTTTTACTGCAGAATATCAACCAAAAATTCAGAAAAAACACATTACATCACAATTAATAATTGATTTTCATGTCATTGAGTGAAATAAGTATTTGATACCCTATAACCCAGCCAGAATTCTGACTTCCACAGATTGGCTGTGTGCCGATATTGCTCACAGATTACAATCAATCAGTCAATTACAGATACTCCTGATCTCATCCTCGTTATGTGTATAAAGCACATCTGTTCACAGAAGTTCAATCTTTTCAATTTTCCCATTCCACCACCATGAGCAAGACCAAAGAGCTGTCAAAGGATGCCAGGGACAGGATTGTAGACCTGCACAAGGCTGGAATGGGCTACAAGACCATTTACAAGAAGTCTGGCAACAAGGTGACAACTGTTGTGTTATTCGGAAATAAAAGAAACATAAAATGGCCATCAATCGCCCTCGGTCTGGAGCTCAATGCAAGAGCTTGCTTCATGGGGTGAGGGTGATCATGAGAAAGGTGGTCGATCAGCCCAGAACTACACAGGAGGAGCTTGTTAATGATCTAAAGGCAGTTGGGACCACAGTCACCAAGGACACCATTGGTAACGCACTATGCCATAATGGACACTGAAGATTGGAAATGGATGGATCGTTCAGCATGACAATGACTCAAAACATGCCACAAAGTCAACAAAGGAGTGGCAAAAGAAGAAGCGCATTAAGGTCACAAAGTGGCCTAACCAGTCTCTCTCTGTGGAGCTGAAGCTTCAAGCTGCCAAGCAGCAGCCAAGAAACCTAAAGGATTTAAAGAGTTTCTACAAAGAGGAGTGGGCCAAAATCCCTCACCGAACCTGGTAAGAAACATCGTACCGCTGTGCTTGTCAACAAGGGTTTCCTCCACCACGTACGACGTCGTGTTTTGGGGATTAAATACTTATTTCACTCAGTGACATGCAAATCAATTTATAACTTTTATGGAATGTGTTTTTTTCCGGATTTTTGGTTGAGATTTTGTCTCTCTCCATTAAAATGAAACAACCATAAAAATTAGAGACTGTTTATTTCCTTGGAAGTGAGCAAACTTACAAATTCAGTAGAGAATCGAATAATTATTTCCTCCACTGTAGAAGAAGTAGTTAACACATAGGCAGTGCTAACTACCACCCCACACCCAATCTAGTGTTATTACAGGCAAAATACTTATTTCCCACTTCCTATTTAGAGTATTCTAGTAGTAAGGATCCCACTTCTCATTTTCAGTATAAAAAGGAGATTTTTAATCTCTTAGACCTTTGCCCGGAGAAAGAATATTAGTAATTTTAATGTTTTTTGTATTTTTATTGTGTTTTTAACACTTTGGTTAGCACCTGCTGTTTTAGTATATGTTTCCTATATAAATAAAGTTGTCTTAGCTTGGCTTGGCTAGTAGAAGTAGCCAGGATGTGCAGAGTATCCAAACAACCCAAGAGAACTAACACAATAAATCATATATAACATAAGAAAAAAATGCACTCTGCATTTGTTACGTGGCTCCTTTTTTAAATGTAATAAACTTCAGGGTAGGGTAGGAAAATAGACAAGTGTGTTTGGTTTCGTGACATAAAATGTATAAATAGAGTGAATAGAAGAAGTCCAGGGGCCATGTACCTGAACACAGGAAGTCAAGGAGAAATATTGCGTGCTGAGACACCAGAGATCCACTGTGATTGCTCCCTGTCGGTCCAGCTATGAATAAATGATTTGTTAAACGGGTTATTTATTCCTCTGTTACTGCAGGTAGCTGTTACAGGTCTGTATCTGATGATTTAGCCTGTTGCTGTGGTGTAAATCAGCGTTCGCTGGCTCTACAGGCAGACATGTAATTCCCAGGCATTCCTCGCACTCTCTCACTCACACTTTTGTCTGTAATTCTTTCATGTGCTCTTACTTTTATTCTTTATTTTATATCCGCTCTACTCTGTTCTTCATGTTGCTCCAGGTGTTCTACATATACTCAGTCACAAAAAAATAAACCTCTCAGGAGATATTTCCTGCAGCTTGTTATGTCTTCTCAGTGCCTTTATTGCTTTCACTTGCTGACATCACTGTACTTCTCTCCCCCACTTCCTCCCACGTACATGTTTTTAAGTTCTGACTCCCTCCTCTTCCTCCTCCTGATGTCTCTCAGGCTGTTCCTGAAAAGCCACAGTGGGACTGCGGGCAGACAGAGCAGTCTAGTAATCCACGGAGCCGATTTCAGTACCAAGGACATGGACAATGACAACTGCATGTGCAAGTGCGCCCTCATGCTAACTGGTGGTAAGTGCAGTCAAGCAGTGCATCATAGTTACACATACATTCATGGCAAAACATGTTACTTACATAAACTGTAACACCTTCATCCATCCATCCATCCATGGACTTGAAGATTTTTTCTGTGTGGTCTGTTTACATTTAAAATATTCTAGTCACTGTTCTGAAATTTGCTGCAATAAAATCCAACAAGAGCAGTCAGATAATCAAACCTTTTATGTCTAAACCACTAAATATGAAATTGATCCCGTTCACTGACAGATCACCTCACATATTTACAGAATGCTCCTAGTTTAAAGTCACCTGGAAAATGTGAGTCCAGAGTTCACGCCACATGTATTCCAGCTCATTTTTAGGCCCTCCTGGAAGAAGTGACTGGCTCTTTAACTGCTGACTGATCTGTGATGTTTTTGTACCACTCGGTTCTGGTCAGTTTGGGCACACACAATATCAAACTTGTTTGTTTTTTCATAACCAAAATTGTTTGGCTTCCCTAAGGGTTTGTTTAAAAGTTGTGTGTTATCATTTTGGGTTTCTTGCATAGCCTGACTTTGTTCTTCGTAATGTCGCCACATTCCCCGTCTCAACAGATATCATGACCACAGTGTCTACAATTACAAAAAGGCACCGAAGGATAATGTAGAAGAAGTATCCCTTTTTCTTTTATATAGCACTGAGGACTCAATGCAGTTACTTTTATGAGAACGTGATGCAAAGCTATGGCCAATCCATCTGCTATTCCAAAAGCAGCTTTCCCTTTTTTTGTTTTATCCCCAACACCACAATGTTCATTGCACAATCATTAGCTCAGGTCACTGTGATCACAACCTCCTCACTCTGCAAATGTGGTCAATTAAACCTCTATCTGCACCTATTAGTCTATATTCTGCATTCACTCCCACATGCATAATGCTGAGGTTGGAAACAAGCACATATAAAAATCCCTGGGCGCGGCACCAAGTGTCAGAGAGATTTAAAATGACTCTGCTTCTCATGCTGTGTAAGTGGAGCTCGCTGACCCCTTGCTGTCACCTCGTGGAAGCTCTGTTGCTGTGGATTTCTGAGCTGGTACCAATCAAGGACTTCTAAATGCAAATTTAAGATCAGAATTACCTCTTAGGTCATTCCAAATGCAGTGGGTTAAAGGGAACTTGGAATTGATCACTGATCAACACCCCTACTCTGCTTGATTCATGGCGCGCCTACGGCCAGCCACAAATGAGTATGACAACATGCAGCCTGATTCAAGGCTGATCTGAACCCAGCTTTGCATTAGTGGTTCTGTATATGGTTTATCATTCGATTTGTTCCCTACATTTATAAGAGCGAGTCTGACATCAAATGATGTAAGTACCTTGAATATACAAGGGGAAAATATTTCTCTGCTACCTTTAATGAGGACAACCGCAGCATGCAATGCTAAGAATACAGTGTGGACACACATAACGTATATATTTTCCCATCTCCATAACATACAGTAGGGATGACGCTCAGACACCAGGAGGAGGGAGGAGTCCATTTATCATGAGAACAAACTGCAGTGCTTGAAAGTTTTTCAAAGGAAGACGTCCTCATATATTTTACAAGCTGGAAACTGAGAGACTATGAATCATAAATCCCAAAGCATTGTGATTTGCACACTAAATGTTTACATGTATTGTGGCAGTTGTGTGGTCTGCAGTATATCCACAAGTATTGTAAGAGATGGCAGGTAGTTCACATTTGCTTTATGGGTTGAAGAGTAAAAAAAAAAAAAAATGCAATCTCAATAAAATAAAACTAAACAGAACACAGTGCAAAAAAAAAAAAAAAAAAGGTTTCAAGTCTAATTTAGTCTCAGTCATTATACAGTATATACTAGTTGTTTAGTGTAAAATATAATGGCAGTATTCACTCTCTTTCTAGCTCTGTTTTGTTCTCCACCAAGTCATTTGGTGCGGTGCAGGGACTGTAATGCACACCGGGGTTCTGGAGTTTACATATCGTTCACTGTAGCTGGAAACTGATGCAAATGGTAAGACTGAACCAAAACAGTGAAGCTGTGGCCTTATAAACAAACTGCTAAAAATGTTCCTGTCACTTTAAGAAACCCCCGTTCTGTAATTACACATAATTTATTACTGCACTTGGACTATAGACTATTGCGGCATTAACCTTTCGTCACTTCAGAAACCTTGCCTGACTGAATTTCATGTATTCATAAATTGCAGCACCACAAGTTCAGCTGCACTTCCCTCTGGCACCTGCACCTGAAATTATATGCAGCAGTGGAAATATAAAAAGGCGTCCCCTGTTTTCCACGCCAGGTTAACCATTCGTCCTGGGATGAAGCGGCAATCAATGTGAAACTTATATCTCTGTGATGTGTGCCAGCAACAAGGGCAGAATCCTGCTCCTGATTACTGACAGGTCTCAGTGAAATGTCATGCTGTTGCACACTTGTGGTATTCAGGTCTGCCAGAAGGGAGAGGTGCCATTTGCCACTGTGTGACTGACACATTCCATTCCTCCATATGTTCTATATCTGACTGTGTTCCAGTGTGACCGTGTTTAGCGATTCAGATATAAGAATTGATCAGTGGCAGATAGGATGACATAAACATTGTGTCCAAGTAGTGCTTCATGCTGTTTAGACAGATGCAGTATAAAGCACACAGATGCGCACAAATGCCACTTTTGGCTGCTCCCTTATTCACTAGGGGCCACTGCAACAGGTAGCTCCACCTGTTTGATTTGGCAGATTTTTATGCCAGATGCCCCTCCTGACGCAACCCTCAAGGGATTTGTCTCCTCCCTAACCGGGGGTACACTAAAATGCTTTCTAAATAAGCATAGCTACAATTAAGGTCAAATTAGGTAATTTAATAAGAGCAGAGAATATGTAGATAAAAGTATTTGAAGCACCAATCAACCCAGTGCTTTAAAAACAAATGCAATCCTTTTAAAATCAGTTCTGTATTCACTTGTAGCCAATGAGGAGAGGCCAGGAGTATAAGTGAGAGGTACCAGTTGGTACCAGCGTGCAGTCGGCTGCAGCATTTTAAACCAGCTGGCAGCCAGATGGTCTGATTGCATAATTCCTACATAGAAATTGAGTTACAGCGGTCGAGGTGAGAGGAAAGTAAAACATGAACTTTAGTTTTTAAACCTTTAACAGTTAGATTTTTATTTCCCACCAGTATGGCGCCTGCGCTAGTACGTTTTTCCGAAACAGCTCACATTCTGGCAGATTTGAGAACCGTTACATATCATTAGTTTTGAAAGCAATTCCATTGTCATTTTCATTGGAAGAAAATCGTGGGATTCAAAATCTATGAGCTGCATCAACAAATCAGTGATTGATTTTATTTTATTTTTTTGCTGTAGCTATTCCAACAACCACCGACACCAGTGGTTCCAACATTAGGCACATCAGTTTTTCAGTGCTGTGCTGGTACCAGCTTTTTGGCACCGACACCAGTCTCTTTTGGGTGGACGTGCATGGAACCAGTTCTAGATACATCACTGGCACGGTCACAGAGTCAGTGGAAAAGACTGAAATGCTGTAGAAGTATTTTTTTTATATATCATATACAGTATCATTCAAATCAGTGTATTAAAAGGTGGACAGTAAAACATAAAATTTACTTCAGAAAGATTTAATAATGAGATTCAGGCTAACAAAGACATAGAAGTCGCTTGTAAAATAACAGTAAAGTTTTTAAAAGCAACTCTTAAGGACTAAACAAGCCCGAGTTTGGTGTAAATTATAATATAACCATCTTCTACATCCAGCAACATCCCTTCTCCAACTAACCAATATGGCTCAGAGAAATTATGAAATGTGTCACCTTGTGAGTGGAATAAAAGTTTCCCGTACCACTCACTGCTCTGATGTCCCGCTGAAGCGCATACATACACTCTTTGCTTTAAATAGAAGGAGGTCCCAGAAGTGTTCAGCAACAGGTACTGGCATGCTGATGAACCCACTGACAGCAACACATTCAGCAGATAGCAGGAAATGGTGTCTGAACTTATGCCAAGGCTTTGTGGGAGAGGCCATGGGAAACGTTCAACCTTTACAAAGCACAAAACTTAAGATCGACGTCACTTTATCCTTCACTATCCTTTATCCTTCCTTACCTTAACAATACAGGAATGCTGCTCTGGTCTGTGAACTATAAATAAATAATTTGTTCATTTTTGTCTTCTCTCCAGGTTGGTGGTTTGATGCCTGTGGCCCATCCAACCTCAACGGCATGTACTTTAACCAAGGACAACACATAGGGAAGTTGAACGGCATCAAGTGGCACTACTTTAAGGGTCCCAGCTACTCGCTTCGAGCCACAGCCATGATGATCCGCCCGCTGGACTTCTCCTAGTCTTTTGGCCTTCTGAACTTTCACCTTCCACACATTAAAGGGATATTTCCTATTTCATACTCTCGTCTCATCTCATTTTTGCTGAACATGGGAGTCATCCGGCGTAGCCTTTCCCCCCACATCGACCTGAAAAATCCAGCATGAGGAGGAAGACGGAGCAAGGCGTGATGCGCCAGAACTGATTTCTGTTCCCAAGCACCTTCACAAGCTTGACGTTACAAATGAGGAGGACATTATAAATTTGTCAGCTTGCGGGGAATATTCACACAAACGTCCCAGTTCAGTGTGTTGCAAAAATATGGATGACTTGAACATTTTTGTTAATAGAAAGCAGCTACCACAGAGCTGCACTGACTCTAAAACTGCAGGACAGAAACGTGGCTTTTTTTTTAATTAAAATGTTGCTAACCGAACATAGACCATAAGTATTGTGGCTGTGTTACATATTGTGTTGTATTATTTTTGTTATCCTAACTGTACTCATGAAACTATCTTTTCTAGTGTACAGTGTATACTGAATTTCTGTCTGCATTATGTATACTGTAAGAACATTTGAGGGTGACCTTGAAATTCCAGTGATGATATACAGTTGGTTATAATTACAAAGGTCGCTTGCAGTTATTTGCTGGCAATTATGCACTTGTTATTTTGACAGAGTGTGATTATTTTTAGAGTTCACCGTGTGAGGTTATTATTGGATTAGATTCTGGACTGAGATGTATTTGCCTTGTGTTTTTGGCTGAGAAGCAACTAATACACGCCAAAGTTCACAATATGAGTGATCACCTTACCTCTGCTGGCTATGAAAAACAAGAGACAGACATTATACAAGGACATTAATTTCAATGCATATGCAACTTTAACAGCTGGAGGAATAAAACTCACATTTGCATCCTTGCTCCAAGTGGTTCTTACAGTACAGATTTACACTATATATACTGTATATAGCATACAGTACCACAAAGTGATCATTTCATATTCACAAAGTTGTAAATGCTTATATTAAGCTGGCATCTCAAGAAATTTGAGGTACAGGGTATTTCTGTTTGACCTCTGAACTTTAGACGAAGAGCAGATCATTAAGACGAGTTACATCCAGAATATTTTTCACAGACATCAACATGACACATCCACAGAATGCAGCCAGTTTCTGTTTCTCATCAATGCAGCTTAAGCGAAAAAGAAGGAGTCTGGGTTGGATATGAAGCATGAAATTAATGATTCCACCAACTGATCTGTGCGAACACGCATTTCATAACTTCCAGCTTATAAAAACAGAATCTACTGTGGAGTATTTACTAAAGGTACATGCGGCGAGAAGATAAAGTGTATCTGGAACTTGTAAAATGTCAATTGACATGTTTATTAGCATACTAAAATTGTAGAATTTAATGGGCGTGCATGTAAAGCAGCTTTCATGCTTTTTCTTCTTTTTTTTTTTTCTTTCAGATTTCACTCTGCCAGAAGTACAGTGGTGTTTTGAAGTTGAGCATAAAACATAGAAGTTAAAATAATAACCCTGGAAAAAAAAAAAAGTGCCTTTGATAACTTTGCTTTTACCTCGTTAACTTCTAGATCTGCAGATTTATTTAAACATCTTTTGTAACATGTGGTCAGTGTTGTGTTGCTAAGATTAAATAAAAGAGCATGTGATGCACTAATGTTTTCAATCTGCGTTTAGGCTGGTCTCTGTGAGCCGAAATGATGTGATGATAGACAAGCGTTTAAACACGAGGCTGCAGAATTTAGCCCTCATTACATCTCTTTATTTATTTTTTATTTTTTTTTGCAGACACGCCTCAGCTTCAACAAGCCTCCTTTCATGATAAGATCTTTAACATCAGTGTAAATCTTCTTATACAAATGCTGTACTGTAGGTCGTGCAAAGTAAATGTATTGGTGCAGAAAGACATGAGATAAATCGACTAGATGAACAGACGCGCTTTCTTCTTCTTCTTTTTTTCTAAGAATCGAAGCAGATGGTGCGAAGATTAAAACTCTCTCCGGTCCGCACAGCGGAGTGGTATTGTACTGAGTGGTGGCTCGCTTGCCTGCTCGCTAGTGTCAATGACAGATTGCCAAAGGTGTCAAACGAAGCTGTCATGACTTGCAGTGTCTCTTCATAGCTGACATTCCTCGGCCTAATCAGAGTAAACAAATTACTGCAGCCTGCAGACCCCGAGTGTCCTTCAGCGCCTGCGCTGACCCAACACCCTCACTGGAATGTGTTCTATAGAGAGAGGCAGTGGAGTGTGAAGAGGGTCCTCACAAAGCTGGCAAACACCTATGTGGTCCTAAGAGTCGTCCTTTGTTGGTGTGAGGACAGGAGGTACTAAGGGACTGGGAAGTTTTGTCTCCAGTGATGGTTTAGGATGTTAAGCAAAGTGATGTCCATATACGCACGTACGCACACGCCACCCGCTCCTTACATCGACCGTGCTGAAAATGGATCCTTTCCTGTTAAGTCAGAAAACGCTAAGGGTCAATGAAGACAGCAAGAAGGAGGTGAGGACAGACGGCAGTGGAGCACAACCAAATCAGATAAAACACAATACAGTGCCTGCAGTATGAACACTCACTGCAGGCCTTTGAAACCCCCTAAAGAGACCACCTGCTCAACTAAAACAAATACAAGTAATTAAAGATTCACAGACAGAGGAGGTGAAATTGAAAATAAAAGTGTAGCTGCCCTCGTTTAATTCACTTATATCCGATTTCATTTTTAAAATTCTTACGAATGATCATTGTGCATGCCTCCATCATTATCCCATTAACCCTGTGAAGCCTGAACCATGAAATAACTGCCAGAAAATTCAAATATTTTGAAAATAAAGTGTTTATTGAACCTTCTGACTTTTAAATAAAAGAAATATCAATTTGCATATCTGAGTTTTAATTTGTATAAGTTATCATTTTTGTGCATTTCATTGCTCAAAGATGCATTGTGCAATTTATTTAGGTTTTTCTTGGGGAAAAATAATCACACTGATCTCACAAAATCTCACAAAAACTCCTGTATCAAATATGGTACAGTTAGTGTTACAGGGTTAAGGGTCATGGGGGGCTGGAGCCTATCCCAGGTGACATAGATCGAGAGGCAGGGTACACTCTGGACAGGTCGCCGGTCTGTGAAAGGGCTAACGCCAGGAGACACGCAACCATTTGCACTCGCGTTCACATCCAGCTGGGATAGGCTCCAGCTCCAGATTCTTGAAGTTTTGATAAGCAGTAAAGTGAAATGACCCAGATTTGAGAGAAGATAAGGATGAAAGGGTTGAATGTCAGGCTTTAGAAAGAGTGATGAGTGACCTTTAACACTGAATATAACTGCCAATCATTATAAGCTTAAAGTCGGTCAGTGGCAACCCAGCTGAGCTTGACATCTGATTACCGCTAACATTGCATGCATATATACTAGAACACTGAAGGTCACCACTGAAGAACATGCTGAAGAAGAAGCAGTTGCATGGTTATAGCTGTATCTGTCATTGCCATTGTAAACTAAATGAGCAGTGTCAGCAGACTCAATTCACTTTATCCAAAACAGCTGTTTATCAGTGGTAATGCTCTTTTTGCTTGGCAACAAATGCATCCTCTAATCTCCAGACTTAAAAAAAAGAAACAATCAGACGTGGTTGAATCCAAAATTTAACGAAGTTTGTCACATGAACATATGTCAAGTCTGCCATTGGACGAAACGTAGGAAAATATACACGTCTTTGTAGATCTGCATTTAATGGAGCCCACAGATCAGTCCGGTATAGTACTCTATGCTGTCTTAACCCTAAATGAGTAACTACATTCTAAAACTGAGCTGAAAATGACTATCAGTGTCACGATCTCCTATCTATTGGAATCTCAGGATCTCTTCTACAAAGGCAATGAGTAAGCTAGAGCTATGACAGGCACCAAAAGTATATTTATGACCCTTAGAGACTGTGTGTGCATGTGTAGTATTGCAGTTAATGGCTCTAAAGCCCTCTGGCTGTTCATCATTGGGCAGCACTGAATGTGTTTATCTCTGAATATAAAAGGGATATCAGTGGCCCTCTATGTTATATTTGCTGCCCATGAAAATAAATACATTTCCACAAACAAAGAACTGGTTCCTGAACTTTATTTAAGTTGGGAACCACCATCACCGTGAACGTGTATTTGCCTCCTTCCTGATTTCTTACTTTTGTATATCTGTCACACTTACGTGTTTCAGCTCATCAAACAAATCTTAATATGACAAAGATAGCCCAAGGATATAATAAAAATACAGTTCATAAATTATGATTTTAAAAAAAAAGAGAAAAAAAAAAAGGTATCCAAACCTACCTGGTCCTATGTGAAAAAGTAATTCCTCCTAAACCCAATAACTGGTTGTGTCACCCTTGGCAGTAAGAACTTCAGTCAAGCGTTTTCAGTAACTGGCAATCAGTCTTTTACGTCACTGTGGAGGAACTTTGGCCCTCTCTTCTTGGCAGAATTGCTTCAATTCAGCCACATTGGAGGGTTTTCAAGTTGAAACAGCCGCTTTGAGGTCCAGCCAAAGCATCTCAATCAGAGTTCCAGACTTTGACTGGGCCACTCTAAAACCTTCATTTCAGTTTGGTTTTTTGTGTGTGTGTATTATTTATTTTTGTTTTTGAGCCATTCAGAGGTGGACTTGGTGGTGTGTTTCAGATCATTGTCCTGTTGCATGACCCAAATGTGCTTGAAACTGATGGGTGGACATTCTCCTTCGGGAAATTCTGGTAGAGAGCAGACTTTGTGGTTCCACCAATTACAGCAAGCTGTCCAGGTCCTGAAGCAGCCCGAGAACTTCACACTGCCACCACCATGTTTGACTGTTGGTCTGATGTTCTATTTTATGAAATGTTGTGTTAGTTTTAAGTCTGGCGGGACTCAAGCCTTCCAAAAATTTCAGCTTTCTTCTCATCAGTCCAAAGACTATTTTCCCAAAAGTCTTGGGGATCATCGAGATGTTTTTTTGGCAAATGTGAGACGAGCCTTTGTGTTCTTTTTGGTCAGCAGTGGTTTTCACCTTGGAGCTCTCCCATGGATGCCATTGTCTCATTCTCATTGCTGAATCATGATCACTGACCTCAACTGAGGCGAGTGAGGCCTGCAGTTCTATAATTCTGTTCTGGGTTCTATGCACTCTTGGAGTAATTTTGGTATTCCGGCACTCCTCGGAAGGTTCCCCACTGTTCCAGGTTTTCTCTATTTGTGGATAATACCTCTCACCATGGTTCACTGGAGTCCCAAAGCCTTAGAAATGGCTTTGCTTGCCTTGCCAAACTGATAAATGTCAATGAATTTGTTTCTCATCTGTATTTGAGTTTCTTGAGATCGTGGCGTGATGTGTTTGCTTTTTCCGATCTTTGAGCCTGCTTCACTTTGTCTGGCAGGTTCTATTTAAGCGATTTCTTGATTCGGCAGGTCTGGCAGTAATCAGGCTTGAGTGTCACAATTGAAATTGAACTCAGCTTTCCACAAAATGTGGTTAATCACATTTAACTCATGATGTAACAGGGGGAGCAGTCACTTTTCCACACAGAGCCAGGCAGGTTTGGATCACTTTTTTTCCCCCCTTAATAAATGAAATAATGACTGCATTTTGTGTTTGCTGTGGTTATCTTTCTATAATATTAAAATTTTTTTGATGATCTGAAACATTTAAGTGTGACAAATATACAAAAAAAACCCCTAAGAAATCAGGAAGGTGGCCAATACTTTGTCATGGCGCTGGATACTTGGTGTCCAGCTTAAACCTGAAAGAGACCCTGAAGTCTTCGACATTAGCAAAACAGAATGTGAGGTATAGATTTAGCAGCATGTTAGCACAACAGCAGCATCTGTACTCCTTGGCCTGCACACATACATGACAGGAGACGTTCTAAAAACAGGCTGTTTATATACTGTCGCTGAATCTCACACAGTCATATTTTAAGACGCTGTGGCATTCGGTACACAATCAGTGTCGGTGCACATACGACGTACCAATTTAGACCTGAAGCATGAATATCCATTTAGGGTCTGGTTTGTCTGCTTGTGATTCAAGTAAAACCTCCTCAAGTTGTTAAGCCACATGTGCAGTAAGTAAGTAAGAATAATGTAGTTTTAATGAAAAACTGCTGTGTTACTGAACTAAGCTGAAGTTTCAAATTGCAAAAGACAAAAGAGAATGCAGGTTAAAACTAAACTGCATTTATTTGATTTGTGACACAGATGATATAAAGATCACAGGCTTCTGCCATCAGCCATCAGTGCCACAAATTCTGTTTAGGGTAGAAACGTGTGTTTAGTGTTTAGCCACATAGTTGGTCTTTTAATTCCTGTGACAACATATTGCTGAGGTTCAAATGGGACTTAAATACTTTGAGTTATGAGGGGGAATCACCGAGACTACACGTACTTCCAAAGAATCAACTACTGTTGAAGGAAATGGTTTGAAAAGTTGCAACGGAACAGAACAATGTGCTAAAACAGCCCTGTGGTGGTTACCTCCTGCGTTCATTAGATTGGAAAAGTAACTCGAAATCACTGCAGTACCATGTAGCTGTGTGGTCTGTGCAGAATTGTTCAAATCCAGCATGAAGTCACCATCTGGAACGATCTTTTTCTTAGTATTTGTTCAAATGTTCAAAACAAGAGTGAACAAAACATCTCGATGCATCAACAATTTATCAATCTCTGACCTCTCGAAACTACCAAAGACCGATTTTTATCTGGTATCGTCATGATTTATTTTTTTTTATTTGCAATTTCCAAAGCAATTTGAATTGTGTATGCTGGTCTTGAGTGAAAAGTCCTGCAGTTTAAAAAAAATAAATAAATGGAGAAGAATAGAAACGTAAACGTGTGTTGAGGTGTGGGACTCTCTCTCATGCAGAAAAACTCAAAAAGAGCCTGACGTGATTGATGGCCTGTGGGAGTAAGAATGACAGTTAGTGTACACAGAGGGTGTGAAGCAAAGAAAGGCTGCAGGCAACGAAAGGGACCGTTCCAGCTGATAATAACATGAAGGCTTTACACTTGTGCGGTTACTAAAAGGCTTGAAAGCTTTCGGCTGTAAATATTGATTTGCTCACCAGTTTAAGCAAAGGACAACTTATCCAAATGGATTCAGATCATGGTTAAACATCCTGAAGTTATTGGAATATAGGATGTATTTGTTTGTTCAATTACACTGGAAAATCTGCAAAAAAGAACCCATGAGAAATTGGTTTGCATGTCAGGAAGTAGAGGATAAAGAATACGAGCGCCTTATTTTTAGTCTTTTTAATTTGGAGTTCAGTTTCCATAAAAGATGATGTAACAAGTGAGAAGTGTGTGGTCAATTATTGCCCCAGAGGCTGCTGCGGTTAGAAGTAATGAAGTGTGAGAGCTGACTGACGCTGTGCCAGCCAAAAGCAACATGTTGTTGTAAGATATCTGGTAACAAGAGCATGTCACAAAACAAATAGCACATATGTTTTATTAACATATTCAATGTGTCTAAAATGCAGGGGAACAAGCATGCAAATTATCAAGAATACTTTGAAAACCAGCCTGATTTCTCCTAATCTTCACTATCGCAGTCTACATTTGGCACGCACTGCGAGTCAGAACCTTTTTATCAGTGCAGTTTGATATGTTTCTTCTTTTGGGAGCCACAGTTTTAAAGAGGAATTGCTGTTATAGCACCTACATCAACGATCAACATTATATTATTCAAAGGAGCTTACATGCAATAGCCAAAACAGAATAAAATGTCCACAAATAAACAACAAAGACAGCCACAAAAAAAAGGGTATTTAAAATAATACAAGATAAAAGCAGTATAGAAAAAATAAAATATGTAAAAGAATCATTTTAAAATAAATCAAATGAAATAATGATGAATGGTCAGTAGTAAAGTACGAATAGGGAAACGTATCTGCACAGAAACACATTAAACATAAATTCATATTAATTCCTTACATTCATGGTCCAACCAGAACCTCAAAAACAGCAATTCCTCCACAAATAGTCACATAGTTGCTGCAAAATGGCACGTTACTATAACTGCAAAATGACAGGTACTCAGCAACCTTGATTTTATAGAGGAATATAACCAAAATACCAGCTGAGTTGAAAAGAGGCCCGGGCAACCTGTGTGATTAAAAGTGGTCACCCAGAGGTTGAAGATGTTGCAATGCTCAACCTCTGGGTGACCAGTTGGTTGCAGCAGCAGCTTCTTGCAATCCTTCTCCAACATAAAAATCCACTGGGTGTGGAGGTTCACTCTAGTGTGACTGAGCCATAAGACCACTGGAGTTCTGGAAAGTGGAACTACTAAAACACTATACAGTCTTTCCTTGACAGCACCAATTAGCAAAATCAAGCACGATAGCACAATGTAAATATCGTGTTATAAATGTTATCATATTGCAACAGTTGTAACTGTGAGTCTATTACAATTATTCACATAGATTTGTCTCAAGTCAGTGCTGTCTGTGCACAGGAAGAGCCTCAAAACACGTCAAGAAGACTATTTTAATCCTCTTTAAAGCATTAGGAGTTTTCAGCTACATATAAAAAAAGATCCCTAACATTAAAGAGTACTATTAAAAGCCCATATTACTGTAAACACTGCCAATATGCTCCTGTTTGGTTTGTTATATTTCTTCTGCTTCCGTGCTCTTCACTGTGTAAAACGCTGTCGTGAAATCTGCCACATAAATCCAAACCAGGGACCTTTAAACTCTCCCTCGGCCTTCAGCTAATGAATATGTCTGGTTCCAGCAGTGCACTCTGTCATCCTGTCTATCCCTCTGCAGGGGATGAGGTATCTTCTCATCCTGGTAGGCCCTCACTGACCCCTGCACTGAGCTAGCTTTAATTTACTGTCTTTCCCATCTTTATTTATCAGGGCCAAATCGCAGAGTCAAACAATAACATCTAGCCTCTTCGGAAGGAAGTATTAGTGGATTTTATAGTGGTTTACTTTTCCTGGGCCAGGACAGATTTGTAAGGCCAGCTTCTTTGTTAAGGTCAGCATTGTGGAATCGCAAGACCTCAATACAGCTGCATCAAAACGGCAGCTTTGTGTAGGTATTTCAGATTATTTGTCAAGAGCAGATAGACAGTTGCAGATACTGTTTATTGGCCTGAAAATGAAGAGACAACAAATCAGCGAAGGTCTACTGACAGGAAATAAAAAGCATCCTGGTTACAGCTGTTCGGCTTTTCATCGTGTCATTTTACAGTGTTCCTGCAAACAAACCCCGACCAAAGTTAATCACAGTGATGCTTATCTGCATCATCTGGATGTTGGGATGTTGATTTGATCATTCCAGCAACACTCCAAGTATGATCAGGAGGATAACTGCAAGCACAACAAATATTCAGAAACACATGCAAAGGTCAGAGCGAGAGCTTCAGAGGCCCTAACAACTGCACTTCCTGTTCAGCTGAGACTCATTAATATCTACGGCCAAATCAAACATATTCAGTGCGAGCAGCAGAGGGTAAACAAAGCAGGAGCAATGCTGCGCATGTTGAGAAGCAACAGGAAACACAGGTGCAGTCTCTCCTCTTTCATACCTCTTGGTTGAAATCATTAGACTCGCCTGAAGTAGAGTCTAGTCAACAGGAAATATATTTTCTTCTCATCTGAAGCATCTTTTTAGAGCACGAGACATAATAGAAACCATTCCTGCTGCTTCACAAAGTCTAGTGGACATCACTTTCAGGTCCCATGGATTCTGCGTCACTCTTTATTTTTTGCTGTACAGTTTTATTTGTGTTACAGCCCAGGCTGAAAGATTTGACAGGGGGAGGAAACCTTGAGATCAGGTGTAACGATGCAGCGTGAGGAAAATAATTACCTGGAAATAAGAAGCACAATAAAATTGTTCCGTGAGGCTGTGATCAGCTGACCTTTGTTGCTACTCCGATATTCACTGCTCTTTGTGGATTTAGCCATCTGAATTCAACAAGGTATGAGCAGATGTTTCACATCCTGCACGGATGATTTTCCAACTCTAGACACTATAAAGTTACAGTAGTATGAAATGCAGAGTAAATTTAATCAGCACCATCACCTTAAATATAAATTAATATCTGCTATCCTTGATATAAATGGTAAATGGATTGATACTTATACAGCACCTTTCTACTCAAAACACTTTCTACTACAAATCTCATTCACTCAGTCAGTGGATGCATCAGAGGCAACTTGGGGTTGAGTACTTTGCCCAAAGATACTTAAAAATGCATTAACCTGCCTATCAGATATAATTGCTCATTAATTGAAGGACCAAAACACTGTTCTGGATCATTCTGGCTTACTTTAACCCCTGGTTATGTATGATAGGCGATATATTTGATGGAGATACTTGCACAGTAATAAGAAAATAATGACATCCCATGAAATGCATTTATTAGGGCCTCTCCAGCACGTGTTCCCAAATTTTTGTTGTGCACATGGCTATCCTCTTGATCATACGTGGAGTGTTGCTGAAATGATCAAATCAACGCTCTCTGCAGATGGACCTGCAGTCTGTAGCTGTCCACAGAGTGCCAGCAGACTGCCAATGCGCGACAACCACAGAACCATAATTTCCCCATTAGTCTGGAGAGCACGATGTCCGTGTTTCCCAAAAAGAATTTCAAATTTTGATTCTTCTGACCACAGAACAGTTTTTCACTTTGCCTCAGTCCATTTTAAATGACTATACCCCCCCCCCTCCCCAAGAAAATGCTGGCATTTCTGTTCACATATGGATTCTTCTTTACATCAGGGGGCTTTAACTTGAATTTGAGGATGGCACAGTGAACTGGAAATGTTCCTGAGCCCATGCAGTGATTTCCATGACAGAATCGTACCTGTTTTTAAGGGGGGGGCCAAAGATCACAGGTATCCAGTATTTGATTCTTGGCCTTACCCCTTGTGATTTCCATCGAGATTTCTCCAGTTTCTCTAAATCTTTCAATGAGAATATGCACTGCAGATGATGAGCTATTCAAAGTATTTGCATTTTCATGTTGAGAAACATTATCCTGAAATTGTTCCTCAATTTGTAGATGCAGTTTTTTACAAATTGGTGAATCTCTGCCCATCTTGACTTCTGAGAAGCTCTGCCTCTCTAAAGTGTTCTTTTTATATCCATCATGTTACTGACCTGCTGCCAATTAACTCGATCAATTACAAAATGTTCCTCCAGCTGTTTCTTTTAGTACCACTTACTTTTCCACCCTTTTGTTGCCTCTGTCTCAACTTTTTTGAGACATGTTGGTGTCATCAAATTCAAATTCACACTCATAATACAGTGTCCCAACTTTTTGGAATTGTGGTTGTACTACAATAAATTGCAGATTATTATAGTACAAATTATAGGGATCAAATTCAGTATACAGTGTAATAGGCTGTCTCCATATCAGTAGAATTGCCTTTTTGGTTATACTTGAGTTACTGTGTAACAATACTGAACTCACAGTTTACATATCTGTAGCCTGATGGTTTGTGTCCTGCTCCAACAATGAAACCATAGTGACCTCCAGTGGTAGACAACCAAACTGAGAATGATAAATCATTTGTGTAATGTTACCACTGTTTATCATATTTGACTCCCTAAGAGAAAAGAGCATTCACAAAAAATAGAACACAACTCCTGTTATGACTGAATCAACTAAAAAAAAAAAAAAAAAAATACACCAGTTAAAAAATCTAGGACCGTGTTGAATAGAATTTTCAACCTGAGGCAAGGAAAGCAGCGCTGACTTCATGGTACGGAGCAGAGCAGGCATCGGCTGATGTGTGTTGGCGTGGAGAGCTTGACTTTCCTGTTTGCCTGCAACGCCAAACCACTTACTGAGTAAGCAGGGCATTCTTGTCCTGTGCAAGTCTCACATTCTTTCCCGGGCAGAGGTCCTTTCTTATTTTCACTTCATATTTCTCCTTGTGTCAGAGATTCTGTCTTCAAACCTAAATTTGGTTTCAGCCTAAGACTCGTAGTTTTTTATCTGACATCATTAATTTTTTTTTTTGAATAAATACACAAATTTTGCTGTTGTAATTTACAAAAGAAAGTTGATGCATTTTTGCTGGTCTGTGGGCAACAAAATCTTTGACAGTTTCCACACAAGGAAGAACTGGATTTTTTTTTTTTTAATTAAATGTTTTGATACAATTAAAGTGTTTATTAATTAAAATCATTTAAAAGAAACTACAGGCGTAATGCTGCCTGCCCCTAAAAATGTTGTGTATGTGTGTTGTAGCTACATTATTTGATCATTTTGATCATTGACGCCTCAGACCTGAAAGAGTAATAAGCCTGTTTGTCCTTGTGGGGGCGCACTAGCCTTCCTCTCAGAGCACAGTTTGAAATATTACCACACTGAGCTGCTTTGAGAACACGTCCTCTGCTGATACTCCCTGAGTCACTTCCACCCTCCACGACAGACTGCCAACAGATGCAACTTAATGCCTGTGTGCATGTGTGTGTGTGTGTGTGCATGTGCGTGTGTGTGTGTGTGTGTGTGTGTGTGTGTGTGTGTTCCAAGTCCTATTTATAAACAGGCCCCTTCCTCATCAAACATGCATATGTAAAATCATCACACATAAAACCATCTTCACATAAAACACAGCTCTTAAAACAGGACTGAACACCCCTAAGGTTTGCGGTATGTTTTGATGATATTGCTAAAGTCAGAATACATGCTGCTCTCTAAGCCTGTGAGTGAACTGAGATCTTCTTACCTCTGCACTGGAAGACTAAACCGCTGCATGCGTAAGCAAGACATCCCCGTCTTCTGCAGGTATCACATTCTTTCCTGGTTAAAACCCCCCCTGGCTTCTCTTTTGTTCTTCTTCTTCGTTGTTTTATCACAAATCTCATAACTAGCTACAGTTACAAGCCACACAAGTGCACAATTAATTTACTGAATTTGTACTTTAATTGAATATTTCTATATTTTGCTACTTTATAGATCACAATGCCCAGCCTAACTGGTATTTTCAGTGTTGGTGGATATAAACTACCACAGTTTAAAACTCTAACAAGTCCCCATTCTATCTTCTATCTATCTACATCTTTTATGTAGCATTATTGTTTTTTTTCCTTCCTAGTTTCCTTCCTAGTTGCACCACTGTTGTCTTCACAGTGTTATACTTAATATTTCCCATAATGCCACACTGCATACAGTAACTGCTGCAGCTACTTTTTTTTTTTTTTTTTGCAGCTACTTTGGTCACAAAACAAATGAACACGATTATGGTGTTTGGAAAGGAGAGGGTAAAATGGAAAGCTTTACAGTAGGAGTCCTAAAATTAGCCAACAGACTCAGCAACTTCCCTCTAAAGGTTGATAACACTGGCTAAAATTAGCCACCCTTTTGTTTACACCAAGAATATGAGATTGTAGCAGTAAAGCCTGTGACATAAAATTCAGAAGTCTTACTTAAGCAAGGGCAGTGAATTCCTCCCCAGGCACTGGGAAATTACAGTGCTAAGCAGAATACATGGACACAAGATTGTTTCATTATCTCACATCATGTATATTTGTGTTTTAATGTCTATGAAGCTGAGCGTACTGTAAATATATATATAAATTGGCATGTCTTTGGTCATTCTGCACTTGTTTTAGTTAAGAAACTTCTGGTCTACTGCCCCGTTCACCTCTAGTTACAAGCGCCTCAATCTGTGATGAAACATGAGCGCACGGGGGTGACCAGCGTCAGGGAAAGACGATCACGCCGGTAGCCTGGGATGACTCGAATACTTTCCACCATTAGGGTTTACGCTCCCCACTTTGGAGCTGCAGCTGCAAGTGTGTGAGAGCAGGGACGAGTCAGGCAGAGGATATGAGTTTATTTCAGCAAATTTAACAGCTCACTTGTGAGGATTAATTGTACCTGTATTTACATATTAATAGAGTCAATTATGTCAGACAAGCGCAATGGCCAAGCTTCCCAAAGGAAACCATCCAGCAACAAGAACATTAAGAAACTCCGCACTATTAGCATGGTGTGCAGCCTGGCAAACAGTTGGCAGCAATGGGTGACAGAGAATGAGAATAAGCAGGCCAGTGAACCCAGCGGCTGGGCTCCACCTTCACTGGGAGGACCGGAGGAACCTGAGAAGAAGTGGGTCCCCAAGAAGTCTCTTCCCATACAAACGCAGCAAACAGAAGCTTCTAAAGGTCTCGTAGCTCATCAGACATCAGCGTCCAAGACTGATGAGGTTAAGACATCGGATGAGCCACCAGTGGTACCTTGTATCAAGACAAAACAAGTGGTGAAGACAGTGACCAGCAGCGTTCAGGAGAAAAGTGCAGGTATTGGGCTCCTGACGGAAAAAATCAAGAGGGAGCATCTGCCATCAGATGAAGAAATTGACAGAATGCTGAAGAAGAAAAGCTCACCCACTCGTCGCAGGAAGTGCTCCAACATGGTGTCATCTCTGACCAAAAGCTGGAAGCAGGTGGAGAATGAGCAGAAGCTTGTAAAAGGAGGAGGAGGTCCGAGAGAGGGACTCACCTGTGGGGATAAAGAGGACAGTGGGCCCACTGAGGCAGATGAGGAGGGTCTGGAGGAAGCTGAAACACACAGAGCAGAAGCAGAGCAGAAGAACTGCGAAGAAGATTCTGAGACACCAGTGAGAATAAAAAGATCCTCAGTCCCAGCGTAAGTAATGTCACAGTGCTTCGTTATGCAGTGTCTTGAGTGTCTTGTTCATTTTCCATTATTTGTTACGTTAACTGCGTTACAGGTATAAAAAAGAAGCCGAGGATGCCAACAAGATCAGTACTTTGTCCAAGAAATACAGCGCCGTGGGAAGTCTCAAGAGCCGCTGGCAGAACTGGGTCTCTGAACATGCAGTTAATCAGAAATTAAACCCCTTCAGTGAATACTTTGACTATGATTATTCCATGTCCCTCCGCCTCCAAAAAGGCCAGGAGGGTTACGGACATCCAAAGGAGGGGAGTAAGACAGCAGAAAGGGCCAGACGTGCAGAGAAACACATCCACCGTGAGATAGATGACATGTGCTATGTGATCAGGACTATGGCTGATCCGGGCCCCGACGGAAAGACCCGGGTCACGTTCGGAGAGCTGTTTGACAGATATGTTCGGATCTCTGACAAGGTGGTGGGAATTCTGATGAGAGCCAGGAAACACGGGAAAGTGGCGTTTGAAGGCGAGATGCTGTGGCAAGGCCAAGATGATGGAGTTATCATTACTCTTCTAGTGTGATATTAACACCTGGGTCAAAGTTGTTCTTGAAATCCTCTTATAGCTTCCAGGCTGGCAGAGTGGAGTTTGAACCTGAAATAACCCCAGTCATTGTCAGACAGGACTAAGAGGAGGATTTAAAGCAGAGTTTGACCCAGGACTGTTCAGTGGACACTTGCAGAACAATATCAAAGGGATACAGACTAAGCTTGGTGGATGTGTCTCATTATGGATTATCCAGAGAACACTTGCTGCTATTTTGGTAGATACTTGACAACGTTTTTCTGTCAGTGTTTGAGCTGTAGCTGTCTCGCTCAGTGTTTTGAGAAATCTGCAGAGACTTAAAAGCTTTAAAAGCGCTGGAGAGATAACGTGTTGGGGTGTTGGCTCCTTAAATTCCATTCAGAGTAGCTTGCAGATTATCATGAGTGTCTCTTTTTCACTTCACGGTTTATGTTAATGAGTTTCTTGAGTATGTGTTAATGTACCAAATAATCAGAAGCTTTGCAGTATACTGTACACTAATTCAAACGTGGATCGGGTTTCGCTGCCTGAATACATGCAGCTCAGCTTTCATTGCACCGTACCAGGCACAGCACAGTGGAACACCACAGCACTTTAAAAACACCTTTTAGACTGAAGCTGTTCAAAATGTAATCAAAGTTTGACCGTGACTGTGGGAAAATGGGAAAATGTCAATTCTTCAGACAAATTGCAGACGCTATTTAAGCATTTAAGCAGAAAGCTTTTTGAGACGGTTCATTCATTAAATTGGAGCAAGCCACATCATTAAAACCACCTGGCCAATATTGTGTAGGTCCTCACTGAGCCACCAAACAGCTTATGTCCTCTAAGGCATTTCCACAAGACGCCCGTGGCTGCTCTGTGGTTTTGACATGGCAGCGAACACGCAAGCATGGGGTCTACTTTGATCAGACATGTTGCATGGAGTCAGACTACAATCTGGGGCGGTGGGGGTCGTCTGAGGCCAGGTCAACACTCTGTCCTCTTTTAGTGTGTTGCTCAAGGTGTTCCTGGCCTGTTTTTGCTGTGGTGTGCCATTCCCATTAAGGGGGTGTGCTGGTACGCAACACATGAATGTGAGCAGGCAAGCTTCCCCAGCAGAACATTACGTTAGAACAAGATAATTAGTGTTAATCACTTCAACTGTCAGTGGCTTTACAGGAGTGTACAGCAGTTAAGTGTGAACTATGTCAAAACTAAAGGCTGTAATGAGTTCAATTCAAGCTATTAACTGGATTCCTAATCATACAGTAGTTTGCGATGAATTGCTGTATTCTGTGTTTTATGATGCTTTTTGTCATGTGATTAAAAATAAAAACAAATGATAGAAAAAATGCCTGGCTATGTTCATCAGCTAATTGCTTACTTAGCTCAGGGGCAGACCGGCCTTCAGGAGCACCTGGACATTGCCTGACTGCCTGAGGGTCGCGCTGGCGTGCAGTGAACAGCCAGATTTATCAGCAAGGAGTTTACAGACTGAGAAGAGTCCTCGGATTAGAAGCGACTCTCTCAGAAACAGATTGTTTCTCTGCACTCTCCCTGCACTGCACAGGTAGGCACGCCAAAGATGCACATACAATAAATGCATGATGGAGGGGAGCGGAATGCTAAAAACAACAACCACAAGCTAAAACACTAACAGTCTCTTTTACAGCATTGCAGCTTATTATCAGTTCCAATTAATGTGTGAAGTTTTTTTTTTTTTTTTTACATTTTTAAAAATATATTTTTGTCTGTGCTTGGGTTCAGTGTCTTTCTGTTCCTTGTATGATAAGAAACAGCAGGCAGGCGTGCCATCTCTATCAAATATGGTCTGATTTGAACTTATGTAAACAGTCTGACATGACTGTCAAGAACACTGGATCACTGCGGGACTTTTGATGGCACGAGATGGTAACATATGCTGCCATTATGTATAAATAAACAGAGACCCTGTGATTAATAAAAACAGGTAAAAATGTTGCATTAGTATTTGGGTTTTACAATTTAAAGACTGATTGTTGTTATTCTGTAACAAAAAATATGACCTTTTTATGCTTTAATTTGCTTATTAGACCACCGCATTATTGGTAATTACAGGCTGGAGCCTATCCCAGCTACCATAGGGCGAGAGGCAGGGTAACAGAGACACACAACCATTCACACTCACATTCACACCTATGGGCAATTAAGAATCATCGATTAACCTAATTAATTGCATGTATTTGGACTGTGGGAGAAATCCCACATAAACATTGGGTATAAAAATATGAATTCAGTCAATTTTTAGTCTTAAGAAAGTTTTTGACAGATGTCTTAAATATTTATGTTTTCTTGTTTTCATGAGAGGTTGTTGCAAATTAACTGAACTCTTTGCATCGTGTATTTTTTTCTCTTTTTTTCAGGATAAAAATTGCTTAAAAGAGAAATCGCTGCTGTGTTTGTCAATTTGCCACAAGAACGAAGAGATTACAAAACAAAATTGGGATTAAATTGAGCTAATTTTAGACAAAAGGCTTTAGTGTCACCTGAAACCCTTCCAATGTATTTTAACAGTAAAAGTTGATTATCTGACCTTCAGTGGTAAACACAAGCTCAAATTCCCTTAGTGGTTTTCTGTTGTTATTTTAATGCACAAGATTCACCTGAATTATTATAACCTGATGTCATTATGTCTATAAGCATGATAGCTTGAAAGGTTTTGAGTTAAATCTTTAAAACTTTGTAGGGGTGCAGCGTGGGGTCATGTAGCTATCCTTTAAAATTTGGTGTACATCCGCCAAGGTCTTCAACATCAACTTAATGATTTAAGGGTCAAAAATTGACCAAAAGCCTTAAAACCTCAAGTCAATAGATTGATCTAAAGGTCAAAGTGCTAGGTCCTTGGACCTCTGACCTCTTTTTCAAGGTTAAATAAGGTCAAACTTTCACAAAATGTCTTTTATCTTTAAAATTATGCTTAAAATTCCCCTGCCTTTGTTTGTATTGGCAACATTTAGGAAATGATACCGGTACATGGGGATTCCAAATCGCACATTAGAGTTGGCATCCAAATATGATGTCGCATTAGACCCCTGTTATTCATATACAGTTATTTGTAACTCAATACCTATTATCCATTCCCTACTCCTACATAATGTTTGTGCAGTCAAAGTGAACATATGTCATGCTACCCTTATCTGATTTTTACTGCACTGCAAACATGCACTACTAGCTGGAGGCTAACTAAAAATATGTTAAATGAAATCCCCTTGAAGAACTGCTTTCAAGGACACATTCTCCACCAAAGATTCACAGTAGTTACAGTAAGTGATGTGCACTGCTTATGTAAAGATTCACATGGTGTTTCCAGTTTTCACTGGAGCTGCATTCTGAAGTCTGTAAATGAAAAGGTAATAAAGCATCTCTTAGATCTCACTGCCCCGCCAGCAGTAGCGTGATATTGGGAAGACTAAAATAGAAATAGCAATGAGGTAAAAATCGTTAAGCACTGTATGCAGTTATTTAAAATGCCTTTACGATTAGTACTAACACAACTAATGGCGTATCTGTTTCTTTCTTTTATACGTATATTTACAGTAACTGTACTGATGTGAAGAAAGTGAGATCAAATTCTAACAGTATAATTATTATAGTATGAAAAAGAACACAAAGACCTGTCTTCATTTTGCCAAAAAATATCTTGATGAGCCCCAAGAAAAGATTCTGTGGACTGACAAGACAATCCACTGTTACTTAGAAGAAACAGCAAGATACAGATCTGAAAAGACCAAAGAATAGTCCTTAAAGTTAATGCAAATTTCTTGCTGTTTTAAAGGTTGATACTTGGGGGAAAATGCCTTGTAACTTTTTCCTTTGAGGAAAATTATTACATTATTACCGGCAGGAAGGTGTAACACGGCAAAACAATTAGACACACATATTTACTTCACACTTAAAGGAAGGTATGCTGCTGAAACCCTGCAAACAGGCTGAACAGACCGTGAAACAAAAGAAATCAGGAAGTTGACAGATAGATGATCCAGCAGACATACCTGTGTGCGCTGATGAGTGATAACCTCCACATAAGAAAAATGCTGAAAACAATGGGTAGACTTCATCACGCTGTCACTCTCTATGATCCAAAAATACAGTCTGTCTGTGCAGGTTAGCTACACTGCATGAGATACTTGGTTTTGATTATCCAGCTGTAACTTGCCATCCCTGTACCACCTGTCTGGAACCTGAAATGATGATTAATGCGTTTCCTCTTGTGTTTGCTATAATTTAACAACCACATGACTATGGATGATGTTTTACTTTTGGCTCGTATCCTATGTATTCCATCTTGTTCATCTTTCTTCTTCTTTCAGCTGGTCCCTTTAGGGATTGCCACATCGGATCATCTGCCTCCCTGTCCCTAACATCCTCCCCTGTCACACCAATCCTCTGCATGCCCTGGTTCCATGAATCTTCTCTGTGGTCTCCCACTTTCTCCCTGCCTGGCAGTTCCATCTTCAACATCATTTGTCCAATATATGCGCTATCCCTCCTCTGCAAATATTTATTTCCATTGTGGTCCCAGAAAACAGAGACAAAGAAGAAAAATATTAGACATACACAGTAACAAAAACCAAAACTAAATGAAAGTATTTGATACAACAACTGATTCAAAAAATACCAGTTTATAGCTTTCTTAAAATGAGTCAATTCACATATAAAATGCAACTGTGAAGGAAGGATATGCAAGGATGATGCACTAGATCTGGTATTAATTGAATGAAGCTTATTAATAAAATTGAAGCCAAAATAGTTGGTGCAGTGGCATTCAAAATGTTAAAAACAAGATTAAGCTTCAACTGAGCCAGACGCATACTTACAGGTAACATATCTGCCTGACAAATTCATTAGCACCAACATGCCTTTTGGCTGGTGCATTTCTTCTGGCATACCTGCAGTATAACCTGAAGCTTTTTTGAAAAACCAGAATACCGTGAGTTACCGGCATTGTCATAATGACTTTGAATAAGAGCCAATACAACACTCTCTTTGTTGTTCGGATCACATGAGTCGCTCGCCGACAAAGAAACTTTAACTTAGCACTGGATTTTTTAAAATTATTCTATTCACAATGCTTTCTCCATTCAGATATTGATCCCAAATCAAGCCCAAATACTTGATACATGAGCTACAATTAATATTGCAAAGGTTAGACCAATACTTTCCAAATAACTGAACAATTAGCCCCTCCCTCATTGCCTCTGGACTAGACGATTGCAATCAGCTGTTTGGCATTGACAGAGAAGATTTGGCAAGTTTTTCATGGGCGCAACCCCCACATACTCAACTCTGCTGCTCAACCCACAAATGTATTTTCCTTACCATTCCTTACCTTTGAGGGGAAATAAACAGTCTTTCCAACCATATATGATTCATTGCCGAGAAGCATTGTTACAACAAAGAAATAATCAGCCAAACACCAGTTTCCTTACTTCTTGTGCTAAGTTCATTATAGCATAAAGTCTTAATAATCTTCCAAAAGATAATCCCTAATCCCTAAAAAAGTAATTCCTAAAATCCATAATTTGTAGAGAGCTGTCAATCATGTCAGTCTAAAACTTCCCATAGAAATCAGTCATCCTAGAGATATGGTGACAGCAAAAGCCATTTTTTTAAAGGCATCCGACGCGACAGTGGACTCAAAACAGTCAAATGGTCCCAGTGTGGGAGATGTCCACTCCTGTTCTGGCAGGAGCCAGTAAGGCAGACAGTGAGCTACAATGTAGTTACCACACTTTGATGAAATTAGCTGTATTGTTGTCTACCTCACTGCAGTTACAAAGTGGTGGGATTGTGTTTAAACGATTTTCTCGTGAGTTATTGACCCAGAAACTAATTAGTTAAAAGGATGGAACTAATTATTTATTCTGCCTTGACGGCAGGATTTATCTTATATGTCTTCTTCTGGGTTCCATTATGTAATTGCACTAAAATCTAGATCCAGAGAGAGCGCTTACTCTCACGTAATGTTTTAGTTATTTTATTCTTTTGTTACTTCTTCGCGTGTTTTTTATACTAAACACTTGAATTTAATTGTACTGAAACCTGCTGCGTACACAGCCACGTGCCTCGCGGTTTCCAGCGACAGTCAAACAGCTTTCTCTGCTAAACTGTCCCCTTCCCTCCAGAAATCGCTGAGCCTACACTTCCCAGAATCCTTTGAGGCGCGGCAGCAGCTGTGCGCTCCGGCTTGCCCGCAGCAAAGTGATGATAACACACCAAACAAGGTACAATGAGCGAGCGTTGAGTTTTACATTTCGCCTGATCCCTTTGCCAGTGATGCCCAAATCTGTGGAGTAGCACAATGGCCGTGGAAGGTAAGGCGCCTCACCATGTGCCGTCCACAGTGGCGTGTCCTTTTTCTGTTTCGTTTCAAATATTGCAGACAATAGTTATAGTTAACATATGAAAGGCTTTACATGGCTCAACCTAGACACCGCCGGGTCAGCTGTTTAAGGCTGTGATTGAGTGATGTTGCGGTCTTTGCTCTCTCAGCGTTAGATGCGCTGTCTTGGTCATCTTCGCCTAGCTTATTATTACACTGTACAATTGAATTAATGTAAGGCTGGTATTCAGATCCATGATCACACACCATAAAGCCTCGTGTTAACGCGCAGCCTCTTTCTGTATTTACATTGTGCTGCGTGTGCGCCTCGGCGTTACTGCGATTGGAGCCTGGTTAACAGGTTTGCGACCGAGGAGCGTCCAGTCCTTTTGCATGGTCACCTCGGCATTTTCTCTGGAGGATATCGAGGCACTTTTATGGGAGAACATTCAAAGAAATCGGTTTCTCCGAGGATATATTCACGAGTCTCTTTTTTTTGTGTGTGTGTGATGCAACAGAGCGCCGTGTGAGCGCTCAACCAGTTCCACAAGAACAGTCTGTTTGACGCTGCTCATCTGTCAGCAGGTGGTGTGACATGTGGACCCGGGTAGTCACCTGCGTCTCCCCGTGAGTGTTAATATACAGGTAGTTAAGGTGCTCGCTCCGGACGTTTGAGGTGAGGGAAGTGACAGTCACTGAGTCGCAATGCTCGGCCAGTCTCCTCACCTTATCGGAGGCATCTTGTGGATCCAGAATCCAATGAGAGGTATGTTAGGGGCATGCATTCAGTGCAGCCAGCTCTCTCATTTGAGAGGGTTTTTTGCAGTGCAGTCCTTTGTTTGTGCATCTGCCCATGCAGGTATGTTTGGTATGACACTGTGGCGCGCTTGCATACGCAAGATCAGGTTTTCATGTAGGACATTTTTTATGCACAACCATATCCACGTGCTGTCTGACCCGAACCCGTCTCTCCTGTTTTCTTTGGTTTAAGTCGTCTCAGTGAGGATATGGGGTTATAGGGTCCGGGATTTATGTGCACGACATTGATAACAGATTAAACAGCGCGGGGAGAGGTGCATGCTGTCTGACTTTCTCTAAATCATGGCTCCTCATATTTTCTCTCATGTTAAGGTCCGTGTAGATTTTTAGTGAAGCTTTTCTGCTTGCCACTGGAGCTGTTGATCACAGTCATCCTTCTCCTCTTATTAGTTTAACTCAGTGTAAGGTTGAAGGCCACTTTAAAGCTTCTCAAGCTCTGCTGGAGTTGTCTGGCCCCCACTTTAGCAGCAGCTCTTCATGCTCAAGACATATTTTGCAGCTTGTAAGTTGTGTCTTTACTGCTCAGATGCTGTTGCCTCCTTTTAGTGCAGACAGCTGACCTGCAGGTGTAAAGATACTGCCACCTGTCTCATCTTAGATACAAGGAGCACAGCAGCAGCTATAACCAACCTTCCAGCATTTCCCCCCATGTATAGTTTCATTCATGCAGGCTGAACAAAGTCTGCAGATGCACACTTTGTTCCAGAGCTGAATAGTTTCATCCATTTCTTCATCCCTTTCTTGTCAGAGTAGGAGTAGCATCATCTGCCACTACAGCTGAAAATTATGACATCATCATTCCCATCAAATGATTTCACACTCACAATAAATTGTACAGAATTGTCCCATCTATCGGAGATATTGTAACAAACTGTCACTATCCACATAGCCATGGAATAACTCGGATTCAATCAAGATTCATTTACTTGTGTCACTCAGAGAGATTAATTACGTCCCCATTCACTGAAGCTGCAACAGCCAGAATATAGAAGAAAATCACACACGGACAAAAAAGCTGCACTAACTTTTTCAAAGCTGCCACCAACACCCTGCAGAGCCTTATACTGAAGGTGAAATATACTGATATCAACCGTTTTCTCACTGAAGGTGCTCAGAAAAATACTGTGACTCAAAGTAGAAGGAAGGAAGTTATCTGGTATTCTCTGAAGGATTTAACTTGCCTGAGAGATTCTTCTATTCTTCAATTCAAGAGGGAAACATTCAAAATCTGTATCAACAATGACAGCTCTATTTTTCATATTTAGATTTAACATTAAAAAAGACATATAAATATATCTTAAAATCATTTAACTGGGGGCTTGTAATCCCTTAGTGGTCCCTTAGTTGTGAAATCAAGTAGTTTATTGTTGAGGACTTGATCAGTGACTATTTGTGCAGTCAAATAATCTTGGCATCTTTTGGTTACAAGAGATTTTGTGTGATATTTTGTATAAAGCGTGTATTTTTTTTTGATCAGAAAAGCAATAATGTTCAGTGGATTGTCTGTACATTTTATATGCTAAAAAAATCAGATGGATTAATTGAAAATAAAGGTAATGATTGTGCTTTTGCTGTTTCGCCTCCCTGTTCGGGTCTCATATTGTTCAATGATCTCCATTTCTAAATTTGCCACAGCTGCATAAAAATTCCTGTTTCTTTTTTTAGATCAGATCTTATTAATTTTTTTTTTTTGTCTCTGCAGTTGTTGCTAAACTGTCCCCGTGGGGGGGGGGGGGGGGGGGGGGGGGGGGGGGGGGGGGGGGGACGAGGCTCGCGGCATAACCATCACTTTTAATTTAAGATGTGATGAAAAACAAAGCAAAACAAAACAAATCACAACAACTCTGCTGTGCCACTGTGCTCTGCTCCAGTGCTCCACCAACCCTTCTCAGACAGAGAATATAGGTCAAATATTTAAGAATTTATAACCCATAAGAAGACAAAAAGCTCTTTGAGAAATCAGGACTTTGGAGACTGCTGCACCCCATTTGAGCTTTACTTTGAAAGGCACTTTTGATTAGCGATGCTTTGCAAATTCAGTTTATGCAAGATAACAAAGAAAGCGCAAATATTTACAATGCTCTTTAATGATAAGCTGGCACATAGTTTGGCTTACACTCACGAGCAAGGTTTAATTACGGTTGGTAGTGTGAAGTTTGATTATAGCCAGTTTAAGAGGCAATGTTTTCTGGTGTAGACACTGTTTTTTGTGAATGAATATTCTCTGCATGTTGTTTTACATCTTAGTTGGAAAAGAGAAAAGGCTGAGAAGAAGATGGGCACACATCTGAGGCGGTCTGATACCCTTTTTTTCACATATTAGATTCTGAGTCAGTGAAAGTGTGTTCATTGGTCATTACAACTTAGACGCTGATACACATGTACGAGAGTTTTCTTGGCCGACTCCTTTTGTTTGTTTGTTTTTTTTAAAGTGTGACCCGCCGACACTGATTTTTGATTATTCTAATTGTCTTTCTCAGAACTATAACTAACAGAATGTACAAGCAAAAAGTCCATGTTTCTTCAGTGCAACATATTATTTTCATAATAAAAGAAACTATTAAACTTTACAATTTCCCCCAAACTGCAGATCCCGTCCTGCAGTACAGGATCTTCTCTCACTGAAACAACTGAAAATAAAGTGCTCTGCACAAAGAGATACAAATAATTACATGGAAAATGAGTTGCTGCACACCCACATTTACCTGACATATTTTACTTGACCAAACAAAAGCAGGTGAAACAGAATAATTAGCAAAACAAATGTCAGGTACTTGCACCATTTTCCAGTATAACTTCATCATACAACATGACATTGACCCTTTCTTCTTTTTCACTTGTCTCCATAATTTTCCTGTAAATTTGATCCTTTCACTGCTCATACCGAGGCTGCTGGCTCGTGGCTGGCAGTGAGCTCTGGATAGCTTTAGCTTTAGCCACTTTGCCTTTGTTAGCTTCTTCAAACTGGGCATGTTCAGTTGGGTGAGGGCAATTTAAGTGTTAGGTTTGTTGTTACGAACATTTTCGTGGTTTGGGTTCCCCCACGGTTTACTTTGGTGAACTTTATGTCTTCCTCATGCACACTGAAGAACTCTCTAATGACCACAGCCACATGCTAATCACTGGTCAGCGCTGAGAATGCTGGAAATCGGACGATTCTGATTCTCTGGCTGGTCAGTCAGTGGACCTCTAGTACTTATTCTTCTTTTACAAACTTCATGGCAGGCACTGCAACTACACTCCATAAACTTGGCACAGGATCCTGGTGACATAGCTTTAGATCATTTTCCCTGGAGTCCTCAGCACAGATGGAGACATCAAGTGTCCTTGCTATATAAAGGCTTATATCAAAGTCATCACTTAACAGTTGAAGTTAATTTTAGCTTTCTACTGACTGAGGGTCTCAGTTATATCAGAAATGAACCAATACAATGACTGAGTGTAGAGCTGGCCATCATAGAGAGGACAGAGAAGCAATATCGTTAGTATAGAAGTGTATTAGTGTTTTACTTGTACGACATTATACATTTCATATTAAAAAAGAGACAGAAGTTTGAACGCTGGCTCCTTTCTCACTTTGGTTGTGAATTATGAAGGCTTGGTTGAGTGGGTGTTAATGTTGGACTGTTAGTTTGGGAACTTTACAGAAATGGTCACACACACCCACATCCACACACTCGGGAAGGTGTGAGCACTTCTGAACAGCAGTTCTGATAGAAGACATTGGCGCCGTGAGGCCGTGTTCAGACCAAAAATAGAGTTGCGTCAAAATGGGACAGAGAAGGCTCTGGCAAAAAAAAAAAAATAATAAAATGCAGGATTCTTATGCAAATTGAAGCTTGCTTAACATTTTGCACAGCACGCAGCACAACTAAATTGAATAAGATCAAGTAGATTAGCTTGTTTTATTTATACTGTAGCATTTTTTTAAAATTCTGTTGTTTGCATGTGTATGTTCAGAGAGGAGCAAGTCAGTGCAGCTGTGATAACTTTCCAGTGAATCTGATTAAGCCTTCATTCCTGCCAGGTGATGTTTTATCACTCGCAACTGAAACCGTTTTACAAGATAACTCAGTCTCGAGATAATTTTGGTTGGATTTTCACTTTTTCGATCATATCTGAGGTAGTGCAGAAAGGAGGAACAGTCATGGTGGGAACACTACATGGTATGTAGTCTTAATCATCCACCCACCAGCATTCAGTGTTATTATCAGGGTGAAAGAAGCACTATTTTTTTTTTCAATGCTCACATAAGTATAATTTCACTGGGCAGACTACTAAAAGGCTAACATGTGTCAGGAGACGCGTGCACGTAGACACACATAAAAAGTGCTAAGAGCTGGACCCCGGGTCCAGTCACAGTAGTGTTTAGCCCCGTGGATGAGGCTGTTCATTTCCCTTCTTCCTTTTTGCCTCTGTGCATCCAGCCTCCTTGATCTGTCCTGCCCTGCTCTGCCTGCCTGTGCACCCATTCAGAAAACTCATTTCAAGTCCTTGCCCCCGGATCTAGCCCAGGACTAGAATTAGGAGAATAAACATGTTTATTTGTGTCAGTGGAATGGGATTACATCTTAGTCAATTTAATAAGGAGTTACTACGGTGGAAGAGCATCTTTCAAACCTTACTCAGCAGGAATGGGATTAAGATGACAGAAGATGCAGCAAATGTCAAGGGAGCCATGTTTGATGTGCCACACTGAAGTGCTGCTGCCTGGAGTTTAGAATAAGAGATAAGCAGATATAAAAGTATTTGCAGGCACAAACTTGTCCTCCAGCAACTTTCACAAATGAGAGTCTCTCATTAACGGACTTGCAAAGATTTCTGCTACTTCCACAATTGATGTAAAGGGCAACTACCTGGAAGAATCTGTCTAACAAATGTCAGGGGGTTATTCATTACAGTTCTATTGGATCTGTCCCTGGTCTGAGTGCTTTAGCTGGCTCAGCTCGCATCGCTGTGTCTGACTGTCAGCTTGAGAGAAAGAAATCCAGGAGAAGGAAAGGCCAAGTGTGTCTGGTCTGGACACTTTGTTTTTCTGCAGCACTAGTTTATATTCACTTGGTTTTACTAGAACTTGTTGGAATCCTCATTCTTTGTACAAGTAAAAGGACAAAGTAAAATCACAGAAAACAGGCAATTACTTTCATTTTAAGCATAGAAAATACGTTTTCTGCATGCCTATACTTATTTTTCTTGCTGGTAGTGCCATAATATAGTGGTTAATACATTTGCCTAACATATGAAAGATACCTTGTTTGAGACCAGGGGGAGACACAAATCCCTGGGAGGGTTGCATCAGGAAGGGTATCTGGCATAAAAATCTGCGCATACATGGAGCCGTCTACTGTGGCAACCCCTTGCAAACGAGGGAGCAGCCAAGAAAAAGAAGCAACTGTACCATAAAAGTAAACCTGGTGTAATAGACCTTTTTAAAATAAAATAGACAGATATCTTGACTTAGTAGGGAAAGTGAAGTAAAATATTTCCTGTGAAACAGACTAAAGGTAGGTGTCAAAATCCTTTCCCTCAAACACTTTGGTTGCAAAATATATGCCCAATGAGCCAAAATGACACAGAGGTTGCGATGCCATGATACCCAATTTGACAACAAAATGATTATTCCATGTACCTAAACATAAAGTCCTTTATTAAAAAGGCATTTTAAATCACTGACATGGGGTGGCAGACCATTATTTAAAATGTCAACATTATAGTTTGTTGACAGGACTGAAATGTCAGAATGGTTGGTGAGCAGCCTGCCAACATTACTACGAGGCATAATGTTAGTTACATTAAGTTAGCATCAACATTTCCATCCATCCATTCTCTTCCGCTTATCCATTTATAAAGCGTTAACCATTGCAAACATTTTAGCCTATAGGAACATAGCAGATTTCACAATACAATGCCAGCTGTCTTAAAAAATGGTAACATAAGAAATATAATACTTTGGATGTTGTTGGACATTGAATTGAAACTCATCCACCTTGAATTCCTTGAACTCATCTGGATGCTGATCTTTTAAGTGTTTTGCTAAATTCCTCACTCGGTCTGAAAAGCACAGGAGCATTGTTTGCATATTCGCTTTTGCAAATCAGCTATCACTCCATGGTCATTCATCTCAAAGCATGAAGTACTTCCCAAATATGTCATTCTTATCAATGAGCTGGGGCAGCTGCACCAGTCGCCATCTTCTATGTCTAGTTTTTCCTGTGCTTGTGGATGTCCTTCTGTTTCCTTCTTTGTCTTTATCTGCAGCATGTACAGTAAGGGCAGACTAGAAGACTTGTAGGCACATGATGCCCCATCAGTTCTGGAAGAACTGCACTCACATATCTACCAGTTAAATATGTTAATAAGGAGTTTTTTAAGATTTAAAAAAAGTTATGAAATTATGGTTATTTCTCTATTCATATCACACTTGCACCAAGACGTCCCACTCATGTGGTTAAAACGTCATTTGTAGCCTCAGGCTGCTTTGTCCTGCAGCTCAGTCAACTTGAATCCTGATCCATATGCTAATTATGCTCTCAGAATTACACAGATGAAAGGGAGAAAAGGTGTCAATTTTCCACATTTAGATGTGATGAATATGCAAATGAATGAAGGCAATATGGTGAGAAGAGTGTAGATTTCTGTTGTGTTTGATGCAAATGGTTTCTGTCTAACTTCTGTTAAGGCCTTCTTTTTAATGCATTATTAAAGTCCCCGGCTGACAACACGGGTTCTTGTCTGTACCACCAAACAGGGCAGAACAAAATCTACTGTATACAGTAGCTTTATCGACCTTTGTGAAGTGTGAGCATCAGGGAAATGAAGCCCGGGGGAAGAGACAAATTTTGCTGAATGTTCCAGTCATTCTTTGCTCATTTCACCCTTGCAGAGTTCTCCCGGCCTTTCGTGCACTTCTCTTCTCTTTCCAAAAGAATGACCTTTCTGCTTTTTGTGAATATCTGGCACCCTGGTGTGTCAAATACAAAAAAACTTGGCTTTATGTCAGCTTCAAACCCCGGTGACCATGAAGTCATCTGTGCTCCATTCTGCTGACTGATTGAAGCTGCTGATCTGAGACAGTTTGGGTGTCACTGATGATATAGTGGGCATAAACGGAGAGTCACTGTCAGGTGAAGACAGTCGTTATGTGGCATTTTAAGCTTTGAGGTAGATTATTTTAAGGTGGAATTAAATTGGAACGTTAGTTCAGTTAGGAAGTGTGTGCATATGCTGTAAAACAGGGTGCATAATTGTAAAACAAGACGTGTCAAAGCTGAAGAAACTCATCCTCCATTTACAGGAGTGCTCCACAGTGCAAAATGTTAATTGTAATTCAGTATAAGTGTTTTGCAGGGAGGTGGCAACAGAACTAATTGGAACACTTCTAATTTATTCAGGCTGTTGAAGAACAGCAGTATGTTGGGGTACAATGAGCCCAGAGCAGCTCCATTGCACAAAACATCAGGGGACCACTTTTAGATGTGTCCTACAGTGGGAAATTCCAGTTTAAAAGATTACAGGGTATTATATCCTCACTAATAAATAAAAAGATTTACATGCAGGACTCAGTAAACATGAAAAGAAAGGCTTTTCAGTTGTTCTAAAACAGATATGCAATAAACCTGCCCCTGCCTATCTAGTAAGGACAGGTATGCAAGTGGGTATGAACATGGGGCGAGGTTTTAGATTTTTTCATACTGTAGAACAGAAGGACACAACTATATGACTTTTTCTCTTCTATTACCTTTCCAGTATTTCAATCTTTTATCTGCTTTACCAGCACAGATTGAGCAGCTTGGAGACGTAGTTAGAGAGGCAAGGCTGAGATGGTTTGGACATGTGCAGAGGAGGGATAGTGGATACATGAGATGTATGTATGTACGGATGTTAAAGATGGAGGAAAAGAGGAAGACCTCAGAGGAGGTTCATGGATGTAGTGAAGAAGGACATGCAGAGGATTGGTGTGACAGAAGCGGATGCTAGGGATAGAGTAAGGAGGCAGCAGATGATCCTCTGTGGCGATCCCTGGAGTAGGAGGAGGAGAAGGAAAAGGAGAAGAAAAACAAAGACTTTTGTTTCCAAGGTTGAGCAAGGTCTTTCATATTTGCAAAGTACGCTGTATGGGTGTCATGTGATCCATACAGTAATTTTTTTTCCAAGTTAGCATATGGCCACACAGTGCTGTAATGCTGGGTTTTGTTCATTACTGTATTGGCTGGCCAACCACGGCTTGACTGAAAATGACTGGAACTAATGGAGAAATTGCACTGGTCACATCATGCCTGATACCCAGGCTGCTTAATCAGACACAGTCCCTCCTTAGGCTGAAGAATGTAAGCATTTTATGTCTTTATATGAATGCTGCTGTTTGCGTCATCAGAAGAGACACTGTGATACTTTGGACTGATCGTGACTCTGCACTGTAAGCACTTTAAATGCACTGTCTAACAAAAACTCCATATTTCCACCCACCCATTCACTTAAGCTTATCTAATTCAGGGTTGCAGGGGAGCTGGAGCCTGTCCCAGCTACCATAGGGCGAGAGGTAGGGTGCACCCTGCACGGGCTGCCAGCCTGTCACAGAGAAACAGGCAACCACTCGCACTCACTCGCAGTTCAGTTTCACAAATGAACCCAACCAAACTAACTGCATGTCTTTGGATTGTGGGAAGAAGCCAGAGTATCTGGAGAGAACTACGCAGACACCGGGAGAGCATGCAAACTCCCCAGAGAACGGCCCCGGCCACATGGTGGATTCAAACCCAGGACCTTCTTGCTGAGAGGCTAACCGCCACACCACTGTGCTGCCCAGCCTGTGAAATATATTTATTTATATAGTTGCTTGGATTGTTATATTGAGAAAGCTACTTCAAACTGCTTTAAGGAAAAAAGTGAAAGGCTCAAAAGAGGTCCCACATAGTGGACCGGCTAACTGATCAGACTCGCTCCAATCAGAAACTTTCCCATTAATCTGTAATAGCTTCTGTTGTTTTGGCCAAATGGAGGAAGTTTGTGTCTCATTAAATATTAATAGTTGTTACTCAGCTCTAAATTAAGACACTCTATTTTTATCACCCGTTCACTGTCTGTCTTTGAAGTGGTGCATGTTAACAGTTTTATGCCTGGGATAGAGGCAGAAAGCTGCATCACAGCAAGCCAAAGTGAAAAGTAGGGTTTAATCCCGGGATCCGGGATTCCCGGGAAATGCGATCAGAACCATTTCCCGTTTCCCGGGAAACGTTAGACGGGAAACCGGGAAAAAAGTCGCGCGCGTCGATTTGACTTTCAGAAAGAAAAGAAAGCTTCAGAATGTTAAATTTAAGGAAATATTGAGAGAAGGGTTTGTTTAATGCGAAAAGCATTACTCTTCATTTCAGGCACATTCAGCCTCCGTTTAAGGCTTCAGCCTTCATCTCAAGCGTTTTAATAGAGGTATTACACAGTTGTACTTTTTTCCTCTTTAATTTGTTGAAATCGTAGGCAATGTGTTTACCCTAAGGTATTTTGTATTATATAATTTTATATTATTATATATTGTTATATTGCATTATATAGCCTATAAAATATGCCTGCCCTGAACAATAAAGAAATATCTGTTTAACTTCGAGTGTTTCTTTTCCTCGTTTGCAGCCGCTTACTAACAATCATGAATTAGGATACGGGCCTAATGTGTGAAGAAATTATCATGAAATAGATTGATTTAACATATTTCGCTTTTAAAATGGAGTTGAGTAAAATGTATATTTTTTAGGCTATAAGGATTGGCCAGTTTTTCAAAAGACGATTCACAGCGAACCTACTTTAACCCTCAGACACGGTGTTATAAATTTGCTGTTGCCAGAATGGCAATGACCAAGTCGTAGTGCATTACTCAAGGCCCTGTGTTATGTCATATTATAGTGCAGTACGGTAGTTAACTTTTCAATGACTATTACAGCGTTCCACTGGTGGAGATATAGTGCAACAGATGTCGCCACGACAGCGTGGCTGAGCCTTTATCAATGCTGTGGAGATGAACCGTATTGTTTTGCACCAGCAGTTGTAAAATATCTTGGTATAATTCCATGTACAATGGAGGAATGTTCGAATTATATTTGTTAAGGGAGTGTTGAGGAACGATACAACACCGCATAGCTCGAGCACTCGAATGTCGAGATGTAGGTTTTATTGCGTTAATCAAGCCGACGTTGCCCCCTACTGGGCATAACAGGACATAGCTGGAAAGCTACCGCTACAATATCACAATAGGTTAAGGCCGACACAGGCTACAGAAGGCCTAATTAAAATAAAAAAATAAATAAACTTTTTCCCGGGATTCCCGGGAAATGGCTCGTCATTTCCCGGGATTTGATTCATGTCATTTTCGGGAAAAATATTAAACCCTAGTGAAAAGCAGTTATATTTAGCTCATATGTGTTTGTGCTGCAAAGTGGGTCATTTCAGTCTGTCTTTTTCTTTCCAGCTCTGTCTCGTTGACTCGCTGTGTCTGTCTTTCTGCTTCTTACTTTGTCTCCATCCAACTTTTCTTTTTTCACCGTCTCTTACTCCGTCATTCTCGCTCTTTTTTTTTAACCCTCCCTCATACTCTGCACCTAAGAAATATTCAAAGCTGAGCACATCTGCGCCTGCTTGACACAGTCCCGAGCAGCCATAGCTGATGGAGCCCTGGGGTTGTAGAGGACAGTCTATGAAGTTTGAGTGCAGTTAACTTTTGATGGGATGTCAGGGTGAATTAGGAGTCCCGTAGAGTCGAGCTGCTGGCTAACTCATTACATGGTTTCACTTTGATAGTTAGTCATGCAGTCAATCCTCATTGTCTCGGCAGCTGACATATGAAAAGAACCACCAACGTAATGAGTGTGCATGAGCAAAATAAATAGCAGTGATGCCAAAAAGCTTCCTAGGCGGATTTTGTCACCTAAATTTACTATTTTATCTAAATTTCCATCTAATCATTTTAGAGCAGTGAGATTTGAATGCAGTTAGGCTCCAAGGTCTCTCTCAATCAGAACAGTCAAAAGGCAGTTTGATGACATCATGAAGTAGCATAAAATCATGGATGTTTTTGACTTCAGTGCTTATGAAAGTCTATTGACTGCTTGTAGATACGTATATTGATATATTGGCTCCCCCGATATATCAGACAATTTTAGATATGTTGTATCAAAATTGAAAAAAAGAGACATGCATGATAAATAGTATGACCATATTAAAAATAAGTTAATTTACAACTATTAAAACTATGAGAACTATTAAAAGCACCTCTGTGTGGGGACTCTGCTTTTTTTTTTCTTCAATATATCAGTATCAGCATTTATAATGGCCATCAAATTAAAATTTAAAAAGTAAGGAAAGGACGGGAGAGACATCCTTCAACCATGTTACGAGTGTTGCTATTGCATTTATCCACCAGGGGGCACTCTGCAAATTCCCTGTTGGCAACACGTGTTCAAACAACGACTAGCTGATCTGAGTTGCAGAGTGTAATGAGTAATCCACAACTTGTTTGGCAAGTTTATTTGTGACATATTAACCCAGTAAGGACTCAAAAAAAAAAAAAAAAAAAAAAAAAAAATATATATATATATATATATATTTATATATATATATATATATATATATATATACACACACACACACACACACACACACATAACAAATGTCTTTGTTTCTTGCATATGAAAGAAAGAAATATTTGCTGCTATATCAGATTTTTAAATCCTATATTAGTCAGGCTCTAATTGCTTCACATATATTCATATTGTTTCATTTCATTCTAATGAACCAGCTGCAGGTTACTAATGTAATGTTGATTCCTAATTGGGGCTGTGCCCAAATGTTTGTTTATTGTGTGGGTGTTCAATTTTTAATTTCAGGATTCTGATATTTGTTTTCTTTTTTTTTTTATGTCACCCTTCACTTCCACTTATTGTTTCCAGGTTAGTGACTTTGTTGCAAGATTTGGCAACTTCTCATGGCCCTTTAGCAGCCCTCCTCTGAAATCCTCCTCAATCACGTGAAAAATAATCTATAATCAATATTGCTAGTAACCTATTAGGGACAGCCCTGTTGCTAACTTGCAGTATCATTCAATGAATCAGCTACCCATACAGTCACACTAGCTCACTTTATGTGGTAACATTATTTAGTCACAGTGTAGCCCGGTGCTGCCATCCGTGGTCCAACCCTTCATACTTAAATTAACTTTGAACATGCTGACTGTTGTAATGCTACAGTGTTGCATTGGCTTGGCGGCCGGCATGAATGAAGGAGATATGAAGAACTGAAGCTGAAGAACTTTATACATTTAGCCTCTCGTTTACAACGGACACAAACCACTCCCACAAATCTGGTGATGTCAACAACAGAGCTGACCTACTGAACGTCCTGTTCTGTCAGTGTTACCTGAGATCACCTGAGCCCCAGATTGCAGAGCCAGCTTATGAATTTTAATGTAGCCAGAGAAGCCTTAAACGGCAGGTGTATTAATAACTCATGGATCAGTTAGTCTAAAAGAACGGTGTCCTACTTTTTCCAGTGTTCAGAAGCATAAAAACCTAAACTATGCACAGCTTGAAGTCAAATACCACAGAGCACCGGGTTTACATAACCATGTGTTCTCCTTATTCTCAGATCAGCAGTAGCTACTTTTTTTCTGTGAGGCTCTTTAATTACTTAATAAACTTTAGATTGCTGCAATCTGTTATGACAGAGCAGAAATCACATTTTACATATTGTTGTCAGACTCTTTGAATATAACATATCTTTACCTTGTTTAATTTTGATAAAAAAAAGTATTACATATGTATCTTGTAATATTAAAGAGCTTTGCAAAACAATAAGTAGAGCGATCACTTATACATGCATACTTTTTTCTGTCTCATTGGGCAGCAAGCTTATCCTGCAGGCTCCTGTCCAGAACAGCTGATACTGCAGGCCATGTGCTTCTCTTCCTGTCTCTTTGTAGTCTTCAGATACATTCTAATTAGTACTTCAGTTAGCGTGTAACAAGGATATAACTGTCTGCTGTTCCCGACTGATGGAGATGCTCTTTCCAAGGTCCTCGGGGGAAGACAACTGAGCAGACACACTGCTCTCACACATTCACACACTCTTCTCACATTTTCTTTTCTAATTTGGAAAGCAGAGCCTGGACACCACAAGTAGAATTGCTAGGTTTGCTCGCTTCCTCCGAGCAGACTGGGTGAGAATTACAAGTGCATACACTGTTTGGAAGACATCTTTACAGCTCGTGCGTACATCTTCGCCTGCATACATACATACATGCAGGGTTGTGTAAAGTCTGCACATCACTCTGAATGCATGCAGTGTTTGCCTGGGCAAACATCAATGTGTGGGAGCTAACGGGAGGGAGATAACAGATGGGGGCAACTGATGATCTCTCTGAAAAAATATGTGCAAATCCACACATTCGTTCCCAAATGCTGTGGTTATTTTAAATGTAGATGCTTGCATGTTTCCAGCCATGTGACGGAGACTGATTTCCGATTCAGCTCCAAGCCACTGTTAGCATATAAAAAGAGGAGCAGCTGCGCAGTTGACTGTAATGCCATGTTGTCTACATCCTGTCAGTTTTGGTGCCAGAAAACCTCTTCAAATTCCCCAGAGTGTCTGTTGGTGCAATTGCTCTGGAATGAAGGCACCCACGTCCTTCCTGTCCTGTGTATATGCCTATTAGCTCATTACATATTAACTCATTTTATTAAAAGTTCTGGAAGCAGGCAAAAAAAAAAAAAAACCCTCAAAGTCTTAAAACAGCAGTGCAGTTTGTACAATCTCGAGTCATCTGGCTTACCCTGGACTCTTTCCCTCGGCTTTGTTTCTGGGTCAAAACAGTTGATTCTATTCACAAACTATTCATTCTGCTACACCCTGGGAGTCAGCCAAACAGAAAGAGATCGCTATGAGCCTGAGCACCCACACAGAGCAAACATCACTTTTGATTATGGACCCACTACTGGTTTCACTTTGAAGCAGCTTGTGCTGTGAAACGCTGGCTCTAAAGTTAGCACAGAAATGTGCTTTCTGGCTTCTCCCATTTCCTCTGTTGGAAACATGCTTTTTTCTTTCAACTGGGTTTCTTGCATGGGTGTAGTTTTATGGGAAGATGGGGAGACATGTCAGCCCCAGTGACGGCATACAATATAAATCGTCTTGCCCTCTGTTAACTCAGTCAAGTGTTCAGTTGCAGGAATTCACTTGGTCACTCAGTCATCTGATTTATTAAAAACTTTCATTGCTGAAGAGAAACCATAAATGTCAAGTTACATAATTGATGCAGCGGGTTGGGGGACTGCATTTATATTTAAATGTCTTCAACTTAAACCTGAAGACAAAAGGCCCAAACCTCTGGATGGTATGAATTTCATGTACACAGGCAGGCATGTATGTAACAGTCCTATGCAAAAGTCTTGAGCCTTGAGCCAAAAGTCTTTTTGCTTGAATGACTCAGATCAGTGTTAAGTAGCTTAACAAACTTCTTAAGGACATAACTTTCAGATATTGTTCATCTGCTGCAGATAGTTTTTTTTTAATTTCTTTTTTTTTTTTTTAGGCCACTTCACTTCTTCGTCCAGTTTTCTCATATTTTTGACAGAGACACTGCACACCATGCTGTGCTACGCCCGGTTTTAGGCTCATGGTTCTTTGGGAATCAGCTTTTTTGTGCAAAAATACAATTTAATGCCTATTAAATTGTGTTATTGTTGACATTTTCCATAGATTTAACTGAACAAATGAGAACAAATAATTGAGTTTTGTACCAGACTGCCTCCAAAGTGCTGAAAGATACAATTTAAAATGGATTCTTTACCAAGTTGTCTGTTATGGGTATACACAACACTCACTTATCCCTTGAGATAGTGCCTTTTTTATATTTGAATTGACAAACTGACATTTGCATGCCTAGCTTTTGATTGACACGTCACTGCCTCTCCACAGCCTACAGTAGTTGATGAGAGTCTGCACTGAACCTTCTTCTATCCAACCCAGTTCTGAAAATGGGATGATGCTGATTTAGTGTCATTTTAGAGATACAAATAAGAAATCCCCATATAAAGATAACTACCTGCCATCAGTGGCAACCGTCTGTAAATAGTTTATTGAGTGTTTCCGGCTTTTATTTAAACTGTTTTTCCACAGGGTGCTTACTTTGACTCCTTTTATATACACAAAATCTATCCAGGAAGCTAAAAATAATCATCTAAGTCCCAGTTGCAGGCCATTCAAACACAATTTGAGCTAAGAAAACACTACCAGTTGTGCTTTCTGTCTTTATTGAGCACAGAGTAATGCCTCACAATGCATCCTGAGAAAGGGAAGTCAACATTTCAATTTTGTAACTCTAATAGCAGCAAAAAAAAAACCTCCATCAGACATTTTATAGCAGTTTCTTGGACTTTACTAGAATGAGAAGTTAATTTTAGATCATTCTGTCTGACATTACTGTTTGTTCACTGATATTTGTGGGATGTCCTGATTTAGGTCATACCATGGGAACACAGCGAGGCTAAAGGAAAGAACGGGCACTTCTGAGTCATGTCTTTTCTTCTTTTTCAACTTTTTTCCTCAGTGATTTACTGGGGTGGTTTGGATTACTGTCTTGTTACATCACCTATCCTTGAAGTCATGGACTGCTGCTCTGAGACTCTACTGTAAAAATCTTTGAGGTGTGTCCAATGCGCCTGCTTTCTTTGTTCTGGGCAGCTGGTGCTCTAGTGCAACATCGAGTGGACCTTTTTTACCCTGTAGTTGTGCAGAGGAGCCACTTAGAAGGCAACGCATCCATGGTGTCACCAAGACGTTTTTTTGTTTGTTTTTTTTAATCATCATTGGCATTAATACACATTCATGAAAACGCTTATTAAAATTTAAAAGACTTTTGTTTTGCCATTACAATGAAAACAAATGAACATCAGTTGCAGCTGTTACAGTTACCATGCCTTAACCCCTTAACTGGCAGCAAATAAAATCACCTGAAACAACTACATAACACCCTCTGGTTATTACTGGCTCTGAACAACCCATTTCATAGCCTATTAATCGGCTGCGTCTGGTCCGCGGGCCGAATGAAGTGCATTTATATGGCAGGCTAGACCCGCCCATTTTGACTGACACCTCATTCGGCCAATAATGTTAAGAAATGGGTTTCCCAGAGCCAATAATACTCAGAGGGCGTCACGTAGCTTTGTCAGGTGATTTGGTGCAGCCAGTTACATGATTGGCCGAATGACGTGTCAATAAAAATGGGAGGGTCTAGCCTGCCATATAAAAGGGACTACAAACGGCCCGTCACCGGGCCCTTGCCAGTTAAGGGGCTACACCAAACATCTCACACCACAAATATCATTTCTAAAACTTTAAATGATCAGTTTGTTCAAGTTCTGTGTCTGACCTGTGAGCTCCTGCCTGAGTGGGGTTAGCCTGAGGTCACTGAGGTTGGAGTTAGTTTCTGGCAAAGCCAAGACACAGCTGCCTGATGCAGCACACAGCCTGAGAGTGCACAGATTTTCCTGTTACCCTGACTATCTCTGGTCATATATGACATGGCTGGCCTTCTTGGCAAACACCCCAGAAAAGCCTTCTTGACTAAGTAAATGTTAAAAAAAAAATCTCCATATTCAGATTCTTAAGGTGAGACCTTAGAAAACTCTGACAGATGCTTAAGATGCAGTTTTGGTAACAAAAAAGATATATATGTATATATGCGCCTAGGATGCCTCAGCAGGCATCACTTGCCTCAGTTAAGGTCAGTGTTCATGATTCAACAATAAGTAAGAGACTGGGCAAAAATGGCATCCATGGGAGCGTTCCAGGGCGAAAACTACTGTTGACCACACAGAACACAAAGGCTCATCTCACATTTTCCCCCAAAAATATCTTGATGATCCCCAAGACCTTTGGGAAAATATTCTGTTGACTGTCAAGACAAAATCTGAATTCTTTAAAAGGTTTGCATCCAGTTATATATGACATAAACCTAACACAGCATTTCAATATAAAAGATCATGCCAACAGGTAAATATAGTGGGGCTAGTGTGATGGTCTGGGGCTGCTTTGCTGCTTCTGAACCTGGATGACTTGCTGTAATTGATTGAAACGTGAATTCTGCTGTGCACCATAAAATCCTGAAGGAGAATATCCAACCATCAGTTTGTGCCCTGAAGCTCAAGCGCAGCAGGACGGTGATCCCAAACACACCAGCGGGTCCACCTCTAAATGGCTCAAAAGAAACCAAATGAAGGTTTTGGAGTGGCCTTGTCAAAGTCTGGACATAAATCTAATTAAGATACTTTGGCATGACCTTAAACAGGCCATTCATGCTGGAAAACCTCCAGTGTGACTGAATTCCTCCACAGTGGTGTGAAAGACAGTTATCACAAACACTGGATTGCAGTTCTTGCTGCCAAGGGTGGCACAGCCAGTTATTAGGTTTAAGGGGCAGTTACTTTTTCACACTGGGCCCGGTAGGTCTAGACATCTTTTTTTCCTCTTAAATGAAATCATCATTTAAAAATTGCATTTTGTATTTACTTGGGTGATTAAAATTTATTTGATGATCTGAAACATGTCAGAAATATGCCAAAAAGGAAGGGGGCAAATACTTTTTCACAACACGGTATACAGTTTTCATCAGCATCTACTTGTCAGGTCCAGAACCCCTGTGCAATATTACAAGATAAAAATTAGTATAGCAATCAGCATATTGATTATGTGAGTAATACGCACACATTCCTGTTGGCTGGTCCTTTTTGAATTCAATTGGTTTCTAATGACTCCTCATTCAAAAGCCATGTACAGTAATTAAGAGGACCAGAGTTACATAAGACTAATCCAATTCTTACTTTATCTTCCTCTAGATAATAGAAATGCATTCGGCTTTGCAGCGATGGCAGTTTTGGGTAACAATCCTTTGTGTGCTCCATTCATTTTCTCTCCTCATTTCCCCCCCGTTACACTGAATCCCATTGATAGAAAAAGAAAGGAGCAGGAGAATGGAGGCAGATATCCTCCCTCATCTATCTCTCTTCCCTTGCAATGCTTTCACGGCGCATGTCAGCGAGGAAAAAGAGAAGAATGTAATAGAGCTATTTATAGTAACTGTTGCTGTTAAAAAAAAAACTCTATCTCTTAGCCCCCTGTCCGCCCACCCTTCTTCCACAGAAACGATGACAGGCAGCGTAACTGTCCTTTCTCTTTTTGCTGTGTTCCTCCTCTTTGCCTAACCCCTCTCACCATCTTCTCACCCATCTATCCATTTAGTCTGCTTGTACCATTGTTCAAATGCTCTTAGCAGAGGATGTATAATTCATTTCTCCTCCAGAGCGGTTGCACATCAGTCATGAATTTAGTCAGGGTGAGGAGGGGAAAGGGAAGGAGTGAGCTGGGAGGAAAGAATAAAGAGGAAGTGAGAGGGAGCAATGCTTCGTGCCATGCATCTCAATTTGGCTTTGTTTAAATCATGGACCGCTCATGTATGTTCTTTGTATAGTTTAAATGGGGCTTCAAGGGTGCTCTGTTCTTTAACCAGGAATCAGCAGGATTGTAGCAGGGTCCTTTTTGACATGTTTCTTTAAGGTAGAATATGTGGTCCATAAATAAACCTTTCTAGTGGATGTGGCACATTTATCTTTTTTTCTCCGAATATTATAGTATAGTACCAGGAAAACACAGTTAAGTAGTTGATTATATTGAAAACCTACATATTAAAAACCTTGCATCAACAAATTGGTACAAGTATAAACGCAGCAGAAGTCGTTAATACTGATGAATCACAGCATGAGTAACATTTTAAGGCTACAGCTGGACATGATTCAGCTTGCTTTGTCACTCCAGTGATTCCTAACAGGGGATAAGTCACCAATTTAAACTTTTATTTGTTTAAGTACAGGCGAGTGATATATCCTCAAAATTATATCACGATAATTCAAGGAAATTTGTGATAATGATATTTCTGTTGATATAAAAAAAATACTAAGTTTTATCTGTGATTGCAGTTTGCAGGCAGCAGCATTTATTCATTAGTGCAAAAGAAAAATGTGCAAAAAAAAAAATGAAGGACCTTTTTCCATCCTTCTTTTCCAATGAAATACCGTCACTGATGACAGACTACTTAAATCACAGCGTGAATCTATCACCACAAAGTGCAGCAGCAGCATTATTGTGCAATAGCAGCAGCACAGCATTAGTCAAATGTGAGCACAAAAGTAACCTGGGTAGTTTTTTTCCATGGAATCTTAAGCAAAACTTTGATGTAACTGCTTAACACTTAAATAATAATAACCATAATAATAACAACAATTATAAAAACTGACTCTTCAGGAGCCTGCACTATACTATCACATAAAATTTAAACTGAAAAATATTTTCCACCAGGATGCTGCATCTTGGCTCAAGCTTTTTAACCAACTGCTTAAGGCCCTGCTTTCCCCACCATGTCACTGCATCAGCATCCATCCATCATTTGTTTTTCAGGTCATTTGGAGTCTAACTACTGACTGCAGCTTCCATCCAGCAGTGCTCGGTCGAATCATTTGTTTACTTTTGGGTCACGCATCATCAGCTGCCCGTATCTCCTCCTGGCGTGCCTTCATAGTCCAGTTGCACCGATGGCAGTCAAACACGTTGTTTCCACCTTAAATAGGAACCGTTTTCTCGCATATTTTGCAAAGTATTATGCTTTATTTGAGGTTGTTAAAGTGGTGCTTATTGTACAGGCTGACATGCTGCTCCTACTGCCCTCTCTGGGCTTGTTTTGTTGTGTGCACCAGAGAACATAAATGCATGTTGCTATATCATTTATATAGTGATACGACACTTTTATATCACGTAAAAATTTATACTGGAATTAGGGTAAATGATACAAAACCCTAATTTAAAGTTCTAGTTGATGTTAAGTGGGTAATAAGCATGAAAATAAATATTTTACTACAAATATTTAAATGACTTATATAATATGGTGAATCTGATTATTGAATTTTACATTTTTAAAAGCAATGCCTCCAGTGCAATCATGCAACAGGAATCATGCATTCAGCAAGTTGGCTACAAATTCAAGCAAACATTCAGTTGGCATACCAAATACTGAACCTGCAATTTAAGTTGCTTTACCCTGCCTTTAGTTGCCATGCATCTGCAAGCTGCTTTGCAACCCAACTCCAGCTTTCATGCTGTTTATGGCTAATTAACTATTACACCTGTTGTCAGCTTTGATTTCGACATTGTTCCAGCTTTCTCTTGGTTGCACATGAAGGCAGGTCTACTCCCAAAGTGCTTTCTGTATTCTGACGTTTGGACAGAGCAGAAATTCCAGCAAATTTGATTTGAGTCATCCAAACAAAATTTATGTTGGCGTACGTGCTCTATCACTATATATAACAAAAAATTCTCACCAGTAATTAGTTTAATTGTAGAGAAGCACTTTCTTTATAAAATACATTGTGCCAAAAAGCAGACACACATGTTTTTGTTAGGCTAGTATATAGCTGCCATCTTTTTACACCCTGCTCAAGCCTATGTGTCCATCAGAGACATCAAGGACATTCAAATATCTATATCAGTTTTACGATTCATGGCATGCATGTGCTTTTAATATGTTTAACTTTTATTGCTGATTTGCCTCAATTCACGATGTGTTTTCCTGGTAGATCTTCTGTTCTGTTCTCAAGTTCATTCTGTCACTCTTTTCAGACCTTTAAGTAAAGGCGAATGTGCAGCTTTCAGAAAACATTGTTTTGACCTTTAATCCAAGCAGACTTCAGGTGTGATGTAAAGGGTTTTTGACTTCCATTCCACATGAATGAGACACCGGTGTTTTTAGAACAAGTGGCCAGGTTTCATGATGACAAATGGCCTATTTTAGCGACACCTAACAACTCACTGCTAGCTGTCACTTCTGCTCCTGCATCACTGCCTGATGAGACTAAAATAGTGCTCGAGTCAGACGCCTCCTGAAAAACAAAACTAAAAATAAGCACCTGATGGAGGAAATGACAGAGTAGTTCGATACGGTTTTACCCAGAGTAATACAAGCCTTCTGCAATTATTTGACTATTGTCATTCATCTCGTACATGCATGTAAATTGATTCAGAGGAATGGCTTTCTCTGTTTTCTTTTTTTAAGTTATCTGCCTGAGATATGAGCTTGAATACTAATTTGTGGCAGTAATAACACAAGCTTTTACACAGACTTCTATTTTTTATCAAGGCAATAGAGTCTGAAGGATTAAAAAAAAAAGGAAATAGGTTTTTCTGGTTGAAGAAAAACTCTTCTGCTGTAGTCTGAATCAATCTTGGGTTATGGTCCCGTTTAGCTGAGAATGTCATCAATTTACAAGGACATGTTTTTCTTTGCATTCTAGAAATCTAAAATATAACATGCCAACAATTTCGTGTGGTCGACTGTAGTCAAAAGTAAATTGTTCTGTCTGCAGTAATTTGTATTTTTGTGGCATGGCTCTGTTCTCGGATGAGGAGCGCAGCAAAATGATCTAGCACCGCCGGCATCAGTGACAACAGAGTTGACATAAAGTCGGATATAGCATTAAAGGTGGGGCTGGGATGGAGGTGGGTTGTTGAGCGGCTTGCAGATGTGCAAAAACTGTTGGCAGACAGAAATTTAAATAGTTCAGTTCAGTTCAATTTCTTTTTGATTCAGTCACACAAAAACGATAAAGTAAGTGAGACCAAAACAGGCAGAAGCAAAAGCTTATATGCCTAACTCAAAGTTTACATCCATTTACAAGTTACCTTTTATATAGGAAAAGAAAATATATGCACAAAAAAAAAAAAGTTTTGCAACCTTCATCCACCCAAAAAACAAAAATATATTCATTCAATCACATAACTATGTAAAATATATTGTTGAATTATTGAATATGTTTTCATGTCTGGGCTAACATTGTTCCACAACTGAGCTCCAAGAACAGACAAGCATCTCTGTTTGAACCCTTTTCTGGCCTTAGGTCCAATAAACTTACATCCATCTCTTAGACTGTATTTAGTTTGCTGAAGTACAACATATTTTTGAACACAGTCTGGCGGGGTCTTTGATTTAGCATTAAACATTATTTGAATTATTTTATAATAAACTATGTCTTTAAATTTCATTAGATTAGATTTTAGAAATAATGAATTTGTGTGGTTATAATAGGCTCCCTTATTTATCAGGCGTATAACTCGTTTTTGTAATAAAACTATATCATTAACTAAAGTTTTGAAAGTGGACCCCCACACTTCTACACAATAAGTCAGATATGGAAGTATCAGTGTACAGTATATTATAAATAAGGCATTATAAGTAAGCAATTCTTTAACTGTATACAAAGTACCATGTGTCTTTGAGATTTTTAACTTTATGTAATTAATATGGTGCTTCCATGTTAGTCGGCTGTCAATTACCACCCCTAAGAACTTTATATCAAACTCTATTACAATTTCAACACCACTGATTTTAAGTTTTATCTCTTTAAGTACCTTTTTTTAAATTTCCATATACCATAATTTTAGTTTTTGATATATTAAGAGACAGTTTCTTAACATTGAACCATGTTTTGAATAACTTTAATTCTTTCTCCATTATTGCCAAAATTTCATTAAATATTTTTCCAGGAAGCAACTATTGTCGTGTCATCTGCAAACAAAATAAATCTAAATATACTAGCAATATTACAGATGTCATTTATGAAGATAATAAAGAGTTTTGGACCAATCACAGAACCTTGTGGTTTTCTTATAGTCTTAAATTCAGAAACTATATTATCTAGTTGAACACACTGTTGACGATTTTGCAAATAACCTTTTACCCAGGAACAAACAGTTCCTCTAATCCCATACCTATCAAGCTTTTTCGGTAAATGTTTATGATCAATAGTATCAAAAGCTTTTGTTAAATCTATGTGTACACCTATTGAAAATTCATCATTGTCAGTAGCAGAGCTAATCTCCTCTAACATATGCATTACTGCATGTGCAGTGGTCCGATTTTTCCTAAATCCATATTGTTGTTCACACAGCAATTAATTTTTGATCCAACTGTTTGACAAAAAGTTTTTCCAATATTTTTGAAAATTGTGGAAGAACAGAAATGGTTCTAGAATTTTCCATATTGTGTTTATGACCATTTTTGAATACTGGAATAACCTTTGCTATATCTTTGCTGTCTCATATAAAGGGTGTGCTATTTAAATAACACACCCTATATGAGATTTGCCAATTTGCTGAGCCATCAGCTGATGTGTGCTGGCGCTGATATCACCTGATATGCCAGGCCTGCAGCTGAGCTTGACTTTGTATTCTGGCTGAACTAGTGTCATGCAGTGTATTTGATATTTTATGCATGCACGCTACATTTAATAAGCTTTTATTTTCTGAATTTTGAATTTTGAGAATTTACTGTAAGATTCGTTTAAGATCCACTACATTTAGGATAGAAAAACTAAATGGAATGATGCGTGAGACACTCTCTTGCTGTTGCACTTTTTCACAATTTTCAAGGAGTTTGTTTTCTTTTTTTAAGCTTTTTGGAGAACTTGCCACATTTCTTCTGTGGATGTCTGTTTATGTAAATTCCAGATTAACTCTATAATGTCAAGAGCAGGGCTCTGTAGGGCACACATCAGCTCCTCCATAACTCACTGCTCTTCTTGTTGCAAAAGATAGTTTTTACATCTCAGATATGGGTTGTTCACATCCTGTGGAATAATTTGGGGATTAATCATGTCTGTGGTATTATTGAATAATAGATCAGACTGAGCTTTTTCTTGAAACCTTTGCAAAGTGCTGTATTTGCTGTTATCGTTTGTGGCTTAATACAAATTTTGAATATTGTCTGCAAACATTCCACCGTATTAAACACTGTCTGGTAATAGCAGTAGTCAGGGCGTATTATAATGAACTATAGAGCGTTTCAGTAGCTTCATAGCTCACTATCTGCTGCCATCTTGTGGATTTTCTGCAGTGCAGTTTTTAGTGTGCGAGGCCTTGATGTTCTTCAAACATGCACTGCTCACAGTTTGAAATTCCATTTGGAAACCTAATAATCTAACATTTGAAAGCACCATAAAAATAGATTCTTAAACAACAATAGATACTATTAAATAAAACTATATATATATATATATAAGTTCTCTTTTGTACCACACAAGCATTTAAATTTAAGCACATTTCCACATTTTTATTTCCAACTACAAGTACAATCTCAATTAATTCGTACCTGAACGTAAATGATAAGAATGTAATGCATATTTAGCAAAGTACTTCCAGTTAGATACTCAGTACTACACTTTAGTCATACTTTCAAAAAATGTCTGCTGTGACTCTTTGCTAATCACTTGGAAATTTTTTTGCCCTCTGACCCACTCAGCTGTTCACTGCAACCTGAGCCAGAATGGCATCGACCACCAGATGTGCCAGGAGGATGTGACGTCACAGCTGGAGGAGGAGGACGAGTCCGTGGACGCGGGGGCTGTCCTGCTGGATGACGACAGCACAAGCTACCAGGACGTCAGCCCTCCTAGGTATCAGCGGCGCTCCCCGCCTCACCGGTCGGTCTCTGAGTCAGAGCTGACCCGGGTAAGTGTTGGCCTGTCACATCTGTCACAGCGCGCTATTCTACACAGCACACGTGTTTGTTTAACCCAGAGAGCGCTGCTGTAAACTTATTGCCAGTGTTTTCCAAACTTATCACTAATTATTTAATCTCCTGTCATTTCCATGCTAAAGACCTCCAAATAACTGTCAATGAAAAATGATAATGGACAAAAATGTAGTTTAAAAGGTACATTGTGTAAAATAAATGTTTTCTTTTAGAATTCCTTAGAATAATAATTTTAATGCCATCATTTTATTTATTTATTTTCTCGATGAACTAATCTTGGTGGTAAATATTTGTTTTCAAACCTGTAATCTTTGCATCCCTTGTTTGCCATAGTGTCTTCTACCATACTGCCGCTAAGGGGCGCCAGAGTCTGCAATTTTCAGACTCACGGTAACTGTCAGAGAAAAAAAAAACACTAAAAACAGCTGACTAATGGGTAATATTATATTACATTTGTGGACGTTAAATATTCATGGCAGTCTCTAGATTAGACAAATGAATTTAGAATTCAATTACTGACAATGCTTTGGCACACAAACTATAACACTCCCCCACGTGTTACAGGTTACCCCAAACCACACAGTAGCCTGTAGCTGTTTCCACTCCTGAAAATGTCAGGTCGAGGTATTGTCTGAATTTGTCCTTTCTCGAAAGCAGCGCCCAGCAGCCGCCATGTTCTCACTACTGAAATGTTTCAGGTGAGGCTGCTGTGTGAGTCCTGGCAGGTGGCAGGACGCTGGATGATCACTTGCTAGTTGTGAATAAACTGAACTATTATGCGCATTATCCTTTATATTATTTGGCAGGTTAAAGACTATTTAATGTCTTCTGATTTATTCTTTTAAAAGTTCAGGGCTGCAGTGCACATTTTAAAAAAGAATGTGTCTTTTATGTAAGTCAGGAGAGTTATAGTCTGATATTTAACTGTGGAAAAAAAAAGTTTTTTTAATGCTTTGGGAAAATCTTCACCAAGAGTAATCAAGTGTACAGTTTGTTTTGAAAATAATTAATTTGGTCTGTATCCAAACAGTTGAAAGAACTGTGTTTTTGCTCAAAATAAATGAGCTACCTGAAGCTCAGTTAAAAAAAAATGAAATTATGAAAGTCTTAGAATTGGGTAATTAGCTCTTTTGTTCTGGATACAATTGTAATTGTCAAGGTCAGGTAGGTTACTGACTGTGTGGCGTGTGTAGGAGTGAGGACCCAAATGCAGGACGTGAGGACAGACTGAGTGAAACTTGAAGTGAGCCGTTTTATTTGTGGCTGATTGCAGATAAACAAAAGACCAAAATCCAAAAACATAACAGAAGACTACAAAAACACTGCACTAGAAAACACACTGAAAACTGAGGGCACGTAATTCTGGAGCAGCCTGAGGAAAGGGAAACAAGGATAGGATACGTGAACAGACGATCCGACAAAATACAAAGAGCGACTGAGACAGTACAGCAGGGTGATTCGGGGGAGCGGAGACAGCTGGGGAGGATGAGGTACAGGTGAACAGAATCACAACAGATGAAACACAGGAAGCACAACTCAAGGTAACACACAAGGGACACATCTCCCAAGATAAAACAGGAAGTAAGATAACTAAACAGGGAAGACACAGATGCATAAATACAAGGGACTTGACACAAGAGGACGGGAACACAGAGGAAAAAAAACTAAACTCTAAAGCAGGGATCCTCAAATCCAGGCCTCGAGGTCCAGTGTCCTGCAGGTTTTAGATGTGTCCCTGATCCAACACACCTGAATCAAATGGCTGAATTACCTCCTCAGTCTGCAGTCAAGTTCTCCAGAGTCCTGCTGATGACTTCTATATTTGACTCAGGTGTGTTGAAGCAGACACACATCTAAAACCTGCAGGACACCGGAGCTCGAGCCCTGGATTTGAGGATCCCTGCTCTAAAGTAACTAAGAACTAGAAGTAAACTAACGCACTAAATAATACACAAAAAAAATATAAACATAAAACAAGTGAGCGATCACAGAGAATGTCAAAATACACTAAACTTCAAAAGTCCGACATACTCAAAAATACTGAGTAACAGATCCAGGACCGTGGCAGTAATTACTAATTAGCAAATGCAGGAATGCTAATAGGCTAAATAAAGTTGATGAAAATGTACCTAAACAAAATGATAACACTTAACATTTTAGCACAAGTTCTCAAATCTCAGGAAATTCACGAAGCATGCTTAATTGCACTTTTGTGTTTGCACTGCACCCTTCCTGCGCACAAAAATAATATGCTGGTCATGTACGTTCCCTGTCCACCTCGTGAGCACCAACAATATCTTCAATGTGCAATAAACAATGAAATACAAGCTGTTGTTTCAGGCTGCGCTTTAAGTTTTCTTTGGTGTCCCTGATAATAGATGAAAGGACCCATCATTAGCAGAGCAGTGGAGACTTAGGAGTTGTTTCCTCTCCAGAAATAGACTGATTGGAACAGAAGTGATCGCTCCCAAAGTATACCAGCTGCCATATGCTCTTTCTCTGTGTAAAATCCGTGGTCATCACCGGCTACCACGATGACAGAAGATTAAAATACTTTGAATCAGAAACCATCCTCTGTGTAAAACCCCTTTGAAATACCAGAGAGAACTTGGCCTAGTTGAATTAGTGCAAAACCGAAAGTTGCTAAAATTATTTGACAACTTTCAGCCTCAGTGACATTTGTCCCTGTGCACTGGATTTAATATCCCCCATCTTTGGCAAAAATCCAGCAGGCTAGTCTATAAAGAGTTTAATTATGTGTTGTGGTAATCTGTAATATCAAGCTTTGGACACATGAGACAGATAGTATTTATTAGTACTTGCAGGATTTGATGTTAATTAAGCGGTAATCAACTTCAATTAATATTACAGTAAAAATGGCAGCGAGAGCGTCTAAATCTGCAATAATATGTTTATTCTATCTAAAACAGAATATGAGGGCTACTGCAGCCCTCTTTCACATTCTGTATGGGTTACCGTATTATATTTGATTTAAATAAGTGCACACTACCCAGTTTAAATCATGGTGACGCTTGAGAAACCTCCCATAACTTCATATCAAAGTCCTTGCAGAGGCAAGGCTCACCACTCGGCTGTCATCGTGGTAATGCCTCCTGGCAGTTATTTGGGTGGTTATTTTGAAGCCCAAATGCAAATTAATGGGGAGACATCCATAACTTTGATTTCAGTGATCATAAAACTACTGAACATAAAAACTGCAACTGCAGAAAAATCTGATAATGCTTATAAAGTTCGGTGTTTGTTGCTACAAAATAAGGTTTAAGGACCCTTTTTTTTCCTTCCTCCAAGTCCTACTTTTATTATGGATGTGCAAAGTTATACATACTTCATTAAATGATCAGATTGCCAACATAATCAATGTCTCTAGCTTATCTCACCAGAGTACTTAACTAATGCCATGATTAATTAATACACTTTCCTACAACAGTAAAAAAAAAAGTAGAAATTATCCCATAGATTTCCCTTCAGCAGTCCCAGAGTGTCTCATGTCTCTTCCTCATAAAGTCTCTGCTTATCTGCTATTGGTCCTTCTGTGCTGCCGAATCCATGCGAGACCTTTGAAGGTTCCCTGTGAAGTGTTGCACCAAGATGTTACCAGCAAATATTCGTGTCCAGGCTGCGCCAAGCCTCTTACCCAGTTTTAGTTGAGAACAGACTGGTTATACATCTAAGCACAAACCCAAAACATCCTGCCATCAGTTCGTGCCTCATCTCTCCTTGGACCGCTGTGAGTGCTCCCAGCCCTGCCAACTGGGGCCATTTCTTGCTGTTTCAGATACGTTCCCATCCAGTCATCTGGCTGTAACTGCTTCACCCTCGCCAGTCGCTTAGTTGTTTACTGCTGCCCATTTTGCCTGTATCCAACATTGTGGCTTTAGCAACATGCATCATTGTGTAATCAGTGTTATTCACTACATCTGTGAGTTGTCGTAATGTTTTGGCGCTTCTGTGCATATATATATATATGAGTCCAAGGACTATTTTTCTTGCACATTGAAATTCTAATCAAATATTGTTTCAGTGGTAGCTGGAAAATGAATCCATGGATTTAGATTCTGGATTAATTCTAGAGTCAACACAGTAGTCACGTTTTGACGCCTCGCCCTGAGAAATATAAACCCGGTAAAATGAAGTCTTGCTGATGTCACCTTTGAGTAGTTTTTCAGTGCTACAGACACGTTTCAGTTGATGCAGGAGGAGCATTAAGGTTTTATGCCCTGCTTCATCAGCTTTCAGGTGGGGAAACCCAACATTTTGTCAGGATTGCTGACTAAGAAAGAGTTTGATGCTAGAGCTCATTCATCTCATTTTTCATGTGGAGTGTTAAGTACCTGCTTTAATGATCCTTCAATTAGCGCTGAATAAATGTGCAGACGTAATAAATCCAGACCTTTGTGCCTTGCTGTGGGACGGCATACTGCAGGTCATTTCAGTTCATCGCATCAGCAGCGTCAATTTTTAAATATTGGATTAAAGTTGAATCATTCGCTCGCCTGGATTTGTAATCAAGTCAAGGCTTAGCCATAGATTAAACATGAAGCATAAAAGAGCCATTTAGACTCAGTGGATAGCTATAACATCCATAGCAAATAACCTCATCTCACTCGTAATCAATATCAAGCCCAAGGTGAATATATCTTGTTTGGTGTTAACACGCCCTGCTATGCTTTATAGACCCCGTCGAATCCCAAGGTCAGGTGCTCTGAAGGGATCTGGTGTACTTTCTTTGATGTGCCTGAGTAAAGTTGGCATCGCCTGTAAATCCAATTTCAAACAGAGGCTCCTTATTAAGGCTTATTAATTTTTCCAGCACAGCGTGTTATTCTGTCAGCTATCCACAGCTCTCTGGACTCCTCTACCCTGTCCACACACACACACACACACACACACACACACACACACACACACACACACACACACACACACACACACACACACACACACACACACCCATATCAGGGTTTCATCCCAATTCCTGTATGTAACAGATTAATTAATACAGGGAATTTTCATCTCCTGCCAGCTCTAGCCGAGAGAAATGGAGCGAGGAAGAAAGAAAAGAAAGCGAGAGAGAACATGCCAGAGCTGTTAATTAGCTGTGCAGTGGAGATAGGGCAGGCGACACAGGGCTCCGTGTCTCAGACACCCATTCACTCAGTCAACATGACATTAATGGCAGCTGCTTTGCTCCTCTTAGTGCTTCTCCGGCCGCACTTAAACGTGGATGCAGTGTTTGGTTGTGACACTAGAGGGTAGTATGCATCTGTGAATCTGACTTATGTAAAAAAAAAGAAAAAAAAGAAAAAGTAAGTTCAGGATGCAGGAAGAAGTTTGGAGTCTAAAGCAGCCTTTCAGTTTCCCTGCTACACCCTGACAACTTATGGGATTAATTTAAAAAGAAGAATCAGGATTGGATTAAAATTTCCCTACTGAAAAGTTGGAGATAAAATTATAAAGTATACATAGTATGTAATGTAATGTGGTAACACAGTATATAAATACAGGGTCTTTCATTTGTGAGGAGCTGCAGGTTTATTGGTATATCTATCTACAACAGTGTTTCAGAAAAGCTGAGATGCTGTGTAGAATCACAATAAAAATAGAATACAATCGTTTGCAATTCATTTATTCGCTATGTTTAACAGAAAATTGAAAAACAGCATACCAAATGTTAAATCTAATTTTTTTATATACACTGATTAGAAAAGCACCAGTGGGTGAATAACACCGATAAATATATTACAATGCAATTTTCTGCTTGAAAAATTCAATTCTTGGCATTCATTTGGGTTTTACGTGTGCCACCTGTTGTTGCTGAGAAGCATCAATCTCCACCCTGGCAGGGCAGTAAAAAAAAACAAAAAAAAAAAAAAACAAAGTGGGAGCTTAAGGTTTTCACCTGGCCTCAAGATCCCAGTCCAATAGAGTATCCATGAGATTTGTGAAATCAAGCATCCACCCAGCTGGAATCCACTGCCAGCATCCCTGTGCCCCACCGGACATGCCAGAGATCCCACGCCCGCTCCCTGATAGGTCAGGGCTGTTGTGGTGACACAAGGGAGACCCACACATTATCACAGGCAGCAGTCTGATTGTTTACTTGCTTATGCTTATTTTTTAATTTTATGTCAGGAAGACATTTCAGAGAATCGGGGATAGTGGTGTTTCCCACTGTGTTGCATCCTCATCCATTTTTAACACACTGTAAGCATTTGGGAACTAAGAGATTGCTGTAATTTTGAAAATTGCATTTTCAAATATTAATTTTTACCGTCCCTTATTGATGTGCAATCTCTGCTGTGTAAAAAGTCTTGAGCTGCTGCTCATTTCTTTATATTTTGCTTGGGACATGGGTGCAGTGATTTACTGAAACATATGCAACCATACATGTAAAAACCATATATTATATAAGGGAAAAACTGAATACTACTGAATAAACTACCTTTAAGCAGTCTTCAGGAATAGTTCTCGAGGCTTCTTGAAGGTCATTCAAAGCTCTTCTCTGGATGTGTTTTGTTCTCTGTAAAGATGATCCCACACTGCTTCAATAAAGTCCAGGCTCTGTGGAGGCCAATCCATCACTGATGGTGTTCCATTGTGTTTTGTTTCCATGTATGCTTTTACTGCATTGTCAGTGTGTTTAGGATCACTGCCATGCTGAAAAATTAAACTGCTGCCAATCAGATGGTATTGCATGATGGATCAAAATCCACTCCTGCTTTTCTGTGTTCATAATTCCATCAGTCTCTGCAAGATCTCCAACACCACTGGCTGACATGCAGCCCCAAACCATGACACAGCCTCCACCGTGTTTTACAGGTGGCTGCAGACAATAACTAAAGCTCAAGACCATTTTAAAAAAGACCTGAAAGTCTGGCTGCTTGGAAGCAAAATTTAAAGAAATGAGGGGTCACTTAAGACTTTTGCACAGTACTGTTGGTACCGAGTATGCATTATGTCCATTTTTCTTAACTGTTTGGAACAAAAACATGGGATTGTATGGTTTTGCACACAGCTCTGATTCATTCACCAAACAATGCTGCACCTAATGAAGGGTGCTAGACAGCTGTAATGTTTTGAATAAAAGCAAAAGCACTTTGCTATCAAAGAGCTATTGAGGATTTGTTTTGCCCTTGTATGCATTTGCTCAGTAAATGAGCTCGGCCACTTTATGTTGTCGGGGGGAAAATATCCAGGACTGAGGTTGAATTTGAGTTATTTCTGGGATGTAAACAAAACTCAGAAAAACTCAAATGATTTTGCTTTATGAGCTCCTTGTGGTCTGTTTAGCACTAAATTCAAATTATTGACAAAACAATGTCCTTATATGAGCTAATTGCCGCTGTAGTTAACATTTTTAATTGAGTGAAAAGCCATTTGACCCTGCAATCAGCCTAACAATCTTTGGAGGCAGAATGAAAACAATGGCACAGGGAGGTTGCAGTTCTCCTAAGAAACAATTATTGCTGTGCAACACCACTGCCAAATTCACTCTCTCAGTATCATGGTGTTTGTCTCCGGAATGCTTTTCAGCGCTTTTTAATTCCCAGCTCTTTTTTGTATTCCAATACTGTCCTCACAAAGGGGCCATGTGATTGCCTCTTGATTAATTTAGCTGAGTACATTCATATTGGATCTTTAAATGCTTATCTGTGTTAGTGGGATTACATGCTTCATTATGTATGTAATTTTTTTTTTTTTTACCCTCCACTGTGGTTGTAAATGTGTGTATGTTTATTACAGACTGTGGTTCATGCCCCCCCCAAAAGGCTTTATTCCTCATCTTTTAATTTTTGAGGTTGTCCTTGCTCTGTTGCTAAGGTAACATGAAGAATACTGGGAGCTCTACTGGGCTTTCAGATATCAATTAAATCCAAGGACAGCACAACAGTGAACGCATGACGGCACAGATGGCAGTCATAAATGTTCTGCGTGTGTGTGTGTGTGCGTGCGTGCGTGTGTGTGTGTGTGTGTGTATACATTGTATTTATGTGTATTCATTCCATTGTTAATATGTTTGTATGTCCAGGCTGCACATGTGGATATATGTGTGAGTCTTTGTGCACTTGTTCCCAGACGTATTTCACTTAGAAATAAAGCGGGCTTCCTCTCTCACCCCTGTGCTGTCACTCAAATCTCTAATTGGCCCGGAGTCTCTTGAACACAGCTCTTTGAACATGATTGTACTCTTGTTTTCTTCTCTGTTCTGTTTTCTCCCCGCCCTTTGGCTCTGCTGGCTGGCTGGCAGGCAGAAAGGCACCGGCTCACCTATTGTACTGTCCCAGGGAACACAGCTATGGGCTAAATCAGTGCGGAATGTAAAACACAGATGGCCATTGACTCACAAATGGGTTCATGGAAAATGAGAGTCTCCTGTGTCAGACTCTGCTGAGTCTACCATGGAGCACTAAGCTTTTTGCTTTTCATTCCTCTGGATCATCTGTCGGTCCAGCCATCCTTCACACTCCCAGCCTCCTCTCCCTTTTTCCCCCCTCCTTTTGCAGACTCTACTTTCTCACACACACACACACACCTCTCCCTCGTCTTTTCTTCTCCATCCTTCACTCTTACGACATCCTGGCCTCCCTCTCTTTTTTGTCGCCTCAGGCTTGTAGTCGGGGTTAATTAGCATTGAGTTGAGCTGTGCTTAATGGTTAATGTGGTTTCTTCCTGTGATGCCACTCCCTCCCCTCTCTGCAGATTCAACATCTATCCTGCCAAGCAATCACATTAAGAGAGGTGGCCTCGCCTATCTGCCTACATGCCTACCTGCTTTCTTTGGCTGTCTGTCACTTCGCCTACCTACAGTACAGGGGATACAGACCATATGCCCAAATCAGCATGCACACATCCCTCAATTTCTCTTTCTCTCTGGGATGCTGCATAGTGAGTGGGAAGGAGCGGTGAAAAGACATAGAAAAGGCAAGAGTGAGGCAGCACCGTATAACAAGAAACAGGTGAGAGAGGGCGATGGGAGAGATGAGGGCTACAGTATGAGGGGAGAAGAAGTGAGAAAGACAATGCGATAGATCTGACAGGGACTGCGTGAGCTTGAACACGGGCCAGAGATGAGACAGGATGGAAGGAAGGAGCGAGAACGCAAAGCCAAGGAAATGCTGCCAGTACCTGTTATTCTGCTTTCTTTGGGTGGAGGAAAGAAGGGGCTTCCATTGCTATGCCACACCACACAGCAGCCAGAGAGCAGGCTGAAGTGGAGGGGAGTGGATGTGAAATTTTAATCACCTCTCTGTGTTTGTAATTTTAGTAGCCCCTCAATCAAAATCAAATCCATTGCCGGCACTTTCAAGACCAATCTGCTGGCAGTTTACTGGATAGCCTAGCAGTAATATATTTAAATAGGAAGGGTATCTTGCAGCATGACTGCAATGCAATATAGATACATGCATATGCTTATGTGTGAATATGTATGGACTCTTTCATATGTTATACTATGTGTGATTTAACTCTTTGTCCACATTGGCTACAACTATAATATAGGTTTTGGCCACAAGTGGCGCTATAGAGCCATTTCCCATGTATAGTATAGTTTTCACATCATCGTCTAGTTTGTTCTTTTTTTTTAATTTTCTGATCGCTATACACAACAAAATACAGTAATGTAGACATAAGGTGGTGTTTAATGAATTGTCTGTTGGTTGGTCTACCACTGTTGCACAAATATTCTTACTGGTTTGGCACATTTGTGGAGCCCAGAGCTTGAATGCATTTCTGACATCTGTTATTTTGATTAACGTGCTTGTCAGCCATTAAGGATGTTAAAACGTCATTTAAGGCAATTAATCAAAATGGAAAACTTCAGTCGTTCTTTAAGCTTCCTGTTCTTTGCTGACCAAATTATCAAAAAAAGAGGACATCACAACGTTTGTATCATCCAGCCAGTTGTTTCCAGTCCATGTTTTTTGTTCAGATTTTTCACACAGAATCAATTAGTACAAATTAACACCACCTTCCTCATTTTGTCACCATTTTTTTTATTTATTTCTTTTTTAGATACAGATTCTTTGTTATTGGGGGAAAAAATGATCAGGCGTTTTTTTTTTTTTTGTTTTATATTGAACATAAACAATCAGTCATCTGAGCTGTATAGTGTGAACATATGTTTAAGTAATGCATAACAGTGTGTCTAACCCAACATTAAATATTAAGTCATATTTTGTGCCAAATTTCCAGCTGTAGATTGTCTTTATCAACTTTTTGGCGTTATTGAAAAATATCAATTTTACCACAAGTTATTGAGGCAGAAGGGAAAATGTCACAAAGCAGCCTGTAAATCAGCTGGAAGGCCAAACAGTAAAGGTGGCATGATTGAACCAGGTCAAAATAATGGAAGACACCGACAGAGAAAAGCATTTTATGAGCATCTTCCCAAAAAAAGAGGGGGGAGTGGTAGTCCGTGAACAACATGATCACAATTTATAAATAGTTGTAGATGGTGACGCTGTGCAAGAACAGTTTTTTACATTATGTTTATTTCTTATCCAGACGGGATATGTGAAGCTGTCCAAACCAGTGGCCCTGTGGACCCAGCAGGATGTGTGCAAATGGCTGAAGAAACACTGTCCCAATCAGCACCAGATCTACAGCGACTCATTCAGGCAGCATGACATCACAGGTAATTTTTGGCATCTGTGCAGTGGCTTCATTAGGAGAGGGTTATGGTTTACCCTCAACAGGTTTGTAGCATATCCCTCTAAAAACCTGATTAATGGTTAATGTTTTTTTTTTTTTTTTTTGGACTAGCAGAAGAAGATGGATAGATGAATGGAAATTGATGATCACTAATTAACTGAACTGCTATTTCAGGACTTTATGCATTTAGTTGAGTAGAGCACATTGTGTTGAGTTTTGGGTAGTAATCCTCTGTATTGTGTTATAGTAAACAGTGTAAAACAAGTGTATTTCTGCATTGATACCACTAACAATATAAGCACACTTCAGAGATCCTAACTTCCTGAGAGCAATATGCAGTCACAGAGGTTAAGCTAACCTCAGAATGAGCAGTAAATCTCTTTAAAAATGTAGGGTTTCCTCCCTCATGAAGGTGCAACACGCATTTGGATGTATTTGCAGCCACCTTTATTAGACCTGTGCTGAATAACAAAAGGAAGGTAAGAAGAAATAAAGCACATCAATTTTGCTCCTGAAAAAGTACTACAGTAAATGATTAATGTAAGTAGCATTACACTGACCACTCTGCAACAAATACTACAAAATCAAAACAATGAATATCTGTCTTTAAATCAGGTTTGCAGTCAAAGCTTTAGGCAGCTCATCTGTTCCATAAAACTCTGCTATATTTGTCACGTCTGCTCTTCACAAAGCCAGATCTCATTCATAACATCCCAGGTGCTCTTTGCACCCACTGTCTGCCACCTGCCACCCCGTCACCTGACCTACATCCCTGCTTTCCCGCTTTCAGCGGTACCACTGAAAACAGCCGCCATGTCAATCATCTTCCTAACGAGGCTGCTCAAGGTCACTCTGACGCTAACGACACTCCAGTCCGCGTGGCATCAGACGAACGCTAATTGCCATGCACTCTACCTCTCAGAGCACGAATGATCACATTAATATGTTTATCTGTTGCTGTCGAGGACCTCCTCGACTCAGTGACTGGCTGGGAGGATAAATCACTTGGCGGTCATGATGAGTGGTGTGATGACTCACGCTCCCATTTCACCCGTTGATGCATTTGTTCTGTTATATGTCTGCGTGGATTTTGAGATTTAGCATCTTCTGTTTAATGGTCTGAAAATGGGAATCGCGCTGCTTTGCAACTCAAGTTGCAGATATATCTCATCACCAGCACAGAGGTCCAAGAGATAATCCACAGTTCATTGCACGCTTGCTGAACCGCTGCTACATTTCTGGATGTGTTTTAAAGCAGAGGCATTTCGGGGGATTTTATTTTGTTTTCTTTTCACTTAAGGTACAAGCAGTGATGTATTAACAAGTCACTTGTGAAACATCAGCCGTGGTTTCCGTGGACTGATTCAGAGCTTGTGTGCAGACTAAAATATTTGCCACAATAACTCAAATGATTTAAAGAACAAATATAAAAAGGACGACTTAGAGTGGTCACCTATCAAAACACTCTTAATCACGCTCGTGCAGTTACTGTGGAAAAGCAAAATCATGTCAAGAGCACTTATCCATTCATTCGCTTGAAATTTCTCATGAGGTCCATATCTGGATGCAGAAAATTAATCTAACTTTAAGATTAAACACCTCTGTGTGCCTAACAATTCTAGTGCATCCAGTTAGTCTGTAAATTAATTACAGTCTTAGTCTTTCAGTTATTAAAACCCTGAAACCTTGCTTCCAAATGCTGTTTTAACTTAATGACCTGTGTTTGTTATTAAGGTGTAATAATGTTTGCAGGCTCTATCAGGTGTGGAAAGGGTTAACCAAATGAAAACTCATGCACATATTGTACACACACACACACACACACACATGCATATACACATATACGCATTCATGCTGGCACAATTAGGCGATAATGACATGCGCAAAAACCTGCAAGTAATTCAGTTTGTCTTCACATTGAGCATTAATTAACAGAACCCAATTAAAACAGACCAAGCCACACCAATTGGGCTCACAAGGCAATTTGCATCCCAATCAATCTTTGAAATATTATGCGGATATTTTTCCTGTTCCTGCACTCTGTAAGAATAAACAAGGGGGAAACAAATGATGGAATATTGTTGTGGAAAACAATCATGCGTAGACAAACAAACAGTGAGTATGAATACATTTATAAGAGCATGCAGGCATGCGTGTGAGAATATCTATTTGTTCAGTGTGCTTGTCAGCCATGAGCTGTGACCCTTGAAAATCAGAAACGTGTGTGTGTGTGCGTGCGTGCGCGTGTGTCTGTACCCACGTGTGTTTGTGTATGTGTGTATGTGTGAATAAAATTTGGGCTTTTTAGCACTGGAGACTCCAGACCGTAGCAATTCTTGACTGTGTTTTCTGACCGAAAAGTCAGCCCTCTTTTTGGCTGCCAGGAGTACTCAATCTCACTTGTCTTGGCAACGTAGTCATCCCTTCATAAAGTAGCAAATCAATAAACGGTCTCTATTTCAGATCATAATTCAAACAGGCATTTGTGTCCTCCCGCTTCTGACATAAAACAGCGGCGAGGGAAATGCATTTTACTGCGGATCAGGGCTGGTGCAACATTTTAGCTTTGAATGACTTCAGTATGCAGCAGCTGGCTTCCTTCTAGGCTCCTCTAACCTCTGCCAAAGAAATCAATGTTTCCTATCCTCCCTCCAGCCTCTGCTGCCAAGAAACCCTTTCCCTTCCTCAATCTTCACCTCCCACCCCCAACAGAGAAGGCAGCGAATTTGACTTTAACACCGAGCTGCCATTAAAAATGCATTAAAGCATATTAAGGCATAATTAGATATTAGTCCCTAATCCGCTGTAATTACAAAGACAAAGCTCTTTTGGTTGAGAGAATAGCTTGGCATGGTAAATTAGTTAAACACACCGTTTCCGATACTTTAGATGTAATCAGCAGTAAAAGGTGTGATGACATAGGTAATCAAAAGCAAATGGATGGAGGAGGAATTTAAAAAAAAAAAAAAAACGGGTGAGTCACTATTAAGTTATATTTTCTGTCAGAGAAGACCATTACATCACAGTGTGGGAATTCAGAGCATCTCTAAGGGCGTACAGTGACTGAATTAGATGCAGCTGTAGAGGCTGGCTGCAGGGGCTGCTTTAGAAACTGTCGAAGATGGGGGTCCAGACTTGAGCGCAGTTTTAAAGTTTGAAGAATGAAGCGCATTTGTAAAACAATTTCAAGTTAGGATTTAGTGAGACGTTAAACATCTCCAACTGGTCACTGTCTCTCTACCATATGCCAGGATATTTGTGGAGGTGTTTGTGCAGCACAGGGTTACTCAGAAGGTGGTTATTTTCTTCGCTGAATTCTCAAGGCGGCGGAGCACTAAATTAGCAAAATAACATGATTGAAATCCTGCTAAAAATCTGTCCCCAAAAACACAACCAGCAATTCACTCTGCAGATCGCAGACAGGCAGCGTGTTCGTCCGGTCGTTCAACCTTAATGAAAATGCATTAAAACCTGTGTTGTGAGCCACAAGGAAGAATGAAAGGCAACAAAAAAATAATTTAAAACAGTGGAGGACACCCCGTCACAGGCTCGGTGAGGTAGAAGGTAAAGCTGGATTTTGGTGGTATGATCCCCTGGTCAACATGTGAATGTGCCCTTGGACATGATACTGAACCCAAAAAACAGTCATCAATGCATCCATCTGTTTGGAGCTGTGTTTATATCTATAGTTTTATATATTTTTTTAAAAAATGTGAATGTGTCTTGTAGTGTAAAGGACTCTGAAAGGTCAGCAGGAAAAGAAAGGCACTATATAAATGTAACCCAAGCCTAAACAGTATGTGATTCATGAAACAATAATTTCTCCAGGCAACGCAGACTACTCCATGGTAATAGAGGAGCATGCATACAGTAAATGAGTCAAAGGGACTAACGTGGCTCCAAATCAACTCGTGCACCACAAAACAGCTCCACTGGTGGTTGTTGATTTGTGTGATTTCCAAAAGGGAAATTTTGAACAGCTCGCTGCTGATGAGCTCTTTGGGGGACAATCTGATCCACAGACAGAAGCAACCATGGTTAATGATACCATTAGCAAGACGATTATATGTCAGTGTGCTACATATAATTAATTATTCTCCTGCCAATTGCATGTTTTGAAAATGGCGTCCTTAATTTTTCACATAGAGAGGTAAAAATGAATCTTTAGAGGCTGAATGACATGTTATTGAGCACTTTTATAATAATGAACTGAAAAAGATACCCGTTTATTGATGAAAAGAGAGAAAAGGAAGGCTTAGAGCCAAAAGAGAACTCCTGATATCCAAGTTATTGCAGCGTCTGTACCAGCGAGGCTTTTGTAACAATCATTTTGGGGAAATGGGATATTTATTCAAAGGCAACTTATCTCATTGCCACTATGTGTTCATATGATTACAGTCTCAAGCACAGAAATCTCGTCACTCCGTTCTGCTTATATCTCTGAAGTATTTTACTAGTATGATTCAGCAGTGGAACCAAAGACAGTGCCTCAGAGAAGCCTGTAGGCATGCGCATGGTTTACGTTTGTTTTTCTTTCTTTCTTTGTTTTTTGTTATTTTTTTCTCTTTTTTGTCATTTTTATACTCTGGTACCATTATTGCTTGTAACTGCATGGGTATTGTAAATATCCATGCAGTTGATATTGTAAGTAGGCACCATGATTGGAATTAATATCAATTTATTTCTCTTGAATAACAACAACTTGGGTTTTGGGACAACAAATTTTCAACAGAAAGCCCTGAAGCAGTAAAGTTTGAATTATTTGGGTATTTAGCAGATAAGGAGGATCTAACAAACTATACTAGTTATATCAGTTGTATGACTGGAATTGCTGGACCAGTGGCGTTACAGCTTAACATTACAGCACTGGACCAGCGTCTCGAGGCACCCCTCATTTCTTTATATTTTTTCTGAGAAGCCAGACTTTGTTGTAATATTTAAAAGTTGTCTTGAGCAAAAGTTCTCCAGACTTTTTGAAGTCTTTCTTAAGGAAGGGAAATGGGGAGAAAAGGCTTAGATATGCCAAATTTCATAAGTGATGAATCCAGATTTGAAGCTTTTGGTTCAAATTGTCATAAAGATAAATGGAGGATATCAGGAGAGAGGTACAACAGTGAGTGTTTACAGCCATCTGTAAAACACAGTGGAGGCACTGTTATGATCTGGGCTGCATTTCAGCCAGTGATGTTGGGGATTTACACAAAATTGATGAAATTATGAACACAGAGAAATACAGGCAGAGTACCATCTGGAAAGCATCTGATTAGCAACAGCTTCATTTTTCAGCATGAGACTGATCCCAAACACACAAGTACACCTGGACAGAAAAAGCACACAATGAAACAGTCAGCACTGATGGAGAATAGAACAAAAGAAGGCCAACATCCAAAGAAGAGCTTTGAAATGTCCTTCAAGAAGCCTGGAGCACTATTCCTGAAGACTGCTTGAAGAAATTACAAGAAAACTTGCCTAAGAAAGTTCAGGCTGTGTTGAACAATAAAGGTGGTGATACCAAATTGATTTACATATATGCTTGCACATGTTTCAATAAATCATTGCACCCATTTCCCATTTTTATAAAGAAGTGTGGGGTGGCTCGAGGCTTTTGCACAGTAGTGTATAAAGTATTCTAATATCTTGCATTGATTCTGATTAAATATGTCTTGGGATCCTTCAGTTTCGTGGAATTACAATAAAAAAAAATTAGTTCTTGTTCCTCTCAATTGTTCAAATTTGTATTTTGTTTCAAACTTTGCTTACCATAATCCAAAAAAAACCCCCTTAAACCACATTTAGTTCACTGCTTAACAGTTCTTTCACACTTAGTGCCTGCATCTGGATATGTGGAGCAGTTTTTCCATTAGCTCTGATTCCACGGGGTTACTGTGAGGAGGGGTCTCAGAGGTAATTTATTAGACCAACTAACCAATAACAACAAGGACCTGCTGTCCTCCACCTTTCTAGCTTCACTAAAGACACCTTCCATCCACAGTTAGCATGTTTTCTCTCCCTGCTAACATATGCTCACTGTGTAATGTCTTGCATTCAGAAAGTGGTGTATGGAGAGGAATGTGCAAGACTCACAAATGGCTTTGTTTTTGTGTCTGTAAATACGCACTGTTATCATAATGGCCACTTAAATGGACGGTGGCTTTTTATGTGTCAGCCTGTATTTCTGCACTCCATTCACCAGGGCCATAAATATTTCTGTTTAAGACATCTGACTCTCCCGAATGTTTTTTCCTGCATAAGTCGACTTAGTCTCACAAGAATCCCTCCACAGCATGCTCGTATGACTGTACATATGTTTACTTTTTATTGTCTAAAAAAACTCAAAAGTTACAGTGCAGTTTAAGTGCAGTAATAACATGCTCCACATTCAGTTAAATGCAGTATAGAAACATCGGAGGCACAGACAACTAGCAGTATTATACAAAAAAAAACCTTGAATATTATCAAAATACAATTCTACAAGTTTGCTAGAATAATATCACCAAGTTTTTCCAATTACAGCAGTAGATGTAACTTGATGGTGTCGGTGAATTCAAAGTTGGTATAACAGGGTCAAAGCAGGCTTCACCTGAGTCATCACAACCTCTCTGGCGCACAACAAGTGTACCCAGCAATCTACTTCATCTGTCAGAAGGGTAATTATCTGAAACAACAACCAATCGTCCTTCCATAATGACCACTGAAAGACGGCTAGTCGTTGCCACAGCAAACGTAGTCATTTCTGTAATTTACATAGATTCCACAGTGTTAGAGTCCCCGTGAGCTGTCTAAATGTTGTTAGCTGTGGCCACCCAACAGAGCTGCAGGATAATGATTGGCAAACTTAGAATACATCAGTAATGGTGAAATCAGCATGAGGCTACTACTGATGTGACAAGTGGAGGATTGAGGCAGCTTATTATCTGTCTGGGTGTGTGTAATTGTGTGTCTCTCCATCTCTGGTGGGAGTGTTTTCTTAGATTGAACCTTGTTCTCTCTGGGATTATAACTGGGCTCTTCTCCTGCACTCTGCATTAGCATTAGCATCACATCACAGGTGCTCAGTAGCCTTTTCGCTTCAGGGCTACAGGCAACTCCATGACTGAGACAATCAGTTGCCATTGACTTTAAAGGCTTCAAGCTGTGCCACATCACAGTGAATGCTGGATATGCCCAGTGCTGCCACAGTTTTGTCATTGCCCGCTAGTTGAATCTTGGTTTTATTCTTAAGGGGAATCCTATCACATATGGCAGCAAGACGTATACTGGATATCCAGTGCTCAACACTTGCATCGCTTGTTATTCTGTGCTTGACGGAGTGCCGCGCAGGTTTGGAGTGCAGTTTTCCAGATGCAGCTCAGTGACATTCATCCCCAGAGGACACACATATGGGGACAGCTGAGAAGCAGATTTGAGATGAGTGACTGGAATGGAAGACATACCTGAGGAGAAGTCTTAGAATACATTCCTGCACCGTATCAAAAGCTTTTAGCACAGCTGCCAAAAATTGTCAGGGCTGAAAAGTGCCATTTTTGAAATTGGAGGGAGAGGAGTGTTAATTTGCTGCCTTTGTACTCCTGTCCTTACACGTGGCTGCCTCACACACAGCCATAATTAGTATGGCGTTTTAGCTCCACCTGCAAAATGAAGTGGGCTCCTGCAGGATCAGTGTCTGTGTGTGAATGCTTTGTCTGTGTTTGTATTTGTGTTTGTGTGTGTGTGTGTGTGTGTACAGATGCACTTTAAGCTCCCATTTATCACTGACTATGCCACGCTATAGCTGCAGATTAATCTGCTTCAGCCCAACACTGCTGCTCACCCAGCACTCATTAATCTAATTCCCAGGGACAATGTGTTTGTGTGTACATCAGTGCGTTTCCAGGAAGTATGTGTGTACAACATGTGTACCCATATTTGGTTTGTGTGTTAAAATACACAGAGTATGATTAAAATAGAGCACCTCATCTCCCTGCAGTTCAACACTTGAAATTCAGACATTTGTGTTACAGGTGAAACCCCGTCAGCAGATATACATCCAGACGTTTCCAGATGTTCAGGACTCGACCCCAGACCTCGTTACTTCATAGAAACACTCCTAATATAACATCTGCTTCTCTTTCTGTAGAAAAGAGTTCAAAGAGTAGGGTATTATCTCCACCCTCTCAACCTCCAGGTCACTAGACTAATGGCATGGATGAGTCTGGGGACTGTTTTTTTTTTTTTTCTGGGTGACTCTGGTCGCACTAGAGTAAAAAAATGGGATGGCAACCTCCTTGCAACTGAGAAACATCGGTGATTGCCTGGTAATTGCATTGAATTTTTCACATTTTCTGATAGATTTCAAGTAGTAACAGTGACCAGTTTGTCGCCCAGACGTCACTCGCTTTCCATTCCAAGGCGATTGCACAGGTTGCCTGGTGGGATGCAACCTGTCTCCAAATATGAATAATTGCAGTCTACCATGGACTGACTGCAGTTGCTCAGACAGATGAGGCAAATTTATAAATGCAGACAGATTACCAACACGTTGCAATCAATCTGAGTCAGTCTGCGCCGATGAGCACATCTATCTGTGCCACATGGGGCCTCGAATCAACTGGTTGTCAACTGGTTGTATTCTGGTTATATATATATATACTGTAAAAGGTTCTTATTGGAGCACCTATGTCATTCTGCAGTTACATTGCCATCCTGCAGCAAGTACATCACTATTTGTGGAGGAATGTCTGAAGTCCTGTTTCAAATCTATGAGGTTCTGGCTAGACTCTGAATGTAAGCTGATAATGTGATTTTTTTTATTTATTTTTTTTTAATGTGAATTTCTGTGTATGCAGACAGCAACAGATTTGCAACAGACGTAAACAGATTTACAATTTTCACCAATTCATCACAATTATTCACCATAATATCACATTTTCAAGTTGACCCCATTCAATCGCAAATGAATAGCAGACTGACTCACTTGCACTGCAGTTTTATTGCCATTTTATCGCCCTCTTAAAGTCATTAAAGTCATTTTGAAGATGGCAACTGGCTGGAAGAGGTCACAGACCTGCTCCTATCTTTGGAGCAACCATTTCAAAGGCAAAACATCACTGCTATTTTACATGGTTGCTGTAATTTTGGTCATGCCGTGGTGTCCAGCCACTGTTTTCACTAGTGTGTGTGTGTGTGTGTGTGTGTGTGTGTGTGTGTGTGTGTGTGTGGCATAAATACCTAAAACAGGCATCAATCACAGTGAATAATAAAACAGGCCTGCCCACCATGGGCTCCAACTAACCTCCATCTTTGCATTTGCTTATTATTAGTTCGGCTGTTTTACCTGAAGGTAAAGGTCAAAGGTCAGGTTTTCTTAAAATCTTGAGAATGCAATAACTCAAACAACATGGCCTAGGATGTTCAGATTCACACCATCGATGCATACTGCTCAAGCTAGACTCATTGAAGTTCACACACTTGTTCACTGTCATGAGGACTGCATGCTGGCCAAGGGCCTTAAATCTGTCGTGCATTTTGACAACCCCACCCCGCCCCCACCCGTTATGAATCCAAAACAGACAAGCGTTGGCACCCGCTCAGAGGTGCTCTTGTTTTTATTACTTTTATTATTGCTTTATTAGGGTTTGTATCTGTACTGTTTTATCCCTTCTCCTCCTTTTCTCTTTCTTGCTTTGTGAATGCTTTTGGATTTAGCGGGAATCCACACACCACTCCCTTATAGTCGCACCACACAGGATCCACAATTTAATCATAAAAAAATTCCTTTTGTCTTGTGTAAATGTTCTATGTTTTAATCTGTTGGTCCTATTTTTGCAAATTAAAATGAAAAGCTTTCAGTTGCAGTTATTTACAGCCACTGCCCCATAAAGCCAAAAAGGGTCATAGGACAAAGAGTCAGGGGTGTGTGATGTCCCCATTTTTGTCCAGATGGGGGGCCCTTGGTCCATGTATCTATTCTATCACCACTGTGCTAGTTAAGGCTACAGATGAATTAACACAAATGCCATCTTTGCAACAATGAAACACCGGAGTATATCAATTTTTAGTGCTTAATTAATGAGGATACCACAATGAAGTAGAGCTTTAACACCCCAAAGACCAAACTGGAACACGGAGGATCATCATCGTTGCTTGAATTTCATAAATAAAACCTTTAGGTAGCATTTCAGCAGAAAGAATGAGAAAGGGAATGAATGGGCAAGAATGATGGAGAAAAAAGAAGAGGATAGGATGAAATTTCTTGTCTAATCAATATTCTTAAGGAGAACAAGCTGCGGTGACCGGACCGCAGCCGACATTTTTTTAAAGCATCTCTTTTACCTACAGATCAGCACAGTCATTATACACATGTTGAGAACTAGATTCATGGCCAAATGTTCCACTGTTAAGTCGGGAAGGGATGACAGTGTCATAGTGTGAGTGTGTAAAGGATATATTTTAAGTTAATGATGAGTTAATGATTTTCTGTCATGTTGTCTTTTTGGCGGCATTTTTATGCGTTGGCCTGTTAAATGAACTAAGGCCACGCTGTATCACAGTGCTGTAACTGTCTTGGCCATGCAGCAGAACGCCAGGCTGACACCACTGTCCACACAGTCCCGGTCTTTTCTCATTTTTCTTTCCACCTCTGCATTTCTGGGCCTTTTTACTGCTGATTCGCAGTTTTTCTTTCACTTCCCAACTTTCAGCCTTCCTTAAATCTTCTCCTCCTCATTTATTTCCTCTTGACCAATTTCCTGTCCTGTCCTCCTCCTCCTCTTCTTCCTCTCCTCACGATCACGTTACAGTGCACAGTGTATTAATTGTGGTATGAAAAACTCCCAGCTGAGACTTGGTGGGATTGTCAAAGCAAATGGCTCAGAACTGCAGGAAAGCAGAGTGGAAGCTTGGACGCCTTACAGAAGCTGTTCCACCCTGCTAATACTGCCTCACTGACCGGAAGAAGCGGCGCTTTGGCATCCACTGCCCAGAACTGGCAGCTTCTCATAGTGCAGGCATTTACAATATTTCACCAGACTTGTGAGATTATAAAAAGCCTGACTTATTGAAATTGTAACTGTACAGCTTATAGTTAAATTTAAACTTTTAGTTTCTAGAAGGTGCAGAGTTCCTGCACCTTTTCCCTTTCTAAAGCTATGTCCACACTGGAAGTGATTCACCGCAAAGTGGCAGCCCCCTAGAAAGTCAAAGCCATGGGGCAAGGTCAAGGGACTATGGGTGAAATAACTACTGGCGGGTCCCAAAGTAAACTTTTCTTGAGGTGAGCAATGAAATGACTACCAATGAGAGCGCAGCATGCCGCTGATTGGTATATGACCTGGAAGTAAATACATTAGGGGGGTACCTGGGCAGCTAAAGCATGAAATGCATGGAAGCGACCAAACATTGGCTTCGAAGTGATGCAAGCAAATCGCTTCCCAGTGTGGATGCAGCTTACGGGTGCTGACAGGAAGTCTCACAGAGGTTCTACCTGGAACGCTTTAGGGTTTAATCTAGACTCAGTCTAAGGCAGGGGTGGCCAACTCCAGGCCTCGAGAGCCCCTGTCCTGCAGATTTTAGATGTGTCCCTGATCCAACACACCTGAATCAAATGGCTGAATTACCTCCTCAGTATGCAGTCAAGTTCTCCAGAGTCCTGCTAATGACTTCTATATTTGACTCAGGTGTGTTGAAGCAGAGACACATCTAAAACCTGCAGGACACCGGGGCCTGGAGTTGGCCACCCCTGGTCTAAGGGGCACTAAAATAGCCTTTTATAAGATTATCATGTACAGTCTTGTTGTCATATTGTATTTACATATTAAACATTTTCAATAGAATACAGTGTACTGTATGCTGTTGCCATGCCTCACTATAACAGGCTGTTAAAATTACCAACATATAATGAAGGTGCATTAAAAATATTTAAAAATGTGATAATAAAAAAATGATTGTACAGCTTTTACATTGGACCGCTGGACTGGCTTCAGCGGGTGAATCAGTCGCCAGCAGTAGTGACATGGCAGAGAAAGAAGAGCAAAAAGACTTTTAAACCCATCATGAGTCACAAACCATCTACAAACACAATACTGTAAAGGGTCCAATGAGAGCAGTGTCAGCACATAATAATGGCAACAGCAGAAAAGACTGTCCAGCCTGTCCTCCAGCTTATATGCTAAGAGCCTCAGCTGGAACACAATCAGGTAAAAGTGAAGGAATGTTACAGAGTAAGAACCGAAGGCTAGAATAAAATAGTCCTCCTTTTACCATCAAAGTTCTTCCCAAAACTCGAGTGTGCTGAAATAAGACATATGTGATTTACCTTGATTCTCTTAAATGTCTGATCTTCTGTAATAGTTGACACATGTAGTCGGCAGTGGGAGTTGTAGAGACCAGAGTTGCTGTATTTTGTATTTTCTAACCAAGTTTTATTACATTTTTTTTTTGTTTTGACTGTATTTTCAGTTCAGTTTAGTTTCAGGTAGTTTCCAGAGTGGGTTGGCTCATTTCAGTTTAGTTTTTATTGTTTGAAAATGTTGAGTTTTAATTTAGTTTTAATTAGCTTCAGTAGTAGTTTGAGGCTTTTTAAGCACTATTGTATTTCGAGTGTTACAATAAAAAATACAGACTCGCAGTCTTGTAGACATCCCAAGTTCTTCATAAACATGTTCATCAAAGACTCAAAACGAGTACAAAAACTAAGGAGATTTCCTCTGTATTTTAAGTTTAATATAGTTAGCTGTCCAAGTTCACAATATCAGTAGTCAAGTTCTTGTTTAAAATGTTTTTTTCACATCTACTTTTGGTTTTTAGTTTAGGTTTAGTTGCCAAAGTGATCATTAGGTGCTTTTATACTAAAGAGTTCCTGAGAGTAACTGTCCCCTCTAAAACTCACCCAAGAAATACAGTGTTTACCAAATGTATTAGACCACCACCCAATGTAAGGCTTATTCCACAGCTGCCCTTAATTAACAGCACTGGTTAACCAGTATCATTTTTTTATGTTTCTGTAATGGTTAATCCACCAGTGTGCACAAGCTCGTTAATCATAATTATATTTTAATACTAAAATATAATTATTGTTGTTATTCATGATTTTTCAAATTTACTGTTTTACAAAAAAAAAATCAGAAAGAATAGTGAAGCACATTATTATATTTTTGATGAAGATGATAAATTACAGTTAGTTGCATTCCTGAACAGAAAAAAATTGTTTTAGTGATGTTTGATTAATTTCTGACTTCTCAGAGAGCTCCTGTGTGCGGGGCTCAAATTTGGCTTTAAATTTGTGAATTTAGTCATTTTTACTTTTAAGCAAGTTTTTGACAGATTTCTTGTTTTTATGACAGGCGGGCTAATACATTTTGTAAACGCTGTACGTCCCTTTTCGATGTTTGCCGATAGGAATGCTAACGCATGTGGAGCTCTTATTTTAAACAACAAACTGGACTTAAACACAAAAAATTAACTGTTATCGTCAAAACGCTTTTTTATGGCAAACATGGAAAAGCCATAATAAAGTATAGCAAGGATGCACTGTTATCTAACGCATTTAAAGTGTGTTGTGTTGCAGCTCTTGTGTCTGCTGTTGTTTAAGGTAGATTTTACTGAAGCAGAGACAAGGTGAACCTCTGTTGCCATGCCAATCTATCTTCAGTTACAAGATCAGGTGCCAAGTGATGGCTGGTCAATATTTATAGACTCATAACAGCATGCTTTATTTGCACATGCTTTTTTTTTTTTCCTTCTGTGAGTTTGTACCTTTTCTTCTTGTCTCCCAACCTTCCACCATCTGCACCGCCTCCGATTCCGCTCCACATCACTAATCTTTGTCTTTCCATCTTCCCATTTAAAATGCTTCTCGTACTTCTGAGCCTTTATGACTCTACTTAGCTCCCCAGTGTTTTTGTAATGTCTACAGTCTTTCAGTGCCACTCTACGCATCTCAACACTGTTAGGCATTTTACCCCCATCTGGCCGTAGGGCAGAGCGAAGAGATTCTTTTGTTAAGGCGGGAGAAAATTGGCTTAACACAGTCAACATTTTACCAATAACACTTAAGAGTACTTAGCGTTCCCAGCAACTCCCCTTTGTGCTGTGGTAGCAAAGTGGTAGCGTGGGGCTCGGCGTGCCCTAACAATCTACAACAGATAGACCAAACAAGTGAAGACATGCTGGATTTAAATAAAAGCACAGTTAAATAAAAGCTTCATATTTGATTGTCGTTGATCAAACCTCAGATAGTTGTTAAAAAAGATGAAACAAGAACAGAAAAGAAATGAATATGAATATGAGAAACCAGTGTCCTCTCAGAACTGAGCTACCCTCTTGACAGTCAAACCAATCAGATATTTAAAAAAAAATAAAATAAAAAATCAGATTTACTGTCCAGACAGCCATCAGGGCAAAAGCTGCCGAGGACAAACCTAATGCCGAGTAATCACTCAGCTTTATCTGCTTACCATCCCACATGTTACAAAGGCACTCATAACGAGCATTAATAATTACACCATTCTACATGGCTTTTTTATCAGCAGCCTAAATCCCTTTCATACAAACTGATTGCATGATTAAATTATGTTTTTGCTTTTTTTTTTTTTGTTTTTTTTTTTAATACAAGGATTTGCAATTAAGGAAAGCGCTGTGAGGGATCCTTGCTCAAGGGATACACAGTACCGATATTTATGCAAAGACGAATCTGCTTCAGAGTCGTGAGTCATACTGGGCTCAATTGGAAATTTCAGGCTAAGTGACGATCACAGTAAAAAAAAGAACAAGTCGTAAAATGGTTTCTTTTTGTTAATATAGAAAAAATACTGCATCCTTGAAAAGCTTTAGGAATTTGCAGTTGAATGGTGTTTACACACTGCTCCTCCACTGGCATAAATGCATTATCTGTAGCCTTGTGTCTCCAGCTGTGCATGTTATATTCACCCTGTCCCGGTTTTGCGTGTGGATGTGAGGACGCAAATGCAAGACTCAGGAGCAGGCAGTCATAAATGAACAAAAATAAGCCTTTATTGCAGCAGAAACAAAAGCGAACAAACAAGGCAGGTTATTAAACAAAGGAAAATCTAGACCGGGAAAACTAACTTGGAACATTGGAGCACGGCGGGCACAGGAGCGGAAACGCAGCCACGATGACATCCGACAAGAGACAAAGAGAAGACTGAGACAATAAATACACAAGGGATAATTAGGGAACAGCAACAGGTGGGGAGCACAGCTGAAAGTAATCACAACAAACAAGAGGAGGAAGTACACTAAACACAGAGCACAAGAGGCAATTACTGACAAAGAAAAAACAGGAAACAACTGGACGGAGGCAGGAGCGCAGACTTGACACAACACTGGGAATACAGACACACTGAGGACGAGCAGAACTAAGCATCAGAACTGTGAACATGATTAAATATACTTAAAAGGAAACAAAGGACAAGAAACCAAAACCAGGGGTCACAAAGTAAACAGTTAATCCTTGAAAGTCCATCAAACTCAAAAACCCAAGACTTCAGACCTAGAAGACCATGACCCTGTGTTTCTGACACTTGACCTTCTGTTCTGTTCTGTTTAGGGCGGGCTCTGATGAGACTGACGGACAGAAAGCTGGAAAGAATGGGTATCATGCAGGAAGCGCAGAGGCAGCACATCCTGCAGCAGGTCCTGCAGCTTCGTGTCCGGGAGGAAGTCCGGACTCTTCAGCTTCTCACACAAGGTAACCCCCCCCCCTCAGTATTCTCCTTCACTACATCCATTAATCAGTGTTTATCCGCGCTTGGGACCGGCACTAGGAGTACACTTGTTTTATTTATCTACATTGTATATGCTGGACCATAACTCTGTCAATCTCCACCAGTATCCAGGTTTTAAGAGCACATGCTGTATCTGCACCTCTGCAATGTGAAGGTATTCGAAAACAAACCCAGCATGTCACATTTTGATAAATATTCAAATTGTTTAATGTGCAGGATTTTATGCACATGCCATCTGTAGTCATGGCAATCGCTGCATGTTTTAAAGCCTGCAGGAAGTGGTGAATCATAAATGATTATGCAACTGAAAGAGTCACGCACAAATTGTCTCTTTTGATATCTTTCGGTGTATTGTGATCGCGGACCGCTCTGACTGGTAAATATGATAACCTGTTGATGGTAAAGGCATAATTATGTTACTGTGTCCTATAGAGCTATACATTTACCTGGTGGAGCATCATCTTGTAAAACCCTTTAAGGCTGGGTGCAACTTTTGTGAACCTCTCTGGAAAATTATATTATGCTTTACATCTTATTCTTAATATATTAACTATGTTCAAGCCACATCTGGCTCTAAAGAGAGAGAGACGTGACTGCCTTTAAGATTTATGGCTTTTCTTGCCTACACAGGTCAGGCAGGGATGACTTATATGGTTATACTGTAAAGTTGTTTGACAAAACATTTCAGATAGAGTATAAAGACTCTACCTGTATGCCAGACATTCATCTCAGCGATGTGTGGGTGCTCTTTCACTCCAACGCAAGCACAAGCATAGGATTAATGCTTGTGTGCTGACTGAAGAACAAAATACCTTTGCAATTTTGCAAGCAATATGTTTTTAAAAGGGAGGGATTTTTAATCGTAAGTGGACACTTTAGTAACTAGACAGATTTCTGCATACTGTAAAATTCTCTGTATTCAGAAAATATTCTTAAGATGTAACTTTGCAGTATAAAACAAACTTAGAGTGTTTAAACTATTATATCCATATTGCTTACACTAACTTCAATATATTTACCTACTTACCTACTACTAATAACTGATTGTGCCACCCTCGGCGACAAGAACTGCAATCAAACTTTTGCAATAACTGGCAGTGAGTCTTTCACATCACTGTGGAGGAATTTTGGCCCGCTCTTCATTGCAGAATTGTTTTAATTCAGTGACTGGAGGGTTTTCCAGCATGAACGGCCTGTTTAGGTTTATGCCAAAGCATCTCAATTGGATTTCTGGAATTTGACTAGGCCACGCCAAAATCTTTCCTTTTTTTTGGGCCATTCAGAAGTGGATTTACTGGTGTTTCAGTGTTTCAGATCATTGTCCTGCTCTGTAATGCAACTGCATCTGAGCTTCAGGGCACGAACTGATGAGCGGACATTCATGGTTCCATCAATTATACCAAATCTTCCAGGTCCTGAAGCAGCAAAGCCGCCCCAGACCATCACACTCTCACCACCTTGTTTGACTACTGATATGATGTTCTTTTTATGAAATGTTTTTGCTAGTTTTATTTTAGATGTAACAGGATGCAAAAGGTTCAACTTTTGTCTCGTCAGTCCACAGAATATTTTCCCAGAAGTCTTGGGGATCATCAAGATTTTTTTTTCTTTTTTGACAAATGTGAGACCAGCCTTTGTGTCAACTCTCATGGATGCCATTTTTGGCCGGCCTTCTTCTTGCTGTTGAATTATGAACACTGATCTTAATTGAGCCAAATGATGTTTAGTTCTTTAGATATTGTTCTGGGTTCTTTGGTGACTCATGGTGATGAGTTATCAATGTGCAAAGACTCCAATGCTAAACTTTATTGCAGAAATCCACGTTAAGATTTCTATTGCTAATTTACCCCTTTGTAACAACTGAATGGGGTGAATTCTTTTTATATATATATAAAACACACCTATTGAGGCTTAATAACACCTCACCTTCGTTAATTCGAGTCACTGAACCATACCTCTCACATTGGTGGGGATGGTTCCTTTTCCATGATTTTTATGCAGTTCTTTGACAAATCATTCGGCTTGCTGTGCACTTAATTGCTGATAACTAAGCTCTTCACTGTGCTTATGGCTTTCTTTTATATACAGTCTTTAGGGATCACATGAAACAAACTGAAGAAACTGAGAACTGTGGCAAAGAGCCATACAAAAAAAAGGCCACCATTTTCCTCTATTTACGTTTACCCACCCTGTGGCACCATGCAGTTTGTCCTTCAGCCTCATTTTTTTTGCTTTCTAGACAACATACTTCTCACTTTGCTCAGAGCATTTTCCATAAAGGCCAGCATCCTTAAATGCTCTGGATGTGCTCCAAAATTAATCGGGCTCTCCCTTTGCCCGTGCTCCTTTTTAACAAGTTTCATGAAATTCAGCTTGGTGGTTTTTGCTTAATTTTGCAGACATACAGAGAAACAAATAAACATCACTGAAAACATGCATCCGCCTCCACTCTCGCCTTGGCTGAGGCATAACAGCCAGCCAGGTGCTGTTGTTTTCCATCCTTTCCCCTGTCTTTCACCCTGTGATTCTCAGCTTCCCTTGTCTCTTTCTCAGCAATTCTAGCTTCCCTGCACCAGCTATGAGCAGCACTCCTCATCACCACTGCTTCCATCAGCACCCATCTACACGCACTCTCAACAGAGCTTTGCCTCAGGGGCCAAGAAACAAATTCTAGGGATCTTTGTCACTTTGCAAAATTCTTGGAAAACATTTGGAGTGTAATAAAGCTGGCACTATCCACTGCTTCTCTTTTTGGTCCCTTATCAAGTAGAAAACATAAAGACAGAGTGCAAGGGAGGGAGATTATCTGAGTGATGACATTTTGCTAAGGGCTACTCTTAGCTTCACATCCCCTTCTTTGTCATGATTTTTGTCTCATCTTCCCCAGTCTTCTGTTTTTCTCTCATCCTTCTCTTCTCTTTTGTATTGATGATATGGGAAATGACAGCCCACCAGCCTCAGCAGCATCAGGCCACTGGCCTCAGCAGGGAGCAGCCTGTTAGAAAAGCCTATCTGGGCCTCAGGGAGAAAAGACAGAGGGACCAAAAACACTAATTTGATAACTGTAGGAAATTTGGAAATAGAAAGGGAAAAGCAGAGGATGAAAGAGGACATAGAAAACTTATTTTTTGTCTGTGGTTGTGTGACAAGAAATTAGTCAGAATAGGGTCTTATAAGGTTTAATTCAGTTCAATTTTGTTTATATAGCCCCAAATCACAACAAACCGTCGCCTCAAGGCGCTTTATATTGTAGGTAAAGACCCTGCATTAATTACAGAGAAAACCAAACAGTCAAAACGACCCCCTATGAGCAGCACTTGGTGACAGTGAGAAGGAAAAACTCCCTTTAACAGGAAGAAACCTCCAGCAGAACCAGGCTCAGGGAGGGGCAGTCATCTGCTGTGACCAGTTGGGGCTGAGGGGAGAGAGACAGGACAAAAGACACACTGTGGAAGAGAGACAGAGATTAATAATAACTAATGATTAAATGCAGAGTGGGGCATAAAGAGAGTAAAAATACACTGATGTAAAGAAACACTCAGTGCATCATGGGAACCCCTCAGCAGCCTACTCCTATTGCAGCATAACTAAGGGATGGTTCAGGGTGACCTGATCCAGGCCCTAACTATAAGCTTCATCAAAAAGGAAAGTTTTAAGCCTAATCTTAAAAATAGAGAGAGTGTCTGTCTCCTGAATCCAAATTGGGAGCTGGTTCCACAGAAGAGGGGCCTGAAAGCTGAAGGCTCTGCCTCCCATTTTAATCTTAAGTATCCACAAGTAAGCCAGCAGTCTGAGCGAAGAGCTCTATTGGGGTGATATGGGACTATGAGGTCTTTAAGATATGATGGGGCCTGATTATTCAAGGCCTTATATGTGAGCTTATACTAAAATATGTATAAGCAATTTTTATTCACAGTTGTATCAATGACATGATAACGTGATGTTTCGTTATGAGTGGGGTTGATTGGTTTGTATTCAGCAGTTGTAGCAGGTGAATGTAAAGTGAGAAGTACTTTAAGTCTCCCAAGCTGTCGCTTCTGGAGATACTTTTGGCAGAAACAAGAAAAAAAATGGAAGGGGAAGAGATGGTGGAATATTTCTAGGCCCTGGGTGAAGTTCCTTGACTTGTTGCTAAAGTGAGATACAGCTGTGTACAGTTAAAAGCCAAGTCAGTGAGAGAGAAATTAGGTTAGAAAGAGACGATGGTTGAGTGGTGCTGAGATAATGAAGAGGAAGAAAGGAGGAGGACAAGTGGTAAGAGTAATGGGGAGGGAGTGAGACAGTAGGTGATGAGGAGGTAGGAGGAGAAAGAGAAGGAGAAGGCGGTGAGAAGAGTGTGAGAAAGCGAGGGGGTGAGAAAAGGAAACCCTCCTCCCTATCTATACAAACACATCTCTTTATCAGTTTATCCATTCATTGTCTTCCACTTATTCAATTCAGGGTCGTGGTGGGGCTTTCATGGAGTGCGAGGCGGGGTACAACCTGCACACTCTGTTGGAGGACTAACACGTTGAGACAGACAACCATTCATGCTCACATTTGCACCCTTGGTCAATTTAGAATCACCACTTAGCATAACCCCGAGCATATCTTTGGATTGAGGGAGGAAGCCTGGAGCACCCGGAGAGAAACCAGAGACAAAATGCAAACAGAAAGACCCCAGCTGGCCGGTGGATTCAAACGCAGGACCTTCAGGAAGGCAACATGCCGCTTTCCATGAGTTTATGTTTATCAAATGTATACTTGATCCGGCTGAGATCTGAGGAGTTTGGAAGCCAGGTCAACACCTGAGGCTCTTCGTCCTGTTGCCTGAGCTGTTTTTTTCGTGGTGAAGTGGGATGTGCTGTCTTGCGCTTGACATGTCTGCACTTCAATCATATCTTAATTGCATAATTTAAAGTCTACTGTATTGGTGTACAGATGCCAAATTAGCACAATTGTGCACTTGTCTAAATACTGACACAGACAGACATAGACAGACAGACAGAAAAAGGAAGGAAAGGAGGCAGGAGAGAGAGAGAGAGGCAGAGGTGTCGTAATTACTGCAGTGTACCCAGACAGAATTAGCTCAACGGACAGTGATTAACCTTTAAGGCTTGCCGGGCCATGGGAGAGAAATAATTAGATTTCTCCCCTCTCTTTGTCTCTCCCTTTCTCTCTCATTTTCTCTCTTTGCCACGGGGACAGCAGAGGCTCACGACCACTTATTGCTTACAGTCATCAGAGATGGGCTGAGGTCCTCCAAATGCAAAGTGATATTCAATGGTATATCCAGCAATGTAACAACGGGCTTAGAGTGTGCAGCCTGGTAGAGACACTTTGGAATAAGAGTAGGGCCTTAAGTGGCGCGGTACATGATACCAGTGGTAGCATAAAGCAAAGCAGGGGGGTGTGTACTGTATGTGGAGCAGCACCGAAGCTGAATGAATCTGATTAATGTGCAAAATCAGTGTCTTCACGTCGGCAAGATTGTTCCACTGGCTGCACAGGGAGTGGAACAATAGAAACATTTCTTGTTACAAAAAGTGTTCGTCCCCTTAATTCTGATACTTGAAGGCTGAACATGCTGAATGTGCTGAGAAAGGAAAAGAAACACGTCCTCTTTCAGCTGAAGTAAAACTACTATTAAACTGCTATAACTGTATGGAAGCTCTTGGTATATCACGTCAAGAATGAATAAATAAATAAATAAACCTTGTTTTTTGTCAGTTTGAGAACACCTGTCAAGTACAGCTATTAATATTTCGGCTTCAGCGGGGAGGAAATGAATAAAAGATAAAATCAAAAGAGGACAGCTTTTCTACAGTATCTAAACATATGAACAGGTCAGATATGAAAAAGAAAGGACATTGAGGTGAATTCATAAAAGAAAACCAATAAAACTGAATATCATAAGGCCATTCGATACACTATATTGTCACAACTAGGTGAAAAATAATTTCAGCATTACTTTAACCTGTGGTGTTTCTGTTTTTCAAGGATGTCCATATTTCTTTGTGCAAAGCCATCTATAAGCTACCATGAATAAGTGTTTGTTTGTTTTTTACCTGTTCTGTTTTTATATACATTTCCACTGTGTCAGATTTAATATATATTAAAAAAAAAAATCTATATTGTTGGTTTTGTAAGATGTTTTGTATGAATTGGACCAAATCATTTATCCAATATATTGGTGACCAATGTGAAAAAGTAAATGCCCATTTGATAGCTAGCTGTGCCGCCCTTCAGCAAAAGCAGCTGCAACAAAATGCTTGTGATGAATAGATGAATCTCTGACATCTCTATGGTAGAATTTTTACTGGTTTTCTTTGCTGTTTTCATGCCCCCACCACAATTTTAGTGGGCTTCAGGTATGTGTTTTTTTGGGGTTTTTTTTTACAGGATCACTCTAAAAAAAAGATTTTCTCCTGTCAGAAGTGGACTTAGTCTTATGATTTGTGCTGTGAAGCACAGTATGTCCAGTTTTGCAGCATTTGGCTGCAGTCACATCATCAATAAACACTAGTGACCTGCTTCCACTGGCAGCCATGCATGCCCATGCCATAACATTGCCTCCACCATGTTTGACAGATGTAGCTCATGAGCTGTATCTCCTCTGCTCTTATCATTCTGATAAAAGTTAACCTTGGTTTCATCTGTTCAAAGAATATTTCACCAGAATTGGGTCTGTCTTATTTTGAGTGTAATTGGTGGTTTGGTCCTTCTTGTAAACTCTTTGTAGTTCCATCCATCAAGGTATCTGTAGACTGTAGACTTGTGCAATGATACACCTGTCTCCTCGAGGGTGTCCTTGTCTCTTTTAGATGTTGTGAAGGGATTTTCTTAACCAATGAAATAATCCTGCCATCATGTACTTTAGTTGTCTTCTGTAGTTTTTTGGGGCTTTTGGTGGGCAGCCCACTCCTTCTTTACTACAATGCACCAGATTGTTGATTTGACCACGCCTAAAGTTTTTATTATCTCTGTGATAGGTTCGTTTTTGTTTTTCAGCCTAATGATGACCTCACTCACTTGCATCAGCATCTCTTTGGAGCTCATATTAAGAGTCCCAGTGACTAACTACCAAATACAAGTATCTTTTATCAGTTTAATTTGTCATGCAATAACAAGGGAACAGCTGGCTATGAAGCTGTTAGTCAGCCAATGGTTCAATTACTTTTGAGCCTCTGAAAATGAGGGACTGTGCATGGAAATGGCTGTAATTTTGCAAAATACTTTGTATTAAAGCTGAAAGTCTGTACCTCAATCACATATTGATTGTTTGATTTAAAATCCGCTGTGGTAGACCTATGTGTATGTGATCTCATTATCTTAACTCTGGATGTACTGGGTCCTCAAGATGTAGAAATAGCCTTTTTCGCCCGTCCCAGACTGATGCATTTCGTGCATTGTGTCCTTCTGGTGAGACCTTGTAGCCAACTTTGTGCTCCTGAGAATGGTGCACTGATTAAATGATTTGATTGAGCAGGACTGTGTTTCTGGGAACTGGGTGTTTCTAGTCCAGGTGTCCACTTATCACTGCGCTGGATTTACTAACTAAGAGGGCGGATAGAGGTTCCTTTTATTTAATATTTTGTTTGAAGGTTGAGCAAAGTTTAGTGTGAGAGCCACACAAAAACAGAAAAAAGGGTTTGATTTCTTTTTCTTTTTCTCCACAGCACTGCAGACGTCGGTAACTGTTGAACAGGACTGTGACGTATGCTTCTATTAGCCACACAACTCTATTCGTGTTAATGTAAACACCTTTATCTGAGGCATATATGCTTGATTTTTTTCCCTTTACATAGTTCGTGCAATAAGAGAGAAACAAAGGAAAAGGATCTGTCTGTATCTGAGACAGAGTGAGGAGGCCTGGATGGAAAACAAAAATATCTGCCCTTTTGTAGCAAATTAAAGTGAGTTATGGCTTCACATTAACTCCTCTGACACCTTAAAAAGTCAAACTGTAAGACAATGGAAGCGAGGGAATGAGATTGTTATGATTAATTAGGTTGTTTTCTTTATAATTCCATTTAGCCATTCAAATAGTTGTGTGCAAAAGCCTCTAGTGAATGCACTGAATCTCTATGAATTAACTCCAAATACAAAGATTGGAAGCTGTTAAGCCATCATGTTTCTCCCCTCCTCTTAAAAAAAATCTAATTTTACTCTTCTTCTGTATTCAATTTCATGCTTATAACCATTTCAGAGTTTTCAATAACAGCCCTATGCCAGTAAATATGCTATTACTGGCTTGTGAAATCATCACTCTTAAAAGAAACTTGAATTACACAGCTGACAGAGCTCTATGAAAGTGGTTTTCTCAGTACATAGTGCTAATCTGTGAATGTAGACACAGGCTCACTGCTTACGCTTCATTTACTGTAACAGAATCTCATTTAAAAGAGAAGATGAGGACAACTTTGAAGAAATTAGACATAGCTGCTCAACAGTTTCACTTTCTTTTGCTTTGTGCGTTTGTTCGTGCATTGTCTGCTGGATTTGTAACATTTGTTCTTTGCTTGGTGAAAAATGTGTTCGCTTTAATCTACAGGATGGTAAACAAACAAAAAAGAAAACGGTGTTTCTTTTTCAGTCACATGACATATGCAAGCATGTAAGTAAACAAATGAACAAATCTTGGATATCCCCGATACAGATTTTTGACTTAAAGTTAGTGCTGTTTGTGATTTCTTCCTTTCTTTGCGTAAAGTACCGCGGCCCGGGGGCAGGAAATGAAGAAAGCTTTTGTGTTGTGATTTAGTAGACCCGCGGTTCCTGTGGTTCCTTTGCTTCAGGCCTCTTAATGAATGATCTCGCCCTGCTTCACGGCATTATAGAGGAAATCTCTTCAGCAACAGGTTTTTACTGAACAGGATGCCCCTATCTGGCCTTTTCCCATGGGTATTAAACTTATTCAACAGGTACACTGGGCTGATATGAAGCTCTCGAGTAACTAGAGACACTTTACTAACCAGAAATAAAGGGGAGAACTGCACATTCACCCTCTAGTAGATTACCACTTCATTTTACAGTCCAATGGCTGTGGGATAACAAGAGTCAAATCAATAACATTAATGCTTACAACCGTGAAGGGGGAATACTGTGAGCTTGCTTCAGAAGTGGCAAGACACTGTGATCATGTACAAAATGAAGAGATCTTTCAGATTTTTCACTTCCAAGCTGTACTCCTGCACCTGTTATGCTAATTTCCAGGTCAAAAAAAATGTTTTTTCTTCGGCTAGTTATGTGATTCACAGCTCAAAATAATCCTTCTTTGTCTTTTATCGGGCCGTTTTTAGCTCCTCCTCGCCCCTCGTCCTCCTTTTGAAACACCTTTGTCTGAGTGATTTGATGATTTGAGCAGGTAGGTGGGGCTGCTGCACTCGTCAACCGCTGTTATGTGCCCAAGATGAACATGAGCATATTATGTCATTTGAGTACACACAGCAAAAGAAAAACTGTAACAGGATTTTTTTGCTTTAAACCCTTAAAGTCTCAGACTAATAAATATGTTTTCATGCTACTTTCATTTATCAGTCAAAGTCTGTTACTTTTAATTATAGATAATTTGCTAATTTTCTTAAACAGAGCTGTGTAAAGATGTAGAATTTTTAAATTCACGCTCTTTGGTTACGATACATTTTGGTGCAAAAAAATTAATCTTCTGCCTACATTATCTTTTTAGGTAGGAAATGTCATTACATTACTGTATAAGACATGACTATAAGGGCTGACTGTGGACTTTGTCATGTTCTCCTTGTGTTTGCGTGAGTTCTCTCCAGATACCCTGGCTTCCTCCCATAGTCCAAAAACATGCATGTTAGGTTAACTGGTGATTCTAAATTGGCTGTATGTGTGAATCATTGTCTGTCTTTCTGTTTTGGCCCTGTGACAGACTGCTGACCTGTCCAGGGTGTACTCTGCCTCTCACCCTATGATAGCTGGGATAGGCTCCAGCCCACCTGTCACCCTGAATTTGATAAGCAGTTAAGAGGAAGGAAGGAGACATGAAGGTTTTCTAATAACAAGATGCACCATTTGAATTATCAGCAAGCTACTCTGGATAATGTTGACGTGTGAAAATTTCTAAAATTCACACTCTATGTATTCTTTAACTTAAATGGACAAAACCGATTTATTCTGGGACCTTGATCTGCCAGATCCCAGAATAAAGAGGGACTTTGGTGAAGGCTGGCCAGCAGCACATGATTTCTGTCCTGTTGGCCATCATAAGTGAATAGAATGTCCTTACTCCAAAGTCTTTATTGAAACCATTCGCTCTGAAGAATTAAGGAGCTTGGGGTGACTACTGTGCTTCCTTTGGGCTTTTTAGTATATCAGATGTCTTGCAAGAGAGTGTGGTGAGCTGAGAGCTCTTATTATACAAGTTCTCTCCTCAGGCTCCTGCCCTCTGTGGAAGCACTTCCTCCTTAAACTTGCTGTGATGCCATCGAGTCCTTTCTTTTTTTTCTTTCTTTCTTGCATGCTTGCTTTTCCTCTTGCTTGCTTGCTTTCTCTTCCTCTCTTTTTCTTGCCACAAGCGAAGGTCAAATTAATTCTTTTCCTTAATTTCCTGTCACCCAGATTCGTCCCTCGGAGACTCCATCCATGGTGTAGTGCCTGAAAGATGTGATTAAAGTGCAGACAAAGTGAATACCTATGTCTGACAGAGTGAGACACGTTTCTTTTTTTCCTTATTCATATAGATATATGAGGGGTTTTTCAATATCACTCTTAATAAAGTCTCGCTGTCGCATTTTTTACTCTTCTCTGAATATTAATGCGATGCCTTGGGTGACTCCACATTAAAAATCATTTTGGTCTCATACTTACAAGGGAAATGTCACTTAGGAGCAAATGGTTTCACCATTCAGACAGCAACCTAACCTTGCCCATTAATGCCATTGGTCTCAGGGATTCAAAGCCCTGCAGCAAGCATCCAGAGTATAGCAACACACCTCAGATCAGAATGTAAAATACAGAGAGTAACTGCTTCCCCTATTAAGGAAGCAACCAAGCTGATGTGTAATTGAGGTACAGCAAGTAGAGCCCAGTTGTATTTTGATAGAGCAAGGGAAGAAAGAAACAAAGAAAGAAGGAAAGAAAGAAAAAGAAAATGAGTTTGGTGGGTGTAGCATATTGAAAAGAATCCCCTTGTCCTCAAAAAGTATTTTTATAACCTCAAGCTATAATTCTCTTTGACATGCAGTGAAATCTTCCTTCTCAGGGCCCCAATTACATAGTTTCCCTTTTCGCCTCCCTTGAAACGTTTCAAACTGGACTGCCAGGCAGCCATTTTCTTTTTTTGTATGGGGCGGGGGGGGGGCACAGAAAGATAGCTGAGCAGAATCAAGGTTAGGCAAAGCACATTTCATCTAGCTTTTCCCTCTGAGAAGCAAGAGATGCATAAATGCACTCTTACCTTCAACTCCAACTCTCAAGGACACTGGAGCAGGATGCAGCCGAGTAAGAACAACATGTGCAAATCTCTTAATGACGCTGAAGGAAAGAGGGCACTGCTGGAATTCATAATTATATGAGGAAACAGATGAAACAAAGAGGAAATGGAAGGGAATTAAGAGAGATAATCAAGAAAGATGAGCACAGAAGCAAAGGAAGAAATGGAGAAAAGGCACAGGTGGAATAGCCCGAGGAGCAACTTGTCAAATGTGGTGTGTGCACTTGTCTGTGTCTCAGTGTCCTGGCATCTGACCCATGGCAGAGGAAAACAGATTGCTTTGACAGGTCCACTGACATCACACGAGATGTTCTGCACTTTTGACAGAGTCTCCAGAGAGTCCCGGGCTGCCAAACATCCAGTAAGGCTTTGAAGCATTACTTTAGTTTTTGCACCATAATGTGACTGCTGCAAAGGGAAATTTACAGAGAGCTTATCCATCAGTATATGGTTTGTATAGATCTGGCCTTGCACCACAAAGGCCAATCTTGTCAGAGTCTGGATGCCAACGGTTATGCAAGCTTAATGAAGTTGATGCATCTTGCAGAAGTGCTCTGTAAACTGTGTGATGGCGTGAAATCACAACATGAACTCCATATAAAAATTAACTGCCCAGATGGTGAATCCCAAGCGCTCAATACTTTGCTTTTATATGCCTTTTTAAACCAGAAGTAGCGGGTAAAGTTTCACTGCACGCAGCCGCATTCATTAGTTTAAAGCAAAATGAGAAGCCATTAGGAAGTCATTGTACTGGTCGCCTGGCAGCGTGGCTGGTTCCACTCAGTCTGCAGCCAACTCCAGCCTCCCTGACCACCTCCGGACATCCAGGAGCCCAGACAGCATGGACAGACCAGACTCCTGAGCACACGCCTTCAGCTTCCCAGCATTTGCTCATGATCTGAGTAACCTGGATCAATAGCCATAGGACACGTACTTTACTCTGAGACTAGCCATTACCCATAAACATGCCCAAGTACTGGCTCCAGACTTACTGTGTGAATGTGTAATGGAGAAGAGGAAAATGGCACTCAAGAAGCTGGTTTTTTGCCCACTGTTTGTCAAGGCAACCATTATGCAGCTTTGAGGTAGGGTGGCGTTAAGCCCATCGGTTAATGCATTATAAGAACAGACACCACAATATGTTAATGTATTTCTGTGCCATGCCTTTAATTGAGATAATTTATTAATAAGATGAATCTGCAGTGTTGAAAGTCTCCAGCCTACTTAGAGAATAAAACATAGTGCATTATAACAATACTTGAATTAAAATTATGTAACATAAATGGCTGTTTGGGTTAATGGGTCCATTAGCAGTGGCCTGGTAGAAAAGGGCTATTTAGATGTAGTCCATTTACCTGTGCTTTGGTTTAAGTACTTTATACTAGTACTAGAGTAACTTTTCCAAGGTACCTTTGAAATCTTATGACTGCTGGAAATGTTTTTAATATAACAGAATGCTTCTAATAGGTTGTATTCTCAGAAAATAGTTTCTTGAATCACTGGAAAAGCATCAAGCAGGCACGAAAAACACACTCTGGACTATGTTGGGAGAATCAAGTGAGGATGTCATTGTCTTTTCTCGTTTGTGGTATTCAGCGGCAGAAAGTCCAGTTCTGACGTGTTGTTTATCCTACTGAGCTTCATATAGATGAGGGTGAGATTGCTGCAGTTGCCCAAAGTTGCAGTGGAAGATGCCGACTTGTCTGCAAACGCTCGACATTTACTCGACGAGAATGTTCACCTTCAAAGTAAAAGTTGCGGCTTAAAGCTGACACATTTCAAAAGGGTCGCTGCTTCTAGTGTGTATCAGACTTTTCGCTCTTTCACTACCACTTAGTGAACAGTTTGAAAACTATGTGTGACTGCAGCAACCTGCTGGCAGTCTCAGTAACCTGCTAGGAACCAAAGCAATCGCAAGGAGGTCTTTGGTACAGCATCCACTCGCCAACCAGTCATGAAATTATACATTTTTCCCTCATGACAAGTGGTTGCCAGGTGGTCACTGATGGGTCTCTAGACCTGTGTGGGGTCTTTGGACCTGTGTTGGGCATTTGTATTCTGACTTGAACTTCTGTCAGGAAATGTCTAGGAAAGTTCAGGGCTGCTGTGCATGTAGGAAAATGTCTATAAACAGCAAAGCCAGGAGAGAGATTGACAGGCATGGAAAGAAAAATCATTGGGCATAAAGGAGATCGAGAGAAGGATGTCAAGTGAAAAGGAAGCGGGATACCAAGGACATTTGGAGGGAAATGGGGTGCAACGAGCAGGTGCATAAAAGGAAATGATGTATATTACACCAGTCCAGGATCATGGTTAGTGTATCAAGGATTTATGGCAGCATACTTAGCAAGAGTACAGCACCACAACTGATGATCCATTATTATTGTAACATCTCTCACTCCAGGGGCAGATATGATTGATGGCAAGCTGTTAATGACTTTGGGATGTAATTGTTATTACCCCAAAAGTGACAAAAATCATTTTTAAAAGGTGTTGTTTCCAATTGGACAGTATCTGAAAAGAACACAGTCATTTATCAAACTATTACTATTAAATGTGGGAGGAGGGGAAATGGAAATTTCACTGCTGGAAAAAGAATAAGCAAACATGAAACTCTTATCATGCATCCAACTTGACTTTGACTTGTCACTTTTTTTAAATTATTTTTTGTGTGCTTTCAAACATAAATGCACTCAACAGATGTGGATTATTGTGTAGCTTTTGCTTTGAATTTTTACATAATGTACAGTACAAATGCCTAGTAGCATCATGTGACCTGATCTGTTTCTGCAGGAACTGATTAGATGCAACACTGCACACTGCTGTGCTTCGTTTGTTCTCTTCCTATTGTTCTACTCTCCCCTCAAAAGTGACAGTAACTCACTTTAAAAATACAAATTAAAAAAAAAATAAATAAATAAAAAGCTTTGTATAAGAAACACTGATCAGCCCACCCTACATCAGTTGTAATTGGTGCCATTAGTCTTTTTACGCTTGATTGCCTGCCAAAATGTCAGCCTATCTATTTCCCTCATATCACCTTTTTTTTTTTTTTTTTGCTCTGAGCTAATTAAAAGTAATTGTGTACTTGTTTCAGTGGGAAACTTTCAAACTTAAAATTTCAAAATACATACTGTTCATTTAACCTGCTAATGGAAGTTCTAGAAAGCTGCACTTCGAAATGTGAGGCGCGTTAGCACGTGCACCTTCCTGTGCGTTGCACATTTTCTCCACTTTGGGTCACGATGATGAAAGCAATTAAACAGCATAGCCACGGGCAACAATCATTGGCATCCCAGCAGAATGCAAGCATTGGAACTATTAGCATTTGATGATGTTAGTGTGCACTTGAAAATAAACCGCATGCCTAAACTGCTACATTACCAGTGAATATAATTTGGCCACCTGGACCTTTGCATCATTTGTATCCCCAGAGAAGGTGACTCACTAACCACACCATTTCACAGTTTGAATTTAAACTTTGACACAGCCGAAAGATTCTATTCTAACCAAATTTGGGGGGCTAGACATCGCATGTTTCAGTTTGGGACCATATGATGAAATTTCAGACCTCTGTGTCTTACATTTACTGCAAAAACACTTTAAGCACATAAAAAAGAAACATGAAGGAGGAGAAGAAGAGTAAAGAAAAGAATCATTCTAGTAGCTTTGCTGCTCGAACCCCTGAGGACACATAAGGTCTTCACTCTGAAACCAAATACCAAGCAATACTGTATCATACAGAATTAACAAATGGACAGAGCACTAAACAACTAAAAAGGATGTTAACGGGTGTAAGCCACGTTTTGACGGTGGGTGTGTCACTTTTGATTTTTACAGTTTCATTATTTCATCATAGGGATTCTAATGTTAATCTGTGGCTGTATTTAAAAAAGTGGAAACCACCTGTAATAATGGCACTCTATGAGTTTGTCTAAAAGTTGCCTACCGGGCCTCTTAACATTTCATCTGGGCTTCGCATCATATAAAAATCTTAATTTATCCAATATTTAGATTTATAACAAAACAACTACAAACCAATTGATAACTTTCTTTATATAGCACCTTCGGCACCATCAGTCAGGCCGAGCAATATACAAACAATATAAAATGAAGGCAGGCGTTCCAGAGTCACAGGGCATTCTCTGCACTGAACTTGGTGTTTAGAGCTAATTAGTAAATGTTTGAATGATCGTTAACATGGTAATCACTACACCTGCTAAACACTATTGACCAAGCTTAGCAGTTTATTGTGATCACCTTTTTTTTTATTCTTCCATATACAGGGACTCTTTAGTATCATAACTTCTCAGGTTATGATACTAAAGCTTCTACAGTATTTTAGTATAAGGTGCCTGCTAGCACCATTAGCATTAAAGCAAAGCATTAATTGATCCCATGACAGCTGGCTTGTTTTTTCAGAGAACTTTGCTCCTCAAATGTGTTTTAGATGGCACTGGTTTAAGCTCAGAATTTTCAAAAGAATTAATTGTAACCAAGCCGTGCTTTTTATCTACAACACCACCAGAGGACCTAAAGCTTCAGATGCTTTTTAACTTTTATTTTAATTACTTAATAAATATTTAGAGGAAAGGTTGCCTAAGGGATGAAATATAAATTCGACTTTTTTTTTTTTAATAACTAGCTCATTATGTAATCAGTTTTTCTCTCCGTGTTGATTTCACTCTGGAGTTTTAGGTGCTACATGAGGAGCGTGAGCTTTAAGTGCACTGATTTTAAACAGTCACGTTCCTCCTAAGCTCTCTTTGGAACAGGTAGTGTTTTTCTTCTCGCTTTCACATGCCTCTGCTCTTATGTACGTGCAGCAGGAGTGAAGTTCTGGGCTGAACTTGCGCTCCGCTGAAGATTTAGCTTGTTCACAGAGGGGCGCTATTAGGAGCGGGGCCCCTCGCACCCCAGTAAGACGTTTCAAATCAAGACCAGTTTGTTTCATTGTCAGAAGATTAAAGCCAGTTTGTTGAAAGGTCTTTTTACTATTCCACATGATTGATCTTCCTCCACCCCCCCCCCCCCCCCCCCCCACCCCCCCCAACCTTTCACCCCCATCGCTCTTTCTATGAATGCCAAGCTCATTGTTGCTCATTCTCTCTCTCTGTTTTCTCTTCACACTTTATGTGTACATGTCAGTGCCTCACATCTTTTAGTCTTCCCACTTCTGTCCTTTTATACGTCTCACATTGCTTTTTAGTATTATAACAAGAGTAGCACTTTTCTCCAGTGGCAGCTTGGAGATCTGTGAATTCTTAAAACGTTTTTTTTTTTTTTTATCTTCACTTTATTCCCTTTCTGCTGTCTTTCTTCTTGTCCTTCTCACTGTTTTTGTCTGGAAAGCTTCCACATTTTTGTGCTCGGTGCCCCTTGGCCCCTGCTGGTCACTGTGCTTCAGGGGCATTACTGATATAATCATAGTTTTTGATTATCGCCCAGACCGACCCCAGGATGGCCTGGCCCCAGTGCAGCCAGCCAGCCAGCCACTACTACTGCTGTAGTTAATGAGGGACACCTAGTATTTCCCACTGCTGGCTGGTACCTTCATTTATTGTTTCAGTCGTCTCATACCTGTGGCTGCATTCCTGTGCATTAGGAAACACTGAAGTTTCCCGGAAGCCCATACACACGGACCAGTACCCACTCTTTGACTCCCACCACCCACTGGAACACAAACTTGGGGTGATCAGGACCCTACAACACCGGCAGAAAACATTCCCTCTGAGGCAGAAGGGAAACAAAAGGAGCACACACGTGTAAAGAAAGCCTTCAAAACATGTGGTTATTCCAACTGGGCTTTCATCAAATCAGCCAAGATGCACAGGAAAGAAGGTCAAACACAAAGCAGGGACAATGAGAAGGACAAGAGGAACAACATTGTCATCCCTTATGGGGCAGGCTTGTCAGAGAAACTGAGAAGAATTTTCTCCTAGCATGACATCCCAGTATCCTTCAAACCTAGTCACAAATTTGTAATGGCAAAAAAACTGGTCCATTCAAAGGACAAAACTCCCAAATACAAGATAAGCAAAGTAGTGTATGCTGTCCAGTGCAGTGAAGAGTGCTCGGACCTCTACGTTGGAGAAAACAAACAGCCTCTTCACAAATGAATGTCATAGAAGAGCCACCAGAACAAGACTCAGCTGTACATCTGCATCTGGAGGTCAAAGGTCAATCTTTTGAGGATGCCAGTGTTCACATTTTGGACCGGGAAGACAGATGGTTTGAAAGAGGAGTAAAAGAAGCATCTATGTCCACTGTGAACGACCATCATTGAACATCATTGATTACGACACCAACTTTCCCCTGTTTACAGTCCAGTCCTGAGGTCCCTCCCCAGGCACCTCAGCCCCCGTTCACACATTTGTTCAGGTGACCTTGGTCACTTGATAGAAAGGGGCGAAGTCCCAAATTGGTTTCACCTGAAACCACTGATTGTAATGACCCGTGCCTCCTTTCACACCTTGGCGCATGAGATTATGCAGATGAATAATAGTGGGTCATAACCACCTCCAGGGGACTACACGCACTGGGGTTTAAATACCCGGGTCTCTCCACCTTTTGGTTCAAGAACTGAAGAAGCCTTTCGGATGAGAGGTGAAATGTCTTCAAGAAACAAAAAGAAGTCCAGTCGCCCCTTTTTTTTCAAGCTCCGGAGACTACTAAATAATGAAGTTTACTCTGCTACTGCTGTACCTGTCCTTTTTGGTTTTTTTACTGACAAGCACGCTAATGCTAAGTAGCAGCACAAATCTAGCTAGTCCAAAAGTTCTAATTAAATATTTCATATAGCATAAAATTGCAGTGATGATCATATTGAGGCAAGTATTGTAATGTAAAGCATAATGCATTACTGATATAAGGCTCGGTGATGCAGTGATCCTTTAGGTGACTTGAAGAGGAAGACTCCCTTTCTAAGTGGAAGAGACCTCTGGCTGAACCAGGTTCAGGGAGGGACCAGGCATCAGCCCCAACTGCTTTTGGGAGAGGGGAAAGATAAGAGAGAGAGATGATGAGTATATTGCATTATCTTTTATAGAATTAAAAAACACGACACTTTACAAAACATAATGCGTTAATTGTTTAGGAATCATAGCCATTATTATACATAATCCCATATTTTGAGAGTCGCAAAAGTAATTGGACAAACGAATATCATTTTAAATGCAAGGATTGGCTCTAATACGTGGGTGGTGATCATTTGCCGTCAGTAACTGCCCAAAGTTTAGAATCCCTTGATTCTGCAGCCACCTTCAGTTGCTGCTTGTTTGTGGGTCTCTCTGCCTTCAGTTTTATCTTCAGTAACAGAAAAACACACTCTATTGGGTGGAGATCAGGTGACTGACTTGGGCATTGAAAAATATCCCATTTCTTTGGCTTGAGAATCTCTGGGTTTGCTTTTGCACTATGCTTCGGGTCATCATCCATTTGCGCTGTGAAGAGCTGTCCAATCAGTCTTGCAGCATTTGGCTGAATCTGAGCAGAGAGTATTGCCCTGTACACTTCAGAATTGAACCTCCTGCTTCTATAAGCAGTTACATCATCCTTAAATACTACTGACTCTTCCACGACCATGCTATAATATAGCTTCCATCATGTTTGACAGATAATGTGGTATGCTTTGGCTCATGAGCTGTTTGTCCTCCTCAATAATTTTCTCTTCCCATCATTCTGGTTCAAGTTCACGTTGGTTAAAACTGTCCAAAGAATATTTTCAAGCTCTTTTTGTCTAATCTGGCCTTGCTATTCTCCGATTGTAACCAATGATTTGCACCTTGTTTTAAACCCTCTATATTTAGATTCATGAAGGTTTCCCTTGATTGCAGGTCATGGCAATGATACGGCTACTTCCTCAAAAGTGTTATTCACTTGGTTAGATGTTTTGTTTGGGTTTTTTTTTTTTAACCATGGAAATAATTCTGTCATCGTTCATTTTTGGTGTCTTCTGTGTTCTATGGTTTATTTTAGTTTTTCAACCTGATGATGGCCTCCTTCAGTTGCACTGACATCTCTTTGGACCTCATTAAGAGTTCCAGTGAGCAGCTAACAAATGCTAGTTAAACACTTAGAATCAACTCCAAATGACAGTTTTAGTACATCAGTTTAATTTGTCATGAAATAACAAGGGAACAGGCCTCAGCTGGCCATTAAACTGCTTGTCTGTAATTTTCCAATTACTTTTTGACTGCTGAAAATTGGAAGCTATGTATAATAATGGCTGCAATTTCTAAACAGTGATTGCAATATTTTTGTTAAACCCTTTGAATTAAAACTTCAGTCCCATCTGTTAGGATCCCTGAAAGATCACTGAAAGATTAGTAATGATTAAAATGTAAATAACTATTTGAAATAACTAGCTAAACATGTGTCTAAAAGTTAAAATTATTTGCATGAGTTGGAAAAAACAGTGTATAAAATTTTCAAATAAGTTCCTAGCAGGAAATGTCAATAAATTAGACAAAGTGAAGTAAGCTAAAAGATCTCAAAAAGCAAGACATCATCCCACGATCTAAAGAAACTCAAGAACAGATGAGAAACCAAGTCTCTGGAAAGGGTTACAAAGCTATTTCTGGAGCTGTGGGACTTCAGCCAACCATGGTGAAAGCCATTAACCACAAATGGAGAAAGCTTAGACCAGTAGTGAACCTTCCCAGGAGTGGCCGGCCTACCAAAATTACTCCAAGAGCGCATCAACTGCTCATCCAGGAAGTCACGAAAAACCCCAGAACAACATCTAAAGAACCGCAGGCCTCACTCCCTCAGTTAAGGTCAGAGTTCATGATTCAACACTAAGAAAGAGACTGGGCAAAAATGGCATCCATGGGAGAGTTCCAAAGGGAAAAACCAGTGCTGACCAAAAAAGAACACAAAGGCTCATCTCACAACAGGTTGAAAATCCCCAAGACTTTTGGGAAAATATTCTGTGGACTGCCGAGACAAAAGTTGAACTTTTTGGAAGGTTTGTGTCCCTGTTAAGTGTAAACCTACCACATTATTTCATAAAAAAAAATGATACCAACATTCAAACATGGTGGTGGTAGCGTTCCACAAATGATGGAACCATGAATTCTGCTCTCTGCCAGAAACTCCTGAAGGAAATGACTTAGCCATCAGTTGGTGCCCTGAAGCTCAAGAGAACTTGGGTAATGCAGCAGGACAATGATCTGAAACACACCAGGAAGTAAAGAAAAAACAAAAACAAAATGAGGTTTTCGGAGTGGCCTAGTCAAAGTCCAGACTTAAATCCAATTGAGGCTGTTCACATTCAAAAGTCCTCCAATGTGGCTGAATTAAAACAGTTCTGCAAGGAAGAGTGGAACAGAGTTCCTCCACTGTGATGTGAAAGACGCATCGGCAGTTATCACAAATGCCCGATTGCAGTTCCTGCTGCCAAGGGTGGCATAACCAGTTGTTAGATCTAGGGGGCCACAGGGCCAAGTAGGTTGATATAACTTTTTTCCCTTAATAAATGAAGTCATCATATAAAAAATGTATTTTGTATTTACTCAGCTTACCTTTGTCTTACCCTTTTTTTTTTAATTTGATGATCTGAAACATTTAAGTTTGACAAATATGCAAAAAAAAACTTTTTCGTAACACATTACAGCCACATTTACACATGCAGTGACTTTTTATTGAGCTGATGCATTCAACTTTGACAATCTTGGTACAGTTTTTCTTAGTAAATCATATCATGGCTCTATATTGGTTGTGCATCTGTGTGCATGTGTGAGGAACAAGACACCAAACATTATAGAATGTCTTCCACGTGTAGAGAGGCACATCAGCTTCCCTCCTTTGTAATTAAAAAGCTCATATGATGGTAATGAAAGGAAACACGCTTTGTGTTTATAACCTTGGCAAATCAAAGGGAACCTCTGTGACCCCTAATGCTTAGTTGGATGCACAAACACACACTCTGGGATCCATACACACACACATACACAAGTGCTTTATGTCCTGACCATAATTATGCAGATTGAGAGAAAGTAAGTGGCTAGCAAGCAACACTTTAATTTGAATTCCTCCTTTCGCCCTCTGTGTTTCGCTAATAATTCCATTTACAGTAATTTGTTCCGCCTTGGGCAGTGGACTTATAACAAAGGGATTTGGATGTAAAACAAATGTACAACACACGTCCATGCTTGCGCACATATACACATCATTTTTTTGCCCCCCTTCCTCATTCATTTACACAATGTTCCTCCTCTCTGTGCTTTTCTCAGCTCCAGCTCCACCTCTACCTTTTCTACACAGTATTAAAGCTTTTGGCTGCAGAAAGTGTAGAATTATGGCACGTCACTGTTTTAAGTGCTGCCACTATAAAATGGGCGCGGAGAAACCATAAGACGCAGAATGAGGCAGGCCATGCTCCGCTATGCCAGCCATTTACTGCCTTGGCACGGCAATATCGTGATACACTGCACACTTGGGGTGCATGGCACCAAATCTACCCAGCAGATATTTATGGGGGATATATTATTTTTCATTATGCACACATTAAATCATCAGTTGAAATATTAGGCGAATGCACCTTTTTTTTTTTTCTCTTCTCATCAGTGTGATTTGACCCTGGGGGCTGAAAATATTTATAACTCTTGGTTTTGCTTTAGAATTTTTACCACAGTGGCCTGAAAGTAGCAAATTTAGCATTGTCTGTTTGACTCTAACAAACACAGCACAGACTACTACTTGACCACTTCTCAATGGAAACTATGGAGCTCTTTTGAATATATAACTGCTACGTGATCTTTTGGGTGCATTCAGTTTGTACTGACTGCACAGAGAAAGGACGTCATCATTAAATAGGCTGCAGCTGGAAACAGAACAGTGTTTGCATCAGTGTGACATAAGTTACGGGGAATTGTTACTTTGATTTTTGTTGGGGACAAAAACCGTAGAGAAGGGCATCATGACTTTTATCCATCTGTTAGACATCACACACTGCCTTCCTGGTACCCAGAAGAGATGCCCTATCCAGCTTTTATGGGAATTAACAGCACAGGCTGAGCGTTTCTCCGCTGGCCTGATTGCATAAATATCTCTCGACACCAGTTTGACCTGTGCAAGTTTGATATTGATTGGCAGACGAGATGCACTGTTTGCTAAGTGTTTGACACAAACTTCACTGCCGCAGCTCATCTGTTTTTACACCTACATCACACTTGCTAACCCTCGCAGAGTAAAAGGTTCCTCTGAAGCAACAGTGCCGCCCTGTCACATGAACTGCGTGTCAGAACGAAGGTAACTGACATGTGGGTGTGAGTGAGTCACTGTTTGCTTTGTTGAGCACATTGTTTATCTGTGCATCCCTTTTTCTTTTTTTGGGGGGGGGCTGTGGACCCACAGGACTAGGCTTTCAGTTTTCCGGAATAAGAATGTTAATCTTAGATCGTTGGCCTGGTTTCCTTTCTGTGGGGATATAACAATTTTACATTTCGTCTAAGTTTATATTTAGTTTGTATTTTTCACTAAATAAAAAAGCAGCTACATTTTATAGCTAATCCTCTTTTCTCAGCCAATTGTATCTGATTTCCAAAATTGTTTTTACAAACCATATATTTATAACAGCATTAATAACAATGCACGTGTCATTTGATAGCAGCCCTTCGAGAGTGCCAGTGTGGGAGTGGTAGCTGGCTCTAATCCTTTTTTCACTTTCATGGGTCTAAAATTAATGAAAGCAACACAAAATTTGCATATGCCAAATTTAGCTTTAAAGGAAGTAACTGAAACCTATGTGTGTCCTCCTGTGGGGGAAAATGGCTCAGAGTAGTTCCTGCTGGAATGCAGTTAATATTGGTTCCAAATAGAAACTCCTTAAACAACTGCTACAGAGTAACAATGCCGTTTTCAGTTTTTGTGCTCACTTTGTTCATAGATTTTCACCAAAATTATTTTGGTCATATTTTGATGAACTTGTGAATGAAACACGCATGTTCTGTTGCAGGAAATGACCTCTTTCCTAGCCTTAGAAAACCCATTATCGGGTCTCCGATAATGGGTTTTCTAAATGTAACATGCTCCAGGATTTGTTGGCACGGTGCTTTTGGTTTGAGACCATGGTGATGGTGCTCCTGACGTTTCTTATAAATGTGATATTCCTAACAGTTGGCTGTACATTAAATTACATTTACACCTGATAAACAGGGAGCCTGCGTTCCACCGCATTTTAGCTCGCTGTTACTCTTCTCACACACTTTAAACACATCTGCTGAGGCCTGTCTAGTACCTCACAATTACATTTTGCCTCTTATTTGTGTGTCTGTTTCTGTCTGTGTACCCTCTGGTAGTGTGTCTGACAGATGATGGAAGAGCAAGGCTGGTGTAATTAAGGTGTTGGACTGAAAAGCTGGTTATGATTCTCTCACTCATAATTTCCCAGGTTATTAAAAGGTGAGACTTACGGGCAGGTTTATTGTAATTCAAAATTAAAATGTGCCGTGTCAGTGCAATTGCTTATCTAATGATTGTAGCTGCATGGGATATTATCATTGCCCAGCTGTACCCACATTAGCTGGTCTGCTGAAATATGGAGGTTGATGAAGGTGCTTTGGATAAAGAGAGGCTGCCATTAAAGGCAGAGAGTTTCCCCCTCCCCTGGAATAGTATCTTTTGCTAATTCTGTATGGATTTATTGTCACAGAATAATCCAATACAAAATCAGTTTTCATGCCAAGATTGTTGATTTGCTATTATCCCAAATATTAATATCATTATCTGACTCTAAAGGAGGGAACGTAACGTAGGAGAGGAGAGTGGGAGGTGGAGGAAAGTGGCTTGCTTTACTCCCACCTTGTTAAAAGCTCTGGAGAAAAGCAGAAGAAGAAATCTCCTTAATATCAGTGCAAGGATTAATTTAAAGCACTGCAACAATCACTGACAGATGATGTTGTTTCTAACAACTAAACTTTATATTTTCACATTTTTAACAACACAGATGCTTATCTCTTCTGTAGTGTCATCCGCACAACTGGCTGGATGGATGGATGTATACTTGAATGATTATTCTAATGAAGCTGTCAAGCTTTAATTACATTGCCTCATTTTAAATTTTTGTGACTGAGATTTATTGATCAGTTAAACTGATCTATTTTTAGTGCTTTTTTACCAGAATGGGAACATGATAGTTTGACAAATTGCACAACAGAAACACACATCTTTCACACGACACCAAGAAAGATGATAGTCATCTGCTGTTATTATGTTCGGCCCTGGATGCTATCCATCCTTGTTTACCATCACATGAGAATACTGGGCAAATGTCAGACAGATGCTTCAAAGTTCATCGCAGTGAACCATTTTATGACAAGAGGCTGTCATTTATACACAACACACACAGTGTGTGTGTGTGTGTGTGTGTGTGTGTGTGTGTGTGTGTGTGTCCTACCCCTCAAACTACAAACATCACTGAACTTTTTATACTGTTGATGCTGTTAAGATGCATTACCTAGATTTTCCTTCTGGCACTTCTTTGTAAATTGTCAGTATAAACTCGAGGTCATTCAAAAGTTGACCTTGTCATATATCTGGCTTGTGTCAAAATTAAAGTGCACGACTGCATAGTTTAATTTTGACTAGCAGCCAACAACGCTGGCCTATTCATCACCTCCATGTTTGCAGCCCAGGCAGTGTACAGCGCAGGGACTTAAAGCCAATCTGTCATACTCTCCCATCTTTACACAACATTTTTCACCTTCTGCAAAAGAACACGAGATGATGTGTCAGACTTCCCACGCATTCCATCTCTTTTTCATAATCCCCTTTCTCTGCTTTCTCCCTCTCGCTGTCACTCGCTGTCTTATTCCCCTCTTGTACTTCTGAACTTTTCCCCCCTTAATCCTGTTTCCTAAAATGGCCCTGTGTCTCCAGCCAGCTCGCCCAGGCTGCAGCAGAAGAATTAAGGGCCAGCCGTTCGCGCTCCTGCCAAGTGTAAATGAACAGAGAGACAGAGAGAGAAATAAGGAGGCCAAGAGACGAAGAGAAAGCCAGTGGCAAAAAGACAGAGAAAGTGAGATATAAAGGTGTGAGAGAGGATTGATTAAACTGGTTACAGAGCTGTTCATGAACCAGATTACCACTGCCTTCTTCATAGCCTTGACATGGTGACTATGTCGCAATTTTTTGTTCTTTTTGTGCTACCAGCAGGTTGATGTTGAAGTTTTCTTCACTGGTTCACTTCAGTTCTCAGCTGTATCTGGCTAACCAGAGGTTGACCAGATGAATGGCCTCCGCAGCAATGTCACAGCTGCAAAATAAAGTCCTGTCAAAACTAATTTAGCTATGAGCTTCCCATCTATACGTGCAATTTAGACATCAGAAATGCAAACAATTTTGTTGCAATAACCAAAACTCCAGCTGACACCTATTGTATCCGACTGCAGCACAGTAGGAAAATAAAGCCTGCTTTTCACTTCACTATTCTTACTTGACAGCATCAGTGACTGGTAACCTTTCAAATTAAGGTTTTACAGGGAAAATGCATGAAGCACTTATGAGATATTTTGTAATACTTTGGTATAGATTGGACTTTATATCAGTTTGTTGCTGAAAGGCTTTCAAAAGGAAAGAAAGTGCCACAGTTTAATGTTTTTAAATGTGAGGTTTTGGCTGCTGATTGGACAAACACTGTGAATAGTAAATGGACTAATATTTATATGGTACCTTTCTACTATGTGAGCACTCAAAGTGCATTCTGCTACAAGCCTCATTCACCTATTCATACACACATTCATACAAGTGACTTTTGGGTCACACTTTCACACTCCGATGAATGCATCAGGGGCAACTCTGGGTTTAGTATCTTGCCCAAGGATAGAGATAGGAAGGGGATCAAACCACCAACCATCCGATTAGTAGAGCCACAGCTGCCCCGTTTTTATTGTGTCACTTTGAGATCTGAACCTGTTTTCTGAATTTTAAAATACAAACCATTCCTTTTGGGTATTTAGATGGTTTTAGAACTACTAAAACCATTCACAAAGCCACCAATCACAGCTGAGGAGCAGAAGGGCTCATTCGAAGAGAGTAGTGCATCCCCCATTATGTCAGTGTTGCTGTTAAGGCCCATATTTTCATTGGAGCCCTGCATTTCATTTTCTCAAATTTAAAATGTTCCGTTTGATGTGTGACAGACAGAGGTGGGACTTATTTTTATTTTCTGATATGGTGCACAGGGTGAGACAGCAAGATGGAGGCAGAGAGACAGATAAAGAGAGAGGAGGGGACAGACAGATGTGAGCAAGAGAGACCTTGAGAGACTACTTACACTGCATCAGGCTCAAGGGAAATCTAACCAGGCAATATCCAAACCAAGGTGCTGTGCTCCTGCCACCTTAGCCCCACACAATTACAATACTATTGGACAAAGATATTGAGCGCAGATCCCCTGCTATTTTTCAGGCTGCATGAACACAGCTAGAGACGGATTTTTTTTCTTTTTTTTTTTTTTTTTTATAAAAGTACAAAACACTGACTTATTGGAAAGTGAGACCATGCAACTAGGCAGAGCGAGTAAACACAGTTAGAATATGCTGACGTTCCCGAGTCCAGGTGCAGAATGTGGCTGAAGTTCATGTCTTTACTCTCACAGAACTTCTGCAGGGCTCACAGCCGACCAGGTACAAGCTTAGAGTAAAGAATAATCTGCATATTCGAAGATTGGATAAAGACTAATAGAAAAAAAATGCAAACAAATTATTCCTTGCTATGGGAGGGGGGGGGGTCAATAGAAGGTTCAGGTTTAACTTTTGAAGTGTATTAATGTTGCTCTAGAAGACGTTCATTTATACCAGGTGGTTTCGCAAAGTCTGTCAGTAAATTGCCTGACATACGACTGCTTTTGTGCACTTCAGTTTTTCACCCGAGCAAAGACCACAGATAGTGAAGAAGAAGATGAAGCACCGGGAGAAATACTTGCAGGTAACTTCCCCGGTGGCAAGAATAAAAAGCTCAATGTGCGTGTTCAGTATTTTAAAATATGGTTTAATGTGAGAAGCTGGTTCTTAGTTATAAGTGTGGAATACTTTTTGTATTCTCAATTTTTGTAAGAAATTATAGAATATTTTATATTCTCACTGAACATTTTTTTTTAAATATATGCATCTTTGAAGCCAACCTGATACTTTGAAAACAACCTTTTTACCCTTTGAGTCACATCAGTTACCTTGTTCTTTTGACATTGCTCTCATTTTAATGAATGTCCACAGACAATGTTTAATTTAAAAAGTTTCTCAGACTGTCCTGAAGGCTCTCTGAGGCCACATAGTCCTCTATGGCCCTCATTTTACCTTTCTATGGTCTTAGCAATCAAGCAGAGGAAGGTTACAGACAGTTCAGCCTTTGCTCCTATGACTGCTTTACTCTTCATTTCCCAGTGATGCTCAAATTATGGAGTAAAATCAATGTGCACATTATCGTATACATACAGTATGTGTGCATTATTTTTCTGTCACATACTCTACTACTCTGATGCTCTACTATCCCTCCTGAAGTACTGTTGGAACATAGCTCTAAGGATAACAGACTGCAGATAGTGGTGTGGGAGGAAAGCAGATGTATTTTATCACAACAAATAATTTTTTGGTAAATATTTATTTTTAACATTAATTAACTCAATTAATTTTCCTTCCTCAGAGATAGTCAGATTGTATCAGAAGCACTAACTTACAGCATAGCTAACTAATTAGACTACAAATGGTGCCAGAAAGCTGCCAGCTTACTGTACTTTTGTTAAACTGTGACTTTTTGTGAATGAGGTCTTGTCAAAAAATCTGCACCAGTTAATGATCAGTGTGGCAGACATGTAACTCCAAATAAAGAAACTGTTTCTGTCTTATTTTATCCCAGTGTTAAAATAGGAAAACTCCCAGAACCCCATCTGTTTTGAGCCCTTAGCTAACAGACTTGCTTGCATTTTTAAAGAGTACATTTTCACTTCTAACCTTACAAGAAACAGGATTTAGGATTAATACTTTAGATCCATATAACAATTTTCTTCCGCTTATCCAATTTGGGGACATGGCAGGGGTGAAGTGCAACCTTATCAAAAAGCCAAGTCAGGGCTGTTAATTTCAATCCTATTAAAAGATATTCCTAATATGATTATTTCAGTCACCCAGCTTTGACTGTGAGCAGAGAAGCCCCTCCCACCTGTTGTTCAGACCTTCTGTTTACGAGGGGTGAGCAATCAGAAAAAGGTTGAGATGATGAGCAGCTAAAACAGCTTGTTTCAGGTAGAACATGAACTGAGTGCACTGCGTAGAATAAGTATAACATGAAAAATGATTGCTTTGAACTTTGCAGGTCATGAGTCTGAGAATAAAAATATGTAGTTGGAAATTATCTTTAATGCTTGTTTGTAGTAGTTAGTCAACCACGCTTAAACACTGATCCTGCAAAGCAGATAACAGTGGTTACTTCTTTATAAACACCCTAAACAGGCAAAAATAGAAAAGAAATGCAGCGCCAGATGTTCAGTCACCTTAAAGAGAAGTTATGCTGCTTAGTGTATATTAACGTTTCATATTTTATTTTGGCTCCTGCAAGGGAAGATTATTTTCACTCCAGGGTGAGATAGAGAATATAAGCTAGGAGCTATTAACTGTCTTGCTCAAGGACACTTCAGCAAAGTGAATGCTTGCAAACCTGGGGGGCCTGGCCACTTGTCCTCCAGTATTCAAGCTCCTTCTGCCACCTTTCTTCCCACACAATGGATTCTGTCCACTGCTTTTATGACAACAAGGAGATGTTAATGTCCAAAAAAATGGGAGAAATTTCTTGAATTAGTAGTTTCAATTGATGTTGAAATTGAAAATATTTTTGAGTAATAGCCAGTAACCAATTGTTTGAGTTGAAATTACTGACTTTTAACATTTGCAGGTAAGCCACTTAATACATTAATATGATATTTTACAACATAACTGCCTTAATAAGCCTGAAAAAGCGAACTGCATTAACATGTGAAGACATCTTTTCGGTGACAGCGCTGAAACTTAGTGTTCTCTTAGAGATAATATTTTCTTTATGAGCCTTATGGATGCACTGCCAGCCTCGGGTCAAATCTTTTTTCCACTCAGTGAATTCATAATGTAAAACTACTGTATGATCTGCATATGGAATGTGCAAATGTAAGACTAATATATGATTTAGTGAAGAAATGTTCTGTGCATTCACAATTAGTGATTTACAAATGTAAAGGTGCAGCAACAGGTGCGTCTTCTGCATTCATCTTGGTTTTAGGCTCTGGCTAAGTAATGTTTTTGCATCTCATATTACTTTATATTGAAAAAAAGATGTAATGAATGCAGTGCCCTGTCTATATATTTTAGGTGTAATGCAGATGAATAGGTGAATTGAAAGCTCTTAACTTGCCTATAAGTATGCATGCATTCCGCCCGGCGACCAGTCGATGCTGCTGCTAAGTTCGTCCTGAGACAGGCTCTCCCCTCTGGAGCTGTGAGCAGAATAGGCAAAACAGGAAAAGCATGAAAGATATAAAATAAATGAGTGGATTGATGATTAATTGATGAATACCCCACTGTATAAATACTGTATATAGACTCAGACAGGATGGTAAGTCACCAAGGAGCATATGTGAGCTGTGTTTGAAGAAGCATTCAAAATTTAGTGAGGTAAATGTACCAAAGGCACAGAAATACCCTGTAACAAAATGAAGAGTAGCATTCAGCTTTGACTGAAGTCACACTGAAGGCACAGGCAACAGTACAAAAGTGGACATAGTGCATAGTATATTCATTTTCATTATTTCTTTATCAATGATCTAAATAAGTAGAATCTTAATGTAACTCGGGGGGCAGTGCTACTTTTAGAGGTACCGTAATTTTTTTTTTTTTTTTTGAGGTTATTAGTAGCAAAAAAAGGATATTATACTCATAAATATACATAGTTTAGTGCAGGGAACGTCAACTGGCGGCCTGTGGGCCACATCCAGCCCACCAGAGCTTTCCATCCAGCACCCCGAATAGTACTGCCACAGGTATTATACGCCAATCAGTCATGTCGCATCATAACCTATTAAATACCCGTCTCTGACTCCAAACAAAAATAAATGCCTCCATGTCCCTAGAACCAATCAGAATGCAAGATCAGACCATGTGACTTCAAGCATTTTCTGGCTGCACTGAGGAGCTTTTGTCTCACTCGTCATGTTTCTGTATTCATTTAAGAAAAAAAAAAAAAATCAACAACAAAAACGCCTTCTGAAAAATAGATTGTGTATAGATAAATTTGTTGCTTGCATGTAACATTTTATTGTTTCCTGTGCTCATTATATCTATGACGATACCATATTAATGTTATTTTACTTTGCGAGAGCATCTGGCCCTCACACTCACCCTTGGACAAATGTAGTTGATGACCCCTGTTACAGTGTATAATTAGATCTTTCAACAAATTGATCCATTCTCATTAACTTATAAACAATCAATTAAAAATACATACTGTAGGCGCAGGCACTGCTGTGTTTCCCCATCATATCTGAATACAGTGGCAAAGAAGGACATCTTCCTTTTAGCTAATTGCATTTGGCTGGAGACCGGCCGCGTACGTACCCGGTACACCAAAGGTAGAGAAGAAGAGAAGTTGCAGGTGTTTGTGTGCCGTGGAGGGACATTTAAATTCATCTCTGCACCTTCAGATTCAAGATATGAAGGATCACACCTATGTTTTATCGTCGGAAAAGAGGTCCCCTTCGTCAGAGAAGCAAAAATGCGAAGAAAAGAGACAACGCCACCGGCATCTTAATAAAATGTCATCCTCTTCTTCGTCAGGGTTCCAACTCATGAAAACATGCATATACATGATTATTTATTCCTGATATTCTCACAGTTACTTATTGTCAGCACATTAGACATGCGACCCTCCTGTCTTCAGACATTAGACAAGCGCTGGCTAAACAACAACATCATGAACTGACTAATGACGCAATTGCAGCTTACCATGACCACATGCGCCCTTCCACTACCGCTGTAATATCCCCTTGTCTTCACTTTTGCCATTCAACCTCTACTCTGGACAACTTCACCTAGTTCCACGACCCCATCAGAGAGTTTAGGCAGTCTCGGGTGACTATGTCAATAGAAGGGTTTGTATCTGGAGGTGCACCATCCTCTTGCCTCTAAGAATCTCCCTGAGAGTAGGGAGTTTACCGTGTGTTTAAGTGAAAGTTCAGTTAACCCCCATTACCCTCTGCAGCACTGTACTGGAGGATTAGCAGAATACAAATAGCCCCTCTTGCTCCTCCTGTCCTCTACATCTCAGCTCCTACACTATCCACTGTAAGAGTTGCTGACGGTGAGAAAGAGTGAAATATGATTTGGGGCCAAGCAGGTGTTTACTGCATGCTAAACAGTGTCCTGCTGCTCATTATGTAGTCCTTAATGGTGGGGATACATTAGCAAACGGTGTGAAATTTTAAATTAGGGAAGGGTGATGAAGTACCCTCTCAAAATGTTGCTCCTGCTTTGGTACTATGTGATCCGGCCTTGCAGAAGCTCAGATCAGGGTTTGGAACAAGAGAACTGGCAGAGGGTTTAGAGGCACATTAATATTTGATAATTCACTTCTTTTTTTTTTTTTTCTTTTTTTTTATTGCATTTGGTTTTAGTGTGAAAACAAAAAGCATAACAAATCAATGAAAGCTGATCTACTGTGAGTAAAACATGCCCACGAATCTGAAACATATCTGAATGTTGTTCATAACAATGCAGTGAACTCTGCTTTGTCTAACATAGGAAACATTTACCAAAAGCCACGTTTTATTCACGTATTCATTATGAAAACGGTTAGTTCATATATGATATAGGACTAGATCTGTAAGCATTTACTTTTTGATTCATTGAACAATTCTTCAGTTTAAATACAATAAAATTATGGAAAATTTTAATACATTTTTCAGCTACAGTGAAATGCACCCAAAAGAAATGCAGTCGATGAGAAGCCCACTGTTTATCTTCTTGCAAAATCATTGCGACACTACCATTAGTGCGCTAAAATACTTGTGATTTCTGCACATTCAAACTGAACTGGGATGATTTTTGGGATGATTTAAAGACACTCTGATGATGAGTGCACACATTGATAGGCAGGGAGGAAGGAGGCCAGCCAATCATTTTGGCTCTCATGCGGAGATTGGATGAAGTTATTGCAGTCCTGTGACAGCCCCAGATTATTGATTTTATTTATTTATTTTCATTTTAATATCAGAATACTTAATTTACTGATTGTCTGGAGTATGAGTGAGATATTGTTGCACCTGCACTCACTCACTCACCGCTTTCTTGTAACTGCTTGTTAATACGAATTTTTAATTAACAGCAACTCAATGTTTTTATGCATGTCAGGAAGACCTGCTGAAGTTCTAACTGAGCATCAGAATAGGGAAGAAAGGTGACTTAAGTGACTTTGAACATGGGTGTTGATGCCAAACCGGCTGGTCTGAGTTTTTCAGAAGCTGCTTATCTGCTGGGGTTTTCCCACACAACCATCTCTTTACAGAGAATGGTCTCAGAAAGAAAAAATACCCAGTGAGCAGCAGTTCTCTGGGGGAAAATGCCCTGTTTATGCTAGAGGTCAGACAAGAATCGTCAGAGTGCTTCAAGGTGGTAGGAAGGCAACAGTAACTCAAATAACCACACATTAAAATCAACGTATGCAGAAGAGCATTTCTGAGCGTACAGCATGTGGAGCTGTGAAGCAGCCGAAGACCGTACCAAGTACCATTCCTGTCAGCTAAGAACAGGAAACTGAGGCTACAACTCACATGGGCTCACCAAAATTAGAAAATGCTGATCCCTAAAGAACATTTGCAGCACATATGGGTGTCAAAGCAGGTACCAGTTTATTCCCAACTGCAGCAATTATTTGCAAAAAAACCCAAAACAAAACCAAACAAATAGCCACAACGTTATCAAATGTTTTTAATTAACAGAGTAGATCTACAAAATATGAGTTTCTTATGGCTGTATGTGTAATATACATATTCTTGCAAAGAGACAGCTAAATAAATTAAGCAAAAATATTTCCTGTAGACATAATTATCTATTTCTGAATTTAAAGTCACTCCAGGTCTGTGCTGAGAACTTTAATCCATGAATGTGTCCCTGGGCAGAGGTAGTTCAAGGTTCTTTATGACATTATTCAGTAAGAATTCATTTATTTATCCAATTACTTATATTGTGTAAGGAATCATTATGCCATGGTTTCATTAACATGTTTAAACAGTCATTAGCTCCCAACCTTAAGCCTTAACCCGGTTAAAATAAGGAGGTAGAGCGAAAACCAGAAAGAAGGTAACTATTAATTTTCTGTCCTCACGCCCACCATCTATGTACTCATTTCCCATCTCTAGCTTCCTCTAATGTCATCTCCTTTCTCTCCTGTTTCTGCTCTCTTGTTTCATTCTCATCGCTCACTCTGCTTCAATTCATCTTTCTGTTTTCCATCATCTCCTCCTCCATGTTCTCTTTTCTCTTTCGCGGCAGCTCAGACCAATATAGTGCAGACCAATATGAGATTTCTTGGTTGATAGAGAGCCACAGCCACTCCAGCATGCTATATTTGTGTGTGTGTGTGTCTGTGTGTGCGTGTGTGTGTACCTTTCTCTCTGTTACTGTGTATCTAGTGTTGTATGTGTTTGTATGTGAATTTATTTTTGTGCAAGACAGAGTGATTTTTGTTATTTTGTTGTGTGTGTGTGTGTGTGTGTGTGTGTGTGTGTGTGTGTGTGTGTGTGTGTGTGTGTGTGTGTGTGTGTGTGTGTGTGTGTGTTGGTCACAAAGCAGGTCTCCAGGCCAGTGGCTGTCAGTCTAATTCTATTTCTATGGGGAGACAGAGATGCTGGAGATAACAGTGTTGTGTGAGCTACTGTACTGCCTGGGCTTGTGTTTCAGTGGAGTTTCAATTAAAGTGAACTGACTCCTGGGAGAAGAGTGGTGGCCATCCGCCATGCTGCAGACACACACTCTATTCCCTGAGACTGATCGAATGGTTCCATGCTATACAACACAGCTTGACAGCACACAACCTGATGGAAAATAGTGAAGGAGGCAGGCAGGTACCTCACACACAAACGCACACAGTCATCAGTCTGCAAATAAACGCACACACACACACACAGGCGTGCACACACGTGCAAACACACACAAACGGTGACTCTCTTGCACACATTTATGAATCCTCTTTGATTGCAGTTTTGTTTTGAAGGAAGCTCTACATGATTACTGGGACTCGAATGCCTATACATGCTTTTGCTGAAAATTACATTTTATAGAAATTGGTTACCTCACGTTGTGCATGATTGCACCCTTGGAGCCAAAATTGCTAAACTTTGTCATTGTTCGCTTGATAGAATCCATATTGTTGCCACCTGAAGTCTACTGTGTGCATATATTTTTAGGGTTATTAATCATCGTGGCATCTCATTTTTGCCGGCTTATTCCTCAGAGTGTACAAAATGTCACTGTCGTGCGACATTGGCTCACCATCTCCTGGGGAATAAATGTACTTAGGCTGAGAGTCTGTATGATTCTTGCATGGCAGGAGCACTGACTCCTTCTCTCCTGAAGGCATAAACTAATGTTTAAGTCTAATAAGTCTTGTGCTATAATTTCTTTACAGGGAAAGTATTTAGGATTTACTGAAGTAATGATGGAATTTCCATATACATTTAGTTGTCTGAATTTTACTGGCTAGCAATGGAGGAGAGGCGTGCTAACTATTATTCAGTTATAATGAACAGCAGAGTGAGCATGAACACACATCTTCACACACATAATATTAAAGTATTTTTCAGCAGATTGTCCAAAGGGCTGTAAGTGTAACAAGAAAGCAGTCACTTGTAATGATGAACTCACTTGTTTAAATTCTATTAAGACTTAAAGTTGTGCTTGACAAAGGATGTGGCCTCTTTAAGTGCCAGATTGGTGCCAGGCGAGTATACAGTAAATGAGTCACCCCTCGTTTCTTTATCTTTTGCTAAGAGCCAGACTCCTTGTAGTTTTTAAAATGGTCTTCAGCAATGGTTCTTTAGGCTTTCTGAATGTCTTTCAAAGTTTTTCTTTAGACACTGGCTGTTTTTTCACTGATTTCCACTCCAGCCCTGGTACCTGACCATGTTTTTGTTGTTGCTTACTTGTTAAGCCACTTAGCATCCATCTATGAACCGTTCAATCATAGAAAAAGGCACCTAACTAAAGGTCTGTAGCTGTGTTGTGTCTACACATAACAGACAGCTAATCAAAGAACCAATTTTAAATTGTAATTTTGGCACTTTGTTACTAGTAGCCTGTCACAAAAACATAGAAATTGTTCCCATTTCTTTAATTGAATCTATAACTGTAACACATTTTGACAGGCATCAAATAGTTTTTTTGCACCAATAAGGTTTCACAAAGAGCTATTAGTTGAAAATTTGGCATATCTCAGCATGATGTGCAGGGTATCCTTAAAAATTTGAGGAAGCTGGGAAAGCGGAGGACAAAAGAAGAAGTGACAGGCATAAAGAAAATTATCTACAGCAGATGAACAGTATCTGAAAGTCATATCCTTAAGAAATAGGAAAATAATGTCAAAGCCCTGACAAAGGACCTGAAAGATGCATGTGACCCTTCAGCTGATCCATCTACTGTTCGCTGAAATGGTCTCGATGGAGTGGCTGTCAAGAAGCCATTCTTAAGGAAGGGAAACAGGATAAAAGGAAAGGAAAAAATAAAATTATGAGGTATGCCAGATTACACAAGAACTGCACTGAAAATCTATTGCTACAAGTCTTGTGGCAGAGGGAAGAAAGCTTGCCTAAAAGAGTTCAGGCTATGTTGAAGAATAAAGGTGGTCACACCAAATATTGCCTTTAAAGCTCATTAGACCTGTTCTTTCTTTATACACTTTAATTCTAGTTATGTTTGGCCATGTTTCAGTAAATCGCTGCACCTCGTAACCTTTTTCCTAATGAAATATAACGAAAATGAAAGTTGAATCAAGAGTTCGGAGTGCACAGTACTGTAGCAGTTCGGTGTCTTTAACTGAACCGGACTTTTCTCACCTGTTTCTGCATTTTGGAACCTTTTTAATGCAGTTATCTGAGAAGTAGCACTGAAGATGGCTCTGCTGCTAATTTGCACTAGTTAGCTACAGTATGTGTCTGTGCATTGCACCCGTGTAGTCTATAGATATGCGGAGGTTAGCATTAGCTGGTAGCTCACTAATCCACCCCATCATCCAAATATGGTCACTGGATGGCGAATATTCCAAATTCAAGGCTTCAGAGTGGGTGATGTGAGCAGCACGGTAATAGTGAACCACTAGTAGCCGAAAAGCCTGATATATCCCTAAGGTGTTGGTGGAGACTGAAAACAAAGCTAAAAGAAAAGTTAATATTGAAATTACATTTGCCAGGTGGCCAGAAAATTGGCTTCAAGCAGAAGCTAAATGCTGCCAAGTGTTGCTCTGTATCCTTTTGAGTGTGTACACGGGCAAATTTTTCCTAATATTTTGAAAAGTAATATGATAACATACAGTATCAGAGTTGTGTTTACGGTCTGTTCAAAGTGTTTAAGAGAAAAGAATCACATCTGAATATCCATTTCATTCTGAAAGTTTAGATCATTTCACATTAGCACGGTCAGATGTTTTTGTGTGCATATGTTATATAGATATTCAAATCCATTTTTTTAAGGACTTTTCACACACAAAAGTATGTGAGAGCCAAATATCCACAAATTCATGAAAACCGGATTAATTCTTTCTGCTGAGGAAGACCATATGATATGTGTGAAAGCTCCAAGGCAGACTGTGAGGGATGGGTGGTATATACGCTGCTGTTTAGAAGATTAAGAATAAACTTTAATCACTGAAAAAGGTAGTTTGCACTAATATCTTCAAAAACTACTAAACCTGTCCCATTTGCTATCAGTTTCTCGAGAACATCTGGTTGGAGTAGCTGTAAATAAAACACCAGCGTTACACAGGAACACGGCAGCGTGCACTCTTTGTTTTTCATTGCTGAGAGAAATAAAAAGGAACCCAAAAATTCAAAGCATTGTTCAATCAAATCCAGTTTAATACTTTGAAACTAAGCAAAAGACACTTTGCAGCACATCCTTGCTGAGGCAGTGGTAGTCTGTGCTGTGTTTCAGGTGATATACAGCTGAACATGTAGTAATTTGCCATTTGTCTGGTCTACTTTACCACACTGTTGCACAGAGAAGTTGCTAACTTGCTTTTCCCTCTATTCTCTCTATGCAGCCCTGTCATGTAGAACAAGCCAAAGCCCCACTGTTTATTTCTTAACATACACTTACAGGGCATCCCCTGACTTCACTTGTTTACGTGTGATAACATGCCTCAAGTAAGCCCAAAGAGTGGCTCTATCAGTATCACATGAAAAGGCAGTGTTTACTCAAGTCAGCGCTCTTTAATCTTGACATGTTAAGAACGACACTAATTTCCTCTCTTCTTTTCTCCTGAAGGAAAAAAAAAGTGTTCTGATGATGTAAACACCTTAGTTTATTGTGGCTGCTTCCAAATTGCCTGAAGTGGCTGTTTCTGTAATTGTGGGTTGAAGCAAAGTGCAAGTGATTATGCGTGTGTGGAAGACTGAGCTTGTCTGCGCAAAAATTAAAAAAAAACAAAAAAAAAAAACAGATTTGTTTAAATAATCACGTTCACAGATTCTGCAGTGGTGTTGTGACAAGTGTGTTGCAAATGATCTTTGAACAGCCACCTTAATTTGTGACTCGATCACACTTACACTGAGATAAAGATCTTTAGGCGGACATAATTACCTGCCAGCTACTTTTCTTAAATGTACAGCATGAGGGAAGCTTTAGGAGAAAAAAAAATAGCAGAAACAGAGAGTATTTGGAGTAGCATCTTATCCTTTCAGGGATCAAAAACTGCCATTCTATCAATCAGAAGCCACTGCCGACACAGAGATATGTGAATGCCTTTGATGCATCAGCAGCAGCAATATTTAATGCAGAGAGATAATGGGCCTGTTGTAAAAGAGTGATAAAATCAGCATTTGGAGGACTTTATTTGTCTTCGCTTTTTACTTGCTTTTGCACCTTGGTAGGGTTTACAAACTACTTCCTTAGTTTAAGGTACTGCAAATTACTTGGTTAGGTTTAGAAGAGGATCCTGCACATTGAAAAATGATGTTTACCCAGTGTGTTTAACTGTATCGGCACAATCAGAGCTTTTCTACTTAGAGCGTTACGAGTGCCATAAATCCAGTGCACCTCAGCATCGATGCCAAAGAGCACCCTCTGCGTATCTGTTAGGTGCCAGTGTCTTTGACTAAATGGCAGTATTTGACACTCTGTTCAAATGTGGGGTAAAACAAGAGCTGGGACCAAAATGAGGTCTTTAATGAAGGAGAAAGGAGGAGCTGCAAATAGAAACAAAATAAAGTTTAGAGGGAATGGAGAAGGAGGATTTAGAAGGAAGGTGGCAATGGATGGCATTGAATGGAGCGTTACAAGCCAAAGCAGCAGTCTCCTCTGACGAGTCCATTTCTCTGTTTTCGGAGTTATAAGACTTACAGTATCTCTCTGAGTTATGTTTCATTTCCAGCAGAAAAGGGCTGTGAAATGTCTCAAAAAAGGATTTACAAAGATTTTAGAACGTCACTGGAGCAAACCTTAACTTTTCTGTGCTTTTCTTCTGCAATACACAATACACGTGTACTATTTATAGTCATCGTCATCAGCTCAATGAATGCCAGGGTCTTAAAGTAAAGGGAAAAATGTCAAATAGCTATTCTTGAACAATAAAAGGAAGCATTTGAATGCAGATTTTTTGGCATTGATTACCAAGGCAACTAGCATTTGCATCAACCCCAATAATTAAATATTAGCTGATATTGACAGGCTGAAAATGGTTTTAAAAAGTAGCTTTGCATTGAAAGAATACATATAGTGATATGTACTGCAGTATTTAACCAGGCGTCACTGTTCTGCTGCACCAACAAATGTCAGTATATATCTGCTGAAGATTAACAATGGATCTTCACATCTCCATTTTCCTCGTGCCTTCAATCTATATCTCCTCTCCCTTTGTTCCTGTTTTGTCAGGCATTGTAATCCCCATCTTTTCACCTCCTACAAATTAAGGCCTGCGTTCAGCCATCAATCACACAACTGCAGTCTTAAACAGAACTAGGAGATAAAGAGACGAGGGCGGCAATGCTTATTTGTCTATCAACTCCCTCCAACTGACTGTCTGAATCACAGTTAGCTTGCCAGCGATGGCCTTTTGCTGTGTAGGATCAGTGTGTTATTTGGTTCCATTTCTGAAGCCGTTCTGGTTATTTGGTTGTCAAACTGAGGTGCAAGATGGTTTGTACGCTACCTGCTTGCCTTGCCACCACTGGTGCATGAAGACAAACTAATTTTCTCCTCCACCGGTAATGAAGAATGAAATCATTTTGTTCACTGGCAGTGGGTTTAGCATACAATTGTCTTTACTCCTATGTGCTCTTATACAGCAGGTCAAGTAGATTTTTCTGAAGTGTCTTGTGCTCTCGCAGTGAGACAGATTCATTTAAAGAGACACTGAAGCATACATTGTTAGCTTTCTGCCTTTGATACGCTGCCTCGTGGCTGCTAGTCTGAAACACATGCACACACTGAAGTGGCTATTAACAAAAACATGCAAACTCTCATGCCACAAATTAAATGAATAGCTGCATGAATGTTGAATAATGTGCAAAAATCTTAGGCACTTCAGCTGTTTGATTTATGACCTGTTACTCAGAGAGACATTTAATTGGTTCACAATTCATAAAAACCTACATGTACCATGTGAAACAGAAGCAACTGAAACAACTCCAAAAGAAATTGTTAAAATTCTCACGGATGCTTGGTACAGTGCTACGATCTGTCATAAAGAGGTTGCTATACCAAAAACCTCTTTGTGTTTGCATTGTTCGCTAGCAGTAGTATTGAAAGCAGATGTACATAATGATTCATCTGTGAGATGATTATGAACAATTTTTTCTTTAATGATTAAAATTTTATTTCTGAAGAAATTCATGAAGTCATTATTAGTTAGGTTTAAAGGACTACTCGGCTCAACAGAGCTCTGACTCTCAGCCTGGTGACAGTGCTGAAAAGAAACCTGGCATTATTCTTCAAACACCGATGTCCTAGCTTTACGGAGGGCTTTCTTTTTATTTTTTTAGAGCAACAAACTCTTATTCCAGGCTAAATGAAGATCTTCTACATCAGTGAGACCCCATTTCATCTCCAGCTTGCAGGTTTAAGTTGTGCACTTGTGAGTTATACCAGGAAGTCAGGCACTTCCAGAGTTGTACGCAGTGAGGATCTAACACTATTAATGAGATAAAAAACCTCTGTGGGAGTAGAGTTTAAAGTAGCTTCACTGTGGTGGCGCGTGGCATTGAAGACGATAATAGTGGAGGAATTATATCTTTAAACTTAGTTACAACACTTTCAGAAAGACTTCTACTGTAATGAAATGTATTTCCTACTGCTGTGTAATGTATTATTGTCCATTTAAATGTTATTAAGAAATTGTCATATAAAAAAGGGATTTCAGAGAATACTATTAAATATTCAGTTTCTGTGCCACATGGTGGCAAGTGGTGGGTGGGCTCATTTACATTTTCAGAGAAGCCAGTTTAATCTAATACTAGATTAAATGCAGTGTTGAGGCTGATATTTTCAGCATCCAAATGGATGTTAAAATCACTTACTATAATTATTTTATCTGAACCAAGCACTAAATCTGATAGAAACTCTAAGTAAGGACCAGGTGGATAATAGATAATAACAAAACTGATTTTTTTTTTGAGTTTTCTAAAAAAGGGTGTACAAGGCTAAGAGTTAGGCATTCAAAGGAATTAAAACTCTCTCTGGGTCTATGGTTAATTAATAAGCTTGAGTGGAAGATTGCTGCTACTCCTCCTCCTCAACCTGTGCTTCAAGCAGTCTGACAGTATGATTCGGGGGTGTTCATAGAGTTTCCTGATTTTTTTTTTTTCTTTTCTTCCAGCTGCTCTGGACAATTTGACACACTTGAGCAGGAAAGTGTGGGAGGGACAGGTGAAGAAGCCATGCTAGTGACTCACCTACGTGCTAAGCTAATAGCTACTCTAAGCTAGCTAATACTAAATACTACGAATATAATTTACAGGTGATCGAGCAGGAGGTGTGCTTTAGATAAAGCACGGGAAGATTACACTATGAAATAAGTAGTTATCTAAAGACTTTGTAATTAAACAAGCTACACAAAACACTACTCTGCGTTGTAACAAGAACAGGAAGAACATATGCCTTATTTTTGTATTTTAAATCTGTTTGTTAGAATATTTCAAAACAGCAATGCAGCAGTTTTGGATTAGTCTCACATCTCTCATCAGTTCCAGCAGCAGCAGCAGGGAACAGTAGAAAAGCTTAGCAGCTAGTCTGTGAAGTGCAGCGTTTAGCAGCTAAAAAACCCGATATTTCCCTCTGGAATTGCTGAGAACCAAAAACCAGCTAAAAGTGAGGTGAATGTTTAAATTACATTTTACTTACAAGCACAGCCTCAAATAAATGCAAATGCTGCTGTGTGTCTGCTGAATATATAAACAGATTCATCACATCAAATTCTCTAGATAATTGTGTCAGTGTTGTGTTAACTGCTCAACCCCAAGTGACAAAATTATTTTTAAGAAAGAAAATAACAGGTCTCCTGTAACCTGTGTCACACACTCACGGCCACTGAAATGAATGAATCTTTCTTCTCAGGTTGGTATTTAGGCATCCTCAAATTGTCTCATTTCTTGTAGAGATGCGATTATCATATAGTGGATGCTTGAGGGAGAAAAAAAACTGATTTGCATTTCTTTCTGTACTTCAGTCATCTTTCCCTAGTATTACCCTTACACTTGAAGAAGCAGAAAAGCCAGGCTTGTTATCAGAAGGATATGTAATAGCCCTTCATTAAAGCACTTGCTCACATCCAGCATACCTGAATTTCATCTGATCCTATTGATATAGCCTGCTCCACTGCAAACCCGGGTCAAATAGCATTTCTAAATTATTCAGTGTTTATTTGAACCTACGTAGTGTGCATGGGTAGACGTACTCCAGAAGAAGACACAGGGACATGCAGTAACTATACTCTGAGACACTTTTCTTTGATTCTCTTTACTTTTTGGTGTTTTGCTTGTGTTTTAATTCTACCCTGACCGTCTGCCACACATATTAGCCAAAGTTATTTTCAAAAGCTAGACTGAGTCTTGTTCAGATGCATTGTATACCTCCTAATTTGCCACATTCTTTTAATACTTTGTTCCAGCCATACTTCCTTTCACCCTCCCACCCCACCCGGGTTTTTAGGTTTCAGGTTGGTCCTTTCTCCTTTGCTTCCACCTGCAACATTGTTTTGTACTGTTACTTTTTTCCTGATGCTTTTTTTTTTTTTTTTCTGCAAAGCTGCTTGACTCTTTACGGGTCTTTTTCTTTGTCCTTGGCAACCAGTTAGTATATTATTCCTGACTATAGCAGGTATTCTTTTGTATGGGTTCATACCCAAGATGTGGAATGCTGTCTAGGATAATGCTTTTTATCTTGCCTCTGAATACATTGCTAAGAAAAACCTGATATAGCCTCTTGGTGTTAAGGGGTCAGTCTTAATCCCACGGTGCTTCCTGTGGCACTTATTTTCTCCCCCCCAAACTGGCTAGAAGTGATGTGGGACGAAACACCACCATCCAGTAACATGGCAGATGTCTCTCACTGTGTGATTACTCAGTGTCAAGTAGGCGGTGAAAACAGGTGACACGTTTATTTGTGGGGGGCGTGTGCAAAAAAGGCTTTGGCGATTAGTCATCATTTGTGCAAATGTTCCCTCTCTTCACTTTCATTTCCCAAAGGGACCAGATTCAGTTTAAAAAAAAAAAAAAAGTTGCCACCTATTGCGCTCAAATTCTTCAGCATAAACAGTCAGTTTTGTTCCTACAAAAGTAGACTCCATCATGCACTGCAATAATCTATTACAGTCTTGCTTTTATCTGTAAAGGAAAACTTGTGCGGTCTTCTAGTTGTATTTCTGCTGATTTGAATGTATAATACAGTATGTGCCTTCAAATATGCTCAACATGTGCCACTTCAAGCTTACTGAATCCTTTTCTCTTTTAGTTGAGGCCTTACTGACATTTAAAGCCACGCTGGGCTCTGCAAAGGGCTGTTTTGCACAGCCTTCTGACATTTTATTTTCTAAGCAATCAACAGACAAAAAAAAAAAAAAAAAACAATGTTAAAAAGAGCCTGAAAATCAGACTCAGTTGTTTGACTTCACTGTTTAATGTTTACCTTTCATTGTTAGGGAGTGGTTGTTGTTTGGTCTTAAGAAATCATTAGTGAATGACAAATATGCATCCATAATGATAATGAGTAAGTAGGAGTTTGTTTTTTGCTTTTTGTTTTGTTTTGGTTTTTTGGTCTGAAAACAACCTGTGCTGTGTCCCGTTCTTCCCTCTGACATGGGGAGATAGCATCCTCATTGTTCAGCCCTCAGATTTCTAACTCGGGTTGTAATTTCTAACCTGAATTTTCTTAACACAAGACATTTTCAGATAGATGGAAAAGAAATCCAGATGATCCCAACCAGTGCAGCAAGAGTACTAAAAGGAACAAAAAAGAGGAAGCATATTACTCCCATATTAGCTTCTCTTTATTGGCTTACTGTTAAATTCACTGTTAAATCCTGCTCCTCACATACAAAATCTTGAATAATCAGGCCTCTTCATATCTTAAAGCCCTCATAGTATCTTATTATCCTAACAGAGCACCTCGCTCTCAGACTGCAGGCTTACCCGTGGCTCCTACAGTTTAAAAAGTAGAATGGGAGGCAGAGCCTTCAGCTATCAGGCCCTCTCCTCTGGAACCAGCTCCCAGTTTGGATTTGAAAGAGAGACACTCTCTCTTTTTTAACATTAGGCTTAAAACTTTAATTTTGGTAACGCATACCTGAACCTGAACCCTCCCTTAGTGATGCTCTCACCCCCCACTGGTCACAGTGTCTGGTCGCCTCTCCCTGAGCCTGGTTCTGCCAGAGGTTTCTTCCTGTTAAAAGTGAGCTTTTCCTTCCTGTTTTCGCCATGTGGTTGCTCATAGGTGGTCGTGTGATTGTTGGGGTTTCTTTCTAATATTGTAGGGTCTTTGCCTTATAGAGTGCCTTCAGGAAACTGTTGTTGTGATTTGGCGATATATAAATAAAATTTAATTTAATTTAAATAAAGGTAATGTTTTGCATATCTGGAACTTGGCTAATAAAAAACATTTCTCTTTCATATAATAACCTTTATGCATGTGACAAAAGACAAAAATAATTACTATTCACTATTTTCCGTTTACTCGTTTCACAAAAAAAAAAAAAGAGCAAAGTTTTTAGAAGTTTATTGTAATGCAGAGTCTTTCTAAGACTAGAGATGTGTTGCAACTTCTATAAAAGCCACATCACATCTCAAGTGTGTCAGATATCTTCAAACTGTATCCAAATGGGTGCAGCTCCGCTAGCATTCTTCACCAACTGTGTCTAATACATCTAGCAAACAATGCTGATGGTTGCCAGCAGTGAAGCTGATACACTGTCTGCTTCACATTAACCTCCCCCTGCGTTACCAATGCCTGTTGACCCAGACATATTATGAAGCTACAGGTAGACGCTGTAGACACCTTATCAAGAGGTGTGTGTGCCTCAAAAAGATATACACACCAGAGAGCGGGACTAGCCTCTTGCACAGTAGGACCACCGTTGTTGCATGCAGTGTAACATGCGTGTAATTTGAACACACCAGGGTACACACAAACACCTAAAGCTCTAACTACAGTTCTCTGACTGGAGGCCATGCTAGAGCACACTGCTTTCATGCAACTGGAGATATGCCACTATTGATGGGTAATGAATATATATGTTCAGTCTTACCCCAGATTTGCAGCACATATGATGATTAATATTCATCATATGGGTCCTTCATTGCTTACAGATGGTCCCTTCTGTATCCACTGGGACCCACACACCACGACACTAAGGTTAAAAGTGCCTAGCTCAAGGGCAATGTGGTGTAGCTGTGGCAGGTATGTCCCCACTGGGAAACTAGGAGCTTCATCACGTATTCAGACCCCTAGCTGGTAAATACACGTTTAATGCTACAGAGTCAGGTGGGGCAGGCAGCATACCAGGAATACACAATCACTTCAGGTGATTTACTTTGAAGCAGGGAGGGTGTGAGGTGGGAAGAGTTTCAGTGTCAGCATTATGAAGACTGTGCACTGTATTACACTATAAGAAAACCAACGGTGACCCTTTTAGGAACAGAAGCAGAAAGGAATGGAAGCAGTTTTTATCATATTTTAATATCAGATATTACAAGAGGGAAAAATTGGCCTGAGCTGTCCTCCACTATAATTAATTACATCAATCAAAAATATAACAAGCACAAAGTTAACTCATTTGCTTGCATTGCAGTTACAGTTTGTGTTGAATTATTAATTTGGGTTTCAGAATGTTGTAAAGCAGTGGCTGTATATGGCTATTTGGCAGAAACACAACATTAGTAAGATGTTATAATGCAAACAGCCCTAAGATGTCATATTAGTTTATGTTTTGAGTTTTTTGTGGTTTCATGCTCATACAAGAACTGTGAACTATGAACTGTTAGGGTTCTCCAGATATCTGCAAAAATTGTGTGTCTGACATTAGGATTTCAGCAGGCATTGCACAGAGTGCATTACAGGTGATGATTTTGTTAATATACAATATTAATTAGTGCAGCTTTAAGGCAAAGGTACACTCAGCATTATGTGCTGACGTGCAACAATTGTGCAGGAATAACCCTGCAAGAGAGTGCAGATGCTAATTTCCCCACTGACAGTAAACAACATGTCTCATGGAAGTGCAGCCAAACATTAGCAGGGGAAGTGGCGCTCCCTTTTTTGCCTGGAGATACTTGTTTTATTGCAGTTACTATAATGTTGCTATCATTATCTGTATTGCTCTTTCCTCCCACACAAACTGAGTGCATACCTGTTTTCTGGAGGTTGTTCAAATACATTGTGGGAGATATATGGGAAAGGCAGAGCAGATATAGATAAGGCAGCTTATGCCAAAATTTATTTTGCATAAAATACCTCAAGATTGTGTGCTTGATGACGCTCTCGATTCACGTCCTCAGTTTTCTTACTAGAATATTGTGAGAGCAGTGAGAATTTCCAAACTGGGTGGTTCGTTTAGGTAATCAACAACGCTGATAACAGTCTGCAGTATTCCTGTTTATGTTAGAAATGTCTTATACTGATGAATTACAGAGTTCTTAACGACGAAGGTGTGCCTACATTTTTCAAATTCACAAAGCAAAGAAAGCAATCACTCTCAGAGAAAGTGATTTTCTTCCACCCACACAGCAAACACGCTCAGAAATGTGCCTGAACATTACTGTATGCACACACGAGCATTTGCACGCTCAACTAGCTTGGATGCACCGGCGGAACTAATTGTTTGTAGAATTGATTTCTTATTTAATTACCAGACAGGCAAATTAGTTTAAACTTGAAATCCCAGAGCCACTCAAGAGGAATTAAAGTGTTTCCAAAAGTTTTCAGTAGAGAGGAAAATGAAATTTTCTTTCATGGTGATTGGTTATGTCGCTGAGAGGAAGGCTTTATTGCACTTGCACACGATTTATCTACTGAGTATACACAGTGTCCCCCCCCCCCAGAGAGAATTGTGAGAGCTTCATCACTTCCTTAATGCATCTCTTCCACTGGCCAAATTGAAAAGAGAATGTATATTTTCAATAGTGCACCTTTGGTAACTGCATCCAAATGCTGAAAACTGTTTCTTTAAGTTGTCACTGTGTGAGAGGATAATGATGCCATCAGTGGAAATGGTGCCTTCAGGGACAAAACGGATGCATGAGTCAGATTAAATGGAAATTGAGGAAAACACAAAGAAAATGTCTTTGGTTGTGTTTTTGTGCTGTTTGCTTATGATAATTCCATGCAAGTCACTTTCATATTGTTATATAAAAGTGACAGAATGCTTGCAACAATATAAAAATATGCAGTTACATTAGATAAACATTATTGCACTGGAAAATACATTTTATATTATATTAAATCATTTTCCTAGGCATTTTTTTTACCCTCACACGAAAAACAACACCTTCCAGCATAATATAGTCATTTCCAGATATAGGTTTCACTCATTTAGCGCTGGACAAGGCCATTTACACCCATTCTCATTGTTACCCTTTGTTCTTAAAGCTTCTACCTTTCTCAAAACCTTTCTTGGGTTTACATAACCATAATTAAAAAAGTTGTTTTCTACAATGAGAAAATAAAGTTGAAGTATTGATTCTTTGACTTTTCACTGTGATGAACTGGCTCAAAGTAGGTGACAAGGAGAGTCCACACAAGAGGTTTATTTAAATAAGAGTGAGCTGCAGGAAGGTGAGCTGCGTTAGCTAACAATTCTCCCATGCCAATTATTTGGCGGGTGTGGGAGCCATAAGGTTGGTTTTAGTGGTGCAGCGTAGGGAAAATAATCACTTGGATATAAATTGCAGTCATTTCTACTTTAAAAAGGCAAAGAAGATTTTGTGTGCAGGCTGTGATTAGCTGACCTGTGTTGGTGCTCTGCTCTTTCTGGATTTAGCCAACTGAATTCAATAAGAAATCACCAGATATTACATCAATGCTATCACAGCTGATTTCCAAACTCTAGGCCAGGGGTGCCCAAACTTGCGGCCCGTGGGCCGCTTCCGGCCACGCCCCCTTCTGGTCCGCGAATTGATGTCAAAAATAACATAAAATTTGGCCCTTTAAGTTATTTTTCACGGACTGGAAGTAGGGGACGGGGCCTGAGCAGCCCGCGGGCCGAGTTTGGGCACCCCTGCTCTAGGCAGTCTAAAGCTAATATATAGGTGGGATTTGATGAATTAATCTAATCAGGATAATCTGCTTAAATTCAAGCTGATGTTTGCTACCTTTGATGTAACCTAACATTGACCATGAACAGCATAGCTGCTCTGCACCAGTCCATCAATTACTGTAAACTTTATTATGGTAGTGCAAACTAACCACTTAACACTAAACTACAAAGTATTTTCATGCAACCGTTGAACAGAAAATTAATATATTTCAATTAGTTTTGCAGAATGCATGTATAGATCCAATATCTATTTTTTTTTTAAAAGTAAAAAGAATGGGAACATAACATGTAAGCTTTAAATTTCCAGTTTATCACATTTCACTGATCAGTCCTTGCCTTCTTTAAAAATAATCTTTTTCCCATCTTTGACTGAGGTTATCTCACATTCTTTTGTGTCCCAGGGAAATGCATCAGCTGCAGCTATAGCTAGCAGACACATTGTGTGACAAACTGCACAGTGTGTTTTTCCTGATATTTGTTGAGCTGTTAGAAATATTGCATTTGAAATTGCCTTCCTATTTTTACTTTATTACTCCCTTTATGCCCGCTCCTCTTCTGCAACACTAGCTAGATGCTGAAGTACGGTGATCACAGTTTAACATCTGCACCAAAAACACCACTCTGGATCCCAGAAAATTGATTTTGTTCCTGTGTGTGTGTGTGTGTGTGTGTGTGTGTGTGTGTGTGTGTGTGTGTGTGTGTGTGTGTGTGTGTGTGTGTGTGTGTGTGTGTGTACACTGCTCAGAAAAATGAACACTTTGAAAACACATCAGATTTCAATGCAAAAAAAATCATGCTTCATATCTATACTGATATGGATTGGGTAATGTGTTAGGAACGAAAGGGTATGGCTGACCCAACACCATACTGGTCATGCTGAACGATGGTACAGGTAGCATAATATTCTCCGTGGCTTCTACAGACCGTTTTCACATTTGTCATATGTGCTCAGGGTGAACCTGCCCTCATATATGAAAAGCACAGGGCACCATTGGTGGAATTCCCAATTTTGGTATTCTACTGCAAATGCCAGTCAGGCTCCACGGTGCCGGGCAGTGAGCACAGCATCTACTAGAGGACATTGGGCCCTCAGGCTGCCTTCAGTCAGAGACATTCACACCAGTGGCCTGCTGGAGGTCATTTTGTGGGGCTCTGGTAGTGCTCATCCTGTTCCTCCTTACACAAACGAGCAGATACCAGTCCTGCTGATGGGTCAAGGACATTCTATGGCCCTGTCCAGCTCTCCTACAGTAACTGCCTGTCTCCTGGAATCTCCTCCTGCTCTTGAGACTGTGCTGGGAGACAAAATACTTGTACTTCGTTACTTCTCACCTCTGCTATCTACTCACTGTAATAATCCTTTGAAATTCCCAAGTCCAGCATTATGTGGCTAAAGTAGTTTTCCAGCCCCGAAACCTTTTCCATTAGCATAAAATCTAGTGTTTGCAATTCTCTCCTGTTTAGCTTAAATATGTAGACTCAGAAGCTAAAAATTGTTCAGCACCGCAGTCTAAGAACAATGTTGTGTGCCTTATTAAGTCTCTTCTTCTTCACCATCTTGTTCTAATTTTGTCCAAAGATTTACACTTTAAAGCAGGTCAACAACATTAGCAGGTCAATCACACACAAATTCCTGGATCTAGCTTAAAAAAGCTAGCTAACATAACTCATACATAAGCAGCAGCAGGTATTATTTCAGCTCACAGGTTGACATTGGCTACCTACGTAGAGATACCCATTAAAAAAAAATTATCTCTTGTCTCATTAGACAACTTATATACCAAGTTGTCATCAAACCATTAACCAGAAATTTTCAAACCTTTTAAGGCTGCTTTACATTGAATGCCTCTTTGTTTTCCTCCATCTAATTTTGTGGTCACTCATTGGCGGTCAGTTTCAACAGAAGGCAACAAGCAGTGCCATCTTCAACACAACTGTTCAGCTAGCAAAAGAGCAGAAACCCGATAGTGAGAAATAAGATCCTATTACTCCACTGACAAAGGGAAACAAGAGTTGTCACTGTTTCAGAGCCATGGCGATGTGAGGTCATCATTATTCACCAACAGCTCTCAGGGTTTCTGTAGTGAGAGACAGAAGGTGAGAGAGAGAGAGACAGATAGAAAAGAGAAAACGCTGAGTGGAACACATTGCAGTCTTTTCCTTATTTTGAGCACCACTTCCCTGCTCCCTCTGTCTACATCATGGCTGTCCTCCCTGTTGTCGAGTCATCAAATTTCTGCGGAAAATGAGATTCACTGTGCCACGAAGACTGATGATCCCCTTTAACCTCGGCTACTGAAGCACTTTCCCCGTTCGAAAATAGCAGCCAAGCCTTTTTGTCTGTGCTATTTGAAGCCCCCCTCTCATATCTTATGTTTAAGTGCTGTTGACTTTGAACATGCCCTGTTTGAGTCTAGATAGGCGCCATATCAACCGAGAAACTTGAGTGGGACCATTTCCTTCAAGTATTCTCAAAGTACATTTTAAAGGCATATCCCAAGGGCAAATTGGATAGCACTGCGGTAATAGTATTGCTTTCTGCACATGAGCAGTATATCATTGGCTTAGGGGCTTGTCCTAGAATCAGAATTGTTGTGGTAACGCTAATTTCTCTCATGTCCATTGGCTTTGGTTACACTCCATGGAGAATTTTCACATGCTGTGGCTACACATCGAACTGTGATAACACGGTGGGACTGTGCAAGTTAAGCATGGGATACACTGCAACAGTGACAAACCAATATTTAAAAGCTAAATTTGTGTAAAAATTACGCGTCCCATTGCAGTCCAACTTTATTTAAAAAGCACATTTAAAATAACAGAGTTGACCAAAATGCCATACATAAAATAGGAGGGTCACACAATAAGAATATAATAAAAGGAGTAACTGGCTGGTAAGCCTCAGTGACCTTGAAGGGACATTAAGTATTAAAAGGTGAGCAGGATATTGAGGTGCCATCCCATTAAGAGATTTAAAAATATACAATAAAATCTTAAAAATCAATCCCAAACTGCACAGAGAGCCAGTGAAAAGGGGAGATGTGCTCTCGCTTTTACAGGTTCCACTAAGGAGGCATGCAGTAGCATTTTGGACCAACTGCTGGCCTGATTTACACCAACATAAAAGGCATTACGATAGTTGGGATGAGTTGCAATAAAGGCGTGTATAACCCTCTCAAAATTAGTAAAAGATGAGAAGGCCTTGACCTTAGAAAGAAGCCTTTGCCAGATATTTATGAATGAAGAATATGCACACCTCAGAAGTAGGGTTTTTTTTTTAAATGCAGTGATATTAAGGGTATATGAGAGAGGAGGTTATTTGTTTGTGTTAGATTCTTTAACTGATTTTATGTACACAGAAATCTTTAATCTGCCAATCAAAGGCTCATTTATGAATAAAATTAACCAATTTTTTCCCTCTCAGATGTTCTTGAGTTTATTTACATTTGCTTTTGTTGGCATACAGAGGTTACACTGTGCTACAAACTATTTATGGAGCTGATGGTTTTGGTAGAGGAGCTAAAGTAGTCAAATCCATGCTGGGGTTTCTAGAAATGATTGTTTAATAAAGGTTATGTGTGGATCTCTTTTCACTTTGCCAACCAAAGCCCAAGTGTTACCTCAGGACCTCGAGTAATTTGTTTTAATTGCAGAAGTTGCCTTAATCCCGTGCAATTCTGCCACATCTGTAATATGTAAAGAGGCAAACAAAAGGGGTAATATTAGCGATTATATTGAATTGTGCCTTACTTCTGCCTCTTTCCTGCTTAAAAAGTATTATAAATTGCCAAAGAAAATAATAAACGCTGCATTTTGGGTGCAAATTCTGGAGGCTTATGTCGACACACAGCACATGTATCCAGTAAGAGCACAGTCAAAGGCATCAGAAGACTGAAGACTCAAAGGATGTTGAAATGTGTGGCAGCACGCACTATGGGACATTTTGTTGTCAACAGCAATATCTGAGGCTCACAACCAGACTCTTTCTAATCGATACTTGTCATCGTATCCAAGGATAATATTGAAAAAACATATTGCTAAAACCTTTTGCTTATTCTGTGCAGATGGACAACTTGAAACACAGACCTGGGTGCTACCTGCTAATACTAATCAGTGCTAAAGGTATTAATTCACCGCACGGAGTCAAAGTATATCAGAGGTTTATGTATCCAGGTTAGTACCACAAATAAGATGACAATAAAAGTATTGTATAACTAGCTGAAACTTTTGTGCAGGTAAACATGGCCACTGTGTTTATTTGTGATTTTTTTTTTTTTTAGAGAGAGACACTTTCTTAGGGAATTGGAGATTAAAAGAATATCATCGCTGTACTAAGGGGAAAAAGGGTGAGGAAGAATCTCACAGAGTCAGACGGGGAAAAATCTATTCTGAGGGAACACAATGCTGGATGGCGTGCTCAAGCTAAATAAATTATCACGGGGGCTATTTTTAAGTTGAAGTGTAAATGCAGTAATCCTTGGAGCAGGAGCTGCGAAGAGCAACGCACAGAAACCACATCGGGGAATACAGCTCTGCCTTTATCTTCCCCTGCCGCCTGCCACACACTTTTTCCTCTTTCTTTTTTACTCCCTCACACACACATGCATCCTTCATTCCTCACATTTTCGGCCCATCCCAGCACTTCAATCTGTTCTCACTTTATCTGTTTCCCGTTTCCTTTTTCTTCCTCCTGCCTTTCATATGGTAAAAGCCTCTTTTCTGTGTCACAGTATTTTGCTTATCACTGAGCCCTCTATGGGGACTCCACCGAGGTCTATTGTAATAAACAATAACAGACCTTTGAACAAGACTGGGAGGGGAAACATGTAAGTGGCACGCAAAGAAGCAGCAGTCAGAGGATATTAGGCCGTAGTAGGTCATTCTGCAACTTGATGTATAATGCTAGGGCCTGATTTTCTTTAACTCATCTCCCTGCAGGACAACAGTACAAAGCCCAGAAAGAGTTTCACTGAAAAGCAGCATTGTGATGTTTTGGTATGAGGGAAGACACCCTCCCTTGTTGCTGTTTAACAGCACATAATGGAGTATCGTTAATCACGAGCGCAAGCTGAGGTTTTACAAGGTTAATGACGGCATAGCCAATCTCTCGGCTGTGTCCCATTCCTCAGGTATCTATCAGTGTCAGCAGAACCCTGTGAGCTGAGGGTTCATCATAGTTCTCTCATTGACTGTTCATTTGTCTTAAACTTTTCTCTTTTTTTTAGTCTATTTCCACTGTGATAGAGCCTTGGTACTGTATACTTTATCTGTCATTTTGCATTTCAAATGTGTAGCTGCAAATAACAGTTAGTTATATTCTTGCTTACTGTAGAAGATCCCTAAAGGTTGACTTTAGGGATGTTCCTAGTGACAAGTTTGCTTAAAATAAAAGGAAAAAAAAATAGATTATTAGAAATAGACTATTCTGAAAGATGGAAAACCCTCATACAACATATAAGGGTTGTTCTACAGTTGGAGGACAAAAATTGTCCAGTTGTCCAAAAAATTGAACAGTAATTTCATAATTTTCTGTCATGTAATTAAGAACAACAAATAATAAACCATAAAAAATCAATTTGTGCAGCTCAGGCATCAAAGGTACACATTTTATGAGATACTTTAGTTGATATGTGTGCTATGCTTTATGTAACTACATGTACCCTTGACTTTCACAGAGCGGAGGGCTGTAATGCACTGTGAAAGTCAAGGATATTTGTAGTCATGTTATAAAGGTCATGTTATAAATACAGGAAGGAAACTGAAATTAATTTGCCTTCTTTTGATAATATGGGTAACAGGATTGTGTTGGTTAGAATGACACATTGTCTAGTCAGAAAATAAAGGAAAAATCCAAACTCTATCAAAAAAAAGAGGTGTTAGCGCATGACTCGCTCGTGTAACTTTCTCTTTGTTGTGTCATCTCACTCTTTTGTCGCTACCTTTTCCAGATTAAACAGGTTGCAGTAGCATAGGTGCACATATGTTGTGCGGGACACAACTTGCAGTACATAGTTACTGTTATTTAAAATATGCTGATGGTAACAAAAAAAAAAACAATGGCTTAACAATTATGAGACAACAAAATCAATCAATCAGCAAAAAAAAAGTAGGTTTATAACTTATTTTGATTGTTATATTTGACGTGCAATTTGGTTATCAAAAAGTGTCATTTTGGGGGTTCTTCAGCTATTCTGCATTTTAAATAATACTTTGGAACCACTTTTTAACAACTAGGTCTACATTTTGTTTCAGGATAAGTGTAAAATACACAACAAATATATGTTTTAGTATTTTGTGCATTATGTATTATATTCAAATTGATGGGTGGGACAGAGAACGTCCTGCCTTTGTTGATTGGCACATGGTGCATTTAAAAATCTTTAAATCTTTTGCTAAGACCTCTAATCACACAGATGATCATCGCACAGATGAACTGTTTCCTTCTTTGTTGTTTTTATTGATTTATTCTTGTTTGTTGTGGTAGTTTTGTTAACATCAGAAAATCATGGCTTTGTTTCATTGGTTCAGTTTTATTGTTCATTTCTTGTAAAAGGCTTCTCGTGGCCCACCTGCTGTGCCTTAATGGCTCACTAGGGGGCCGTGGCACTCACGTTGGGCTCCAGTGATCTAAAAGCACATGAACAGAAATTTCCACACATCCATCCAACACAGCCATGCTTAGAAATATAGATACACAAAAATGTCAGCATATTTGTTCTGAAATAAATGAGGAGCTTGTTTTTACTGTTTCACTTTTTCTTTAAAGGCCTTAAGGGCCACGACAGCTTTGTTTCAGGGAAGATAACCTGCATGATAGAGCAGCATGGTGCTGAGCTCAGTTTGACAGTGCCCTGCTGAGCAACTAAAGGAAGCTGAACCGTGGAGGCAAGGTCTGTGCATGTGCAAAGTGTGAGTGTGTGTCACTGTATGTGTTGGCAGGTGACACTGGAAAAGGCACAGTAGCAAACAAATCCAACTTGACACAAGTTAGAATACCAAAATACAAGCACTTTGAGGACTTCCATTCCCCCCCCCCCCCCCCCCCCCCCCCCCCTCTCTCTCTCTCTCTCTCTCTTACTTGCTCTGCATAAAATAAACTTATTTACTTAACCTCTCTGGGTTACGCTGATGAGGAGCTCTGCTTTATAGAGATAGATGGAGAGAAGGAGAAGGGGAAACATCCCGTCAGTTGTTTATGTTGTTGAAATCAGGGCAGGAAGAGAAGCAGGCTCTGACTCGCAGAGTAAGATGACCTATTTTGAACACATGCTGGAAGACGAGGCTCTATAAAACTTATCTGAGCACCACCGAGGTTAAAGTATATACATGTCTGAAATAAGTATATTGTATATTGGGATGTATTAATGGCTTACAAAGGAGAAGGCAATAAATTCTCCTAGTAAGGTGCCACCAAACTGCTTATACATGATCTAAAAGGCTCTCAGATTCTACTGGAGGGACTGAACATCATTCTTCCAAAAGATATTCCCTCACTTGGTGCTTTGATTGTAGTGGAGAGACTAAGACATCTGACACCTTGTTCCAAAATTCATAGGTGTTCAATTGCAGGCCATAGGAGATGCTTTTAAAAGTCAGCTAAATGCGGTTAACCATGATTGTGTGTTTGGTATAGTGATTATCTTGTACCAAGAAATTACTCCAGCGAGAGTAAACTGAGTTAAATTTGTTGGCGTATTTGTGTATTTATTGGACTGGATTCAGCCACACATTTATGCACATTTGTTGCAATAATAATCTGTGCGTGGGACTGACTCAAAATAAACTACAGTGCCCACATTCATTGTAATGAAGGAACCTGTTAGTCACTGTAATGCCGCGGCTCAGTTGTATTATTTCAGTTTTTTGGAGCTCCTGCCTTGGCAGTCTTTTACTATATAGATGACACTCAATGCAGTGGATTTGTCTTTCCATTGGAATTGTTGATAATGCAGAACATCCCATTTTAATGTTACCCAGCAGGAGGACAAGACCACTCTATACGGGCTGGATCCAGCCTGCACAGAGAAGATAGTTCAAAGCAGGACGGACAGAATCAGTGCAACTGCGTCCTCATTTACATTTTCACATGGAGACGTGGCACGCAGCAGAGAGGCAGCAGATGAAGCTGCACACTGAGGTGTGCTTTGATTGAACAAGCAAGACAGCTCTGATTACAAATGCATGGGTGCGAGCTGTAGAAGGGAAGAAGAAGAAGAAGAAGAAGAAAAAAGACAGAGATGACAGCGTGAGTGAAGTATGGCAGGAAGGCAGATGGAGAAAATTTGATGATCTGGACATTTAACTCCTTGTTTCTATAAAGCTGCTCATGTGTTAATAGAGGCAAATCATGTTCATCATTCATACCAGTGGCACAGAAGAGTGAGCCGCTGTTGATATAAGAGCGTTTGTGTGTATGCGCGGTGTGCCTGCAAGCTTTTATGTTTGAGCATATGGGCATGAGACAGAATCCGTGTGAATTACACAGTGAAACAGTGCATTAATAATATATCAGGTTTCCCTATGCATGGACCATAAATGTGAAAAGTAGGTTTTGTAATTGGTGAGTTTAACCAGAGACAAACTAAGTCTTCTCTGCCTCTCATTCACACGCACACACACACGCATGCCTGCGATTACACACCACAGAAGCATGCCGAAATCATAATTTTCTGTCAGATGCTGGGGCACACACACACACACACACACACATGCGCCACACTTATGTCAGGGAGGCATTCACATGCTGCTCAGTTTAATTTAGGTTTGGCAGATTATAGTAATTATGTTAAAGAAAAGATTTTTCAAAGTACTTTGCCCTTTTCTGTCCTTGAAGACTGAAACAGTGCTGGCTAAAGGATGCTCATGCTCCACTTTTTACTCTTATTTTTAACTAGATTGCAAAATATAGTCAAAGAAAGTATCTACGAGCAGTGTTGGTTTTATTGTTTTGCATGGTTTTATGGCAACAATGTGTGACATTCAGAAAATGGTTTCCTAGTCATAACCACAAACTATCCTTTATGTTAAGATGCTGAGTGTGTGTGTGTGTGTGTGTGTGTGTGTGTGTGTGTGTGTGTGTGTGTGTGTGTGTGTGTGTGTGTGTGTGTGTGTGTGTTGTGGCAGCCAATGGAGGCGCAGTGACACCGACCTAAATTGGAAATACAGAGTATGTCATTGAACTGCACCTCTGGGCCTGCTCTCTATTTAGCGCTATGTCAGAATAATGTGTTTACATACACTCTGTGCATGTGCTCTGTGTGTGTGTGGGCGCGCGCGCGGGTGTGTGCGTGTGTGTGCGTGTGTGTGTGTGTGTGTGTGTGATAGCCAATGTAAACTACCCATGAAATTAAGAGTTTTTTTTTCTTTTTTGTTGTGTAAATGCAGACGTTGGCTTCTGCGTGTGACAATGCAAACTATCCTTGAAATTAAGATGTAGACCAGGAGATGAGTGCATGCATGTGCGTGCATGCATGCATGCGTGTGTGTGTGTGTGTGTGTGTGTGTGTGTGTGTGTGTGTGTGTGTGTGTGTGTGTGTGTGTGTGTGTGTGTGTGTGTAAACCGATAGCTCTGAGTACTCTCACCATCCTCAGAAGACAGAGAAGGGAGGGCAGGATTTGAAGAACATTTCGAACATGCTGACAGCTTGTCAGGGCCCTCCTACGACTGTAATGAATTTCAGCCTTTTGTGGTGTGTGGTCCCACTGCACCGATAAGCCTTGGCACTAATACAGTTAACAAGGAATAAGAGTATGTGTGCAGTTTTGTGTGTGTGTGTGTGTGTGTATGGGCTGACATGGTGTTTACATGCTTCTGAGCAGAAAAAGCTTGATGCTTCGCAGTAACGTGATGATAAATTTTATGTGGTTACGTGGAATAATAGGCAGGCTGAATGAAATGAACAGTCTTTAATGCCTGCATGTATTTATCTTTTATACTAAAATGCTTTTTTTGCTACTGTGCATTATAGTGGTAATAATGTCCTTTTTACAGGTGCAAGTCTCATCTAAAAATGATATGCTGTATTTATAATCCAAGGCTTTGCCAAGAATGAAGCAAGCACAGAATGGTGTGCTCATTTATAGCACATCATCTAGTCACTCACCACCTACACTCCTTAGACAAGCTAATCATTGTTGAACATTAATCAAGTATATTTGTAACAGTATTTAACATTGCAGTGCTTTTATTTATATGACTGAGGGTTAGTTTAGTAACCTCAGTAACCTTTTGTTAAGTTTTATGTCTTAACTCTGTCATTTTATCTTCTGTTTTATGTTAGTTGATTATTTTTAGATGTACAGCACTTTGGTCAACAGTTGTTTTTAAACGTGATGTAGAAATAAGCTTGATTGACTCGACTAGTAACCTTTAGTAACCTTTACTTGCCCGGACTCGTCTACTACGCAGCCATGCTGCTGTAATAGTTGCAGCATGAGGAGGGTTGCATCAGGAAGGGCATCCAGCATAAAATCTTAGTCAAATCAAACATGCAGATCATAAAGAATGAGATTTACATTCTGGATTGGTCGGGGCCATGGTTAACGACGATGGCCTCAGGTGCTGTTGGTCAACAGTGTGCTGGTGGAAACTGTGCTACTGTTGGCCAAAGATAAAAGAAGAGGAGAGGGAGTGAAAGAGAAGGAAAGGTAGGAGCGTGGAGCTGAGAGTAGGGACTCTAAATGTAGGGACTGTGAAGGGTAAAGGTACAGTACAAGTTTGGACACATCTTCTCATTCATTTTATTTTTTTTTTTCCTACATTGTAAATTAATACTGAAGTCATTCCGACTATGAAGGAACACATATGGAATCATGTAGTAAACTTAGTGTTAAATGAACCAAAAGCATGTTTTAGAGTTCAGATTGTTCAAAGTCGGCACCTTTCGCTTTGATTTGCACACTCCTGGCATTCTCTCAATCAGCTTCATGAGGTCATCACCTGAAATGGTTTTCCAACAGTCTTGAATGAGTTCCCAGATGTGCTGAGCACTTATTGGCTGCTTTGCCTATTCATCCCAAACCATCTCAGTTGGGTTTAGATCTGGTGATGGTGGAGGCCAGGTCATCTGACACAACTCTCCATCACCCTCTTTCTTAGTCAAATAGCTCTATGCCTGGAGGCATATTTGGGGTCATTGTCCAGTTGAAAAACAAATGATGGGCCCACTAAGCACAAACCGGATGGGATGGCATGTCACTGTAGAATGCTGTGGTAGCCATGCTGGTTAAGTGTGCCTTGGATTTTGAATAAATTGGCAACAGTGTCACCAGCAAAGCACCCCCATACCATCACACTTCCTCCTCCATACTTCACGGTGGGAACTACACATGCAGGAACCATCCGCTCACCTTTTCTGCGTCTCACAAAGACATGATGGTGTTTGGAACCAAAAATCTCAAATTTGGACTCATCATACCAAAGGACAGTTTTCAGCTGGTCTAATGTCCATTCCTTGTGTTCCTTGGCCCAAGCCATTCTCTTCCTCTTGTTGTTCTTCCTTAGAAGTGGCTTTTTTGCAGCAATTCGACCATCAAGTACAGATTCATGCAGTCTTCTCTGAACAGTTGATGTTGAGATATGTGCTAACTCTGATGAACTTATCCTGTGCAACAGAGGGAACTCTTGGTCTTCCTTTCCTGGGGCGGTCCTGGTGAGAGGCAGTTTCATCATAACATTTGATGGTTTTTGTGACTGCGCTTGAGGACACTTGAATTTTTTTTTATGAGTGAAGATAGTGTATTGAGAGATTGGAGGGAGTTATTTATGGAGCTGATGAATGCAGAAAATGAGAGAGAGGTGAGCAGTAGTATGGCTTCATGCCAAGAAAGCACTACAGATGTGATATTTGCTTTGAGAGTATGAACGGAGTATGAAGTATAGAGGTCAGATTTTCATTGGGAGTGACCAGGAATAAACAGGATTAGAAATTAGTATATCAAAGGGACAGCTCAGGTTGAGCAGTTTGGAGACAAAGATAGAGAGGCAAGGTTGCGATAGTTTGGGCATGTGCAGAGGAGGGATAGTAGATACATTAGACATAGGATATTGAAGATGGAGCTGCCAGTAAGGAGGAAAAGAGGAAGACCTCAGAGGAGGTTCATGGATGTAGTGAAGGAGGGCATGCAGATGGTAGGTGTGACAGAGGAGGACGCGAGCGACAGGGTGAGATGGAGGCAGATGATCCATTGTGGCACCCCCTAAAGGAAACTGCTGATAGAAGATGGAGATGGAGAAGATGGGGTTTAACATTCTTGCTGAAATACAGTACCAGTCAGGTGAGTGTGTCCAGACTTTTGACTGGTACTGTTTGCAAGGCCTTCCCTGAGAAAGACATCATCTGGATGGGAGCATATGTTTCTCTAAAACCTGTATAAACCTTTCAGCACTGATGGTGGCTTTCCAGATGTGCAAACTACCAATACCAATGGCTCTGATACAACCCTTTACCCTCAACGATGCATGCTTTTTAACTGAGCGCCGATAACAAGCTGGATGGTCCCTTTCCTTCTTAGTCTGCAGGACAGAGCATCCATGTTTCCAAAAAGATTTTCATATTTTTATTAGACTTACCGCAGAACAGTGTTCCATTTTAATTGAGCTTTGTCCCAGAGAAGACAGCAGCGTTTCTGGATAATGTTCACATGTGGCTTCTTCTCTGCATGACAGAGGTTTAACCTGCTTTGTGGATGGCACTGTGTTCACAGACAGTGATTTCTGGAAGTGTTTCTGAGCCCATGCAGTGATTTCCATGACAGAATCGAGCATGTTTTTTAAAGCAGTGCTGTTTGAAGACCCAAAGATCACGGGCATACTGATTTTTGGCCTTGTCCCTTGCACATAGAGAATTTGAAACTTTTGATATTTTGTACTGTCAATAATGAGATATTCAGAGTCTTCACAGCTTCACACTGAGGAACAATATTCTGAAATTGTTCCACAATTTGTGGATGCAGTTTTTTTGGGGGGGGGTGGCATGTTGGTGACCCTTCTGAGAAACTGTGGGGATAAAAAGAACATCTTAGAGAGGCAATCATGTTACTGACCTGTTGCCAATGAACCTGATTCATTGCAAAATGCCCCCCCAGTTGTTTCTTTTTAATACCACTTACTTTTCCAGCATTTTGTGACCTCTATGCCAACTTTTTTTGAGACATGTTGCTGCAATCAAATTTAAAAATGAGCTAATATTTTTCAATATAATATTAGTTAATTGTAATATTTTTTATGAAATGGTGAAATAGCTCACTTTTAATAGATTATTATGAAAAGACCCAACCATAACTCATGATGCATCACAGCATTTTTCCATGATCTCTTTTTTTTTTTCTTTTTTAAACAAGGAAAAAGACGAACACTGCCTTTTTTTTCTCTGCCACATTCATACTGTTACAGTGGTGGATGCTCACATTAAACAGACAAATATTGGTGGCAGCATAATACAGTATGTACAAGTAATCTTTGTGAGCTAAAAAAAGCTCGGGCTTCAGACTGTTCTGTTTCAGACGGGGATACACCAAGGACCTGTGTGTGTGGTGGATCATAAAGACACACATCACACATATTTGTAATGAGTACTGTTGCAGTACATTAAAGTATTGTACTTCAAAGATCTGAACAGCACTTTTAAAAGTTTTATAATGCTAACAAATTCTCAGCTTTGTGTTGGCTGTTTGCCGTGAGTTTCCTGTTGAAAAGACTAACGTATAAAGTCACAAATCTGTTGCACCAAGCTCTGTATACATACACACACACACACACGTACACACACACATGCACAAAAGCTGTTGTCAGAGGCAGGGTTGGCATGTATCTTTGTGCCTTGTCTTCACATGCTTTGACTGAGCTCTAAATGTCACTTGTCTCTCTCCGCTTCATCTGCCTGACTCATCCTCCTTGTCTTCACTCTGCATTTGAAGTGCTTCTCTGTGTGTGTTAGTGTGTGTTTAGTGTGTGTGTTTGTGTGTGTGTGTGTGTGTGAGTGTGTGTGTGTGTGTGAGAGAGAAAGAGAGAGACACTACCATGTGCTGGTGTGTACACGTTTGATGGACACACTGCTGCTCTCCACCTCCCTTTGTACGGCTCCTGCAAGCACAATGATGCCCACTGCATTGATTTTCTCGTGCCATTTTATAATTATGTCTCCTCTTTTCATTCGTCCTCCCCCCTCTCTCTCTCCCACTTTCTGTCTTTTATCCTGTCTCTCTTATCTCGCCCCTCTCTCTTCTATTTTTCTAATTCCACCCACCCCACCCCACCGCCACCCGCCACCCCACCAGATCCATTTTTATGCCTCACTGTGCCCATGCTTGTTATCTCAGCCCTTTCTGTGTTTTTTTCCTCTGTTTGATCTCAACTTCTTAATTTCCTCTCTCATCTACGTCACTTTGCTTGGTTTCATTTTGAACCCTTCTTCCCGCTCCTCCAGAGATGATCCTCATCGGTTCTCTTTTTGCTCTTCAGTTTTTATCTTATTTTTCTCTTTCTTGTCATTTCTGATTTCTCTAAACCCCGTCTCTGCTGGGACTGTGTTTTCCTTCTGTTTTCTGAAGATTTTTTTTTTTTCCCTCCTAAACTTTTTCCAATGTTCTCTCTTTTTTCTGTAGCCTCTCTGGAGTGCACTCCGTCTTCACCATAGATTGATGGAGAAGGACTTCCCAGTCACAAAAAGGACGCTGACACACATCGCCTTGTCGACATCCACCTAGACTTCTTCCTGGACCTATCGCAACTCTTCATCTCGCACCTTTAGTCTCCGTCCTCTATTTCTCCACAGACTGACTGATCTGGATAGAAACCCTGCTTTTCTCCCAGCCACTCCTTTGAAACCGCACAAGTTCTGACTCGCTGTTTCCTCACAGTTCAAACAATTGCTCGTAGAGTCTGGCCAGTAGTTTCCATTATAGGCGCCCCATCCCCAGTCATTTCTGACCTTTGCAGCCAAACCTTCACCAGACCTCTCAAGCTATGAGGGAAGTCACTCCCTCTCCTTCAAGATAAACACATAAGCCCCCCAAAACTCCTCTCTAGCCTTGCAGGGTCTCCTAAAAGCATTTTAAAACAGAGTAAATTTCTGCTTTGTGGTTGGACAGTAATATTATTGTCTGTGCTTTTAAGGATCTTATCCCAGTACGCCCCCCCCCCCCACCCCCCCCCCCCCCCCCTATCCTCACAGTAAAAAAAAGTGACACCTTCAGTAGAACCGACTTTATAATCTGTCACTCAAACATGAGTCCTGGTCTGTTTGTGGCATGTTAGCTCCTTCATCGTAGCACTTTAATGTGTGTTTTCTCCCATGCGTACTCTTGTGCTGTACTACTGATCCCAGTTCTGCCCCGCTGTGGGCTTTCAGAAAGGCAGCAAAAAAGACTGTCCATAGGACTGCTATTATACTACACTATACTTCCCTTTCTACCTTTCTCCAGACTGTACTTCCTCAACCACAAGAGGGTAACACCAAAACACACACAACCACGTATGTGCTTTAGTGTCCCTCCTCCTTCTCATTCTATGCATAGATCCTGTAAACGGTGTTTGACAACATCTGGTGAAGCATCCATTGTGTTTCCTTCTGCTCTCTGTATTGTATATATCTACAGGTAGACAGTAAGCCTGAGAGAACTTCACTGTGAAAACAACCAACATTTAGCAGGGGAGCAAAGACTGAACCCTGCATCACTTTAGGTATGCTTAAGTTGGCTCCCTGAAGTGAATGACACTGTTGAGAAAAGCAATACAATGGAGATGAAGAAGAACCTGAAGAATAGATGAACTGCAAGAAGGAAAGTCCTTTGGTGTCCCTGAAAGCATGGTGCTAGTAGGTGCAGAAAGGGAGAAGGCAAAGCAAAAGGGCTCCCTGAACAAAGAGGGGCTTTGACTTGAAATTTTTGCCTTTAATGAGGAGAGAGGGAAAAAAAGACATCAGAGATAACAAAAGAGGAGCCTTTTTCATTTCCTCCCCTCTGTTTCACCAACTCTTTATTGCTTTGTCTGCTTTCCATCTCACTGCTTGAAACTATTTTTAGATGAGATATATTGAAAATAGTGTAGTAAGAAGACGTGCTGTGTGCAAAAGCTCAACATGGAAATGTCTTCTCTCAGTCATACTGGGAACATACAGTGTATCCTATTTGTGTCAGACGAGAAACTCAAATCTCTGCTGTCAATGTGAACAATGGCCTCTCACTGTTGATATTATAGAGATTTTAACTGCATTTAAAAGCACATTTGTCTGTAATGAAACAAAACAGCTGTAACTCGGACCACTTCATTATGTCTATGAGTGTAAAGGCATTATAAAAATCTGTAGCCAGTATACTGACCTCTCAGTGTTAGCCACTGATTTCAGTGTATCAGAGTGATATTTATCAAAAGCTCGTATCTACGCTGGTGTAGCATGAGCTGTTGTCACGGCAACAACATCTTTTCTTTCCTGGATGGGATCTGTCAATCAAAGGCACATTAAAAACTAGCAGCTGCAGTTGGAGGATGGGGGCAAAAACAGGGTGAACCCCTGAGAGTCATCACATTTTACATTATAGCAGGATTCCATTTGTACACACGTCCCCTCTGTGTCCAGCCATTCATTGTTTGGATATCAGCCGTGGCCTAATGCGGGGAACAGTTGCAAGCAGATTGAATAGTATTGATCACCTCTTCTGGACATACAGTTGATCCGCTAGGATTACAAAAACCGCAGGGAGTGTGTCTGTGTGTGTGTGTGTGTCTGTCTGTGTGTGTGCTGACAGTCACATAGGAATGGAGTTGTTCAGGCTAAAACACAAGTGGTTATTTCACGGTTGGGTGGAGGTGCTGTGTCCATGTCTGTCAAGGCTACAGGAGGGAAGAGGAGGGCTAAAGCTTCCTTTAAGTTTGATTTCGCCACTACTCATTTTCCTTTTCTTTGGAAAAAGTCCATAACTAAACTTGAAGAAGTGGTAAAAGGTTGCTAAGTAGAGTTTCTAGCTTGTATGCTAAAATTTCAGACCTGCCAACATGAGTCCAGGAACCGGTGGCGGTCGATATATTTGTAGAGGAAATCATCAGTTTGGGGATTACAAATTTGAAGACCTAAAAGACTTGTAGTCTTTAACCCCTTCAGTCATGATACAGGAATTTTGATGGGAAAAAATTAATCTGCCTACATAATTTTTTTTTTAGGTAGGACATGTTGGGAAAAGGTGCTGGGTCTTCACAATACTGTATTACTATCAGTCATTTGTGAGTAGCATAAAATTGGCATCAACCAACTTGTTACTAAGTATCTCTTTGTCTTTGTCTTTGCAGTATATTGATGTGTAACTCTCAACGGTAGCTCAGAGGTAGCATTCTGTTTAACTTAATTGGCTAAGACGTTTTCTTGTAATAAAAATAAGACTAAGTAATAAAAAGATGACGGCACAAGATCAGAATAAAGACTTGAAGTGTCATTTCCGCTCTTTTGTCTGTCCAGTAAATAGAAGACTTCAGCCAGCAGCCCATTAGCTCAGCTTGGCATACAACAGACTCCATCTACCAGCACTTCTAAAGCTTAGTCTGTAGAAAAGAGGAAGAGACTTATCAAGCAAATGAGATACAACTGTTCACTCGTGAGCTCTAGAGAAGCTAGAAGGTGGGTCTTGTTATTTTCACACAGAGCAAGGCTAGCTCTTACCCTGTTTCCAATCAGTTTCCTAGGCTTAGCACTGCAGTATATTTAATGGACACGAGAGCAGCACTGGCAAAAGCACTGTGATGTGTTGGTTAGCACCGTCGCCTCACAGCAAGAAGGTCCTGGGTTTGAATCCACTGGCTGGCTGGTGCCCCTCTGTGTGGAGTTTGCGTGTTACCCTTATGTCTCTCTGGATACTCCGGCTTCTTTCCACTGTGCAAAGACATGCATGTTAGGTAAAGTGATGATCTAAATTGACCGTAGGTGTGAATGTGAGTGTGAATGCTTCTCTCTCTGTGTGTTAGCCCTGCAACAGACTGGTGACCTGTCCCGGGTGTACCCTGCCTCTCGCCCTTTGACAGCCCCCCAGTTACCCTGAAATGGAAGAAAATGGATGGAGAGTGGTACGGCTCTTATCAAACTCTTGGCAAGTGTTTTACTTTCTTGGCAAGAAAGGAAAAAACATCTTAAGATATGGTCATAAGCACACAAGAACCTGACAAAGGAAATGTCCATTCGTTCTTAAAATTTGGCAGGAAAAGAAATCAACCCTGACTCCTCTGATCTTACAGTATATGAAACACTTGCATAGAATTGCATCATTTTTTATGGTAGTCCAGTAAAGAAAGGACTCTGCTTTCTAACTCACTTTCAGTTCTGCGCTTCACTGTGGCCGTAAAGGATGATTCAGAGCACCCATATCAAAATATATTTCCACTCAAAGTGTCTATGAAATGAATTTTCCCAAATGTAAAAATTTTGGGTCAATTTGCTTGGAGGCATTCCACTGCATAACAAATATAGCACCATGTCTTAGTGATCTATATGCCAGAGTGCAGCACTATGATAACCTAGGGTGTAGGGAGTAAAATATTGATTTTGTATTGATATTCTCCAGAGTGTGTGTTCCCTACTTGCAGGGAGGGAAGTGAGGGAATACATTCAACTCCAGAGGCTTGAGGGAAAAGTTTCCACAGTTTTTGCTGGCTCTGATATTCCAGGTACAACCAGCTCAAGATGTGGCACCTGTGCCGAGGTGTCTGAGGACTTGCCTGAACTGGCCTACAGACTCCTAGTACCCGTGAGGATTTTGGCACGCAGTCACAGATGCAGATACGCAGTGCACGGTTACACGAGAGATCCCCCGGTGCAAACCTCGCACACCAGTATTGCACAAGCACTTTCACACATGCTGACACACGTGTAAGATGCATTCAAGGACGCAGGCTTTGTGTGTAAACAAAATAAACAAGCACATTCCCACGGTGACAGTACAAACAGTGCACACATCAATTAACAGTAAACACACAACCACTGACATGTTTCACATTAGTTATGCATAAATGCATGTAAACAAATGACACCTCAAACAGAATTTGAGCAGAGAACAAATATCAGATGTTTTTTTTTCTGCCCAGTTGATGGCATGTTTCAATTCTGCTGCGAGTGCTTTTGTAACAGACATGCGAACAAAGTCTCTTCCCCCAATCTATCCACATATAAGGTGCCTAATGATGGATGTTAATGGAATTGATATCATGATGAGTGTATATAATAAAGAGATTAATCTTCATGTATTATGTGTTCTCTGTTTATTCTGTAAAGATTTTATCTGTGATTGGCCAACTGTGTTATCAATCTTTTTTTTTTTTGTTTATCAGTCTGCAGGGTTGTGTGTTTCTGCGAGTGTGTACATCTAACGCACATTAGATTCAGTGACGCAGTTGTAAATTTTGTGATATTTGTGCGACGTTGTGCATAGACTGGCTATAAAAGATGGACACCGCCTCGGGTAGAGTTTCTAGACCTGCACTCTTTGCAGCATACCAGGGAGCAACTCCTCCGGTCAGATTGTACGGGGGTTTATGAGGAAATCACCCCACTGCTCACCCCACTCATGACCTCACTGAACACTTTCTTGATGATTCCGTGCATCAGTCTGTAGTTTCACCTGTTATTTGGTACAGTATGGTGCTCAATTTCTAAATTATGATTACAGAGTAAAACAGAAGGTTAAAGCAGGGTATGTTTTTTTTGGGAGGGTCTTCCTCGAGATTGACACATCACTACCATGTAAATGTGAAGAGTCCTCAGGTGCTCAGTCAGATGTACCTCAATAATGATGATTAACATGCGTGAGTCAAGACTTCAAGTGGGACTTGAGCACCCAGCCAGTGGGGGACGTGACGGCATCTACAGCCATGCTTAATGTCCATTGTTTTCATGGATGTGACAAGATTTTCCAAAAAGAAATTGGTATTTAATCAACTGAGTGATTGAATGAGAAAATTATTATTCTGGAAAGTTAAAATGACCCCTGAAAGTACATTAATTTACTCATTTTGTAAGATATATGAACACATTGTGCCTGCACTTAGGTGTTTGATTTATTTAGGAGTTTGTTTATGCATCATTCCGTCTTTAGAGTCAAGAACCATTGTTTTATTCAATTCTGTATTAAGAGTTAATTATTTCTCTCATAGCCATTGAGTCATAAGCAATTTAAGCTCTGTTTCTGGAATGGGTCTTAATACTCCAATACCCATGAGCCTCTGTCACCACTGTAATATAATTTAAATTTTAACCAGTTAAAATGGTTTAAGCTTTGTGCACATTGAACATCATCCAATGCAATCCATTATTAGCATTATGTATGAGAGGGGGTTTTATGTAGTGGTTGGATATTTCTTGAAGAAATCTAAGTTTTACAATGTTTACATTTTAATTTTATACAGGCTTGTATCTTTTACTTTTTTTTTTTATAAAGAACCAGATTTAATTGAACTCATAGCTTAATGTGTGATGTGTTTTCTATGGAGAAAATTAGTATGGATGATGGTAACTGGTTGAGGAAATTCAGCTTTGCTTTTAAGCAAGGCCACGCTGCACTGAAGAGGAGATGCACAGCAGGCATGAGGAGGAAGAAAAAGAGAGAGGGGACAGAAAATCGCTAGCACTCAGTCCCCTGCCGGCCTCTCCGGAGACCTGCATCACACCCTCAGCGCTCTGGGCTCTCGCCACCTGCCTGGGTGAGAGCCGCAATGTTTTCAATTTTTTTTTGTTCTTGTTTGTGTGTGTGTGTGTGTGTGTGTGTGTGTGTGTGTGTGTGTATCTGGAAATTTCCCTCCTTTGGTGTCTCACTTTGCCCTGTCCTTCTTTTCACTCTTTGAGTTTGGCTGCTCTAATTCTATCCGTCATTCATCCTCTGTGTGCCAGCAACTGAGAATCTATCCCAAACATGCGCTCTCTCTCATATCTTCATTTCCCTCTCTTCTCTCCTTCCCTGCTATCGTTTTATTGCTTCACAGCTTTCAGTCGTGTCTATTTCTATAGCCTTGTGTTCTCTGTCACCACACTCCTACATGACTTTCTTTCATTTCTGTCTTCTTCAAAGATTCTCTGTCTCTTTCTCTCTCTGTTTGTGTAGCCTCGCTGTTTTGTGTCTCTGCATCATCTTCAGCCTGGCTGTTGTGCATAATGCTCCACATTCCCATCTTCCTCCGTCACACATTGGTGTCGAGCACAAGCAGGCGGCTGTATGAATTAAACATCTTAGACAGTGCACACACTGAGCCCCTTTGGAGTGTCAGGATGAGCACTGGTTCTGAGATAGGGGGCTCTGACCACACACCGTGAGTGTTTGCCAGTGTGTTACTTGACACTGCATCACACTGAGCAGCGAGGGTTATCACATGTTTTCGTTTTCATGTTTTATTGTCAAAGAGAGGAAGGAACAAGAACATTTTGACAAAGAAAAAAGTTTACCCCCCCCCCCTTTTTTTCTTGCACTCTTTCTCAGCTCTCCCCACATCTCAGATTTCTCCTCCTGTTTGAGTTCTCACTGCATGTTGTTTTCAGCCTGTTTTGTTGCAGACTCTTTATTCCAGCGTTTTATTCTCTCACTTTTATTTTTCAAGTTGCATTCACTTTTATTCTTTTTTTCCACTGTTGATCTCTTTGCTTTTTATCCTTCTGTTGTCTTTCATCTATATCCCACCCTCTCTCCCCCTAAATCCCTCCACAACAACCACCACCACCACTTTTCCCCCCCTCTTTACTCTATTCTCACTGATCCTGTCAATATGACTGATATAAAAACTTTCCAAAGCAACTGATGTTGCTCATTGCGGTGTGGATCCAGCCTTGGATGTCAGCGGGATGCATGTATCATGTCTCTCTGTGTATCATTATCTCTACATGTGTCAGTGTCTGCAAAGAAAAACTTCAGAGTGTTCTTCATGAACATGCCGTATCTTCACAAAGCTGTGCACTCAGGTAAGTGGGCATCAAGAGAGTCTCTCTCTTCCCCGGCTAAGTTGTTTAAGCCTCCTTATCATCCTGTGCTGTGTGTTGATTCAGTAGAGATCAAGCTGACATCCATTTGGTCGTGAACGCTATGCTCTCTTTTCCAACACTCTCTTTTTATGGGGTTTTATCTTGCCAGCTTTGCAGAGGTAATATTCCCATTGGTTACACTAATTTATTGTGGCAACATTTGATGGTTGTATATAGAACCTTATTTAAAAGTGTGTCTTTCAGGTAAAGTAAGGCCTGTGGCATTATCCACCATTTTCTTCCATTTATCTGGAGCCAGTTCATGGAGGTAGCAGGCTAAATTCTAGCCTTCCTTCCAGACACTCCTGTGGGGTCCCAAGATGACATTCCAGGTCAGATGAAATGCGTAACCCCTCATGAAAGTCCTGAGTTTAACTTGGGGTCCAGCTGGACATGCCTGGGAAAACTCTTAACGCAGGCACCCAGGAGGCATGCTGACAGACCCCCATACCACCTGGATTAGCATCAGCTGTCCATAAAGTTCCCTCCGGGTATCTAAGTCATATTGCACGGGTTTCACAGACATGACAAGCCAAGTAAGATGAAGTCAGCTGTTTCCCTCAAGATCCAAGTCTTATTAATTAATTTTGGATTACAAGCCTTGAATGCATTTTCTACTTGTAAATGCTGCGTAGGACCATGCAGGGTCCAGATCAAGCATGCTAGAGTCACATCTGTATGAAGTCTAGGTGTACCAAAATCAGGAAGCATCTCAGTGGTGAGAACATAACATCAACATTAACATAAAATGCCACTTCTGTGTACCACCTGTCTCCAGAGACATGCATATGCAAATGGCACTCAAGCCTTCTTGCTTGCATGTTAGATCCAAATCCCATTGTAAATGTAGCTGTCACAGCTGTATCAGGTGGATTTGGTGCACATTTTACTGTGAATACACCGTGTCATTCAATCAATAATTTAGGCATAATCAGGGCTGGAACGTTAATGTGGTAAGAGCTCTGTCGATGGAAGGAATGGTATAGATTAGCTGTACCTAAATACAGATCACATAGAAAGGCTTCACATCTGTTTGTACAGTTTCTGTGGTGCAGAGCCAAGAGAGGTCTTAGCATAGCTATTTATTCATCTTACTGTCTATTATACCATCTCTTATTCCCTGCTCTTTCTTTTTGCTTCTGTCACCTGAGAAACTGTCTCGTACAACCTCACACGACCTCATGATTTATGTCTTTCTTCCTTCCCCGAATTGACATATTCAAACAAGAAATGTCTCATACAGGGAGGTGTTTTCTGGTCAGTCTCCATGGCGGCACCACAGTGAAACAGTTGAAAAGGCAGCAGCAAATACCTGCTGCATGATGACTTTTCCCAGCACCTCGCACAGCTGTGTGCCCCGCCGCTCAACATCAAGGAGAATCCAGGATTATTACCACTATGTTTATGTCTCAGGCAGTGTCAATTATACCTCTGACATGAATGGGGGGAAAGGCAGAATGTGCATGTGGTGAACCTTTCCTCCCTGAGGATGCGTGTGAACTTCGGTGAATATTCTCGTATTTTTTTTTGAAGTCTGTGAAAATGTGTGTAAATGTGCTCCACAGGTTGTGAGAGAAAATAAATCCTCAGCCTCAACCCCCATCCCGCTCCCGTTCAGCAGTGATGGAACATGCCAGAGCCCCCACTGGGTAGCCAGAACCTGGGGGCCTCAAGCCAGCAGGCGCCACAGAGGATGGAGGGGTGCTGTGAGCTAGCTCGTTAAACAGCCCTGCGCCCGACCCTAATGATATCCGCCGGCACGTTTTCCTGTTTCCAACCTGCCCTCTCTCCCATCTATCCCCTCTTTTTCATTTTCACTCTCCCTCCAGCCCTCTTCCCACTCCTGCTCCTCTTTCTATTTCTGCACCATCTGCCTCTCTCCTCCTCTCCCTCTGCTCTCCCCCTCTGTTTGGGTGAGAAAGTTGAACCCAGTGGGGAGAGAGGCTCTGTCACACTTGCCTTCTAATGAGCTGTTGCACTCTGTGCCACCAGCTCTGACGGAGCCAAAATGGCCGACACATTTCACACTGCTGGGCCTTGATCTGTCAGGTTTCTGAGTGACTGGCTCGACGGTTCACTGTGAAATGATACCATGTAGAGAGAAAAAGAAAAACAAAAAAGACCAAAAACACAGAACAGAAGAGATGATGTAACGCGGTGCCTTTGGTGAGAAATCGTCTATTCCTGTTTTCACTGTTGCACAGAACTGGGACAGTAAAATGGGTGGCGGTGTGGGTATCCTAGGGGGTTTAAAGTATAGGCTTGTTTGATGGCCTTGTTGCTTCATATCCGCTGTCTGTATGAGTCAATATTAATTTAGAGGTTTACTGTTCCACATTTTCCCCACCTTGGCAAAGGATATTTGATGTGAGGGTATTTCCAGTGTGCCGGTGAATGATTAACATCAGTGTCCTAAATTGCTCTCATACTGGAGATGAAGCAGTTTGTTTTTACACAGGTCCTATTGTGTACAGGCTAATGATCAGTAAAAATAAGACATATATGGCCAGTTTTCTAAATCCAAGGGAAGCTACTAGATGAGGGAACTTTTAATCCAGTTATTCTATTTGGTTCCTTGCTTTCAATTTTCTTTTGTGCTATTGCATTCTATTCTCAGGGAAAATTGGACCCTTTCACAATATTTTTATGCTAAAATCACGACAGCTGCAGGTAATAGATGGATGTTTGGAAGAAAAAAAAAAACACAAATTCTCCTCCTACCTTGTTGTGCAACCTTGGATGTGGGTTCTGGTTAACTGTGGATCTGATAAAAATGTCTAAATTCTCATGCAACTTTTTTTAAAGCATTATGCAAGGCTGACCACCATTTTTATTTTGTTTTTAGCACTCACAGATCTTTAATGTTCAGCCAAATTTATGAGAGGATCAAATTAGAAGTGCATCTTGGAATTAGGCTAGCTGGCAGAGCTGCATGTGAGAATATTAACTGGTCTCTAGCTCTCAGATTGCTAATGCAAAGTCTGTGTGATGTGATGCTATGTGATGTGCAAATAGTGCAGGTAATAGTTAAATATATTCTCCGCTAGCAGCAGCAATGTGAATGTGTTTAAGGCGGACTATTTCCTGCTGCGTGCTGCATGTGCAAAAATATAACTGTGGCCCAAATCTCTCTAAAACTGTCAGAGGTTCATGTGTGAATTCCACTCAGTCAAAGAAGAAAGGCTCTCTTTTGCATTGTGGCATTTCATTGCCAGAGACAATAAACATGCATTATGATAATTCACTTATCCAGAAATATATTATTGCTAATTTCTAAAGCTGTTTTCACACGCAAACACCAGAAAATGTTTGGAGAATGAGGTTGTGACCGAAACTGCACTTTGTCAAATGTAGCACACAACAGGAGATTGTTTGCGTCAGACACATTCTCTCTTCTGGAAATGCTCTGTGGGGTTTAAGTGAGGCTGCTGCCTGAGGAGAGCATGCTGGTGGCAGGACACAAAACCAAGCTTTGAATTCAATCTCACATCGGCACAAAATTGCCATCAGAAATCACACTGAGGTTAAAAGCCATATAATGTCCAATCCAAATGCATCAGAGATTTGGCTTTTCTCCGTCCAGGGATGTATAGAAAAGTTTAAGGCTGCATCGCGCTTGTGACAACAGGTTAACATTAATTGGACACTTACACTCCTATTTATTCATGCAGTTATCCAATCAGCCAACCACACGGTAGCAGTGTAATGCATTTATCCTGCAGATGCAGGTAAGGAGCTTCAATTAAAGCTGACATTAAATATCAGAACAGGAGAAAATGTGATATTAGATACACTGATGGTGACGTAATTGTTGGTGGCAGACAGAAAGATGTGAGTATTTCTGAAAACTGCTGATCTTATGGGGTTTTCACGCCTCTTAGACTGACTCAGAATCGTGTGAATAACAAAAGAGACTGAGCCTCTGATTTTGTTAATGTTTGTTAATGAGAAAAGTCAGCAGAGAATGACCTACACTGGTTGGAGCGTAAAGTTGGAGTTAAAAACCATGTCAAAACCTTTATGGACGTCAGCAGCTGAAGACCACATCTAGTTTTATCTACTCTTATCTGACGCTGCAGTGGGCACGTTTTAACCAAACCTGGCCAGCTGTGCTCTGTAGCCTGGAGTAATGAATCTTGAAATCTGCCAGGGGTTGGAGTTTGGCATCAACTGCATGGCCGCAACCTGCCTTGTGTCATCAGTTCAGGCGTTGGTGTTGGTGTTGAGTAATGGTGTAGGCAATGCTTCCTTGGCATACTTTGGGTCCCTTAATACCATTCTTGGTTGAATGCCACAGCCTCTTGCTGCTGCTCATGTGCATCCTTTTATGTAGCTTTTTTATCTGCTTCCAGTGAACTATTGCCCCGAGTTGTAGAGTAAATATCATCTAAACACTGTTTTCATGAACATGGCAGTGAGTTCAGTGAGCTTCAGTGGCCTCACCAGTCACTGGCTCTTTAGCGTGTGGTAGGATGAGTTACAGCATGAACTTGCAGTTGCCAAATCTGCTGAAAGGATATTTTGTGATTACCGTATTTTCGGACTATACGTCGCTCCGGAGTATAGGTCGCACCAGCCAAAAAAATGCATAATAAAGAAGAAAAAAACATATATAGGTCGCACTGGACTATAAGTCGCACTTTTTTTTTGGGGGGGGGGGGGGGGGGGTTGATAGAATCCGAGACTCAGAGCAGAAATTCCATCTTGAACGGCAATTTAAAATAATAATGGATTAAAGAACAGGACGAACACGGTTACGCCTACGTTATGCTAATGAACACATTCAGCTACATGACGCACAACGAACACGTGTTCGGTATGTTAACGTAACATTAAGTTATTCAGATAACCATAGCATAAAGAACATACTAACAAGTTAACCAAACCATCAATCCATTTATTTCTTCATCCTCGGTGTCACTAAACAATTCCGTACACTCCGTAGACGAAGCGCTGCTTCCTCTTCTGTGTCGCGTTAGTCAGACTAGTCGTCAGCTGCAGTTCCAATTATTCCAGCCTTTCTGAATCCCAACAGGATGGTTTGGTTGTCACTGAAGCCCATGTTTTCTTGATCCATCCAATGACTTCCAGGAAAGTTGGGTGGCGCATTCTCCCAGTTGCCGTTAAGCTGTGCTCTCCATCCATCATCCACTGGTTACGCAAGACTGCCTTAAAGCTGCAGTTCACGGAGATGTCAAGTGGCTGGAGTATTTTGGTTCATGTGTTATAAATGTCACATATACGTCGCTCCGGAGTATAGGTCGCACCCCCAGCCAAACTATGAAAAAAAGTGCGACTTATACTCCGGAAAATATGGTATGTTGACTCTGAGCAGAATCTGAACATCTTATGGAATCCATATCCACAATTATTCTGAAAGCAAAACAGGGCTCTACCTAGTTTGATTATGGTCCCCCAAATGACCAGTCACCTTAGATAAAATACATGAAAAACAAATGGCATTCATGTCAGGCGTTAGCTCAAATCACTGCTGCAGTTATTTACACTCTCAGTGGCTTCATTCTCTTTTGCTTGTTAAATGCAGGAGCCCTAACACTGGCTATATCTATCATTGCTTGCATTGTGATACTGTAGGTGTGCCAGAGAAGAAAACACTCCTGTGGGTTTGTAGAGGCAAAAACAAATGACCCATTGTACTGTTCACGTTGATAAAGCAAAAAGCATTGTGATAATTATATTGAGACTATGAGCTAACAAACATGGATTATCCTCTGTGATGCAGCACGACCAATATTTTTATTTTTTTCATGCCAACAATTTCAAAGTGTTGGATTGGTTGTTATCAGGTTGAAATATCAATGTATGCCATCACTGAGCCCTGGAAATATTTTAGAGTTAAACGAGGGTTCTGCCTAATTAGCTTGTACATCTGTATAAGCTGCAATTCCTTTGCACTGGCATACAGATTAGCAATATTCGTTATAATTCGTTATTAAAAATCCACCCAATACAACTTCCTATATATACAGACATATATATATATATATATATATATATATATATATATATATATATATATATATATATATGCAGGACTTTTGTTATGCAGTGTTTTTGGAAATTCAATTTAAGCAAAGCCGTTGCACTGACTGATCTGATGTTGAACTCAGCATATGAGTCAGTGAGTCAGAATTGAGCAGAGCTGCAGGGACTGACTGGGTGTATTTTGCATATGCAATCATAGTGTTGTGTCTCTTGGCCGTATGCATGGGTAAAGTAGGAGTATCTGTTTTCCGTTGTGTGCGCATACTTGATATTGTGTGTGTATGTGTGCGAACAGGTCGGCACAAGATGTGCGTGGACGTGTCTGTCAGTATAATCTTGAGACCACTTCCAGGCACAGACTGGAACAAACTGACATGAGCCAAAGGAGAAAAGATGACATCCTGTCCACACCTCTGACGATGACCTCGCACCAAACAAATACAGCGAGACGCTTTCTTCATACCGTGCACAATAACCCGTGATGACAAGTATTCTTCATTTCTAAGAACCAGCACTGTGGAGCATTTTCAGCTGATTGGCTTGCCCGAGATTTGCATAATGTGTAGGCCGAAATAGCTCTGAACAATAACCATTTCAATATGAATGGGCAGTTTAAGATCTATGGCAACAAAACAGTGAATAAACAACAATTTGAGGAACAAAAGTCACTCTCAGCTCTTATCCTTCAGCTACAGCTCAATGTCTCGATTGTCTCGCTGGCCTACATTCTGTCTCGAACACTACACTCTCACATTTATCTCCAAGTCGGCCTCTTAATCTCGGCTATTATGATCTTGCATTACCATAATAAATAGAGCACTAGAATTAAAGATGACATCATTTCATGTCCCTGCAGCAATTACTCCGCCTCTTTTTCCTTAAGACATGTTGAGTGAGGGGCCTGATTTATTGATTGAGGCTGTGTGACTGTGCTGGTGTGCTTAGGATTATGTAGCAGCGGTGTGATACTGTTGATACTCCTGTCGCCTTTACAGTTTCAACGTGCCAAGATTTGGATGTTTGCCCACCCAGAGTGTGTCTAAATGTGTGTTGATGGGGGGGGGGGGCAAGTTTGAGAGGTCTGTGCAGGAGGTTTTGAGGGTGAAGATTGTGTATGTGTGTGTATGTAAGTCATTTGGGTGTTGGGTTTGGGGGGTGGGGCAGCTGGCAGCCTCTGGCTCCACTGTGCCCTGCGGGTATCCGGCTTGGCGCAGATTCTCTCTGCTGCGACAGCTGGGGCCTGGGTGCCAACCAAGTTAGAACTTGGAAACATGCGCATGTATAAGCACAGCCACTGAACAGAAGAAGTAAAAGATGAGAAATAGTCTCAAAAAGCTTGTCACTGTTTGTGAGCTCAATCGTTTTGTGCCGGGTTCATTTAGGCTTGTAGCACCTCTAGTTGGCCTACACCTCTTAAAGGGTCAGATTACCCAAATCTGTGTATATTTAGATCTATCACAACTCCACTCACCCCTGTTTTATGGGACTGGATGTGGAACATAACAAGTGCTTTATCTGCCAAGGTGATGGTGATGATGATGAGGGTGTTCCACATCTGACTTTAATGAAGGATGGCAGACTAATTTCTTGTCAGAGATCCAATCAACGTTTGCTTTTTCATTAACTTCAACCAAGTCTCTTAATTACTTAATCTTAAAGCAGCCTTAAGCCTTACTACTGAGCCCTAAGCTTCTTTTAACTCATTGTTCTAGGCTACATTGCACATTTACTTTTTGGGGTCATTTTTGTTCTCTTACAGACTTTTTTCTTAAGAAAGAAAGAAAGTTGGTAGAGGCCCAAAAAGAGTTTAAACAGAGTGAATAGTAAATCGATGATTACCATCGTGACAGACTGAGAAGCACAACTACTATTGAATATTTATATTTCTCTCTATGTACTGGACATGGAAATGTTCTCAGAAGTCTAAATCCACATAGCCTGGTCTCAAGGCGCACTCAGAAATTGTCACATTTTGTTTACATACATGGACACAAATTGTTCTGTCGTTACAGAGATGAACAGGTGGAGGAGAGCCTTCAGAGGTGGAGGTACGCACTGGAGAGAAGAGGAATGAAAGTCAATAGAAGCAAGACGGAATACATGTGTGTGAATGAGAGGGAGACAGGTGCAACAGTGAAGATGCAAGAAGAGGTTGTGAAGGTGGATCAGTTTGAATATCAGGGATCACCCATCCAAAACAAGCAGCGGTGCACAACACAGGCGAAGAAGAGCGGTGGAGACGAGTGTGAGGGGTGATTTGTGGCAAGGATAGCAGCAAGAGTGAAAGGAAAGGTTTACACGATGGCAATGAGACCTGCCATGATTTATGGTTTGGAGATATAGGCACTGACAAAAAGAGAGGAGGCCGAGCTGGAGGTGGTGGAGTTGGAGTTGAAGATTGCACTGGTAGTGACCAGGATGGACAGGATTAGAAATGAGTATATGCAAATGAGACACTTTATATCTTCTCATGCCACCACCACTTCTGTTAACCTCCTTCATAGTGATGCAGATGGGAGACATTCTACTCTCATCTTGGTCCTTCTGATTTATATGAACTGACAAATATTGCCCATAAATGGGAAAAGGATTTAAGTATGGAATACATAGAAGACAACTGACAGGGAGCTACGGCCCTGATCAAATCCACCTTTACATGCAACAGACTACGAGTAGACTAAGATTCTTCACAGACTGCACGTCACTCCTGCTGTTTTGCACAACATAAATCGCTCTCTTTCTCCTCTGTGCATTAAGTGCCCTTCTGATAGGGGAACACTCCTTCTGGGAGTGTAAATTAATTTCCAGGTTTTGGATATTTATCTCTGAGGAACTTAGTGGAATATTTTAAATAAAAATGTAAAAAGATCCTGGTGTTTTCCCTCTTAGGCCTACCCTCCAGAGAGCTGCACCTACCTGCAGCAGATTACAAACTTTTGGAGGAGCTCCTTCTAAATTGCCAGTATGTGTATCTTACACAATTGGATCAAAGTTTCTCCACCTGGTGTTACCCCTTGGTACCTGAACATTTTAAACACTCTGGGTGATCCCCTGAAGGGAGCAGCCAGAGAAAGAAGAAAGCAAAGAAGAAGGCAAAGACAAAATGGACACATATTGTCCTACTTGTGGTCAGCACAAAAATGAAATTGATATGTTTCACGTGGAAGTGTGTTGTGTGTCTGGACCACACATGTTTTAAGGATTCCAATAGGACATGTCTTTTAGGAAAAATCCCAAAAAAGGAGCCAAACCATGACTGAAAACCAAATATCAGACAAAAAAAGGAGAGAGAGAGAAAACACAATCTAAGTGGGATTAAGTGTGTGTCAAACAACACTCTCTTAAGTAAATGGTGACTGACTTGACTGCTGCCGCCACCTCTGAATGAGGACACGGCTGCTGTCAAAATGGAGCAATTTGTTTCCATGAGCAAAAATGAACATACAGTATTGTGAGTATTGTTTTTATTTAAACTGCCTTCATGCTGTTTGGCAGCTGTTTTTCGTGTCCGTACACATGAAACTGAACTGTTGTGAATCTGTGTTGCTCCAGTACCAAAAGCCCATGCCAGCGTTACTTTGGCACGAAGATACTGCAGAAAGTCAAACTCAACTGTCATGTTGATTTTTAGAGTTTTTCAAGACCCCAAAAAATGAATCTCAAACTTTCTGCATGGCCAGATATGTTTTTTTTTTCCCATAATATATGCAGTTTGACAGGATTAGTTTCATGGTTAAATGTGCTTCTCTTTCATGATTACCACACATGTTATCAGCTAGTAAACCAAGTTTTTCATCTCAGAGGTTACCCATCTGTTGAATTACTCCCAATTTCAGTGTCAGTGGGTGGTGGGATGAGTACACAGATGGGAGAAAAAATGTTTTTCCTATCTTCTGGATAGAAAAAATATTCAGTGATAATTATTCTTAAAAAGTAAAGGCACAAATTAAATTATGGCTACTAAGATTAACACAACTGCCTCTTTGTCCAAATAGACGCATTATTGTCTCAATGTAACACATCATTAAAGCCATAGTCACAGAATCACACTGCCATTTAGGAACTGGTTTCACAGGCTGGTGTTTCAGGCATCAGGGGAGCCAGAAATGAGGACATGGTTTGTGGAAAGCAGGAGGCTGAAGATATGGGGGTCAAAGACAGCCGAAAGCCACTGAGGAGGGAGGGAGGTTAATGAGAGTAAACCAGGGGCAGCATAGAGGTGAATGTTTGGGTTTTTTATGCTGACTGTCTGACTCGCCTCATTTGTCACTACTCTCTAAAAGCTGGTAAACAAGCTCCAGTTCAAAATAGACATAACTGACTGACTATCCAGCATAAATTTCTACTCTACTAGGCTATGCTGCCTTTTTAAACTCTTTTTTCCCACCTCTAATGCTCTTAACAAGCTCCAGTTTAAGTGTGGGAAAAGGGGGGGGGGGGGGGGGGGGGGGGGGGGGGGGGGGGGGTGGGAAAGCTAAACTTTTAAAAACCTGTCCAACATCATTATGGAAGTGCAGTGTTAAACTTAAATAAACTAACAAGGAAATCCAAATTTCCACACCGAGTGGCCAGAAGATAATAGAAAACAAAAAAGAATAGAAGGAAACAAAGAGTGACCCCTTTGCGTTGTTTGACAGGAGAGACCTCTGATATTTCCAGCAGCCTAACAAAGAAAACATGGGGAAAATGTGCTTCATCTGGGAGCTGAGTACATCCTAACCTACCACAATGTGTGCTATCACTCTGATATGTTTTGACAGCTCTGAGTCAGTCAATATTAAAATCTAGTGAATAGAAAATGAAAACATCTGGAGCACAAGGTTAGAGCAACATTTCAGGACTTCCCCTTTTGTTGATACCTACTTATGCACAAGAGAACGCATTCACTCAAAATGGCATTCATTTTTCACATGCCCACCCACACATTTATGCTGAGCAGCACTCATGCGTTTTGACGGCACTTGTGCAAATGCACCATTCCACGTCACCTTAAAAAAAAAAAAAAAAAAAAGGCACGTCACAGTGAAACAATAACACAACCAGCAGCCTATAACAGAATGACTGCGCAGTGGCATCAGTCCAGTATGAGAGAAATGAATTCATTTCATGGTGAAGAAAGCTGTGGTTCCTGTTTAAAAAGGACGCTGGAAAGCAGGTGGGTGGACTGGTTGACAGACGGTTACAGTAAATGGATACAGTTGCTTGTAGATAGCATATCAAGATAGACAGGTAGGAAGACAGTAAGAGATGATGCATTATGTATCATCTCCCCTCAGCAGTAATGCAGAGGAAAAAAGTGAGGGCCCTCCCACCTTGGAGAATCTCAAAAAGAAATCTTCAGTAGGAATATAACGCTGACATACAGCATACAGCGTTTGCCTTTGTTCTCGTCTAACTGTGCGGAGCAACAGTAGTTTGTAAGGATTCACTTTGATTAATAGCTGATTCAAAGAACTGTTCTAGTTACTGCATGTAGGTCAGCTTGTACCTGCTTAACCATTAGATGGCAAAAGCTTGATGTGCCAGAAATGTGTAAAACTTCACTTTTAGTTTACAAACTGTGAGACACAGCAAGGCTGATGTTGCACCTGGCCACTGACCAGGTAAAAAAAAAAAATTTGCTCTAGAAATGATTTTTTTTGTTTGTTTTTTTTTTTCATTTCTTTTCTCTTTTTATTCAGAGAAATATGCAGACAGTGGCAGTGGCGCAGCCGGAGGGTTGCCAGTTCAAGCCCCTGCGCTGCGTTGTGTCCATGGGCAAGACTCTTAAACCACATTGCCTAACAGTAACGCTGGTCTCTGGCTGCATGACCGCAGATGCACATCTCTGGATGAGTGATCTGGAACGATCATTTCGTTGTGCGCCTTGTGTGCACAATGACAATGAGTTGAATCTAACATCTAGACCACTGTGGCAACTGCTGCCCAGTGTAAGCGCTTTCCTAACTCCAGCAGCACAACTCTATGGTCAGCAGTGTCACCTGATTACTCACTCTGATGCAGACATTTGTGGGCATTATTGTCTGTGTGTGTGAAGTATACTGACATTAGTGATCCCCTGACTTTTCCACTGTACCGCCACGAAGTCATTCAGACTTAAACTATATAGTTGCTCTGTTGTGTTTCCAGCACATTAGGTACAGATATTGATTGTGCCCAAAAGTATGAATTCTAATGACTCTGGTAACTCAGACACAAGCAGCTAAAAGTTTTCTCTCATCTTTAAAACAGGCTGGAACATTTCTTTTTCCGATGATAAATCCTTGTCATAATAGATACAGTACCAGTCGAAAGTTTGGGCACACAAATGGGTGACTTGCTATAATATTAAAATATTTGCTTTTTAGCAAAATGTCTGCAACCCATTGGATTAATCTGATTTCTTGACGTAGAGCCATTATTGAATCAAACTTTTAATTTAACCAATAATGTTAAATATGCCTACAATGGGCCTTGGAACCATAAAGACGCCTCTCATTAGCCTCAGATGTACTACTGCAAACAATGTTAGCATGCTAAAATGTTCAGATACTGAACACAGTAAGTATTGCAACTTACTAATAGGTAAGTTATAAGTATTTATAAGTAAATTATAGAGTTATACATATTATAAGTTTGAGCATCTTTGCAAGTTAATGTTAGGATGTAGCACAATGTAGCATATAGTCTACAGAGCTGTTATCTATGGAAGCTTAGTTAAAGCCTGCAACTGAAGCTAAATTCCCCATTATGTAAGCTCAAGGTGGGAAATGGCCGTTTATTGAAGACTGGAGGCACCACCTTTAAACTGACAGGACCGGCTTGGCTCCACCTTGTTTCTGATCCCCAACCAAACTTTGCTGTGTGTGGTGTGTGTGTGTGTGTGGTGTGTGTGTGTGTGTGTGTGTGGTGTGTGTGTGGTGTGTGTGTGTGTTGGATAGAGCAACCCAAACACAGTTTTTGAATCTGGGAAAACTTGTAAATACTGTCAAGTACCCCAGAACACTGAGGTGAGTTTTGTAAGACTTTCACTTTCACATGGGTGAAAATCACCTGACCTCAGTGGCAGTAGGAAGCAGGGGAGTCACTTGTGTTACGCTTCCCGTAGGCCGGGCATAACGCAGCAGATATGAAGAACATACATCTTTTGAAATGGGTCCTCTGACTTTAGAGCTTCTTATGAGACATTGTATATGACATTACAACAGTAGAGACCTGCACTGTGAAGGCAGGACTTCTGAAGCAGGTTAGGTTCCAGATTAGAGATCAATAGGTGTGAAATCACTTTGCTGACCAATCAGTTCTCCAGCAATAACGCCACCATTCCTGGAAGATCCCTCAGACCTCTGTGCGGAGACTTTGCATGAACATCAGTATCGATATAAGATTGTTATATGCAACTTTATATCCTAATGTTTTTTTGTTTTTTGTTTTTTTTGGCTGTTTTAAAAATATAAGCAGTTTTAGGATAATAAAATCATCCTAAAACAGAGCGCCTATTTGCAGGCCTACTTGCTGACCTAATATCAAATTGCATGTAAAACTAAGGCTATGTTTAATTATTGCTTTTATATTTTTTCTTTACTCAAAGACTGTTAACAGCTAAACTTTATTAATATAGCAGCTCGTTTCCAGTCTTCCTCTCGCACGCTATCGTGTTGCTTTTCAGTCTGGATTGTGTGTTTTTTTAGCTTTCTCCCTGAGTACAGTTTCATCTTCCTTTGAAAAATCAGCCACTCTACTGCCAATACACGCCTCAGTAAATGTGATTGGTCAGATACTGCCAACGCCAAACCTTTCATGTGAACGTGCAGAATGTGCACTCAGCGAGCTGATAACCAGCTTCCTGTTACAACTTATCCTGATTGCCAGTATTTGGGTAGTCAATCCAGATAATGGAAAGATACCCTGAGTATGTTGAACTTGCTTCACAGTACAGGCCTCGGCAAGCAACTATTTGCTCTGTAAAGATACAGTAATGATGTCCTTCCTGGAGTAGGTACTTTCAGCAGGGATCTTTCACATGTAAGGTGAATTTGTTAACCGCTACATCGCATCCTTAGCAGAGAATTAAGTGGAAATCTTTCTCCATCTGTTATAATCTATTCTTCTTTGTTCTGTGTTTTGGTAGTCAGACCAACCCGCCATGTTCGGGTGTATGAAAACTTTGGATCTCTCTGCATCACTAAGACCTCCCGCGCTGTGTTTGAGATGGCAGAGTGCAGTTTATGCATTCAGCTGGTGCCATCCACCCCTCTGTGATTTTATATTGCACGTCATTTACCCAGAGTTACTTTGTCTTTGCACGAGTTTAATTTCAGCTAAGTGGTAAGACGCTCTACTGCGTGTTACTGTGTGGTGTGCTGTGTGTGTGTGTGTGTGTGTGTGTGTGTTTGTGTGTGTGTGTGTGTGTGTGTGTGTGTGTGTGTGTGTGTGTGTGTGCGCGCGCGTGTGTGTGTAGTGGAGCAGGGGAGACAATGGTGGAGTGAAGATAAGGTACTCAAGTTGTGTCTAACGTGCACAACTGGAAAAACCTGTTTTAAATTAATCTAAGAAAAAGGAGGGAGAGTTGAGGTGCACTGAAATCAAAGTGTTTGTTTTTGTTTGAGATCTGGCACTCTAGTCCAACACCTCCTGGATCTAGGACCACATCAGGGTGGGGAAAAATCTGTCTTTTAGACTGAAATGTCTCAGCTAGTGAAGTGGAGTTCAGCTTTTCAGAATTATGACGATGACTGCAAAGGGCTGCGGCTGCTTTCATTGCTGATATATTTAAATCTGGTGAAGCTCGTGATGAACAGACCCTGACCTTATCGTTGAGTAATTTAAGCACCGTTTACATTTAATTTTCCAAATTCTACTGCAATGAGTTTTCTGTTTACTTTCCGGTGGATGACACTGAACATAATTTAGAATACAAGGTTATTAAATTGCTAATACTCTGTAAGTTGTTCTTTCCAGGGCAGCTCTGCCACTTTATTAGTCCAGCATCAGTCAGCTGTACTATGTTTTTGTTTGTTTTTTCCTCATTTAGGGCGAGCACAGTCTCAGATTCATTCCCTCCCCATGTAATTCCTCCTCTTGCCCTCAGGCATACACACTATGAATACCATGAGCTTTCATACAGTGATGCAGCTTTTCTTCCCTTCTACTTCTTTTGTGCAGACTTGGGATCCATTAACCACATTTCTGATCCTTCACCTGCAGATTCTTCACATAACACATTTTTCCCCACTCAGTGAAAGTTAAAAAAAAAAAAAAGCAGGGACATGTCACAAGCCTTGCAATTTTTTTGTACTCGGTGTGCTACGGGGTGCTTGCCAAGTTGCACAATAACCTTAATAACATTACTTTGAACCTGTTTTTGCATGAAAGCCATGTCTGTCTGTCTCACGTTACCTCCATACTGACAATTTGTCAAGAATTAATCATTTTGGAAAACCCTTGCGATGATTTTTCAGGGCCATTAGAAGATGGAATTATCACAGAGCTGCACACCAAGCTCAGAGCGGGGGGGGTCAGTGAGAAGAGACGAAAAAAAGGAGAATTTCTGTACAGACAACTGCACTGTAGGAGCTGCATACACAGAGAGAATTATTCTCCGAAAAGGTCTTGACACTTACAAGGTCTTCGTTGTGTGTTTACACAACAACAAACCAGCTGTTCACAAAAAGCTCTCCAGCTACTTTTCTTCTCGTGCCTTGAAGCGATTGCTGTTGTGATTTGGTGCAATATAAATAAAACTGAATTGAACTGAATTATATTCCTCTCACCCTTTTTCTTTTATGTCAAACAAGCAAACACTGACACACTTTCTGCAGCATTTTCTGCATTATCTGCAATGCTAATGTTGCACATTAGGGTTAAGGACAAGATTGATTTGAGCGTCTGGTGCTGTCCCACCTCAAGTCCCTCACAGCCCCCCTTCTGGACCCCCTGGCAGTTGCCTACAGAGCCAACAGGTCTGTGGACGGACGCCATCAACCTGACTCTGCACTTCATCCTACAGCATCTGGACTCCCAGGGAACCTACGCCAGGATCCTGTTTGTGGACTTCAGCTCTGCCTTCAACACCATCATCCCTGATCTCCTCCAAGAAAAGCTGTCCCAGATGAACGTGCCTGATCCCATCTGCAGGTGGATCACTGACTTCCTGACGAACAGGAAGCAGCACGTGAGGCTGGGGAAGAATGTCTCGGACTCCCGGACCATCAGCACTGGCACTCCTCAGGGCTGTGTCCTCTCTCCCCTGCTCTTCTCCCTGTATACCAACTGCTGCACCTCTGACCACCAGTCTGTCAAGCTTATTAAGTTTGCAGACGACATGACTCTCATCGGACTCATCTCAGACGGGGACGAGTCGGCCTACAGGATGGAGGTCAAACGTCTGGCGTCCTGGTGCAGCCACAATAACCTGGTACTGAACGCCCAGAAGACTTGAGATTATAGTGGAGATTATAGTGGACTTTAGGAAGCACACAGCCCCTCTACCCTCCATCATCCTGACTGACACCCCCATCACCACAGTGGACTCTTCTCGCTTCCTGGGAACTACCATCACCCAGGACCTCAAGTGGGAGCCCACCATCACCTCTGTCATCAAAAAGGCCCAGCAGAGGATGTACTTCCTGCGGCAGTTGAAGAAATTCAACTTGCCAGCAAGGACCATGGTGCAGTTCTATACTGCCATCATTGAGTCCATCCTCACCTCCTCCATCACTGTGTGGTACGCTGGAGCCACCACTAGGGACAAACAGAGACTACAGCGCGTTGTGCACTCTGCTGAGAAGGTGATTGGCTGTAACCTCCCATCTCTCCAGGACCTGTACACCTCCAGGACACTGGGGCGTGCAGGTCGGATCACAGCCGACCACTCTCACCCTGGGCACAGACTTTTTGACCCTCTCCCCTCAGGCAGGAGGCTACGGTCCATACGGACCCGAACCTCCCGCCATAAGAACAGTTTCTTCCCCTCTGCTGTTGGACTCATGAACAATTACCCTAAGACTGTTACCACCACCCTCCACAAACGCTGATGACCCTATGTCTATGCACCTGTCTGACTGCACTGATGTACATATTAGTGGAATATAGTCTACATTCTTTTATCTTTTAATTAGTCTCTGCACTGTATATTTTGTAATTTTTTAATATTGTGCTATAGTTATAGCTCTAATATCTCTGTATATTTGCAATTTGTATACTTGTATATTGTCTTATAGTTTTTATACTTATTTGTTTTTTTCTGTAAGCACGAAGTACCGCAGCAATTTCCTAATGCTGTGAACCTGTTCACCCATATGGCAATAAAAACCTTCTGATTCTGATTCTGATTCTGATTCTGAAAATTACTGAAAATAATAGGAACAGGAATAGCAAGTTAATTAAAAACACTAGTTTTCTAATAATTCTGACTCTTTAGTCATTAGGAAAGAACCAAGGGATCGAATCATATTTCAGAGTGACTGTTTTCATGTTGTGCATGAATCTGAAAACCATTTGGTTTTCAGATTCATCACTTGAGTCAGCCATTCATTTATTAACTTTTCATCAGACAACTTTTTTGTGGGGGAATTCAATTCAATTTTATTTATATAGCACCAAATCACAACAGTTGCCTCAAGGCACTTTATATTATAAGATAAAGACCCTACAATAATACAGAGAAAATCCAACAGTCAGAACAACCCCCTATGAGCAGCACTTGGCGACAGTGGGAAGAAAAAACTCCCTTTTAACAGGAAGAAACCTCCAGCAGAACCAGGCTCAGGGAGGGAGGTGCAGTTATCTGCTGCAGGACTGCATAGAGTCCCATAAAGATTCAACTCATTGTGCACACAAGGCACACAATGAAATGATCGTTCCAGATCACTCATCCAGAGACGAGCATCTGCAGTCATGCAGCCAGAGACAGGCGCTACCGTTAGGCAATGTGGTTTAAGTGTCTTGCCCAAGGACACAATGCACCGCAGGGACAGGGGCTCAAACCAGCAACCTTCCGGCTGTAAGGCGAGCGCCTACCCACTGCGCCACTGCCACAAAGTGCACCCATACATAGTAATTAAGAGGGTGAGTAGCAGCCAGATGGTGCTAATCAAATGCACTTGATTAATTGATCATCAGCAAGTGTGAGCACTTCTATAAAAGCAGTTTTGGCAGCATTCATGTGTGTGTGTGTGTTACCACAATTCCACAATCTTCCCACAATCTGTGGACAGTCACAGAGGTATTCTGTTAATATGCATATAGGAACAGCTGTTTAAATACAAAAAAAAATGAGCATGATCCACAAACCACACTCCAAACACAATTTCATACCACTTATCCTGGTCCTTGTTGCAGGGGCAGCAATCTAAGCAGAACTGCCCAGACCTCTCGCTCCCTCACCTTTTTGTTGGAGGATTCTGCCCGGGCTGTCTGCTCCTGATTAGACATGCCAAAACACCTCAGCTGGCAGGAATCAGCTGCTTCCTTTTGATTCAGAGAAACAGTAACTTTACTCTGAGCAGCAGACTGACCGAGCACCTCGAGCCTCTAAATGTGAAGCCTGACACGCTTTCAAGGAAGCTTATTTCCACCATTTGTATCAGCAATATTCATCTTTGGGTCACTACCCACAGCTCGCATCCATAGGTGAGTGTAAGAATGCAGATCACCCAGTAAGCTGACTTCGCCTTTAGGCTCAGCTACCACTGTTGGTATTCTGTGCAGTGTCTCCAGCAGTGAACTCATCTGCCTGTAAATCTCCTGCTCCAATCTTCTTCCCACTCATGAACATCACCCAAGGGTACGTGAGCATCTCCACTTGAGCCAACAACAGCACGCAGTCATCTCTTTTCCAGCTGAGAACCATCGCCTCAGATTTAGAGGGGCCAATTTTCATCCCAGCAAGTTTGCCCTCAGCTGCAAACTACCAGTGAAAGTGATTTGATTCTAACGCTACTAAATGAACTCACACACGCCCGTTCAATGCACCAAGAAATTGTAGAAAATTTATGAAGGGAATGAGGGACAAAGATCAGCTCTGGTGGATTTCAACACCCACTGGGAACATGTTTTTCTTATTGCTGGCAATGCAAATTAGGCTCTCACTCAAGCTGTACAGTAACCAAATGTGCAACAGCAGGTCCAATACCCATACTCCCAAAGCCCACTACAGGAGAGACTGTGCTTTGTAGCATCCACCCACCTTCCATTAAAATTTAAAGACCTTGACAAAGACATTTTTACTTGGCATGTGGGTATACACTCCTCTCCAGTACTCTGGCATACACCTTCAGAGAGAGGCTGAGGAGTGTGAGCTCCCTGAGGGTGGAACATACCCTCCAGTCTGCTTCTTAAAGAGGAATACCAAGCACTGTCCTCCACCTCCGTAATATGTGATGTTTGTGATGCATGTATGGAATGAACACGTAACACAGGCATACTGTTTAAATGAGAGATATGGTTTGATTTGCTAGAAATGTTGCATCTGAAAAGTCAGCAAGAAAATAAACACTGTGTTGGCATTCGTAACAATTTCTCTAATCTGTCTCTCACCTCGTTTGTGTCATCCCATCTTCTGTGCACGCTGAAATCACCTCCAGATATTCAGATGGGACTGCTGAAGCCCTCCACTGTATCCTCTCTTCCTTCATTTTGCTTTATCATCTGTTGATTTTTGCTCTGCTTTCTCTGTTTTCACCTGGCATTTTGATAAAAGACAACACCAATGGTTCAGGTTTGGGTGAGTCCCAATTTCGCAAAGCTTTACAGCCAATCAAGGCCAGATGATTCAGTGGGTGAAGACCCCCACCCCCAACCCCCAGTTTTTATTCTTCCACAGAACAGATGAAACAGCAAGAGGCTGAAAATCTTCCATCTTAAATTGGAGAATATACACACAATACTGGCACGAGAAACCTTGATCTGTGTGTCTTTGTTTTCCTGGACCCCGATGAACCAAACTAGCAGTTAGATGTTGGAAGCCAGTGGGGTGTCCTTGAGCTTCTTAAGCAGAGTTTTTGTTCTTTGCCAAGCACCATTGGCTCAAGTCATCCCTCATGGAATTGGTATCCAAGCCAGCCGGAGATAAGGGGCTCCATAACTCTTCAGTTTTGAAAATGAGGGATTTTACCTCATTTTAGTTTCTCTTTACTTTTCCACACTCTTTTTTTTTTAATCAACAGATAATGGGATAAACACAGAAGCATATAGTATATATATGATATTGATGTAGTATTGTTTCATTAAAAGATTTTCAAATAATGATCAATTTCCTTGGATAAAGTTTGGTCTTGTTAGGTCTGTCAGGTTGTTGCATGCCACACGGGCAGCTTACTCTGACCCCAGTGGGAAATTTTACTAGCTGAAATTCAGCTATGAAACAATGGTTTGAAACTCAAATAAAAGTATACAGTGGCAGCAGACTACTAGGAGACCTCGAGACTCTGTATTCTTCCTATTATCCACAAAATAAAGAGCATTAATTAATGACATGGTTTGATCCATCCATCCATTTTCTTCTGTATATCCAATTCAGGGCCACAGGGGGGGCTAGAGCCTATACCAGCTGTCACAGGGTGAGAGGCAGGGTACATCCTGGACAGGATGCCAGTGTGTCACAGGGCTGACAGAGAGAAATACACAAGCATTCATGCTCACATTTACACCTACAGCCTAAGTAAAGATCATCAGTTAACCTAATGTGCACATCTTTGGGGGGACGCCAGAAGAAACCCGCACAGGGAGAACATCTGAGCTCCATACAGAGGGGCCCCAGCCAGCGGATTTGAACCAAGGACCTTCTTGCTGTGAGGCAACAGTGCTAACCGAAGCACTACCACACTGCCCGCTACTTTATTAAGATTATGAAAATCTTTAGCTCTATAATTGATGTGTGAGATGCACCAGCTAAATGACCACTTAGGTTTCTGGATTTCGGCAAGCAGGCGTTCTGCAATCACTTGTTTCAGATTCTGACACAGAAATTTTAGAAATAAAATATATTATCAACCGCAACCTCAATCTCCAGACAGATATTTGTAGTTGTAGCTTGTAAACCTATTTTTTTTTTCTGAGTTGGTTGAAAAAAGGGGATCCAAAGCTTAATTTGCTCTTTTGTCTTGAAAAATAAAAGTAAAAAAATAGACAACTCAAACTTTGACACTTTGTCAAATGAAGTTACAGAGTTACAGTTACCAAGCTGTGATTTGTCCATGTTTTATTTTCAGTTCATCTTTCAAACAGGCAATCACCCAGGTACTGTTGCAAGTCGAGGCTCAATCTTTGTGGTTTTGAGGTTCTGAGATTTGAAGAGTGCTAAACCAAGTCTAATACGCAGTAAATATTTTTTTTTGAAATGCCGGTTTCATGACAATCTACAGATCTAAGTGGACAAACCCATAATTTATCATTTCAGCTGCAGAGACTGTCAGTATGTGAGTGTTTAATGATATCTCTGTCTGACATGCACACGAGGCACAAAAATCCTTTGAATAGAAGTTGGTGTGTGGAGCGCTTCTATTCAAACGAGACTGGGTTTTTGTTTTGCCTGTTTGGCAAACGCGCCACAATTATGTTATTTCTTATGGTTTCATTGTGTGCATTTCCCTGTAATGTAAGCTATTGTTTAGCACACTGCATTAAATTCATTTAATTGGATGACTCCCTGTCCTTGTGTGAGTGGGTATGTGTGAATATTTGTATGTTTGGGGCCTGCCTCTCTGCTTTGCGTAGCTGTAATTTCAGTATAATGGGTTGTATTGATGCTGAGCCCATTTAGTCTTAAGTGCACGCGTCTGTGCATTACGCTTCAATGTCAGTGTGCATTGTATATATAACAAAGCTGTTACAAAATACACTTTTGTCATCTATAAACAATGCTTGCAGCAATTTTGCAACAAATGTTGAAATTTACTGTTATATTTATACTGCATACCCAAAAGAAATAAGGCAATATGTTTTTAAAAGAATACAGCTTAATACCTCACACACTTGGAAAGCAGCTTCCTCCACATCACACAGAAGACAGACTATACTGTGTTCACACACATCAGCGCCTTTGTCTGAAACCTGAGCACTTTTTATAGCTTCCAGACAAGTTTCATAAAATATATGGTTTTTCAGATGTGGAAAAAAAAATTTCGGCAGTATCTCACAGTCGGCTACGTGAATATAAATTCTCTAATCGGCAGCCCTGTATGAATTGCTGTTCTTTGAGGATTATGTAGGATTACATGCTTAAAATTTTTACTCCAAGGAGATTATTGATGTTGCTAGTATCAGATCTGAGGACGTTGCTGAAAGAAAAGTGGGCAGTGAGGTGTCTGACTTTGTTATCAAGCACAGGTTTAAATATCCTTCTTGATCAAAGACACCATCTCATCTTATTTTAGTGCTGCAGATGTTTTGCAACACAGACAGCTGCACTCACCACAGGCGAGAGGTCATTCCTGTTATACTTCTTTGGAGTCCTCTTAACCCCTTAACTGGCAGCAAAAAAATCACCTGACAAAAACTACATAACGCCTTCTGGTTATTATTGGCTCTGAAAAACTCATTTCATAGCCTATTAATCGGCTGCGTCTGGTCCGCAGGCCGAATGAAGTGCATTTATATGGCAGGCTAGACCCGCCCATTTTGACTGACACCTCATTCGGCCAATAATGTTAAGAAATGGGTTTCCCAGAGCCAATAATACTCAGAGGGCGTCACGTAGCTTTGTCAGGTGATTTGGTGCAGCCAGTTACATGATTGGCCGAATGACGTGTCAATTAAAAATGGGAGGGTCTAGCCTGCCATATAAAAGGGACTACAAACGGCCCGTCACCGGGCCCTTGCCAGTTAAGGGGCTACAGGGTGTGTGTAGCTGGTGTATTGTAGTGTAGTGTGTACATTTGTGAGTCTGCATGGTCACAGAAACACTGGCAGGCACACAACCATCCACACAAAGCCGTGGGCTCACTGTCTGATGATGAAGTTTACGTCACGGGGACTATTCCTTTATTACAGGGGTATCAAACATAAGGCCCGGGGGCAGACTTGGCCCAGCAAAGACTCTAATCCGGCCCAATGGACAGCTTTGGAAAAAGACGGCATAAATTTTGGACATCATCTGTATTTTCATAAGTTTTACAGCTTTTCCTACTGATAAAGACCTTTCCTTTGGCCATTCATACTCCACCAAATTAAGTAAGAGACAAACAATTAAATGAGAGAAAGTTTAAAAAACAGGAACCTATCTACTACTACTAGTAGAAAAAGTAAAATTTCTTTGAACTGAAAATGATATCACAGGGATACAATATGTAGTTAAACTTCTTTACACTGACAGAAGGGGGTTTTTAACTGTTCCGGCCCACTTAAGATCAAAGTGGGCTGTATGTGGCCCACGATGTAAGATGAGTTTGACATCCCTACTTTATTACCTCCTTTAGCTCAGGATACACTGGATCATCCTTTAAAGGAGAGGAGATAATGCCATCCCGCAATTCATCTTAACACACCATCCAACCATTCCAGTGATCATCAACATACCTGGCAAACAGTGCAGATCATGTAAATGTTAATTATGAGTTTGTTTTCCATTTAATGTCACAAGTTGCAGATTTGTTTTGAATTTTCAGGCTGTTACACCTACAGCTGAACATTGGGCTGCTACAATCAAATCAGATTTTTGTCAAGGCGTTAGCACTCTAGATTAAAATTAGAAATTAGATTAACTATATCAAACTTAATTTAAAGTTCACCATAGTTCAGTTTGCATTAGTCAGGATCCTGAATGCGATGAGTAGATTAAATTTTACTTCAGTCACAAAAAGCCTCAACAGAAAAAAAAAAAGATGAAGTGAGTTTTTCCACCTGTGGTTCTCATTTATATGACCTGCATGAAACAACATAAGAACACATGGGGTGATATAACACACAATTTGTAGTTTATCTTCTGGACAATGTAGTTTCAATATGGCAGACACTGTGAAGGATTCTAGTGTAAAAGCAGTCAGATTATTTACATATTTCTAAGTCCTTATAAATTGGTGCAGCTTCTGGTTCTATAATCATGACACCAATGACTCCCTTTAGATGGACGCTCATGTTATCACAGCTCTACCATCCTACTATCTCACAAACATTTGGAAGAAGACTGTGGTTTGAGAGCACTACTTGGTTTTCTTCCAGGCATTAACATAATTCAGGAAGGAAAATCCAAAATACCTTATTAGACCTTATGACCTTATGACCTTTTTCTACTTTGATGCCCCAGACTTCAGATTCAAAGTTAAGCTGCTCTTTTGAAAGACAGCCCTGCTGCACTTCCCAGCTTTTATTCATTTTACTGCGTTCAGATTGCACCACAGAGATCTTGATTATATTCTGATGGTGCTGTGAGTGAGTTTAGCATATGTTTCCCAGTAAGTGCCAGTGAGCTTGTCCTTGCAGCTGCAGCTTCTCTTTGCCAAAGAAAAGTGCCAAAATAATGCCACACTAAAAAAAAAAAGAAAAGAAAAAAAACTGGCACTTAAACTTGCTGCATTGTAATTCTGAGACAGGCTATTTTGTCTCATTGAAACTGGTTTATTTCCACCATATTGGTGTCTAGTTCACTTTATAGCCATGAAGGACAAGCTTTTTTTATATTCTACCTGTAGCACATTGTTAATTTACATTACATTACACTGACTCAGTGTAATGTAAGATTATTTATGCATAATCTTTCTGGCAAACAAACAGCCAGCAAAACTAATGGCACCTGTCACATAACTCCATTCTTGCGCAGGTGTAAAGTTTTTCTTTCTAAAGCTACTGTTCTTAGGTTGACAGATTAGGTCAGGCAGGAGTCTCCATAGATTATAATGTTTACAGACAACATTGTGATCTGTAGTGAAAGTAGGGAGCAAGAGAGCCTGGAGAGGTGGAGGTATGCTCTGGAGAGAGGAGGAATAAAAGTCAGTACAAGCAAGGCAGAATACATGCGTGGGAATGAGAGGGAGACGGTGAAGTGAAATGCGAGGATAGAGGTCATGAAGGTGGACAAGTTTAAATACCTGGGGTCAACCATCCAAAGCAACAGACACAGTGACACAGACAGGGCACAAGAAAGGTAAAGTGGAAAGTGCAGACAAGGTGGAGAGGGTGGAGATGAGTGTCAGGGGTGATTTCTGACAGAAGGACAGCAGCAAGACTAAAAGGGAAGGTTTACAAGATGGTAGTGAGACCTGCTGTGATGTACGATATGGAGACGGTGGCACTGACAAAAAAGACAGGAGGCTGAGCTGAAGATGCTCCGATTTATGACAGGATGTTTGACAGCTGACAGGATTAGAAATGAGTACATCAGAGGGACTGCCCAGGTTGAAGAGTTTGGAGACAAAGTTAAAGAGGCAAGGCTGAGATGGTTTGGACATGTGCAGAGGAGGGAGAGTGGATACATTGGACAAAAGATGTTGAAGCTGGAACTGCAAGGCCGGATGAAAAGAGGAAGACCACAGAGGAGGCTCAATGATGTGAAGGGGTGTGCAGAGGGTTGGTGTGGGGACAGGGTGAGATGGAGGCAGATGGAGCAGCTGAAAGAACATGAAGAAGAAGAAGGCTGTTCTAAGCTTGAGAATGAATTTTTACCTGTGGCTTAAACTGCCACTGTTTTTCTTGTTTTAGTTGCATCACCAAGTCAGTAGAAAGAGAAGTTTTATGATCAACCCGAGCCGCTGTGCAGGATGAAAGCACTGGTTTGTGATTCGGCTAGAAAAAGATTATAGTTTGGGATAAAATAAGGAATAAAGGAACATAGTGATTTGAATTAAATTACTGCTTTGTCAAGTTTAGAGGAGCTTAGTCATCAGGAATTTGTCTCTTAAGTGTAAACATGTCCTGTTTTAGGAGAAACTGCTATGACAAATGTTTTCCTCATGATGACATTTCAGTTAGTTATTTGCCCCAGTGTGTGCTTCCAAAGTGTTATGCAGTTAGTCGAAGTGTCATCGTTCAGTTTCAATAATATTATACTCAATCAGTCAACGTTATGAAATGGAGTAAAGAGTAACAAATATGTCAGCTGCAATCACAGTGGTCACGGAAATTTTATCACTCTTTATCAATTTCCGAGCCCTCAACTGTGTGACTGTTGGCGTGAGAGGGCTTGGCATGACAGTGAATGGAAAACACTGGGGTTCTTATCATTGTGTTGCTTTGCCCTGGGCAATGCAGCATGTGGCATTAATGTGGATTGTGTCATTGCATTCACTCAGAGCTCCGTGAGTAATGAGGAACTCCCTAACGGTTAAATGGATTTCATCAAACTTAGTTACAGCTTTCCACTTCTTCATTTTCCCACACTCTATCTTTCCTTTCTATCCTCCCAACCACACCTTAGTCTCTTTCCTTCTCGCCCCTCTCCTTCTTCTGCCATCTAAACAAATTAGGGAGCAAATGAGGAGGGAGGAGTGATATGGGTGATGAGGCATGCCAGAATGTCAACAGATGACAAGCAGTGCAGATGGGGGGAATGAGGGAGAGCGAAGATAGAGAGAATGGGATGGGGAAAAAAAGGGAAAAAGAAAGTATTCCACTGAAAACCCAGACTTGAAAAGAAATGATTAATGAGGCCAGATGTTGGGCTTCTTTTAGCAATGAATCATTGCATTCCCCATGACAAAGCAAAATTATCCCACATTTCCCCAATGTAGCAAATTACTTCTCAAACTGCAGACAACAGAGAACAAATGCACTACTTTTCCTGGATTGAGCAACTTTTTTCCACACCAGGTCAAGACAGTAATCGACTAAAACGTTTTAGGCTTTTTTTTTCCTTCATGCTGACATCATTTTATTCCGATCCATAACTCCGTGAACAATAAAAAATTTAAAAAAATACAAGGTCTTTTAAATAGATACACTCAGGCAGAACTACTTCAGAGTGCTTGTTTGCCTGGCCGAGCCAATTATGGCATCTGTGCAATCAAATGTGTATGAATATGCAGTGTCTTGACGATGATTTGAGAACACAACAGACCCTGCAGAGGTGCTTTTGTCAGCCACAGATTTTAATGAGCCAGATAAAATAAGCTGGGTATATCTGACTCATCTTTGATGAACAATTTGATGTAAACTTGTAGTGTAGAATGAGATAATGCATCAGCAGAAAATGGCTAATTGTGTACATGTGCATGTATAGGACACAGTATTGGTAAAAACAGCTAATAACTTGCAATATATAAGGTTTGTGACCTACTTAAGCATTAAGGATGCATGTACACCTTAAATAAGTATCCTGTCACTAAAGCTGTCTAATTAATACCTTGTTTGTGTAACCCGTACATAATGAGGAACATAAAACCCATCAAGCAACCATCTCCTCGGAACAGAAAAGCATGCTGTCTCAGCTTGCCATTTTGTGTCCATAAGAGGCTTCAGGCAGACAAGAATGGCAACATGACATTCATCATTGGGTAACTGGATGGTTTACTGATACTCGATGGTTACCGTCATGGCTCTGCGGTGGAAGGAAAAGACCAGGAGGTTTTGCCAGGAACAAGCCTCAAGAGCATCAAATCAAAAGTTTCATCACAGATTGATACCAAGCTTTGGACAGGTGAGAACAAATTGGGGCCTATTAGCACCTCCTAGCATGTCAAGCACGGTGGTGGAAGGCTGATGATTTGGGCTTGTTTCTTAGCCATAGGTTGTGGGCACCTCGTGGCCAGTGAGTCGAACGCTTGCAGTCAGTGTACTCCTCACTACACCACAGTATTCTAGAGTCTATGTGAGGCCGTCTGTCCGACAGCAAAACTTCAGCTGAAACTGGGTCATGAAACGATCCCCAGCACAGCAGAACGGCTGAAAAAGAAAAGAATGAAGGTGTTGCAACGGCCCAGTGCTGTGACAGGGACATTAAGAGAGCTGTGCCTAAACGAATTGCCTGCAAGCCACAATGACACAAAGCAGTGTTGTAAGAAGAGTGGGCCGAATTTCCTCCACAAAGATGTGAGTCATAACAGAAAATGATTACTTCAAGTATTGCTGCTAAAGATGATTCTACAAGATACCGACTCATGGGGGGAGCTTAGTGCTTTCACACACCGCTTCTGCTTTTAGTTTTTGTTAAATAAATATGGACGTGGTGTAATATGTTATGTGCTGTTGTTCATCTGATGTTGTAGTCATACAATTTTAAGACCTCATAAAGACCAGATGGGGGTTTTTTATTATGTCCTAATACCTAAAACCTTAGAATGGAGCATGTAAGAGATTATATTCCTGTATTCCTATTCCTAGAGGTGACTGGCTGCTCAGTCTGCTTCCTGAACTGCACCTGGATGTTCAAGTTGACATTCGTGTATAAGAATTGTTTTATAATATGACTGTTTTATGTTTTTGAAAATCAATTTTAACAAAATGGAATGAACAACAACAACAAAAAAAAAAACATTCTTGAGCAAAAGAAAAGTTAGAAAGTCAAGAAAAATACGTCCAAGGAGGGTCAAACTATTAACCTGACACTCTAAAGTCCATTTCTTATCTTGCTGAGCTAACCGAGCCACCCACTGATTCAATAGCACCGTGGGTTTGAAATGTTGACATCAGGGGGGCAGAGAGGTGACAGTCCAGACATGTGGGTTCACCGTGCAACAAATGAGACAGAATTTACATGTAAATAAAGGTAAATGACTTGTTTGTTTAAATAAATACAGACTCTGATAATAGTAATCTGTAGTTGGAGTAGAGGTTTGTGAGGCTGCCTGTTACACAACCATTTAGTAACCAAATTAGTTGTCAAGCAATTAAAATTGATTCAAAGAACAAAGAGACATGCATTTGTTTCTTTATTGTAATAATATGATTGACATCATCATCGTCTGTCTTCTATGGAGGAGCTTTGGCATCATATGGTGAGCTGTTTCAACAGAGTTTGCCAGGTGCAGACAGACAGCTTGTATTATTATACTGTCTCTATATGACTCAGTGTGGGAAACTCTGCGTGAATATATTTCAGTTTTTGTGGGTTTTGATTCACCTAAGTTAGGCGTTTCCCCCCCACTTTCATGCTTTATGCTATACTAAGCTACCCATGACACTGGTATCTTCTCATCTCACCCTCTGAAAGAAATAGGAGTGTTTTCTGTAGTGTTGACCTGTTTTTATAAGGAATAGATTGTCATCTTATTGTTATGGAAAGAAGGAATCAGGTGCGTTTCTTCATGAGTCTCCGGTTCCTCTTTCACTCGGCTGAGTTAAGCTGCTACATCGGCTCTGTGTTACTCAGAGGACGTGTGCACTCATAACCCATTAGTAAAATATGTCAGCAATAAAACATCAGCTAAAAAAGAAAAAAAAAAAAAAACTGTTGTTAACTTATCATGTCAGAAAATCCTGAGTGGAACTCCACCGGCCAAATGCGTCCTCGAGCAGTAATAAAACATAAGAGAGCCTAATGCACACGTAGCCAGAAGGCAGCCAGGCTGTCTTAGTCTTCTGTGCAACTTAATGTTAAGCTCCTGCCAACAGAGGAGGCCATCCATAATTAACCCTACACTGTCAAGTCAAAGCAGCAGTCATAACATGCCCTCACATGTCACTCTAACCTTTTTCACTGCATTGTTTTCTCTGCCGTCAACCCATCACCCACATCTGTCGTTCCCTGCACAAGGACTGCAGTGAGAGGGGGTGGGGGGTGGGGGGGGGGAGACTTTGATCTGCTGTGTTTCCTTCACAGCGTCTCTCTCAAAGGCTTTAGACAGCAAACGATACACAAAGCAGAGGGAGAAAAACGTGCTTCTCATTTGAGATTGTTAAGGTTGTTTTGTGATTTATTTCCTGTTAGTAAGAGGCGACTGAGCTATTTGGCTGTAGGTTAATCACTGCTATCAACATCTGCTGTTCTCTGCAAGAAGCTAAATACCTCATATTGTTTCATTTTTTCCCTTCCTGCTCCATATTCTTCTCCCACCACTCTAAATCTTAATAAATCTTTGTGTGATTAAAGATTTCATTAATTCCGGAGATGGGAGAATGGGCAATTAAAACGTGTGAATCAAAGCAGAGAAAAGGGGCGAGGTACAGGGAGCACAATTGACTGAGTCAAAGGGTCAGAGAGGCTAAGTCAGAGAGAAAGAGAGAACAAGGAAACGAGCAAGGGACGGTGATTAAAAGTGAAAGGCGGAGATAGATTTGCCTGTCTTTCACTAGGAACCGAAATAGAGACCAATCAAATGTGTCAGGGAGTCCAAAGTGAGAGACCTGTAAGAGCAAATGGATCAGAGATGGAAGCCATGTGGACACAGAGAGACAAAGAATAAGATTAATAAGACTGATCTGCCTTAAAGTGAAAACGGCAGTGTGAAGAAACAATATTTAAAAAACAGCCAAACACACACACACACAAGAATGAAATTAAAGAGGGAATTTGTAGATGTTCCCACGCTAGTGGATCAGTCAGTACAGAAATATCAGCTGTTTTTGACTTTCTCCCTAATGGCACCGCAACTTTAAATCAGTTTACTATCAGTTTTAGAAACCCTCACGGTACCTATGGAAACTGTCAGATCATTAAAAAATCAGCAGAAAAAAACACTCCCGCTGCAGACAAACAATGTCAATCAAAATGCAAGTGACAGACACACACACATCATGTCAGACAGGGTCACACAGCAGGAAGCGGTCCCCGTGGTTGGTCACACATTTCACAGCCGACTTTATCTCGGTTAACTGTTCGGTGAGACAGTCTGTATTTGTGATGGTCGGCGATGGCAGAGGCTGCTTGGTAACACGGTCTCACACTCTTTGTTCCACCCACATATGTATTTCAGTTATCGTGGAAAGCAATGTTTCTTGTAATTCAGTGACTCGTCTTTCGCTTAGCGATTTCTTATCCACTAATGTGTTTTAATTGTTTAACCTTTATCAAAGGAAAAAAGAAGTCTTTCGATATTTTTTAAGGAAGCTACATTTCTTTGATTCCTTAAAGACCAACTGTATTTTATTAAAGTCTGATGGACTCCACTGACTTGTAGAAACATTTGTGCAGTGATAGGAAGTTGTGACTTGTTGGCTTTTCATCCAATACATCATCAATTTAAACTTCCAATTTCTCTTATATTTTGGTTTATGAAGGTAGTAAACGTTGTACCTCACAGAGCTACTGTCCTGGTTGTAGACTCTTTGTCGTCTATGCAAAAGCTGCCAAAATCCTCTCCCACCTGCAGATGAAGCGAGGACAAAGGCTGGTAGAGTTAAAAACCAGGTTAGAGTTCAAAGGGGTAAGAAGAGCGAGCTCTCCTCTGATCCCTGGCAAAGAGGGAGGTTAAAACATTAACATTCACCCTGCACGGCCAGATTTTAGCCCTGCATCTCCTCAAAGGCACGGAGGAATTCGTGCAGTCTGCACAGGGGAGATACATGAGGTATGGCCAGCATATATATTTGTAAATACAGTATGTGGGTGTGCATACTAACTGAGAGCAGTCCTTGTGTATCTAGCTTGCTGTATATATGAAGACAAATGATGGAAGGATAGAACAGGCCATGTACAGTACGGTCTGATTTGCACACTAGCATGCTCTATCCTTGGGATTACTTGAGTCCATTATCATTCCATATGAGTGTGGCTTGCATGGGTAATTGTAAATTAAGTGGATTACTGTGCAGTGTAGTGCCTGAGGGAATTAGAGAATCTCTGAATGGATGCAAATCCTTTCGTACTGGAGCCTGCAGGTCCCTGAGCAGCATCAGCACTTTCTGAAGCAATGATATCAGCATGAGCTCCTTTGAATGATACTGATTTAATATCACCACGGTAGATTAATGATACTGACACTCATTATGTTTCAGCTCCCTGAAGTGTGGCCGATGTTTCAAGTGATTGGCGCATTCAGCCATAAGTGTGCTTAAGAATAGGTGTTTCAAAGGACGAGGGTTAGACCCTTACACGCAGGAATACTTTTGCTCTGTTCGGCCAAGGCGCAGCGTTTGTCCTTAATAGCAAAGTTATAAAGTAAGTGAGGGAAAAGTATATGTAAAGTTGTTCTTTCAGGGCTTTGCGTAAGATGAAACTACAAGATTCATTCTTTTCCTCCTGGCTTCAGTGGCCTTAAACCATCCAAATCCCCCAAATCAAATCCACCTCGAATGAATTGTGGTGGAATACAAATGAGGAAGCAGTGGCAGGGATTTCTCTTTTAATGAGGACAAAAACCTATCACCACATCTAACCTGAAACGCTTCATTTGCCGCTGCCTGCCAGCCTGTGCTTCCCAGAAGAGTTCTGGGGTTAAAACTGTAGAGTTTGAGCGCAGCTCGCTCAAGGCCCTGGAAACAAACGATGGCCTCCCTCCCACACCCCCCGAACATTTAAACCCAGCTCACTTTGCCCAAAGCAATCTCGGCTCGGGAGTTGAAAGGTCGCTTTAAATAAAGAAAGAATAAGGAGATTACTAGGCATCCCACACATGGAATGAGCAGCACTTTGAAAGGATAGCCAAGGCTGCACCATTTAGCATTCAGTAGCCTGAAGCAGTCCATGAGGCTAGCAATCAGAACACAAAGTCCAGATTGACTCCCACTCACTCGCCACAGCTTCATCAGCTCTTTTAGCTGAACTTCTGACCTGTTTGTCATTGTGCCATTTGTTGTGAGAATGCGTGAATACGTGGAATTAATTTATTGCCTCAGGTTGAGCAGCCCAGACACTGTTGACTGGCTTTTCATTATAATATGTTTTTATCACCATGTCTCTCAACTTTTACCCTCCCAAACTTTGCAACACTAAGCACTTGGGAATTGCAACGCAGGTGACAAGACAAATGCTTCAGCGAGAACAATCTGGAACCTTGGTGTTATTTTCTGAATCTTTCAAATAAAAGCGGCAGTGCTGGGCTGGAAGAGCATACTCCCAGTGAGACCATGTAGCCAAGATTACACAGTACATCAGTGGAACTCTATTCCCAGGTATTAGGTGGGACTTCACAGGCTTTAAAAGCAAACTCAATATGATTTGTGACTCACTGTATACACACACACACACACACACACACACAGAAAGAGAGAGAGACCTGGCAAAATATAGTCTCAAGTGCAAACATAAGCCAGGTGCATGGACCCAAACACACCCCACACCCCTTAGATTCAGTATTTTGGGGCACGAGTGCATGTGCACACCTTCATACACGCACACACACACACACGCCCTTTGTCGTTGCAAGAGCCCAGCTTGTTACATCATCCTGAGGGGAGTTTATCAGCGACCAATCAGCAGCAGCCCAAAGGCTGTTTTGTCTTCCTTTTGCCTGAAACTCTCTGAACTCACAGATTACCTTTCAGCCATAGGTATTTGTTTACCACGGCCTGAATTTGCAAGTCTTTATCGCAGCTGCTTGCCGGCACCGAGGGGGGAAGTGTTTTACACACAGTTTGTCGGCGCTAGAAGAGTCTGAGTCAGTCCACCGGTGATCCAGCTCTTTGTTTAACTACCCTCTTAGCTTGTTTGTTCAGTCGGAGCTTAAAACAAGTGAAATTATTGCACTTTTAGATAAGACTGGGGAGGATTTTATCACTTGACTCAAATGCCAAATGAGCGTCCAGGGCGAGATATGAAGTGTAGAGATTGCCCAAGCAAAATTCTTCCATTTATCAAATTTACAAAATGAGTATCACATTATTTACAAAACAAAAGGCAAATATTTTTAACTCCATCACTTATCTAACAGACAAAACAAGGTGTCTTTTTGTTTTGCATAATTTATTTGAGTTGTGGATGTGACTCTGAAAATATTTGTATGCTTTCCAGGAAGAATTTACTATCCTCTGTTACATTGCATTCAATTCGATGTAGAAAATATGTCCTATTTTTTCACAGATGCTGTTTAAAAGCCAAATATTCTACTCAAATACTTGGCTCTACTCATGTGTTATGGAAGTATAGATGGGCACTGGGAAGTATTTTCCTAAGATTTTGAACTTTACATTATAGGTAACAAAAACTTGTGTAGCATTACATTAATAATCTTTACTCCAGATCCGCATTCCCGACAGTCTTAAAAAGCCTTTGTGTCAAAAGAAAATAATAATCCAACTGTTGTGAATGTTCCTCTCTTTTCCTGGTAGTAAAAATGAAACTTTTGCAGCTTAAATTTCCTGTATATGGCCATGCTGACATCAGGATTTTATTTGTGGGGTTGGGGGGGAAGAGAAAACTGCATGCTCTTCGTTATTTCAAAACCAGTTTTGTTTTGTTTTTTTCTTTTTGAGCTGATTAAAAAGGAATGTTTTACGCGGCCGTGTTGCACCATCCACCTTGCAGGGTTTCACAGATGACCAAGGCTTTCTCACCTTCGCAACTCTCCACCTTAATACAGTCCTGTGAGGAATAGCGAAACAAAAGTGGGACTGTTAAAGGGAATTTTTCTGTGGTTGGAATATTAGAAGCATACACGAGGAAGGATGAGCGAGCGGAGCGAGGCAAAGCTCACTGGAACGACTCCCAGCCCTCATCACAATCATGCCGAGACCACACAGCCACAAAATGTTCCAAAACAGTTGGAATACATGAGATGAACCAGGGTGGAGGGGTGTATGTGGTGCCTTTGATGGTGAATGGTTAATACAGCTGCCTCTGCTCAGGCAACTGCGTCTCTCCTTCTCACCTGATTTCCAGAAATGTTAACGGATGAGCCCACACTGCATTTAAAAGATACAAGTTTTATTTTAAGAGAGCACTTCTCAAATTACACCAACTTCTTTGGTTAACACAATCCTAGTTTCAAGTGTCATTTAGCACCCAGACATTATTCTCATTAGAGTTGCAAGCAATTAAGAGAGAAAAGTCCCCCCAGGCATAAACAAAGGAAAGAGAGGCATTGCAAGTATGTTAACTGTGAGCCTTTCTAAGGGAGCAGGGATTGCTGCAAGAAGATGCTGTTCTAGTTGAACATGGGGAGCAAAATAGCCATATAGATCATTCGGGAAACTCATTTTCCTTTGTGCACTTAACAAAACTTTATTGTATGGACTGCTTAACATCAGGTTAAGTGGGACAACTTTGAAGACGAGAGCAGCCCTCTGGAACAGCACCCGGGCCTCTTCATCACCAGCATATTCTGACGATGAGCGCTGGCCAACCTCAGGATCCTGGCCTGTCTCCCAGCCAGCCCAGCTAATTAGTCCCCCTCTTCTGAGCTAATTGGCCGATAAAAAATGAGGATGGCCTCTTCACCCAGCCCGAGTGTTGTGCCACCAAACGGCAGTAGGGAGGATTATGCGGGCTTATGAGGCATGGTGACACTCAGCGAGAACCACTCCTCCGCTATTAATTTCCCTGTCAAGCGGGTCGCCTCTGCTGTGTCACTTTGGTTTGTTAGTGGATGCGAGAAAACTTTGGCCCGAGGTCGACTTCCAGCAACTTCTTCTCATTTAACGCCTTGGTACAAATGAACAATGGTATCATTCATTTGAGCAGATGTTGAGGCCTGGGTGCTATCGGTGTTACAACATGTTACAGGCAAATTACAAGGGGCTTATCTTACTTGAGTGGATTTTCCTTTTCTTTGCACAGTCAGGACTGTGGGTAGGTGATTTGGGGTTTTCCGTGAAAACCTGTCTAACAATAGACCATGCATCAAGTTAATAGAGTTAATGGTTAAGCAAATAAATGCCTTGGATATGCTGTCCTGGTGGTCTGGTGGTTGAGACACAACACAATGTGACTGCAGCATGGCTTGTTTGTTTACAGCCATAGATCTCCAGATAATTAGTAGGCTATTTGCTGAACATGTATGATATTAATTTATTTATTTAAATACAAATATGTTGAGTTTTTTTTTAACATTACTAAGACTGTGAGAAACACAAATTTTGAATAACAAGCCTTTAAAAAGCCATGCACAAAACCAGCAGCCTGTTAACAGCACTGGCAAAGGTCAGTGTTTGAGGTTGATGAACGCCAGACAAATATTTGCCTGCAGAGGTTGCATTCATGTTCTTGGGGTCTTTGCCCTCCATAATGACCCTACACTTTGGAGTTCCTACCCAGCATAAGCAAATTACTATAAAACCAGCTGTGAACACAGTCAGGTCTATTTGTGAGTGACTGATTAAATGTGGCCACTTCTTGTTGAGAGGTTCTCTGTACAAGCAAAACCTCAGTAACTAGTTTAGTTGACTATTAGTAAGCAGCCTTGATGCACACAAACACACACACACACACAAGCAGACACACAGAAAAACCCTTTTCTTCTTTTTGTCTGCTTCTAAAGCTGCAGAAAACCGGAATTAATAAAGCAGAAATAAGAAGTGATACTGTATGTTGTATTGAAGGAAGTGATTATGGTTGGGGGGGGGGGGGGGGGGGGGGGGTGGGTAGCATAGAAAAAAATGAATGTAAAAGACACTGTGCCTTTCATGCGTGTCTGCGAGGTTTTCCCTTCAGTCTTTGTTTCAGTATTGATGATACAAGATCAAAGTGGACACATTCAGGTTAAAGGAATAATGAATGGATAGGGCGGGTAAATACACAGAGAACACTGTGCATAAAACGCAAATACTTAGATTGTGCTTTATGAAATGAAAAAAAAGACGATTTAAATCAAACAAACAAGTAAACTGTGAAGAATCCAAAGAGAAAACTGTTCTCCTGCAAAATGCTTGATGCAGCTGCAAAGGGCACAAGTCCTTCTCCGTGATTTCAGCGAACCAGTCCGCTTCTCAGAGTCAATCTTTTTTAACTGATGGTGCTTTGCTCTCTGGCAGAACTCCAGTTTCCATATAGGCTTACAATTAGATAATTTGCACACGCGGAGGACTCCGGTTATGAATGGGTGCATTCCGCTAGTCCCGCCTCTTCCGTTCCCACAGACGGACCAATCAGCGGCGTCTCGTCGGCTGCCGTCGTGTCGGGATTGGAATGTTAGCGACTAACAATCGGAACAACTGAGCACTCGGTAATTGGACACTAGGATCAAGGAATCCCGTCTTTCTGAACATTTTCTCAGCTATTTACCCAGTCTGAGGTCACCGTTTCTTACCCCTGTGTCTTCCGGATAACTTCGCCTGCTGCGCGGCTTTCGCCGATGAGGTTTTATTTTATATCAGCGCGTACGTGGGTATGTGGGGAGGTTGTAATAAATAAGAGAAATGCAGGGATTCGTCAGGTTACAGTTGTGCCGCTGAGCTTGCTCCTGCGCTACGACGCGTCCCGGTTTTTCGCTTTTCTCCGCACGGGACCGTGGAGCGATAAAAGAAGAGGGGGGGGATAGGACGAATACTGCCCGAGGCATTTGGATACGCGCGTGGTGGACGCACCGACGTGGTTTACACTACCCGGTCAGCGTGTTGCCGACTTTATCATCCAGACCGGGCTGTACCTTTACGTCTGGGAGAGCCTCGGGGACCCCTGCCGCTGTTTATCCGGGAAGACAGAGTTCCCAGGCGGCTGTCTGACAGTTTTCCATTTGAATAGCCTCCTTACAGCCAGGCTGAATGAGGGTGAGAAGAAGTGCAGAAGAAAAGAGTCGCAGCATATGATTGTGTCCGAGAGGGTCCGGAGAGCACTGATCTTTGTAGGTGCACCAGAGCCCAGCTGTTAGGCGTTGTGCGATATGGTGAAACTCTACAGAAGAGGGAGAAAGGGACAAGACTTTTAAAATCGCCCACATGCACTGGATCAATTGCTGGATTTGGGAACCGAATACGCAGAAGGGGGGTTGGGGATCCTTGGAGGCTGCCGGAGGATGGAGCGGTGTAGTCGGGGTTAGTGAGAGCCTAACTTCGGGCCACTTACATTTCTTATTCCTGAACACTCGCCCTTGTTTCCAGGACACATGCAGGCCAAAAAACGCTACCTGATCCTGCTCTTCGCCGGTGCGTGTCTATTGCTTCTCTTCTACCTCGGAGTGATTCAACTTCCAGCGGCGAGCAGGAACCGCAGCAGAAATGGGCACCGGCCCGAGCAGCCCTGGCCTCACTTTTCGGACCCTTTACATCCTTTCCTGCCCTGGGATCAGACGGACACCGAGGAGTACAACCTGCACATATCTCCGAGCCAGAAGAGGGACATCAACGCATGTGTTTACAAAGGCAAACGGTGTCGCATGGATTCATGCTTTGATTTTTCTCTGTGTCGAAAGAACGGATTCAAAGTTTATGTTTACCCCCAGCAGAAGGGGGAGAAGATCTCAGAGAGTTACCAGAATATTTTATCGACCATCGAGGGGTCCAGATTTTACACCTCAGACCCTGGACAGGCATGTCTGTTCGTTCTAAGTTTGGACACTCTGGACCGGGACCAGCTGTCCCCGCAATACGTCCACAACCTGAAGACCAAGGTCCAGAACCTACCCCTGTGGAACGACGGCAGGAACCACCTTATATTTAACTTGTACTCGGGGACGTGGCCGGACTATACGGAAGATTTGGGCTTTGACATCGGTCAAGCCATGCTGGCCAAAGCCAGCATCAGCACCGAGAACTTCAGGCCCAACTTTGACGTGTCTATCCCCCTCTTCTCCAAGGAGCACCCGAGGACCGGCGGGGAGAGGGGGTACCTCAAGTACAACTCCATCCCACCTTTTAGAAAATACATGCTGGTGTTCAAGGGGAAGCGCTACCTGACCGGCATCGGCTCGGACACAAGGAATGCCTTATATCACGTTAACAACGCAGAGGACGTGGTGCTGCTCACCACCTGCAAGCATGGCAAGACTGGCAGAAGCACAAAGACGCGCGTTGTGACAAAGACAACGCAGAGTATGACAAGTAAGTTGGAGCAGGGAAAAAAGGTGGTTGTGTGTGTGTGTGTGTGTGTGTGTGTGGGGGGGGGGGGGGGGGGGGGTATTATTTTAATCATCTTCTTACATTTTTTGCGCTGTCATCATATCCAAACAGCGCAGCAGGCGCGGGTCATTCAGTTCTCACGCTGTGCCACAGCGTGTATGCATTTACTCCTGTGTGTGCTTGCAGAATGAACTCATACGGTGTCCTTCATAACTGAAAATAGAAAATTAGACATTGATCAGCAACAATCGGTTTGCGTGCCCATTCTTGTGTGAAATATAACTCATTGCCTTTTAAAATTGGAACTATAATATTGATTAAATTTAGAGATCTACAAACCATTTATGGTTAACTGTTAACTGTCAGTAACCACCACCACTACCCGCCCCCAGCTGCAGGCCATAGTTTATTTCTCACAACATAACTGCTTTGCCCAGACTGTTTAGTTACCTGGACATCTTCTGCCCTCCCCTCACTCCTTCACTTCCTATGAAAGGATCCCATCTCCACCACCACCACCACTACCAGCTCCCAGCTGCAGGATATGCATGGGCATGTTTGATTTGCACCCTGTACTTAGTGCAAATTAAGTGAAAGTTGACCATGGGAATTTTGGGCTCTGAAAGTAGTACTAAAATGCCCCTGTCATGACAAAATGATACTTCCTACACTTGAGCACTGGAGTATAATGACTGTGGTGTGTAACATGTTCAGCTGAATTATGAAAGCAACTGAATGCGAATAAAATGAGTTAATTTCCACATTAATTTCAAGGAGTTAGTGGCATGGTTTCCCTTTAGCCCCCAGGGACAGCTGATTACCTCTAATTTTGAAGGTCTCACTTTTGTCAAGGTGGTAATTAATGATTCCCCCTTGGGATCAACAGCTGTACTTGAATGCTTGGTATGTTTTAATGTAGAGGGCAGTGTTTTCTCAGATTCACATGGTTGGATTAAGCAGCGAACTCGACTCTCAGGTTCACTTGTATGTGAGTGACATCGGCTTGATTTGCATTTATCAACCTGTAGATTCTAGCATTTGCAGAGAAGGCTGGTAAACTCCAGGCAAGTAGTAACAGCAGTTGTCTGCACTGCTCCTAGTGGGTGTGTATGTGCGTACCTGGCATCAGGGATAAGGGAAAGGACAGATGGGCAGTGTATAGAAAGTTAATATAGACACATTTCCTTTCAATTAATCAGAAAGACAGAGAGGAAGAAGTTGCAGGGAAATATAGTACTTTTTTTTTTTTTTAACTGAACACGTGCTTCATTGAGAGGTGAAGTGACTTTCCTTGAAATGAACTCAGTAACCTCTAAACAGATTTTTTTGGTAATGCAAAAAAAAAGGGGAGCTCTAACAAAACTTCTCAAGCATGCACTTGTCCATCCATTCATCATCCCTTTTCCCTTCTCCTTCCAACATTCTCTCCCTCTCCATCTCCCTGGATGCCTTGGGCTCAGTGTCACCTGGAGAGATATGCCATCCATTATCTGACATTCCAGTCGTCTCTGGACCGCCTCCCTCTGCTCAACTCATGGTTCTGTTTCCTAAAAGATCAGGCTTTGTTTTCCCAAAGGTAGCTTTGTCTCTGGAACATCTCAGTACCATAATTGGATGATTGATCCAGCTTGATGGCAGTGATTCAGGGAAACCTGAGTCTTCACTGGCCAATTCTTTCTGCCACAGCGTGTTTCACAGTTGAGTTAATTTTGATCAATACTGCTACATCTCAGTCATTTCATTTCCAGCTGCAATGCTGGATTTGATTTCTGTTCCCACTAAAACTCAATAAATCCAATCACATTTTTTACACAGCACTTTTACAGTGCAGTTGGCTTTTGGATGTCAGTCTGTACATCTCTGTGACTTTAGTCTTCTTTCTGAAGCAGATTTAACTTTTTGTGTGTGTGTTTTTTTTTTTTTTTTTTTTCCCCCACAGGTTATTGAAATTCTCAGATTTTGAGTTGCCTCTAACATTTGTGCAACACATAAATTTAAAACATTTGCTCATGCTGTGACTTAGCAACCTGTTTAAATTTAATTAAACTGATGCCTTCCGCTTAATCAAATTTAAAGCCCTTTGGGTTCGAAGCCAAGCTTTGCAAAAACCCTGACGTAGCTCTCCAAGGTAAATGGATCTATATGCAGCTGGCCTGCTGGTGTTTGCCGGTGCTCCGGAGGCTGAGGGCGGACAGGCGATGCCTCGCGGGGACGCTACGGTGCAGACTCAGGAATGCACGCGTGTGTCAGAGCAGCTGGTAGCAGATGAACAGCGATCGCTGCCAAAGCAGACTGAGTGGCTGCACAGTGCACGCGTGTACCTGGATGCTATTTCAATGAGCGCAGAGAGGAAAGGATGTGTGTCTAGATGGCTGCAATCAATGCACATCCATCCTAACACACCTGCTGTTAAGGGTGTGCAAGACTAGTTGACTACGTGATTAGATATTGCTGCTCTTGCAGAAGTACTAGCTGGTGAAACTGGATATTCATATTTAATTAATGGACAAAGCGAGGTTACTGTTGATTCTAAGTCAGCCAATCCCTCGCCTCTCTCTCTCCCTCTGTGTGTGTGTGTGTGTGTGTGTGTGTGTGTGTGTGTGTGTGTGTGTGTGTGTGTGTGTGTGTGTGTGTGTGTGAGAGTGTGTGAGTGAGAGACAGAAAGTTGTAAACAAGCAAGTTACAAAAAGGACCAGTGGAGTTCTGCGATATTTACAACGTAAAAGTGAATGTTATACACGAGCTGTGTAGAATAAACTGGCATATGGCCACTCATAGCTTCACTCTGCAAACTAATCTCACATGTTTTGTGTTACAGAGGCGCTGTTACACTGTTGCTATTGAAGGATGCAATGAATGGCTTTAAATGACTCTTAAATGCACAATATTTGGGCAGACAGTGTTTATTCTTGCCGCCTTAACTTTTCACTTTTTCCTGACGAGTAAATTCATCACTGCTGTAGTTGATGCTGCGCCCCCCCCCCCCCCCCCCCAGTGACCTTTGACCTTGAGGCCTTCCAGAGGAATGCTGCTCTACAAAGGAATGCAGCAGGAGGGCAGACTGGAAGCCGGTATATAAGCACCTAAACTGGCTCCCACCCACCCATCCACCCACCCTCACCATACACTCACCACACACAGACACAAACGCGCCGTGCTTCACACATTTATTCAATTGATTTTCTTAGCCGCAACAGCTTTCAATTGGAGTCACTCTGGTCCACTTCCATGGCCAAGCGCTGATGAAAGGGCCCATTCACTGCTACATTATCCACTGAGTTTTCAGGGCCGCTGACAATAATCCTGGGAAAGGACAGTGAAAGGCTATTATGGCTTCGCAATTGGAAAAATTTGACGTTAGGTGGAATTCTGCAGTAATGCTTTGCTTTATAGAGGAATATTTGGAACTGGCAATTTTTTTTTCTTCATAACTTGAGGAGCGCAAAATAAAATTCCCGTTCCTTTTTAAATGGGAAAGCACTCGTTATGGCCAATGCTTTCTCTTTCAGTTGTGAGCTTTTACAAAATGTGTTATGTGACAAACTAAATTTGGGGGGGTGTGGCGCAGTCATTTTGACGTACCTTACACTTTTGCATTTGTCTCTATATAATAGCATGCATAGTTTTATGTTGGCAAGCAATGAATCAAGTACTGTAATTGCTGTCCATCCCACTATCGAGCGGATTATCCTGCAGAAATCAAAAGTACAATCTCATCTAATGTCACAAGTGAAGTGCTGAAAGTGCATCATTATCATTGAGTGTTCCATTAAAGTCTGACTCTGCATTTATTTTTTTTTTTAGCTCTTTGTTAAGCCTTTCTCTGGCTAACAGCAGTGTCATCATTGCCCCCCCGCCCCCCAATTTAATACTTAACCAGCTTTGTTGACTCGTATTGACTTTGTACTTTAGCTACTTCACTGGCAGCTGCCGCTCAAGGTCACGCAGGGGACTTGAAAACCGAACGAGAGAGGGAGGGCAGCGGAGAGGAGCGGAGGGAAAGATTTAGAGAATGAGAATGTCAAGAGGAGCTACAGAAAATGTGTCTGTGTTTGCAAATGCCCGCGCTCGAAACGGCGGAAGGAGAAGAAGATGAGCAAGTGGGTGTGATATTGAGTGATAATAATGCGCGGTGTAGGTTGGAATGAAAGAAATGGAGAGTCCAGAAAATTGCGCATGTAGTGGGATTTTTCCCATTTGGAGTCAATGACAGTAACATCAACCAGACACTGTGGCATTTTCATTTTCACAACTGTGTCATCAGCAGAAATTTTTCCCACTTGAGAAAATTATCTCAGAAGCATGAGAGGCTGAGAGGGAGAGACGGGGAGAGAGGCCAGCCGTTGGCCCCCTCTTCCTCTTGTCTCTTGTCTCTGTTTTGCTTTCCCTTACCTTCCCTCCTTTGCTCTGGTTATCTTTACTTTTCTCACCCCCCCCACCCCTTCTGTCTTGGAGCAACACTGAAGCAATGATGTGATTTGTCTCCCCGCCACATTTTCATTTCCATAGGATTTTTTTTTTCCCCATTTTTTTTTTTTTTTTTCTTTTTTAACAACGTGGCAGCTGACACATTGTTGACAGAGCGCCACAGAATGAGAGACAGTAGCTGATCTGGGCCAAGTGAAGAAAAGCAGCAACACTTTCTTACCACCTTATCTCAGTTAAACATAGGTTTAAAAAAGAAAACAAAAATTCTGAGTGGGAATAATGACATTCACCTGAATGTCAGCTCGGCGGCGCCTGATAGCGGCCTCCCGTTGGAGAGCGAAGCGAATAGCAAACACAGTCATGTTGCTACCTCAGTGTTTGGCAGGAGAGGGTGTCATACTCCCCGGGTTGCCATTGTTTGTTTTTCTGTAGTCAGATTAATAAATCATGAATATTTCATGATTGCCTGCTCTCTCTTAGATAAAGTGCCCGGCTCGTGATGGGAATGTTAATGATGTGGAGAATAATTAGTCTGAATGTGGTGCAGCTTAATTGGGACTCTTTGATATTTTTGTGTGTGCATGTGTGTACGAGACATATTTAAACCTATAACTACATAATACCTCTGTTTGTTGTTTTTATCTTATCAGGTTGTCTATCCCTCTTAAATCCCCTCCTCTTCCTGCCTTTCTCTCAGCTGTTGAGTTCTTCTCATTTATTTATTTTTCAGATTTTTAGCTTTAACAACTTTAATTTAAAAAAGAAAAGCCTTTCCAAACTTTCCAAGTTATGTTTTCTTTGCAACAAACGGTCGTAAATGTAAAGATATAAATTTGAAACAGAGGAAATCGGCGAATCCTAACATTTTGTTATGAAGCACTTCTTGAAAACCAGTAGAAATTTTGAAGCTCCCCCGTCAAAGATTACAAGCCTGTTTTATCAGTTGACCAGGTTTTTTTAATATGCTATCCAGGGCTGCAGCTAATGATCGTCCTTTAATCAACCAGTTACTGATCTCAAGTTTCCAGTGCCTGAAGCAACATTTTCAAATGTAGTTTTGTCCAGTCAATAATCCAAAAAACCCCAAACTATTTAATCATGGCAGACTAATAAAACTAGAAGATATCTGACAAGATGAAAGGGGTGAATTACCGATCTTTCTGATTAAAAATCTTTACTAAAATTTTAGTTCACTGCTCATCAAACACGTTACCAGTTGATTTCAGGTCATTCTGCTCAATTAATCATCCAATTGTTTGATTTTTACTTCTCTCCTTTCACTTCTTTCAAATTCGACTTGCTTTTGTCGGTGCAGTTTTGCTGGTGTGCGTCTGCTCCTCTCTTCGTGCCAGTGTGTGCGCGCACATCCCTCTTGGGGTCTTTGTCTTGATCCGTGGGTGTGTGAACACAAGCGTGTGTATTTGCTAGTGCACACAGGATGGCTGGGGTCACGACCCTGCTGTCTGTCCCCTTGCTCAGTGACGAAGGCAAAGCCCCACTCACTGACCCACATTCACTGAGGGATTATCAGGGCAGCCAAGCCGCCCCTGGCCTCAGAGGAGGTGGCAGGGGTGGAAGGGTGGGAAGCAAGTGAGGGAAAGAATTGGGGGAGGATGGACATGAACTCGGCACACACACACACACACATTGAATCAGACAGTGAGGCCAAGTGCACCGTCCTGCACCCCCTTCCAGGCCAGCAGCTGGCTAGGTGGTGGAGAGAGATTGATCAGCTGGGAGGGTTCCCCCCGAAATGAAAATCGATGGGAGAATTAGCACAGCAGTGGGCCGGCCCCTGGCGTCATTTTCTCTATTAAAAACTGCTCACTTCCACTCTGGAGGAAAGAAAAAGGTCCAAGGGCTTGTTGTGCTTGTGGTAACTGTAATTGAAAGAGTGAGAAATAACAAGGCATCAAAATGCCCTCCCTTCCCAGGACTGTCAGGAAGTGTTTAAGAGGAATGAATTAATAAGTGGCACCCGTGCAGTGATAAAAGTTATCTCCCTATTTTCTTTCTCTTTTTTTTCCCCCCTGTCACTATTGAAGCATGCTCATCCTTAACTAGTGCCCACACGGTGATGTAAAAAGTTTGCAGGCAGGCAGACAGGTAAGTGAGTAAGCTGCACGTCTGTGGGGAGCCTCTGACAGCGCAGAACAGAAAGGGAAGAAGTGCAAAAGAAAGAAGCTGATTGGATCCCCGTGAACTCAATTAAAGTAGACAGGTATGTGACTGGCTGAGGCAAAAAGCGATGATCAGGACAGACGTGTGATAGGCTTCTCATTAAATTCGCTGCTGTGAAGGGATGAAAGGAAGATATGGCTGCTGTCTACACGTTTGGCTAGTGCAACGGAGACTGAGTTCTGACATGCAATTTTTTTTCAACTACGTTTTTAGAAAAAATTCTCACATCTCGGCTTTCTCTGTGTAGCGTGGGGGCATGCTGAGACAGGGCAATTTTTTAACCCATGAATATCTATTATTCACCGAGTACGTCTGACAGCACTTCATCTACACCTACCACTTTCTTGTTGTCCTTTTGTTTAGGTGGTGTGACTCATTAAATTGCTGTGGATCACCTGACCACCATCATCTCATGAATTAGGGGCAGCGGGCAGAAACTATGATCTGTATCTATTACTTTAGACACACTCAGACAGAATTCATGGTAGAAATGTGAACATTTCCAGAAAAAAACTCAATGATTAGACCACAGACCATCAATATTTGCTGGGGATTTCCCCTCCTGGGAGCTCCGTGTCTCCCTTGGGACACTGCAGCAACTCTGCTGGGGAAAGGGGAGGAGGTGGGGTTTTAGCTAGTTTTCATGGCCTCACAGAACGGCAGCTTTTATGACCCTGAGAGGCTGTTCGGCAAACACCTACTGACAGCACATCAATGGGACAGCAGATTGTTTGACGTCAACTTGCGCATTGGCGTCCTTCCTTCGCTTCTCGCTGCCACAAGAGCGAAAACAAACACTTAACCCCTCTGCTGGTATTCATATTCAAATAGTAATGGCAGAAGGAGGAAATCTGAGTAAGAGCAAAGAGGTGGAGGTGGAGGAGGTGGTGGTGATGTTGGAGCGGGGGGAGTTTAAGAGGGCAATAGCTTAAAAAAGCATTATGTCACTGAAGAATGTGTGCATGGCTCAGTGTTTAAGGGGCCAAGGCTTCAAGGAGAGAAAGAGGGTTTTGTTGGAGCAGATCGGGCTGCCTGGCAGGCTGATGGAAGGGCTCTTGTCCCCCGTTTGGTTCATCTTGCTTTATGACTTCCACTCTCGGGGTGTAAAAGTTGGGGCTTCCCCAAAGGGGTTCCATTGTGCTGAAGTTTGCTCTCTTTCCAGAGGGAACTCTTGGGCCTCGTTGATACCTGAGCCTCCCCTTTTACTCTCTCATTTTCACCACTCTCCATCAACTCTTCTACCGTTGTGGCCTCTCCTCCTCCTCCTCCTCCTCTCTGCATCTCTTTCCTTTTGGTTTTAAATCCTGCGCAACAACCGCCAATAGTGGCTGCTCACACGGCCCCAGCCATCGACAACCAGGCTCTGTTTTGGCAGATTTCACAACACTTCACGGATCAATGGCTTAGCCAAATCTAACAAGGAGGAGGAGGTGGCTGTGGAGGATGAGAGGATATGGTTACAAGGAAAGAAGGCATCTGGTCTCACCAAGGAGAGTCCCAGTATGCCCAGAGCGTGGGTGTGTGATTGACCGAGAGGAAGGAAGGAATTATGTTGGTTTATCACTGTTTCTCCCAGTTTCCCTGGCAGTGTGTTTGCTGGTGCTGTTGTGTGGTGTTTGTTCAGGAGCTTGATAGGACCTCCTTTTCAGATCAAGTAAAGGAGTGCATGCTTGTCTTTGAGAGGAAATGTAGGACAAAGTGCAGCTGCTGGTGGTAATGCTGGATATTTCAAATTAACACCCACTTGCATTCGCTGCGATTTCTTTCTTCTCCTTCCCCTGTTATGCAGTCATTTCTTCTGTCTCACACTCCCACAGCCTAACAAGCCCACATGCACAATATTCGAGTCTGAATACGTGTGAAAAGTAATGAAAATGGATTAGTTCTTATGACTTGGGCCTCTTATACCAACATGTTTTGCCACTTCACAAATAATCAGTGGTTTGGGGAAATTTTTCCACAGGTTGAGCTGAAGGTAGTCTGCAGATCCAGTTAGTGTCTCATCCAGGTTCTTGCTGCTTTATCCTCTACTCTCTCTCGGTGGCTGTATTGCCGAGCTGTAGGATGGTTTTTCTTTTTCAGTGGCTTCATTTTTGCCCTGCTGCGTCATGACTGGTGGTGCCTATCCAACCGCATCTTTTCCATATAAGCAGACAGAAAAAAAAAAAAAAAACACCTGTGAAGGACAGGGAAGTAAAGTGGGTAAAGCCAGTGACTCTGTTGAATGTGAGCCACTGAGGGTGAAAGGGAAAAAGAGGAAATAAGAAAGATGAGGTGGGGAAAAAGTAAGAAGGTGCATGGCAGAGCATCCTGCTTTGCTTAGCAGCTCGACGAGGTGCATTTTCCTTGTGGGAGCGAACTGAAGTGCTTATTTCCCCTGAAAGTTGGGACACGGCAGCACTTTGTTCTCAAAGCGTGTTTTTTTTTTTTTAGGTTGTTCGCTGCCTTTATCTGAAGTGAGAGTGGTGAGCGGAGAGAGAGGGATGAGGTATGGATCCTTCAGCTTATGCAACACTTGGCTCCTGTAATAAGATGGGAATGTGGACGGCTGCAGCAAAAACTTGTGATAAATGGGCCAGTTAGTTCTGAGTGGAAAAAAATCAGGGAACATGATTTGAACAGCAGTATCAAGTATCAGCCTGAGGTGAGATGCACTTGACTTAAATACCCACTGCTAGATTCTGTTGAGTGGCCATCAGTTTAAGATTTCCTGCACCAAATAACCTCTGCTGTGCACACCTACAAATATGAGATTTTTAAAGGAACGAGTTTAAGAGACAGATGTACTCCACATGCATATGGTTGGGTTCATATTACATATATTGAGTGGCTGCATGTGTAGATGTGTTCATGCATGCTTTTGGTCGCTTTAGGCTTATCCATCTTTGCCTGCTTAAGTATGCAGTGATATGAATGGTCTAAAAACAGTCTCTTTCTGACTTCCCACAATTCCTCTGTGACATATAAGCTCAATAACGCCTGAACTTCTTAGTGTGCCCATTAGTCTCTGGAGCTTGAAAAAGGCGACTGGACTTCTTTTTGTTTCTTGAAGACGTTTCACCTCTCATCCGAAAGGCTTCTTCAGTTCTCAACCAAAAGGTGGAGAGACCCAGGTATTTAAACCCCTGTGGGCGTAGTCCCCTGGAGGTGGTTATGACCCTCTATTGATCATGTGCGTGAACACATGTGCCCAGTCGCCTTTTTCAAGCTCCAGAGACTACTATGACCTGGATGACTGAGAATCTACACAGACATGTGCCCATTAGTGTTTTGTTCCTTTTTTTTTTTTTTAAGGCAATCTTTCAGAGCTACTGTATACATGGCGAACACCTTAGCAGTGTTGCATGTGTGTTATGTGTTCAACAAATCAACATACACACTAATGCATGGCCCATTCACCCTTTTAGTAGATTTATGCCATGGGTAAACTCACACCCTCCTGAAACCCTACGCCGTAACCTGACATTCACCTCTCCAGAAATGTAACTACACGTCATGTCGGCGCGCCCTGTAGAGGTATAAATGCTGGCAACGGTGTCGGCCACTTCAATGCAGAGGTCCAAATTAAACTTTGGTTAACACTTACTGTTAACTAAGCGATCCTCTTTCGCTGACAGGGTGCCTGCCTTGAAGTGGGAACTAAAAAACATCCTAAATGTGAGTTCTGCTGTCATTTTTTTGTTGTTGTTGTTGTCGTTTGGTTCCCGCAGTGTGGACTCACAGTAAAGGCGGTGCATTTCACATCATCAGTTGTGGAAAGTTACAGAAATAGCTGGACACAATGCTGCCTCGATCCATCATCTTGAAGGGGAGCGGGGTTTTCGGAAGCTATTTGACCATCTGACAAGTAGATTTGATTAATTATAGCATCCCCCCACCCCCACCCTCAAACCCCCTTCCAAAATGCCAATTTGAATTTGGCCGAATGATCTAAATGTTTTGATGTGAGCTCAGAGTTCAAAACGCTCGTTGGTCTCATCACATAATCTGTGTGTTTGTATGAAAAGTGAGGTGCATTTCAAACGCATCCGTAGATGCCAGAACTTTGGCTCACGTCTAATCGGTGGCAGGCAGCGCCTCTTGTGTGACAAGTGTTTTTTGATAGGCCAAATTCTGAGGTCCTGTGTGTGTCTTGTGTAAAAAAGAAAGCACATGTATTAGCTAGAGGGCCCAGTCAGGAGTTTGTGGAGTATCTGGTGACTTCGGAGTATTTGCCCATAGCTACATAGCTGACTATAAATACACGCATATACAACTGGGATCACTGAGTTTTCCGGCGCTTAAGGAAAGCACAAGCTAGTAAAGTCTGAATATACCTGTTTATGTTTATCATGTGGCCCAGACTGCTGAGGATTGCTCACCTCTCTGTGAAGTGTTTGCACTGTAGCCCACGAGGGGACAGACAGAAATCCAGACGAGTATGTGTTACATTTACACCGCAGAGCTTTTTGTGTGTGTTAAATTGTGCATCTGCATTTGCATATGTGCATGGCCATGCATGCTTCTAGGCCTGTGCGCATGTTCCCTTTAGCAAAGTAGTGCTGATTCAGTAGTGTGTTCTTCCATTCCCATTTTTTTTTTTCCTCCCTGCTTTCCTTGGTGAATGTTCTCCTTTTAAGCCTTCAGGCAAACTTCCCGCCCGGCCTCTTCCATCCCTGTCCGCACGCACACACAAACACACACCACTCCCACCCTCCCACATACTCAGCAGCATCTTGTTTGGCTGAAACCCGGTGCTAACTCTAACTGTGGCCACTCATGTGGAACCCCCAGAAGCTACAAACATGAATAATGTATCAGCAAAAAGAGTTTTTATTCATGTATTTTTTTTTTTTGGTCTCCATATTAACTAGCATGTCTGCACATACCCATGCAGTTACACAGTACAGCCCAACCTCCTCCTCATCTTCTGAAGGGTATGGGCAGCCTCCGGATTTCACAAATATTTTCACTAAGCTGCATGGGGGACTCTGACTTCTTGTACTCGCTCTTTTGACGTGGAGAAATTCCATTTGAATGTCATCCAGGATCAGAGAGTGACCTGAAAGGCCTGTTTTATTTTTATTTTTCTTATTTATTTATTTATTGAGGGCGATTGAAGAATGTTGAGTGAATTTAAGTTAAGTCCACATGGAGATTCATTATTGAATAAATTGCATTTAATTTGGAGTATGAAGTGAGACCAAATGAGCCTCAAAGCCGGCAACATCGCTGGATGCTGATAAACTTTTTAGAGGACGGCTCAGGGGAGGTTTTCGGGAACGGGAACAGACAGGCTACATCTCCCAAAAAACAGACGCATTGCTTTGCATTTCCCAGCTGTCGTATCTATTGGGATGGCAGAGGCAAGTAGATCTAAGAGCTCTGTCTTTCCTAGGTTTGCTTTAGCGTCATCGTCCCTACCAGACCTGCAGTGCATTCCTCATTTTATGCATCGCTAAACACATGAGGATCGCTACACAACGAGCTGTAAAAGCCATTTTTCTGATTATAAACCCACAGTGTGAACTTTATGAGGAATGCTGACACATCTTCAGTTTCTTCTCGGTTTGATTGTTAGTGATATGAGCTGTTGAGACGCGTCCCGCTGTGTAAGTCCTCAGTCACAGAGACCACTCGGTGACCCCCCCCCCCCATGGCAGCCTCCAGTTGCTAGGCGTCTTCCATGCAAACTGTGGGTGGTTTTTGGTGAGACGCCGGGCACCTCTTTGCGACCAATTTCACCTAGCAACAGCCAGCAATCTCCTGCAGCCATTTGCCAGCTACTGCTGGAAACCACTCGCAACTGGTCTGGGAATACTCATTTTTCCCTAGCATTTGGTGGTTGCCAGGCGTCTCAAGGCTGTTGCACATTTTCAGTATTACCATGAAGCAGGCCATGAAACTCATAAATCATCTAGCATGCACGGGCTCTTGCTCCTCTGTACAGTTAACATAGATTTGAGCACCAGTGATCAGAGTCCCTGCTCTTCAGCAGGTCGCTGGACACACAAGAGAAAAGGCTGCAATCATCTTTGTGACATGTTTGTGGAGGTTTGAGGCTTGCCCACACTGTAAAAAAGAAGCTTCCACACCTTCTCATTTGGCCACTTCACTAAGTTATGTGACTCTTTTTTTTTTTTCAAATTACAAACTAAAACACAGGTCCTTGACAACATTTTTCAGTTAAAATTTAATTTTTTTCACATAGCATTTATCTTGCTTTGTCAGTGACAGAATAATAATAATTTGGTGAAAACTTACTGACAAGACATTTAACATTTTCCATGTCTGTTTGCTATATAAAGCTGCAGAATGGAGTGAATAAAATGGAGACGATATCGATGCCTCATCCTCTGCTGTACTACGGTCATAACTACCCACTGTTTTATCCGTTCATTACGGGCTCATGGAGCAGTAGCAGAGCCAAGTTTGGATTACCTTTCCAAGCTAATCAGAGAGCCATGGCGGGATTAGCATCCACCAGCCATGTTATCTGCTAATCACTTCAAAGCTGTCCACATCACCTGCCTCTTTGGTGGCAGCATATTATGCTGTTAACTCGTATGCTGCACTTTCACATACACTAACCTTTTGTTGCATGATCGAAGCTTATTTAGTCACATGCGCACTCACAGCCGCACACTAACAAGTTGCGGAAGATCCTCACTGTGAGTGACGACACAAAGTTCACCAATGTAAATTGCGGAGGGGCCGCCACAAAAACGTTCATAACAATAAATCTAATCAGGCACGCCCTCACCCAGCTGAAAATGGACATTTTAAAGAATATAAGAAAAGCAAAGTGGATAAACCCGAAGCTATCCAGAGCTCAGAGCCAGCCTCGTGCCAGCAGCCTCGGTATGAGCAAAGGATTGAAGGAGCTATGGGAAAATTATGGAGATGAGTGAAAAAAGGAAAGGGTGGAGGTCCCGTTATGTAATGAAGTTATAAATACATTGGGAAATGATGTAACCAGCATTTGTTTTCTTATATAAATCTGTGGTCCCTGCTTTTGTTAGCTGAGGTAAGATATGTCAGCAGGTAAAGGTGAGCGCACAGCAACTCAGAATTATTTGTACCTCTTTCCTGTAGCAGAGCACTTTATTTTCAGTTGTTTTAGTGAGAGAAGATCCTGTAACCTACTGCAGTTTGAAGGAAATTGGCAAGTTCCATCATTGCTTTTTCTTATAAAAATGATATTAAAGAAAAGTTGACTTTTGTTTGTATATGCTTTCAGTTATAGCTCTTAGAAACAGAGTTGCCAAAAATCAGTATCAGCAGGTCACATTTAATATCCATGCATCTCTGCTTTTTAGTAGCAGAAAGGTTTAGTTACTATTCAGTGGACTAAGTACCAACACATCAGGGCGATGTGTATTACTCCAGTGGTGTGTAAAAGTGTTGGAAATGTAACAGATAATTAAGTAGATTGTAAATGTTTGAATTCACGAGGAGTCAGGGTATTGTTTTTTTTTTTCTTTAGTTTTTTTACCCACTTGTGCATCTTATAAATTTACTGTTTTTTCACTTTTCTTCCTGCGAACTTTTCATCATATCACGAACAAATCCGAAAGCATTTTTTCCTCTTCTTAAGGTCACTCTGGCAGTGCAGTAACTGCGCTGTATAGTTAAAGATTGTCAGATTACATTACCCAACATAACCTTATCAAGGCCATAATGTGTCAGGCTGTCACTCCTTATCATTGTGCAACTGCACGGATGGATGCACATGGGCATACATGCAAAATAAACATGGATGTGGAGAGTGGAAATCTGGCCTGCAAACGAATAAGCCCGCCTATTGTACCAAGCTAGAGACTGAAACATGTATAGGCGGCCACCAACGACTGTTTTTAAGGTGTGTTGTGTTTACAACTCTTTCCTTCTAATTCATGCTTATTTACTGTCATGATGATGTGCAGCCTGCACTGACAGAGTACAGCCCAGATCTGTGAGCCTGCATGAACACTGTGCTCACAGGGTCGGGCGTGTTTGGTCACTGAGGCGTGTGGAAGTGAATGATTGTTTTAACTGTATCTGAAACATGCTGTCAGTTTGGAATAGAGATTAAATCATATTAAAGATGTTGTGAAGAACTTCCCACTTCTTTAGAGAGCCCTATGCATGTGCTTTGTTTTTCAGAAAGTTTCATCCGTGGTAAATGAGCTACTAGGATCAGAATACATTATGTTAATGGGTCAGTTAATAGCTAACAGGAGCACAGCCGTCATTTTTTTAAGCAACGTGACAGTAAGAAAGTGCATATATCTGTGGTCACTAAGAGCATTAAAGGGCAATGTTCTGTGTTAATGCCAGCCTTGCTGTCCATCTGTGCGCATATGTTAGTTTCAGTGTCGGAAAAGCAGAGCCACTTCAATGTTTCAGTGAGGACCACTATAAAAGAAGACTGTAATGGCATCTGCAGTAATTTCTAATTGGTGGTATGGATCTATTCTGGGACCTCGCTGACCTCAGTCCACTTCTCAAGGCAGATAAAGCAACAGCAAGACCCTTCAGCACAGAGCAGAGATCGGCATGCAGCAGTAATGACAGACATGATACGGAGGATGATATTATTAAAAGGGATTCGGGCAGAGGTGGGTTGCAAAGCACCGTGCAGACACAACAGCAACTGTAGGCAGGCTAAAGCAACTTAAATAGTGTGCCTTATATGTAGGGTGGCCAGATGTCCCTCTTTATGTGCGTCTGTACAGCCTTTTTATCCCTCGTTCCCATGTCCCACATATCTAGACAATGTCCCACATTTTGACAGGCTCTGCAGGAGGTGCACTTTTCCAAAGTCTGGCTTTTACCTAATGCATGTGAAGAAAGCAGGGAAGGCTTTTTTATTATATTCAAGTGGAGGTTAGGCTGTCTAATGGTATGCCCATTAGGGAAAGAAGTCAGCAGAAAGTCACAAGCTTTGCAGATTTTGGTGGATATGATGGAAATGGCAGTTTATACAGGGAAATACAGTTTTTGTCTCTTCGGATAAACACGAGGGATCACAAGGGAAAATATGGTGTGACTTGACACGATATCCACGTGCCATAAATGGTTTAAAAAAAACTGCTGAAATGGTCAGATGTGGCATCGCACGTCACCATAAAAACAACCTTCAGCTTCCCTTTATCCTTATTGTGTTTACTTTACATGCTAATGGCAAATCGGGTAACCTCCACAGTTTACTGCATTTTTATTTTTGAGTTTATGAAAGAATATGAACATTTCAGCCCACTTAACCAGCATTGCTAAGATGTCCCATGTTGCCTCTCACAAATAAAAGTTGCCCCACTTTTATTTATTTTTTTGGTCACCCTACTTATATATATGATTTGGTAACAGGATGTGCAGAATGGTGTCATCAGCTGATGTGTGCAGGCGCTCGGGTGAGCTGGTGCACCGGGACCGCGTGCTGAGCTTGCCCACACTATTCTCAGTTTATCAAATGCATATTAAAAATGGCTAAAATTGATGCTGACACATTTCTTTTTATCATCTCTGGAAACACCCGATGGTGTTAGATGGTCAGCGATCACCCCCCAACTCACTGATCAGGAAGCCATTGTTGTTTAATGCACTCATACTGCTTGTTTCCCCAAAGCATAATAAGCCTGATGGTGTATTCCATGAATGTGTTATAATTTCTTAAGTAGCAGCAGTGACCTTTACTTCAGGCAAGGTGAGACGCTCTAAAAGGTTGAATGGCAGTAGAAAGTTTAAATGTCCCATGATGCTCGAAAAAGGTGTATCGCTGATTTATTCTCCAAACTCTGTGGGGGAACTATGACACATTTTAAGATGGTCATGTTGGGACTTTGAAACTCTTTATGCCAGAGTTGTGTTTCCTCCTCCTCCTCTTCTGTGCTGCATGTCATTGCAGTTTATAACAAGAGCCACAAATATTCCATCTAAAAATAGCACACAGCCTCAGAAAGCCATATCATTAGATTTTTTTTTTTTGTGAGGAGTTTATAAGATATCTGTCTCGTATATCTTTTCCAGCCAATGCGATATGGGGTGCGGTTCCACTTCCTCCACAGATTGAATGGCTGGGTTTGAGATGATCTGAATGGGAGGCGCAAAGTGAATGGTCTTCGCAGACAATAGGTGTTTGTGGCTGCTGGCAGGAAGGTGAAATCCCAGAGGAGAAGGCGCCGCAGCTCTTGTAAACAAAACGACTTAACTGTTTGTTGGACTTTCTCACCCAAATCCTGTGATCGAGGGCAGGGAAATAAACAGGAGCTGGCCCCCATCACCGATTAATTCATGGTGATTGCATTTGACGTTGTTCTGTAGTCCCATATAAATCAAACCATACAGCCTATCAGACTTTGTTTAAATGAGCCCATATGCTGGAGATTTGAGCGTTTTATAACTTCATCAGAGGCTCTTTTTGAAGCCCTTTATACAGTTTCTTGTATTGCTTGCAAGATGTGCATTTTGTTGGATTTTTATAGAGTTGTTTTAGTATGCATCTCTTGCATCTCTGAATATGGGACACCATGCTTACAATATACTGGTATTTGCTTGCAGGCCATCAGCCACAAGCAAACTGAAAACCAAAGCAATTTTGTTTCCTTTTTGGGTACACTACCAATCTAACTCTTCCACTCCTCTTTCCTGCTCCTATCAACCTCATCCCACCTTTAACTGGAGCACTGCTTGTTGGATGCTCCTGGTCAAGGCGCAATTATGTAACGGAAAAAAGAAAGCGAGTTGGTGCTTGAGATAGCTGAATGGCTCTGATGGGCCCGCCGCAGCCCCGATGGAAGAACATTTGTGGCAGTAATTTAGCACATGGGTGCTTCCGCCGCAGGGGTTATTGTATCCGTCACGCTCGGCTGCGACCACGCCGACCCCCCGTTTATGTTTTCAGGCCGGCCGGCAACCCTGTAAACTCAGTGCCTTCCAACAATAGAGCGCAAAATGAGACGCACCAAACAGAGTTGGGTGAAGGAGAGATAGTGGAAAGGAGGGCGAGCCAAGCAATCCAATAGACATGAATAAAGTTAAGCCAGAGAGGGGCTCGCACATAAATACACACACACACACACAAAAAAGTGACCTAGATGTAGCCCAAAGAGTGGCTATCTCTGTCGGCCATCCAAACGTAAACAGAACTTATTTTTGGGTTATAATCAATACGCCGAAGCTTGGAGAAAATGAAGTGAGAACTAAATTTAAAAGTAGAGCTGGACGGGTGAAGCAAGGCAGGAAAAAAAAGTTACAGACGATGAGAAATGTTGTGCTCAGATTGCCGATTCTGTTAGGCAGGAGCAGCTCAGACCGCAGGATGCCCGAGAGCGAGCGCAACACAAACAGAGAGCATGTGTGTGTTACTGAACTCTACCAGACCGCAGCGGCTCGGCCTGCTCGTGACCAAAACACAGGAACAGACAGGCTCTGTGCGTGTGTGCGTGTATAAATATGTATGTATATGTACACACGTGTGACAGTGTTTGTTTAAAACCACAACATAACAGAGGCAAACAGCTGCTTCAACCAGTGTGGTCAGCGCTAACCTCTGCTGTGTCCAGACCTCATTTAACATCATATTTTCAGTCTCTGGGGTGTTTTCTGAATGGAGCCAGACACCTCTGCTCTGCCCATATTAATTAAGGACTCCTCTGAAGACCGCTGTTGACGTAAAGGCTGTAATATATGAGCGGTGCTGTGAGGTAATGAAGAACAACACTGCTGCCTTCAGCAAGGACAGAGGCAGGGGGGGGGGGAGCTTTGCAAATGGGATAAAATATATGTGGATAATCAGCTAGGCCATGAGGTTCATAAGTGGTAAGAGCAAACTGTGTTGGCTTCACTTGTGCATCCTTTTTAAATGTTACTAATGCATCCTGGCCTCGGGATGGCTTCTCTCTAAGGGGATCTTTCTAAATATATGAATGATTCTTTTTCAGGAAATCATTCTGAACATGATAAATGTATGTACAGTACTGTGCAAAAGTCCTGAGCCATGCTGGGAAAATGGGAAATAGGTGCAACAAGTTATTGGAACGCGTGCAAACATACATGGAAATACAGGCTATAAGGCAAAAACAGTTTTTAATATTTGATATGACCACTTCTGTTCTTCAACACAGCCTAAACTCCTTTAGACGAGCTTTCTTGTCATTTCTGTAAGCAGTCTTCAGGAACAGTTCTCCAGACTTCTTGAAGGACATTCAAACGTCTTGTTGTTTCCCGCCTTTTGTTCTGTTCTCTGTCAAGATGATCCCAGGCCGTGGGGGAGGCCACTCGTTGTGTGTTTTCTGCATTGGCAGTGTGTTTGGGATCGTGGTCATCCTGAGAAATGAAGCTATTGGCAGCCAGATACTTTCCAGATTATAATGCATTGTGGATCAAAATCTGACTGTACTTTTATGCGCTCATAATTCCATCACTTTTAACAAAATCCCCAAAATCGCTGACTGAAATGTAGTCCTAAAACATGACACAGCCTCCACTGTGTTTTACTGATGGCTGTAGATACTCACTGTTGTACTTCTCTGCTGACCTCCTCTGTGATCATTTGAATCAAAAATGTCAAATTTGGATTCATGACTCCATAAGACCTGTTGCCACTGATTTTTTTAGTTTAGCTCTTGTGTAATTTGGCAAACCTCAGCCTTTTGCTCTCCTTAAGAACGGCTTCTTCACAGCCACCTTTACATTTCTGATGAGGCTTCGGTGAGCAAGTCTCTTATTTGAATTAATATAACTACAGCCAATGATGACAAACATATAGTAAAAAAAAAAATTCACTCAAGTGAATAAAAATAGAAGAAAGTCCTTAGTGACAAAACATAGGAGCGCCTAAAAAGTATATAAAGATAATAATAATATGTAGACTGACTATTGGACCAGACTGTGAAGACACAGAATAAAAAGAAACTGAGATCATTTTCACTCAGCCATAAGATGCTCCATCGTTTTCATGTGCAAATTAATTGCATCATCTAATTGCAGAAATGATAAATAAGTGCTTTGTAAATGAAAGCAAATGTTTTAGTTATGCCAAGCTGCCAGTCTTAATGGTGATTGGGGTGGGGTGGGGTGGGGGGAGTTGCAGTTTATTTTTTAAACCGCTCTAATCTGTTGGTTCCCAGCCTCTTATCCCTCCATCGGCACGCTCTTTCTGGGAGGGAAGAGCAGACAGCCTGGGTGAACCGCGGTGCCAGGGGAAAATTAGTTTGCTGTCTCGAGGGGAAACCCGAGGTGCGGACTTTGCCCGGATTGTTTAGCATTTCAAAGGATGTCCACTGAGAAAGGAAATGAAGGGTGTGGAGGGATGGTGGGACTGGGGAGCAAGAGTGAAACTGGCTGGGGGAGATGGGAGTCTGCCACATCAAGAGCCCTGACCCCGTCCCCAAGTTAGAGCTTTCTCATATCGATTAGTTATGCCGTGTCACCGCCATTGTTCCCCGCTTGTCCGGGAATCTATCTTCTCCTGTCTCTGATACAGTGCTTCCTGCAAAAGCCCCTGGAGACTGCAGACAAGTCTTAGCCCTTCACATCCCCTCTGTATCACATTGAGAAAAGCTTTATAGCCGACAGTTGCCAAGAAAGAAATGACTTGAGGGTGGTGGGGTAAAAGAAAGGAGTTTGAAAATGAGCATATGTGCTGCCATTTTACTCCCTCCTTGCCTTGTTCCTCTTCTCCCTCCCTCCAACGCAGACACACACACACACACACACACACACACACACACACACACACACACACACACACACACACAATCCCTTTTGCCATAGTAACCACCCGGCTTTTCCCAGTCCCAACCCTTTTCGCAGGCCCGTCACTCAGTGTGCCGGAAAATCCGACTTTCTCTTCAGTGAAGGATCAAAGCTCAAAGCTCAGTCCAGCCGGTGTTTGAGAAGTCACATTCTTGGGCTTTCTGCTGATCCGCGGGGACCTGCCTCGCTGCCCGGTGGCAGAAAAACGTTGCAGTCGTTTGTCCGGTAGAAAGCGCATCTCACATTTTTGCCTGTTCTTTTATTCCCCTGCCCTCCCCACCGGCTTCCATGTAAATCATGAGTCATGCACACACTGACACACCTTAGTGGTTTCAAATGCATGCAGAGCCGCGTGTGTGTGTGTGTGTGTGTGTCAGCCCAGTGAGGGATTACTCCTCACAGGATCACACATGGGGTGGGTAAGGATGAACTGAACTTACCTTGACCCTTTTGGCAAGGGATAGAGGGAACTTAGTGGCCTGTAAAAAGACTTAAATAGAAAAAAGAGACAGTGGAGTATCTCTGTGATCTAATGGGAGGAATGATTAATACGGGGCATTTGTTATGATCCGTGAGAGAGGGGATGACTCTTCTTTTCTTGTTCCACATCCTCTGTTAACTCCAAAGCAGATGACATTCATCAAATGTGGGACAGGCGGAGTTGAGTTTCCAAGGTTAAAAGCAAGAAGAAAGAATGAAAAGGGGGGAAAACAGAAATCCTGATTAAAGCAAATCTTGCTGAGCTGTTTAGTTTGAGAGGCTTTAGTGGTTTAAAGCATCTGTATTTTAAAAACTGACCCCACCCCCACTCCCAAACTCTTCCTGTACAATTCTCTTTGTGATCTTCTTTCCACAATGACTCAGACTTTCCATCAGAATAACAAGTAAACTGTTAAATGTCACGAGAAATTAAAATGAAAATCAGGTGTGCTTCCATTAGCGTGGTTGAAAAGGATACATTTTCTTTCTGAATACAAAACATAACTCCATCAGGAAAAGTGAAATACTCTCTGTGCTTCTTTTCCTGCAATATTTTTCACGTTTTTCTTTTCTTTTTTTTCTTTTTTTAACTGACAATAAGTATTAAAAAAAGAAAGAGAAAAAAGTTCAAACTTGCATGGATCCCACAGTGCTGGTAATTGGATTGGTTCCCAAAAAGTTTCGGAGAAAGAAAGAAGGGTGAGAGAAGCAGCTTGGCTAAACAGACCGAGTGCTGAACATAAAAATGAAGCTTCCAGGGTTTCATTTTGAAATGCATATCTGTGGCCTTTATCCATTTAAAGCTCCATTTCAAAAATCAATTTGTTAAATGGTTATCAGGTTCAGTTATCGATCGATCCACAAGCAGCTGTGGGCTTACTATAATGCAGTCAGTGGCTTCCTGATGCTGAATGTGGGATATGAGGAATGGTTATGGCGCTTTAGTCCTATTTAATGTCAATGGTGTGCGCTTGTGCGGGTTGTGCTTTAGTGACAGACCGTCCTTTTCGCTAAGTATCTTTTTTTTTTTTTTGAATAAAACGGTTTAAGTTTCCTAGATCCTTAAGCCGCTGGGAAATATCTCTTTCTCTCGCGCTCTGTTTTTAATCTTATTTTTCTTATCCACAGCATGACATCCAGAAATAGACCTGGACAAAACAGTCTGCTTGCTAACTGCATGAGTCAGAGTCAGAGACGGAGAAGAGAAAGCGAGACAGAAGCCAGATAGAGAGGAAGGAGGGCGACGGAGAGAGGCAGCAGGAGAACGTGAGAGAAATAAAGGGAGCGAAGGGCAAGCAAAACAGAACGAATCTGACCCATCACGATGCACTCGATATCCTCAACAACTGCCTGTTAAGCTCATCAGACTCAGACCTTTACTTCTCGTAAAGGAAAAAAAAAGAACAGAAAAGCCACGGTATTCCCAACTCTCCATCAAGGTAGAGTTTATTATCCAATTACCAGCATACTGTTGGAAAGAGAGCACAGCTAAACATCTTTGCCATTCAATTCAGAAACGGCCGAGCCAATATTTTCTCATTATGCTCTTCGCCAGCAGCAGCAAGTCATTCAGCGGTTGCTTTATGTAGTCATCCGCCAGATTTTTGTTATGAATCCAATGACAGCGTTTCACATTTGGATTTACGTTGTGAATTTTGGAGCAGCGAGCTGAATCCTGCTCTCGGCTGCCTGCCGGCGTGTATTTTACTGATCCTGCAATGATCGTCAATACAGTGCTGATATATTCTCAAGGAAGCAGGCATTGAATTGTAAAAGTAGAACAACAAAATTTGCACAATTAGTTGCCCCAACAAAACCAGCAGGTGATGGGTTTAACAATAGAGGCAACATGTTTGCCCAGTCACACAACCCTGGCTGCTCATCATTTAGCAGATCAGGTTTCTTTAACTTTGAATGGTGCAATCCAGAGAAATATTACAGTTGGAGAACATAATCCATTTTGGATTCTTTGGTTCTCTCCGGTCCCTCACAACATCCTCTCGAAGCTCTTTTAATATTAAAAGAGAACCCTAACGATTTAACTGTCCCCTATGAGCAAGCACTTGTCGAGCGCGAGGAGAAAAAGCTCTTTTTATTATTTTTTTGTCTGGAAGAAACCGCTGGCCGAACCGGGCTCAGGGAGGGCCGGCCATCTGCCGTGATAAGCTGCATGGTTGGTGCAAAAATGTTTGCCAGCAGCAGAATTCAAAAGTCAAAAGAAAACTGTAACATATAACAGTCCGTTTTAAGCACAATTTTGCATAATTGCAAAATTACATCCTCTTATGTGTTTGCCAGTCATTTGGGTTGGATGATCAATTCAGAAAAAATGTTGCACTATGACATAATTGCTCTTGCCTGCACGATGGACTATGAAAATGTCACTTTCAGGCTTTATGTAAAGTTACACATACATATTTGAAAGAAATGAGTATAAGCATTGACTCATATATTCATGACTCACAAAACTACAATCCAGCATGACTTAAAAGCACGGTATTTCCTCAACTAAGGTGAAGAGAAGCTCCAGCACTGCACGCTCAAGTATGATAAACCAGAATGTGTGTGCTTGTGTCATCACATGATCGCATATGTTCATCCTTTCTAACTTAATGCATGAAGTAATGTGCACGCATGCATACTAACTCAAAGAAACAGTGTGTCCTAAAGTGCACGACCACCTGCTTGTCTGTCCATTTGTGCACGCGTGCACGGATGCCAGAGCAGCCAGGGCATATGCTCCACGCGGCAGACGGTCCGTTCCAGCAGCTCCTAAGAAACAACAGAAAGCGAACTGGTCTATCTTCAGGGAGGGAACCGGAGAGCATTCCCACGGAGCCTCATTAGGGAAGCTGGCAGTGAGGAGGAGGAGGAGGAGGAAGAGGCGACAAAGGCAGGTGGCAGAGGAGGGCTAGAACAGGATGTATGGGTATCATGCAGGGAAAAAACAGTGGTAGAGAAAGATGCGTCTCTGGGGATAATCAAATGATGAGCATCCAGTGCCGCTTTTTGCTGCATTAAAAGCTTCTGGGCTTTTTGTTGGCCAAGTGGGAGAGGGTAACTGGAGGAAGATGGTTAAAAGCACACCTCTGGGCCTCTGCCACTTTACATTTCTTATATTTTTAACTCCCTTTCTCCATTCCTGCCCCATTTACTGCCTATTTTCCTGCTGCTCCTCTGTTTTGAAGCCCTGTGATTTGATGGCTTGCTCGCCACTGTGGGATACTTCCTGATGCCCAGGCTCTCTGCTAGAGCAGCATCTTGCAAGCAGTAGGGCGTCACTCCTTAAAGGGGCAGAGGAGATCAAACTCAAAACCTAAAACCAGGGTGATTTACTGCTGGAAGAAAGATGGGGGGATGATAAGCAGATAGGAGGACGGTGGAACCTCGATGGGTCTTGCTGGTCACATGTTGTTGGGTGAATATTAATGCAGAAAAGATGATGGCGTAGCGTGGATGTCTTACACTGATTGTGGTTAGTGGTAGAATGGCTACAGGTTCCCCCTTCCCAGCATACATCCATGCACCTTTGATGCATTAATTCTTAAAATTTTTATCATTTAACAACAAAAACCTGATCTGACCCACATCATGCTTTGCAAAAAAAAAAAAAAAAAAAAATCACAGCGCTAATCGAGGGGAAAATGCGGAAAAAGTTTTTAAGAAGGCAGCACAATCTGCAAACGATTTGTAATTTAATAAATTGCTTAGTTATATCACAAACAAAACAGGAAAGGCTTCTCTGAGGGGAGCTGTAATCAGCCAGCGACTTCCTCTTCAGCCTTATTAACTGATAGCTGCCTTCATGGAATATGAGATCTTGGTATTTCAAACCTTTTGTCCACCAGGAACAAGGAACAAAAAGTCAAGCTGATGGACGGCAACACAACTCGTTGTGTGTTTACGCATTACAAAAGAGAAAACTGCAATTTTAAAAAGACAAATTCTATTTGGTTTATTGACTCCATAAATAATGAATCATCTGTGCAACTTGTTTTCTACCGCACTCTTGTGGATGTGTTTTGAGCAGCTGGTGATGGATGTTTCCAGGTGCAAATTTGGCTCCAGGTCCAAACGTAAATGCTGCAAAATACTCTGAAAGAATCCGGCATGCAAAATGCTTTTCAGAAAACTCTGATAATATCAGAAGTTTTCCAAAGGCCACTTGTGTCATCACCGCAACCCGAAGAAAACATTTTCTGTTCACTTCCAAAAGGATGGAACGATTAATAACGAGGTGGTGTTCAGTGCATTTTTTTTGGTTGTTGCTGTTTAATGTGTTTGGGGTGAATTCATACTACAGCAAATGCGAACGTGTCTCCTCATCATCGTCTTACATGCTTCAACCTTTTTGGTGTTAAGTGCTCTTCAGCTTTGGAGATTTCTTCATCCAGGACCAGAGAGCCCTCGGCAAAATAGATTTATTCTCTCTGTTCACGCTGGCTTCTGTGCATGTAGAAGCACTTCAGGGAGGACATTGTGTATTTTAGAGAAACACTAGAGGAAACTGCAGGGAAGCCTGTCTCTTAATGTTATGAGAAACTCGCTGCCGCTGCTGCTGTTAGCTATTCCTCCTAGACCTGAACAGCATGAGGCCAGATGCCTTGTGTGCGTGCTGTGTATTTCTCAGTGTGTATCTCTGCTTCAGAGCTGGCCTGGGCTCTGCATGTGTGTGTCCGTGTGTGTGTTGTGTGTGTGTGTGTGGCTGGATATTTCTACTTTGGAAGTCCTGGTGGGCTGAAAAAGGCTGTTTGTGCTTGCGTGCGCCTGTGAAAGCGCAAGAAACCAACCACACTTCTATAAAGCGAGGGGAAGCTCTTTGCCTTGCAGCCCGTCAACCAGTGCCAACCTTTTCACACACATACACACAGAGAGACACACATACTCGGACTAATCCTCTAAAGGCAATGTGGCCAGTGAGGCGCAGTCTGGGGAAACGTGGTCAGTATCCTGGAAGGACACATCCTGGTCTCTGCTTCCTCCCTCTCCCACTCTGTGCTGTTTGCCCCTCTCGCTCTTTCAAAAGGCTAAAAACAAGGTAAATGCAGATGTATGCTTTCCAGAGAGGTCATTTATGGGTTAAAAACCCCTCACTTGCTCTGTCTTAGCATATTTGGGAAACGTGAGATAAACAACCTGGACGAGCTGCTGGTTGTCCAGTCAATAGGAAACAGGCACAGTACAAAAACAGGCGCACCTGTCTCACGTGGATGCAAATGCAAGGTGTGAGATGGACAGTCACGGTAAAAACAATAGGGGATGTTTTGGCCAGGAGGAAGAAAAATCATCTGCGCAAAAAACAAAAATAAGCAGCTCGTCCAGAAAGGAAAACGGGTGATTGCTGCTCTCGCGGCCCTGGCAAAGCGCCTTCTTTGAATCGCTCGCTTCAATCTGCAACTGTTTTCCTGTGGAAAAGGTTGGAAATGTCAGGCTTCAGATTGATTATTCGTGTGGGCGTTGGAGTGAAGGAGAGGATGCAACACATAACAAGAAGACATTTTCATGTTGTGCTGCTAAAACATTTTTTTTTTTTTTGTGAGAGTTTGAGTGATTTTAATGATTTTACGTCACGTGAAGTGTTGGGAGGGGGTGTTGCTGCTGACATACTGACCTCTTTGGTGAACCCACCGACGCTGGAACTGAATTTTGCTCATATAGGCCACAGTTCTGACATAGTATGTTTGTGTAACGCCGTTTGCTTTTACTTTGACGGGTCTCGACGTGTCATCAAAGGGAGCGGTAATACTGATGAACTCAGAGGTTTCACTGAGCCCTATGAACTGTTTTAGTGTCTCACAGCTTTTTGTTTGGCTTTACAACCTGCAGTTAAGTGTTATAGTTCACTGGAACAGTTGCGTAACAAACAGCGGTAAGAGTCGCGTCAGCAGGGGTTAATGTAGACTTGGGAGAGTCCCCAGGCAATATGTCAATAAAGAGAGAGAGAGAGAGAGAGAGCTCTGGTTTTCGGTAATTGGTAGTCAGTAAATGCATTGATCTACAATAGGTTTTATACCACAGTGATGTGTATGTAGTTTTATCTTTCAGTATTTGACTAAAATATTCAGAGATTAGTGTTAAAAGCAAATATTAGCAAGCCTTACTTCTTTCTTGGCATGTTTAAGCTACAGCCAGAGCATGCTGCTGCTGCTGGTAGTTATTTTGTTTTTTCTTGCTAATCAACAATACTCACAGCTTAATATTTATTGTTACATTTTGAATAAATAAGTCAAAATGAATTATTTTCTACCTGCATGTTTTTCGTTTGTGTTTTCAGAATAACGCAAACTGAAAGTAATTTTAATGACACATAAATTTTAAGAATTTCATATAGGAAAGAATGAGACTGACAGGTGACTGTCAGTTATGTTGAGTGACAGCATAATGGTTCAGCGCACTAAGCATGAGGATCAGTGTGTTTGCTTAGGAAGGTAAATGCATTAGGAGATGAGGTGTGGATTTTTATTACCTAACTTCAATTATGGGACTTAATTGGTTGTTGATTTATAAACAAAAGCATAACAAGTGTCATCAGTTACTATGAATTTGTGTAATCGGTATTGTAATACAGGATTAGTTCAATTTAATTAAATTTTATTTATATAGCGCCAAATCACAACAAACAGTCGCCTCAAGGAGCTTTATATTGTAAGATAACGACCCTACAATAATTACAGAGGAAACCCAACAGTCAAAACGACCCCCCCATGAGCAGCACTTGGTGACAGTGGGAAGGAAAAACTCCCTTTTAACAGGAAGAAACCTCCAGCAGAACCAGGCTCAGGGAGGGGCAGCCATCTGCCGCGACCAGTTGTGGAGAGACAGGACAGGATTAGTGTGATAACATACAGAATACAGTTGTGTGGAAGCTCCTCACTATGACTGTAGACACAAGGTCTCCTCAGTAAACCACAGGGGGACCACCTCGAAAACGTTCGTAACAACAAATCTAATCAGACGCTTAAATCAGCCTCGCCCAGCTGAGCAGGGACATTTTAAAGAATATAACAAAGGCAACAAAGTGGTGTGAGCAGCCTCGGTATGAGCAAGATATCAAAGCAGTTACATGAATATGAGTAGACATGAGTGGAAAAATATAAAAGGGTCAATATCATGTTATCTGGTGAAGTTAGATGTTAGATTCAACTCATTGTCACTGTGCACACAATGAAATGATGGTTCCAGATCACTCATCTAGAGACGAGCATCTGCGGTCATGCAGCCAGAGACAGGCGCTACCGTTAGGCAATGTGGCTTAAGTGTCTTGCCCAAGGACACAGCGCAGGGACAGGGGCTCGAACCATCAACCTTCCGGCTGCGAGCGCCTCCCCACTGCGCCACTGCACAAGTTATAAACAAAAAAAGGATGCAAGTACCTGCCATTTGTTTGTTACATAAATCTGTTGCACCTGCTTCAAGTTTGGCTGTAGCCGCACAGGAACTCATTTTCAGTTTAATAATTTCCTTTATTACGAAAGTAATATTTTTGCATTTGAAATAAGTTTATTTTCCATTTCTACATGCTGTTATAGCTCTTAGAAGATCTGCAAAATTGGGATTGGCAGGTTATACTTAAAAAATATTGAAAAGAAAATCGCAATTGGTGCATTATTTAGTTTATGTGCTTATATTTTCTCACCAAACCTATTTTTATAATGTAAATGATTTCATGAGAACGTATTTCAGGAGACGGTACATCTTGTATAATAATAATAAAATGTGCCAACATTATTATTATTATTTCTAAAGCTGTCCCGAATACCACTATTACCTCTGCCTCTGCGTACGCGTCATTCTGTCTGTAAACACAACAGCTCAATTTTCTTTTTAATGAATTCTGATAAAAGTTTGTAGGGGTGTAGAGTGGGGGTCTTTCTTTAAGTTGACCCCCCCCCAAAAAAGCCTGTCTCAGAGTGCTGCTTCTTCTGATTGAAAACGATAACCAAAACCAAAGAAAGATCCGAATGGTAAAATATCCTGTCATAGTCTTATTTATTTCTGTTTCCACTTGGTGGTAATAATCCTCTAAGCTTGTACTTGTCACAAAATTGGGGCCATCCCAGTTTAAACTGATGTACTATAGTCTTTAGCCCCAGTGGATGAAAGCACATTACAACTGATGGATGCAAATGAGAGAGAGAAAGCGAGAAGGATCACTTTTCTCGGAAACCTCCCCGTTGATTATGTTTATTTTTGTATTCCTGTGTGTGATAATCGCGTGTTTGCGCATCAGCTCCCCTTTTTTTTGTGTACTCTTTAGGTGGGTGTGCGTGTAGAGCAGCAAAGCTTTTGTATGTAAACCAGTCTTTGCATCACATTTATCTGTGTTTATTCTCATGCTCGCTGACAGCCAACAGCTCTCAAACAGTCCAACGAGGGATTGACTCTGAAACACCCCTTTGATCTCCACATGTTCCCCCCTCTGAACTCTCCCTCTCTGTCTCTCTCCATCCTTTCTTTCCTTCCTTAAATCGGCAGAGCCTCACCCTTTCATCACATCAATATTTAAAGCCATCAGCCGTGCATCCACTGCGCTGGCTGCTGCTGCTGCTCTCTCTCTTTTTATGTTTCTTTGTGCACAACAGCATGTGTTGTTAAATGTGTACATGTGTGTTTAGATATCTGCCTCTGAGCTAAAGGCTGTATCGGTGCTGACAGGTAGTGTTGGCAAGTCCAAATGTGTTGCCATGCTCGTGTGTCTAATGCAGAGGCTGACAGCCCAGTGACACTAGCGAGACCTTTAGATAAGTGTGAGTTTGTGTGAATGTCAAAAGGATTTTTTTTTTTTTTTTATTAAGTTAAAGTCAGTTTGACTCCTCTTTGTGTGTCTTTACTTTCCTTCTTGGTCTGTACCTCTGTGGCCCTCAGTCTGCCTTCAAACATTCATAAATCAGTCTTAAAGTGACTTGTTGCTTTTTTTTTTTTTTTATTTCACCTGCCAAGTCTCCAAAAGCTCTTTTAAAGCCCCGATCAAAAATCGGTGTACGGGATTAGAATTCAGAATATGTGCTCAAACATGCTGCGAGCGTTGGGGCTTTGATGTTCTGTGCAGTTAAGAGATTTTTTTTTCCTAAAAACATTTTTAAAATTAAAACTCAGTAGCATAGCAATTAATATTTTTTCCCCTGGAATCAAACTCAGTTTTTGAGTGTTTCATAGGGAACGATGTAGGACGTCAGCCTCAGTCTTTACTTCTTCTTTACAGAGCTTGGTAATGTTAGCGTTTAGCCAAACCCAACAAGGATTATTTCACTTTTTGTAGTGTTCAGCTGGTGAAACCCCAGGTAACTTTTAGGGAAACAAGCATTTGTAGAACTCAGCGTTGACCACATTAATCATAATCCTATGAACAGATGATCCTCAAGGGACAGGATTTATCGTAGTGGAAGTTTTCAGCTTTCCATTTGGATACAGGCAGGTAAACGGTCCGTGTGGAGAGCAATAGAGTGATTGCATTTGGCATCATTTGGCTGGCTGACAGCAATTTGGCTTTTTCTTAGCATTTTTATCTGTATTTATAAACAATGACCAGTACAAGGAAAAGGAAGTCTTTATTGTGAGCTTATCAGAATTATTTGTTACAGGTCAGCAATGTAACAAGAAGAGTTAAATAATCAGTGGCAACATGTTTACGTACCTACAAACCACCAGCAAGGTAAGAATTTCACTGTGGCCTGTTTATGTGTAGAAATTGGCTTTATATGTAGTTAGCACAGGCAGTATTAAAGATGGGCGTGGCCACTGTGATGTCACCTGTTGGTTTTTCAACTCCACATTTTAAAGCTTCAGCACCATGTTGCTTCTTTTTGGAGCCAGAGGTTACTGTATATGGATGAGAGGGTGGAGTACTAACTCATCAGCAAACGCTATCAAGCTTGGCCAGTAAGGTGCATTCATAAACTTTACACGTGCGATGCACATGACACGCACTTTAACTACTCAGTGCTCAGTAACAGACTAACAAAACACTAGAATTTCACGCAGCAAAACTAAAGCACAAACCTGTGTGATGGGCTGTTCTGCATGGGAAGCCTTAATAATTGTCAGATGATTTATTAAAAATGCTCCAACAACACACACACACACACACACACACACACACACACACACACACACACACACACACACACAGTCCAATTTAATGATTCAAAGTAGTGGGTGAGACCTACCAGACTCCAGTTAGCTCGAGCCGCATCTGTCAAAAATCAGCGTGGCCACTCTCCTAACTCAATTATCCAGGTGGATTAGTTATAAAGAAATTCACCCCACTCAGAGTTGATACAAGGGCCAAAACTGCATTTTATATCAGGCTGTAAATGTGCATTTTTAATGCTGTAAAGTTTGCCATTTTAATAAGTGAGCCCGTGGAGATTGGAGCCAGCCCCAAGTGGCACAGAGAGGAACTGCAAGTGTTTCCATCTTTCCGCTCCAGATGTTGCCCCTCAGTAGTTAGGCTGCAGCCGCAATTATTTTTTAATTGACTACTTCATTAAAATAACATAACTTTCTTTTCTGGTTCCACTGGAAACATTGCTCATCAGTTAAAGTTCAGATGAAGGAAGGAGCATGTTCTCCAGTCGGGGGGGGGGGGGGGTTCGCCACATCAAACAAGAGCAAAGTCTTAAAGGTGATACATTTAACATATGTTGATGTTTAGGTAGTCAAAATGCTTAGTAAAGTTAAAAGAGAAGGTTAAATACAGATTTACTGCATTCTTGTCCAAAACCTAGATCTCAAAGTCTTTTAAGCATCTCATCCGAAACGAAGCAAACCACAAAAACATCACATTACACTAGTAAATTAAATCAACCGCACCTTAAGCAGTTTAGCCCATTTCCAAGCACATCTTTTATTTCCTGCACGCTCTCTGCTTATGTGACTGTGGTCTGACCTTGTTTGAAAGCCTGTTACTCACTGTGGGCCATTGTCAGTCTAATCCCAGCCAGCTTTATTTGTGGGAGCATGTGTATGGCCTCCGTCTAGGCTTAACGTGACTTAATGCCGCTGAGAGCCAAGCCACTTCTCTGCCTTTGATCCACGGTGGGAGCGACTACACTGTTAAGACACTCAAAGACCACACCGTCATCTCTGAGAAGAGCCCCCTCCTAACCACCACCTCCTGGTTTAAGTCTCCTCTGTTTCCGACAAGGCTTGCATGTTTTAATTCACCGGATAGTTAAAAACCCTTCTCCCTAGCCCTCCTTACTGTTTTTTTTTTTTCCCCATCTCCATTTCTCTTTCATTTATTTATTTTTTGTATAGTGACATAGCTCCACAAAACCTTTCACATGCTGGTAATGCCATGTCTCAGTGTCTGAGTGTGCTGAACCGTTGCGGCTAATGCTACGTGGTCGGGTGGTTTTCATGACATAAGCAGACAGTGACAGAGAGATCTATAATTTTCTCCCTCTTGCGCTCGTTTTTTGAGACTTCCTCTCTGTTTCCATTCTGTCGACAGAAACCGCAGCCAGGGGCGATGAGGGAATACCCTGTGTTTATCCCCCCCCACACTCCCCCTTTCACAAAGATGGTGTGGCTCTATTTACTGCTGTTGTGTATGTCTTTCTCCCTATGCTGAATCCGCTTTTTTTTTTTCTTCTCAATAAAGAATTTCATTTTTCATGACAGTTTCATGTCCACACTATCCACTCACACAGCTGTCTGCACTTACTGCATTACAGCCAGAGTCTTTCACTCTCTCTTTGTCTCTGATGGAAATGCCAGAACTGAAGTTAGGAAAGGAAGCGCTGTCATCATCTTAAATTACTCCTCAACTCCCTCTATACCAGCACGTGCTTTCTCTATTTTCATCTGCATTCCTCTTTAATTTCATCTTCCCGTTTCTCATATTTCCTCTCACTCCGCTGTCACTCCCACTTGCATACAAGCATGCATATATATATATATATATATATATATATATATATATATATATATATATATATATATATATATATATATATATATTCCCTATCCCATATATTTGCCCTACCTCATTGCTTTCTCTGTTTTTGCTCTCTGACACTTCTGCTCAAACATCCATCCTTTATTTATCTTTCACACTCTGACTCATATTTATATCCTGTTTCTCTTTTCCCATACTCTCCTCATCCTTCTTTTTTATTTGTCCCTCTGCGCATGTATCTCCTCGGACTTGGCACGCCAACCACAGAGACCTTTTCAGTCTGTTTACTTCAGCTATGCTCTAGAATTTATTTTATTTTTTTTAGTTTTCCCCCCTTTCAGTCATGCTGCCCAGCTTAACCCTCCACACGATTAGTCATTCAGTGTTGTACTGCGCCACGTTTATTTTTAAAAATGCTTCCAAGTTCCCTTCATATTGGCACTGCCGGCCGCTCTCGCCCATGCCAAGCGGCTGAGGTTAGCACGGGCCGGATGATGTGATGATGCAGGTTTTTCCAGCGTTCCTGCCTCAGGAGTTGGTCACATGGGAATGGGTTAAGACTGAAGAAAAAACATACATGCGGAGGCATTCTTCCAGGTTTCAGATTTACACAGGTTGATGGGGTAAGGGTATTATGTATAGCTACTGAAGTCCATAAATGTCTGAGCAACACAAATCTACATGCACGCAGCATGAAGCTCATTTTATGACGCTTTTATCTGTGAACACACAGGTAGTCACTGAGGTGCTATTCTTCTGTGCCCTGTGTATGTGTGTTTAGTCCCTCTCTGGAACGGGCTGTTCGGTGTGTGTTGACATGTGCAGTCAGCCTTCAGCTTGTGTGTTTACCCAGGACCACAGAGCATGACTCTATCCATAGGCTGACATGCACATGTAGCTGGAGTTGGATGCAGGGGCAAAACAGGGACTGAGTTTCTGAGCTACTGTTGTTAGGTTTGTGTGTCTGTTAGTGTGCTGGAAAATATAGGAAATTGAAAATTTCCCATTGCCTCCAATGTATATTAGTCTTAGTATAGGTAACTCATGCTGTGGTTTAATAATCACAGGGGGCCCGCTTACATTTTTCTCATACTACATACTACTAGACTCTTATAATAATGTTGCATATGAAAAACCATTGACCAGTGACCATTTTTCCTACATGGTCACTGGATCAGAGGGAAAGCAGGTGGTCGCTTCCTACTTTAGCCTCGGTAACCCCCACCCACCGCTGCACCCCTTCCTCCACAAAGCCCAAGCCCCCTTGTTTGGAATGGCAGGGGTCAAAGGTCAGGCCAGGAAAAGGCGCCTCACTCAGTCAGAGACATTCCGGCATTCCTCTGGTCTAAATCGGAGCAACCGCAGCCTAACCCAAAGATCAATGGGCCACCATGTTATTTAAATACAAGCTGACCACGGGGACGGGGGGGGGGCTCTGTGGGTGGTGCACGCAACAGCCGCACTTCTGATGGGAGCGACAAAAATGGCATCTTTTTAATCTCGAAATTTGACCCCCAACCCACCCCATCCACATAAACCTTTACATTTATTTCAGTCCCATCTGAGCTTTAAAGACAGCTGCTGAATAATTCACTGTGATCCACACGGCACTCTATAAAGTCCCAATCAGGCAAAAGCACTGCTTAGTTCTTATGCATTTATCTCTTGTTGAGATGAACCTTTAACCTGCCTTATCTGTTGATTCTTGCCTTTAACAGCGAGCTGAAAGTAACTGGAGATACTGATCAGATTTTTTTTTTCTTTTTCAATGAGGGTGCAGGTGTCATAAGAGGGTTTCCACAGGTTAAAGTGGAAAGTCAGTAAGGACACAGCGGGCACAGGGACTCGAAAGCAGTAGAAAACGGAACTTCAGGAAGCTGATAATCTTGTAAATAACACTGTAAAGCCCCTTTTAATCTGATTGCATTTGAGCACGTCTAAATAGGCACCCTGGTCACTTTTCCATAAAAGTTGTGATTGCAACATTTATGTATCACTTTCAGCACCGGGAGTCTTGCCTACCCAGCTGCAGTAAGAGGTAGGCACTTGCAAGAGCAATGCTTTCAATCTGCTCTCTGCTCTCTCCTCTGCTGTGTTCAGCCACAGCAGCTATCACTGCTCATATGAACTGTGAAGCTCTCCTTTCAAACTGGAGGTGCTGATGAAAGTTTAATGCACATCACTTCACATGCAACAGAGGGTTTTTATTACACAGGGGCTTTAATGGGTATGCTCAACAACTGCAATGAAAAATGTCAGAAAATATCATTAATTAGGTTTATTTGGTCTGAATTTTTATGATGCAAAAAAGTTGTAAAATCTGACATTAATTTCTTCTACTTTTAAAAATATTGTGGATTTTTTTTTTTTTTTTTTGCTTCAGTTCAAACTCAGTCATGTGGGTTGTGCAACTCCACACAGCAGGTTATTTCAGATCTCATCTTAAAAAAAAAAAACAATAAAAATTAAGAGACATTTTAAACATTTAGCTCCAGTTACAGTCGCATCTTGCTCTCATGCTCGTGGTTAACTGTGGGATAGGGAAGCACTGCAGGGGAAAAAAAAAAGGAGGAACAGAAGCGAGTTGTGTGCACTTGTGCATCCTCGTAGTGTTTACGTGTGGAGGTCAGAGCGGGAGAACTGAATGATTTATAAAGATTGATGGCTCGCCGTGCCCCGCTAAAGCAGCCGTGCGTCGTTGCTGGAGAATGTCACCTGGTCCTGGAGGACCTTGCAGAGCCTGACTGATGATCCTGTATTTCTGATTTTTGTGGATGCATGTTGCATATTTTGTAAATTTGATATGGTCCCATTTGGATTGCTGGTGAATATAATGTGATACGGCTTGAAAGCTTCAGAGCAGCTTCTTAATGGGCCTGGACTGTTTTGTCAGCTGCTGTTGCTAATAAACTCAATAATAAACTGAGACTGAATTATTTTTAGGTGCTGTTTACGTGAGGTCAGTTCATCAACCAGGCACATTTTTCTATATCTGGCTTCTCAAATGTGAGATTTTGGATAATTTTTTTTCAGTTTGTGTTAGTGCGTAAATAAATCTTTGGATTTTTGTAGCAACGATCAAGCTAATCACCTTGATCATTTCTTCTTCTTCTTTTTTGTTGTTGAATGGCACTTTATAGAAAATATATTCTTTGATTAACTGAAAAAAAAAATATCTGCATTAGCAGCTAAACTCTAGTATCTGCACAGACCCCAGCACGGAAACAGTTTTAACCACAGAGATCAAACTCAGGGGCTCTGAAACATTTGATAAACTCAACCAACCAAGGCAGGCCATATGCTGCTCCTGCTGTCTTCCACTTGGCTTTATTAGCAATGTTCTTTTGGATGAGTTGCACTGTGAATTTTTGCCTGGGTCCAGACCTTTAAATCCGTCCGCTCCACTGAGTTGACTGATTCGACTGGCATCGTGACATGAGACAGCGTTTTCTTGGTTGGAACAGTCCGGTGAGTACCGTGGGAGGACCAACTATGAGCCAGTCTGCTTGCAGCATTTTTAAGCTGTGTGCATGAACAAAAAGGATGTAGTAACAACAGAAGACTGTTGAAGAGGATTTTAACATTGCTCCACTCTTAAACGCCAGGCAAAACCACTTTGTTTGTATGGCTGCATGTGTGTTGGCTCAAAATGTAAAGAACAGATATGTAAGTCTTTCTGGGGATTGGTTAGGAGAAATCAAATCCCTTTCCCCGTGGAAATCAGTATGAGTGGAGGCGACGTCGCTCTCAAAATGGAGACAGATTGTAATGAGTTGATAAGTCTGTCTGATATCGGGCAACTGTGAATTAAGACACTGCGACTCTGCAGTCACTGACAGTTAATCACCAAACACTTCTGATCACTCGTCCATTTCCAAGAGAAAAATGTATCTACATAATTAAAAGGAAAATGATAAAAATCAGCAGCTCATGTTAATGCATGAAGATCGTGTCTCTAAAGTGGCTGTGATCATTAATATTAACAATCACAGCAATTCACCCTAATTCAAAAGAACAATTGTGCTTTTGCATCAGATATTGGGGATGATTATTTTTGACCTACAGCAGGAAACTTGATATTTCACTCTTAAGCATTTATTGTGGAAACTCGTCATGATTGGAGACAATTTTGCAGCTTTAGGAAAGCACGAAAACATGTTGTTGGATAAGAAAGGGAGAAAGTGCTGAGAAGCTGCCATATGAAGCTGTATGACAGAGCGTGGAAACAGAGTCCAGTGATGGGTGACTTGGTTCCTGTCTATTTGATTTTGTTTTTGCTGGCAGGCATTTGCTTGTGTTTTTTGTTTTTACATATTTATTTTAATGTGGACGCATTAATCTGTTGGCTGATGCTCAGTCTGATCGCGCTCGTGCACCATGTGAAGTTGATATGTTGCGGGGCAAGAAGCAGATAGCTCAGTGAGGCATTTCATGTCAGAGGGAGTTAATGTACAGGCACACGGGTGAGGGATGAATTAAGTTTAACAGGGAGCGTCTTGCAAACCAGGCGTGTAGAATGTCTAATTTCATCGTTAAAGGAAGGGAGGGGAGACGGGAGTTTTGAGGAGACAGGAGTGAGAAAGAGTGAAGTTCATCCCATCAGGTGAGGCGACGCGGGGTGTAATGGATCTCTTTAACAGGTAGAAGGCCGCCTTTTCTGAATCTCTTGTTCTTCTTCCCTCACTCAATCTTTCTCTTAACACACACATGTACACACACACACACACACACACACACACACACACACACACACACCTGGCGCCTTGGGGAATGAAGATGGATGATGAGCACCTTGCTAAGTAGGCCTGCAAGAAGTTTAGGAGATAATGCGGGTGCACACATGCACCGCCGTTTCCAGCCGCCTTCTTACTTTACAAACATTGTTCAAAGCACAAACACATTTTACAAAGGTTCACGGTGCCTTATCACGCTTGTCATGTGAAATAGATGTGTTTAGCTTTGTATCACTGCTTTGCGGTCACATTAAACCGTTTGGCTCATTATAGCCGGAAGCTTTAAGCGTACTGGCGTCCCGGAGAGAAAGAAAACACCGATACAAAGCTTATTAGACGGGCAGGAGGAGGAGAATCAGAGTGGCTGGCAGAGTATAGAGCCATAAACAGGAAGAGCCGCTGTAATGTACTCCCTTTCATTAATGTTGACTTGGGTTAGGGTTAGGGTTAGGGACTTTTCTATAAGCCTCTGTAGGCACATACACTCATGCAAACAAAGAGAGAACACGTGCACACAAAGACAAGAGCCCGAGAACAAATGTACGATTTTTGAATGAATTGATATTTGAATTTAAAATCTGATAATGATGTATGTCCTGATGACACAGAAGTCCTGTGAGTATAAAGGGAACTATAGGAATTAAATGGGTAGTGAGTTAAACTACTTGAGATGAATGATTGAAGCAACAGCCAATGGGAGCAAAGGATGCTGTGGATTGAGGTGTGATGATGGGGTCAGTAAATGTGCAGCGGGGTTCCCTATGCAAAAGAGTCTGTGACCAACTGTCAGATATGACACCAATATGTTGGTGTCAGTGATCACCCTACAGTTTGAAGTCAAATACAACACAAATACATTAATACGGACACGAGGAAAACAGGAGTGGACTGGGGATGGGCTCATTCTTTGCCGGTGTCACAGCAGTCTCTTGCCGAATTTTTCCTTTGTATTAAATTAGAGGGAAAGAGGAGTGGAATGTGTCAAGATTCATGATTGGTAACGGAAGATGAAAAGAAACGTTTGTACATCTGAAAAGGGGGAAAAAAAAAAATAAGACCCAAATGTAAAATAATGCACATTACAGAACTAGTTCAAAAAGATAAACAGTATTGTATAATAATAAAAATGAAGTTGTGTTTCGTCTGGGCAAATACATCAACATGATAAAATTGCCATCTGATCAGTGCATCAGGCAGGCTCTAATAAGCACTCACAACAGACATACGTAATTGCATCATATCCTGTGCATACACTCAAACTCACACACTAACAGACACACACACCTACACACGCAAGGGAAGCAAGGCAGTTATTAATCACGTCAGGGGCTTGTTGTACTGACAGAGCTCCGCAGAGAGAAATGCTTCATTAATATCAGCCCTCAAGCCCCGTAGCAGGATTAACACCACACACACTAAGCAGCTGTAGACATACTGTGCATGTATGTAAAGGAACACGCACACATCCATACTGATGTGGTTTTTTTTGTTTGTTTGTTTGTTTGTTTTTACCGTAAATGTACATGAATCTGACCTAACACATTCCCACTTGTGCATCAATCAAAAATGTTTGCATTGATAATCATCTCTCTCTCTCTCTCTCTCTCTCTCTCTCACACACACACACACACACACACACACACACACACACACACAGAGGTGTGAGGGCTTTGTGACCGTGGCTGACTTATTTATTTATTCACCCGCTTCCTCTATCCAGGTCAGGTCATCTCCGACAGCTTAATGCACACAAGACACTGCTTTGAAAACATCAGCCAGCCTCTCCCTCTCTGGGTATTTGAGGACTGACAGCTAAACAGAGAACACACACACAGAGCGTCAGGTGGTCATGGTGGTGCTGTCTGTTGCCACTGCTGAGGCAGGGTAACGTGGCAAAGCTTTGCTTTCCTCTGATTCCGCACTCGCTGGAGTGGAAGCGTTCTTCTTTCCGAAAACAGTTTGTCTGCTGCTGCTATTTGATGTTTTTATAGCAACTCCCGGTCTCTCTGCGGAACTTCCTAAGTGGCCCCCTGCAGGATGCAAGGATGCAAACACGCACAGAGTCACAACCACACAAAATGCAAAAGGAAGCGTCTTGATTGGATAAACCAGAGGAAGTGACCAGCTTAACTTCCTGTTTCCACAGGCTATTGTATTCCGAAGCCGGCATAAACACTTACAGCCGCACGTGAGATCAGCAGATCTCTCTCTTTCTCATCCTGCTCGCCGATAAACAAATGTGAAGTAGAAAATAATTAAGTGCAGTACTTTATCCTGAATTCAAAAGAACTTTTTATGAACTCTCGTGATATAAAAAAGTAATTTTGACACCTACTTTTTGGTGAAGTCACAACAAACAACAGGAGCGGCAGAAGACGGATGTTAACGAGCTCATTAGATCCATTTATCCGTTGCTGTTATCCGTTTTATCTACTTTAACCAGTTACCTTAATTTTACTATTTGAACCTTTTTCTATTGCTCTTAGCTATTTCAAACATCTGTTGTTTCTTTTGCAGCCACATATCCACTGTAATATCTAACATCTTAACCACTTCCCCAGTTCTTAAAGAAAATGTAACCATATCCATTGCATTTTAATGAGTTCTCCTCTGCTTTTAGCTGCAAACATGCTGTTTGTTATTTTCACGGACTCTCAGTAGCGATGCATTCAGATGTTACAGCTTGCACAATGTGTGGATATTACTATGATTGTGGTTTTTTTTTCCTTCCTTCAAATTAAATAGTAATTTCCATTTTCCATTTCTCTAAATGAATGGAGCTAGGTCATAATCCTTCTCTATATCCTCCACACGAGTGTCCCTTGGATCCCATCAAAGAGCCGTTACAATAGTTAATCCTGCTTCTGACCACACTCACTGTCTGCCTCTGTCGCTCATTTACTCAGGGCATACCTCACCCCTTCACACGTGACACCACAGAAATCCTGTCTTTCCTTCACATGGAATGACCCTGTAGCTGTTTGTATCTGTTAATCATTAACTTAGTTTAGACTTGCACCTATCTAGCAGGAACTATCAGACTTGTGAGGAACTCAAAACTTCCCCACAGGCGTTACCGTATCTCACAAAGTGAGGATGTTGTGGGTTTTTGGGTTTTTTTGTGTGTGTGTGTGCAAAGTTCACATGATGCTCTCAGTTGATCTATAGCTTAACAACTGCCTCCATGCAGAGAAGATTAAGTAAAAGGTCAGAAGTTAAAAGTGAAGAGAAGCTGAAAGTGTGGGACAACAAGCGTGTGGGTGTTTACGAGATAAGAAGGAAGCAGCCGATCCTTTAATGCTGTAATTTCATCCAAACCATTTAGATAAAATGAAGAGTAAATGTGCTAACAGGAAGGTGAAAGGGAAAAGTGGTTAACTGGCAATCTTGTTATTCACACTGATGCAGATATGAAAGTCTAAGTCTTTGCACAGGCGGTCAACAAATTAGGCAAAGCTCAAAACTACATTATGTTGTGTGAAGTTGTGAAGTTTAAGGAGAAGTGTTTTAGTTAAACTATAAAAAAAAAAATATAAACAAATGAGGGGAGAAATTCACTGCAATTTAGCACAATTAAAGCGGAGGTTCTAACTGTGTGTCCGCACTCCACAGCGGGTTATTGTCACATTATCAGTAGTGGTCTGACAGCATTGCTGCAAAACTGCTGCGATATTTGAGTCCAGGACGCAGTGGAAACAGGAAGCATCAGATTGGATGACTCTGACCGCTGTTAGATGTGTAATTTAATTGAGGCAGCCTGTGCTTTAAATCAGAAAGTTGCCCATTTTCGACCACTTTACAGAGCCAAATGCATGTGTGCTAATGGGACTCTGAAGTAGAGGTAAACAGCAGAAACTACTTTGGTGTCAGTACCACAAAAACTTAAACATGTTAAACTTCTTCTCTTAGACTGGCTGAGACATACAAAATGCTGCTCACAATACTTTTTAAAAGAACATGAACTATAAAAACTATACCCCATCATATTAAACATTAAACTAAGCCTGTTAATAACCAACATATAATACAATAAGCTATAATCTCTCATAAGGGCTCACAAAATGCACACATCCACACCCTCCTGGACAGTTGTACGTTGAATCGTTTATCACAAAAATACATTCATGCGCATCCATCAATTCACCGCATGAAAATGCACTTTTTGTGCATTTTGCCACAGTTTGTCACAAATGTGTTGTGGACTGGTGGGTGAGAGAACCCTGAGATGTTTCACCTCGGGCAACAAAAGAAACGCAGTGTCGGCGAGAAGGCATGGATCATTACCGGGTTGTGGTTATGATAATTTCATGGTGATGTGCAACTACAGTGGAAAATAATAATCTCAGTATAATCTAATTATACAGTATCATGGTGGCAAAGGGAACATATTAGGCTGATCTGATAATACTTGCAATAATTAATTGAAAACATACAGATTGCTTCTAATGAGCCTCTGAGAACACCTGGTAGTTGTTTTTTTTTTCTTCTCCCAGTCGTTCCAGTTTATGAGAGGAGCACTCTAATCTGGGCATCACTGGGAGACATGGCTGATGTGTTGAGGATTACTTCCTCTCCAGCTTTTCTCTCTCTCTCTCTCTCTCTCATTCTGCAGCCCACGCAGTATTTTCTCTGCGGTTTGACACCTGAGTGTGTGCAGGTTTCGTGTCTTACATTATCTAAAGAAAGTGGTGGGTGGAAGGAAGCACACAGCAGCACACCAGCACACCAGCTTTTGAACAGGCACATAGGAAGGCACACACACACACACACACACACACAAGCAGGAACAGACACACTTTCTTCATGCCGAGAAGAAGACAAAATGTCAGGGCTGGTTCTGGGAGACAACTGCTGGTGCTGCTGTCGGCATGGAGACCGCTGTGGTGTAGGGTTGCAGCAGAAGACTGCCGCGCTTAAATTCACTTAAAATGTCAAAACACCTGAGGGGGGTGAGGGCTGTGCCTGGACCTGACAACTATCAACCTTTCTCTGCCTCACACGCTCTGACAAAAACTGGTTGGAAACCTCAGTGATAACTGTGTAACCTTTCCAGTAAGCACTCTGCCCTTTATTTGTTTTCAAATCATATTCTCTCTTTTTTTTTTTTTTTTTTGTTTTGCTTTACACCAACGTGAATTTAGGCAGTGCATATTCCCCTTCAGGACACTTGAGGTGATTTGCTGGGGTGTATAGTGTGACTAGAACGTCTCTTTACCTCCACCTTACTTACGACCACAGAGCCTAATAAACACTGCATGTGCATGTTTAAAAAGAGCAAGACTATTACGGATCCCATTAGGGCTGCTTTAGGCTCTCTTCCGTCTAATTTATTCCCCGCATGTTAATTGACACAACCTTGCTTGATATTTAGTGGCCATGAATTTCCTACAATGCGCGCCGCACTCAGTGCTGTGGCATTTAACAAAGCCTTAAAGGGGAAGGGGAGTGTGCTGTTCAACCTTCAGCGTTCGGTGCAGCTGTTCCCAGCTCTGCGAAGATTTATGGGAAGCCTAATCCAGGAGACTGCTCCACTTGTGTGCAATTTTTGTCTCGGTGGGAATAATGTGTAATTTGTTCTAAGGTTTGGTGCTTTGCCAAACGGGAGATGCCAGTTGTGTGATTTTTGTCAGGCATCTGGCCTTCCAGCCAGATGTTAGGCAGTCAGCTGACCAGAAACGAATTCAAAATTTTGACCGTTCGGAGAATAAAGCTGCATGTCTGGATATTGGAGCTTAACAGAAGAAGCAGTAGATGATTAGTAATTTAGCAAAATAAATAAATAATGGGCAGCTCTTTGATGATTGATTAATCATTTATAAGAAAATATTTTAATGGTTTCATTTTCTCAAATGAGAAGATTGACTGCTTTGCTTTGTCTTTGTGTGTGTGGGGTTTTTTTGTTTTGTTTTTTTGTACATGTGTGAATGTAATGATCTTTTTATATCCAGCTATTTGAATGTACCATGTTGGGTTGTGGGAAATTATGATTGTAATTTTTCACCATTTTATGGGACTTTATAGACATTATTAGAACAGATAGACATCAGTTAGTTGGGGAAAAACAAATCTGCTAATAACTGTTAATTGCAGCCCTACCCTGCTGATTAATATATGAGTGCATATTTTTGATTAATTAGCTAAACTTTCTGATTAACAGGCAGTCTAAAAGGCTATAAATTTCAAAAAGTAATTGACAAATTGGTATGCATTCATGTGTAGAGAATAGTATATCTCATGATTCAGTAGCTTGCAGCACCACCTTGAGCAGCAATAACTTGAAGTAATAATTTTCCATATGACATTATCTGTCTGTCACATTGTTGTGGAGGAATTTTGGCCCACGCTTCTTTACAGCGTTGCTCCACTTCATTGAGGTTTGCTGGTATTCATTTATGCACAGCTGTCTTAAAGTCCCACGTCAGCATTTCAATAAGGTTGAGGTCTGGACTTTGATTGGATCGTTGCACCTTAATTCTTTTCTTTTTCAGGCTTCCTGTTGTAGATTTGCTGCTGTGCTTGGGATCATTGTCCTGTTGCATGACCCAGCTTTAGCTGTCAGATGGATGTTCTCACATTTACCTCTGGAATACTTTGACATACAGAGAACTTCATGGTTGACTCAATGACCTCAAGGTGCCCAAGTCTCATGGCTGCAAAACGCCTCCACCGCTGTGTTTAACAGTCGGTAGGAGGTGTTCGTGCTGATGGGCTGTTTTTTTTTTGCCAAACGTGGCACTGTACATCTCCACTCGGGCTTGTGTGTCCAAAGGACATGAACTTTAGCATTTAACACACTAACTGAGGCCTGTAGAGTCTGCAGTTTTTCTCAGCATCTGACCTATGGGGGACTTTTGCTTTGACCTCCACTGGGAAGATTGTAGCATTGTGTCAACACACACCTGAATGTTCCAGATCAGCAAACTGCCCAAATCTCTGCTTTTATAAAGTGGTCAAACTTGCTGATGATCAATTAATCAAGCACATTTGGTTAGCAGCAGTTGTTTGGTACTCACCTTCTTAATTCCATTGGAAGCAGTAGTGTGCTTGGTTTTTCACAGGACTGGATAGAGCACTGTGAAAACTTTCTTTTCTGCATCACTGTAAATGAAATTAATTATCCCTCTGTCTGGAAATTGCTTGAATGTAGCAAAAAAATTTCCCAAGGTCCTTCAGGTACCTTTAAATTGCTTATTTTCTTTAACCAACTCTCCAAACCACAAACATATTGGATTGAGAATGACATAAAGCAGAGACCAGCAGATTCTCATATTTTAAAACCTGACTGCACAAATAGAGCCACTTATTATATTCTTACACATAATTTCTCCCCTGGCTTTTAGTGGAAATTCATCCCCAGCTTTTTGATTGGCTGCTTGCCTGCTCACCACAACACTGTACCAACAGTTCGTGCATACAGTAACCCAAGTGCGCTCGCAGTTTAAATGTGCGTATACACTTCCGCCGTGTAGTAGCAACTAAAAATGCAATTTTTTTTTTTCTCTACCATGCTTATTGCCTGTTTTCTGATGGGTTTGCTGTAAGCCACATGAGGCCACGTTAGCCTCCTCAGCAAGCTGTCTTTCTTTCTTTCTTTCTTCCTGTTTTAACCGCAGGAAATTTTCCCGTCGCCGCAGGCTGTATGAACAGCTGACTGAATGTCTGACTGAACGGCTGCCTGGCTGACTTAAAAGGGACTTTCAGACCATAGGCTGCCGCTAAGTGTCCTCAACTTACAGTAATTGGTAGGCTTAGGGCTCATCAGAAAAAAGGTTGTCATTGCCAGTGCCCCCCCCAAAAAAGAAAGAATATTTACAGTAAAGAGTGACTGGTGCCTTGAGCCGCTGTTTAGGAGTGTGTGGCTGAGTGCAAGCCGGAGCAACGATACATCCCTTGTGCCACTTTGAAATCTGTTAAATGTAACCATAATTAGTACCACACGTGGTAAAAAACCATGGGGACTCTTACACCAAAGAAGTTTTGCATGTGAGTTTCAACTCTGCATTTCCCATCATCATCAGATCCTGTTTCACAGGAAATCTGGTACATTGCTCATGACACAAAAGAGACACTGTCTGCACTGTGTTAGATCAGAGTAATACTGAACTAATGTGCTGCTCTGTTATTGTTGCGCCCATCTGTTTATCTTGCTGAAATGCCTGTGGACTGTTATCAAAAGCAGTTAGAAACCTGTTATCTTATATTCAGCATATGCTTATTTAGTGTGATTGCACTAAAACCACAGTTTACATTAAGCTGGTGCTATTTTAACCTTCTGAATTCTTAACCACAGTTTTTGTTTTGCAACTGTATTAAATTCCTTGCTGTTAAAAAAATATATAGAATTATGAATAAGATTTAAGCAAGTAACTTTTTTTTCTTTTTCTTTTTGCAACGCGTTGGCTATTTAAATATATACATGCCTCGATGTTGCCACGTGATATTGTAAACACTGTAGTTTCACAGCAAGAGGGTCCTGGGTTCAAACCCATGTGGGACCGTTCCACGTGGAGTTTGCTTGTTGCAGCCATGCTCGTGCAGGTTTTCTCTGGAAGCTTCAGGTTCTCCTGCCATTGGAAAACATCAGATATTCATGCTCCCCAGGGGATGAATTTGAATTTCTTTGCTAATAATTTTCAGTTCACTCGTTTACCATGTGCAGGTTGACACCATTTGGATGATTTGGTAGTTTGCCAGAAGCTTTGATAATGTTTTATATAATAATCTTGCAACAAAAGGTATAATTGGCCAGAGTGACTGATTATACACTTACAATTTATGGTACTTCCACTTGCACTTGTGAATTTGGTCAAATTATTATAGACTGAACCATTTTTTTCCTGTGCTCAAGTGGATGTTTGAATTTCTCAAATAGCTCAAATATGTAGTCAGAGTACTACACTTGATCTGTTTCCCCTAATTACTTGACCCAAAAAAAAATCTTCCAGCTAATATGTTTCTGAAATCAGGTTACCACTGAAAGCTCAAACTAATGACACTGCCATAGTGCATATAATATCACATATAATCTGCTTGTTTGGGCAAGCAGCAACATCTTCTTTATAATAGGATGGAACGTGATATTTGGGGAAATGTGGATGTAATAAAATCTTGGGAATTTTACTACTCTTGGTTACCACCTCAGGATTTTTACCATATCTGTTCAGTCTGTGCTCAGCTCCCAATCCACCCTCGTATTTGACCCGTGCCTCTAGGTTTTGATGTATATTCTCCAAAAGGTAGTACGAAATGGTAGTACCCTTGTAAGGCTGCAGAGGAGAAAGGGAGGAAATAAAATGATGCGAGGTGTAGAGAACGGTCACCTTTTGTCAAGAGGAGCAGTTGCAAGATGGCCCACCTGCTGGTTTCAATGCTTCTAATTGGGGTTTTCACCGGTTCCTGGCTTCCCATAGGGGGCTGTTTCTGTCGGTTTGGTACAAGTGGTAAGAGAGCAGAAAATGGGAGACTGGAAAGCTCAAAGAGAAGAAGGGGTTATGAGTAGAGAAGTCCCGTAGAAGATTAGAGGAGAAAATGAGAGGGTGAAATGGGTGCAGGGTAATTGAAGGTAAGAGGAAAGCAAAGAGGAAAAGGAGAGAATAACAACATGAGAAGTGTAGCGCTGAAGGAATCAGAAGAGAAGCCCCTAATATGGCCTCTTCTCTGTCAAGAAGGGGAACCTGTGAAAAAGGAGGCGAATGAGAAAAAGCAGAGGAGAAGGTGTTTCACCCTCAGGAGTGCACGGTGGATTTGTTAAGGCATACTCCTGGCATCAACCTGTTTGAGCCGAACAAGAGAGAGCAGCTTAACTCGCTGTAGGAGAGGTTACAAGTGCTGAACTCACACACTAATCAAGCTTTCTCCTTGTGTCCCCCCCACCCCTCCCCTTCTCTCTCTCTCTGCCTCCCTGTGCTGCCCGTCATCCACATCGATCTACACCATCTAGGTAAGAAAACTTTTTTTTCCCTCCTTCTCCTTGTGAGCTTGTGTGTGCATGGTGTGTAAATGCGTGGGAGGCTGGGTGGGGCGTGAGAACTGGCATGGTGGCAAAGTGAACATGCCCAGCATATCAACGATGCCTGAATTCTGCGGACAAGCAGCTCTCAAACGTATAGCTCATGTGTAAATAAGAGGCAGGATTCCTGTCAGAGGGCCAGCGTCATGGACCGCTTTCAGCTGACTGAATAAAGAGACACTTTCTTCTTCTTCTTCTGTTGTCTGCCAGAAAGAAAGATTATCTGCTGAGATGTAACGAAGAAAAGAACAGTAGGAGGAGAAGGGCTTGGGGAGGCAGACTGAATGATTTTCAAGTAAAATTTCTAAAAGTTGAAAAGAAACTTGAATTTTCCAGAATTTTTTTCCCACTGAAATAGAATCGATGCTATTGCAGGCCTATAAATATTTAAAGGTTCCCTACATAGAAGCCATAAAATCGTTGTTAATGACATACATGGCCACCATCATGTTAAAGGGTTAAGTTGTAGTCACCTTTGAGGATGAAATACATGGATTGCTCTTCATCTATGAGGAGACACAAACCCAGGCTAGTGTACTCCTGTTACTGGTCCCAAGCCCTGATAAATGGGCGGGATGCTTCTGGAAATCTGCACAAATCAATATGTGGATCCATCCACTGTGGTGACCCCATGGGAAGGGAGCAGCCAAGCTAAAGCTTGCTAACATTAGCCAGAGAAAAAAAAGGTTGGTTTCAGACTTTTAATGAAATGCCCTGCTGATATTGACCCTAGTTTTTCTAGCATTGGTATGCATTTATGTTTTAAAAATATAGGCTTCTAGGCGCCGGTTTAGCCACCTAGCTTGAACAGGTGACCCATACGCTGCAAGACTAATGCAGTGGCCTGAGTTTGAATCTGCTTCGAGGCCACGTTCCCCTGGTCTTTCTTTCCCCTTTCCTGTCCTCTCTCCACTGCCACGATGTGCTTGCTCACAGGGAGTCCTTTACAGTATTAAGCGCCTTGAGTTGACTGTTGGTGTGAAGTGGCACTATATAAATTAACTTGAATTGTAATATTTTGCACCTGCTTGTGGTATTTATGTTTAATGTATGCACTCACTTCTTGTAATTCCTCATTTCTAGTGGTTGCACAAATGTACAACAGTTGAACTTAGACCATGGCACATGCGGATACTCCCTGGACGGTGCGCTTGCGTCACGCTCTACTTTGCTGCTCGTGCATTGGTGTAAGCCATAGGAAATGAAGGGTGTGATGGGAGAGCAGTAGTGTTGTTGCGTTGCATGTGATTCTGGGCTCCATTTCTGACCTAACATTAGCTAGTGTACCTCACTGTTGGTATTGCAGTGCAGCTAATAGACAAAAAACACCACATTTTAAAGTTATTTTTTATATATATATATATATATATATATATATATATATATATAATATAATATAATATAATGCTGCATAGTGCAGAAAAATCCATAAATAAACATTTTTTTGGACTTGTGCCACATGCCAACTGTAGATAGGTTTAAATTGTACAGCTTACAAATATTGAGACAGGAAAGTGTTCCTTTTTGTTTGTTTGTTTTTAAAATAAGCTGACAGAATGACTGTGATTTATGTAATTATGTAACATTTTGGTTCTTGTTATTTTTACACTTGCTGCTTCTCTCCCCTCACACTCTTATATAGAAAAGAGAAATATCTGCTCTGCTAGCATTAGAGGGTTCAGCTCACAGGTGGGACTGATAGCAAACAGCCCTTGTTTGATTCACAGTTCAATCAAATAATTTGAAAGGTATTATTGTGGCAATTGCAATATAACCTTCTGAAAATCACTGCTTCCTTGTACGATGCCTCTCAGCGGGCTCCTGTGAGACTGCGCCCGTGTGTCATTCCCCGCGCTGTGCAGCAGCTGACAGTTGGCTGTCTGAGCTGGCTGCTGGTTCACTGGGTCACTCTCTTTTTTTATTTTTTTTATATCTTTTTAGTGCTTCAGGGAGTTAATAATTCAAGGCAATATTAAAGCCTTTTCTTTGTTTTTCTTTGCTGTGAGTTTGAAATTGATTGCTACTGAAAACATGTCAGGCTGCAGCGATGCTCCTGCGAATTACTGGGAATTCCCAAACCTGAATACATGCTGATGAAAAGTGTGTGTTTGTGTTCTGGGTAGCAGTGTGATTTAATGTGTGAACATGGCTTGTAAATTAAAACACTTTATTGCTTACAGAGTCCACAATTAACATACACATTTGCTTACGTGCCTAAACAATGGTCATAATATATAGTGCATTATTGTATATTATACTCATGGATGGCTGCCTTACTCCCACTTGTTTGGGTGCAGCAGCTTAGTATACATTTACATGTAAACTAAATGCAAAGGGCAACAGTTTCCCTGCCTGGAGTTAATATTTTAGAGGAGCTGCTGTAACTGGTCAAAAGTTCAAAAAAACAAAACAAAAAAACCCTTCCTTCTATCTCTTCATCACGCCATCCTGTCCTTCCTCCAGAACACTACCTACCCATTTTTCCTCCCTTCCTTCTCCCCTCTCCTGTGTGAGGTCTGACGGTTGTTTATAGCAGCCAGTGGGAGGGTGTTTGGTCTGCTCTCTGAGGACTGTTTGCAGACAAACAAGGCTTTGAAGTCCTGCTTTACCCTCTCCCACGTCGCTTTCTGGAAATGATGTGGTCACGGCGTCCGCTGTTTTGACTGGTGCGGAGTGTCTTGACCCCAGCATGGAGGGGGATGAGGAAGGAGGGTGGGTGTGTGTGTGTGTGTGTGTGTGTGTGTGTGTGTGTGTGTGTGTGTGTGTGTGTGTGTGTGTGTGTGTGTGTGTGTGTCTTTCTGTGATACAATCATACAGTATGTTCAATTTTCACCTGCCAAATTAACATTTTCTTGAACATCTTCCTCATCTAGAGGTTCAAATGTGCCCAAAAGACAAGACTCATGTGTCTCACATACACAACCAAAGGACCCCCAGGGCCATTTAGGCTAGCTTGTGTACTAAGGAAGGCTATCAGTGAAGAACATTACACAACTGTCCTTTGGAAAAATCATTAAAACTAACCACATGGGCCATTTAGTAAATGGCTTTCAGATTTTTTTGTATTTCAGCTGGCAGAGTTTAACATCACTGGAATGAACAGATGACAAATCTCATTTTAAATCAATTCTTCAAATTTCACACAGCCAGTGTAGCCTCTTAATGAGCACCGTAATATCGGTTCACACAGCAGCAAAAACAGACAATGTAGTGCCAGCACTTGTGCTGTAACCCCGTGGAATTCATTGAGGCCCCTTTTCACCTGCTCCTCCACCTCTTTCGTCCCTTCCTTTCCATCTTTCATACCAGGGAATAATGAACTTTTCCCTCATTCTTTATCTCCTGCTCGCACTCTTTCTTCCCCTCCCTCCTTCCCTTCCTCTCCTCCGCCCCTCTCCAGTCCCTCCTTCCCTGTTCAATAAACTCAGACTTCATTTGCCACAGTGTTGCAGCCGGCTGTTTGGCAGACCTGACGGCCCTGTCACACAGTGCCGATGGTTGAATGCGGCGGGCTGAGCACACTGGCTGCATTGTGCTTTTGATGAGGCCCTACATCTTAGTCACTCGAGAGCGGGCGTGTGTGACTGTGTGTATGCGTAGCCGATGGCGAGATCATGCTTGTGTAGCCACATTGCGGACTTTCACACGCACGCAGATGCAAACACACCACGCTGTGTACATTCCAACACCTTGGGACTTAAATTTGGCCTCCCAGCAGCTGTCAGAGGGGTGTGGGAATGCTTATTAATAACCGGTATGGTAACTGGGGAAGAGCCAGGGTCTGATCAATTAGTTACTCTCCATCTCCATCTTTGCCTCTCAGTCTCCGCTGTAAAGCCTTAAATCTTTGGCCACTCTCCAGCTGCTGTTCCTGCCAAAATTCTCTACAGAATAACTCTTCTTGCCCCGTTTAATGGTTTAACTGCTTTAAAGAAAAGGGCAAGCCTTTCTATTGTCTCTCACTCCTTAATCATATTAAGTGCTAGCCAAGAACGACAGCTTCATTTTTTGATGTGCTTTAAAACAAGCTTCATATCTCAAGTGCTAGAGTGCCCACTCATCATCTTGTGTCCTGTCATGCAGACGATGCTCATCGAAGGACTAGCTTTACCTGTAATTTCATACAGATACACAAGCGCTCCTCTTCTTGCGTGCACTGGGAATGTTGTACATGCTCTTTTATTGTCTCATTTCTCTTTGTATTTCTCTCTTTCTCTCTCACACACCGGCACACACAGAAAACCGTCTTCCCACCTGATTGCTTTCCCATTTTTCTTGCAGGGAGATTTATGGTTAGGGGAATGTTGGAGACAGGCTATTACCATGTCCTGTTTGAACTCATCAGTCAGACGAAGTGGTCGAGGTGGAAGCGGCGACATTCGCGGGCCTTTACCAAGACACACTCCCTCCTGCACGCCTCCCCTGCTCTCGCCTGTGTTAACGCCGCTTCAGTGGCTGCTCCCACACTCCCTTGTTTTTCATCAGCGTTAGGCAGCGGCACACAATCTCAGCACACTCTGTTTTTGCTCCCCAGTTGAGGCCGCATGCGAAGCGCAGTCTGCCCTGCTGGGACTCGAATGTTTATTCCGAAAATCAGAGTCTCTTCAGTCAAAATGCAAGTCTTCAGCGTAATATAGAGGAATTAAGTTTGGTGGCATTGATACTGAGACATTTTGACAGTTTATTTATGAAGAACCAGAATCCAGCAGGATTTAGAAGTATTTTATTGATTAATTATTAACTTTTTCTGTTTTGTTTTTTTTTTTGAACACGGACCATAACTTTTACATTTTTGTGCTGCAAGTAGTGAATTCAGGACGGAGCTTTATGTATGGAGAGTGGAGTTTAGATTCATCATTTAAGGTCACACAGGCGTAGAGATTCTTCTCTAGGAAAAAATGTGCATTCCTCAACCTGTTGGTGAGTGGTCATTAGAGGCTGCTGGTAGTCGCAAGGTGAAATTGGTCACACGAAGGTATAAGGTGCTGCACCGAAAACCTTGTTGCAATTGCTTTGGTTGCTAGTAGTTTGCGTGGAAGACACTGACTTGTCAACAAATGCTTGTTAACTGGCAGCGAAAGTGCAAACTAGAAACGGAGACCATAAACCTTCAAAGTAAAAGCCTTTTGAAACACATTTGTTGCAGAGATTAAGGCACAAGTTTTACATTGAAGGCAAATCAAGTTTGCATTCTCAGCAAGTAGATGCAACAGTCTGCTAGCAAAAAACAAAAAAAGCAATCACAATGAAGCTTTTGGTACAGCAGCATCTTTGAGAGCAGTTTGAGCTACCGAAAGACAGCAACCTCCAGCAAGCACCACAGATGAGAAATGAGGTCAGGGGTCACCGATTGGTCTCTAGTCCTATGTGACTGAGCCTTAAGTCATTTTCAGTTTGGGAAACTGTGCTCTGAAAACAGCAATACTTTATGGATTTCAGTGTAGCCAGCAGATACGCAGGCCTAGACTTCCTGTCTTGTGTATTCAATGTTGTCTACAAAAGTATTTACATTTTAAAGACACTAGCTGGTGGCCTTCCTATTCCCCTGTTGCTCTTCACATGGCTTATATCTCAATCTAGATTAAGTCATTATTAAATAAACCAAAAGCTAGGTAGTTGTAGCTTACCTAAATTGTTGCTTTTCTCTTTTTTGTGCATTATTTTAAACTGAAAATTTTGAAATTTTTGATTGTTTTTCGGACAAAACAAATCATCACAGTAAGCGCTGCGAAGCTGTGATTGGCAAATGAATCAGCAATGAGGATAATAGTTCGTAGCCATGATGCTGATTAACATCATCTGCTCACCAACTGTAGGTAATAGTAGTTATTATTATATTTCTTAATCAGGTCAGCTTGACTGGACATGAGTCTCTCAGTGTTAGTACACAACATGTAACTGACTAATGAGCCAGACCACACATGGAGAGCAGACGGGCACGATAGCTCGAAAAACTTCACTCTTTTAATGAAATCGAATTCAGATTTTTTTCCTTTTTTTTTAAAGGCCTACAATAAAAGAGAAACTACTGTTTAGTTTTATTGTTGGCAAAGCTGTCAGAGGCTTGAAACTTTAGTCGAGGAGAATAAGAGTGAATTAGAGCCTGACGAGGCAATGACATTTTGCTTCTATGCTTTATTTTCATCAGCTTTCTTACAACAACCCCCCCCCCCCCCCCCCCTTTCCATTTTCTCCTGTAGGATTATGTAAAACACCTTTAGGCGTTGTAGCGGTTCTTTCCTTTTCTGCGCAGCTTTGCCCTTCAGCATTGTGTTGTGTAGCCCACTGTAAATTTACAAAACCCTCCAAAAAGCAGCTTTTGCTTTGTCATTGTGGGGCGCTAATGAGAAAAAATGATCCAAGTCCATTATAAGATGAGTCAGAAAACTAACAAAATGAGAAAAGCCTGAAAGCTTTCCAAATGCTCTGTAAATAAGCAGACGGTGATTAATTTGTCCCTGCCTGGAATTATGCCCATAGTAGAGATGTAATGTCATTACTGCTTCCTGTAGCAGTCACTGAAGAAGTAAGGAAGAGTCCACAGCACTGCTTTTAATGGTTTATTATTTATAGGAAGGTAGGGAGACCTTCTTTCTTTTCAACTTCATTGCTGAGGGACAAGAGCTGTCATATCCTTTCACTTGTGTGTCCATTTGTCTTCTTTCTGACTGTAACACACACACACACACACAGTCTTACAATGTACTGTCAAGCCACTCTTTCCTGTTCCTATAAATTTAATTAGAAGTGACTGTGCTTTGCTTTGAGATGTATAGAGAGGAGACAGCAGTCAGCGGTGCTCGCTGCATTGTGTTCAGTTGCCGGGGGATATCTCGCTAGTGTTGGCTCGGCCACTTCAAGTAAATGAAGCCCACACAGCTCACCGGATCATCCTGACGTTGTTAGAGCACGTATATTTCATTTGCCTTGTGTAGTTCACAATAGGTAGCTGGTTTTCTGCCCGTCCAGTCAAATGAATGTTAATATTGTTTTCATAAGCTTCCACACTCTGTGTGTGCTGGCAGGCTTCGGTTCTGGCCTGCCGTCGGTTATCACCGCCGGTCCGCCTGAGCCGGAGCCATGGCATCCGTTTCACCTCGGCACGCCTGCCACCAAGCCTGAATTCCACACTTATCTCCAGGCAGCAGAATGGGTCTCAGGGGACGGGGAGCAGAGAGAGAGGAATTTACTCCCTGATGCTCAGAAGCTGGCCCCCCTCCTGTCCCACACACAGATGTGTTTAAGGAGTGCAGCATTAGCCGCTGAAGTAGCCATGTATGTTCTTGAGTGTATATCAAAGCCTTCCAGAGAGCCTCTTCCCCTGCCTCATCCTTTTCTCCCCTCGTCTTTTCTTTTCAACTTCCACTCCTCGGCTCACGGTGCATCGGTGCACGGGTGTTGATAGGGGTGTGTGCCCGCTGATAAGTAAACACTCTCAAGGGGCTTATAGAGAAAACGCAGCTGAATATTCCCTCCATTGTGTTGTGAAACTAACTCGGGCAAAACCGTCTGTCAGCTGGTTGACGTAAACAGATAACTTATCCCACTGTTGACTGTTAAACAGTTGAGTTTGGTAAGTGGATATTAGGCTCGGCTCTCCTGTTTAGCAACCGTGGCACAGCCGAAGGCTTGTTTTGCTTCAGTCAACACAAGTGCTGTTTGTCATCCCTTAGGAGGTCTCATCTAAGAATCAGGGCTTCCTGACAAGTCACAGTGACTGAGATAGTGGAAGAAGGGTGATGAGCGATGCCAGATTGGCTTTCCGCCGCTCCTCCAAAAAGCTTGATAAGTACTGCATGGGGATAGAGTGGCTGTTAACAGCAGTGTTACAGGTGTCATTCATTCAAGCGGGGCTAGTTTTCTCTCACAATGATGCTTCAAAATAGTATTGTAGCTCTAATCCTGTCCTGCTTTGGACAACCAAGCTTTTATATATGATCCAACTGCAGTCTTGTCTATTAAAAAAATGGCAGGGGTGGTTGGATCTAGCATTCTTCTGCCAATATGGATTCCTGTACATAGGAACAGATGTCTAACCTCTGAGTTTATGGGTACCATAAGTAATTGAGTGTATAAGTACTATCTGCCCATTTATCATGAGTGGGTAATGTATGACTGATACCCAATCCTCTTAGGGTTTATCTGGGACGATCGGATGCAGTAAATCGCTACCTTCCTGCCCACAAAACACCTATTTAAACACATAGGGTGCTTTTCAGTGCAGCTCAATTTGCTGTCAGGCATTTGAAAAACCAGTTTCAGGTTTCTTTAATGGGCCTATGTATTGATGATGATGGATGACGGGCACAGAAACTGCCCAACAAATAACTCACACATATCTTAAAGTCTTCATTTCCAACACCAACAAAAGTAGCTTGAATGAAAAAGCCACTCTTGCCTGTTTGTATGCACTGCTGATATAAAAATTGCCTGATAATTTTATAGGTGATTATACTCTGTTATTCATAATCCAGCCAACAGTCCTGGGGTATATTTTTTATTTTTTTGCACCAGTACCAAATGCGTAGCTGCTGCTCTTAATCACATTGTGCCTCCCAGTGAGCGCATTGAGGTACATGGCACAAATGTCTATAGGACGCTTTTAACAAATGTCGAATAGGTCCTCAGGGACCCCACGTCGAGCTTGTGTGTTGGTGTGTGTGGGGCTGTGTGTATGTGTGTGTGTTAATTCGTCTTTCCCCTCTTTTCCCTTTCTTCCTTGTTTATTTCCCCCTGTCTCCTTGACCCCCCCTGTCTCCTTGACCGCCCTGCTCCGCTCTTTCCTTCGACAAAAGTGTTCATTCGTCTGTCTCGGCCGTTTCCCAGCGGAGGTCTGCGGGCTGAGGAATCCCCTTCAGAGTGGGCCTTTATCTGGAGCTGTGCCAGCAGTAGGAGAGGCCTGATTTAAGAAAAAAAAAGGGCCCTCTGTAGACTCGCTGTCAAGCACAGAGAGAGGCAAACCTGATGGATATCTGAGCTTCTGAGAGGGGCTGGCACAGCAGGGCCAACAAAAACCTCCGGCCTCTAGCGCAGTCTTGTTTCTTCATTTCCGCTCTCAGTCCCTCTGATTCCATCTCCCTCGCTCATCTGTTTCCTGTTTCTCGTGCTGTGTTGTTCGCTGACTGTGCTCTGAATTAACCCGCATGTTTATTTTAATAACACAGGCAGCAGTCATTAAAAAAAAAAAAAAACACGCACACTAGCTTTGAGCCTTCCTTTCTACTTTTTAATTTTGAAGGTGATGCTGAAAGTTCTCACCGGTTTACAAGGTTGAGATTAGACGTGGAATGAAATCAGTTTTTAATAATAAGCTTTTCTTTTAATTTGTGGACAACTCTGCCGCACTCAGAATTCCTCATATGCAGCTGACGGTTGTTAGACTTCTCAAGTGTCTTTGTGTTTCCATGTCATACAACAGAGGGGAATATTTTCTAACAGAGGTGCTTTAGTATTCTGTAGCTGTGGTTAAAACATGAGCAGTATAACAATCTCCTTGATGACTACAATATCCTTATTATGTTGTGGGTTTTTTTGTTTTGTTTTGTTTTTGCTTTGACCCAGATTGAATGTTGCCTTGTTCAAAATCATAAAAAAAAAAAAAAACACCTCACGAAAACAGCATTTCTTTATATTTTGTTTCTGCTGTTTCAAGCACTGGAGAAATGACAGGAGTCTATTTTAATGTGCACGGAGTGAGTGTCGGCTGAGTGATGAGCCAATTAAGCCAAACTGCCAAGGTAGTCTGATTACTGGAGCTTACCGCGACGATACGGCCTAATTCGGCTGTAATGAGCGCGGCTGAGGAGGCTGGCATTACTCACGTTAAAACCCTCCTTCAAAGATGAGCTCATTCTGTGTACTGTTTTAGGAGAACCTGAGCTTTTCAGATATCTGCCAAGTCCATACAAAGTCATTGTTCATCCCCAAAAAAGTCGGTGTTATTGTCATAACAGGGTGATTCATGAATCTGGCGGCACCCACTGCGTCATGTTCAAAGCGCGTCTGGAAAAGATGACTGGGGGCTTTGTTTAAGGCAGCGATGCCACACACAGGAAGTCAGATGTGTGTCCTTGGATACGGACACTGTCTGTACACACGCAAACATGTTTTACAGCTTTTTTTTTTATTTTACTTTGGTGTGATACATTTACCACTGAGTAATAAACTGATTGTAAGACTAAAATGAATCGGGTTGAGGAGATCCTGAAGTCCTGTGGACATTCATAGGTCCAGTTTTAATGTCAGAGTTATCCACAGGACAATCATAAATGAGCTCTGTCCTTCTTATACAGCATGTTCTTGTGATCCACCATACAAAAGAAATACCTGGGCTGAACTTTGACGAGCGTCTTTCTATAATTTTAGTTCGTTTTTAACCCTTAAAGTGTCTCAGATGTCACTTGGTGTCTTCCTGTTTCTTTTAAGCTGTATTTAAGTTGATTAGTGAGCTAATTAATAATTACTAATTCCCTTTACCATGTAATGGAATTACCATGTAATCTATTTTATGCAAAGTAATTTGCACTAATCGCATCCCTTGTTGCCGAGTTACCTTAGATGAACTGCGTTATCTGCTCAAGCCTTATAAATAGTTGATGCACTTTATTTAAATGATTACTAAGGCTATATTAGCTCTTGCTGTATCTGTTTGTTATTCATTATATTCAGTCAGGACTCCAGGCTGTCTGTAAAAAAAAAAAAAAAAAAAAAAAAATCATCTCATTTCACTTTTTTTTATTTTTTATTTTAATGCTATCATGCTCGGTAATAAATCTGAGGCTGAACTACACTAAATCACCGTTGGCCAATATCCTTTACAGCTCCTCAGGTGTCCCATATACAACAGAGCACAGAAGCTTACAAATATTGAAGCACGGATTAATTTCCTTTGCCATTCCTGTATATACACACTCCACCCCATGGTGCCAGTAAGATGAAGCCCCCCTGCCTATCAGCAGAGACTTCTTCATTCTATAAAAGACAGCCAACAGATGGTGCTTTTGACGGGGTTAGCGCTCCACGAGCATCCTGTGACTGATATCAACTGATGTGTTGCCTTGCCCAAGGTGTTTGGAAGGTAGAATACCTCCTTTGACTTATTAGAGGTGAATCATCGCGGCTCAGTCACAGGTTAAAAGTTTGCCTCTTCGACTCTTAAGCAGAGAAAAGGCCCAGTAGCAAGTCTTAAGCATTAATCACAGTCTGTCTACTAGGCCTTTAGTGGAGCGATAGCAAAGAAGACCTCTGAGCCTCTTGAAGCAGAAGAGGAAAGTGAGGCCTTGTGGGCACCCCGGGGTGTTTTCACGCACCCTAATTAGTCCTGTATTTGCCTGAAATGTTCCCTGGCTTTCGCTTCAGCCTGGTCCCTGTGGTATTAGCTCCATTCTCCTTCTGCATATTTACTATATATTTTTCCCACGCTCAAGTATCAGAGTGTTCCTAAGGGAGTTAGATTTCCAGCACAAATAGTCATAAAGAAGATTGATGAGATCTCGGCTTGTGTAGCACGAGGAAATACATTAAGGCAATGCCATCAGCAAACAGCTAATGTTAGTGCACCTACAGCTTAACAAGGCTTTAATACCAGTGATCAGATTCAAACCCAACATTACTCCTAGCACAGAGTAATGGGTAATGTGCAGGGATGTAGTGTTAGTGACAGTTTACTTGATGCCTTTACTTTAGTTGTTGTGCCATTAAAAATAAATAAATAATTGAATATTTTTAAAGTTTTTCGACTCTTTGCCACAATATCTTTGGCCATCATTTAGCCACCACAAAACAGATCCCATGCTAATTTACAGCTGATATTTACCCCCTACCCCCAGTTTTTAAATCATGATTTTATTTATTAAGGGGCAAAAGCTATCCAAACCTCCCTGGCCCTATGTAAGAGGAGAAAAAAAAAATCATTAACTGTTATTAACCACATTTTTTTGGAAAGCTGAGATCAGGTTCACTAGCCACTGTTGATTCAAGAAATCACTTAAATAGAACCTGTCAAAGTGAAGTTGGCTATAAGATCCCCAAAAGCAACACATCATCCCACGATCTAAAGAAACTCAAGAACAGCTGAGAAACAAAGTCATTGACATCTATCAGTCTGGAAAAGGGTTACAAAGCTATTTCTAAGGCTTTGGTGCTCCTGTGAACCACAATGAGAGCCACTGACCACAAACAGAGAAAACCTGGAACAGTGTTGAACCTCGTCAGGAGTCCAGTATTACTCCAAGAGCACATCGATGACTCATCCAAGAAGTCACAACACAGCCCAAGATGGCATCTAAAGAACTGCAGGCCTCGCTTGCCTCAGTTAAGGTCGGTGTTCATGATTCAACAGTAAGTAGCATCCGTGGTAGCGTTCCAAGGAGGAAAACCACTACTGACCAAAGAGGACACAAAGGCTTGTCTTACATTTGCCAAAAAAACCCCCAAAACATCTTGATGATTTCCAAGACTTTTGGGGAAAAAATTCTGTGGCGTGATGAGACAAAAGTTAAAATTTTTTGAAGGTTTCTGTCCTGCTACGTCTGGCGTGAAACTAATGTAGCATTTGAAAAAGCGAACATCATACCAACAGTCAAACATGGTGGTGGTAGTTTAATGTTCTGAAGCTGCTTTGCTTTAGGATCTAGATGATTTGCCATAATTGATGGAACCATGAATTCTGTTCTGTACCAGAAAATGCTGAAGGAGAATTTCCAGTCACCAGTTCATGCCCTGAAGCGTAAGCTCATTGATCCAAAACACACCAACAAATCCACCTCTGAATATCTCAAAAAAAAAAAAAAAAAGGTTTTTGGAGTGGCCTTGTCAAAGTCCAAACTTAAGAGATGCTTTGGCATGACTTTAAACATGTCGTTCGTGCTCAAACCCTCTAGTGTGGCTGAATTAAAGCAATTCTGCACAGAGGAGTGGTCCAAAAGTGCTCCACAGAGAAGTGAAAGACCCATCACCAGTTATCACAAATGCTTGATTGCAGTCCTTGCTGCCAAGGGTGGCACAACCAGTTGTTAGGTTTAGGGGGCAATTACTTTTTCCACATAGGGCCAGAAAGGGTTGGATCTTTGTTCCCTTCATGAATGAAATGAAATGAATTTAAAAACTGTGTTTTTGTATTTACTTGGGTTTTCCTTGTCTAATATTATAATTTGAAGCATTTAAGTACAGTATGATATATTAAATTATCTAATCTAAGCGCTAAACTGTGCTTTAATGAATAAACCTGTGTTTAATGTTTTCATAGTTTCTTTCCAAGGATAAGTATACCCTTAAAAGCTTTATAGGAACACATTAACATGTTTTAAGATGTTTTTTCTGCAGAAAGGATTCAAACAATTGCAACATGGTAATTATTGCCACTTCCTGGGGAGGACAACTAGTGTGGCTCAGCCTAAGCGAACAAAATCTCCAATATAAGCACCTCTAAAGCTCACTAACACATCGTTTAATCTTTCAGCTTGTTTGTGAGATAATAACAGAAAACAAGTCATTTTGTCACTACCTTTAGTTTTGTGCTAGATTAGGCAAAGGTAAAGATTTAAGCTAAGGTGAAGGCTCAGGCCAAGCTAACCAAAAAGTGTTTGCTGTTTTTCTTTTTTCCAAAAGTCTCCTACTTTCACTGTAAAATATTTGAAGCAGTGGGAAACCTCACTGCCTCTTCCACATCTGAGGACATATTAAAACATCAAAATGAGCATGTGTTAAGCTACTTTATGCTCGTGTCAGACTGCTAACAGAAACAAAACTAGCAGCCATTAACCGTGCAGTGGGCCGCCATTAACGCTTCATTAATCTGGTTCTCTGTAGCAGGCCATTGTTAGCTTGCGGGTACAGGGCGCTGTGTAGAAACATATTTCTCCCTGTGGCATCTAAATATAAATCCATGTGACCTTTTTATTTCCCCAGATGTTTCACTACAAAGTAGATTGCATCAGCTTTCAAACAGAGCATTGCAGCTTTATTTTCTCTCATCTTGTCTAGCTGATTGCTCTTCTCTGTTTTCAAAATCAGGGGGTGATTTGTGTCTGGCTCTAGTTTTTCTTAAACCTAATTTATTTATTGTTTTTTCTTTCAGTTATGACTTGCAATGCTTGGAGAAATGCTCAATTAGCAGCGGTTTCTGGACTCAGATATTGTTAAGTGACAGTTAAATTTAAATTTAAAAGAAAAAAAAACCAACTTTGACTCTCAAGAGAAAATCACTTCACCTTTACTAAAAACTTCTATTTATCAATATGCTATGGTTTTATGTAACCACAAATATTTTTGACCACCTTTTTCTTTCTGCTTATATGCATACTTTATTTAATCCTTTGACAAAATCTGGTTTTCACATTTACCTTGATCACTACAGAAAAATATTATAAATTAACTGACACATAAAATACATGATTTCCCAAACTGCTCGTTTTTTTAGGATTTCTGTTAAAGGAACTTAAGTCTCAACCTGAAAGTCTGCTTAAGCGTGTAAAAGACATAATATACGACTGTTTCTGTGCGCCTTGTGATTAAACTTCATGTGTAAAATCCCTGTAGTGCCACTTGACAGTAGAAAATCCATTCCTTTCTAATGGAGAGCGCTGCTTCTTGCTTTACCACAAACACCCCCTTGTTTGGAGACTGCACACACTCCCCTCATTACCATTAAAGGGTCTAACCTGCTGTATTGTGCTCTTGTGTACCTACAAGGACCTCTCTATTCTTTATCACCTTCTCTGTGCTGTTCATTAGCGAGCAGCCGGGCGCCCGAGGCCCCATGCCTTTGAATATTCTCCGTAAGCATATTGCAGGTCCTCTCCAGATAACTTCTCACTGTCAGAAACATGAAAGACCACCATGTTTGTCTATATGTATAGAAACTCCCGGCCCATGCTGTGTAAAATATGTGGCTGTTTTGTCTTTGCTCAGCAGAAACTTGACAGGGCAGCATGTTTCAAAGCAAGTGGCTCCATTGTGGCTCACTGAAATCTGAGGAATGAAGACGGTCTTAAGGCTGGAGAGTGCTGCTCATCTCACACCACACAATATACAGTGTTCTGAGTGTGAGTATGTGTGCACATTGGTTTTTAGTGCTACAAGACCTTGGCCCAGACCAGTGTAATTATCAAGCCTGAGGAAAGTGTGTTTGCCCATGTGAAATCCAGCATCACCTACGACAGTACCATCAACCCACACACACACACACACACACGCACGCTGCACAAGCTGCTCGGTCCAGGGGCGCATCTCTAAGCTCGCCAGTAGGAGGGGGCGTGCAGATCCTGTGAGCGCTAATTAAATGTGTTTAACCCAAGGTCATTTACAGAGCTGAGTGAAAGAAATGTACAAGACTCAAAGTCCAGACTGCACAGAGAATCACAGGAGAGAGAGAGTGATGGAGAAGGAAGGATACAAAACAAGTCAAAGAAGCAGATTGAGAGAGAAGCAGGGGAAGAAAAAAGGCTTAACCATGTTGTAAATGTTTTATTGGGCTTCTTTGAACTACTCCAACTGAAGCCAGACGCGTGTGTGCATGTGTGCATGTGTGTGTGTGTGTGTGTGTGTGTGTGCGTGTGTGTGTGTGTGTGTGTGTGTGTCTGCCTGTCTCAGGAGAGCACCATGCCTCTCCCACAGATGACCCAGTTAACAGTGAGGATGGGAGGTGAGCCAGAGATATCCAGGCAGAATAGATGACCAGGCAGATACTTCCTGGGGTTTGTGTTGCTGGTCTTTTTCTAGTATAGTCATCTTTTTTTTTACCAAGGACAATTAAATCATTAGATTATTTCTATGTTTGAGTCGTTATGCATCTGTAGCGTTTTATATTTTACCTTGTCGTCTTATTTGTTATTAACCTTTTATTCCTATGGTCCTTTTTTGTCATATCTGTGGTCGGTAGTTTTGCTTTGTGTGCTATGATTACACAGGTTTAAGAAAAATGACTTGTGGGGTTGAAAAAAAAATCAGCCTGCAGCCACTGCGTATCTCTTTTGTGTGATTATTGCGATATGAAGCCTGTAAATGAATGAAGGATACAGTGAGTAGTAAAAATTATAGGTATTAAAACTATAATTGTATATAATGAGACCATTACAGAATATAAAAACAATGATTGGCTTTTGTTGGAAAAAGAAATAAGTCCTGCCATGGGAAAGCTGCACTGATACATATTTTTATATTAAAGTTTATTCAATTACTGTGAACTACTGGTCCACTCAGTAGTTCTGCTCAGTTATTATTTGAATGTCTATGGGCTTGTTTAGATATTTACTTATTTTACTTCCTTTTTTTGGTTCACCTTATCACTCTAAAGGAGTAATTCCTGGGTGGAAATACAGTTGAAATGAAACTAAAAGCATAGTATGGATAAGAAACATTGAACTGTTCACTCAGGTAGTGGAATGGTTGAAAGAGTCGTGTCCTAAATGGTTGAGAAAGCTTACTAACGTCTAAATTGAGCCTTTCTGATAGTCCTATCAGAAAGGCTGATCTCAATGCCAGCTTACATCAGTTAAAGGCTTAGCTGATCCCATTCAATCCAGTACAGTTGGTAAATCTCACATATGTGTACTAGTTAAGCTCTTTTAGCTTGCCAACAGTTGCTGCCCACCTGCAAGCCACTTTGCAACCCACCTCTACCCCAGTTCCTCCTTTAATGCTTTTCCTGGCTCCAGCTCTGTGTATGTACATGGAAGGGCATGGAAGTCCCAGGATGCACCCGTACCACCAAATATAAATCATTGCAAGTGGAAGTGACAATCTGTGAGACTATAGTCCTGACTGAACTGCAAAATTGTAAGCTGGAAGCAGTCCAGATCCAGTTTAAAATGAATTCCTCAGAAAACATGTGAACACGAGAGGAGATGTGTGTTCACATGTTAAACCCCTGATAATAAACCAGCCTAATTCTACTTGTCCAGCATCAGCAGACAAACAAAGGCAACATCTAGCTTTGGAATAAAGTGGATTATTTATAAACCGCAGCTACAAATCCCCATATTTTTTCCTCAGGACATGAGGAAATAACAAAACAGAGCCAATAGAATATGAAACTTGAACTTAACATTTTTCATGTTGCCAGAAGCTCAACAGCTTTGTGTTAGCTGTTGGCTAACACAAAGGCTTTGTCAAGAAGAATGTCAACATTATGTTTACAGGTTGTTTTACTGCCCCCTGGAATCCCCCCAAAAAATCAATAACGAAGATTTAAATTGGACTTTTAAAGGAGCGGAATTGGAAAACAAGAGATAAAAAAAAAAGTGAGCGAGTGATTTTCAAACCTGTTTTAGGGCGGAAAGCGATGAGAAGAGAGCGATAACAGATTAAATCAGCTGGAGCCGCCTGCTTTATGTGTTTGGGTGTAATTGCGACGCGCAGTTGCCGAGGCAAACCAAGGACCATGTCATAAGTAGTAGTTTTAAACCATGATGCCATTGTTATGATTAGCACTGCCATTAGCAGTTATAGACTTTGTAATTGGACTCTCAGTTGGAGGTAAATCCATTACTGTGGGATTAAATTTCTTTCCCCCCCCATCCCCTCAACTGATGTGCCTATGCATGAAATTATTTACTGCATGAATATAGAGTGTTTTAAACCAAGGCAATCTCATAAGAAGCACATGTGTGCATGTACGCTAACAAAATTGCTGCCTGAGCTGAGTCAGGGTGACATGTATCAAACCTTAGCGTGTGTGTTTGTCTGAGTGTGTGTGTGTGTGTGTGTGTGTGTGTGCGTGCGTGCGTTTCTGACTGGTTTGCCAGCCGTGGGTCCATTTGTCGCGGATGGTTAATGCAGCAGCAGTGGTGGAATTGTTATGACTTTCAGGAAGTAGAAAGTGTGCCATTGCGAGAGTGGGCTGACTAACAACACAAAGCTGATGCCACAGCGTCCCGTTGGAGGGAATTACATGCCTCGTATCGGAGATGACATTCTCTCACCGAGTTAGATCAAAGCAGCCAGCTTATTCTCCTCCACTCTGTTCGGCCGGAGGAACAGACGATTATTGTTGAATATAAAAGAAGTGACGCCTCAGACGCTTTTGTGTGTGTGTGTGTGTGTGTGTGTGTGTGTGTGTGTGTGTGTGTGTGTGTGTGTGTGTGTGTGTGTGTGCATGCTCGCAAAACGCAGCGTGTATGAGTGTGTGTGTGTATTTCCATTTGCCCCGCTGCACTTCAATAATCTATTCAACGAGCAAGTTGAGAAAGTCACTCGGTAATTGGCACTAATATTCCGTCCTTCGTGCTCCTGTGATTCCTTTCTGCACCTGCTTGTTTTGTACCTACTTGTTCTCTCTCTCCCCCCGCCTCACATTACCTTTTAACATTATCTGTCTTTGAAATGAAGAGGCAGGAATGCTCAGCAACTGAAGTCATGGCTCTGTGGCAACAATATCCCTCTGTTGCAGGTACAAGAAGAGAAGGCTGGCTCTCTGCTCCACTGCACCGCAGAAATGCCTGAGATGGCTGCTTCTTGATAGAAAAGAGAATTTTTTAGGAAAGGGGGGTCCCGAGGGATCCTGAGGGATCCTTTACACCTCACATTAACATTTGTCTGGTACCCATGTTGTATCCAGATACACTAAATCTGGCAACCCATTTTCTGCCTGGCATTAAAAATGTTTCTGCGCCTCCACATTAAGCATGGCTTGCTCTTTTACCTGAGAGTGCCACATCTGAGATGAGACAGGAGGCAGGATTTTCCGTTTCTTCCCTGTAGCGTCTTCGAAGGGTTTTTCCTTTGGCACAATGCACCTATTCAAAGCTGTCAAAACTTTCCCGCGTCTTTTTGTGCCGTTCACCTCTGTTGTCCTCGGCACATCCTTGACAGACAGACAGATTAAAAACACAGCAGCAGAGGAAAATGCTCGCCCCGAGATTAGAAAAATGCTCGTAGTAAGATGGCAAAGAAGAGAACCGGAGATCACCAGAAAACATCAAGGAATGTCTCAAAGGCGTGTATTGTTGAATTTCAAGTGCTGAACCAGAGATTCTCACCAAGAACTGCCTCTTCATGGTTTTTTTGTTGCATCGTTGACTTTTTATTAAAAAGAAGACTTTTGTTAAGAATATTGCTTTTGTTCAAAGGACACGAACTTTTCACTACATTACAAAAGCTGTTGGAATTATTTTAATGTGAAAAGCAGAAGGTCTGCGATTGTAGTCAAATATCTTGAGGATATTGGATTTTTTTTTTTTATCCTTTTCAAGCACAAAGATGGGAGATGAGTAACGAGAGCAAGAGCTTTTGTGTGGAAGTCCTTTAGTAAGCTTTGACTTCAAAATATACACCGCTGACTCTTTGCAAACCATCCTGACAGTACTGACCTTTAAGGGAACAACGAGAACTGCACGGCAACAGAAACTTTAATCTGCACAACTTTTTGCCTTTATTGTGGGCAGAAGTGATGAAACGTCTATAAATAAGAGGACAGAAAATTCATATAACTGCAGCTCATACATGGCACCTAAAGTTATTGCCCACCCAACTCTGTTTTTTTTGTTTTTTTTTTAAACCAAATACTACCACTAAGAAAAGCAGTGGCTGGAGACCGCTTCACGAACAGCTGCATGCAATGAACTTGTGATCTTGTTGTTTGTGAAATGATTGCCCAGTGACCTGGTTACTTGCAGTCAGTTGCCATCTCCGAGGCAACTTTAGGGCATCAAAACGGCAGTAAGAAAGTCAGTCTATCAGTTTGTGATTGAATGGGGTCAATTTGGCACATGTAAACTGTTTGTTATAATATAGCAATTAACTGTGATAAATCAGGGAAAATTGCAACTCTGTTGCTGTCTCCATACACAGATATTCACACTAACTACTCACATTCAGAGTCCAGAAATTCCTCAACAAATTGTAATGTAGTTCCAACAGATTTAGCTATAAAATGACATAGGTGCTTGGCAACCCTGCTTTTATATAAGGATATATTCAGGGTTAAAACCAGTGGTAGTTGAGTCAAGCCCCCTATTGCAAAGAGACAAGTTCTGCTCATTAGCGCAGGCTGACTCAGACTGATTGCAAACATGCATTTATAAATTAGACAGCAATTATTTGCAAACCTTCACCAATCTGTCTGAGAGTAATTGCAGTCGCTCCCAGTTGGACCGGGATTGTTTGGAGACAGGTTGCTGCACACCAGGTAACCTGTGCAGCTGCCTTACAATTGAAAGCAGTCACCCAGAAGTGAAGAGTGTTGCATACTCAACCTGTGGGCAACCAGCCAGTTGCCACAGTCACCATAAGCCACAAAATTCAATACAGTCACTGTGCAGCCACCAGCCTCCTTCCTACTAGTTGCAAGGAGGTTGCCGTTCTGTTGTTACTACAGTGTGACTAAGCCATAAAATACCACGGCTTTTCCAGCTTTTGTCTATTTCTATGATAGTCCGCTGTATTTAGGTCTTTATGACAAGTCATTTCATGCAAAAATAAAAACAAAAAAATGATCAGGTTTTGATAACTGATTCTCTTGTTGGTGTTTTGTCACTTTGTCCTTTAGCTTAGTCATTTACAAAAAATTTCTTTGCAGTGGAATGTAATGAAACCTGTGTGCTGCAGCCACTGTCAGTGTTTCCACCGTGCGTGTTTTTTAGTATTTTATGGGTTTTTTTCACACTTCTTTCTCTTTGTGCTGAACTGCCACTTCCTTTCCTGTTCAAACCAACCTTTCTACCAATTAGCATTCCCCCTATCAGAGCGGCATTGCTGTCTGTCTGTGCGCTGTTGTCGTCTTGAGAAATTGTAGCCTGTGCGTTGGCTGAATTCCCAAAAATCCCTCTCTGTGCGCTGTCAAACAGATACTAACCTAGAACTATAAATTCTGGTTTTCTCATGGAAGCGTTGTATTCAAATTTCAATCTTCCTCATTCTAAGTACATGGGAAGTCTATTTGATTGGATCTTGCTGTATGACCAATTTCCTGTTTTATCCATCCCAAAGTAATGCCATGTATTGGGCTTTTTTGAAAATGTGTTGCATTAAGAGCAAAATTAGTTGGCTTTTTTTTTTCTTCTTCTTTGAACCTCTTGACATCCTGACAGAGAACTCCCAGTTGGTGCTGTTCCAGAGCCATCCTGACAACAGACATGTCATGACTTTGACAGTGCATACAGATATGAGACAGCTCAAGGATAACAGCCACCTCATGTGTATCTGTCTCTGTGCTGCTCTTGTATAAAGACCCAAGTAAAGGTAAAGCCTCTCTGGGTGGAAAAGTAGCAGCTACATCCTGTTTTTGTTTGTGAGTTACTGTCAGTGACATATACAGCACTATTGTGTATTGAACACATGTGACTATCAACTTATCAGTTACAGGAAATCAGACCACTGATGCGTCAGAGCACCTTCCTAGTAACAACACTATTGGTTGAATCCAACCCTCTTAAACACTTGAACACCACAGCTGCAACAGAGCACAATCTGTTATGTTATATACATGATATTATAAAGACACAGATACAAAGGGCACAGGAAACTGCTCCTTTCCATTCTGGCGAGCATTTTGTTATCTGTTACATCTGCAGAGTTCAATCAGTTTGCTTGCTATCAAAGCTCACAGTCAAACCACTTGTCATGAAGGCCATCTCTAACATTCATCTCTTAGAGCTCTCTTCCTTCCATTTTCTTATCTTTTCTTCTTTCCTTGTTTCTTTATTAATTTTTTTTTTTTCGCCCACGACTGCTTTTTTTTTTATCTTTTCAGACTTTTAATGATTTTCGGTTCAGTAGCCTCTCAGATGGCAATCGTCAGTGTTTAATTGAGGCTTGCGAGTGGATGAGAGTTTTTAAGATTTTAAGTAGCACCTTGGACTGCTCTCACTCCCCTGTTTTTTTTTTTTTTTTTTTTAAAAGAGGGTTTCACAAAAGCCATAAATTGGCTTTTGGCCTAGTTCCATCTCTTGCTCTATTCCCTTGCATTCTTCTATAATCTAGGCTGCAAATATTATTCTTGCTGCAGATATTCTTCTTTTGCTGAATCTGTCAGACAGAAGGGATTTACTGTTGGCTTTCAGCATAGATGAGGTGCCTTTTTTTTTCTTTTTGTTCTTGGAAATGGTGTACAACAGTTCCAATAGTTTTCCGTGGTGCCACAGAGAGATGAGCCTATTTCTCTCCCATTGCACAGGGCTTATTAGTTTTCACTGTCAGTCCCCTTCGCTCTGCCACTAGTTTCTCTCTGTTGTAGGAGCTCCGCTCTCAACAGCAGCTCATGATTGTCTGTGCAAAACTGTAAAGTGAGTTTTCAGACTTATCGCATTATATGTTGTCCTGAAATAAGCATTATCTCCAACAGTGGGTCTTTATTCGAGTTACTCTGCAATCTTGGCCAGCAGGCCAGTTCTCTACCAGGAAACTCAAGTTGTTTATGAGCTTATGGCCGTGATTAATTTTCTTATAGTTGAGGGCTTTACTGAGAATGCTAAGTGACTGTGGTTGATGGCTTCGGATCAGCTTGTTGGATAAGAGCCCACAGTCTACGTGCTTTTAATCCCATGTCTCTCTGCAATGACCTTGTGGCCAAAGCATGCCGCGGTCCACATCGCCTGCTGGTTTCTGTGGCTTTTCTTGCTCCAGATGACTCAAACACAGAGAGACATCTCTTTTTTTTTTTTTTTCTTTTATGCCTTTTCTTCTCACTTGCCATGTGTTTTCTTTTGTGCTTGTCTTTTTTTTTCCTTTGCATCTTCATTTGGCCGTCTCATCTTGTCTCAGCTTGTAAACGCTTCTTTCACTTCTCTCTCCCCCTCTCATCCTTCCTCTCGCCCCTGATTCTCTTCCCACATTGTTAAAGCCATGGTTCCCACAAGCCCCAGGGCCACAGCTGTAGTTTGTCTGTGTCTACCCCTGACCCTCCCCATGTAGTACTGGAGAACAGCTGTTCCATGTACACACACACACACACACCTCAACCAACCAAGTGCAATGCTTCAGGGGAGGCCTGCAGTGGGGGCAGTAGGTTTGCTCTTTGGCTTCATGACAGTTACCACACACACACACACACACACACACACACACACTTGTGGTCTAATGTGAATGTAAATCTCACCACTCTGCACTTGGATAGAGAGACATAAGCTGTAGATCATAATGTTTATGCACCCACTGCACACACACTGACAAATTTTGACTGTTTTACATAGACACATCTTCCCAAGACACAGACACACACACACACAGACACACACACAAACGATTCAATCACCCAGGCTGACAACCCCCCCCCCCCCCCCCCCCCCCCCCCCCCCCCCCCCCCCCCCCCAATGTAAGCCCACAAGATCCTCACTGAACCGCTCAGTCCCAACTTTTGTTCTTTAGGGTGGGGACCAGTATGACCTTTGACCCAGGCTTCCTGACCCTAAGCCTAAGCTCAGTCATATGAAACCAGGTGAGCCCATTGAGGTGTGTCATGACCAAGATGCTTCAGTTGTAGCTGCAGGGGCTGTCCTCAGACGTGACAGAGATATGAAGGAATTCATACCAAACAAATGTAATAAAAAATAATCATTCATTATTCTCAGTCATTATTAATAAATGAGAATTTTTTTTTGTCTTTACATTGCTCATAATTTGTTTTGTTTTTTTAATGTTTTACTCAAAAATTTTAACCAATTTATTTTAAAAACATATGAGTAATTTTATTATGGCTGACCAGTGGAACTCTTTTGCTGCAGTAATAAATATTTAAAACTGATTTGAAGGCATTTCTTGTCTTATTGAATACTTCCTCGCTGAAGTGCACACTGTATCATTTCTGCCATAAGGCATCTCTCAATCAAAACAATCACAAAAAGCTTGATGACTCTGGACATTTCCACACAGTTTGGATTTAAGACCTTAGGGTCAAAATGCTGCTAGCCTGGATTTTCAGCCACACTTGAAACTTGAGCCTATCGAGACCTTTCGTAGTTGATCAACTTTATCACCCCTGCTGGTATGCATGCTGCGGCAGCTGTCTCTATATCCTGGTAACACTGATTTCTTGCAGGTGTTGGCCACTTACCACATCAAAGGACCAACATCACACACGTTACTTATAAGGCCGTGCTTCTAATATCACTCATAATAAGTGCATGGTTTGATGTTACTGACACCATGTGCCTGTGCTGGGAACAAACTGTTCTCATGTTTTGTTCTTTTGGTGCAGCGATCGTGTTCTTCCCAGAGGGAGGTCGTTGGGGCAGGTTGTGTTTGGGGCGTGATGGGTCTGCAGTGAGCAGAGGTCCTGAAAGGATAGGAGGCTGGCACCAGTTTTCTCTGCAGTCCTGACTGTCCATTATAGTCTTTTTCTCTTATGTTTGGTGGCCGATCCAAATCAGACAGTGATGGATGAAGAGGGAACAGACTGGATTATTGCAGTGTAGAGCTGGATCAGCAGCTGAACTTCCTGAGCTGGTGCAGGATGTGCATCCTCTGCTGGGCCTCTGCGATGACAGAGTCATTGGTGATGGTGCATTCTTAAAACCTGAATTATTCCAGTGGTGCCGGTGAGCATGGTGATGGAGGCAGCACTGCAGCACTAACCATCATTAATCACAGTGCAGCCTTGTGGGATTAGGACATAAGCTACTGAAATTAATAAATTTAAATATTGATCTGATGGTTAAACTAGATACAAAGCAGATGACGGTCAGTAGAAAACATCATGGGGATCCATTAATTAGCTTTGGAGACATTTCAGTCTGAGACTGGCTAAAATAATGAAACTGTTATATATGAAAGCGGCACTCAAAGCTTTATTATATTCACATTATTGTCCTAATAATATTCTGATTTTAGACTGTATTTTGTGGCTGTTTTGTGGATTGTGAAAAAGCATTTTGTAGAAAAGCATACATCTATGAATGTGAGCTTTTGCTCAGTACAGACAGACTGTATAGCAGGTATTGTATTGACACCAGTACTGAATTAAATCCAAACAGCGCCCATCCACCAGCTCTCATTTACAGACTTCACTTCCATTCACTATTTCCCAGCAGCTTTCCTGCCAGCAACTCCACAGCTGCATGCGTCAATTGTCATGCACGAACTCAAAGTTGACGGGTCACAGGTCAACACTAACGCAAGTTACAATAGCAACACATGCACATATAAGCAGACTAAGATGAGCTCTCACACATACACACAGACATACGTAGGCATGTCTTTGCTAGTTGGAGCCTTGGGGTGTTGGCTGAATATGAATTTAGACCTCCAGCTGACATCTATCCATGATTAATGAGAGAGTATGGGTTAAGTTTTGGCTCCCTAATGAATACAGCTTGAAAAGTTGAAGAGCCTATCAATATTTGACATGTCTCTTGAATATGTTTGCATAATTGATGCGGGAATCTAAATTGAATCATAATTGCATCATTGTGGATATTTCGTCCTCTTTTTCATATTATTTTTCTCACCCTTTGTATTCCACTCCCCCTCTGTAATTCTCTCAGGGCCAAATATGACCCCTTCACTCAAACACATGCAGTGCGTGTGCACACACGCACGCACGCACGCACACACGCACACACACACACACACACACACACACACACACACACACACACACACACACACACACACACACAGATGGATGCCGACAGACAATCAATGTGATCTCAGGGTGTAACTGACACATAGCACTGATGAACCCACTGGGTAGCGTATCGCTTTGCTTGCCTCTGTGCTGTGATTGACAGCTGTACCTCCTTTCTCACTCTCTTGCACATGCACAGTCATAGTCTCACACATACACACACACACACACACACACACCCTGAGAGCACTGAGTGTCTCAGACATCATGCTGCTCTCCAGTGTCATGCAGGGCTGACATACTCTGTGTTTGATGCTGATGTCAAACTCACTATCAAATGATTGTGTGTGTGCGTGTGTGTGTGTGCGTGTGTGTGTGTGCGTGTGTGTGTGTGTGTGTGTGTGTGTGTGTGTGTGTGTGTGTGTTTTAGAGAAAAAAGGGATCTGTTTTTAATTGAAACTGATATGCAAGAACTAAATAGGATATAAAAAGTGCATAGAACATTTTGCTGTTTACTTTTTGTTACATTACACGTTATCGGTTACCTACAGTACAGCTTGATTGATCGGTTATATTTATTCTCTAGCATCCGCTGACCCTGCTCTGATTTTACGTGGCAAACTACTTCTTGGCTGAGTTGCTGTCGTTCCCAATCACTTCACTTTTTTCACTAACAGTTGACTGTGGAATATTTAGTATCGAGGAAATTTCCCACCTGGACTTGTAGCACAGGTGGCTGAGCTCCTGAGAGCAGCTCATTCTTTCACGAATGTTTGCAGAAGCAGTCTGCATGCCTAGGTGCTCGGTTTTATACAACTGAGGCTGTGGAAGTTATTGCAACACCTGAATTCAGTGATTTGAATGTGTGAGTGAATACTTCTGCCAATATAGTGCAGTACTAGTCTGCCAAAGTAAATTATGAGGGTGTGAAAACAGGAGAACAAAAGCTTTTGTTACCCTTACAGTTAGATAGCATACGGTCATTGGGAAGGCCTGAGACTCAAGAAGCATTATCTTAACTTCACCTGTCCCTCCTGCCCTGTCTGCTTCACTTCACTCCACCCCGTGAACGTCCGCTTCACGGTGACACCCTGTGGGGCACTGTGGAGAGTGGAGGAGACACACACACTGAAATGGGGAGCAGAGGAAAGAAGCACAACAGGAAAGACTATTGTTGAGCTGAAATGAAACAAGTGCACACAGATAACGTGATTTCATCATGACAGCTAATGATATATTGCTAGCATTAGATAAATCTTAGCCCCACCCTGCATGTTTACAGGATTAATTTCTTAGGCTGGCGACCTGTCCGGGGTGTACCCACCTAATGACAGCTGGGATAGACTCCAGCCCCACTGCGACCCTGAATTGGATAAGTGGAAGAAAATGGAGGGATGGATGCTACCTATTAAAGCCTGTGTTTGCCGCACTGTCATTGGCTCACTCCAGTTCCAGGGCTAAAATGTTCAGCCACGACAGCGGCTGCTTTTTTTTCTACTCACATGTCTCTGAGCCTGTTAAAAACTCACAATATGAACATGTAGATTTTCACTCCTAAATAGATGCAACCTTATAGGCCGGTCATTTAAAAAAATCTGCATAAAGAGTCACTCGTGTCACAGCTGCTTCTCTAAATTCTTGCAAAGCTGACATTTCCAAGGGGGCAGTCATGACTGATGACAGCCCATCTCTCCATGTGAGTCCATGTGCAGAGCCATCCATTTACTTGCAGTGCTGCTCTGGTGGGTTCTTAGCATTTGATTAGTGGCGTTGTGCTGAGGGACCCAGGTGGCTCCAAGACTGGGTTTATATTCTGATTTAGAGAAGTCTTCAGAGGGAATGCATTAGGATGTGTTTGTAGACAAGAAATTAGGCGTGATTACATTTCTGCTCACCTATTGGAGGAGTGTCGGACCAGTCTCTGCCGGCAGATGGGACCGTGATAATGGTTGATGGTTCTTTGAAAATAAGGGGGTGCGTGTGTGTAGTACATGCATATTAACATGAAGGGAAGAGAGAGTGTCTGAATGTGTGTGTGTGTGTGTTTGTAAGAACATTTGTGTGCTGGTTTGTGCCAGTGTGGGTCTTTGTGTATGAGAGTGTGTAGTATTTAGACTCTTCAGGATTTTGGATAATGGTTTGCCAGGAAAGAGCCTGCAGCGTCCATGATGTGGACTGAAGGAACTGAAATATTTGTCTCCCTCTCTCCCCCCTGAGTATGTGTACGTCACATGAAAGGACGTCTCAGTGAGGGTAACTCCGGCCTCCTCTGCGCTCCTCATTTCGGCGGCTCTGACAAAATGTGTCAGTGTTTAAAAAAAGAGGCCGCCGCAAAGCATGCACTGACATGTCTAAATCTGATAGCATGTCACACATATAGATCTGCACACACGTACACACGAGCTGCCGTGGCACAGCGAGGCATCCCGAGGGCCATCTGGAAGCGCGGAGCGAGGCACAGCTGGTTTCCAGTGAACATCCACGCAGTCTGGACCCCTCGTCTGCAAGATCACACAGTGAAGCTCCATTTGCTGACATGAAGTATGTCTGTGCACACACGCATGCAAGTGTGAAGCGCAATTGTGACGGTCATCTCGCTTCCCACCCCCACCCCCCAAGTACTCCAGCATACGTGTGTGGACTAGGTGTCGCTCAGTTTGAAATCCACCCTCGCTTCCACCCCCCAGAGAGTTGAGAGTTTGTGTGTGTGTGTGTGTGTGTGTGTGTGTGTGTGTGTGTGTGTGTGTGTGTGTGTGTGTGTGTGTGTGTGCGTGTGTGTGTGTGTGCGCAGTTTGGGACTTTGACTACTGTGCAGACACTAAATGTAACTGAAAAAATTGCCTCCATCTGTTGGCAGTGGAAAAAATCTGAGAGGACAAATTGAAAAGATTGCAAGGATAAAGCCGTCATACTGAATTAATATCATGGCAGGAAGACTTTGTGTTATCGGGGTATTTGTAAAATATTCAGGCTTACACGTGTGTGTGTGTGTGTGTGGGGGGGGGGGGGGGCTGTTCGAAGGGGACTGTAGCTGAAGGGAAAGAACAGACTGCTGACTTGAACTGATTCAGAAGCGCATACCAAGTGTGAGTCTGCATGTATATGAGCCTTGTCTTTATTTTTTCTTTAAATTATTTAGGCTAATGTGACACCTCCAGCCTACAGCTATGCTTACTTCCTAGCTCTCATTTGAATACTGACATGGATCCAGTGCAGCTGTGCAAACTAGCATAACATCTTGGAAACTCCTGACCCCTCGTCATGAGTTGAGTTCAAAATCTGCCTGAAGATACACACACACACACACACACACACAGAAAGATGGCCCATGTGAAGCTGCACACATATTTTATTTATGTATGTAGCGCAGCTTTCGGTAGATATAAAGTGATGTGTCCAGAAGTGTTTCAGGGGTGGTTCTTTTGACTGTAGGTGCTCTGTATGCACACAGTGTAAGAGAAAGAGACAGAGAGCTAGAGAGAGACAAAAAAAAAAAAAAAAACAGTAACAGAAATATTACCATGGATCTATCAGTCTGCAGTTCCCCTCAAGAAATTCTTCTTGACGGGGCAGAAACACCTGTCACATCGTGGCCCTGTTCAGATCTTATCGGTATTCAGGTGAACTCTAGTCAAGATGGACTTCAGTTTCATTCATCAGAATGCACAGTCAGACGCCAGAGTTTTGTTTTTGTTCTGTTTGCTCCCACATCTGTGCCAACAGCTGTCCTTTTGTGATGCACTTCTCATTTTCCTAATAATATTTGCTGTATTACAATCTGGATGTGTTTGTCTGATTAATTCTTAGTTTAATGGGGTTAGACGCTCACATGTCTTTGATTTCTGGCCTTTGTGGTATTTTTGTGTCGACAATTGTTGCAAATGACGTTGGAATTTTGTTTTGATAAAGGTGGGATAGGCATCACTGGACAAAAAAAGCCCTAGATAACCCTTCACTCATGTGAACGATACTTTATTGAATGATACTTTGTTGATCCCACAATGGGGAAATTACAGTTTACAGAACACCCATCCAAGAAGACAAACAAACAAACAAACAAACATGGGGAGATAGGTGAACTGTGGCCATGCTGCCCCCTTCTGGAGGCGCTGCCATTAAAAAGACGGAAACAATAGCGAAACACATATAGTAATGAGCGAGGGGGAAAAAAAAATCATCTCATACACACATACACAGTATAAAGTTACAAAAACCTCTGCGATAGTGCAGAAAGTACATGGCATATAGCATGGGAGCACTAGGGTGGGGAGGGGCAGGGATGGAAGGAAGCCAGCGAAGGCGGGGGGGGGGGGGGGGGGGGGGGGGGGGGGGGGGGGGGTCGGGCTACTGTGGGGCTGACTCAAACTCCCCTCCTCAGCTAACAGTTCTGATAAGAGGTGGAGTTCATCAGCAGCTAGGTCAAGGGAGATCAGTCCAACACAGGTCAGAAGACAGGACAGCGGGGGTGAAGAGCATCTGTTTACAAAAACATCCAGGAGAAGAATGAGTTAAGCGGCAGTCCAAGGCTGTCAGGGAGCCAAATTTCTGATTCTGCGACTTGTTTTGGTACAGGCTGTACTGATTAATTTGTTGACAGCCTTCAGTCTTTCTGGCACCTCTCAGTGGCAAAAAATCCAATCATCCGAATCTTCTTGGTTCGTTCCTTCACCGTGCAGAAACAAATACGTCTCCAAGATCTAATCCCTCCGAATCAGCTCCAGATATACAGAGTCTGAGTTGAGTCTGTACCTTCCTGCATTCCCGTTATAAGCAGCCTTACCAAGGCCAGACAGCTGCCCAGACTTCCCAAATTGTAACGACAAGCCAGGTATCTCCAGGTCCAATTCAGAGAGATCCTAGTGTCAATAAGCCAAATGTGCATGTCCTCCATTGACAATACAGCCAGGCGCGTCATCTTCCACACCACACAGGAATCCATAACGTAGCCAGCCAGGAATGTCAGTTGGATAAGAGGGAATAGGGTTCTCCTTTCCCCAATCTCCTCATGGTGATTGATCATTGATCAAAACAATGGCGTTGAGAGACCAGCTGACCAGATCCGTAATTATAAATTCCAGTTCAGAAGCTGTGTGAAGAGAGGCTCTGAGCAGCAAAGCAGAGTAAAAAGGAAGCTTTGGGGAGAGAAGAAAAGTGCGTCCGTCTCCGCTGAGGTGCTGAAGAGGAAAAAAAAAACCCCCCTTGTAACAACTGTTACAAAGGGTAACAGTTGTTACAACTGTCTTTAATGCTGCCATATATTTTTGTGTACATCGCTTACATGTGGCCAGCACTAATCCACTGCCCTTGAAGACAGACCTCACTGTCATCATGGTTGGTTGTCCACAGAACGCTTGTATGTTTGGCCATGCAGACCTCTGGGGTCATGCCACGCTACAAAGCTAATTGGAAGTAGCATAAGCTGGCTAATGAGCTCTAATTAGGCTAATGAATTACATGCACAGGGTACTGTGGGCGTTAGAAGAGCAGATGAAGAGGAAGATCGGAAAGAGTGGACAAGCACAGATGTGGATGCTCGCATACAGTTGCTGACACGTATTTTTTCCATATACCCACAGGCTAAATAAGAGAGAATGAAAGCTGGAGGGGACATAAACACAGGCAGGCACTCTCAAGCTCATATCTCTCACTATATGCATGTCCACACACATTATAATCCTTGAATACACACACAACATATGTAGATAAACACCCCCAAACCCCCCCCCCCCCCCCCCCCCCCACACACACACACACACACACTCCCCCCTCACCAAACACACTCTATCTCAGTTAGTCAGAGCCAACAATGTCCCCTTTCTCCATAAGCTCACTTAGCCTGCACATCTGTCGTATTCTCATGGGAACACACACCACAATATGCTTCAACTTAGACACGTGTTTACGGGGAGTGTGAGGCTCCTGTTTAATTACTGCTGGAATCTGTCCTTAGTCTGTTTGGTAGTTATTTACCAGACAAATGAGCGCATCTGTGACGTGGCATCCATAATGCTAAATAACTTTTCATATGCTTTGATTTACGACTGCTATATTTGGAGGTTCAATTCTATCCTTATGTGCCGAGTTACAAGACACTGGAGCTTTTTTTTAAATCATAAATTGTTAATCAGATGAGTCAGAGGTCTTTATTAGATCATTTTCTCCTTTAACAAAACCTCATGAGCATTACTCAAAAACCCGACTACTGTAGAGTACAAAAAAAAAAAACTTCCTTGGATTGTGTTCCAGCCATCATCAGACCTCCAGACTCCTATTCTTCTACAGACTCTCGCAAGACTCACACACAAACCCACTTTGGAAGACAATTAGAAATTAGCGAGAGAGTGGCAGTGAGAGAGAGGAGCGGGGTCCGGGAGGCTAATGTAACAACAGTCTCAATAAGCAGTAAATTGGATCTCTTTCTCTCTGCTCCCTGGAAGACGCTGAGGTTTTGTGTTTTCACCACCCTGGAGCTCCTTGTTTAGGGGATGGACAGTATAATCGTCTGCTGAGTGCCTGCACAGCCACGGCACCAGGAAAAAAAAAACAAAAAAAAACCAAAAACAGGAATGAGCTGGCTGTTAGTAGTGCATCACACACAGCATAATATTGTATGTAAGTAAACAGGAAACAGAAGTCATTTATTTGCGCCGTGGAAGCCAGTGATTTTGCGAGCAGATGGTAACAATGATGAGGAGAAAGGGAGACAAATTTTTAATTATAGGTGTGCAGATGCACGGCGTGTGCGGATTGTGGCATCGAAACAGACTCCAGAATTTCAGGGTGCCGAGCGCTACCTTCAACTATATCTGTCAGTGCCGCTCCACAGCAGGTACTCGGGTCAGGCTAGAGACACAAAAAGTCACATTAATTTCACATTAAGATTTCTAAGACTAATCTAGAAATATACCAAATCAGGGACAATATTATTTTCTTACCACATCATTATTTGGGTTTACTTCATAAAAAGGCCTATTAAAAACATCAGTAGTGTGCATCCAACATCAGCTGTCTGTCCTTAATATAGTTTAGGCCTCGGGGACCCTCAATCTACCCAATTTCTTAGGACTGCATTATATTCCCAAATTCATTGGCTAGTATTCATCCTTAAAGCATTTTCCTTGTATAAGTAAAACATTGTGCTTTATAAGATCAACAGTGAGGCATAAATCTATGCAGGGTTATATTTCAGGCATATAATTGATAATCACTTGCTGGAGCCTGCATGTGTCAGCTTTATTTGTAAAATTAAATGGCTAATGAGGCTGCTGTGGTGCGCGGAGAAAGGGAAGCTGTTTATTTAGTGGTCAGTACCTTCACCTATGGCCATGAACTGTAGTGATCACTGATCTAGCTCTGCAAATAGCTTTCCCAAGTCGGGGTGTTTGGGCTCATCCTAGTGATAGGGTGAGGGCTCGAGTAGAGGTGCTAGTCTTCCACATACGAAAGGAGCCAGTTGAGTCAGGCATCCAACTAGGATGCTCCTGGGGGCCTACGTGAGGTGTTTAGGGCATGCCCCACCGAGGAGAGATTACATCTCTGGCCTTCCAGAGGTGGCTGAGGAGAGGGAGGTCTGGGCGTCTCTGCTTAAACTGCTGCCACGAGACCCGGATAAGGGCCAGAAGATGTTCTACAAACTGTAAATGCCTAAATGGAGATGAGGGGTGAGAAGTCAGAAGAAGTCTCTTTGTTTAAAAAAAAAAAAATAGATTTCACAGTTTCCCTTTCCTAGTTCACCTCTTATCCCCAGTCTGTGTGAAAGACGCACCTTTCCCATGTAATTAAGTTGCTACAAATAAAGGCACTTAATGCAGGTTGCCATGGTGACTGTGTGTATGCTCTTGGCATTGGGGTTGGTGAAGAAATGCTACTTAAGTGCTTCATACTTGTTGGAATGCACAAAATCCACAAAAAATCCAAAAGAAAACCCCAGGACATACATGCAGAGGTCGTCTTCAAAGTCCAGTTTTCTGCACCCTGACTCGTTGGCTCCAAATGCGGAATTTCACATGTGTCTGTAAAATATAAACAGAGGATCACAGCCTGCAGGCTTGCAGCTCAGCGCTGTTTTTTTTTTTTTTTCTTTTTCCCACTGCTAGTTCAAGGACACAAAGAGGAGAGGGAGCCGCTGTTGTGCCGGCAAGAAAATGGAAGAGGGAAAGAGAGGCGGGATTGAAGGAGAAGGTAGCAAAGGAGAACCTGTGACCTTTGAACCTCACTTAAAGGGCAAACAAACAGGGCATTTAAAGGAAGGAGGGAAAGGAGGTGAGAGTGGTTTCATACAGCAGGGAGGTCTCCTAATGCAAACCTCATCACCTCATCCCAACCTTTAAAACCACTAACACTCCCTCATGAAAAGAAAATTATTGGTTTTAGGCACAATCCCAGTCATACAATTAAGGTGCAGAGCAGGTGGATCATGTGGGAGGGAGCCAGCTGTCACACTCTAGCTAAAAAAATCTGCACCCTGTAAACCAGAGATTTGCTTAAGAATTTCTTATATTGATCATAAAATATTCCAAAACAGAGCTAAAGAAGTTCTTCCCGTGACAGGATGGGTCAACAGAAAAAACAGCAAACATTTGTGCCGTATTAAACATGTGACAAAGAAAAGCGCAATAGCTGGATAAAACATGCTATAGGGCTGTTGCATGTTAAATCACACATTGATATTCATTGCCATCAGCTGCTGGTCTGTTTTGTGGGCTGTTGCATGCACACACAGACACCACACACACACACAACACACACACAGACTGTCCAGGCAGACAGCTGGTGGGAAAATATGGGCTAATATAGCTTCTTCGTCTCCATCGACAGGTGACGGAACGTCAATGTGAGGGCGTGCAGCTGTCGCTTGTTCTTGCGGCGTGCGTGTCTGCGTGTCTGCGAGTCTGCGTGTGTGCGATAACTGTGTTATGTGCTGCGCAGAACGCTGTGCATGTGGGTGTGAATGAGGGTGGGATTTTATCGCACGCTGTCATGTCGCCGCACTTTATTAGAGCTCGGCTGGAGAAGAGACAAGGCACCATCAGCAGTCGCCATCAGAGTGCGTGTGCGAACAAGAGAGAGGGAGAGAACTGACTGGCGTCCACTTTGACCTGTCAGCTCGGGCCATAGTCACAGAAACACACCAAAGGCAGCATCAGCAATCACCTTCACACTTCCCTGCATGCTACAGTATGGCGTAACATGTGTGCAGATAATAATGCAAATATATTAATAGTGCAAAAGTTGACTTGTTTATGCTTTCTGAGGTTTCACAGCAAGAAGGTCCTAGGTTCGAATCCACCATCAGGATAGGGCCTTTCTGTGTGGCGGTTGTACGGTCTCCCCAGTCTGCGTGGGTTCTCTCTGGGAACTCTGGCGTACTCATTGCAATTAGTGGGGTTAGGTTAATTGGTAATTGCCCATAGGTGTGAATGTGAGTGTGAATGGTGTCTGTCTCTCTGTGTTATCACTGCAAGATGCTGGCAGCCTGTCCAGGGGGTTCCCCGCCTCTCGCCCTGTGGGGCCTGGGTTAGGCTCCAGCCCCCCTGTCACCCTGAACTGGATGAGCAGAGGAGAAAGGGTGAATGGATAGACTTTATCAGATCTGTCATTGTTGCAATAAGATTTAGATTCATTGAAAATCTGTGTGACGATAGCTTGAAAAATATGCTATTTATAAAAATGCACTACTGGCTGGCATTTATACCTTCAACTGTAATTCTCCTTGTTGATGCCAGAGGTCAGAGGAGACTGGCCAGACTGCTTGAGCTGATATGAACGCAACAGCAGAAGAGCATCTCTGAATGGAGGGTCCACACACCTGCCTATTTTTTTTTGAGACCGCGCGGACTCATCGGTGGAGAATTTGCATCACAGTGCAACAACTACGCACGCGCCTCAGGTGGCCGACTTCAAGCACACCGTTAAAAAAGCATAACAAGAATAACTGCTCGGCCTTTGGGTCTCCAGCTGTCTGTGTCTGCAAATGAGTATAAACTAGGCCGTAGACTACATGACCACACACTGGAAGAAGTCCCTATCCTAATGAGGGCACAATAATAACAAGAGCTTTTATTGTTTAACACAAAACCAAAAGTAATTGCCATGAAGGACACGTTGCAGCTACAATGAGACTAATGTAGAGACGGGTACGGTTAGACTGCTCATCACAGCTTCTCTTAGCCGTTGAAAATCAAGCTTTGGATGCTTCTGGGTCTGAAAATCTTCATTAATAGCTTTGCAGATGTTTGGAAAGCATTAATGTCGTGTTAGCTGCTGCTGTTTCTGGCCTGGAGCCATTACATTCTTATCCTTTTTTGCAATAAATATAAATTTTATTGCATTCCTCAAAGTCTGTAGACCTGTCGTCCTCCTGTCATGAGTAGAATTGAAGAACTATGTGACACTAGACACAAGGTAATAGTTTAAGTTTAGTGTGATTAGACTATTACAGTCAGAGAAATAAATGTAATGCATTACACCCAACACTAGTCAGAAAACGCACAACCTGTCAAACATGAGAACGCACCAAGCATGCAAACATGAACACAGACTGATGCACAGCTACACTGTTTGTCTATTTCTGTTTCTCTCACACACACACAAACACACACACACACACACACACACACACACACACACACACACACACACACACACACACAGAGCCAGCTGTGTGGTGGAAGCAGGTGTCACTCTCAGCTCATTACCCCTGGCCGGGTGATCACCCTGTTTGGAGAGCAATAAGATACACCTCACTGGAGAAGTGGGGATGGAGGGGGAAGCAGAAAGAGGGAGGGAGCATCAGCCTCCTGCTCCAAGAGATAAAAGAACTGGGAGAGGTAACAGACGAAGAAGGGAGGTGTGCACCAGGTGGATGTGGATGTGTGAATGGAAGGAGGAAGTGGGGACAACATAGTTTAAGGCAAAAAGCAGAAAGAGAAAAAAGTAAAATCAGATAGTCTGATTACCTTAAACAAACTTACAGTTTTGTACTTGCTGTGATTGCTCACATATACCCTGTTCTCCTGAAACAAGGAATTATTACCCAGCTGTTGACTTGTTATACCCACTTTATAATATACTAAAAGAAAAAACAAAGCTGTAAATGTGGGATCTGCTGTTTTTCTTGAAATTCTTCAGATAAATTAATGAATTCTGGTGTGAATGTGTGTAAAACCACATGTATGTCAAGAGGGGCACAAAAGAGCAACATTCTGATGTATCATAGCACTTCTCCCTGTGATGACTGGCTACATTGTGGCAATAAATATCAATCAAATTTTTGGCTTTTTAGGACTGTTTTTCCCTCCTGTTGGTTAGTTATTTCATGCTGTGCTGTACTAACGTTATTGTGGGCAGCATATGAAAGGAGCATCATATCTATAGTTACGTCACAATTCCTACCCTAATACATATTGTGGCATTTCATGCCTTCATCAACCAGTTAGAAATCATATGTGCAGCTTTTTCTTCGTGTCTGATGGTGACAACCAGTGGCCATTCAGCACCTGGTTGGGAATACACATTTCTCCTCCCGGTCACCTGTGGATGACCAGTCTCCAGGGCTGTGTGACTGTGGATTTCTCGTATTTTTTCTAAGCACGCTCCTTTAAGTGTTATTTTCATGTTGGTGAACTCACTACATATGTGCTTGTGTGTCTGTGTTTGTTGTGCCCCTGCAGGTACGACTACAAGGAGATGCTCCACAATTCCACTTTCTGTTTGGTGCCCCGCGGCAGACGACTGGGCTCCTTTCGCTTCCTCGAGGCTCTGCAGGTAAACAGTCAACAAGCACACCCCTATGAGCGAGCGCCGCGTACTGCTCAAATTCAAGCTTAACAGCAATATTGGTGTGAAGAAAAATAATCACTACCTACACTCAACCTTCCACTTAGCATTTGTTTTAATGGTGCTACCTCTAGCATTAAAGGATCACTAGATCATTACCACCTTAATTTTCAGACTAATAGTGTAATTAATATAAACAAACGAGACCTTCATTGAGAGGATTAGTTGTTGCTTCCTGCCTCTAAACACTGATGTTCATTTTGCAGATACACTGCTGAGTTGTTGCCTGACTTTGTGCATGGTTGCATGGATATACAGCGGGAATCTTTAAAGGTTTTACAGAGGCCGAGTGATGCTGGGTTTGTGCTGTCCAGGTTAACAGTATATTAAGCTGGGTTAGGGGTGAAACTGCTGTACATAATGAACATACCTCAGCATAGTAATTTTCTAACACTGAATCTGCATTCACCTCCACTTTGCCATTTCCTGCCTCTTGATATTTTCGCACTCAATGCAGCTTCTTTTTTTTCTCTACTCAACCATTTCTGTAACTGCACAGCACTCTGCATTACTACTGCACTGTCCTTTACCTCTCCTTACCGTCTGTCCACAGAGTGCACTCACATAAGTGTGCTTATCTCACTATCAGCTGACACGCACACGCATGCACGCGCGCGCGCTTAGTGAACACTTCACTCACGGGGCAAATTTGCCCTCTCCTCTCTTTTCTCCATTTGTCACACTCACTCCAACCATCGAAATCGCACCGTGAAGACAAAGAGAGAGGATTTGCCAGCTTTGGTCTTTGCATGAAAAAGCAATTCTTCATAGAGGTCAGCTCTTGTGTGTGCGTGTGTGTGTGTGTGTGTGTGTGTGTGTGTGAGAGAGAGAGAGAGAGAATCTGTATGCATGGGACTGTGTGTTGTGTGTGTGTGTGTGTGTGTGTGTGTGTGGAGGTGACAGCAGCAGAGCCCGAGGGCCAGTTTTGGTTTAGCTGACACCTTTATGACCTGGGAGTGACAGGGCCGTCATTAACATCAAACTCCCATCACAGAAATACACACACACACACACACACACACACACACACACACACACACACACACCAGCTGTTCCCTCTACCTTTCTTCTCACCCCTCCATCCTTCTGCCATTCCATTGCCAAAGGTCATATTCGGCTTACTAACTCTGCACCTCTCATAATATTCATATCTGTTGATCCACTTTCTTCTGACTTTTGATCTTTTATTAATTCCCTTTATCGCTCCATCGTTCCTCGAGCTCACCTCCTCTGAGTAATTAACTCTCCTGCTCCTAATGTTATCATTTCAAACTTGATGTATCAAAAAAAAAAGACATGAAGTGAGTTAAAACAGTCCAAGCAGTCTGCTTTCTTTCTTTGTTTTCCAGCCTTGTGAATGATTCAGACATTTTCAGAAATCAAATAAACTGAAACACAGCAAGTAATTAAGAACTTCTTTTGTGAATGTTTCAGTTCTTGTAGTTCATGTAACAGCAGTGTGAGTTAATATGTTTATATGAACCAGGGCTCATCTGAAGGTTAGTCTGAACTGCTGTACTTTCAGTACAGGATGAGATGCGTTTTATTTAACAAAGCCATTTTTTTTTAACGTGTCCATATTAGTCATCATCACTGTCTGCGCCTGTAGCCTCATATTAGCCTGTATATATAAAACTGTTGAGCCTTACGTCTGCTAAGATGTTGAAGGCTTGTGTAGACCATAAATTTTGTTACTATGATCCAAGCAGCATGCATTTAAGTTCATATTTGTCACATTGTTTTGTCAGTGAATGCAAAAAAATGAAAAAAAAGTTGTATCCTGTAGGATTAAAGCTGCTCTAATAAATGTATTAATAGCTGTGTTTAATCTGAAAACAGTTGCTCTACAAGCTTCAAAATACAGCTTCAGTGTTGTGGGCTCTCATTCCATGCTGACCCCTACACCCTCTCACTCCTCATGAAGTCACGGCCCCTTAACTTCGGAGTACGGGAGAAATGCAGCTGCAAGCTTTGGGATGTCCTCTCGCTTTTCTGTGGTGAAAACAGTCGTCGTCTTTGGCAGCTTGCAGAGTGTTCAGATGAACGGATTAATATCTTGGCAATCACGTAGTAGAAAATGATGGCTTCTCTGGTTCAGTTTCATTCAGGCATTTTCAACTGTGTTTAAAATGTTCACACATTACATCTAAAGTGAAAAAATAAATTAAGAAGCACTTTTTCATAATCTGCACAAAGTTTCATTAAATGCCATTTAATTAATTTTATTACTGTAACAGGCATCTAATAATCACTCCACTTCTCCATATCAGACATTAAACAGGTGCTGCACCTTCAGAGTGTTGCTAGTAAACCTGCATCAGTGCAGGTGAACCTGTCTTCATAAGCCCTTTCTTCTCGGGGCCGTTTCATTTGGAATAACACTTAATGTCATGGACCCCCCACGTGCACTCACAGACTGAGTGAGGGTGTGCAGGGAGGGATGCAGGGACCGGATTGAAATTGGGCCAAAGTTACAGATTGGATGGTGAGCACACGGCAACATTTAGAGGCTCAAGTCAGATCATTCATGTAATACAGTCCAAAAGTGGCTGGGTGTGTAATATTTGCTGAAACAGAGTCGAGGTTTTTGCCGCATCATCAGCTACTTCCAAGGTGTACAGAGAACAACATGAAGACCGAAGAGGTTGAAGCTCCAGCAGCAATGGTACCGTGAAGCACAACTTTAGGCTTGCGGTCTTCATCTGGGCCATCCATCCTGTGTGATATTTATAATATTAACTTTGCTGTGACAAATTTGTGTTTACAGCTCGTTCTGCCCTCTGGTGACCAAAAAAATCTGCTAATACAGCATTAAATGCATTATTTATTTAAATGTTTGCCATTTCCATCAATATTTTTTGTCATTTAGACAAAATAATGACTTGTCTGGATTTTTATTTCTTTATATCTAGAGGACAAAAATCTGATTAAATGAGCTATGTGAAAGTTCTGTCCTTGGATACAAAACCGTGTCTAGTCTGAAGCTGATACAGTTTCCTTACCGTGCTTTTAAAAGTTTTAAGTGTTTTTTTGTTGTTGTTGTTTATCCACTGTATGTCTGTCTAAATCAAACCAATGATTCTTGAACTAAAGGAGACCTGATGGCACATAACAGCAGAGTTCTCCGTTCAACCTCCACCTGGACCTTTGTTATTCTCTCTTTCCACAGTTCCTTTTCCATTCTAGTGTTACTTAAATAAAGGCAAACATACTAAAACTAGACTCTTTAAACTCAAATACTCAAACACAAATGAAGTCCAGCTATTGCAGCTTTATATGAACACACTGTCGCTGTGATAATCAGGATCAATGTGTAGTAAAACAGCCGAGATTAAGAGGTAGCAATGATTTGTTTTATTGTGAAGGATCACTCCCAGGCTTCACACACTCTCTGTGTGTGTTTGTGTGTCTTAGGCTGCATGTGTACCAGTGATGCTGAGTAACGGCTGGGAGCTGCCTTTCTCCGAGATCATCGACTGGAACACGGCCGCAGTCATCGGCGACGAGAGGCTCCTGCTGCAGGTAACGGCCCGTGGACGCGCTCGCACGACAATCACATGCTCTGTATATCACCTGAAAACGACACCGTGTAGAGAAACCGCAGCTTTTCCACAACCGACACCAGACTCTTCTCTGACTCTTGATGCCTTCACTGTTTGGTTTTTTAGTGACATGGCTGTTAACTAAAAAAAAAAAATCACACCAAGTCCCTGACTGCTTACAAAATGTCCCACAAACCCTCACATTGTTATATGAGAGGGGGAAAATAAATAGAACAAGCAAATGGATTTAGTTGGAACTGCTTGAACTTCGTGGGGGGAAAGTAATTATATGGCCATTAAATCTTAATTGGAATGAAGTGTGTAATAATATTGTTTGACATTGAGTTTTATAATGTAGGCACTCCATCTGAGCTCTCTTTGTGCAGCTACAAACAAGTCTAAGACATCCTGGATCATTCTCCAGATTTATGTATTTTGCTGCAGTACAATGGGGCAAGGTGCACACAACACCCACTTAATGTGGAGCGTTCTTCGGTGTTGTGTTTTTCACTAAATGTGAGATGCCTGAAGTCTTTATTAGAGGTATTTATCCAAACCACCAAAAATATCTAGAAAATATTGCTCATACAGTATATCTACCTCTCCAATAAATATACGAACAGTTAGAGGAATGTAGTGTTTACTAGAGTGGATACTGTTTATTGGCCATTATCTCCCCTTTACTGTGACAAATTGTCACAACAGGAACTACACAGCTATTGGAACAAAAATGTAAAACTGTCCATTAAACCATTTTAAAGCTTTTCTTTCTTAATATTGTTTGACTGATAGAGGCTGTTGACTTTATTCCTTCTTTTATGTGCTTTGTTTCCTTCAGAAATGTCCCATTTTTTTTGTCTCCTGCAGATGCTGCATTGTGCTTTTTTCCTCTCTAAAAAGAAAAATATTTTGACCCTTATATTTCTTAAAATGCCAGGTTAAAAAGACTCACACCGACAGAAAACACAAATCTTCAGATGTCATTGTTCTTTTACATTATTTTTCACTTACACTTGCTCTCAAGTCCCAAAGTTTGTGAGAAGACCTAACGCTAAGTTTAGTAGCTCAGTACTACAGATGCTCAGATCAGTCTTCAGCAGCTATTTGCAGTGCTGACCGAGTGCCGTTTGTCCTTTGCAGATTCCCACCACGGTGCGCTCCATCCACCAGGATAAGATCCTGTCCCTCAGACAGCAGACGCAGTTCCTCTGGGAAGCTTACTTCTCCTCTGTGGAAAAGATTGTTCTGACCACACTGGAGGTAAGGACTCAAAGAGACAGTTTTACACACACAGACACACACAGAACAAACTGCCCTTTTGGTCTTTCTGCACTTCCTCCCTCCTAGGCCTTCGCTCATCCATGTCTTTATGGACCTGCTTTGTGCACTGAACAGGCCATCCCCAAACTGTTCCCGCAAAGTTGGGAGCATGAAATTGTCCAAAATGTCTTGGTGTGCTGAAGCATTAAGAGTTCCTTTCACTGGAACTAAGGGGCTGAGACCAACTCCTGAAAAACAACCCCCCCCCTCCACCAAACTTTACTTTCGGCACAGTGCAGTCAGACAGGTACCGTTCTCCTGGCATCCTCCAAACCCAGACTCATCCATCGGATTACCAGATGAAGAAGCGTGATTGGAGAAGCTTGGTGATGTAAGGCTTGGATGCAGCTCCTCAGCCATGGTAGCCCATTCCATGAAACTCTCTATGCACTGTTCTTGAGCTAATCTGAAGTTCACATCAAGTTTGGAGGTCTGTAGCGATTGACTGTGTAAGAAATTGCCAACCTCTGTGCGCTGTGCGCCTCAGCATCCGCTGACCCCCGCTCTGTGATTTTACGTGGCCTACCACTTAATTGCTGAGATGCTGTCGTTCCCAATCGCTTCCAATTTGTTCTAATACCACTAACCGGACTTGTAGCACAGGTGGCCTCCTGTCACGGTACCACGTTGGAACTCACTGAGCTCCTGAGAGCGACCCATTCTTTCACAGATATTTGTAGAAGCAGTCTGCATGCCTAGGTGCTTGATTTGATACACCTGTGACCGTGAAAGAGATCGGAACACCTGAATTAACTCTAGCTGAGTGAATACCTTTGGCAGTGTAGTGTATTTATAATGACACATTGCAGTAGTGGCAACTTGCTTATGGGTAAAACTCAGATAGACAGCAGAGTGTTAACTTTGATCCAACCCAGTGACCTTAAAATGTTATTCTGCCCAAACTCAATCTTTATAAGTGCCAGTGGGCTTGAAGGAAGGCTGTAAAGTTTCTTTCATAGAGAACAGAGGCTATAACCACTGTGAACTCTTTTTCAAAGTGTTTTATAGGAAGTTTTCATGAAATCTGTATGAAGTTTCTGAGGTCCTTTTAGGTCCACAAAAAGTTCTCAAACGTCCCCTGTAGCATATTTCACATCTCCGTAGTCTGTATCTATGTTCTGTGTTTTCTCTCAAAATATGACAAAAAGGCCAGAGGGTGTTTGAAACAATCTAGTTTATGCAACATGTCATCCAAACATGTCTAAAAGCAAAAGTGTTTATGGTTGTTCCAAATGACCCCACACAAAGACGAGGCAGTGTGCCTGCTGGCATCCGGAGGAACAGGATACGATGACGGTGGAAATGGGAAACTTGCACGGGAATCACTGCATATTTCCTCATCTCAGCCAATTTAAATCATTCTCAGGATTACTAGTTTCACAAAAACTTGGGAATAAATAACTTAGGTCTGTACCACAGAGGATGTATGAAAGAACAATGTCACACATTTGGTTCATTTTAAACCCTAGAGTTTTGGTCATCACCGCGTTTTGTAGTTTGGAGACAAACGTGGCCATATTTAGACAACCGTAGACGACCAAGTTATGAGCTAAGAGCCAGTTTGATTGGCAAGCTGCATCCTTACAGCGAATTGCACAGACAAAATTTGCTCACCAATAAAACCAGAGCGCAGACTTCTTGGTCATTTCAGGTCTCACTGAATAAAACATGAATTTCAGTTTGTACATTATGGTCACTATTAGAGTCCTAAAGAAGGATAAACAGCGGGGATTGAGAAGTCAGTGCAGTGTCCCTCGGTTTTTCAATCATCCCCCCCGCTCTCTTCACGGGTGCTTTCAAAGAACCAAGATGGTGACATCCGCAGTGCTCTGCGTGTGGCTTCAAAACAGGACTCCACTAATCAATGGGTAGCATCACAGTGGCCACATCCATCTTTTATATACAGGCACAGCCTTAATTATTATCTTGTAGGGAGTTATAAAAATTCATGAAGTGGTTAAAAACTGTGAAATTAGCTGTACAGCACATTGTGAGATGCTTATTTCTGCTGTAAAGTTTGGAGAGTACTCACCTTCCTGTGATCTGCAGTTATTCAGTTATTTTAACCAAAGGAAGAGCAGGAACAGAACTAACCAAGAGCCTCCTCCTGACCCCACACTGTCATGCATATTGACTTTGTTAACAGTAACCCAATTTAAGGAATTTGTGACTGGAAAAACAATTTATCCACTCAATCCCTGTCCCTTATTATTCATTTTAAACAAGTTGTTTATGGATGCAGGAATAACACCGGGGCTTACTGCTAGATTCATGCTGCGGTTGCAAATGTCTCGTCCTTCCTGCATGCTCCCTCATTCAAGCACCCCATCACGCTTTTAATTTCCTTTCTTACTGCCATTGCTGGAGCCCTGGAGCAAGATACCCCCTCAGTGCTACAATCTCACTGACACTATAACCTCCCAAATCTTACATCTGAATTCAGCTTTTGCACACACACATGCACACACACTCAAACACACAGTGCACATAATCTGCCGTGGCTTCGGTATCTAGAGTCTGTCTGATTTCAGCTAGCTCCACATCTCTAGTCCGTTTTCTATCTAGCTGTGTCTCACTGTGAGCTATCACACACAGAGAGACACACACACACACTCTCGCAGTCAGAAACACATCTCCATATGTCAAGATGTGTCAGGCCAGATACACGTGGCACCACCCAGGCATAACCTTGCTGACATGTTGTCACTCCACGCTGAAGTGCAAGGTGACACGGCCTGTGACTCAGTGTGTGTCTGTGAAGGTGTCTATGTAGTTTGCCTGTGCATTTGTGTGTATGTCTCGAATGGAGCCGTGGCTAAATGCTTAATCCTGACTGACTGTCCTGTGAAAAGAGTGGAGTGGTAGGGAGAAGGGGTGAAGAGGAGAAGGGGTGACATATGTAAATGGCGTTGCAGTGGCAGCCGCCAAGATAACGAGAGACATGGTTTATTCATCCTGTTGGGCCTGAACACACACACACACACACACACTTCCACTACTGAGCTGTAATGATACACACATGCTCAAAACACACACACACTCTGGTATCTTGATGGATTGAATCTGCTTGCACACATTTAAAAACACACTTGCTTTTTTTTTTTATTGAGTGCGCGCACGTGTGTGTGTGTGTGTGTGTGTGTGTGTGTGTGTGTGTGTGTGTGTGTCTGGCAAGCTAGCAGGAAACTGGAGTTCAACCTATCATGCACTCCTTCCTGTCAGGAAGCAGCCACATTTCGACCAATCACAAGGTCAATATCGCCGGCTCCGTGCTGCTGGTACACCTATTAAACTCACCTATTAAAAGCGAGTTCACAGTGTGCTCCCACGGAGGCAGGATTTATCTATCATGCTCTAATTGGTTGATTGTGGCTGTTCTGAGGTGAGATTGAGTCGTCCATCATGTCCCGACTGAGGGCTGCCGACTGGGGAGGAGCTGCAGCCAAGCGAGCAAAATTGCCCCTCATAAGGTGTAAAGGGCTTGAGGGTGTTAAGGTGGCAGGCAGTGTTTTTATAGAGAAGTTAACGGATTCCGAGTTAATCTGTTTTTCTGAGGCAAATGGTTATCGACTGCCCTCGGGGACAAAGCTCGGAAAAGTAAAAGAGACTCACACAGGGCTGCTTTTTTTTTTCCCCCTTCTCCCTCTTTTTCTTCACATCCCCGCCTCACTATGATGAATTTTTATGTTGCTTTGTCAATATTATTACAGTAAGCCCCTCCAGCTATGTTATTAAGCTTTTTACAATTTGAACAGCTATCAGCAGCTCAGCCATCGCCCACCTGACTCTCTTTACTTCTTTCCATATTATGTATCCGTCCTTTGAGTTTACCAAGCCAGGCAGCCAGCACCTTCCCATTCAATAGCAGCCATAAAACACGGCCACGAACCTGTGTCTGTTTTACTGAAGCAATTTAGCATGGCTCAAGGGCACAGCAGCAATATCTCTTTCTTCTGTCTGCCTGTTCAGCAGAGGCCGACTGCGAGCTGCAGCTTGGGGAAAATAGTGCCCATTCTCACGTCCGACCGTTTGACTGACTGCTCTATTTGGGCGCAGAAAGGATCGGGGCAGGCCTGACTGACTGGTGCTTAGATGCAGCTGATGACTTTGTCTGAGTCCACCATTTGGCTCTTGTATCCACCCTCCCCCATGGCTTCTGTCTGTGTGACTGACCGGCACAGATGCTTTTTGGCTTGAGGAAAGAAAAGGAAAAAAAAAACAGTTTTGGTTTGTCAGCGGATAAAATATTACACAATAACATAGATTTCTTTCAGCCTCGCTTTGTGCCAGTGCAGTTCACTCTTGACACAATCAATGGCTGCTATTGAGGTGATACAAAGCAAACATTTGCAAAGCTCAGCTTGCTTTTTACTTTCATCTAACGCCTGCAGACTTACTTTTATACCATTTTTTTCCCACCTCCTCTAATACACCGACTAAGTTTTGAATAATACTCGAGTATTATTCTGAGCTGAAAGGAGGTTATTGTAAGTTGGTGCATTAGCTGTGTTGATACTCATTCACATTTATGACTGTCTTTTTCTTGGCACTTTTGTGTGAAAACTCATTTCTCAGTGTGAGATGTTTTATAGATGTGATTACAAGGCTCATTGATCAAATCCTTCATTCACCATAATCTGAAAGGCTTACGAATGTTCCCTCATCTACACAAATATTTCTGATTGTTATGAGTCCTTTGTGATCTAAGAAGTGTTATTTAAAATAATCTTTGTTGGGTTCGTGCTGCTTTTTTTCCTGAATCTGAATTAAGAAGGAACCAACACAGATGACAGAGTGGCCTGAGGAATACAGAGACCCTGCTGTAATTAAAACAGTACCGTTTTAATCCTGTAAAACAGACTCTGTATTCAAAAGCACTGGAAGTCTGAAGAGGTGTATGCCCCACACAGTTAGATTGGATATTAAATAGTCTAAGCTGCCAGCTGCCCAGTACAAAGTCAGAGTAATGTCCAACTGCACTCATGTGAGAATAGCACAGGTAATTAATTGTCCAGTGGATTCACAGCCAGCGAGAGGATGCCATGGGTGTCGAGTCCTGTACTCTCCACACAGGCTGAGAGATCTAGAGCACAACCGATCTATCAGCAGGGCCGATATTAGCTATTTGACAATATCGATATCAACATTTATAAAGCTACTTTCAGCCACTCCCTTGTCACCACAGTGGATAGCTCTGCATGTTTGATTCGGCAGCATTTTACACTGGATGCCCTTCGTGACGTAGCCCCAAAGGGGATTTGTGCCTCTAGCTGGAATTGAACCAGCATCCTTTCGCCAAGTGAATGTGTAAACCTTTTAGCTATGGAGCCACTATCAGTGTCAGCATTTATAACAGCTGATAAATAAAAATGTAAAAACTAAAGAAGAGATGGGAGAAACACCCTTTAACCACGTTATGAGTGCTGACGTTACATAGTTTGTCCACTAGAGGGCACTCTTCAACTTCCCTTTTGGTAGTGTTTGGAACCAATGTTATTATGGTTTTATATTTTCTAATTAGTTTATAATTTTATTTTGCTTTGACCTTTTGTTTTCAATTCAGTTACTTTCAACACCACAAACAACAAGCTGATCCCAGCAGAGACGGGTAATCTACAACTTATTGTGATAATAAAACAAAATTATTTTTAAACTGCAGTCATATTATCTTAATAGGTACTCATAAATAACTATGCATGACAAATGTTGGGGAAATCTATTTGTTTTGAAAGGGGAAAAAATATCGGCCAATATATTGGGTTGTTATAGCACCAAATATCGGTAATTGTATCGGTCATAAAATCCTATATTATTCGGGCTCTACAAAGTTCCTGCAGCAGCAGAGAATACAAATAATTGTAGAAGTAAAGACCAGCATCTGGATTCTGTTATCTGACATCTCATATGCCTCGTATAGGTTTGTCTTAATCTTTACAGTCTACACCAGTCAAGCATAACATTATGACCACTGGCTGGTGAAGCGGATAACACTGATTATCTCTTTATCGTGGCACCTGTTAGTGGGTGGGATATATTAGGGAGCAAGTGAACATTTTGTCCTCAACGTTGACAGAAGCAGGAAAAATGGGCAAGCGTAAGGTTTTGAGTGAGCTTGACAAGGACCAAATTGTGATGGCTAGATGAGTGGGTCAGAGCACCTCCAAAACGGTGGCTCTTTTGTGGTGTTCCCAGTCTGCAGTGGTCAGTATCTATCAAAAGTGGTCCAAGGAAGGAACAGTGATGAACCAGTGGCAGAGTCAAGGGCAGGCAAGGCTCATTGATACACATGGGGAGTGAAGGTTGGCCCATGTGGTGCAATCTAACAGAAGAGCTACTGTAGTTCAAATTACTGAAAAAGTTCATTCTGGTTCTGATAGAAAGGTGTCAGAATAAACAGTGCATCACAGTTTGTTGTGTATGGAGCTGCATGTCCGCAGACCAGTCAGGGTCCCTGACCTCCGTCACCTACCAAAAGCACCAACAATGGGCACGTGAGCATCAGAACTAGACCACGGAGCAATGGAAGAAGGTGGCCTGATCTGATGACATCACATGGATGGCCAGGTACATGTGTGTCGCTTACCTGGGGAACACCCGGCACCAATGGAAAAGAAGGCAAGCTGGTAGTGCTTTGGGCAATGTTCTGCTGGGTTCTACCATCCATGTGGATGCTGCTTTGACACGTACACCTAAGCATTGTTACAGACTATGTACACGTTTCATGGAAACAATATTATCCAATGACTGCGGCCTCTTTCATCAGGATAATGCGCCCTGCCACAAAGAAAAAATGGTTCAGGAATGTTTTGAGGAGCACAGCAACAAGTTTGAGGTGTTGACTTGGCTTCCAAATTCCCAAGATCTCAATCCAATCAAGGATCTGTGGCATGTTCTGGACAAACAAGTCCAATCCACAGAGGCCCCACCTCACAACTCACAGGACTTGAGAGATCTGTTGTTAACGTTGTGGTGCCACAGCACACCTTCAGGGGTGTAGAGGAGTCCACGCCTCAGCGGGTCAGGGCTGTTAAGGCAGCAGAGAACTAACACAATATTAGGCAGGTGGTCATAATGTTATCACAAGTCTCTCATTTAAGATAAAGAACAAGTTTAACAGTAAGAATCAGTAAATGTGTAGAATTATATTACAACTAAAAACAGAAACATCTTCCTCTCTAACCTATCACTTGGCAGAGTTCCTCAATCTCAGTTAATGAGTTTGTGTAACAGAGGGGAAAAAAAAGGAAATTGAATTTGCTTAAAACACTGACAATTGCTTGTTTTGTTTTATTTTGTAGTCTAACCTGTGTATGCGTTTGATTCTGTTCCTGTGTGCAGATCATCCAGGACCGTGTACTGGAGCACGCTTCCAGGAGTAGCCTGATGTGGAACAGTCACCCCGGGGGCCTGTTCGCTCTGCCGCAGTACTCTGGATACCTGGGAGACTTCCCCTTCTACTACAACACACTGGGTCAGTAGCACACACACACACATATACTGTAAAGTGCTGTTATGTAAAAGCAGTCACACTTCTACCAACCTGTGTAGCCATTAAATCTGAATTTGTGACAGACTTTCTGAATAAAGACAGTAGATTTCTGTCCAGCTGCAGCTGTGGTTTTAGACTTCACCCCGATCTGCTGCCCTCCTCGAACGGCCGCGAGTCGCAGCAAGTGGAGTGGACGAATGAGCCTTTGACAGATGTTTGTATTAGTCCTGCTGACACACCGCCGTGTCCATCATTGGTTTTTGAGTCAGCATTGCTACTGCTTCTGCTGCTGTGGCGAGGCCAATTCCTCCCTGCTACGGTTCAGCGGTGTCGAGTTTTCCCCCACCACAATCTGTGACCCGGGAGCCGCTCCATCCCTCATTTCTCCACTCCATCATCATCCACTGCAAGCATCCACATACACACACACACACACACACACACCCAAGCTCATGCACTCCCGGACGGCAATAGTACGAATGCACAAATTCAGTTGACGTAGCACCCGAGGTGGAGCGGATATTAAAATGGATGGGCACGGTGACAGGCATGGATTACAGCACTGGCAAGTTTATTTGTTTGTCAGAGAGGAAGCAATTAAACACGGACAGGTTTTTAGGAGACAAGGTGGCGTGTCGCTGACGGGTAAATGAGTAAAATCAAAGAATGTGAGTTTGTTTCTAAGTGATACTTCTTCTTGTCCAAGACCCAATAAAAAAGATACACACAGGCTCTCTCTCATGGAGCATAAACTCACACAACACGAGAAGAGTTTATTTTGATTGCTTTAGAAGAATAGATGGTTTAATAAGAAGTAGAAATAAGTTGATGTTTTTTTTTTATTTTGTTTATTCATTATTTTAGGATTATCTTAACAAAAAAACAACTTATTTATACTTAAAAATAATATAAAAACCCGAAACCAAAATACAAATGTATAAATACTGTGCATTTCTTAGCTGTAGTCAACTACATGCAACCACAGTCATGAGGAAAAAGTCGATTCAAGAACTTCGGAGCATCGTCGGTGCATCAAGAGCCACTATCCACAGACATCTTCGGGGAAGAGACAGCGAGGGTCAGAAGCATCTCTCCTGGACTAATGAGAAAAATTAACTGGACTGTTGCTCAGTGGTCCAAAGTCAGAAGAAAGTTAATTTTGCATTTCATTTGGAAAGCAAGGTCCTAGAATCTGGAGGAAGAGTAGAAAGGCAGAGAGTCAAAGATGCTTGAAGTCTAGAGTAAAGTTTCCACAGTCTGTGAAAATCTTTGTGGTGATTGATCAGCTGTGTTTTTATCAAGTCCAAAGTCAATGAGGTCATCTACCAGGAGATTTTAGAGCATGTCCTGCTCCCATTTGCTGAATGTTTTATGGAGATGCTGAGTTCCTTTTCCAGCAGGACTCCTGCCCACAGTGCCAAAACTACTACCAAATGGTTTGCTGACCATGTTACTAATGTTCTTGATTGACACAGCAGGAAAAAAGCAAGTTTACTGTATAGCGGGTGATATATTTATTTATTTATTTATAAAATTTGAGTCATATCTGGATTTTTTCTCCACTAACTTGAGTCCTTGCTAATGCTTAATTTATGTTACCGTGGTTGTGTCCATTTCCGTTTGCATTTGCCTTCAGAGAGGGATTTTCAGCCAATGCAAACATGCTTCAAAATCCCAGCTTCAAAGTGCTAGAGGTGGATGACGCCGTACGTCGGTCGAATGCTGATGTATGCTCTATGCTAATGCTCTATGTACAGAAGTGTGCTGGAACAGGGAAGGGAGCGACAGTGGAGTTTACCAGGGATGGGAGAAGCACAAAAAACCACCCCCATCAAAGATTTAAAAGAAAAAAATTACAATATGAAAAGTACAGACAGTGTCTGCAGTCGACACTTTTCATTGTTTTTAACACTCAGTTTCACTTCAGCTCTTCGTTTGGTATAACTTTGCTCTTTTTCATGGATGGCTGATGGGCCAACAACAGCACCGCAGAACCATATTTTCCCCGTGACCAAGCTACTGGCGTTGTCTGATAAATTAGCACACTGTGTTGTGGTGTAAATATTGTCTCTTCTGGTGCCAAAAAGAAACCAAAAAAAAAAACTACAAAGGTCATTAAGCTAAAGCTGAGACCTTATATTGAAAGTCTATAAAGCCATGAATGGCATATGGATATGTTCATCTTTTATACACAGCCTATAGTGATATTAAGCTTCTATGTGAAACAATCTTGCTTCTAAATGGAAAATGCTAATGTCTCTTGGTGTCAGCATCAATAAATTACTTCAAATAATGCATTAGAATTAGAATAATTACACTAAACCTCAGTGGAGAAATTTTTTTTTTTATCACTACAGTCTGTTGCTTTGTTTCTTACTTTGGGTCTACTAAATCTTCTATGCTGAGACACACTGGAGCAATCTTTGGAGTAATCTTTGGACATCTCATTCATTCATTCTGGGAAGACTCTGGAAACTGGCTGCAGGGATTTCCTCCCATTTATCCTCATCAATATTATTAATGTCAGCAGCTGATTTTGGTCTGGCTTTCAGCCGTAATGTGCTGGATGAGGTTGAGGTCAGGGCCAAAACTCAGAAGCCAAACCGAATTGAGACTGATGAGACCTGACTTTGGGCATCGGGAAGCTTCCAAGTTATGCATTTTTTTTGTTTTGTTTTGTTTGTTTTAATTTGGAATTTAATTTACTTTTGCTGTTGTGAAATATTGGTCAATTTGCTTCTTATGTCTTCTAACCTTTAAATTTTTTGTTCTCAACCCCTCCGATGAGGCAAAGATCAGTTGCAGGGAGGGCATGTATGACCACCCTTTGGAGTGAAAGTTCAGTCACACAGGCTTAGAGGCTGGGAGGTGGCTCCCTGTCAACCTCTGGTCACCAAAGAAAAATGTGTAATCCCTGACCAGTTGGATTGTGGCTGCAGAGAGGATGCTGCACCAAAACTTTCCTGATTGCTTTTGTCACTTACAGATTGCCACAGTCACATGGAAGACACCAACTTGTCTCCAAACACTCGTTAACTAATCACCGTGCAACGCAAACCTGAAATGGAGAACATTGGTTTCATCCTTACAGCTGCAACCAATGCGTTTCAAAAGGAGAAACTTTTACTTTGAAGGTGAACTATCTCCATTTACGGGTTGCATCACGCTCTTCACAGTTTCACAACCGCCTCGCGAGTAATTGGTGCGTGTTTGCAGACAATTCACCAACAATCGATCACGGCAGTCTGCTAGTGACCAAAGCAATTGCAAGGAGGTTTTTGGTGCAGCACCATATACCTCTTTGCAACCAATTTCACTTAACAACAGCCAGCTGGTCAGGGCATATACATTTTTGTCTAGCAACCTGTGGTTATTAGGGGTCTTTAGGGGCCTGGACATTTGCTGTTGTGAGCAGGGGGACCTTGCGTGTCCTGCAAGGTGGTTGCCAGGTGGTTGCCCACTGGTCTGTAGGCCTGTCACTGAGACCTAAGTTTAATCAATATGATTTATGTGGGGAGAAAAACAAACAAGTTTGCACGTCCTGTAATGTTGAATTTCATTCTTCTGACATTCAACTTGCACTTTTTTTTTAATGTTTTTTTTTTTTAAAGCTTAATAATAATGTTTTGCAAATGTAAGATATCACAAGCCAGACAAATTGTAGATTACAGGACCGATGCTGCTGTATTAAAACAATCCCTAATTGGTATTCAGTTTAAAGTGTCTAATCTATCTAGTTTATTGTCCATACAGTATTTTTTAGACAAGGAGGGCCATTGTAAGTAAAAATGCTGAATCAGTCTTTAATCTGCCCGGTGCACTGCTTTAAAGTTTTAGCCGAAGAGATGTGCTGATGCCGGATGAGATAAAAGCCAGTGAGCATCATGTGCTAAGAGGCAGAAAACAGCATGCACATTCAAAATTTAGAATATGCGCCATGATAGTAATCCTGCTCCGGGTTTTATTCAATGTTTCATGAAAGTCTGTTTATGAGCTTGTTACGAATTTACATCCCTGGGTGTTAAAAAAGTCGGCAGACTCTACTTTTTTATTACAAATCGAAAGGATAGTTTACCAAGTTTCAACCCCACGTAGTATATTCCTCTTCATAAAAGTTGCTCAGTGGTGGAAAGGAGACTCATCTAATGCCGTCTCTTCCCTGCCATGCTTTGCTGCTTTGGATTAGATTAGATTTAAATTAGGAAAACTTTGACGTCCTCTATGATCCGTCTTGCTCAATATCTTATTTCCTCCTCATTTTCAGCCTCAATTACTCTATCAAGTCAGGCTGAATTTAAAGTCACATCAGCAGTTAGCAGTCGTGTGTTTATTGGGTTGCTGATACAGCCGAGGAGTTTTTAAAATGAAATATTCAGTGATCAAAAGAGCTGGCATTTTCAAAACACATTAACAATGTTGAATATTTTAAGAAGGGTCTGAAAAACTTTCATCCCCGACATTTATATAATCCGCGATTCTGAACTGCTGACGTACTGATTTTAATTTTTGTTATTTTGTTTCTGTTTAAAGAGCAGCTTCTGTTGAATATAGATAGGAGGTGTTTGGAAACGCTGGGCTTCAGTTCTCATTCAGGTTTACTCTCTTCAGAAGCCTGAAATTGCACTGATGGCTTACAGTCTGCTCTTTGTTTTTGTTTTCTGTCTGTTGCATTTCAGGTATTAAACCCTACCCGAAGTTCTCAGCCGTCATCCACGCCGTCTCCCCTCTGGTGTCCCAGTCCCAGCCCATACTCAAGCTCCTGGCGGCTGTGGCCAAGTCCCAGTACTGTGCACAGGTATGGGATTTGTGTGTGTGTGTGTGTGTGTGTGTGTGTGTGTGAACCTTCGCTTATTAACTCAAGAATCCTCCACTCAGCCCCACCTTCCATCTCCCAAATTGTGCTGCATTATGTGGCTCGTACATGCAATCGTATTTTCCAACAGCAGCAGCAGAGCTCATCCTCCATCCCTGTGTACTTGTGTGTTAACTTCGGTGGATTGAATTAGAGCAGCGGTTTGTAGCGGTGCTACATCTGTCTCCATGGCAGCCAAACCCCCTTCAGCACAGCTGGAGATGGCATGTATCGATTCCCCTGCTTGCTCCTTACTAAAGCGGGAAATGAAATGGAATTTGCTCCCCGATGGCTGTTTTTTTTTGTGTTTGCCTGTGAGTGTGTGTGTGTTTTGTTTGTTTGTGTGGCCAGCAGAGTGTATGAGCAAGTGAGTTTGTATTTTGTGTAGGCGGAATAAATTTTTCATGTGAGTGCATGGATGTGTGTTGGTACAGGATAGTGAGTTGTGTTAAAGGCATGCTTTTGTTTGCTTGCCGTCTTTCGGACACTTGTTTGTAATTGTAATGCACACATGCTGGAGGTTATTTTCTCCTAGAAATATTGCTCTAATTAATCATTCTCGTTCATGTAAACATGATGGTACTACATGCGATCTTATTGACTGATGCCTTACGGCCATTTTTGCTGTGGTCCATCACAGTGATTACTGCCCCATCCATGCGCACAATAGACAATAAGCTTTAAGAGACCTAAATCATTAAAAATTGAGATTTGAAGTTAAATAAATGTATTTCTTAGCCTGTATAATAAATATCCATTCATACTTATCCAGTTCAGGGTCATTGTGAGGCTGGAGCCTATCCCAGGGTTCATAGGGTGAGAGGCAGGGTATGTCCTGGACGGGCTGCCTCTCTGTGGCAGGGCTAATGGGGCCATTGTGCCATTTTGACAAGGCTTTCTGAAAGAAAAAAAGAACTGTGGAATTAAAAAAATAAAGCTACAACTTCTTTGCTTCTGGTTTTTACTTCTACCGGCGCTGATGTGGCCGTGTTGTCTATCATTCTGGAGAATTCTGCACCGGGTAATAACGCCCCAAGCGCTGGTATAAATGGTACGGAGCTGTGGCGACCAATGCCGCGGGCCAATTTAGAATCACCAATTAGTTGGAGCACCTGGAGAGAGCATGCAAATTACACACACACACACACACACACACACACAAAACAAGCCCCAGCTGGCCGGTGGATTCGAGCACAAGACCTTCTTGCTGTGAGGTGACGCTACTAATCACCCCGCCACCGCCGTGCTGCCCTGAAGGTATAGTGGTGCCGTGGGAAGCAGCTTGCCACCAAAAAATAAATGAATAAATAAAAACAGAAGCTGAATACAGTTTGAATCAGATAAGCTTTTCGTTTTGTTGGTTATAATTTTAAGGTCTCCATATTCCTTTTGGATGAAAATTCAAACCCAGTTAAATCCAAAGTTTCCAAAAAAAAATCACTGGGATGAGCAGGTTCCGGTGCAGGCTGTTTATTAGACATCTTGGTTACACAAAACACAGACAGTAACAAAGTTAAGACTAGAATACACACACACACAGAAGAGAAGAGCAGGAGAAACAAAGAGACAGATGCAGAAACAGGAAGAGGAGAAGAAGAGGACAGGAAAGGGAAGAGCTAAAAGTAAGAGAGAAAGAGTAAAAAGAGCGGGCCAACATTTACATATCTTAAAGATGGTAACTGCCCACTTTGACCCCTCCTAATTTACATAAAGTCTCAACCCCTGAAACTTAAACCCCAACCAGTCTCCTGGTGAGCCTCTGCCAACTATCGTCCCACGCGGGCTAAAGAAACATACGTCACCAGGGTACCTCAGTGGTTTACAACATCTCTGGCAGGTGTCATAATGAAGAATCCTCTTCCAATTAAAACCTCTGCTATGAAAACACCGCTTTGACAATCCCCACTCAGCTAGAATTTTTCCCCCTGCTAATCTATGTTACAAAAGCACAGGCGGGTCTGCAGAACTCCACTTTTGGAGCCCACCAGTCATAAGACTTCCTAAAATACAACGTGAGGTTATCATGTGAACCAAAGGTGTTCCTGCATCCCACCAAGGCCTCAAGCATATATGAGTAATAGATATAACAGGCCTTACCTTTACCCCAGTAACCTTAAAGCAGTGTTCATTAATCCAGTGTGTGTCACTAATATTCTTTAATACGTGATATAAAAATAATACAGTGATATAATAAAGTAAATACTAATATAAAAAGTGATAAAAAAAATCCGAACAGTGTCCCTTTTGAAATATTGTAACAATAAACACACTTTCAACATATAGAGCCAACAAAAAAAACTTCTGACCTGATGACTTAAAAAAATATGCCTCTCTGCCTAAGTCAACATTAGTAATTTATTGATTTCTTACACAATAAATATTACATTGAAAGAACTGCCACTATGAATGCTTAAAAGTTAAGTCTTGCTAATTAGTGGTATTTAAATATTGTCCCTGTTTTATGTTTGCCTCCTTTAATTCACCTTTTATCTTACGCTCAGTTTTGAACACAGCAGGACAGGACAGAGTTTTTTATGATGGTAAAAAGGAAAAAAGTGGGTTGAATCTGCAAACGTCATTTTTGTGTCAGCAGCATAATTCACACGGTGGATTCAATAAATAAACCTTAAACCTTCACACTCTGTGGCTCTAAGGGGGGGGTGGCTCTAGTTTTCACAGACTCAGTATTATTTCTAATGACACTGAAATTCAAAATTGGTGAAGACACTTGAAATGTTGACCAACTGAAACTTAAAAGATTGTTTGATTGTTGGAAAATAATTTAGCTTGACAGATTTATTTAAAAAAGAAAAAAAAAAAAAAAAGAAAAATCATCCGTTCAGTTAATTCGGTGATCCAGTTGAAAGCTGGAGAAAATAAGAAAGTGCACGTAAAACAAAAGAGTTTCTTGCTTTTTTATTAACTGTCAATTTTTAAGCCATCGTGGTTGAATCGGTGACAGTTAAGCAAGCTTGATGTCAAAATTTCATCTGGAAAAAGCAAAAGTAGAAGGAAAAAAAAAAAGAAAAAAAGAATGACCCTTTTTGTTTTTTGACAGACTTTGCTTCTGAGAGATTTCAGTGACCCCCCCCCCTCTCCAAAAAAAAATAAAAAAGAGAGAGAGAGAGAGAGAGGATGGGTGTTTTTTATTCAGTGTGGTGAAACCCAGCCACACGTCCTGTCATCATCAGCGCACATTCACAGATGCATCCTCTCGTAGCAGCAGGTTGAATGAGTAGACGCTCCCCTCCTATTATTTTTTATGGAGGTGCTTTTGTGTTTGCATTCTTCAGGCTGTGCGTGCAGAGTGGAGAGCCAGGTACGGAGCCGGAGTGTTTTCTTCCAGAGAGAGGAGAGGAGAGGAGGAGCGGGGCTGCTGAGCTATGAGCAGATGAGCAAAGGGATATAAATAAATGAATGGAAGGGACAGAATGAAAGAACAGAGAGGGTGGAGGAGGCTAAATTGGACACAAGAAAGCTTTTGAAGCACATTCTGACAGCCTCCTGCTGTGTGTGTGTGTGTGTGTGTGTGTGTGTGTGTGTGTGTTCATGCACATTTTTGAGGGAAGCATTTCTTCCTCTCGTGCTGCAGATACACAACAGCTTCTTCACCATTTTTCCTCCAGTCATATAGACACACACATGCAGTCATACAGAGCCCCCACCAGCACCCTTTGAGAGCTGGTGAGCTGACAGAGAGACCATCTGTCTTTCTAATCAAACAGGAATAGAAGGCTGTAGCAGCTCAGCTGTGTGTGCTTGCATGCAGACTGTATACCTGTTGTACAACGACAGCCTTTTTTTTTTTTTTTTTCTGTCCAGATTTGGCCTCATGAGTGGTTTTGGTTTTGGGGTGGGTGGGTTTGGGGTTTTTTGTGTGTGTGTGTGTGTGTTTGCTGATTATGTTCAGATGATTTTGCAATTCATCAAACAGCTGCACATCATCTTCTTCCTCTTCTGCCGATTGCATCTTCAGACGAGCACACAGCTGCCGTAGCCACATGGAAACACCTTAACTCAGATATCTGAATAGCTTCCATCGCGTAATTTGGCAGGACCAGTCAGAGTGCAGCGTTCCCGAGGGAAACCGCTGCATGTGACGCAGTTAATGTCAGAATAATGTGAAATTTTATTGATCCCTGCAGGGAAATTCTTATGGTTTTCCCTCCATCAGGGACATCTGAGCACGGTGTCAGCCGCAGCTCTGCACAGTGGAACTGGGATGGATTAATTTACTCACTTGTTCAAGGACATTCCAGCAGGGCAGATGTTAGCTGACACACACCAACTGAGCACAACAGGACCGGATGTTGATGATGTGTCCCTATCAGTTTCCCCTTCACCAGCTGGGTATTAACTACATACTCCAGGCTGTGTTTGAATGTTTTCCACTCATCTTAAAGTGAAAATCTCCAAAAAGGATTTAACCTATAAATCACAGACAAAAAAAAAATGAATGCAACCACAACTGTAAGGATGCACAGACAGGGATATCTGTTAATTAGTGCTAATATATAAATAAAATAATATGGGAATTGCATTCATGGTTACTGATGATGTGCTCTTTTAAACATGACCTTTAACCCTACAACTAATGAAATACTCCTTGATGTCAGGCCCCAGATGCACAGACCTAAAGACCAGTCAGCGACAACCCCTGGTAAAATGTGTATTCCCCTAACAGCTGGTGTGTGGTTGCAGGAGATTGCATGAATGTAGCCTGCATGGAAGACACTTGCCAACTAATTGCCAAGCGGTTGTTAAACTTGAAAAAGTGTGTCGCTGGTTGCTGGTTTCAACTTACCGACTACCGCTTGGTGGCTTGGTGGAAAGTTGGCATCTTTCGTGCAGACTATGGGTGACTGTGGCAATCTGCTAGCAAGCAAACCACCCTCTTTGCAACTGTTTTCAACCAGCAACCACACATGAACTAATCAGGGAATGCATATTTTTTCCTTGTGAATGATGGCTGCCAGGGCATCACTGACCAGGCCAGTGTGGCTGAAGCTTAACTCTTTCTACACGTTGCAACTTATTAGCCCAAGAGTTGTAATTTACAGCTGAGAAGAACAGTTAAATCTGTTCTTTACTTTTTTCCCTGTTTTGCTTTTTTCCCCCCATATCAACACATGGAGGAATCCAAAGTTCGACAGGCAGCCATGTTTAGTCAGAAGAGTTTAGTGAGCTTCTGTTGCCATATTATTCCATATCAAATTTAAGATGCATGAGAAGAATGGGTCGAGATAGAAGGATGTAACTGTGTGTGTAAATATGTGTGTGTAAGGTCAGCGCGGATCGTGTCATATTTGTATAAAAGTGTGTGTGTGTGTGTGTGTTTCATCAAATATTAATGAGGCCTGCCGTTGTCGCGCGGCGAATCGCCTGACCTGCGGGTCATATAAAACATGATGTGACTGTGGCTGGAAACATGACTTTTTAATCTAAAAACATCATCTAAGGGGAGGTGGAGCATCACTGGGATGTAGCATTAAGAAGTAAAACCCGATAATGGGATGAGATTGGTTACGGTCCTGAAATGTAAAAAGCACGCTGGGGACATAATTGGAAATATTTTATCTCTTCAGCTGCCCTTTTGTCTCTTAAACATTTAATCAGCTTGTAATAAGGTGACATTTGCTGGCTGCGGGTCACATAAATGTCACCTGCTCAGGCCAGTTCATTTAACAGCAAGCTGAATGGTTGTTTTGGTTTGAGGAGCTAAATTAGATTCAGCGCACAAGTAAAACTTCCTTTGTTTGTGCTCACTTTCAGATCATCGTGCTGTGGAACTGCGACAAGCCTCTCCCTGCAAAGCACCGCTGGCCAGTCACCTCAGTGCCCGTAATCGTGATCGAGGGAGAGAATAAGGTGAGCCGAGCACGCTCTGCCTCTCAGTCGCCTCAAAGCTGGGATCGCTAACCATTTCTAATTGCGTAGCTCATCTTACACATATTCTCTGTAAAGCTACTGTATCTCGAGACATTTTATTCAGTCTGAGAGTTTCTGGGACTTAATGAGTTTCGATTTGTGTAGCAATGATTCCATTAAAGAACAGTTTGTGTGGTTTTAATTAAAGCTCAGTAATTAGAATAATATACACTGAAAACAGAAGGCCTGAAAGGCTAATGCATATTGTGTATTGGAATGATAAGGTGATAATAATGGCTAAGCGCATAGGCAGAGTAGCTTTACTTTGATTGTAACCAAATATCCAATTAGCTAAAGAAAGTGATAAAAGTCATTGCAGAGAAACAATTGAGCCGTAATCTGCAGCATGAATACATTCAGAACATTTTCTTTATCTTTCAGCCATTTAAAAGTCATTAGGACTGTAAATATAGACTATTTGTAAATGACTGGCTTAGCTGAAAAGTGTTTTATAACTGCATTCTTTTTACTGGCCAGCAGGGGGCGACACCTGCAATTATGTCAGATTTTTATAGAAGTGTATGAGAAAATGACCCAACCGCCCATTTTATTTATGAGCTCAGTAAACATTTTCCCAATGAGTTTGGGTTATTAATCCTTGGTTCTAAGTCTTATTTAATATAATATGATGGTATTTTTTTAGTTTATTATCCCTTTTAGAGTGAAACACAGTATATCAGGGTATACAGTACTGTGCAAAACTCTTGAGTCACCTGTCATTTCTTTGTATTTTGCTTCCAGACTGTATTGTAATTTTTTAAATTGGTCTTGAGCAGTAGTTCTTCAGACTTTCTGAAGGTTTCCCTTTGGCTGCTTTTTCACTCATTTTCAGTCCAGTCCTTGTACCCGACCATTTTCAGAGGAATGCTGTTTTGTTTTTTTTGTTTTTTGAGCCACTTAAAACATTAATCATTCAAGCATGAAACTCCTAACTCAAAGAATGAACCAGTGTTGTTTCTGTATATAACAGACAACTTAGCAAAGAACCAATTTTAAATTGTATCTTTAGGCATTTTGCGACTAGCAGCCTTGTTCCAATTTCTTTAGTTGAATCTAATGAAACTGCCAAATAACAGTTTAACAGGCATAATATACTATTTTTGTACCAACAAGATGATTTTCAAAGAGCTATTTGTTGAAAACTTTTTTTAAAATGTGAGGAAACTATGCAAAAGAGGAAGGGAAAAAGAACTAGCTGTAAAACACAGTGGAGGCTCTTTCATGGTTTGGGGCTGCATTTCAGCCAGTGGTGTTGGAGATCTTATCAAAATTGATGGAATTATGAGCACATCAGATTTTGATCCACCATGTAATACCATCTGGAAAGCAATCTGATTGGCAACAGCTTCATTTTTCAGCATGCCAATGATCCCAAACACACTGCCAATGCAGTAAAATCATACCTGGATAGAAAAACACACATTGAAACACTATCAGTCATAGAGTGGCCTCTGCAGAGCCCGGACCTCAACATTACTGAAGCAGTGTGGGATCATCTTTATTTCAAACTTCACTCAGTATCAGCGGCTTCTGGAGTGACCAGTCACCAAGACAGACCAATCACTTAAAGGACAAGGGCAGCCCCTTCATAATAGCCCCTGGCCCCACACCAGGCATTCTCAATGTATTTCCTCCACATACCTGTGCAGGGAGATCATTGTGGTGAGACACCTCACTTGGTTTTCAGATAATTATTTGGGCATGTTTTCTTGAAAGAAAAAAAATTAGTTAAACAAAAAATTCCCATTTAATCAGCTGAATAAATCGACAAGTCTTAAATATTCACGTAGTTAAAAAAGACAAATTTGAGTTTAATTCTGAAATCTTCTCTTTGAAAACAGACAGTGAGGAAAAAGCTTTCAAAGCAGCGTTTATGAGTGGGCGTCAATTTTCTCAGCATGTCAGTTTGGAGATATTTTTCCCTCTGTTATGACTGGCGGTGTCATAAAATGCTTTTTTTTTTTTTCCTGGTTTTTAAGTAAACCCTCCAGCGAGACATAACCCAGAGCATGCCTCAGTGACATTTATTATGACATCTGCATTAGGCTTTTAAGCTGAAGTTTCTGCCCTGTGAAAAGCACTGCTGTGCTAATGTTAACCTCCCTGTGACCTCTGCTTGTATGAGTCAAAGGTCAGACACGGACGCACAGTTTGACATTTGAATTTAGACTCCGATCAGAGCTGGGTTGTCCCCTCTTCAAAGCTCGTACTTAAGGTGCTTTTCTTAAGAAGTGGGATCTGTTGCTCATCTGTATTCCTGGACATCAGACCCCCCCCCCCCCCCCCCCCCCCCCCCCCCCTTCCCCCCAAGGACTTAACTTCACCTGCCAATCAGAGAAAGTGGCTTTCACATCAGTGTCAGTCACTCGGCGGTAGGCTGGGTTTATGGTTTACCTCTCCCTGTGGCTCTGAGTGGTTTCTCCCAAGCTGTCAATCACAGTGGGAAGCCTCTGTGTGTAGCTGTGTTGCTGTGAAAAGCTAGCAGAACGGGCTTAGCGCACTGCTGTTGCATGTGTTTGTGCGCGTGTGCCAGGCAGCCTGTGGTTTGTTGTGGTTGTGGCGTTTTATGTGTTTACCGTGGCGAGCCAAGCTGTGTTCCTCCACCCCGCAGAGAGAGAGCGAGAGAGGATGGTTTTTCATCCCTCTTGCCTTTTTCCTGCCACTTTCTTCCTTATCCCATCTCTCTGTCATCCCTTTCTCCACTCATACATCCTCTCATTTTATCATTTCTTTTATCTTCTTTTTTCTTCTCTCTATCTCTACATCTCTTTTTTTCCCACGCACTCTCTTTTCTTGCTTGTTGTCCAGGATATTACCGGGATTGTTAGAAATATTGAGGTCACGAGTCAAGGTTGGAAGAATCACAAAATTCCCATTTCACTTTCTCTCTTGGTTTATGTTTTTTTCTTTGCATTTGTGAAGATTTCTTGTGGGATGTTGTTTTTCTACAGAAAACAGAACTTGAACATAAAATAGTTTTAACACTTTTCCCTCCAAAAATCTGGAAAAAAACTTTCAGGAGCCACTTCCTTAGGTGTACCTTACTCGTTCCCCCCTTGGACCCCTTTTGCCTTTAGAACTGCCTTAATTATTTATGGTACAGGTGCATATCGACATGATAGCATCACACAGTAGCTGCACATCCATGATGTAACTCTCCCGTTCCACCACATCCCAAAGGAGCTCTATTAGAGTGAGATCTGGTGACTGTGGGGGCCATTTGAGTGCAGTGAACTCATTGTCATACTCAAGAATGCAGTTTGAGATTATTTGAGCTTTGTGACGTGGTGTGTGATCCTGCTGGAAGCAGCCATCAGAAGATGGATACACTTTGGTCATAAAAGGATGGCCATGGTCAGCAACAATACTCAGGTAGGCTGTGACCTTTTAGATGCTCATTTGGTTCTAAGGGGCTCAAAATTTACTAAGAAAATATCCCCCACACCGTTACACCACCAGGGTGGATCCGTGCTTCTGACCCTACCTTCTCAGTGTCTCGTCAAACCAGGGAACATTTTCCCGAAATTCTGTTGCCCAATTTAGGTGAGTCTGGGTGAATCGGAGCCTCGGCTTCCTGTTCTTAGCTGACAGGAGTGGCACCCAGTGTGGTCTTCTGCTGTGCTGTAGCCCATCTGCTTCAGGGTCCAACGTGTTGTGCGTTCAGAGATGCTCTTCTGCGTACCTCGGCTGTAACGAGTGGCGTTTTTTTCAGTTACTGTTGCCTTCCTGTCAGGTTTAACCAGTCTGGACATTCTCTTCTGACCTCTGGAATCATCGAGGCATTTCCTCCCAGAGAACTGCCGCCCACTCGATATTTTATCCTTTTCAGGTCATTCTCTGTAAACATTAAAAGTGGTTCCATCCATCCATCCATCCATCCATCCATCCATTTTCTTCCGCTTATCCGGGGCCGGGTCGCGGGGGCAGAAGCCTAAGCAGAGAAGCCCAAGCTTCCCTCTCCCCAGCCACCTCCTCCAGCTCATCCGGAGGGACCCCAAGGCGTTCCCAGGCCAGCCGAGATACACAATCTCTCCAGCGTGTCCTGGGTCTACCACGGGGCCTCCTCCCGGTGGGACATGCCCGGAACACCTCACCCAGGAGGCGGCCAGGAGGCATCCTAATCAGATGCCCGAGCCACCTCAACTGGCTCCTTTCGATGTGGAGGAGCAGCGGCTCTACTCCGAGCCCCTCCCGGATGGCCGCACTCCTCCCGCACTGGGAAAATCCCAGGAGATCAGCAGTTTCTGAAATACTCAGACCAGCCCCTCTGGCACCAACAACCATGCCACGTTCACCTTTCTTCCTCATTCTGATGCTCGGCTTGAATTTCAGGAGGGCGTCTTGACCGTGTCTACATGCCTGAATGCATCGAGTTGCTGCCATGTGATTGGCTGATTAGATATTTGCGTTAATGAGCTGTTTTATCTAATAAAGAGGCTGTTGAGTTTGCAATATTTCTCTATTAAATGAGTCCAAGCAAACTCTCTTAACTGCACGTCTTACCTCTGCTCTGGGCAGTTTGACTTCTGTAAAACATCATGCATCACGACAAGCACAAGCCTCCTAAAAGCTTAACAATCAGCTTAGCAAAAGTCACTGGAAATGCTTTCCACTTGAAGAGAAAGGAAAGAAAAACATTTGCTTACTAGCATTTTATTTTCTTTTTTTTTGTGAGGGCCTGTGGGTCAACACTTGATAAGATGAAGGTAATTTAAAGTTTGAAGCCCTGATTAAGAAAATTACAGGATGCACACTGTGCAGTTTCCATTACAGTTTAATAAAAAACTGTAGATAGGTGCTCTGCAAACTGAGAGTAACACCCAGGAAAACATGTACTACATTTTTTTTCCTTTCAAAGTGCTTCAGCCACCCCCCCTCCTCTTCCTCCTCCTCCTCCTGCTCCGCTGTTAGTGAAAAGATAAGTGAGAGAAATAAACAACGAATTGATCATTCTTCAGCTTTGTTTTTATTCTTCAATCGCCAGGATTATATAAACACATCAGTGAATCATGCTAATGCACTGGGTGGCATGTTTTGACATTAAAATGAACACGGGCACTGAGATAATCCCACATGCACTACACGCCTGCTGCTGCAAATACTCACCGGAGCACCAAAGAGTTATTAATACAAGCCGGAAAATATTTCCAAACAAGTGCAGTTCCCAGCTGTTTCAGCAAATAACTTAACAAAAATTACAATTATGGATTTGGTACTTTTTTTTAAGGATGTATGCCTTCATTTGAAAGCTTGGCACTTAGCACCACAGACATGTGGGCGCATTGTTGGTTTTGGTTTGTTCAAGGGATTTGTCAACAATGGCGAAAAAACCCAGAATAATACCAATTTTATCCTATAACCACATCCTCTCTTTTCCACGCTCTGCCGTCCTGTCTTTCTTGCACCGTGGCCAAAAAGCTGGTTTATGACTGTTGGTTTAAGCCGTGTGAGAATCCCAGCAGCACTTGATATGGTTTACACACACTGGTGGTCCTCCCTTCCTACGTTCCCCGTCTCTCTCCTCTGCTGCTGTCCTTTAGAGAGGAGGTGAAGTGCTGCAGGCAGATTCCTGCTGTAAGAGCTCACATTCCTGGAGAGCACCAGGAAGCCCCGGGCTAATATGTCTCACTTCTAACATTACAAACCATCTGGGGCCTGGAAACATCAGCCTCTCATCCTCTCTTTGTCTCTTTTCGTCTCTTTCCCTTTTCGCTGTTTGTCTCGTTGTCAATTTCTCACCTCCTGTCTCCTATCCTGTTCTCCCTCCTCTGCTCCTTCGCTGGTATCCTCTCTGTCACTTTCCGGTGGAAAACAACTGGAAAACACACGGAGCAGAGAGATGGGGTTGTTTTGTTTCGCGCTTCATGCCCGCAGGACATCACAGCAGTAATGACGACAATGAAATGAGAGGGAGGGCACCGCTTCTCGTCTTTCTTCTCATTTTCTCTCCCCCGTTTTTCATCTTTTGCTGTCACTCATGAACCTTGGCTCTTCCATTCCATTAGAATATGAGTGACAGCTGAAATTTTCATCTGCTCTTGTTGCCTCTGCTGCGTTTTTGCGAAGATGGGAGGTAGACGACACTTGGCCAACTCTCTGCACACTTAGGATCCATTTCTAAATCTTTCCTTTTGACTGTTTGTTTGGACAAGGTGCCTATCCAGTCAACAGTGTAGCTTATTTTTATGACTTTATTTTGTACAATTAAGTGATCGTGAGTTGCAGCACTACAGCTATGAGGCTTTCCACAGCTTGCCTGCGAACCCACAAATTCCTTATTTTTGTTTTTTTGTTGGTGTCTTTCGCCTGCAGAAGTGATGAAGATGAGTTGAGAATGAGGTCAGTAGTGAAGCGCAGCAGGCAGACAATGGCAGGTGCTTATAGAGAAACGAGGTCAACTTTGACCACTCTTTAATGTAAATGTAATGGCTTTTCGGTGCAGGTGGTGCTTTAAAAGAACAAGAATTCTTAGAGAGGCCTGACCTTCAGAGCTGTGCTGAATAACTAAACAACAGTGCGTGAGACTCTCTACACGTATGGGATGTGTATCTGGATGTGTCTACATCCATTTAAGCTATGCATTTCTCTGCTGTTTTCTATTTGCGTGGGAGGTGGTTTGAGTTCATACACACAACCAGTTTACAATATGCTCACTCTTTGTCACTGAGAAGCTGCCGTGTTCTCATCTGAATCCCTCTCATCACAGCCAAAGACCGAACAAGTCTAAACATCCTCAAGATGTTGATCTTTCCAGCCACCCACCAAACCCCGTCCACGACCACTCTCTCCGCCTCCAGTAAATATTCAAGGCCCATCATGTATTATACAGTTGGATTTCATCTACCATTAAATATACATATTTTGTTTTCAACAGAGAGATAAAGGATAAAGTAAATTTGGGCCACATGTAAAACATATGACTCACACTAGGTGTCTGGCTACATTTGTGTGTTTTTATTGATTTAAAAGAGCAAGTCAACCCTGCAGCAGTAATGGAAACTAGTATCAGCACTCTATCTCTGTTGAAAACGACAGGGTGCAGCCTGCAGTAAAGCGTAGGATATTGGCTTTTCTCTCATTCGCTGTGCACCGCTATTTGTTGATGTCATGGCTTGTTGTCTCCCCTGAATCTCATGAATTTGTGAGGGATCATTAAAAATGCATGCAGCAGATATTGAGAGCAAAAAGGAATTTTTTATTCCAAGATTTATCTCAAGGTGAAACTCTGCCTTTACTGGTGGTTCTAGTGAGCTTTTTCAGTGTGGGTGGACTCATCTGTGATGCTACAGGTACAGGAGGGAAAACAGTGGCTGGAGATTGCAGCGTGACCAAAATTATTGTGACTGCTTGCAATGAACTTGCAGTATTGTTGCCTTTGAATTAACTGTTTCGAGGATGGGCACCAGGTTTGCGACCACTTGCAGTCAGTTGCTGTCTTCAAAACAAATTTGGTGCAACAGTGATGGCGATAAGACGGCAGTAGGATGGAGTCAGTCTGTGGTCCATTTGCAGTTGAATGAGTTAAAGTTGGCAGTTACAGCCAATCTGGTTGTGATGATACATAAAGAGTCCAGCCAGAGCCCTTCCAGATTTGAAACAGAAAATCAGTAATTTCTCCACAAATAGTAACAAAGTTGCTGCAAGGCAGCAAAATGACACAGGCGCTCTGCAAACTTGCTCGTATATGTGATAACCAGAATACAACCAGCTGGCAACCAGTTCAGTCCCCTATCTGAGATCGCAGCCACTCTGATTTGTACCGCAGTTGTTTTGAGACAGGTTGCCTTCCTCTGGGCAACCTGTGCAATGGCCGTGCAATCGAAAGTAGCTGCCCAGGGAGGCAACAGCTTGGTCGCTGGAACTATTTGCAGTCAGTCATCAAAAGTCACCAGGCAACCACAATTCCCCCCCCCCCCCCCCCCCCCCCCCCCCTCACAAGAAAGTTGCCGTCATTATGTTGTTGTAGCCATATAGCAGCTATGACTGATATTTTTAGAATAACTGTCGTAATTTAGTGTCCACATGCATGTTATCACTTTGCAGCCATTTTCAGCTGCAGAGGAACTTCTAATCATCAACTTCAGTCTGATGCTGGCACAAACTTAGCAGCTAGCCATTCAAATAGCTGACAGCTTTGTCTGTCAGTTAGCAGCTAGCTGGTGAAGTAACGAAGCATGTAGCAGGACCTCCCAGGTGTAATCTAGCAATCAAATTGAATGTTTATATTGATTGGGTGGGCAGAAATACACCTCCACCTGAATGATCTGTGTAAATAAGTAGCTGCTTGCTAACATGGCTTGTCTCCTCTGAATCCCGTGAATTTGTGAGGAATTATTTAAAATGTATGTCGTGGATATCAGGAGCAAAAAAGCAGTTTTTATTCAAAAATTTATCACAGGGTTAAGATCTCAGCTCTTCTGCCTTTTTTTTTTTCCCTCTAAGCATCTTTCACCTCAGTTTGTGGGGCTCTAGCCTCAGTTTAATGATTTTAATTCAGCCTTTACGCTCACTGCTGCCGTTTTCAGCTAGATAAAACAGACAAAAATGATAATTGTCTGTCTGTCTGTCTGATGGTGAATAACGGAGCATGTAGCAGCTAAAGAGGGACACACTTCTGCCAGGAGTTGATATAAATCTAGCAAACAGCTAAAAGTGAACTCACTTTGATCAGGCAGACAGAAACACAATTCCAGCTAAACTGCAACATACCAACATAAAAGGGGGTTGTCATGTAAAAGGGGATATTATCTCGTTGTTTATGAAAATTGCTTCCCCCAAGGTGCCAGAAAAAAACTAGCTCCAGCAGGTTTAAAGATGGTGCAGACACGTCTCCATTTAAAAAGTGTTTCTGGGAGTTTTTAACCTGCGAGGTGACCCTAAGGCAGGAAACACTTGAGGGGCTGCACCGTGCCTGTCTTGCCTGTCAAGGAGAAATAAAAAAAAAAAAGACATCTTCGTTACACCATGTTTAGTTTGCTCCTGCCGTCTGATAGAAATAAGCATTAGAAAGTGGCTCACGTGATTGTTAGAGTGCAACAATTCCTTGAAATCCAGGATCTGAACATTGCAGAGAGACTCTCGTGACACATGTTCAGTCAAGTTCAGTCTGCATGAATCGGCAGCTTCTGTCTGAGATGTTTCCTGTGGTACTCAGATCTACATTTGCTCTTTCAGACGTTTAACATGAATGCAAATCTGATATTAGTGTTGTTTGAAGAGGGGAGCCTGCTGTCAGTCCACTGATTGTGGTTTTTAACCCTCTGTGCTCTGTGTCCCCCCCCCCCCCCTCTCCAGGTGATGAGCAGCCGCTTCTTGCCCTATGAGACCATTGTGACCGACGCTGTTTTCAGCCTGGATGAAGACACCGTTCTGTCCACCACTGAGGTATTCTGCAATAAAATACAGCAACTTTTCTTTTAGCTCAATCTGCACCACTTGAGGCAAAGTTGCAAACTCTCTCATTGCGTTTCCTCTCATTTTTAGTTTTCAGCTTCTTTCTGTTTGTCCCTGGTGCTTTCAAGTTGGCACTCCTAAATTTGTGGCTTGTTTCTTTAATCTCTTAAAGTCTAATTTTCATTCCCGAGGCCTTGCTTTTTCCTCTCTTCAAATGTGCCTTTCTCCCCGTTTTCCTTCCCTCTCCTTTTCTTCCCATCGCCCACCTCCTGTTTTTTGGCTCTACCTCTCCAATCCCCGATTCGACAGCAGCACTGTTTCGGGTTTTTGTTCCACATGCTGGCGGCGCTGTTCCTGTTTTTTTTTTTCTTTTTTTCCTGGGGATATGTTTTGGCGCAGCACCATGGGAAGCCAGATGCTGCCTTGAACATAGCAGAATTAAATCAGTTTATGTGGCAGATCAAGATGGCAAGGCAGAAGGGAAAATCCATCCCCGACAACTGAATCGACCTATGTTACTCCCAGGAAGACAGTTGGATCATGAGAGCAAACAGTTCCCAAAGTTTCTGAGCCCAGGGAACGTCAATGCCAGGAAACTTGAGAAAAATAATAATAATAATATGGGTAGAAAGCAGTAATCTGCCCCATCCACCTACCCTCTCTTTTAAACAAATGATTCAAGCGGAGTTTCTGGCCTGACGTCTTTGTTTTTCTCATTTTCATTCTTTCTCCACCCTTAAGTGTAGCTGGTGAAGTGGAGAGCTGTCTTTAACAATGATCTTCAGTCCTTTGAATACGACTCCCGCTTCAATCGGAAAGTAGGCAGAATTATGAAAGCAAGTGAAATATTTTCCTTTTGATTGTAATATCATTCAGCTCCCATCCCTTTTATTTTTTTTTAACTGCAGGCTAAAGAAAGTAAGAGCTCTCATTATTTTCCTTCAGGGCTTTTTCATATGTACAGATTTTGGCAGGAAGAACAGATAGATGGTGTTTTATGGTGGATTTATTTTCCTGCGTGGTAATGCGTGGTGTAATGCAGAGCAGGCTGTTTGAGGAGCCGCTCAGACCTTTTTTGATGTTTTTTGTCTAATTATTTGATTGAACGCTTTGATCGTCGCTGCAGTCGCTGGCTGCAGGCAGCTGCTTAGGAAAGGCTGCTTTGTGTTTGATGAGGTTTTGAATCTGTTGTATTTTCACTCGAGTGTGTTTTGGATGTGTTGTTCCTTTTGTTAGTTCTCATTGTAGTCGCTTTCATTTCCTCTTTGCCTTTTTTTTCTTACACAATACACCGTAAATACAGTTTTACAGCTTTGATTAATGAAAGCAGCAACTCCGTTCTATTTGTCTTCATAAAAAAATATTTAACAGCACCGCTTTCCAACAAGGGTATATAACGACCTTAATAGCATGAATATTAGAGATGCATTTATCCAACTTTTTCCAGTTCCGATACAATACCGATCTGATGCCAGGTGTAAATGAATAAATTGCATTTTATGTTAAAAGTGCAGCAGAAACTTCCCAACAAGCATTACACCGTAACAGAGTAAGAATGAAAGCGAGCCAGAGAGAGAGTCACAGAAAGGATCATTGGTGCAGCTTTTCAGTTGTGTCAACTCGCTTGATTGCAGTTTACAAAAGTTTTTGGCTAACTGCAAAGAAAAGCTGTTGACATCAAGGCTGTTTTAGCTCTCCTGCTACCAATCAGTGCTCTGCCATGACAGGCCGAGAGATCGGCCCGTTTTCGCAGTTCACTGGATTGGGAAGGGTTCGATTGGATAGGGTTGGATCACTGTCTGATCCAGATATTGGATTGGTGCAGCAGGTATCTTGCTACTCTGTTGAAATACATCTGCCAAGCTCTTATATATCCTCTTATTATTTATTTATATATTTTTCCCCACCAAAAATACCCAAGCAAGAAGCACCTTTTCATAATACCAAGCTGCTGCGGTCTTCTTGAGCAGTTACTCCAAAGAAAGGGTTATTCTGCCAACAAATCCATATAATGTATGAATCTGCAGTTGCATAAATAAACATTTATGTATGCAGTCCTGTGAAAAACTAAGTGCACCCTTGCAGCTCCAAAGGAATCAGGAGGATCAGCAGCAGCCTGGTGCTGCTAATCAAATTGACTTGATTGACTGTGAACTCCCAAAGTCTCCTAGAGTCAAATGTGAGACCATCTGTCTGACAGCTAAAGCTTGGCTGAAATTGGGTCATGCAACAGGACAATGATCCCAAGCACAGCAGCAAATCTACAACAGAATGGCTGAAAAAGAAAAGAATTAAGGTGCTGCAATGGCAGCTGTTGCCTAATAATAATGGACAAAGAGCTAAAATAGTAAAATGGTTTAAATAGAAATGGGTGGCTAAACCTAAACTTTTTTTTTTTTTTTTTTAATTATCACCTATCAAGTAAAGTTATTCAAGGCCTAACTGATCTATGAAAAATAAGTGAAAATGTTATTACCATAAAGAACGGCATTAGTTTCAAATTAAGAGTGTGTATAATTAATGTTTGCATTTCTGTCTGTCCAGGTGGACTTCGCCTTCACTATCTGGCAGAGCTTTCCCGAGCGAATCGTAGGCTACCCTGCCCGCAGCCACTTCTGGGACAGCAACAAGGAGCGCTGGGGGTACACGTCCAAATGGACCAACGATTATTCGATGGTCCTGACTGGGGCTGCCATCTATCACAGGTTCGGCACCAAACAGACTTCGATCCCTTAAACTAAGCTCTTCTCAAGCAGCTGTTTACCTCCATGTTAAACATTTCTCATCGTTCTTTGATTCTCCTCACTCTTGCTCCGTTCCCCTACTGTTATGCGAGGATCAGTGTTGCTCTGCTCTGCTCTTCAGTGTTCAGTTGTCTTTCTTTTGATACAACACTTTGATGCAGTGATCTGTAGATTATGAAAGTAGATGTGATGTTCAGCGTAGCACAGCCTCAGGAAACCAGTGTTTTGACACGGAGTATGTTTTATCCAAAAAAATGTCAATTTGTCTGCTACACAGCCCTCAGTAGTTCCCGCGTTTAGTTCAGCTACGGTCCTGTCAGCTTCAATACGGCTTCACTCAGCTGTGATGGGAGCAGTCCATTAAGCTTAAGTCAGCCAATCACCGCAGCCGAACGCCTAATCACTTTCAATAAGTCATTCGTTCAATCCATCCAAGAGCTTCAGCAGTCATCTCAGCAATGGTATGGGCTTTAATCTGGAATTTAACTTTTTATATTTCATTTAACTTGTCGGCACAGTTTGCAGCACAACCAGCTTTAACCCTTTAAAGGTTTAACATTATTTAGAGGTTTCCGAGCATTACTGCAAAAGACCTTCGATGGAGTTAGGTCTGCTAAAGATTTCAGCGCCCACCGCTTTCCTGCATCCTCACCTCAAACTTCTCGCAGTTTCCTTATTTAGAGTCAGGAGGAAGGACTTAAACATCTCTAATTACTCTAAACCCCTCCCCCTGTTTTCTCAGGTATTATCACTTCCTGTACACCAACTACTTGCCCACTAGTCTGAAGAACATGGTGGACCAGTTGGCCAACTGCGAGGACATCCTGATGAACTTCCTGGTCTCTGCTGTCACCAAGCTGCCACCCATCAAGGTCACACAGAAGAAACAGTACAAGGAGACCATGATGGGACAGGTAAGAAGACAACAGCTGTGACCCCCACAGCACACGTGGAAGTAACGCTCAGATCTATGGGAGCTTATTAGCATAACGGAAAGAAGTGTTACTCCAAAAGAGGAAAACTGCCAGTCGAGAAAACTGGTTTGCGTCTCATTACTGGCTGTGACTGAGCCTGTAACAATTTACAATGCTGGATACAGAGCGGCCTTATTATACAAACCTCTTTGAATTTGTCCTTTTCACGAGCCGTGATTCATGCTGAAGCCAGTGTTGTTTTCTTCCCTTCGTGAGTGTGTCACGGCCTTTCAGCTGGAGCGAAGCCGTGCTGCTTTATGAACAGCATGAATTATTCTCTTTAAAATCCTCTGGTATGGCCCGCGAAGAGAAAAAAAAAAAAAAAAAAAAAGGACAAGTCACTAACGGCGCAGAGACAAAAGCACAGAAAGGAGCAGTGTCACTCTCGCAGCCTCGCATCGCGGTTTTCTCATCAGGCTCTGACCTCCCAAATATAGAGCGCGATGCGGCTGATGATTTATGTAGAAACGTTAATGTCAGTCATCGTTCAGTAATGGTTTTCTGTTGTCACTGTGGAGGAAGTCTGACCATGATTGAATCAAAGAGTTCAGATGAGCTTCTTTTCCAACAAGAATCTGAAACGGTGGTTCCCACCTTTTTTTTTTTTTTTTTTTTAGCTAGTGTACCTCCAAATCCCCGCTTGACAATGATCATGATTCAAATGCATTTGTCTCTGCCGATTCAAAATTAGTACAACATAAACGTTGTTTTCCTCGAAGGGTGGCTGGCCTCTCCCTTAGAGATAAGGTGGGGCGTGCGGCCATCCGGGAGGGGCTCAGAGTAGAGCCGCTGCTCCTCCGCATCAAAAGGAGCCAGTTGAGGTGGCTCGAGCATCTGATTAGGATGCCTCCTGGCCCCCTCTTGGGTGAGGTGTTCCGGGCATGTCCCACTGGGAGGAGGCCCCATGGTAGACCCAGGACACGCTGGGGAGATTATATCTCTCGGCTGGCCTGGGAACGCCTTGGGGTCCCTCCGGATGAGCTGGAGGAGGTGGCTGGGGAGAGGGAGGTCTGGGCTTCTCTGCTTAGGCTCCTGCCCCCGCGACCTGGCCCCGGATAAGCAGAAGAGGGTGGATGGGTGGATAAACGTAAATACATAATATTACATAGTTGAACTGTGATTCTGTACTTAGATGGTGCTTTTCTACTCTAATTGAACACACGGTGCTTTCTTACTATAAACCTCATTCACGCAAGCACGAGTGCTTTTAACCCAACACTCAAACTCCAATGGATGAGTTGGGGGCACCTCGGGGTCCCGCGTCTTTCTAAAGGATACATCAACAAGCAGGCTAGAGGAGACGGGGTTTGAACCACCGACCTTCCGATCGGTAGTCTGTCCAGAGGTTTACTGTTATTTCCTGACACTACCTGTATTTGTCAGAAGGTTTATGAGAGTATATGAGAGTCCGTCTGGATACAGATGTAAATTGCATCAAAACCAGATGAATGCTAGGCTCCAATTATTTCAAGTGGAGCACAATATAAAAATAACTTGTCTGCAGCTGCCTGCGCCCGTGCCCACGTGCGATTATAATCCCGGCTTTGTCCGCTGTGCTTGCTAGAACAGAATAATACAAACTGAAGAGAAATGCGGTCCTCTTCGGTCCTGCTCGTGCACATGACAAACTATGACTAATTCATTCTCTCTTTATTTTTAGATAATTCACCAAATCTACTACTTTCAACGCAGTTACTTCTAGTTTGGTTTTTGTAAACATGCTCGCAAAATATAGTTTTAAACAAGTCCCATTGTGGTCATTTTTCTATAGTTTTATTCTTGCTTTGAATGATTTACAGTTCAAAATAATCGACATTTACAGGATTTAGAGCAGTTTGACATCTATGCTTTTGGCTCACAGGGATTACTTGTGCATATGCTGAGCTCATTATTTGAAACTTTGGCCACGTTTAATATGATTATCCACCACTGTGACAGGATGTGTGAGACAGAAGAAAAAAGGAAAAGCCTCCTTTAAGATGTTACCACTGACATTTTCTAAAGATCCGCACACACTGGATTTTCTCCCAAAACTGCGGATGTACAAACACATTTCTTGTAATTAGTCTTTTTATGTTCCCACTGGATCTGCATCTGTTGTTCATAACACTCAAACTGTTCTTTTTTTTTTTTAATCTTCCTCCTTCTCTTCTCCATTCCCACCAGTCTTCAAGGGCTTCCCGCTGGGCTGATCCGGACCACTTCGCCCAGCGGCAGACCTGCATGAACAAGTTCGCCAGCTGGTTTGGCGCCATGCCACTGGTCCATTCCCAGATGAGACTGGACCCCATCCTGTTTAAGGACCAGGTCTCTATCCTCCGCAAGAAATACAGGGACATCGAGAGGCTCTGACAAGACCGCCGCCCCCTCGGGGGAGACCCCACACAGGGGGAAAGAGACTCTGTGGAGACTAGGAGTCATCAGAGTACAGGGGGGTGGACAGGGAGAGACACAGGTCTGTCTTCCACTCAGCACATTGCCAATGACCAGAGCGCCGCTGCTGGAAGGACTTGACGAGGAAAGGGATAAATGGAAAACAAGCAGATGCCGTTTGGGTATGAAAAAAGGGGGAGTACACAAACTGACGGGCATACCAAACAGTACTGTCTGTTTCACACATGTGCAAACACGCAGCACACACTACTGACGACAAGAACTCTTGGATAGAATATTTTTTTGTATGACACAAACGAGGACGACGTCATCTTTTCCTGCTCTCTTGGCACATGCGCAGGACAGTGGTAGAAAAAGGGGGAAGGTGTTTGTGATCTCAAACCTTGGCAACCCAACCTACCACAAATCCTCCCGGTCACCCCAAGCAACCCTCCCTAGTCTGCATCAGGACATAATACTGGACTCATTACCAAACTCCTGCTTTGTAAACCCATGAATATTTTCTCAAAAACACTGTCTAACCTGTTATTACAGTCCAGGCAGGGTTTTTTTTTTTTTTTTAAAGAGCATATTTTCAGCAGTTGACAAACACCCTGTCTGCCCTACCCTTGGCTTGTTCCTTTATGAGTTGATATAGCTTTTATAATGGTCTATCTGCTCCTGTGTTATCACTAAGATAAGTTAGAAAAACATCTCATTTCATGTCCCATTTTCCTCTCATACTCGCCACAGCAGTTGTACTTTTCTCATCTTTTTTTTCCCCACTTACTTCCATCATCTTTTATCCCCCCGCCCAACCCCCACCACCTTCAAACTCTGTGCTTTCCCTCTTGTCCGTGTGTGTGTGTTGTGTGTACAGACCCTTGAAAAGTTGGCTCATCCAACCATAAGCCCGAGCGGAGTACATTTTCCCTCCGTTGGAATGAGCGAAATGAACATTTCTGGATGAAATGGAGCAGAACGCTGCATTCTAACCCAAACACCCCCCCACCCCTACCTCTCCCACCCTTCCTGCATGGTCTCAGAGCACCACCCTTACTGCAAGAAAGACCAAAGCAGGTCTGTAGTGACCAGCACGGAGCGCATCAGTGCCATTCTGACGTCAGGGTCTGCCTTTAAAATTGTTTATTGCACATCACGTTGCCTACATCCGTTTGAGATGCTCTTGTGTTGAAATACTGTAATCACCACTTCTGCGTGTCTCTCCTGCCGCCCTGATCTTTTTTTTTTTTTCTTTTTTAAATACATTTTTTTTTTCCCTCTGACATATCCAAGGACCTCAGAGCCATTAAATTGACAAAAGGTTTTTCTCCTCCATTTGTCAGGCAGAGATACGTTTAGGCATCAATTAGGCATTTCATTTGAAGCGCCGTTTTATTCCCGAGGGAAACGCTGTTGATGAAACACACTGAACATTATGGAGCATAGCGTTGCGAAAACAGTGACCGACAAATATGACCTGCAAGCTAATGCTATCCTTTGGATGACAGCTCCCCCCCCCCCCCCTTCAGCTCACACCCCACCCCCCCTGCTTCAGTGTGACAGTGGCCACGCTTGGTCTCGTTGCCATGCCTGACATTTTGCACCTCAAATGATCTTACTGGTATTGGACAGCCAGATCAAAATGCTAAAATAACTAGATATCTTGTCCTTTAATTGATCATTTTTAAAGAGAGGCTGTCAGGGGAAAAAAATAAAGTGGCTGGCTCATAGCTGAGCTGCTACATGCTGTCATTAGGTCTGCGTGCACAGAGCACAGGCGGTCCACTCACACATTTAAGTTTGCAGACACTTGAATGAAAGCGGCGAGCTTTTAGTGGCCTTTTCTGTCAGGCAGGCATTCAGCGTAATGTCGCAGCCAAAGCTGCTCAGCGTGTTAATCAGTCAGCTGTCACTGACATTGTCAACATCAGTGTCACACATTCAGTGGCTGCTCTTTTTCTTTTTTTTTTTTTTTGTTGTTTTTCACAATTTGTTTTTGTTTTGCTTGACAAAGAGTTGATGTAAAATGTATCGTAAAGCCTTCACCGTTTCAGCAGAGGGGACGGACGTGCTTTGAAGTGCCATATCCAAACGCTACTATAGCAGAGCTACTCTCGTTTCAGCGGATCATATCAAACCCAGCAGGACTAACACGTGTTCCTCCTCCACCACCCCCATGTTGCTGTTTTGAATATCATTGTTTGAACTTTGGCATCAGATTTGTTTGCCATGAGAGATTTATCGTGAGTTTAACAACAGGAATTCAATCATCGATACGTTGTGATTCTGGGAAAAATTGTGCTCCTCACATGGTTTGCATCTGGCCTCTATTTACTCTTCAAAGAACCATATTGTTTCAATCCATATCAGGTCTTTTATGTCCAATTTCTGAATTACTGTTGTTGATCATCTCAAGAGAACCACATCCCCCCAGCTTTGCAGATAATTCACACACAGAAAAAAAACACCTATTTCAGATCCCTGGTCTCAGCACTGTACATAGACATATTTATTTTTTTGAAGAAGAAAAAAAAAAGACAACGACAAGAACATTAAGACCGATCCTGCATCACTGAGGGGAGCAAGTGGTATTTATTCAGTTTATTTTCTACACACTGTGCACATTAATCCACACAGATGCCGATACACAGCTCATATTATGTCTCACTCTGCATCGGTTTTCCAGGGGAAACATCTATCACACTCTTTCTAATACACAGCTCCCCGAGTGAGATAACATTTTCGGAGTCGCTGTAGTGGAGTTTTAACTCCTGAAAAGATTGCATACACCAGTGATCCAGAATTGGATTGGGCCGCTCCATCTTGGCTCTCTGCGGGAGTGAAATTGTAAAGTCCTAATAAAGACTACGCCGACTGACACATGGAAAATAATAAGCAGCTGGGCCCCCTGTACCAGATGGAAACATTTTCAGATTCTGCTACGACATCTTCCCCTCATGCATTACAGTAATGGGTCTGAGGCTGTGACACAGTTGTTTAAATTGTCTTTGTCGCAGCTTGGGTTCGAGTCGTAGCTCGCAAACGGAAACTGAAGTATATCTACAGTCTATCAAGTCCAGAGCTCAGGCAGAGTGTGATGGATGTGAGTTAAGGGCCCCAGGAAAAAAGTCTGCACACACTTAAAACGCCTCTATCATTTGATCAGGGAAACATTATGCAAGTTATCGTCTTGAGCTTCAACACAGATGGAAGGTTTACCCAAAACGTGCCAGGCGCTTGGCGTGCGTGCTGGAAACTAGTCTGCTCTTGATTTGATTCGTGCCTTTTATCAACATGCGAGTTCCCGACATGCCGAGCTCTGTCTGTCCCAGACTTATTTCCAGTAGACGGGCAGCAATAGCACCATGTGCGGGGACTTGAGTGTCCCTGCCTTCATACACTGGATGAGTCACAGCTTCCATTCTCTTTGTTTTGACGCCCCCCATTTTCATTGTTGTGTTTGGACACTGTTGCTAAGGCAACAATGCATGACCACTTCCTGTTTCTGATTATTTATCAGTGATTGACTGTAATCAGCAGTAGTATCTGTTGATCTGTAAGGACTTGGTCAAGCCCAGCTGTCCTGATGCCTTCTCCTCCCTCCTACGTTGTAATTAAGAGAAGACTTTTATAGAGGTCACAGATTAAATAGATAAAATGCCAATTTTGTAAGAATGATTTATAAAAAAATAAACTCATATTTCATGATAACTGCATCTCTGTGCCTTTTATTTATTTGTATTATTATTATTTACAATAGAGTGTAATAATTTTCCTCACATGGACCCACTACCCCTAATCCTCACAAAGCCTGGTCCTATTATAGGGGTCCATTGTTCCATTTACACCTGGTGTTACGGTTTCTGAGTCCTCGAGATTTTAAGGGTCCACTTGGTTCCGGCCCTCCAATTTGTGTCATGATGACTTATCCACACAGGTGCTGTATGTGTCCTCCAAACACATTTGGGTTTAACCAAACAAACATAACTATTCATCCATGGTGTCTTCAACCGAGTGTAATCCCCTATTTGTTTGTGTTTTTTAGCAGAAGAGTCACTCCAAATCAATACAAAGAATGGTCACCTTTATCCTGTGATGAAACATTTCCATCAGCTTGGGGGGACCCCCCCCCAAAAGAAAAAAAAAAAAAGTGTCCTGTGATCTAAAATGCACCACAAAATAGCCAGGTCTAAATCTGGAACCACTCATGGGGGCTAACACAAGAAACTCCTCAGTGATTGGCAGATGCAACCAGTCGACTGTATCTGCCACAATTTTCATCCAGAGGAATGTATTCCAACTCCTGCTCATTAAACTAAGTAAAGTTCCATCTTAAAACCTTTTTGAAATGTGAAATGGGTCCCAAAAGGCACCGAGGGAGAAATGTCTGTGCACCAGCGTCAAATTGGTGGAAAAAGATACGATACTCTCGGTAAGTCCTGGACCTTTTTCCCTGAAAGTCTTCATTGAAGATTTTTGGGCTTAATCTATGTTTGGAAACCTGCTGTAAATGTTGGGGTTTTCCTTTAATGGGTCATCCATCTGTAGTTGAAAACCCATCACAAATACAGTCGTGGAAAATAAAGTTTTCAGGACTTTGGCTGGGCCATTTCCACACCTTTCTGTGCTTGCTGTGCACAGAGGAGCTCGTGGTCGACTCAATGGCTGCAAAGCGCCTGGGTCCAGTGGCTGTAAAACAAGCCTAAATCATCATCTCTCTACCACCATGCTTAATTGGTTTGAGGTGTTTGTGAGGACATGGCGCTCTGCATTATGGCCAAAGAGTCTGTCCAAAGGACAGAAGCCATGTTGCCATGTTATTTTTAGAGAGAAAAGGCTTTCTCCTGCCAAATAAGCCACACATTTTCAGTATTTTTCTAATTGTACTGTCATGGACTTTAACATTTAACATGCTCACTGAGGCCTGTAGAGTCTGTAGGCCTGCATTGCATGGTCTGACCTTGGGGTGAATTTGCTGGGACCTCCACTGGGAAGATTGTGGAATTGTGTTTACACATAGCTGAATGCTCCAGACCAGCAAGATACCAAAACTTCTGCTTTTATAGAGGTGCTCACACTTGATGATCACTTAGTCAAGTCCCTTTGAGTCCCAGCTTAATTCCTATAGTAGAAGAAAGGCTGTGCTTCAAAAAAATACATAAATAAATCCAACTTTCTTTTTCACACCACTGTACATTAGGAAGAGCAATAAAGGAAGCTGTACGCGCCAGTGTCTGAAGATTCATTTTTCCTGAACACACACTGTAGCAACACAATAAGTTTATGCTGACACAAGGACTGATGGTTTGTTTGTGCTTGCTTTGGTGCACACACTGTCAACATCTGAGTGCAACCCTGCACATTTTTATTAATTTCATCATCTGTGACAGTGTGTGCACGGACAAGTACTCAGCCCCTGACCTCTGCCTCAGCTGAATGCGAACACACTCCATTTGTACAGTAATAACAGTCCCTCAATGCTGCGTTGCCCTCTGCAATATAATAACCACCCCAGTATTAGACCACTGAGGAGGGGTTTATTAGTCACTACTCAGAGCATTGATTTTTTTTTTTTCCCACTATGCTGAAAGCCTTCTCGCTGCTCCAATGCTGCATCTGTCCTTCTGCGTCTCCCTGAGGACAATAGCCTCATAACACATCTAAGATATGACCCCAGCTTTGTTCTGAATTATTAAAAGCACCCATATCAGACACCGATATCCTCATGCATATCTGTGACCTGACAGCAGTGCCACATCAGAGTGTGTATTTGTTTGCACGCACATGTACTCAGATTTAAGCTCATGTTTCATGTTTGGATGAATAAGGCCCTTTGTGGATTCTTCTCTCTCCTCACTGCTTCTTTCTTTTCTGATCTATAAATGAGACTTCTTTAAACTGAGGCTGGAATCACAGGACACCAACAGAGACCAAAAGCTCCGACTAGTTGATCTGCCTCTCCTCTTGTGTATTAATCAAGCATCTCACAGTAAGCAATCACTTCTAATTGGCCGAAAGTTTTTATGAGTGACATACTTCAAGCTTGGAAGAAACCACATTTTAGGAACTTAGAAAATGACTCCTATCTTCACTAATATTTATGAGCGTATCAGACATGTGCGAACATGTTAGGAGTCACTGGGAGATGGTGTTCAGGCAGAAACCTCTCCACTTGAAGCATTAATAACTTTCAGCTTATTAAAATTAGGAATTCTTTTATTTACCTTGTGGGGGATTCAGCAGGGAGAAGGCAGCTTTGGATTGATTCCTATCACAACCAGCATCTTTGTTATTTCCTATATATGGAATGAATAAAAAACAAAATCTAGCTGCATATTTGTTTAGAATTACTGACAGGTGACATTTAATTAAGGTGTAGTTATACTGAGGGCTATTTTACAGCACTGGGTAGACTACCTCACCTGTAAGGATACATACAGGATGAGTGGCTGTAGCTCAGGAGGTAGAGCAGGTCACCGGCGGTTCGATTCCTGGCTGCTCCAGGCTGCATGCCAAAGTATCCTCGGGCAAGATACTGAACCCCAAGTTGCTCTCCGACATTGGAGTGTGAATGTTAGATAATAAAAGCACTTACCGGTAGCTTAGTTAATCAGGGAAGTGCTTGTATGAATGGGGTAAATGTAAACATGTTGTATAAGTGCTCAGACAGAGTAGAAAAGCACTATATAAGAACTAGTCCATTTACATGTGAAATATTAATTGGACTCTCATAAGTGATGAAGATGTGCTCACAGCCACTGTGTGTGTGCATATTAAATGCACACTGCAGCCCATTGACTGGATCATAGACTGCATATAAAAAATTGATGTAGCCTCTGGGCCTGACAACTGAAACCAATACTGAAGTGCCTTTAGACCTGCTTTCTTCCTGAGACCAGCAAAGGGTGCAGTGGTTAGCACGGGTTAGAATCTACTGACCTGGGTTTGAATCTACTGACCAAGTGAGTTATTTCTTTGTGGAGTTCGCGTGCTCTCCCTGCATGGGTTCACTCTGGCTTCCTCCCACGTACATTAAGTTTACTGGTGTTTCTAAATTGGCTGTAGGTATGAATGACTGTCTCTCTGTGTTAAACCCATGATGGACTAGTGATCTGTCCTTGATGCATCCTGTTTTTTTGCCCCATGACAACTCTACAAACCACAAGTAAGCCGGCACTGTGACAGCAAAGTGCTCTACTGGGAGAATATGATACAATGAGGAATGAAGATATGACGGGGCCTGATTATTCAAGAGCATGTATGTGAGGAAACGGATTTTAAATTCAGTTCTGGATTCAACAGGGAGCCAATGAAGAGAAGCTAATATGGGAGAAAGATGCTCTCTTCTCTTTGTCCCTGTTAGTTTTGAATCAGCTGAAAACTGGTAGATGATAACAGGGAATTACAGCAGTCCAGCCTCAAATTTAAAAATGCATGAACTTGTGGCACCTGGGTGGCTTAGTGGTGAAGCCGGCGACCACATACATATGCCGCTTGCGGTGCGGGCGGCACGGGTTCGAGTCCCGGCCCGTCGCCAATTTGCCCGCATATCTTTCCCCCATTTCCTGTGTCTGTCCACGGCCCATAAAAGCCGCTGTGGCCAAAAATGTATGAACTTGTTTTTTTTAAGCATCACTCTGGGCAGGATGTTTCAAATTATATATATAGTCTTTGACCTTGCAAAATATGGCTAAGTATTCACTCAGGTATCCAAATTACTGAATTCAGGTATTCCAATTACAGGTGTATAAAATCAAGCACCTAAGCATACAGACTGCTTCTTTGCCAAAGCCATAACCACTCTGAATTCACACATTCACCCAGTATAACTGTGCAATACCCGTATCCTGTGCAATATTCATTCACCAAAGTGCAATACTCACCCACTGGGTTCGAATCCACCTTGCCCTTTCTGTGTGGAGTTTGCATGTTCACTCCGGTTTCCTCCCAAAGACATGCAGTAAGTGGGGTTAGGTTAATTGGTGATTCGAAATTGCCCACAGGTGTGAGTGTGCATGGTTGTCTGTCTCTCTCTGTGTTAGCCCTGCAACAGGCTGGCAACCTGTACAGGGTGTCCCCTGCCTGACAGCTGGGATAGGCTCCACCCCCAACGCTGAACAGGATAAACGGAAGAGGATGGATATTCTATTTTATTTTATATATATTTGAAAATGTAAGCAGTGTTTTCTAATAATACCACCTAAGAAAGAGGCACATGTAATGTAACAATTAGTGGTTCCAGCACAGAACCTTGCAGAACTCTACAGCAAGCTTGTGTGAGGACGACTCCTCGTCTATTTGACCCAACTGGAATCTATCAGATATGTCTGCTTCTAACCAGTGCAGCACATTTCCTTTAATAGCAACACTGCATTCTAGTCTCTGTATTAAAATGTTATGATCAGTGGCATCAAATGCTGCACTGAGGTCTAGCAGGACAAGCACACAAAAGAGTAGACTGTCAAAGGCACGAAGAAGATCATTAGAAACCTTCACTTGTGCTGCCCTCAGTGGTAACACAGCAACATCTCACTCTCCTCTCCCAGCACTCTGTAGTGAAAAGATGTAAAAGGTACTCAAGCGCAGTCTTCGGTTAACCCTCAGCGATATGGAAGTGTTTGATGAATATGTTAAAAAAATAAAAAATTACACAGAACACTGACTTAGAAATACTGGCTTTAAAAAAAATCAAAGGAAAATTTATAGTTGACACAGTTCATATCAGATCTGGAGCAACAGCTGGATTAGAATATAAGTTAATATCCACTTTGAAAAGTCAGATCAACATATTCACAATAAGACTCATGGTTTTGCCATAGTGCTTTATCTTATTGAAGCTCTCGGGAACAATAAACATTTGTAATATAGGCATGTAACAGAATATAAGGATTAAATAGAATATATAAATTTGTCTACAGGTAGAAACCCTCTATTGCTCTAGCAGCTACAGATAGATAAAACCCTTCAACTCTTCAGATTAATTGAGAGAAATAAAGCTGATTGCAACATTGACTATCGAGATGGACAGAATATTTTCTGCCATGCTGATGACATTGGCGCCCTCTTTCCCCTGGGTCTCCGATGGGATGTCTTCTCACCTCTCTGTGGCATCGAGCTCATTTGTCTCCTCTCATGAATTCTCTATTGTTTAATGTCTTCTTTAAGAAGTTGGTTGATATTGCTAAAGCACCAATTCCTTCTGTAAAGTGCTGCTTCAGCCAGTCTGCGGTACCCTGTCACATGTCCAGTTTAAGGACCTACTGTCCCATTATCTGTAGTCCATGTGTCTTACATACAAGGTGCAATCAAAAATCTCTGAGATTATTCCTGTTCAGAAAGACTGGCATGATCATGTGCATGCAAACTGTTAACTTTTGTGAGTCAGGGGTCATCATCATCAAGGCCTGTTACATAAATTTTTGTGACCACATCCAGGTGCACATTTATGCCATCAAACGGGCGCACTGTTTTTGAAGTTTGCAACGAGTTTTATCAACATTTCATAGACTGTTACCCGGGATGGGAGTCTCAGCAACCAAACAGTAATTTGTTTTGCAGAAGAAGCACCAACAGTGCCAAAGCCAATGGTGAGTTCTACAGCAACGTCCTGAGCAAGGCTGTAGGAATGAGTTTACTCATTTTTTTTTTTTTTTACATTCCATTAGAAGAGCAGTCATTTGGAAAGTGTGGGGGAGACCAAGCATGTGTTGAAGACTACTTTATTTTAATTGAGGTATTGTTTTGGGCTTTTTACAGGTCACATCTCTGACCTTTCTGACTGCACCTTGTATGAACATACATGTGTGTGTGGCTCAGCTCCTCACAGCCAGCATGGAGTTGATCTCCCAGATGAGGTTGCGGAGTTGGTCCATGATCTGTTTCAGCTGCTGGTTCTTCTGCTTCAGCTTCTGCAGAAAAAAAAAGAGAAAAGAGAAAAAGAACGCATGTTTTAGATACAAAAGTAACAATAAATATTAATGTCCGCGTGGTCTGGCTCCTGAAAATAAAAGGCTGTTCAAAACAATTAAACTCCAAAGACTGACAAACTGCGTAATAACAACAAACCAATTATACACAAATAATTAAAGGTTTGTTTGCAGCCACAACCCACAACAAAACAAAAACTTTTGAGTCATGCTATCAATGCAAAATAAATACCCTATTCACTATAACACTACAAATCCTTGTAACATACATGTATTTCTTAACCATTCTCAGAAAAACTGATTCCAGATGTGCTCTCACTCCTAATGACTCTGCCACTCTGCTGCTGCCAAAAGAAATTGTTAAAGTACACCCACACAGATTTTTGAGTGGGTAATGCTTTTAGTGGGGATGTTGCTGATATTTGGGCCAGATTTGGGTGTGGTTTAGAAAGACCTCAAGGTAAAAGGCGGAGGATTACTTCACTTATTCCTCTATTATACTGGCTTCAACTGTTCCTACAAATGAGTCACACGGTGGCAACGTGCAGCCTGTTCCTTATTTAGGATACACAACTCATTTTAACCTTTCAGGGGTTTAGCCACTGTTTTTAATTTTGCTGATTCATCCAGTTGCTTAATATATATAACAAAAATAATAATCAGTGTAAGACACAAGCAGGTTGTTTTTTTAAGCACACCGTGGTCCTGTAAAACCAACAGCATGACAAATGGTTTAAATAGTAGCCCAAAAAAGTGAATCTATAATATTTTACTAATTTTTCAGTGAAATAAAGTGTTTTGTTTCTTTAAACTTGGCCTCAGACAAACAAAAGTCTAACTGAGTGCTTTTCTAGTTGTTTATAAGTGGTGAAACCCTAGAGGGTTAATTTGAGTCAATTGCACATCCACCATCCTGCTGCTATAAATGCTCAGCAAAATAAAAAATGTGTATTGCTCTGCAGCTGAAAATCGTCTCCAACAATGAACCATTTAATCACGTCTGCCCAGAACTACAGCCCCACCACCTTTTTCTAAATAGAATAAGAATCTTGCTGCATTTAAACTTTTTGGAGGTTTTGAGCTTAATGCCAAGAAATGGTGCCAATATGCTGATACTTAGCAGGCATCATGTTTACCTTGTTCAACATCCTATTTTAGTGGATTAGAATGCTCACATTCGCTAATTAGCATCAGTTCTATTATGAAGCTGATTATGCTAGGTGGTCAACATCTGAAAATTTGTACTGGATTGTGGAGAAAAAGCAGCACTAACTAGCTGCTTGTTTCCTAAACTGTGCAGAATAAGAAACTCGATTTCTGCCAGAAAAGTTAAGACGCAGCAGCTACAACTCAGTTAGTGTAGCACTATCCACCTGAAACACCGTATGCTATGTGGCAAAGTCAAATACAACAGACGAGCCGTGCAGCTGCTGCTTCAGACTTCAGATGCACACCTGCTAGTGCAATGAGAGCAGTGAATTATTTAGTTTCAGTGGGGATTATAAATGTCAACTGAACAATTTGTGGTCAACCGTGTTAAGTGAAAACATTTAATGAAATGCATTTGGTAATCTAAGGTTGGTAGATAATGTCAAAATAACACCTTCACAATACAAACTGCCCAACAGGGGGTCAGTTTAAGCCAAATAAGCTATCGGGCTTCAGATACACTGGCAGAAAACCAGCTATGTGTGTCTTTTATTTTTATTTATATTTTATATATTTATATTTTATATATATATATATATATATATCCATCCATCCATCCATTCGCTTCCGCACATCCTGTTAAGGGTCGCGGGGGGGCTGGAGCCTATCCCAGCTGTCATAGGGCGAGAGGCAGGGTACACCCTGAACAGGTCGCCAGCCTGTTGCAGGGCCAACACAGAGGGACAGACGACCTTTCACACTCACATTCATGCTCTCATTCACACCTATGGGCAATTTAGATTAGCCAATTAACCTAACCCCAGTAAGTGCATGTCTTTGGAATGTGGGAGGAAACCGGAGTACCCGGAGGAAACCCACGCAAGCACGGGGAGAACATGCAAACTCCACACAGAGAGAGGGAGAGGCCTGGGCCAAGCTGGAATCGAACCCAGGCCTTCCAGATGGTATTCTAACTGTGAGGCCGCAGTGTTAACCACTACGCCACCGTGCTGCCTATATATATATATATATATATATATATATATATATATATATATATATATATATATATATATATATATATATATATATATATATATATATATATATAAAAATAAATAAATAAATAAATAAATATATAAATAAATAAATAAATATATAAAAATTTGACAGCCCTATCATCAGCTCCATTTGACAGCCCTATCATCAGCTCCAATCAAACACCTGGGAGAAACCAAAGGTGAAAACCTCTGGAAATGGTGCTAGATCCAGAATGGGCAAATACATTTTTTCCAAGAGGCCATGTGAGAAGCTGGGACTGTTGTGGGAGGGCCGTATCAATAAGCTGAACTCATTTTGGTTCATATTAATTTTATCTCTTTATACAATGCTACTGGTACAAATAAATGTTAGAATTAGGCCCTAATCGTGGTCCCTTGGGAAAATTAACTGCCCACAGCTATATCATCGTTACGGATCACGAAAGTTTCCAAAGACTGGGCAAGTATGTGAGAAACTACTGAGAGATGGACAAATGTAATATTGCGTTTTGTTGTCTCACTGTATAGAATCTGAATCCTTCTTCTGGGAGCTCTATACTCCAGGTAACTCCAGGTATTTCTCCCGCACACAACAGACAAAGTTTTCTCACCCGCCTGCTGACATCTCTCCCAGACACTGACTGCTTCAGCTGTGACTTCATCAATCCTCGCCCCGCTAATCGCTAAACTAACACACATCTGGCCTGCTTCAGGAGGGTATTGGTACATCGCAGAGCAGCAAACAACGCAATCTCCCAGTTAGTCATTCAGGGCTTTGTTCACTGATTGCCTCTAAATGCCTTACCAAGATCTCTAAGTCAACAGCTGCCACGGACTGAAGTGCCTCATTGCCCAGGCTTTATACATAAACAAATAATAGCTCCTGAGCTGCTGTTGCTGGAGAGCCAGAAAAATAAAAGCTAGTACAGCTGCCAAATGTATGCTGCCTTTAAAAAAAAAAAATAACTCAGCCATATGGAGGTTTGGGCAAATCAAGCAACACCAGTACATCACAGCGACTCACTGAGCCGCTTTTCCTCTGATAGATATCCATAGAGAGAGAGAGAGGGAGAGCTCCTTCACTCAGGAGCTACTGTATCTGCACTGCAGTGAAATCTATTAAGATTAAATCCATCTCACTCTCTCGGTAACACTCCTTTAGCCATGACTAATTACCAGCCATTTTTGCAGCGCAGATAACACCTTGAGCAATCGATTTCACACAGCTCTTTTAATATCAACTGTTTAGCTGATTGTCCTTGAAGATATTCCACAGTAGAGCATTTGGAAGCCTTCCAGTCTTTCTCCCTCACTCTCTCTCTTTGGGAGGCTCTAAAAGCTTCTCAAGCTCTCTTCCTCTTTTCTCCTTCCTACCTTCTTTCTCTCCAACTTACACTTCGAGTCTGAGTGCATGTGTGTATGAGGATGGCAGTGAGTGTGCATTAAGTGGGGTATGCCTCATTAATCTGACATGCAAGTCTTGAAATAACTCGGTCATTTACTCTGTATTAATGAGAAGATACCCTGAGTCTTTGTAATTTCACTCCAAGAATACAACGCTGCTCCCTTTTTTAACAGTGAAACACTTTTTTTCCCTCCATGAAGCTTTAAAAAGGAGCTGCACTCAGAGATGCATTTTTCATTTCAGTTTTTCAGAATAAAAACAGGCACATTTGGCTTCAAAGATGTATTTTTTTTTTCTTTCACTTTTGAATCCAGACTCTTCCACAAAAATGTGCCCTATGCTTTTCTTTGAAAGCAAGCAATAGAATTACACATTTTCCACAGTGGAAATAAGACTATAGAGGCAGCAAAGCCTTCACAGCGCATTTATTACAAAAGGCTCGCTGGCATATCTTGATATATGAATAACAAGACTGCTATTATCACAGTAATGATTCTGCAACCTCAGTGAGATATAATTCCATTCATAACCTCATTAGCGTAACTCTAATCCTTCACACCTATAATGCAATATTTGGAAAAAGGGTTTACCACAGAGAACAAAGCAGAGGAACGGAGCTCTGAACTGTCTCCTCTTTGTCTGAATTACGAGGCTTTTTCACACACATACGCGCACAGTTAAACAAAAAACACCCCTTCGGGACTCTAACGAATACGCTCCCTGCTTTCTTGGCCCACCACTCAACGTGTGCGCCCCGCAATAATGTTCTGATGCCCTTTCAATCCGCAGTAGGCTTCATCTGACATGCACTGACACGGCATCAGCCGCGGCGGGGTGGCCAGTCAACAACTCATGAAAGTAAAACAAGGAACCACTGTCTGAGCTTCCATCTCCGAGGGCCTCCTGCAGACTGCCAGACTCCCTACCAGCTTCCTATAACCTGGAAATGCAAGCAGAAGTCTGCAACTTAGCGGAGGAGAGAGATGGAATGGAAACGGTGATTGGCACAACCGGAAGGGAAGTGGCGAGATGGGCTGAGTGAAAATAATGGCCCACAAAAAGCGTGTCGGTTCTGGTGAGTATGTCCCCGTGGGAGGATAAGGGTGATTTATCCACAGTTTTTACTGCTTATGTTTTCAATTTTGGCAAATGCACTTCTTATCAGAAGGTAACATGAGGCATGAACTTTAAAATCAGAATCAAGACATTTGCGATGAGCAGAAATCAACGATTTAAAGGGGAATGCAGACGTGTTACGTTCAGAAAAGGCTTTGACTTTATCTGGTGTGTGGACAAACAGCTCTGACTGCAGCTCTGATCACTGTTTATCACAGAAGCTCAGTGCTGTTTGCAGGTTCTGTATGTGAACACAACAACACTACAGCCACAGCCATGTAACCACTACAACCGCGTCATGTTGCTGTATATAAGGGGAATGGCAGGGGCTGGCAGGTTTTAGATTTGGTAAAAGAATGAATCAATATTCACTAAAGGTCACATAAATGTGATTTTTTATAGAGAGAATAAAGTCGGATCAGTGCATTGCCAGTATGTGTACCCGGCTGAGTGAATCTGTTAGTGTGTGTGTGGAATCTGCGAGTAGGAAGAGAAGGTCATGTTAATGTCCAACTGCGGGACGCTCTCAGGTGCACTTGCAGAACATCTGGGCAGAGGACAGGCCGGGGTGAGATGTGTTTTTCAAAAGGCAGTCCGGTCGCACTCAGAGCGAGCCTTGTAAACAAGTCACATGGACTCACGGGTTGTTTATCGGACAGAGTTTTGGGAACACGTCGTTCTAAGAGATTAAACATTTTGGCAGCAGTGGGAGAAATCTAATTCCCATCCCCGTAACCTCCGCTAAGTATGAAAGACATGTCGGAGTACCTGTCTGTGCTGTAGCTCACCTCTGATTTATACACAATATTAACAAATTTCTAAAAAAAAAAAAACATACTTAAAAACATGGTGAAACCAGACTCTCAGTGCAAATACAGGACATGCAACAGGACCAAATGTGCAGACGAAACAGTAACAAAAGCAAAAGAAATAAAAAAATTTAAAAAAGACATTATTGTACAGACATTAATGAATGTGTTTTCTGTGTGTCCATGTGTGCTCTGTGGATATGTAATATATCCATGATACAGTATATTAACCAATAAGTGATCAAGTGGGACCATTTATGATGCCAAACATATATCTGTGTGCTGTGCTTTTTTTCCTCACACCACTGTGCACATGTAAATCAAACTGATTCTAAACCAGCGGGCTTGTGCTCGCAGCCTGTAGTCCGTATACTACCTGCATACAGCCACACCCCCATTTCTGTATATAAGGAAATAAGTTTACCTGAAGGTAAAGTGCAGAGAAGGTGATGATGTTGAGAAAGACGCCTGCACTGCTTTAGCTATTTATTTTGTTAAAGCTATTGTTTCGCAGGGATTTATCTGGGACAACACATTTTTGCATGGATTATAACAAAAAAATAACTTGTCTTAACTTGGGATTCAAAACATTCAGAAACGCAATTCGCACACACGAGGATTTATACCATCACACTCACACTTAATGCTTCATAAGATATAAACATAACACTGCTGAGGTAAGCAGTTACAGTAACTCTCACAGTAAAAGTCTCACTTTGTCTCGTGTCTTTGTACGTCGCTGCTCTGTAAAGACACGCTGATGAGATTCGTTACAGTATTTCTCATTAGCAGCTTTTATCCAGACAGTTTCTGGTGCCTCCTTCACTGCCAAATTTAAAACAGCCTATCAGTTTGGATCTCAGGGGGAAAATAACCATTGATTATTCAGACGTCAGCGGAATATGTCTGAGAAATGATGAGATGTACAAGTAAAGGACAGAGAACCGGAGAGTGGACACAGAGGTCTTTGTTACCAAGCCATATGCCAGTTTGTTTAATGAATGAAGGACATTTCTCTGTCTCTTCACCCACATCTGCCTTTCTCTGATTTCCTTCATCACGCTCCCTAACTCCCCCACTCGTCCAAATCAGATCAAAGCAGCTGTCCTTGGTAGAAGGGTGAAAGACAGAAGTAAAAGGGGGGGAAAAAAATGAATTTTTCATCGAAATCACTAGATTAAAATTCTGCTCCACTCAAACTTTACCACAAGGGAAGCTCTAACGACTATATCTGTGTGTCATGTCAAGACAGATTCCAACTCAGGCCACCAAAGGACATTCCCTGACCTGAAATCCATTAGTGACAAATTTATTCATACATTCACATCTGTGTAGGCCCACTGGAGATTGCTTTCGATTAAAGTGAATAGCGTTCCCGCACCTTCAATATGGCATTCATCAACATTCAGGCAAAACAACGCAGCACAAAACCTAAATCTGTAAACACCGGGGACTTGTCGAATGTAGGCCATCAAACAGCGGGACGTCTCCAGGGTTATTGAGCTTGATAATTGCCATCTCTATATGAATTAATTCTGTTGCATTATTTCCACATTAAAGCTGACTGGGGACGGGTTATTTTTATCCCTTAGAAATTACAGAAAAATCTTGCTAAACTGATAATTATATAACAACATGAATAAGACGAGGTATTCACCTGCTTTTTAGTCATTTACCCCCGTTTCATCTACGATTAAAAACATGACCACCACACTTCTCTGAGCATGTTAAGAATCCCAATGCTGCTTTTTGATGAGAGGCTTTGAGATAATGGTGGGGAAGAAATGACTTATATTAAAAACACACACACACAGGAGGAGAGAGAAGGGGAATACAGCAAGTGAAGCAAAAACCTGCTTTCACTCAGGATTCTCCTGCTAATCCGGGCTGTCGCTGGCGACTGAAATCGCAGCTTTGACTCCAACGGATCTGGCTGGGAATTACAAGTGTAAGTGTCTGTGAGTGAGGAGAAGGGATTAGGAGAGGAGAGGAGAGGAGAAGAGAGGAGAGGAGAGGAGAGAAGAGGAGAGGAGAGGAGAGGAAAGGAGGGGAGAGGAGAGGAGAGGAGCTTTTTTATTTTAAAACAGTCATATGAATTGATTTTTCATGACGTATGACTGCTTCTATATCATCAAGAGTCACATAAGAAGCAACTATTACCATCTACAAAATCAAAACCCTCTCATCTATATCATCATCCCTGACATTAGACATGATAAATTATAACATAAATTAAAACCTTCAAACCTCCCACTGTCAGTCCAGTCCATGAGAAGCAGGTATCCACACTCTCATTCTTCTTAAAAAATAATGGGGAGGGGGAAAAAAACTTGGGGGGGGGGGGGGGGGGGTCTTTTTAACAAGAGCTGGGTGGTATGTTGATCATAATTTACTGCTTTTGAAATTTATGGCTTTTGAAGTGATTTGCAAAGCCAGACAGTGCATTTATAATCTTGACCACCAGGCGTACCAAAGAGAGCATTAGCTCTACTTACTGCTCGCTTGTGGTTCTAATCACAAAACAGAAAAAATATACAGAAAGAAAAACAAAAACAAATAATAGTAATAATACTAACTGTATTCCACTGGGCAAACATCATGGCTCACAACACTTTGTGAAAAATTGTTTCTGTAATAACTACATTTACAAAATTATATCTCTCAACTGCATGCTGGGTAATGTTTCCAGGTAGCTTAACGGTCTGTCACAGCTGGAACACAAAGGAAAGACGGAGAGTGAAGAAAACAGCACAGAGCACAAATGGCTTGTGACCAAGAGAGGAGCTGCGTCTGATGTCTGGAAGTTTCTTTTAGTTTAAAAAAGGAGAAACAGAGAATGATGTTTATTTGTGCTACTACTGTGCTGGACTTTCACTGCAGATGGGACTCAGGCAGTTCCTCTGCAGATAATGAACCCAGCGAAGTAAAGATACAGGAAGGTGTTACAGGAGGAACAGCTCTTTTCACACGTAACTTGTGCCACGCAGTTTGGAAGAATAAGTCCAAATGGAGTTTGTTTCAAAGCAGCACTTCAGAACTCTGCTTTTGCAACATTAACTCACAAACCATGTGTTGACTTTGGTCAAAAAAAATTCTCAACAAAAAGTGGCATTACAGCTAAACCAAGAGCAGAACCGGCAGCCTTTTTAGTACTGAATCTATAACTTTGTCATTTTTGTTTAAGAGTATTATTTTGCTTTGGTTTTCAGAGAATGGTCTGAAAAAAGGGAAAATGTGTAGTGAGTGGCAGTTCTCTGGGTAAAATGGCCAGACTGCTTTGAGCTGATAGTTATCTGAGTTACCTTCCTACTTGTTACAACCAAGGTACGCAGAAGAGCATCTCTGAATGCACAGCACGTCAAACGTTGAAGCAAATGGGCTACAGTAGCAGAAGACAACACTGGGTGCCACTCCTGTTGGCTAAGAACAGGAAACTCAGGCTACAACTTACACAGGCTCACCAAAACTGGACATTAGGCAGTTTGAAAATCACTGCTCGGTCTGATGAGTCTGGCATAAACAGCATGAAAGCGTGGATCCATCCTGCCTCAACAGTTCAGGCTGGTGGTGGTGTTGGTGTAATGCTGTGGGGGATATTTTCTTTGGGCCCCTCAGTACCATCATTTAAACACCACAGTCTACTTGTGTATTGTTGCATCCATCTTCTGATGGCTGCTTCCAGCAGGATAATGCACCACGTTGCAAAGCTCAAATCATCTCAAACTGATTTTGAACATGACAATACTCAAAGTTCACTGTACTCAAATGGCCTCCACAGTAACCAGATCTCAATCCAATAGAGCACCTTTGGGATGTGACAGAACGGGAGATTCACGTCACAGATGTGCAGCCAATAAATTGCCAGCAATTGCAGATGTTGTCAAAATGGTCCAAAATCTCTGAGGAACGTTTCCAGCACCTTTTTGAATAGATGCCACAAGGGAAGCTCTGAAGCCCAAAAAGGGGTCCAACCCAGGACAAGCAAGGTGGACCTAATGAAGTGACCAGTGAAAGCATATGTTACATGAAAGGAAAAAATATTAATCAAAACAATACATTGCTATATCACGATACTGCCAGAAAAGATATTGTGATACATGCTTTTCGTCTTATCAGACTATTTTAAATGATAGAAAACCATCAATTAAAGGGAATTAAACCAAAAATAAAATATCCCTACCAAAATGTTGTTAGCTTACCTAGCATGGGCTAGCCTGTTAGCTCAGAGACCCCAGCGTGGAGACGATTACACTGGTGCTTTGTTCTACAGTAAATGAAATCGACCATACAATACCAGAGCAATATATGTATCAGTGCCTGTGTGCACCTCTCAACTCAAGGTCAACACAATAAAAAGTAAGGAGGCACCACCTTGTGGCTATCCAGCAACTGTGCTTTAGAAAATATTTATTTTCATGGCCAAGCCGTCAAGAAGGATGACTCCTATAAATTAGCAAATAACATAATAAACTAAAAAAATATGGGGAAAAAATTACTCCCAAAAGGTCCAGCTAGCAATGGATTCGACCAATCTTCATGTATTCGTGCAATCACCCAGCCCCACCTCACATTAAGATGAACAAAAGCAGCTTCTGTCTTTTGCACATGGTTCGCTAAGGCTAATGCAAACCCCCCCCAGCTGTTCTTAGACAGCGAGACTGAGATTGGGTGTCTACACAGGAGTGAAATTTAATTACATTTTTTTATTCATAACAAGTGTGACAGGAAACATGGAGAAGAGCCACAGCTATGTGTAAAGGTGCTTTTTTTTTCCCCCAGAATTCAGTGAGCCCCTAAATTATGAAAAACGACTCATTTCCTGAAGGAACTGTAACTCTCTTTCAGGAAGAAGAATTAGGACAAAGCAAACTCATGGGGCCAACATTTTTAGCATCGAGAGTGTCTACAGTAAAAGCTTCCAGGCTCTGTTCTTAATAAAGTGCTATAATCTCTGTCCATGCGGTCGTTATGCTGATGGACCTTCTACTGCTCATTTCTCAACTTAACTTTTATATATTTATTACAAATCAAGGAGAAATGGCTCGGGCAATCAATCATTTAGCTTGTTCCGCAGAACATGCACCATCAGTGAAGATAAACTGCGATGATCTGCAGTCACCGCCTGCATTAGGACTCGGTTTGTAAGCGGTGTGGTCAAAGTGGTGCACAGAGAAAGACCGCTGGTGTTATATGGCAAACTGGCAGCAATGTGACTGAAAACGTGAGTGTAACGAGGCTGTGGATTGTCCTTTCAATTATAGCATTAATCACCATGTCCACACAAGCTGATCTGTAAGAAAAAAAAAAAAAAAATCTACCTCACCTCAGGAAGTTTATTATTGCACAATATTTTTACACTGTTTGATTGCTGATTGCATTTTATGTGCATAAAAAAAACAAGTCTAGACATTTATTTGTTCAGTGATTATGCCTGGTATATTTAATAAAGGCAGCAAGAAATTATTCAAGGACTACTTGAATAATGATGGCTGTATCAAAAAAAATGTATTTTTAAAAAACTGGAGCTGTCTCAGTCTATCTTTTCATGCCTTTTTTCAATATTCTTACAGCATCCTGACAAACACTTAACTTTCTTTTATGTGGTTTAATTTCTAATGCTGCAATAAAAACGCTGATAATCCTCTATCATGAGATATCACTAATTTATGCACATTAAATTTGTCTCCGTGTTAATTCATTATGTAGTGTAGCTGCTTAACTGTGAGTTTATTATATTTCAGTCAGGGACAGTTAAGCCAATAGTTATTGGGATGTTTATTAAGTCTGCACTGATTTAAATCAGTTCTGGGACACGGGACACACATGGAAAGGTGGAACGGTCCCAGCAGCAAGGCCCCCAGAACAGAGCAGGATTTGTAATAAGAAATAAGGGCTATGCCATATCATATCACCCACGATAAATTTTTATGTGATTAAAAAAAAGTGTTATATATCACAATATCAATAATATAGCAACACCATGCTTTTATATTCCCCAACGCACACAACAGTGAGCCAAACCCGGACATGTGTGGGAGCCAGAGCCACATGTCACCCTCAGTGATGATTTGGTTCCTAAAAAGGGAGCTACTTCAACAACCTCCACCAAAGTACTTTGCAAAATATGCGAGAAAACCGCATCTGCTAAAGGTGGAAACGACACACTTGTTTCATTCATGGCTTGAGGCAAAAACACGACAGGCCAGCTGGTGAGGTGTGACCCAAAAGTAAAGAGATGACTTGTCTGAGCATCGCTGGAGCACTCACTAGCTGCATTTAATATGACAGGAAGTGCAAACAGTGGGCTGAAATTACTACCGTCATCATTTCAAATTACAATAAATTAAATTATTTGTTTGCCCCATACCAAACATGACATTGATTCAGTCAGAAAAAGCATGAAAAAGAGGAGGTGGGATGGACGTGGGTGGCCAAGCAGCTTGCAGAGGAAGCAGCAACTGTAGGCAGGCATAAAGCAACTTAAAAAGCAAACAGTATATGAGATTTGCCAGAGGACATGCGGGAGGGTATCAGCTGAGCCATCAGCTGTTGTGAACTGGCACTGAGATCAGCTGTTATCAGCTGATGTGCCAGAATTACAGACTCAGCTTGACTCCGTGCCCGGCTTGTGCTAGAGGCAGTCTCACAGTAACAAATCATTCACATTTTATCCGTTTTTGAAAAAGTAAGAAACTGATTACTTTTGTATGTGAAGCTCCTCTTCCGCTTTTTCTGTGCGCATGTATTTTTATCTATAAAAACATTCAAGATTCAAAAGCGCAGTTTAATTTCGGCTGCTGCATCTGTGTAATATCACAGGGACTGTGCATCTGTGCCTCCTAGCCAGAGGCTGTCCAGATGACCACTCTGGAGAGCAGACAGAGTATTCATGATGCAACCTCGATGGTATGCACCAACACAAACACGAGAACACAGAGCATCGCAAATGTATCACGTATTGCCAAATTGGAAATGTTAGCTACGGAAATTTCTAAACAAAAATGATACCCCCCCCCAAAAAAAAGAAACACCACTTTCACATTGCACCATTAAGCTATATTCTTGATGTATGTATATGATGCATATGTTCTCATATCGCCTTGAGCTCACAAATATTGAACATCCACTGTAAGTCAATACATGAGGCAGACACAGCAGGAAATTCATTGATTTTTGCTGTCCAAATTAGACATCACAGCTCTCGTTTCACAGTGATTAGCTCTGCTTTAGTAAATGCTGCAGTAAATTCCCCTAAGCTGATTAATGTATATGATTCTGAATGAACAATTTAACATCAATGCTCCCAGATTGCACTTGATGATGTGATTGCATGTATACTAAAAATATTCCACCAAAGTAAAATGTCACTTGATGATAAAACAAAAACAAACTGCGACTCTAAGGGAACTTGTAAAAAGCATAAGTGAGTTGGGGGTAAGTAAGCAGCTTACTGCTCTGTGCCCTGCCTGGGGAACCCAGTGACGCTAAATGGGCCCTGGTTTACCATCTGACAGTATACCCACGGGGATCGAGGCCAAGCAGCTTTAATTTGCCTGACATCAGTTAAAAAAAGCCTTAATTGACTTTATAAACTTTATGGCTTTTTCCTCAATGGGAAGGTCTAAGTGTGTTCTGTGTTTGGCATGGGCAGTCTCAGGGGAATAAAGGCCTTTAAAGGGATTCTGAAAGCAGATAAAAGCCTTCTCTTCCAGCAGTGGCAGAAATACAATAGCCATGTTGTCATCCTTGCATACACCTACCAACGGGGTTCTTTCAATACATCCTCAGCATTGAGGTGGAAAGCCTGCAGTGTCAGCCGACTGATGCAGAATGGTTGCAATCGATTTAGTATCTGAGGCTAGTCGCCTCTTCGCTCTCTCCTAAGCATTTGAGCCTCTGCCAGGTAGCCCCATCGATCGGGCTTTCCTCTCTGATTTGGTTCCCAAAATAATGAATGAGGGCTGAGGAGGGTGAAGTGCTGTTGCTTTAAAGCTCCTGATGGGCAACCGTTCAAGCAACTTAACCTTTGGCAAAATTTCACTTCGCAGCAAAGTATAGAGTAAAAAATATGCCTACTGAGTGAGGGCTTAGTGTCGTGTTAAACTAAGAAAATATCCATTTCACCAAATAAGTCACATTTTAATTATCTTTTTTTTTGCAAACACAGGCACATGCACAGTACTCTTGCACCTACTAGTCATACTTAGATCATTCAGTACTTCTGAATTAGCTTGTAAGTGCAGCAGATTGGAGAAATTTAAATTTCACCCTAATGGGTTTCAAAATATATTGACTATATACTGTAGGTATGATAAGGTAAATGCATGACTATGACGGACAATGCTAAATCCTTTTTAAAACATAACTGTCATATTAAATTCCATTTCATTTTTATTCGTACAGTGGCAGAGACACACAGGGATGAATGCATTACATTCTGTGTTCTGTTTGGTCTGTGCAGGGTTTTTATTTAGAAAACTGAACATATTCTTTAGACCGCTCTTGTGTTTGACCTCCTCCCCCGCTCTCCAGCTGTGCTCTGCAGCTTGTCATGGCTCACATCAAAAACAGACAAGGTGCGTGTTTTTAGCAGAGCAGAGAGAAGCTTTTGGCACGTTCATGAAACATTCTGCAGCATGCAGAGAAAAACTCAATTACATAGCTTTTTATGTTCTTGTTCCCAGTTAAACACAAACTTTTTCTGTTTTTTTACTTCTCAATTATCTTTATAATTTAGATATTAAGGAGTGCTGTAAGTACACAGAGGTAGAATGCTATAAATGTAGTTAAGCAATAAACTGGGTTATACAATGACTATAAAATGTCAACACTACAGTTTCCCAGTTAGAAAATCTTTATGGTTTTACACACACACACACACACACACACACACACACACACACACACACACACACACACACACACACACACACACACACACACACACACACACAAAAAGCACAGCAATTAGGGAAATTAGTAATAAAAATAACAGGTCTAGACTAGACCACAAGCAGGATAAAACTGAGTTTTAGTAAGATGGAGACATAGATACTATCATGTTTATAAGGAAGTTTTCACAGGACTCTATGCAATCATGTGAAAAACTAAGTATGATTCAATAGCTTGTATAAACGCGTTTAGCAGCAAGAACTTGAAGTACTCGTTTATGACTTTATCCATCTCTCATATCATTCAGGAAGTTTGTCCCACTGTTATTTAAGGCTATTAGCTGTCAGACAGATGACCTCACATCTGACTCCAAAATACTTTAGTATACAGAGGAGTTCATTGTCGACTCAACGACTGCAAGGTGCCCAGGTCCTGCCGCTGCAAAACAATCCCAAATCATCTTCCCACCACCACCATGTGCTGTGCATTATGACCAAACATCTCCAACTTGGTCTTATCTGTCCAGAAGCTGTTGTTCCAGAAGTCTTGTAGTTGGTTCAGATGCAACTTTGCAAAGCCAGAGAAGAGGTTTTCTCCTGGAAACCCTTCCAAACAAGCCGTACTTGTTCAGTCTTTTTTCTGATTGGACCGTCATGAACTTGAACATTTAATGTGCTAACTGAGGCTCGCAAAGAGCCCATATTCACATTTTTCACCACAAATAACAGCAACCAAAATGACTGACTTGTTTTGACTGAATAATATTAAGTGACAGATTTAGTCAGTCAGGCGCCGCCTCCAGACACAGATTTAAACATTGTCAGTTGGCTGAAACTGTGCTGCTAACTAGCTAGCTCATGACTTGGTCTAAAGAGGAAAGTAGGGCTGAGTGCGGAAGCAGCTGCGGACAGCTGATACCTGAAGGCTGGCTGGAGTGTTGGCTTGCAGCAGATGATGTGTGAGTGTTGTGTTTATTTATCTATTAATGCTTGTTTGTACCTCTCAAACATCTAAATTGCTCATGTTAGGTGCACTTAGTGAGTTTGTGTGAACACGTGAGAACTGAGAGCTTGAAGGCGGTATTTGAAGTGTGATACCCCACCGCCTCAATCTCAGAGACAGGACCCGTGTCTTTCATCTCTCTCAGACGTCTGTCAGGAGCTTATATCATCTGAGGCCAAGCCGAACACCTCCTCTAACACTCTAAGTAAACATGATACTTCAAGGCGTTTTAATGGGTGGTAAAGGACTCCTATAAGATGGAAAAAAATATTTTCTTTAAACGTTCTTCAGGTGCCAACAACAGTTCTTCATAAGTCAAAAGCATCTTGTGACTCACTGATGTGTTAAATTGGCAGAATCACTCACATACACTTAAAATCAGCTATCCTGTGGCACGTCTCCAAAAAGTAATATAAGTTCTAATTAACTCCACTGTTTTAAGAGTGAAGGCAGCAGTGGGGGGGAGGCTGAGAAAAAGAGAAAGGCAGGCAGATTTCGAGAAAGATAAAAGAGAGGTAATTTCAATTTAAAGCCTCCAATCCACTCACAGGAGATGCTGTTTATTGAGTGCAGGGAAGAGTTTAAAGGGAGTGCAAGCCTGTTACTTGTGCCTCACCCTAATCAAAACGCTAATAGACTCGTCACATCCACACAAAGCGTTTTCTGAAGTTCAAATGTAAACATTTCTTCCAGCACCTGAGCAAGCAGCTTTCCCTTTACTAAATAAAAAGTGGAATGGAAAGTGATGACAGGGTTTGAAGCAAAACAAAACATAGCAGGCTTTCGGGTGATGTAACATGCCCTTTGGCAGTCACAGCACAGATCCTCAATCAGCTCCTGACAACAAACCCTGACTACAGCTAAATCTGGAAACAAATGCACCTTATCAAACCATTCGCATCCCTTACACAGCACACCAGAGAGGCTGCTGCTGTTTGTTGTCTACTCCTCGATTTCGCGGTTCTGATATTACCTGCCATATTTTGCTGAGTGCTGAATTGGAAACCCATATGCTCTGAACTGAGCTCATGCACCGCCGCTTATAACTCACCCTGTACAGTAGATCGCGAAACCATCTACAACAAACAACTGCCCAGCCAATCCTGCGGCACACTTCTTAACCCCACACCCGTTGATGGGGACATTACATTTGGCTTTTCAGCACCTCATTCTTCATTCGTTTGAGTTGTGCCATGGACCTGTTGCATCGCAAATGAGAGCTCTTGGAGTCAGCAGGTCCAAGTAAAGTCAAAGAAGCCCTGTTCTACTGTTCTGATAATCTAGCCTAATATTAGATGTATTAGAGAAATGACAGTGGTTCTGTGCGGCTTTGACAAAGCTAGAACATCAATGATCACCGTTCACAAGGTACTGCTCCCAGAACAACAATCGTAACCTTGAGCACGATTTGGCTGAAGGTCATTGTGTGTAAATTTGATTAAAGTGTGACCGATACTGTGGGAGATAGAGCGAGTTTTGTGAAATGTGGACGGGATGGACAGACAACAGACATCTTGCCGTGGCATAAGCTCATTGGTCCTTTGGCTAGATGAGCTAAACAGAGGAATATGAATACAGTTGGTGCCTGATTCTCTTAATTTTGCTCAACTTCAATAGCAGTTAGCATGGCTGTATTTATATATATATATATATATATATATATATATATATATATATATATATATATATACAGTGGCGGTCCTAGCCTGTTTGGCGCCCTGGGCGAGCATTCCCGCACACACACACACACACACACACACAATAGCGATCGCCGCACTACTACACTTGGGGGGGTAATGAGCGACTGCTGTGTGGTGTATGTAGCTTTCTGCCATGGTCTGACAGACAGGCTTTAACAGAAGGTCCCCCCACCATCACAGGCACACTCAGAATTTCTTTTAAATTTTTATTTGAAAAAACATGGAAGAAACTGAAATATTACACAGCTTCTGCTTAACTTTATCTTTGCTTGTTTCTCCTCTTCTTCTTTTCTCTTTTTCCTAAACTGTGCACCTGATGGCTTTGACCTTTTCCCTTCCATCTGCCACAATTCGCCACCACCACCGCCCATCCCCAGGGTTGTCAGATCTGACTGACAGTTGCCAGCCCAACACAACAAAACCTCCACTGAAACTCATGTTAATACAGTAGCACCAGGTGTGATATATATTTAAATATACAAGCTTTGGGTAACTTGTTAAAATTTTGGCTGCTTTTCACCATATTTGGTAGGTTTTTAGGAAGTTTTTATTGTAAAATTATATATCTATATAATTTTATAATTATATAGAAATATCTATATAATATTCCACCCCAATGTGTTCACAAGCTGCCCAATCTGGCAACACTGCGCCATCCACCAACATTTGTCCAAACTGTCTAGATTCGTATTTGTGTTATTTTTTTTATCAGGATTCGGGTTCACACAAATACTGTGATTTAATGACCATATTTACAGTATTATAAATGAAATTGGCTTTGTGTTCTATCAGTTGTGTGCATCTAATTTTATTAGACGCACAGATTCATTCTGTGGAACATGGGAGGAAAAAAAAAAAAAAAGAGTCAGTTTTGCATATCTCGCAAAAGTTTTGCGAGATCCTGAGTTACTTTTGCGAGATCTCGCAAAACTTTTCAATATTAGGACATACACTTCGCGTTAATCTTGATATGGCAGTGTCCGTGAGGATAAAAGGTTTGGCAAGAGACTGCCAGCAAAAGTCGCCTTTATTTATAATTCAGCGGTTACTGTTGGCTGTAACCAGGCCCAAAGTGTACAGGCATGAATGAATGAACCCGGCTGACAGTCTCACTCTCACGCCATCACTGCTTCACTCGACTCGCACCCCAGGCTGAGAGGAGAAGGGGGCGGGGCAGCGCTGTGTGTGTGACGATCGAGTGAAGCAGTGACAGCGAGACAGAGAGAGAATCCCCCGCCTGCCCTTTTTCTTCTGTTACAACCTGTCTGACCATGGCAGAAAGCTACATGCAATACACAGCAAATAGAGGGCGCCCATTATCCCACAAGTGGAGTAGTGCGGTAGGCGTTGCTGCGGCGATCGCAATGCGTTGGGGGGAGGGGGGCGGTCATGCCGCCCTAGATGAAATGCCGCCCTGGGCGGCTGCCCATGTCGCCCATATCAGAAACCGCCACTGTATATATATATATATATATATAGTCCAAATATCACATTTTTTAAAAATGCTTGCTTGATGCTTGCTTTTACCATTTTAATTTATTATCAAAGTTGGCTAATTTTAATTTGATTCATTTGAAGCGGCCTGCATACCTTTATCAACTCTCTTTCAAAGTACACCTAAAGCTACTTTTGGCTGCTCCCTCATTCACAAGGGGTCGCCACAGCAGGAAGCTTCACATGTTTGATTTGGCAGGTTTTCACAGCAGATGTCCTTCCAGACACAACTCCCAGGAGATTTGTCTCTCCTCTCATTTTCAAACCGCTCATTAAAACATGCTAATGGATCATTTTTCCTGTACTTCACAATTGTTCTTAAAAACATGTATTATTGCAATTAAGTTAAAATACTAAATAATTATAAATGTGGATAAGGATTTTAATTATTCATCCCTATTAATTATGTTGATGGGCTAATGTATACTTGTGTGCTGTGTCACCTTCATTATGAGGCTCCATACAGATTTTGGGGGGTCCAAAAATTGCTCTGAAAAGTGTTAAACATTGCCAACCCCCTGGCACAGACAGAGATGCAGAACTTTTGTTTCATTTCAGTCATTGAAGTACTTCAGTGAAAATTTCAAATTTTTATTACAGATTAAATATTTACCTTTACAGCCCAAAGCTGAGTGTGAGAAAACTGCAACCAAAAGCAAAGAGAGAAATGAATGGAGAAAACTAAAGATGCAGAGATTAAACACGAACACTAAAACAACCGTGCCTGCTTCTTCAATAGAAGAGGACAGAAAGCTGAAAAGTGGAGAATAGGGCAGTTACAGATCAGTAAGTCATAAGTTTTCATTACATGTTTGCTAAAACTCAAGCACATATACCACGCTTGCTTCCACTGAAAACTACACAGGATGCCTTTGGCTGGAATACACGATTGCGAGCATGGAACTTGGCCTAACGCCGCACCGCGGGAGGCGGTACATCCCAGGATGTGATTGATGCAAAGGCATCCTCCAGACTGCGGTAGAAAAAAAGAAAAAAAAAATGGGAGTGTTTGAGACAGTCATAACACTCCACATTCCCACCACATCTACATTTAGTACACCAAATCTACAACTCCTACCACCTCATTAATAAACATCATGTTTCAGACACTATTTTAAATGCAGACTCCACTAATATGAAATGTGAAAAAATAAAAAAGACAATAAAGAAGGACTTGATAAACTGTGGGCTGGATTCTGATGTTATGGAGTTAGAATAATTTGACCTCCTCCCACATGCATCTGAATATTGACTGAAAGAATACATGATACAAAGTAGATGTAATCTTTATTAAAGAATCTATATTTAAACATGCACCGTCCTGTTATGTTACTGTATGTGCACATTGTTTTGTTTTTTTCACGCGAACGAGAAGCTAAGAAAGAACTTCTTTCATTTGGCCATCAGGATGCTAACCTCCGTCTATCCTCAACCATCTCTCGTCCCTTGCCTTCAGCAGCTGCTTCACACTCCTCTGCATACAGCACATTTGCAAGTCTGGCGTATGCACCGTTATTCTTGTGCAGATATTTATAATCTTTGTCTACACTGGGAATCACACCACAATACAAATTACTTGCGTGACAAAGCCTGAGTCCCTTTAGGGATGTGCACTTTTAACATAAATAGTGTCGACAACAACAAACAGTTCTACAGAAATATTCAGAGAGCGCCTTTGTTTTACTCACCTCATAAATAAGGTGAAACCTTTCCTTACACTTCCAGTGAAAGCCTGATGACCTAAAAGTGCCCCAGCAAATTAAAAACATCTCTCCTTACTGCAACCTTTGGTCTTTCACATGAATTAACTTCTGATGTGAATCCTACATTTTCCTGTTCTCTGTAAAAGTAGCTTCAAAAGCATCAGAAAAATATAAAAGCCATAAAATGCATTTTATTTATGCTCAAGCAAGTAAATTATGTGCACAATATAAGCTGAACAAAAAAAAAGCTTTCCAAATCTCGTGGCTTTCTTCTGAGTAAACAGCAGTTCTAAACACATGAGCACAGTCAAACAATAGCTTAAAAACTCTGTTCCTCTAATTGCTTACATAGCCCTTAAACAGTGTAATACAAAACAGAAATAATTGGGGTTACACCTGACACTAAATGTAACAAAATGCTAGAAAACACATACTCTCCCCCTCAAAAAAAATGCTCTGATACCTCCCCCGCAAGAGCTTTGCGGCTACACTGCCCCTCTGACCCCAGCAAAACAATTAAAAAGCCCTCGGCATATAAAGAGCCTCTAATGGGCCACATATGAGGCTGCTAATAAGACAGAGGTACAGACACCCGCTGTGCACAGCTTACTAATTCTGGACCCTGGACATAGCTGGAGAGGATGGGAATAGAGGGACAGAAGGATAGAGGGATTGAAGAGAGAGAGAGAGAAAGGCATGAGAAAGAAGGGGGAGAAAGTGGAGAGCGCAGCGGGGGGGGGGGGGGTAACGTCTGCCTGAGTGGAAAGGTAGACAAAAAAAAGACAGAGACAGGGAATCGAAGAGAAAAGCAAAGGAAATGGAAAAAAAGCACAGCGAGAACATCTGCCAGCCAAGCAGCACCCCGCTCTCCTGGTCTTATTACTGTTAGGAGTTTGCATTTGTTTATCATCAGGCCTCTGCAGAATACGTGCCTGCTCTTAGATAAATCTAAGCGCCAGTAACACTAGAATTCATTATATACACCGAGCCGACAGCAAGCTCAGACAGGTCTAGAGAGGAGACAAGAGCAAAGCCAGACAGTGAATGCCTGTTCTATTTGAAATTACAAACATCCCCTTGCTTTTAATTTCTCCTTTTCTTATTTGAATAAAGAGGACAGACACGGTAATTAACGGGGTATTAAAAAAGCAAAACAGTGCGCAATGAGGGAGGAGGAAGAGAAGGAGGGTGAGGGGGCATGGGAGACAGAAGCAGCAGCAGCAGCAGCAGAAGCAGAAGAGTGGGAGAGATAGTAACTGAAAGAGGGGAGAGGAAGAGAGGAGCTTTGGAGAATTAATAACAGGCCAGATCTCTCCAAGGCCTCCTTAATGGGCTGTGACAGGAATTTATTCACACTTAGGCTGGTATTAAATCAAACGCGAGGCGAGTGGCAGTGGCAGGCTGCAGCAATGGAGTGGGGCAAGGGGGGGAGCAGAGAAAGCATCGGGTTCTGCCATGTCACAAGGGTCCGGCATTACAGCCCCTCTCCAAGGTGGAGGGTCATCTCCAAGGCCCTTGGGATAGATAGAAGGATGGAGAGATGACGCACGGAAGGGTTGTATGAAGAGAAGTAAGGATGAGTGATGTGCCCACGACAAGAGAGCCTGTCCCATGCCCCAGATGGAATGATTATCAAGTAGTCCAGAGAGCCGCGATGAATCATTCTTACTCCATTCTGCAAAATGCACCGTCACTCAGCCAGACAGCAGGCCGGTCCATCAATCGGTTAGCCAATCAGTCAGTCAGGTGGGCAGACAGGAGGCTGATTCCCTCCGACTTGGACACCAAAGGCTACAGAAAGCTGGCAAAAGTGAAAGCTATTCAAATCACAAACCTCTATTTGAATTAGCACTCAGCGAAATAATCTGCTGGCTAATTTATCTGTCATATTCCTAGTTCCCCCCCCCCATTAATTGGCGTGTGACCAGTAATGGACAGCTGCAATTTGTGGTCACTTGGGGACCAGAGGATTCAGTCTCTTTTTTTAAAAAACAAAACAAAACACTGGAGCTGAAACATGTGGCTGACTGGGGACCCTGAATTGATATGCACAATCACATTCCCCAGCACCAGGGGTCTGCAGCACAGAGATTGAGCAATCGCAGCCCATTAGGCTTCAATGAATTATGGGGATTGCATCTAAAACATTTATGCAAACACTGTTGACTTTTGCACATATTCAGATAAACTTCTTCTCACAAACATACGCACAGACTGTAGCTCACTTATACCACATGCATGGGAGTGGGCATTAAAAGAAAATAAATGGCTTGTATGATGACTGCATACATCCACAGTGGACGAAAAGGTACGTATTCACATTCACTCACGTGTATACAGGGGAATATACACATTCAAAAGACACTTAAGTTAAAACACATAGTGTCACACAATGTGCTTCCTAATAAAAACACTTGCGGAGACTGATGAGAGCGTAACCTCCCCCCCCTCCACCCATTCCAGCTCTGGGCAGATTGCATCACCATCCGTCAGCCAGACTCCGACAAACAGCAATTACCCCAATCGACAGATAACGAGAGCAAGGCTATCACTCACAGCCAGGACGCCCCATAAAGCAGCCACACATTACCATGAAGGAGTCATTTATCTGCTTCTCCTCTGCCCATCCCCCTTCTCCCGCTTCTGCATCCTACCCTGCTCTTTATGTCTGCTACCTGTTCACACCACAAGCTTTACGGGTGGGCTTTAGGCTTCAACTGAAAAGAGGTAGTCCAGAGGCCTGAGGCTAAGGGGAGCAGGATGAAATGGAAAAATGACATGGGTCAAGATTACGACCTCAAGATGCCATTAAAGGCATCTACAGGGCACCTTGTAGAAAAATATACTGTTAATTTGTCTGTTTCCATCATAGACTGTGTATAATAATGTAGTTTCTGGGTCTCAAATGTGACGCTAATGTAGAAGTGCATTAAACTTGCATTCTATCTAAGGGCCAACAGGGGGCACCTCCTGTGGCTGTTAATGAGATGTACAGGACCTGACGAGTTTATGGTCTTAATCGCTTGTCTAACTTTTATTTAATACAATCTGATGCTCATTTTGCACATTAGAGTACCCACTGATGTCCATAAGGACAACACAGAAGGGTCTCAGCAGAGTCCCTTAGTTTCACAGTCAGATCCGTGCCGCTCTCGTGATGTGTGGTTTCAAAAAGCTAAAGATAGTGACGGCAAAAATGTTCACATGAAGGCTTCAAAAAAAAAAGTCATCTTCACTAACCAATGAGTAACGCCACCATGGCTACATCCATTTTTTTAAAAAACCATTTTTATTTGCCTTTTCACTTCATTTCACCTGTGATGGACAGGTGACTTGTCCAGTGTGTACCCTGCCTCACACCCTATGACAGCTGGGATAGGCTCCAACACGCCCCCCCCGACCATAAGTTGGAGAAGTGGTTAAGAAAATGGTACATGCAGTACAGCATGCACCCCGTGCATGGTGAAGCAGCCCAGATTTGACACCACCCCAGCTGCAGTCACCCTCATCCACCCTGTCCGCTTTACACAGTCCTCTCAAAATAAAGGCCTAAAAAGTCAAAAATATATCTTTTAAAAAAAAAAAAGTAAAAGTGCTGGATGGACTTTATATCACAACTGGAAACTTAAAATACTGCATGACACTGCAATAAAACTGTTACGCCTGGCTGAAGTACAGTATCAATAAAAAAAAATGTGACGAGGTGCAGTGGAGCTTAGGTGGGAATTATGTGTCTGCATTATGTCTGTAGCTACAGTGCCCTCCATAATATTTGGGATAAAGACATTTTTTGGTAGTTTTGCCTCTATACATCACCACAGAGGACTGTAAATCAAACAATCAGTATAATTCCACTAGTTTTAACAGAGTCTTGGTGTTGTTTTCAATGGATGTTGTTCTGTCAAGGGGATATTAAACCATAAAGACATGTCTGTATAAACATATATGTCTCTTAGCTGCAGTTGCTTGGTTTATTAAAAAAACAAAAAACTACATGTCTAACCAAAGTCAGATCCAGTGATCTAAAATAAGCACTGCGAGCATTGTAACCCACCGTCAGGCTTCACCACGTCCCTCATTGTAACACCACAGTAGATATGCCGACTTTTTATTTTTTTGGACTTCCACTATGGAGCTGACAGGGATTAGCTTGGGATGATTTAGGGTTGTCCCATTTTTGAGGAGCTTTGTAGCTGTACCAATATTCAGCAGTGAATAAGTGTTGCCCGCTGAGGAGAGGTGGTAGGGGGGCTCATCAATAGCTACTCGTGTCTACTTTTATGACGGCAACAAAATCTCCATGCACCCACTCTGTGATTTCAGTTACATGTACATGTAAAACGATCACTCGGAGATAAGAAACGACAGAAGATCTGTTTTTTCCCCTCACACTGCGCGTTTTTTACCCAATGAATGCTGGTGAGAGAGAGACTGCTGCTATGTCAGCATGTAGCAGCAGGATTTTTGCTACGCCTTTATTTTGAAAAAAGAAAAAAAAATAACTCAGTTGTTAGAGCCACAGGATGTACCTAATATTAAACACGCTGAGGGAAAAGGTTCTTATGCTCAAGTACTGTTTGTCGATTTTTCTTCGGGCTTCAATACAATTCAGCTTCATATTTCAATCAGGAGACTTTTAGAAACAGTTTGACCTGAATAACAATCTTATAACCTGGATTCTTGATTTTTTAACTAATGGGAGTCTCAGAGTCCAGATAAATGGAATTCTCTCTGATAAGATTTGATCTTATTATTTATCCTGTACGCAAGCGTGTGTCAGAGCGGGTATAAAAACCATTTTAAAGTATGCAGATGACCTGGTTATTGTTATTTGGCTCCATGACAATGAGGCCAGCCACGGCCCAGTCCTTGACAATTTTGTTAAATGGTGTGATGAATCCTATCGTCAATTAAACTGATCTAAGACAAAAGATATGACCACATGTACTCATATGCAAAAAAGTCACATCCAAGAAGGTGTAACGTGTTCAGCCTGACTAATAATTTTTAAAAATTACTGATTCAAAACTGAACTTGGAGGCAAACTATGAAGCTGTGCGCAAAAAAACGGCACCAGCGACTGTCCTGTTTGAGGGAACTTCATTTCCACATTGACAAAACCATGATGATGATACGTTATCACGCTTTTACTGAGTCGGTTTTATCTTTTTCTTTGGTGTCATGGTTTGGATATTTATCTGTAAAGAACTGAAACTCAGTGAGATTGTTAGATGGTTTAAAAGCTGAACCCAACATCCCTATATGCCAGACAGTTACAGAGATTGGCTGGTTTGATTTTACTTGACAGCTTGCACCGTTTGCACAGCGAGTTTCTGTTTCTTCCATCTGGACAAATTCTCATAGCCCCAAAGTGCAGAACAACAAAAACAGCTTTGCTCCAGCAGCAATCGCCCAGATGAACAAATCATAGTTTAGATATCCTACATGATGCATCATTTATTCATCTCTTCATTATGTTGTATTATCCTTGTCTGTTGTGTGTGTTTGTTTTGGAAACATGCATGAGAGGATGGATGACTCACCCACTGCAGTCCAAATCTACCTAAAGGTACAAATAAAGTAACCTCAACCTGAACCTGCTGAAGGGGTACGAAAACTGGCTAACTTAACTATTTTGGTGAAATAAAGCAGGATGATCAATGCTGTGAGTTAGAGGGGTGTCAGATGGGCAAATAAACGTCCATATTAAAACACTCACAAACAAAATATCCAAATCCCAAATATGAAAATTGAATACCTACCTAGTGAACAAATATCTGGATAGTCAACTACTTGGATAAAGTCATGGTTAAAAAAAAAAAGACGCACACCTTTAAATTTTAAGGTTTTACATATCAGGACAAAGAAAACTATCTTTTAATTTAAAATGAGGTAAATACAACCTCAGATGAACAACAGCATATGACATTATATCATGTAATTATTTAACAAATAAAGCCAAAATGCAGAAGCAGCGAGTGAATTAACGAAGTACCCTTACTGCTCAATTAAGAGGGTAAGTAGCAGCCAGGTGCTGCTAATCAAATGTGACCACTGATAAAAAAAAAAAAAAAAAAAAACCCAGAAGTTTTGGCAGTTTGCTGGTCTGAAGCATCCAGGTGTGTTAACACAATGCCAATCAAGAAGATCTGAGAGAGGCATTTATTTTAAGCCATCAATCTGCAGCCACGAGACCTGGACACTTTGCAGTCACTGAGTCGACAAACTCCTCTGTATACCAAAGTATTCAAGAGTGTGAAACTGGGCTGTGCAACGGGACAACGATCCCAAGCACAGCAGCAAATCTACAACAGAATGGCTGAAAAAAAACATGCACAAATTAAGATCTGCAAACCTCGATGAACTGAAGCAATGCTGCAAAGAAGAGCAGGCCAAAATTCCTCCACAACGATGTGAGAGGCTGAAAAAGTCATATAGAGAAAGTGATTACTTCAAGTTATTGCTGCTAAAGCTAAAGCTACTGAATCATGGGGGCATACTTAGATTTTCACACACTACTTCTGCTTTTTGGCTTAGTTTTTGTTCAGTAAATAATGACATGGTGTAATATTTTTCTGAGTTTCTGCTCTGAGATTAGCTCACTTAGAACAGAGCGTGCAAAAAAGCTCCATCCATGGATTCAGAACTCTGTTAGGCTGCCATTCTATCATCCCATGACGATGCATTACGCCATTGTTCATTATTTACAGCAGTGAGTGAATTTAAAGTTTGATAGATGCCATCTTTTTCTTTTCTACAAAAAAAAAAAAAAACCTTCTGGCATTTCTATGGGGGAATATGAAGCTAAACTACTGTGACATATCAGCCAGAGAGTCTGCAGCAAGCTTGGACTTATCTTTTCACTTATGCATCAATCTTCTCCCTCTGTCGGCATCCTGCTACAAGAAGGCCTCCTATTTTCAACGCTGCAGCTTAGTTTCATCAGTTTTCTGCTATTCCTTTTGAAGACGCTATCTGAATGGAAGCGGCTTAGCTTTGACAATCCACAGCTGTCTACACATCTGTCAATCTACTCTTTCATCCATCTTTTACCTGTTTCTACCTTTCCATACATCAAGAAGCTCCTGATTCTGTGTTAATGCTGTGCACCGTTCCATTCATTACAAATGCAATGCAGGAATGTTTTTATTTCTTGCATTTTGCTGCCTGTTTGTTCCCCCCCTCTCAGTTGTCTTCCTCCCTCTCCCTCTGCTTCACACATCTATCCTCAACATGACAAAATGGCTATCTGTCTGGTGATCCATCTTCAAACACCTTTCCCACCTGAACGGTCCATTTCATTCTCTTCCTCTCCTCCAGAGAAAGCTTTGCTACCAGACTTTTTTTTCCTTTATCACAAATCTTTCATCTTTCACTTCATCATCCTTTTCATATGTTGCTGCCATTTAGCCCTCTCTCCCCCTCCTCTTTTTTTTTCCCCTCTCTCTCTCTCTCTCTTTGCTTGCTGCTATCACACCCTCCTCCCCCTCTCATCCAGAACTATCCTATCTGGCTGGAGTGAGTGCAGCAGATGTAGCCAGGCCGCAAACATCTGCTTCCTCCTGTCCCGCTGCATCTCTACTCTGCTGATCAGACTAACTGCTCTAACTCCCCAAAGCTTGTTGTCTTTACTGCTGCCTTAATGCACAGCTGGGCACCCTGGGCAGAATCACAGCTAAACGCAATATTTTCCAAACATATGAGGCGTACACTGGAAATCCAAGAACCAGACTGGAAATGTCTGAAAAGTACAAGTTTTTGCTTCTTGATGAACAACCAACTTTATCATGGAAGAAAACCTTCTCAATAAGAAAAACAAAAACAAAAACAAAAACAATGGCAGTGACAGAAAACAAAACAAAACTGAAATTTTATAAAAAGGACTCACAAGCAAACACTTGTCAACACAGACTGACCGAGTTAGCTGAACAAACTGCAGGCTAATGTCTTGCCAAGAAAATTACATGGTGAAATAGAGAACACAAGTACAGGACTGTGCAAAAGTCTTGAGCCACTGATCATTTCTTCATATTTTGCTTGGAAAATATTGGATGGCAATTTATTGAAATGTGTACAAACATACATGGAAATGCAGTATAAAAGGTAAAAACAGAGTTTGCACAATTCCATTGAGCTTGAAATTCAATATTTGGAAAGACCACCTTTATTCTTCAACACAGCCTGAACTCTCTGAGGGAGCTTTCTTGGAATTTCTTTAAGTGGCCTTCAGGAATAGTTCTCCAGGCTTCTTGAAGAACATTCAAAGGCATCTCCGTTAGGATGATACCACCCTGCTTCAATAATGTTGAAGTCCCAGCTCTGTGGAGGCCAATCCATGACTGATAGTGCTTTTACTGCATTGGCAGTGCGTTTAGGATCATTGTTATGCTGAAAAATGAAGCTGTTGCCAATCAGACACTTTCCAGATGGTATTGCATGATGGATCAAAATCTGATGGCCCTTTTCTGCAATCATGACTCCATCAGTTTTGAAAAGATCACCATCACCACTGGCTGAAATGCAAGCCTAAACCATGACAGAGCCTCCACCATGTTTTACAGCTGGCTGCAGACAGTCTTGTACCTCTCTCCTGACCTCCTCTGTACATCCTGACAAGAGCCAAAAACTTCACATTTGCATTCATCACTGAGACAGTTTCTGATGAGGCTTCACTAAATACTATTTCTTAAAAACATGACTTTCAGATACTTTTCATCTGCTGTAGATAGTTTTTTTTAGGCATTCCACTTCTTCTGTAGTCCACAGACAGAAGAGTGGAGCTGTGTTAGCCAGCTTGTAATACACTGGGATAAACCCTGCATGCTTTAACGCATACAGAGCACATATTATTTAAATAGAATCTCTGTGGCTCATGCTGTTCTTGAGGTGTTTTTCAGTTTCTGAAGTAGGAAAATTAAAGCTTAAAGGTGTAATTTCTGACCACTAGTAACGGCACATGGGTGTCTACTTTGCTTGCCAATGATGTGATATGCATTCTTGCAAATGGGTTCACATTTTAGTTGAGGGGACAGTAAAGATATGCAGCAATGCACCAACACATGCAACAAAAAGCATGACCAGAAGCTATTAAACTTCCTTTTAAACAACGCAGGTTGTACGCTTTTATGAAAATGAGCTTTGCAAATATTTAAGAAAAAAGCAAATGTGCATAGCAAGTTTGTTATGCTTAAAGGTTATTGGCAAAAGTTTGGTAAGAAAAGCTTTATGTAAACAAAACTTTTGCTTGTCCACAAAAACACTACGGGGGGCGCTTTCAAAGGAACAATGAATGAAAATCTTAAGAATGCTTTAAATAACTCCACCTATTAAATTAAGACCAATCATGAAGATCTAAACCTAAAATAAAATCTGTTCTTACAGTATAAAGAGCTGTTTTTATTTATGTTCCATAATAAACATCTCAGTTGCAGACTATAGATCGCAGAAGAGCAGCTTTCCTAAAGCGCATCAGGACATCTTGTCTTCTTAATCTGTATACACTTGAATCATTTGACAGAAATCAATTTGCACACCAATGTTTTGCATAAGGGGAAGGTCACATCACAAATAAGGGTATCACTCTGATACAAAGGTCTCTAAATTTTACTCACTTTCAACTCTTGCATTTAATGTTTGTTTGTTTGTTTGACAATACTTCAACCCAGAATTGTAAGTACTGGATTAGCCACTTGCTCCAGCAGGCTTTTACTGTTCTTTTGGTGGGTGTGGTGGCTTTGCGTGCAAAAGTGATGAGACTGAGTGCAGTGAACTAGAGGGTTCGCTGCAATGTTTCACTCTAGTGTTAACATTTAAAAAGCAGCCAGGGGAGCTGTGCTCATCTCTTTTGCTGACACTTCTGACCTTGGACCATTATCACTGCAGCAAACGCAGACAGATTGGCATGTTCAATCTGTACAGAGCCAGCACAATGCACATACAAAGAGAAGAAACAGAGAAGGGCTTCAGTCAGCACGCACACACACTGGGAACATGAGTAAAAGCAAACACAATCTCACCTCACTGAAGAAAGCACTAAAGTGCTTTGTTTTACTCAGTACACACACACACACACTGTATATACCAACAAAGCGAATCCACTACTGACGAGGGAAAATAAAAAGTCCTCCTAAATAACATAAAATGTGTTTTACCTAAATCTATGCCTGCTCTGCTGTTAATAACTACTGTACTCAGTTGAGATATGGAAGATATGTGTGGCTGCTGTCTTCTTACTTTACCTGCATTTCACTGACCCAAAGCAGATATTTGCACGCAGTGCTTCGCTGTCGTCATGATGGGCCCGTTTCCCAGAGAGAGATTAAACCTAATCCTGGACTCAAAAATAATCTATTATGACAAATGTCAAAACATCACAGTGCAGAGTTTGTCAGTGTTTAGAGTCTACTTCATGCCACAGGGCCCATTTTCAGACAAACGCTATGCGAACACACCCATCCCATTCAAACCCTTTTACCCCACTCTGCATTAATAATACTCAAGTGATTTTTTTTTTCTTGTCCTTCGTTTCAAGTTGAAACCAACCTTTTCATAAGCACATTTGGGCCCAGGCATAACGAGCAGCACAAGTAGCGCTAGCAACTGTTTAGTAATTTCCTAACTTTGAATTTAACTTCATGGATCTAGGTGGTGTTTTGGTACTAATTAGATAACATTTGGAGTAGAGGTGCAAATGAGCCGAAAATGTGCCTAAAATTGCAGGTTGGAAAAAATAAAATAAAAGAAGACATCTGTTTCTGCCATCATGTTACTCAGCTGCCACGTTGACGACTTTCCTGACAAGAAAACTCAAAATGAAAATAAAGACGCAGCAGAGACTGCAAAGCAGTTTAACAGGGCTAAGTCGCCATGGCAGCTTAATGTGATCACATGGTTGTAAGCACTTTTTCTTAATCTAAATTAACGATTAATGGTTTCATGTGCGTGTTTGTGCGTATGGCACCCATACGGTTTATGAATGGAGCTGGCTAACTAAGCTAACTAACACTTGCTGAGAAACTGGCACTCTTTAATCCATACAAGGTAACTTCTTTAAAAAATAAAAAAAAAAAAAAAGAAAGAAAGAACAAATCCCACATGGCAGCAGCAAAAATGCCAAAGTTGAAGCTTCAAAACTAACAGGTGACATCGCCGTGTATACGTAGAATAGAACATAGAATGCCTTTATTGTCATTATACAGGATGTACAATGAGATTGGATGAGGTACAATGAGATTGGATGAGATACAATCATTGGATACAATGAGATACATCCATATTTTATACGGTTTGTGATCTGAAGATCATCTGCAGGGAAATACTACCAAATATATCTGCTTTAAACCCCCAATACAAATGCCAGATTTCAAAACTCTACCATACAGTTGTTGTTAAATCTGCAGCCTCTGAGTTGTGAAGGGCCTCATACGAACACACTACTGTCCACTGTTTATTTAATCATGTGAAAATGATAGCAGGATGCCACAAAGTAGCCCTACTAAAAAAATACATGCAAGAGATGGGTTCATTATCACTGTGTTCTGCTGCAGTTTGTAATTATTACAGCTGCTCATCACTCCTGGGTTTCAGAGCCTTTTTTTCTCTTAAAAGCAGCCCATTTTTAAATATAGATATGCAACTTACAACCCATTCCAAAATATGTTTATGAGATAACACTAAGTAAAAGTGAAGCTATAATAATATTAGCTTTGCCAACATTAAGTATGATTTATCTCTATCATTATTACATGTTTGATAAAAAGCCACACCATCTGCCTCTGGTTTTCAGACCGCTGGAAGCCTGCTGCCACTTGTTAAGCTGCTGTTGTCTGATTGGTACAGCTGCTTTGGAGAAACGAAACCAGTGATGTGACTGACTGGAAGTTCCTTATCCACCACAGCCTCCAGTTTCAGCCTCCCCCTTTTACATGCTGATAAAAATCACAAGAGCACCCGGAGAGAGCCCACTCTGACTCCTCGTTGTGCTTGTGGGATTAAAATAGGGAGTTATGGATGCTTAAGAGTTTCACAAAATCACTTTTATACTTGTCTAGCTTTTCTGCAGTAGCTACAGTACAAAGTGTAAATCTAAAGTAGTTTCTTGTATAGTGGTGGGGTCACGGCGCATGCATGTGATGGAGTATAATGGTTTTAAATCTTATTGATAGTGAGGCTCCAACACAGCCAACATTTTGTACTATTGCTTCACACAAAAATAAAGGACTCCTAACACATTATTGTGAAGCTGTCACAGAAATTTCAGTGCATCTATCCACAAAGTCACTACCAATCTATACGTTTGTCTGCAAAATGTGACACGAGTGTAATATTTTTTGGCATTTCTGACAGTGCGACTGCTGTTACCAAAGAAACCACAGACATTACTAAATCAATCAGGATGAGTCTCAATTTTAAAAACGAGATGACACTATAAAGACTTGTCTCTCTCACAGCCTCATCCACAACAACATTTCCTATTGTGCAATTTGTTTAATTAACATGTAAAGGCCACATTTTCCATGCAGCTGACTTCTCATATTTACCTCGTTTGCCTGTGCCATGACTCGGGATCTAATCTACCTTCAACCTTTCAGACTTGACTCACACTGGCACATCAGTCTGAAGAAAAGCCGTCTGCTGCTTTGCATTTCAGAGTGTTATACAACAGCCTCTCTATCACAGCTGAGCAAAAACTTATCTGACAGTGAATAAATTTAAAAAAAGCTCTTAGGCGTGTTTGATGTCTGACAATTGAAACCAAACGTGAACACCTTTCTCACAAGATATGGAAAAAGAAAAGAAAAAAAAAATCAAGTCATCTCTTCTTTCTTCTTGTTAATATTTAAAACACCTCCAGCTACTATTTTTCTCCACACAGCTCTTTGTAGTTAAGGGTCAGCTCATCTTACTTTGCAATCCAAAATATATTTATATACTACAGAGGTGTCTAAAAAGCTGATAAGCATTTACACTACTTTTTTATGCATACTTGAAACACTATTATTGTTATTTTTAATTATGTTTGATATGTTACAAACAGCTTAGCTATTTCATTGTTCATGACCATAGATGAAAACTGAGACCACAAAAGCGCAAATCACCACCATGACTGGATGCTAAGATGCTAATGAATCCCTCAGCTGGAGTAGAGTCTAAGATCCTTCCATAGAGTGAACGCCCTCCTGATGGTACATTGGTTACAAACATATTAGGTCAGAATGGCAGCATGAAATGGCCTTCTACTGGCTAATGTTACCACATTTTAAACACACTTTAACTAGGGGTGGGATGGGGTATTGTTTTTGGTATGTTTGTATGTTAACAATAGTACAGCAAAACTACCAGTCGGATTCAAACCAAATTTTGCCATAATTGGTTCAAAGTTTTTCTGAAAATCTTGTGAACACATCAACGATGTTAGGTAGAATGTTACAATTCACACCATATATACGTCTACTAAAAAGCTCAGATGAGTTCAAACCTCGGCGACCTTGAGCTAAAGGTCAAAGTCAGAGGTCAAGTTTTCTGAACTTCTTATGAACGCGATAACTCAAGAACGATGTGACCTAGCATATTCAAATTCATGCCACAGATGCAGCTACTAAACATCTTGGATGACTTAGGCTACGTTCACACTGCAGCCTGAAGTGACCCAATTCCGATTTTTTGTGAAATATGATTTTTTTTTTTTTTGCGTGGTCGTCCACATTTCCAAATATATGTGACTTGGATGTGATCTGTGTGTGAACTGCAGACAAACCTAAAAGTGTACCACATGCGCAGTAGAGGACGCGATAACGTCATTCGTACCGAGCATGCTCAGTGTTTATGGAAGTAAATTTGTTTTCCTTCCCGCGTCCGTGTAACCGGACGCAGAATAGTGACGTTTGTTGAGTATCGATGACGTACAGGTCGGATAAATGCAACCTGGCCGTACAGACACAGGTCGCATTTGAAAAGATCGGATACGTATCGGATTTAGGACCACATATCCAAGTGGCCTGGGTCGCATTTGAAAAAATTGGATCTGTGTTGTTCAGACTATCGTGAAAAGATCGGATACAGGTCGCATGAGGGCAAAAAAAAAAAAAATTTGAATTGGGTCACTTCAGGCTGCAGTAGTTCTTACCATAATAATGTCAATCACAGAAAGTGACACTATTCTCAGTGTTTTTTAATTCCTGGTTCTTACTTAACCATTTGCAAGTCACTAAGGCTTATATGCATCCCATTAAGATCTACTGAAACCTGTAATTATGTGTTCTACAACATGTACTTCCAGGGGATTTGTGGCACCTAAAGAGTCTACTGTCAGGAGGCTGAGGGGTAGCACTGGCAGCTGACAGTATTTTTTTATTCAGGCACTGAAAACATCATTTCATGCTTAAATTTGTTTTGAAAATGAAACTGATCCAATCTAGATTCTGGATTTGCAGGCTAGTGCCCATAGACTGTATGATGGGTGGGTTTATTGGTTTATTTGACTGACAGATGTGCCAACACAGGAAGCTGTAGCTAACAGCGGTTTGTCAGATCTCAACTCTGTTAATTCAAGTCACTGATTTGGGCCTTCTCACAGTTTGTGTGTTGTTGGTGCCTTTTGAGCATTTTAATAGATGCTAATAACAAACAGTACAGTTTGCCATGTGGTACAGACTGTCCAATAAGTTTGCATCCCAGTTTTTATAAGTTAGTTTGTTATTTAGCACCAACTAGCAGATCTAAAATGATAGAGCAGAAACCAGTGGGTGTTGACACAGTGGCTACATCCATCTTTTAGGTACAGTCTATGGGTAAGGCACACGGTAGCAAGTACTGACATTAAAAAAAAAACCCCATTTAAAATAAATAAATACATTGAAATCAAAACAACCATTCAGATAAAGTATGATAACCTCAGCTTTTGAGGCAGTTATGGTACACACTCCACTTAAAACAGCAGCAACAGAACTACATCGTCAGCAAAACTGAAACCATGTGTTATTCAGTATCCCTGCCACTGGCAACAAAGACAACAAACTTATTAATATGATGATTATATAAGGACCAGATGCCTGCAGGTCTGTATCAGCACTCCATTATTCTGCAAAACCTCCCAAAAGCACCTGCATTTCCTCGCTGAACAGTGTGCCCTGATTTTGGAATTACATCCGCCTCTCCTTTAAAAAAGGGTAAGCAGTACAATCTCTCAGCCAGTCCAGATGCTGTGCTCAAACTAATATTAAAGCGATTATACAGAGACTCCAGCAGTGAACATGACTCTCTCAAAGTTCATTGTGGATCAGTCACAACATAATATCTGCTCAATCATCAGTGCTGAACCAAATATGAGACAGGCCTCCTTCCTTTTAGCCCTAACTGCCTCCTGCACAGTTAGAAAAATATCACTGTGTTCAAATGTTGGGTTGTCAAAGTGCTCCTCAGGTTCCACTACTGACTAGGAGCTCCAACTGGGAATAGATTTAGCACCCCAAGAAAATGTTGTAAAATCCATTTGTGGTTAATAGGATTTTCCAGTGGCATCACAACCTCTTTTAAGCACACACTCTCTATCAGCAGACAATAAAGTTTATCAAGTGTAGCCTCTTAATTTTGTTTTTGCACAAGCCTTCTGGATGGTTGCAATTCAAATAAGAGCAAACCAGCAATTAAAAATTCGGGTTAATGATGTCGAGTAAAATTACTCATCAGGAATAAATTCCACACCTAATTATCATTTCTTATCTGTATGATGATACTGAAAACTTATGAAATAGCATCATGTGTAACTGGAATGTTTTTAAAAAGACAGAGATATCAATCTGCGAGCCTTTTCATGCTTTTTCCATTTTGTCCTCTAATAAGCTTCTCCTCCTCATGCTGTTACTGGCTGGAAATCAAACCTGTAAGCCTGTCAGTGTTGTGCTATTATGATCCAGAACACAATACCTTGTTGACCTCCAGGATTTCTCTCCTTTCCTCGCTGGCAGAGCGGCTCTGCCCACCTGATCGGTCCTCATGTTTGGAGCCGTCATCCTCCACAAAGGGTATCAGTTGCTGGAAGTGACAGCAAACAAAAAAAACAAAAAAAAAATATGTGGCTGTATTACTGACTGTAAGCAAGACAACTGTAAGAGGATCGCTTCCAAAATGTTGACTTATTCGAATAACTGGATCGTGTTTCCCTGTAACTATGACTGTCTGTAACTATATCATAGTTTTTGCAATAAAATCTGTTTTAAGATTCACTCTCTCGTGCACTCTTTCCTCCATCCTTTACTCCCCCCAACCTAAGGTACAAATAAATTAAAAGCACTGTGCTGCCTATTCACATTTTTCCTATATGCCCACTGAGTGCAGTTATAGCCCACATTTACATGTGTATGGGAAATCTCAGCGAAGCTATATTCAACACATCTCTATGCTTTCTCACACGATTGTTCCCATGAAGTGGTGAAAATGGGGATTGTGTGTAAGCTCTCGAACACTCGCTGAGCCTGACTCGTCTCTCTTCAACGTAGAGAGAGAGGGACGGAAAAGAGTGAGAGAGAAAAGCGAGTGGGAGATTAATTCATTTTTAAACGCTCTGTGTGCTTGACCTTGTCTGCTTGACACCAGAGTGAGGCTGATGTGCAAGAGCCTTCAGGCGAGCCAGCGTTCCTGAGAGCCGACAGGGTCACCGCCTGCTGCTTTACGTCACACTGCCCCCTGGTGGTCACCTCAGCCCGGGGAGGGGAGCAGGAGGCTTGCTGCAGTCACACATCAAGTAATCTATGAATGTCTCGAGAACACACTGTTCCTCATAACACACAGACAGCAAGGATATAAAAGACCTACACTGACAATGCGTGATTGATGTTATGCTATCTTTGCAGAGGTACTGCACAAAATTGAATTTTGTCAACAACAAAATAATAGACTGTAAAGCATACACAGTGTAAATGGAGTCAAACCTGGGTTTCATATTCTCAAAAGACAGCAGCAGTTTTATATAGCATGACATTTTATGGGTTTTAATAAAAGTCTGTGAACTACTCTGCTACAGTTTGCAATACTGGAAGCGAGAAGCTCCCGTTACAAAAAAAAAAAAAACTTCTAAAAAAAACATAATTTTCCTTTCCAAAACAAAACTATCATACCAGACATGATCACAAACATAGATTGGGTAGGACAGTCTCCAAGCAACATTAGCTAATAAAAAAAAATATCCCATATGGTGGGATAGCAAACCTTCCTCCAATAATGACTTGGCAAAGTAGTAAATTATGACTGACTACAGTTTTTGGCCTGAGTTGTACAGCTGGAGCAGAGGCCCTGCAGACACTAGACTGCTGATTTAAGTAACCTGATTCATCTGGAAGCAATGACTGACTAGTTTATGAGTAGAGCTGGATCCAGCCAATAGCAAGACAAACACAAAGGAAGTTATAAAAAAATAAATTAAATAAAATAAACAGAGACAGACAGAGAGAGGAGACTAAAAGACTAAAGCTAGGGCTGAAGAAGGCAGGGAGTCGTGGGAAAAAAGCCAGAGAGGAAAAGGTGAGAACAGAAAATGGGCACGTGGAAAAAAAAGGGAAACAAAAGAAGAAAATAAAGAGTGACAAAAACACATAAAAGTCTGGAACAACTTTTTTTTTTTTTTACTCCTGTCAGTTTCCAGGCTGAGCTCTGCGCCAAACTGTAAACTCTGACTCTTGGAGGGAGAAAAGACAGCAAGGACATGTGCAGGATATTATACCAGACAAACTATGAGCTTGCCTCTAACTTTGAGCAGGAAAAGATGAAAGTTTTTTCATTAGATAATTTGAGGTCGAAGCCAGCGACATATCGAATTTTAAAGATGGTGGGCTCAGTTTGGCAGCCTGTGGGGGGGAGGGGTGAAATGTGCTGAGTAGGGTGGGAAAGATGGATGGAGAGTGAATTTTGTCTGTGTGTGCGTGTGTGTGTGTGCGCACGTGTAGCTTTGCAGCACGTGTGCGTCAAAGTGTGAGTCATAACCCCTGCCTCTTCCACAGAAAGATGGATGTGGTTTCCTGGCTGACAGAGAAGAATGGCCTAATGAAGTTCTCCAGGTTGCCTCAGTGAGACAAAAAAAAAGGGTAGAAAAAGACTGGAAAAAAAATAATAAAATATCAGGGTGAATGTGTAAGAGGAGGGGGAAATGAAATGGCATGGCTGTTCACTGCAGGAAATGACAAGAGGAGCGCAAGACTTGGACCACAGGGAAAGAAGAACATGGGAAAAGTAGAAAAAGAGCGAGACAAAGCCAATGAGAACAAACAGACCGACTGAGAGAAAGAAGGAAATGAGGAGAGAGCCGATATCTAACAGCTATCAGAGAAAAAAGGAGTTGAAAGGGGGGAAAATGTGGAGAGGAGGAGGACAAAGACATATAAAGAGGGAGAAAGCATATTAAAGTCTGAGAATGAGGAAGGAAAAGGCTGCAACAGTCGACAAGTGGAAAGAAAAAGGGGGAAAGCGCTGACGTGTGCAGTTGGTCCAGCTGTTCATTAAACGGGTCTGTTGCTAATTAGGCTGCGATGAGGTCACGCTGCCCGAGTCATTGATTCCACTTCCTGTTTCGGGCAGCCAATAGTGAGCGGCTGTCAGGCAGCCACCTGAATTCTCTAGGATGATAAATGGCATGCATGTCGGGGCCAAAATCAACAACCCCTCAGCCCCAGACAAACATGGCGAGCAGAGTTATTGGCTGGTCAGCACCGGCCTGGGTCTCAGCCTCAAGGGGAAATGAATAAACATTTAAATAAGGTGGAATGAGCAGGGGGGAGAAAAAAAAATAACCAGATGGTGTAATGACTCAATGAAGGTACGGCAAAGGAAAAATGTCAAAGAAAGCCTGTCACCAACTTTGATTTAAGGGCGCAACAGCAGACGAGAGTCACTTTGAATAGATCATTCGAAATGCTTCTCAGCGACTGTATTCCTTAATGCAGAAAATGTACATGGTGGCAGCCATCGCAAATTTGTTCCATTTTAAGACTGGTCTCCTCCCACATCCTCCTTTATCCTCAGTAGGAGTCTGGTGAGAAAGATTAGCTCCGAGCCAATCTGTAGAAATTGGGAAGGGACTGCCGCAGTCATAAATCCAATCAAACAGTGGTGGATAGCCTTGCTGGAGCCCCGCATGGTGCCTCACAGAGTGCACACCCAGTGAGCCAGTGTGTGTGGAAATGCACGTGTAGTGAAAACATGCTTTTGTGCCAAGCTACACTGCACCACTTGCATTTTTATGTTGTATATATTTATGTGTGGGACACAATTGTGCAAATATTCTGTGAAGGCAGGCAGGGAAGGAACGAGGCTAAGCCAAAGTGCTGTTGTTGCTCCTGAAGGTGGATGGTGACCGTAACCAGCAGTAAAGAGACTCTGGAGACTCACCTGAAACGACCAATGAATCTGCTGCAAGCAGAGAAAAGACAGACCTAGAGGGAGTAGGTGAGATAAGAGTTCCCCAGGGTAAATGTGTGTATGTTTGTGTGAGCAGCTTTGTGAAGGTGTATGTGCATGAGCAAGAGGATGTGTAAATTACAATGGCCTACTTCCTTTAAACCAACAGCTTCCTAATTTAGCAGACAGCTTGTACGAAAAGCCGGACTATATGAGGCAGCAGCTGAAAGAAGGGGAAAAAAAAAAAAAAAAAACCCTGACAAGCACATAAAGCATCTGTTGATGTTCACATCTAGAAAGATCAGACAGTCAACTTAAAATGTAGTTTCAGCACTTCGGCAGTTACAGCCTCATCATGTAAAACCTAAATGCAGTTGCAGGTGTGCTTATGTAATAAAAGCATGGCCTGATTTGAGGTGAGCATCTCAGGAACACAAAAAGTAATGACCTGTGGACAAAATATTATTAATACAAAGTAAGGAAATATCCATTTGTTTAGGCAACGACAATATTAAGCTATTAAGGGAACAATATAGACCAAATCCAAAGCAGTTGTGTTCAGTATGCAATAACTTTTTTAGCATGATTCTCCATGAAAAGTGAACTTTATTGAGTTGCTCACAAGCATCCAAATCAGAGTTTGGGTTGAAGCTGGAAACCTCATTGTGTATCTTTCCAAGGAGCTTCCGCAGATTTGTTAACTGCCAGTGAGAGATTTATATATAATATTGGCCATTTTTAAATATGAACTCTGGACAATGTGCCAAAACCCATATCCCAAACACCAGCCTGCTATGCTGAGGGTCAGCACGCCCAGGCCCTTGCCTTTGCCAGCCAGGCCTGACCACCATGCTCACTTTCGAGTGCCCCTTCTTGGGGTCCTGGTTTCCCACTTTGGGGAGAAATTTTTGGTTTCATCCGGGTTTTTTGAAGAGGGGGAGAAAGTCTGACCCAAGCAGGGGATTTCAAGTATCTTGGGATCTTATTCATACATGAATGAGGTGTGGCATGAGCAGAAATGCGGGCATTGTACTGGACTGTCATGGTTAAGAGAGAGCTGAGCTTTACAAGTCCACCTACTAATTTAACCCTCAGCTATAATCATGAAATCTGAACTGAAAGACTAAGGCCACGCATACAGGCAGTCACAATGAGTTTCCTCCATATGGTGGCTGGGCTAAGCTTTAGAGGCAGGGTGAGGTGCTGAACCTCTAAAGCTGAACCTGGCTGGATGGACTTTAGACTCTGCACAATGTCAGGAAAATACTGTCAACATTTTAAGCTTAACCGCTATCAACATGTTCTCACTACTGCAAATACTCCATTTACTTTTGGTGAGGCTGGTGCCAGGATCTTATGACCGTCATGTGTCATGTGTCACATGATGCTCACTCACTCACTCACTCACTGTGAATCAGCCAGATCATAGCCTGATATCAGATATCACACAGACTTTGTGGAGCTAGCAAGTTAAAAACTGTTTATTGTCCAAACCAACTGAGTCAGACATATACGTCCTCACATACAGGCATGCCGGTAATTAGAGAAAAGTTCAGTGCTGCAGTGCATGTGTGTAACCAGACGGTGCTCTTTGGCTAACTTTATCTTAACTTTACCTGACTGCACTGACATGTTTCAGCCCATGACAATACTTTGATGTTCCCAGGTGCACGACTGTCTTTTGTATGCTTACAAATTTCATCACCTCTCCTCCACATCACAGCCAACAAACGCTGACTGCTTCTTTTGTCTGCGTTATGCACTGAGTGCGTGCTACCACTGCAGGCATGCAACATATTGCTTCACTCTCTGCAACAGGACCAGTGTGTGCCGCAAATATGGATCAAAGAAATGTTAGAGGCGCTTTTGGAAAGTTCAAAGTTTTTCACTTTTCATATTTCAGGCTCATCTTTAAATGGATTCAATAAATTTTTCCCCTCATTAACCTATACACAATACTCCAGAGTGCAAAAGTACTCCAAACCCTTTTGTTATGTGTGTATATATATATTGCAGTTGCACTAATACAGGTTACAGAATTTGGCACACCAGCCAAACCAAAGGCTTTTACATTAACACAAAGATAAATAATAAAAATACAATAAACATTTATACAAGGGACTCTGTTATGCATACTCTTCCAAAAATACCACATTTAGCAGTTGTTTTGATGACTTTAAATCAATGCTATTGACATGATATTCATAGTTGCTGCACTGGTCCCTGAGCAAACATTATCAATCAAAGATTAATTAAAGGGAAGATATTCTCATTTTCAACTCCCTATTTTTTATTTCCGGAGTAGCTCTGCATGATTAACAGTTCAAAATAATACTTATTTATCTAATACTTGGCCTTGATTCAGTCCATCAGTTCTTCTTCTGTGTGAAACAAGCTGATTTAACTTCTCTCGCTTTAAGCCAGTTTTCTCCTGATATTCGTGCCCTTCACAAACACGGGGTTTGTTAGCTGCTGTGCACTTGACATGACCATATTAAGGATATCTCTACTCATGGCCATCAATCACATTCAATGCCAGAAAAAACTAAACCGAGCATTTGACTCACAAGGATTACTTGTAGATACACTGACATCATTATTTGAATATGTATTGTTATATTGTAACAACATATAAATGACACAAAATAGGGGAAAGGATAATAGGTTTCCTTTAATGATACACTGACTGCTAAGTTTCACAAATTTGAGTATTTCCTCAACTTTTAACGAGACTTCAATTACCTCAATAAGAGAAAACGATCATTAGTGTATTTCTTAGCGTTGTCATGTCTTACCTCTGGAGGTATGGGGTCCAGGCCAGCACAGTTTTCGTTGCATTTATCGTAGACGAGGCGCAGCTTGCGGAAGAGCACAGAAAGCGTTCGTAGATGCTCCTGGAGTTTCCCCAGCCTGTCCTGGTGGGTGTTGGGGTGGTAAGTGACTCCATTAGGCAGCTGAGAAGAACGGCAGAGGAAACATTGTGTTAAACAAAGTACTAGAATTTTCTTAGTGCTAATAAAAAGCAACAGCCATTGATCCCCACAGACTGCCAACGTGTCACAAAGCCTCTGTTGTTCCCCAGCTGATAAGGAACCATTAGAAAACCCTCTGATAAAAATGTGATAGTTTTCTTTCTACCCAGGAACGGGAGCCATCGGTCTACACAGACGCTCTAAAAATGTGTTTAACACGTTTGTGATCCTGCAACAACATGGCATATGGTTTTGATAATATAATAAAACCACAATTTAAACTACCAAACACAAACTCTGCAGCATCAAAAGACAAACAGCTTCAACTCCAGCACTTTGAATGTTTTTTTTCCCCACTCACTCCCATACTGAGGCTGCAGAACTGGCTTTCAACAACAATGGGTGTTAAAGAGCAGCATGACATGTTTTTATTGAGAGGATCGACAAGCCTCTGGGGCAGCACTGTCTGATTATAAACATCCCACATAGCATGAAACAAGCCTGCCTTGAGGGCAAGCAAAGCGAAGAGAGACGCACAGAGAAGCAGAAGGGAGACAGACAGAGAGACGGAAGGAGCGGAGGGAGGAAAAGACACATGAAGAATTTTTACAAGGATAAAGACGGCCTGTGATCTAAAAAAACAAGTCACAACAATGCTGTTTGTGCATTCTGCGGCTGAGGCGCGCTTGCTTGGCCCATCTCGCTGGCTGGGATTTTAACAAGGTGCAGGAGTGGCGTCTCTGAGGAGCAGGCAGACATGCATGATAAACTCATTCCGGTTGCATCCTTTAGATGAGGTCAAGGCTGAACTACATGTGAACTGCAGCGCAAACTAATGCACAAATAAATGACATCAACAAGCATCCACTGGCACTTAAATGAAGTAATGACTGATGTACTGTTTGAAAATAAAAGGAAAACATTTGGAAGGAAAGTGCACTAACACACTTGACATGAAAGCAATATGCTCAACTGAATAATATATGTAGAAGGATGACTTCATGACTCTTATCTACAATAGCGCTCTCTTTGTCATGACAAAATAAAAAATGAAAAAAAACTCCTATAAACACAGGGGAGATCATATGAAGGCAAAACCCTTCCCTAGCTGGTGTTCGATTTATTACAAACACTTTGACAAAGCTTGTCATATCACATTACTGCTGGGAAATATGCACTTTCGGTCATAAATTCCTGGCAGTAAACTAAACTTTGAGCAACACAATAAAATATTTCCTATCTCAAGAATGTTTAATGCAAACAAATGAGATCTGCTTGTGGCTCTCAAATGTTTATCTGGCAGGCCCGCACATGGCATCATTTTTATCATTAACAACAGAAAACAGGGACCTGAATAAAGGCGAGTGGAATAGCATCAACAAACTCCTGTTTACCCCCACCCCACCCCGAAAAGCCATATTAATTTATCTTTTATTCCATGTTTCACCTGCAGTGGTTCCCCTCCCCAGAGTTTAAGGACCACTGCTTTATGCTAATATCCATTTTTCCTGCCTTAATGATTGAAGGCATAAAAAGGTCTGTACTTTTCCTGCTCTGAGTTGTCAAAATGTAATTTGTGCAAAAGGCATATTTGGAGCTAAGGCACTGATTAAAAGTTTCTTCTACATCTTTGTACTTTCTGCCAAATTCTTTCAGAATACAATTTACATGCCATATCATTTTAATGAACCTTAAACTGTCTCTGCAGGCTTCTGAAATCTAGTGATTTGGGCTTTTTTAGCCGTGCTACAACACTTCTCCCTGTCTGTACCCAGTCTTCCCTTTATCATCATGACTGCAAGCATCATCTTGTTTTTAAATCCTGCATCAAAATGCGTTGATAAAGAACTGCCTTCCTGACTGGCAGTTGCTTTGTTATAAGAATAATAGTCATCATGTCATGTTAGCATACTGTATATATATATATATATGTCTCTGTATATCTTTCGCCTGGTCCATTTTATTGTCAGCATATTTAGACTTTTTTTTTTCTTCACTGCTCTTGTGTCATGCTTACAGTTCTTGAACATCTTGGAGTGGTGTTAGGGCTACAAAAGGGACCACACCTGCATGTTCCTGAGCAGCTGGAAGATCTCCATGGTCCTGAGGACGATGTCTTGGACCGTCTCCTGGCCGATCCGACACAGTGAGGCCGTGTTGACATCACGTGCCGCTTGCACCTGCTGTTGCTGCTGCTGCTGTGGTGGCCCGCCAAAAGGTGACACAAGAGGTGGGGTCGTCATGGAAACTGCAGGTGAAGATACTGGTGGAGGGGGGTTGCGGGTCCACTGGAGTTTACCTGTCAGGCTATTCCACACCAGCACACCTTTACATGCCTTCAAGAAGTGTTTTACAGGAGTGGGAGAGGGAAATCAAGATGAAGAGGAGGAAAGTTGGAGAAGTTAAAGGAAGTTTGCGTTATTCTACTTGCTTTATAACGACACCAGCTTTGCTACAACTTAATAAATAACTTAATAAAGTATATTTTCAGCTATCTAAAAACTCCACAGCTGTGACAAATCAACTAAAACAACACGTTAGTCTCTGTGCTAACGTTATAGCCTTTAAAATAAGTTGTCTACCCGAGTTTAAGTACATTTAAACGCTATTCCACGTCAGTACAAGTCTTTCATATGCCGTCCCGGGCATTAAAAGACACACCCTGATTAAGTAACGGGTCAATTAGCGATCATGTAAAAGTGCAGTCATTGTCACCAAAGCTAAGTGGACAGTCACACCATACGACTCTCTAGCTTTCTCAACGTTTGTTTGTGTGGTTTTTATTATTCTGACACTACTTAATATCACAGAGAGTGTTTATGTTTGCTCACCGACACAATTACAACGTGTTAGGTTACCTGTGTGGTGATAATTTATCTCTTTTGTTGACATGTCAACTCCCCTGTTCTGCTCCTGGGATCTCAGCTGCTGCTGCAACTATCGCGAGAATTTCTCCTCGACACCGTTACTTTGGATGATAAATGATGTAATAGAAGCGCCACCTGAAAGATTTTTTTTTTTAATTTGCTATAAATTTAACGAGAACAAAATGTTATAACTGACATGGACTGACACTAAGTATTTATTAATATAAAATATATATTTTGTCATTGACCGCTTCCCTCTGAATGTTTCGAAATCATGGCATCACTACGGTAAAGCAACGCGCACTCGAAATTTCCTCAGGCTTACCTAGGGTAACAGCGACACAAACTGGCTCATTCATATATAACAGCATCACTACCACACATCTGACTTCATTAGCCCCCAGGCCAATTTACACCACATGATTGCTTCTCATGGGTCATTCTCTTTCCCCTACTCTGTGTTAAATGAAATCCCTCAGTGCATCTATCCATCCATTATTTATAGGCTACTGTACAGCTGTGCTTGGATTGTTTTGTGAGCCATCAGAATTCAAATTAATTTGAAATACAAGAGGTGTCACGAATAGACAGCAAGCTGCAGAAGGTTGCTTCCTCAGCATGTGCTCCGTCATGCAGCAGAATTATTGCCCTGACTTACAGACACTAGAAGTAAGAAGAAAGGTCTTACCTTCAGGCTTGAATGGGGCTGAAAAAGCATATTAGGATGCTATTACTTAATTTACACCATTCATTGAAATTTCGGGCTAAAGGCTGGGATTCAATTTTGTTTTATCTGAAACACAGTTTATGTAATGGTAACCCAAAGTCTTTTTTTTTTCCACTCCTAGCAGCAACATGCAATACTGATGTGAAAAACACTGAGTTCACTTGACTGCCCACAACTTCTTAATTGCAGACGCAGTGCTGGTTAGCTTGCCAGGATGAATGAGTGTTACTCTCACAATCCCCATCTGCTATAGCGCCAGACCAACTGAGGCATGCCTTTTGGAAATAAGTTCCTCCATAATCATCCAGCATGTCTTGGTGTGTTTAATTGGAAGGAGGAAGCAGCGATGGTGTGTGGGCGAAGGCAGGTAGTGAGATGGATATGCTTTCCCATGTTGCTGTGTTGCTGATTACACATACAACATTATAACAAGGGAATTATGGAGAGGGGTGGAAAATGTAAAAGTGTCAGTAAGTGCATAAAAATCTGGAGTCACCCCTTATTTCTTTATATTTTGGTTCCAAGGACCCAGACTTGCCAGACTGGTTATAAACAATAGTTTTTGTTTGGACATTGCCTGCTTTTTTTTTAATTATTATTATTCATTTTGAGTCCAGTTCTTGTACCTGACCATCTTCAGAGGAATACTCTTTTGTCTTTGTCAAAAACATATCATTAATTTTGTTCTCATTTCCTTAGTGGAATCTACAAAAAAATTCCAAAGATACTACAGGCATATCCTGACATGTCCTTAAAAACTCTGAGGTAACTGGACGAGTGGAGGACAAAAAAGGAAGTGACAGGCCTAAAAACTCTACAGCAGATGGACAGTATCTGAAAGTGATGTACTTAAGAAATAGGGAAAATCCAGCAAAATCCATATTTCACATTTTTGGTTCAAATCAGCATCAGTATGTACAGTGGAGGTCAGGAGAGCAGTACGACAGTGAGTATCTACAGCCATCTGGTGGAGGCTCTGTTGTGGTTTGGGCTGCATTTCAGCCAGTGGAATTATGAATGCAGGAGAGTACTGTCAGATTTTGATCCACCATGCAATACCATTTGGAAATAGCTTCATGACAATGATCCCAAAGACTCTGCCAATGCAGTAAGAGCACACAGTGGAACACCATCAGTTATGGACTGCCCTCCCCAGAGCCCAGACCTCAACATTACTGAGGCAGTGTAGGCTCATCCAAAGCAGAACTTTGAATGTCCTTCAAGAAGCTTAAAGAACTTTTTCTGAAGACTGCTTAAAGAAATTGCAAGTAAGCTGCCTGGGAGAGTTTAGGCTGTGTTGAATTTCAAGCTCATTAGAATTGTACAAAGTCTGTTTTTGCCTTATATGCTGTATTTCCATGTTTGTTTGGATATATTTATATAAACTGCTGCACCTCTTCCCCATTTTCCTAACAAAATATAAAGAAATGAGGGTGGCTTGAGACTTTTGCACAGCATTGTATGTTGTAAATGTGTCTCACATCTTAAAGAAGACAGCTGTCTGCAGGCACTGAGCTACCTAAGAGCTAATCTATCATCACTGATCAAAAGGAATAGAGAAACAGCAGAATGTATTGATCAAATCAAAGTGAGCTGATGAAAAATGTATTGATTTCAAAGGGCCTGCTCCTGTTGATGTAATCAAACCTCATCGTAACAAAACAAATATAAAAAACCTTCATTCATCACAAGACATGGCTCTCAGAAATCTTACCATCTTCATATATCCTCAACTGCGTGTTTGTTTAAACAGTTCCAAGCCTCAGTAATGAGCAGCAGGAAGAAAGCTCAAGGAAAATACAATTGAGACTGATTACATGCAACAGCACACAATCAGGCAGCACAGATTACCATGAAAGTGACGACAGGTTCACAGTACCACATCATGTAGTCAGTTTTGCAGGAGCCTGATTAGAATGCAGGACGGCAAGATGCAGACAGAGAGAGAGGAAGATAGGGTGGAAGTGAAGAGAGAATGAAAGCCGGAGAAGACGGACTACACGCAACCTGATCACCCCTTGTAGGGAAACACAAACCATGTAATAATTATGAGCTGAGGGGGTATCGTAACTAAAATGGATTATCTATCCACCTGGTGCATTGCCTGTGCTTTAATTAAATGCACACTGATCTGATCCCTGCAGGGCTAAGTTCAGATGGAGAGCAGGGAGTACAGCGGTTTGCTCTGAAGGCAGCAGCATGTAAAGTCCACTCAGCTGTTCTCAGATTAGTACACCTGACAGTAGAGGAAGATAGAGACAGTAGAGTTTATGGCGAGGTTATGGGCACTTGTGTGCCAGTGCAGACATCTTAGAAGCACTCCCCTCTGCAGCTATAATCTTATTACCTGATATTTCAATACCATTTGATTTAGTAATACAATACCTCACATTCATAATAGTAGGCTATACAGAGCTACCTGTGGTTCAGGAGGCAGAGCAGGTTATGTGATGATCACAGGGTTGGTGACCGCAGCTCCAGACTGACGTGTCAAATGTCTTTCAGAAACACGCTGAATCCCAAACTGCCAGTACATTGCACATTATCCTACTGCCATAAGTGTGAATGAGGAACATTATAAAGAGCTTGTGTAAACACACTCTAAAAGGGTGCTCTCATTTCCATCTTTATGTTTTTATTTTTGGACTCTGCTAGAGTATTTTTTCAAGATTCACAGTTCTTTTATTTATCCTTGTAAGGCCACCCTCACTTTTCATCTGATTGGTTGCCCCTTGCATGTAAAACATTTGAATAGTGGGGTGAATGTGTGCTTTAAATGACCTTGTCTGGGATATCACCTCCCAGTACCATCATACAGAGCCAAGAGCAGAAAAAAAATTAAGCTGTGTAAGAATATTGGGGAGGACCCAAATACAGGACATTGAGGCATACGAAATAACTTTATCCTGCCATCTTATCATGGTTGAGGGGTTGGTGTGTCTCAGTGATCTCAGAGGCTATGTTATCCAGGGGCTTTTGTCCCATGGTAGGGTCTCCCAAGGCAAACTGGGTTGTGGGTGAGGGGCCAGACAAAGAGCGATTCCAAAAAACCCCTATGTAAGAAAGATCAATGGTACAGTTGGATCAGGTGGTGGGGGAGAATGCTGGACAGCGATTCCGGGCAAACCATCAGGCGACTCAAGAAGGGAACGAAGTGCTCTACTCACATATAGTGCACATGGGACACTGACTTTAACTGAGCATACTGTCGGGCAGTGGAAGGAATACTTTGAGGGCCTCCTTAATTAAACTGACATGCCATCTGTAGCAGAAGAAGAGTCTGGGGAGAAGGGGGATGACTCACACATCACTGGGGGTGAGGTCACTGAGGCAGTTAAACTCCTTGGTGGCAGGGACTCTAGGGTAGATGAGATTTACCCTGAGTTCCTGAAGGCTCTAAATGTTGTAGGGCTGTCTTGATTGACACGCCTCTGAATAGACAGACTGGGGTTCCTATCTTTAGGAAGGTGAACCAGAAGGTGTTCTCCAACTCCTTGGCCTCCCCGGGAAGGTCTCTGCCTGGGTGCTGGGAAAGCGAGTCCGGCCATTAGTCAAACCTCAGATTCAACAATGCAGTTTTTGCTCTGGTTGCAGAATGCTGGACCAAATCTTCATCCTCTCAAGGATATTCAAGTGTGCGCAGGAGTTTGTCCATCCAGTCTACATGTGTTTTGTGGACAGGTCATGACTTGTGGACAAGTCACGACCCTCGGGGTATCCTGTGGGGTGTACTGCGGGAGTATGGGGTGTCTGGCTCATTGTTATGAGCCATTCAGTTCCCGGCTGCAGCAAGAGCTTGGTCCATTTTCATCCATAGACAGCTCTCTGGTTTTCATGTTGGTTACTCCATGTTGGTAACTATAAATGCGCACACTGCACAGGCAAAACCAAAATCTGAACCTGTATGTCTGTATGAGATCCAGTTGTAAATACCTGGAAATAAAAGCTGAGATGTTTTTTTTTGTCAAATTTTTTTTTTCAATGTCAAATCCAAATGTTTTCAGTCTACAGCAAAAATAAAGGGATTGGCCTCACTATTCCAATACTTTTGGATGGGAGTATATATAGTAGATTGTGTGCATATTCTCAGTGTTGAAAGGCCATACATCCTTGGTCTGAGATTTGCATTTGTTCAGGTTCTACTTGAGGTTGCACTGGTTTGTTTTGGTAATATTTTTAAATCTGTAGTATGTCAGTATGTAAAGTCTCGTAACACCATTCAAAAGCACAGTGAAGGAAAAAAGTGTAAGCATGTGGGATGTGAGCTGCTTTTTAACATTTGAGGGAGAAATAACCACTGCCTCAAATGTTTGGTATCATTTAGTTCGAAATCTAGAAAGTAACAGTAACAACCTCGAGCAGAAGACCTTAAAGGCCTAGTGAGCTCTACTTCTAAAAATAATGGACAGGTGGTTTCAACAGTGTCCAAGTGGGAGCGGTCACTTTTTGCTTAAAACAAAACATGCAATGTGCTTGTGTGGAGGTCTTTAGTTCTGGGAAATCTAAAAACTAAAATTAAAACATTTTGAATGAGGTGTGTGCAGACTTAACTGACACTGTTAAGTTACTAGTCAACAAAGTGGAGACAATGTGTTAAAGGGTTAAAATTGAATTTGAAGTTTAATACGGAGAAAAAAAAAATTTTTTTAATCTAATTTGTTTCTAAACTATTTGATGCAATTAATAATGTCCATTACAAATGTAAAATTAATGACTTAGTTGGCACCAACCAGCTACATGTCAGTTGTTATTAATGATGACCTTGTCCATGCCACTGAAGCTCAGGACGCCTACAGCTCACACTGCGGGATACAGGTGGGTAGACGAAGGTCAGACTCACACAAGCCATTAATATCTGAGTGTCTGCAGCATGACAGAGGCCCACGGTACACAAAATGGTCTCCGAGGTTTGCTGAAAAACTGCAAATTGGCTCAAGGTCAAAAAGGTGGGTGTTAGTTAATGGGGAATCAGCATACCCCTCAAGAGAATGGATTCATTTCTTGTGCCACTGACATGGAGAGCAAAATTCAAAATATGGAGTATTTGAAAAACATGAATATTTTATTGAGTTATTCTTTGCAGCTTGTAACTTCCTTGTGCAAAGTTAGAAGAAGTGTTGACATCATGTATGAAATGACACTCAGGTGTCTGGTATAACTGTCCGTGCATAAACTGCGGTAGAATGTGCAAATGATGGTCTGCATCCGACGTCTGAGGTCAATACAGTGAGTTAACGCTCAAAAAAAGAATACAAAACTTCAGCACCACCCTGAATCCCTGTCCCAAGATTTTGAGATAAAATTCTGACTTGTTCCATCAGTGATTTCAGTTTCATAATGAACACATTTAAAAAGCAAAAACAAGTCAAGAAAACGATGCTCATGAAAGGATAAAAATTTGACACTTGCTTTTCCCCTAAAATCGTTTACATTCAAAGCCACCGTCTTTGCTCTAAATATCTTAGGGTCTTATTCTTTGGGTTTGTAAAAACAAAAAGGCACTTTAGACACAGTTATGCAAATTTGTCACTAATGTCACAGTAAAACAAAAGCCCTCATGGTCCCCAAGAGCACCACTGATTGTCATCACCACATAGACCACAGCAGAGAAATCCTGGCTTTGTTGTGCTGGTGTTTCTAATTCTTGGGGTTCTCACACAAAATGCAGTCAGGCTTCAGGTCGGACTGCCTCTCCATCTGAATGGTAACGGAGTGGAATTTGTAGGAGGAAAAACAAGCCTGTGTCATTTCTCTGAGGACAGTTTGAGCATCCACTGACTCATCTGTGGAGGAGAGCGGAAAAGAAAGGGATTTTGTATTTATATTGTATCCATGAGCTTTTTTTTTGGCTTCAGGCTCAGATTTACAACATTAGACTCAGTCACATTCTTGCACTCACTATTTTGAGTGCGTAACTACATTTACACCATCAAGTATGGCTATAGGTCCTCTACAAATACTCAGATGGTGTATTCACATTACTTAAAAAGCTGAGTGCGGAATACTGCATATTTCTCACCCTCAGTGAGAAATATGCAGTTTGGCTACATAGTGTATGTCCTCGTAAAACATCCATCGTCTTCCCCATGGACCACATATAAAAGAGGGATGTGACTTCTGGGTTGAAAAGTGAAGCTAATGAGGAAGTGCCTTAAACCTGCATCCTTTCTAACGGCCAGCAGAGGATGCAAAACAAAGTCTGGTTGTACAGTAGTCTCATGGAAAACAACCCTTTGTCTCTTTTGTTCAGCCAAGTGTTTTATGACATCATTAAAACACTTCACTGATGTTTTTCTGGTCTCTCAAAATGCATTCTCAAAACTTTAGGAAAAATTTAGGAGGTATGTGTTAATGTGTGATTGACCAGCTGCTAGCCAGTGTCTACATCCATCTTTTATATACAGTCTATAGCAGCATTTCATAGGTCACTGATGAAAACAAGAACTGGGTGCACAAGTTTGAATTTATTTTGACGGGACTAGCAGTGCAACAACATCATCTAGCAGGTTGCACTTTGGGAAAGCAGCATTTTCTTTTAATTTCTTCTTACCTATGGCTACATGTGCCGATAACACAGCCTGGTTCATGGTGAGGGCCCAGATGTGAAGGTTGTGGACCGCTGTGACCCCTTTCACCACTAACAAGCTGTCTCGCACCTCACTGTATTTCACCCCCGATGGAGTACCTGATGCACAGATAGAACACGCAAAAACGGACCGTGATTCCACTTAAAAATATATTAACACTGTACTGGAGGGTTGATTTAGTAATAACAGCCTCACCTTCCATCAGGACAAGAAGGATGTCTCTCATGATGGTGAGGGTGGTGCATAAGACCAGTATGGAGAACACAAATGTGCAGATGGGGTCAGCTATCTTATATTCAGGCTGAAAGAAAAGCACAAAATAGAAAATGAGTAATAGCAGGAATATGTTAACCAATATTAGTTAGGTCACTTATGTTTACAACCAACAGGAGCTGACCCAAAATTGCTTTCCAGTTGAGGCAAACTGTAACACAGTTACTGGTGCCTTCAATTTTCCATGCTGACTTTTTAAATTGAGACACTCACTGCTATACAACCATTAGTTCTGAAAAAGTTGTGTTTAGTAGAGCTCAGTATCTTAGCAGAAAAACCTGCACAGAGAAAAAACAAGTCCCAACTGCTCCTCATTAAGGAACACGGGACAGTGACAATTAATTATGTCTTATATAAGAGGAGCTTATAATTTGGCAGTAATGGCTGTCTAGGGAAAAGATCTACAACACCCTGAAGTCACAAAGGACTCTGCAGACAGACTGAACAGTGAGCATGGCTCCATCTTTCCTGCTGGAAACAGCCCCGACTTTGTGCTGCTCGACTTTTCTCCGGGGAACCCGGTTTTTAGCACTGAGAATACTGAGTGTTGGAAGCTAACAATAACACAGGAATTATTAAATGACTGTCACTGTATGCTGCACAAGACTCACAATATCAACTGGGTTTATGAAAAATTCAAACTAATAATGATCGAAATAACAGCCACAACTTTAGGAATAACTTCAAGTAGTTTGAAAGTTTTCAACCGTTTAGGTTTTATCTTTACATTATCAGATATTACATCTACTGCCCAACAAGAATTTGTTACTGTATGTTAAAATACAGTTTTTCAACTTCAGGCACACATAAACTGAGAGACACGTTAACATTTTTGAGTTACCTTTTGTTGTTTTAGTAAAAAATATATAATTTTTGTTGTCTTGTATCCCTGGATTAATTATTCAGTTACTGCTTCTTTGCGTCTCCCTTCACACTTTAACTGTGAATCTCTGACAAGCACGACAATGATTACAGTGAACTCATTGTCATGTTCAAGAATCCGGTTTGATAGGATTTCTGACATGTTGTCCTGCTGGAAGAAGCCATCAGAAGATGGATACGCTGAGGTCATAAAGGGATTGATGTGGTCAGAAAATATACTCAGGTAGGCTGTGGTGTATAAACAATGCTCAGTTGTTACATCATTACACCACCACCGAGAGACGTTCATGTGATGCTTGCGTGGGAAAAACCCCAGCAGATCAGCAGATTCTGAAATACTGCCCAGACCAGCCCACATGGCACCAACAACCATGCCGTGCTCAAAGTCAATTAAATCACCTTTCTTTCTGCTATCTCTGTTTGCATAGCACTGCAAACAAGAAAAAAAAAAAAAAAAAAAAAAAAACAATTGACAAGTGAAGGCACGTTCCTCAGAACAGCTTCCTATAGATCTTGCTGCATTATTTGTTCTCATTTGTACTCTTAATGACCTGATTTAAACTATTCTGCTGATTATGTTAAGCGCTTTGTAGCTATATTTTTTCTGGTTTTGAAAGGCACTTAAAGTAATTGTTGTTTCACAGAACAAGAAAGAAGAGGAAAAGGTTGCCTACGTCATCAACGCCAGAATGTAAGTGATGATGTAACCTTAAAACGTCACCTAAACTAAACCCAGTACTTTCAGCAAGGAGAACACACCTGATGAATGTGTGGTTAAACGTGGCTTCTGGTAAGACTAGAAAAAAAAAAACACTAGATAAATGGCGTGTTACCTTGAAGAAGATAATGATGGCACTGACGAGCACGCTGATGCTCTGGAGAAGATCTCCCAACACGTGCACAAACGCTGCTCGCACACTTGCATTGGCCTGCTGAGCTCTCTGTCCTGTCAGGGAAAAAAGTAACAATAAAGCCAGTTATACAATTAATTATGTTCCACTTTAATGTGAGCATAATGGCTTATAACATTAAAATCCATTCATCTTCTTCCACTTATCTAACAGCATAATAAATTCTGTTAAAGTGGGGAAATAGTGATTTCTGTACTTAGAGCGTACCATAATCAGCATGATTTTCCTCTATGTCTACACAGTCATCATTCGAGCGCATGCTGTTTGAGACCTGATTCTTGTCTTTTGCTTTCTTGTGACTGTGACCATGCCCATGTGAGCTGAGCCCGCCATGACTGTGGCCGTGGCCAGACTGGTGAAGGGCAACTGCCATGCTGTTAAGAGAAGGAGCAGAGTTATGCAAGGATTTTGGCAACAAACAAGAGAACATTCTTCAAGAGTTCTCAAAAAGTACAGTCCTCCTCCCCGTAAGACTTTAATCAAATCACAATCTCAAAGGCAAATCAAGTGTGCGCATATTACTCACATAATATTGGCCACTACAGCACAACCAGAGGTAATGAGCATGATATTTCCCTCGATGGTGTAGTCGTCACTGATGAGGCGCTCCACAGCCAGGTAAACCAACACTCCTGTTACCAGCCAGATGGTGAAAACAGACAGCAGTGCACCCAGGATCTCTGCATTAATAAGAGACATGGAGAGAAAGAGGAGCTGCAGTCATACACACTGCTGGAAACTGCTCTAGATAACAAACCACAACTCCAAATTGCTCAAACTTTAATATGCAGTTAGTTACAGAATTTTTTATTTTTTTAATGCACACAGTAAGCTCGAGTGTAGATGTAGATCTGCGCTGATTACTGAACTAAACTACAAGTCGACAACGCTCCTACAGCATGAAGACAAGTAAGTCAAAATAACATCCACACACTGAAGTCTATGATGTATGGCTATAGGACGTATCCCCTGGCATACCGCAATGAAAGCCCTGCTACTCTGCAGTGACACCCGCTCATTTTGCATGCCATGTTAGTGAAAATTAGTTTGCAAAGGAATGAAATAAAGAAAACATGTCATGGTCCTGGGGCCCAGTGTTTTGTTCCTTTTGTATAGCTCTGTTTTGTTACGTTTCTGTTAGTAAGCGTCAGTTTACTTCCTGTCTTATTTTGGTAGTGTCTTGTTTTGTGTGCAGTGTGTTCAGTTTTGCTTCCTTGTCTCAGTGTAATTTGGTTTACCAGTGTTCCCTCCTGTTTCCACTTCCCTCATTAGCCCTCCTGTGTATTTAAGTCCTGTGTTTTCTCTGCTTATTGTTGCGTCATTGATTATGGCCTGTTGTAGAGAGTGTGTGTTCCTGTCTAGCCTTGCTTTGTTTTTTGGATTACGCTACATTTGGTTCACAAGAGGTTTTTGTATTTTGGTTTGGTGTTCATCTCAAACACATTTTAGTTATGTCAGTCTCCGTAGTCCTGCACCTGGGTCCATCCCTGCCTGTCACACAGCCCGACATGACAAAAGATGAAATAAACTAAAATCTAACTGGTCGATACATCCTGTAATGCTGTACCTGCACGGTGCCAGCCATAGCTGAGTTTGTGGGTCGCTGGTCTGGAGGAGAGCCAAAGGGATAACAGGCTGATGATGAAGCTGGTGAAGTCCACCAGCAGGTGGGCAGCGTCTGTCATCACCGCAAGGCTGCCTGCAAAATACCCACCTGCAGAAAGACAGAGTCAGGACGGTTACTAAAATGGATAAAATACTTGGTACTTTACTGCTGTAATGACAGATTTATACTCTTAGAGGTGCAGAGTGTATATATAATTTAGGAAAATAAGTGAACAGGCCACAAGGTGTGAGAGCCGGCTGAGCACTGTTGGAATATTCATAGTATATGCCACCTACGTATATATATCTTATGTACGTTTACTTCCCTGAGATATTTGTCTAGAAAATAACTTTACTGATTAAAAATACAGAAGCTTATAATGTTCTGTGTCATCATGAACTTTGTGTTCTGCCTGTACAATGAGCCAAACTGATGAAGACTACACAGTGATAGAAATGGAGACTTCGAGGTCACCCTGTTGTTGAAATTATCTGTTTTCCACATTCTGTTTTGTAAATGATGTAATCAAGACTGATATGCTCTGACTATATGACAACTGTAACTTGAATTAGAAAGTGCCAGTACTTCATGCCATCTCACACGAGTATGGTATGCAGTTCTGACCCGGATTAATCTGTAAACTGTTTGAAAATGGCTTTATTAAATTTAATATTTGGACTCCTTATTCCGTTCTATTGTCTAATTTCTGTTTAATAAACGAACACGCCGGAACCTCAGGGGATAGGTGGTTTTTCAGGTTTCCTCAGATGGTGACCCCGACGTGATTAAACAGGAATGTTTTTCATTTTTAGATGTTTTTTGAGTTTCTTGGGAATAAGGAGTGAATCTGGCCGCCGGTAATCGTTGTTTTGAGAGTCCGAGACAGTACTGACTTCTAGACTCTATCAGTGACCAGGAGATCTCCACCTAAAGGTTGGCAGAAACCTTTTCTAAATATCTGCATATTGAATTGCATCAAATTATGGTCACTGGTGGTATGACAGGAGGACGGTGTAATTCGAGCCATTTCACACAGGTGTAAGAGTTTAAAAGAGTTAAAGAAAAGAGTGAAAAGAATAAAAGTTTAAAAGAGTAAAGAAATATAGGCAAAATGAGTCGGACGGTGATGAGCCCATGGGCCGTCTGGCCAGCGGACCGAACGAGTGCCCTTCTCAGGGGGTTTTTAGGTTTAGAGGGCCTTTGGTTTTTTCTGAAATCTAAAGCAGAACATTTGTTTTTTACTCATATCCTTTGGAAAGTTGAGCGGCGTAACAGTGACGCGTCTGTTTACGGCTCCCGGTAGAAAAGTTGATAGAGTAAACACTGGTGGTCTTCGCGGTTCTTTTCATGAACATTGATCTCAGAAATCCATAAAAGCAACTAAAACCCTTTAAAAGCCTCAAAAGATAGAGATAAAGAATAAAGAGAATAAAGAAAAAGTAAAAGAATACAGAGAAATAAAGAAATAAAGAGATAGAGAAAAAGAGTTTTGTAATAAAAATAAAAAATCCTAAAAAAAGAAAAAATATAAATGGTACCTTGCTAATATTGTTTTTGTTCTTGCAGTTTGGACTGACTGACAAAATGACTGATGACACTGGGTGTAGAAAAGGGGCTCCGGTTAAAAAGAGGGTGAAACTTCAAAATAAATGGTGATGTAAAATTATTTTAGTGTAAACTTCCAAGCACAGATATTAAGCTGAAAGCTAAGTTTAAAGGAGAAATCTCTCCATCTTAATCAGGTAAAACTTGATCTTTGGGTCAGAAACTAACTAGCAATCCCAAAACTAGGTCACTTGGGAAAGAAAAATCTATAACAATAATGAATATTGAAAAAACTGATGGATGCTCGAATGTGTGTCTGTGTGTAAGGAGGCCTCCACATGTCTGTCTGTGTGACTGAGTACTGCTGTGTATTTGTATTGTCATGTATGTTTCAGAGAGAAATAGGAAATAAGGACAAAATATTTTGAGGTGAATTTGTATGGTGTTATTTTTTGTTGTTTAAAAGGAACAGGACAATGTTACAGTGGTCAATATTAGTTGTTTTGTAATCCATAGCTGTGTGTGTGTGTGTCACTATGTGTGGGGAAGAAAAAAGGAAAAGAGAATGGTGCCAAGGTTTTAGCATTGCTGTGTGTGTGTGTGTGTGTGTGTGTGCATTTTATCTCAAGGATGTGTGTGTGTGTGTGAATCTAAGTGCGAGCCAGAGAGACAGAAGTCGTGTGTGTGGATGAGTTATAGCTCTAAGTTTTTTCTCTTCTTTTCTTTCCTTTAATTTGGGCTGAGATGGTTGTTGATAAGGTAATGATGGTCAAAAATTCTCAGAAGGAAGGTTTCGCTTCTGATACATATGAGAGATAAGCCGACCACAGATGGATAAAAAGACAAAAAAAAATTAAAAATCAAAAAAAAAAAAAAAAAAAAAAAAAAAAAAAAAAAAGGGAGTCAGGATTTTATTGCTTTAAAAATAAATAATGAAGAAACAAAGTCACTAAAATAGATGCCTTGAAAATTTCAGGTTGAAGTATTTTTTGCAAATTATTAGAGGTCATTTTTCCAGAAGATTGTTGTTAAATTTCAAGAAAAAGTTTTCGTGAGGAACTTGGTTTTAGTAAAACCTCAAAAGAAAGGTTAGAAGAAAAAAAAAACAGTGCATGCAAATACTTTGTGAAACAGCCGAATTTGAGACCCAAAACAAAGTGCCAAACTTTGAGCTGCTGCTCTGCTACAGAGCAAAATATAGAGAACTAAAAAACTTATTGGTTGGCCCATGTAGGATAGAATACAAGTTCCCGATTTACTCTTTTGTGCATTTACATTTATTTGGTAGATTTGTTTAAAGCTAAGATTTAGAGAAAAGCAGAGAACATTTGAATTTTGAGTGTCTGAACAATTTGATATTGAATCCAGCATTAAAGGAAAAAATCCCAGAAGCTAAAAATATAAAAATCAGTTTGCCCTTTTGATAAGTAAGCTAAATTAAGGTAAATTATTGAGACAAACAGAGTTAAGTCTCAAAGGAGGGAGACAGACCAGCAGAAAGTTCAAGATTTAACTAATGAAAATCTCTCAGTTTTATTCTAACAGGAGCCTGAACATCACTGGAGCTACAGGAGACTGAACTGATCAGCTACCAATAAAGAAAGTGGTGCAGATCGAGGTGCTGAAGCTCATCCTAAGATCTCCTGAACAGACTTACAGCTCCATAAACTCATATAAAAAGGCTCCTGGTGCTCAAGGAGGAGGAGGCCAACCATCTCACAAACAGGTGACCTGAGAGTTCTTGACCCTTGACCTCTGTGTAAAGTCTGAGACCAGGAGGAGAGTCATCAACAGGAGATCTCTTCGACATGGGGAGCGTTAGGCCTTATGCACGCTCAGTCATAGGTTTCAGTGAAGAAAGAACACATTAGAGGGTCAAAGGTCAAAGAACTCCCAGGCAGAAAGCAATTGATTTCAAGATTTTAATTACAGTTATGCTATATTCAGTAGTATGACTCAACTACTATTATAAGGTCAACCCCACAGGGGCCAGAATTTTGTGGTTTCAAGAGTATAATTTGTTTAATGCTTCCTTCAACACTAACTATTGTTCTCTTATAAATTCCCATGAGGCCTCAGGGGGACACGCCCTGATTTCAGTTTAGACGACCAAAGATGACAAACCTGCAGTGAGCTGCATGTAAGGTCAACAAGCAATGGTGTTGTGAGTATGACCTCTGACCCTAAAAGTATCTACATTTTGACTAAAGACTGTCCATAACATTTTTATTTTTAGTTTGTTTTGTGGTGAAAATCCTACTGCAGGGGTTTTAGATTTAAAAGCATAGAATTACACAAAATGAAAAGAAAAAAATAGTTAAAGCCTCTATTTTACTGCTGAACTAGTAACAACTGCTGATGTTGTTTTAGGTCAAGGTTATGCATTTTTCCCCTTCACGATTTAATAACTTGAGGTTTACGGTCTGCCATAATTATGCTTTTCTTTTAGGTACAGACCCTAACAGAATAAATATAATTTTGAGTCCAGTAATACTTTGAAATGATTTTGACTGTCGATCTCTCTAAGATATTTTATTTCCCCAGATTTTCATGCCAAAGGAGTCAGAATTGAACAGTAATTTTATAGACAGAGTTATTTAAGATCAGAGAACTTTAAAATGATTATTTTTAGATATTTTGAGAATCATCCCATGTTTTGTTTTTTGTTTTCTTGTGTTCTTTTTGTTCCAGCTTACGTAGAAGGTGTGTCAAATTTTAATTTATGGATATTCATTTGCATTTTGAATTTTCTGATGAGTTTGAGACCAAAATGCAAAAGTTAACTTTACAATTGGATGAAAAAGGAGACAGCTGACACTGAGCTTGCAAAACAAAACACAAACACTTGCAATGAAGAAGCAGCTTACACACACACACACACACACACTCACTCATACACTCACTCACTCACACTCACCCACTCATAGACAGACAGAAGCTCAAATTATATTTTTGCTTGATCTGACATTTAACTCTAGGTGCATTAAATCAGGTTCACTTTTGGTGGATTGAATCCACTTACTTAGTAAATTAGTAAACCACTGGTATATGAAAATTTCTCAGGCTGATTGACAAAATAAAAGATTTATAATAAAAGCCATTGAATAAATACATCCTTAGAATATTTATGGGCATTTTGATGTCCTGTTTTAGTTTGTGCAAATTTAATTATTGACCCACAAGACCGGCAGTTCATGGTATTTTGTTTAATTGAAAGGGAGAAATCGGAATTTCTTCACTGGACTTTTTCCACAGGTACCTGAGATCATACCGGAGACATTATGAGCCTTTAACAGGAAACTGACCAGGATGACGGCCAGATGTGAACAGCTGATGTCTAAACAGGTGCAGGAATGCATCTCCCAGTGACAACTGCTGAATACTGTGGTTTGAACATCCATGGCTTTGGTCAATATGAGCACGATGTGCTGAAAGAAGGCTGCATACATATATAACTATTACCTGTGCACTGATCCAGTGATTGTTTTTTTTTATGTTTGGAGAAAGATTTTCATCGATTAGAACTGGATTTGATCCTGAAGGGATGCAATCCACATTTTTAATGAATTGAAAGAAAATTATTAGATAGTGACTGTTTCATGTTACTGTTTGTCATGTGGGCCAATTTATATGCAGGATTTACTTTGGACTGATTAAATTTAAATGCTAATCCACTTCACTGAACAAGATTGACATATGAAAGACTAATGCTTGTTTTCTTTTTGTTTTTTCAGGCCATAAGAAAGTATAGAAAGTAGGTACATCCATTATAAGTATGACTTTATTGTATGACATTATTAAACCCTGTCTAACTTTTGCTAAATTCACAATCACAATACTATAAGATTAGTTTTCACAGAATCCTCTTCTGGCTTTTAACATCAATACAGTCCTGGCTGACCACCCGAGGTCAGGCTGGTGAAGTTGACCTTAGAAATGTCTAAGGTCAAAAGGGGGATTGTTGGAATATTCATAGTATATGCCACCTATATATCTTATGTACGTTTACTTCCCTGAGATATTTGTCTAGAAAATAACTTTACTGATTAAAAATACAGAAGCTTATAATGTTCTGTGTCATCATGAACTTTGTGTTCTGACTGTACAATGAGCCAAACTGATGAAGACTACACAGTGATAGAAATGGAGACTTCGAGGTCACCCTGTTGTTGAAATTATCTGTTTTCCACATTCTGTTTTGTAAATGATGTAATCAAGACTGATATGCTCTGACTATATGACAACTGTAACTTGAATTAGAAAGTGCCAGTACTTCATGCCATCTCACACGAGTATGGTATGCAGTTCTGACCCGGATTAATCTGTAAACTGTTTGAAAATGGCTTTATTAAATTTAATATTTGGACTCCTTATTCCGTTCTATTGTCCAATTTCTGTTTAATAAACGAACACGCCGGAACCTCAGGGGGATAGGTGGTTTTTCAGGTTTCCTCAGCACAGACAAATGAACCAAACAGAAACATCAGCTATCGTCATGTGATACACACACTGAAGAAATGAGAACAAATGGATTACCACAAAGAAAAATCTGCAATGGAGAAAAGAAAAGCAGAAAATCAGCGTGACTCACCGAGGATCTCACCAATCATGAAAATCAGGCAGATGACAGAAACCAGGTACAGCCTCTTCCTGGCAACTTTCCTCTCTATCGCTCGGTCCTCCTGTGCTCGGCTGTTGTCATGGCAGTGCTTAATGCTGCCCGTGCCATTTTTCTGTAAGGGTTGCTGGTTTGGAGCACTGGGTATACAAAACCAGAATAAATGCAATGAGAGGGTAGCATAGATAAATAGATATGCATATGTAAATTCAGACTTCAGTGCTGGGTCTTTAGAACTAGTTGCTGTTTAGTTGCCTAATTAGCTGTCCAGAGACGGGAGGGTCACATGTCTAATCTGCTGGCAATAAGTAACAATGTGACAATATCGGGAATAAACAAACATGTTTACACACATCAGAAACACATGTCAGAACCCACTACATTTCCACTGTCTTTGTTTGTATTGGCAGCATTTAGGATTCTAAATATTACATTATATGTAGTTTGCATCCAAATGTGTCACATTTGAACTCTGATCTCATCTTCACAGTTGCCTTTCTTTCAAGTTGACCCCAAAATGTGTTGAATCTTTAAAGAAAGTATTGTCAAGAGAAACACAATGAGCTGCCTAAGTTAGTTAGAAATATACTGCAGTATAATATTATATAATAAACTCAAGTTATTCATGTCCAGTTATTTACAAATCAATACTCATTATCTATTACCTACTCTTAGATAATGTTTGTGTAATCAAGCCCTCATCTGATTTTCGCTGCACAACAAACTTCTTAAATTATGTTTAAAAAGAACAAAGAAAACAAAATGAATACACAAAATGCAATAATATTCCCTTTAAAGGAAATCCTACCCAGAGAGTGGGCGTTTGTGCCACGGTTAAGCTGTGTAGTGGGAAGGGTAGGACCCAAATGCAGGACCCGTGAAACTGGAGTTTAACTCTTAACAGCTTTTATTAGCTGGAGGCTCACAAGTTACAATAAACAAGTGAATCTCAACCAAGGCTGACATTAAAAAATATATTTTTTTTCCACAAAGAGAGATCTAGCAGCTGAAATTGCAACAACTATAACATAAAAGTTCTATTTGATTTGATTATTTAAAAATATATCCTTTAAAAAGTCTCACTGACATTGATTAAAAATGTCTTTTTTCTAGAGAGATCTGGCCAAGAGAGCAACATAAATAAATATAAGAATTCCATAAAGATATTTTAAGTGGCCAAAAAGGTCTGGATTGATTATAATGCAGAGCAGAGTAGGTACAATAATGCAGAGTCTTAAAGATACTTGCAAAACAGGTCATTTCTTTATCTTACATACAACCCCTTCCTAAATCCTGTTGACTCCAGCCTATTTATCAATATAAACAAAGATATTAGACATTACATAGAAAAACACCGGCAATAACTACAACACCTGAACGCTGCTCCGGGTCGTTTCCCCTGGCTGTAACCGACTTGTAACTCAGCCCGATAATAATATTAACATTAGAGGACCCCAAAGAAACAATCACAGTAATTAACAAGTGTTTTAAAGTATGTCGATGTGCTGCTGTATCATGTGCACACCTCCCTGTTAGGCAAAGGTAAAGCCAGCTAAATGAGCTAAATCAGATACACGTTTGCGCACAGCTAAATCCCATCACACACACACACCCCCCCAGGACCAAACCAGTTCCGTGTGGAAAACCAACAGGTCACAGTGGACCGTGAGCAGATACTGCCTGCAGCACAACCACGAGAACTGAGAGAGATGCCCCACTTTTCACAGTGAAATTTTGACAAAATGCTTCTTCAGTCTCATTTAACACCAAAACTTACATAACCATTAAGTTTTTAAGAATCCTTTTATTTACTTATATGTTTTGGGAATTTTTTTTTTTAAATATTATTTAAACAAACTTTAAAGTTTTACCTTGCCGGTGTGCTGTATGTCTTCTTGGCTTCTGTCACCAGGTGAAATTTCTCTGGATCCTTGCTTTTAAACATGACTGGTGTCTTCACAGATATTATTCACAGAAAATTCCCAAAGTGGGGAAAATGCTCAGAATAAGACAAAAACGTATTTCAGAAAAGTAATAGAATAAAAAAAATTTTTTTTAATTATAGCTCCGTCTTTTTGTAGCTTCCTCTCCCTCTCGCTATCCTTTTCTGAGATCTTTTGTTGTTTCCTCTTGAGAAGCGTCTCAACAGCCGCTGGATGTCCTCTGCAACAAACCGGGGTGCAAGCAACAAAGATTTTGATGCAATCTTGTGACCAACACTTTGCACCGTGTGCAAACTCAGAGCCGCCCGGAGCGCTGCGAGCCTGGAGGATGGTGAGGGAGGTGATAGCGCGCATGGGGTCCAAAATAGGCACAAGGCAATATTAAGGGTAAAATATTAAAACAAAATAATGCCAGGTGAACCTCTTATGAATTTTATAACGTTAATGATTATTTCGTGTTAAAAACCCCAGATTCACCTTTGATTCATTGACTGATTATGGAGGATTTCACTGTTGAGCACAGCTCAAAGTACCGCTTGACTTCTTCGGGGCCCGCCCACCTCCTCTGATCAGCCGGCACTCAGTGATTACACAATCAAGTTAGAAGTGCCGTGCGCCCCTTTCTCTTGCGTTATCGCGTGGCATTATTTCCAAATCTTTCAAGTTCGCTGCTCTTCTCTGATGAAACCCGGTGTCGGCGCGGTCTTACTTAACACCTCGAGAGGATTTTGGTTCCCAAGCACGTGCTCGTACAGCGGAGTTTACTCGTCAATAAGATTTTTAATCGCTTTGAATGAAAACAGCCACTTACACTTAGTCTTTATTAGCAGTGTGGAGTGCGTTATCATTGCACTGAATTGCACACTGAAAAATAAATAGCTTTTTGCATGGAAAAGTGTGTATGTGTAAAATCATTGCTTATCTGTGCTTTAGAAATTATTTATTGCTTTATACTTATTGTAGGGTCTTTACCTTACAATGTAAAGAGCCCTAAGGCGACTGTTTGTTGTGATTTGGCGCTTTATAAATAAAACTGAATTAAATTGAATTAAGAAAAACTGCGCTCCAAAAAGTCTGACTTTGAAAGTGTGGCAGGAACCTACAGCAGTCATGTTGGTGGAAGTATTTATTTATTTATTGTTAATATTTGGTAAACAGTGCTTTCATATTTCATTCAGGAGCACGAACACTTTGGAGAGAAACTCCGGGTATTTTGCTCAAGGGTACTTTGGAAGTTAGTGATCGAACCACCACCTTACAATTAATAGATGATGTGCTCTAATGCCAGAAATACCTTGACCGAAAAAGTTGACGCCCAACGTGGGGCTCGAACCCACGACCCTGAGATTAAGAGTCTCATGCTCTACCGACTGAGCTAGCCGGGCGTGCCTGTGGTGGGGAGGAAGAGTTCACCCCATGGTTCAACCTGTCTTCCAATCAGAGGAGGCAGCGCTGTACTGATGCACGGTTTAAAACTTCCAAGTCGACCCTCTCCCTCCTGCCAACATCCGCCTTCCATTTTCATCCCATTTAGTCCCCCTTCCCTGCTGCATGGACATTGCATTTATGTAGATAGATTTGTCTGTGCTGATGTTTGTTTTTGTTGTCTGTTACAGAGTTGGACATTAATGTTCCACTTGTTTTGGAATAATATGTGTTCACAAGAAAAGGTTTTATTGTTTGTTATGGGGATTTTAGTGGCTGCTAAATAAATGCATAATTAAGAAACAGTACATCACTCAGATCTTACTAATTTGTAGTGTTTGAACAAATGACTTGATGTCTGTTAATAAAAAGTAAATTTTTGAGTATATGCTTACTTTTTCCGGCTGGAGCAAGACTTGAACCAGTGACTTTGGAATCTACTCTTTTCTAAATTAAACATGTAAAATTGAAGATGTTTGATATAATTTCTAAAAAATCAACACATAGAAATGGTGATAATCAAGTATTAAATCATCAAACATTAAAAATTGCCAGTTTTTCCTCTTTCTTTCCCCCTTTTTTAACTTTCTTTTTCCTTTTTTCCTTCTTCCTCTTTCTTCCGCACCTCATTTCAAAATGTACCACAAGATGGCGACAAGGATCCACTTAAACAAATCTACAGGTCATTCATTTCTTCTTCGTGATTAAATTATTAAACTTATTGCTCTATTTTTTTTACCTGTCAAGAGTTGCGCTTTAAAAATATGACCCTATTTTTTAAAAAAGTTTGTCTTTAATCGCTTCAGTTATCATCTAAAACCTAAAATCAGTCCCAGCATAATGAAATGTTATAGAAATAGAAACCCTGCTGTGTAAATACATACATAACCACCAGGCTTTCCACAACAACCACCAGCAACAGTGTTTTTATTCTGATTGATCGGTTTTTGAATGATTTAAAATGATTGATTTGCTTGAATAAGAAAACAGGTGATAGTGGTTGGAGAGAAGGGAGATGAGGGTCTGGGAGAAAGAGGAAAGGTGTAGAGACTGGAGGTGGAGGAAAGATGGGTGGAGAAGTCAGCTGAGGGAGATAGAAGGATGAAGAAGTTGGGTCCTCTTTAAGGAGGATGATGGATGAGTTGTGGTGGGGGAGTTTTTTCTTTCTTTTGGACCTACCTCTTATTTCAAAATAAAGCTTACTGCAAGGTGGTGATAAGGATCATAGCAATGGTAATTTTGTCCATATAGCACATTTCACTACATGTAAACTCAGTGTGATTAACAAAAAAGCTAAAAACACAAAACCCTTCATAGGTCTACTAAGCCTTAAGGCAATAAAAAACAACAAAACTTTACAAGGAAATAAAACACAAGTTTACACACACAGGTATTAAGTGTAGGCCTGTGAGAATTAAAATGTTTTGTGTCTATTTTTGAATGTAGACACAGTTGATACTGACCTCAGATCAGCAGGCAGCTTGTTCCAAAGAACAGGACCACAGTCACTGAAAGCACCCTCAGCACAGGTAGATCTAAGTCTGGGAACAGTTTAAAGATCTACACCTGATGACACTGAGCACGTCAGAGCTGCACTGGGAGGCCAAATCACTGACTGCTTTATGAACTAATAGAAGGGCTTTAAAAGTAATTCTGTGTTGAACTGGGAGCCACTGGAGTGGCTTCAATACTGGGGTAACATGTTCAAATTTCTGTGCACCTGTAAGGACTCTGGCTGCTGCATTGTGAATGAGTTGAAGTCATCCTGCTGATGATTACAGACAGAATTACAGTAGCCCGGCCTGTGTGATATATTTTTTGTAGAAAGCAGTTCAGTGATTTGTTCTGAAACTCAATTCGATCAACTACATTATGTGTCTCCAGTTCCACTTAACAGTGCCCGTCATACATCATCCAACCTGCCTGACTGTTTGGGCATCACGTTGTTCAGGTTTGAAGGAACTCCAGTGTCTAAGTCTTTGATTTCAACCTGGACCGGTAATAAACATACGAGTAGTAAAGTAAAGTAAACATCAGAGATGCTCTGCTACTAGCAGAAACCGCTAAAGGAGCTGGATGTAAGGTCCTACTCTTGGTAGTATGGTGGCGAGGTGCTCACTTTGTCAGGAGCAATTCTGCATCTTAAGCAGATATGTCAGGATCACCAGTATTTAACCCTTTTACTTGTTAGTCTTCGCCTGAAAAAGGGTTCCACCTGTCAGCTTTCTCCAGTCGTATCCATCCTGAGCTAGTTTCATCTGCAGCTATAGCCCCAGTGATCCCAGTGGGTCTTCTGATGGAAATAACACACTGATGTTGCCCAGAAACAATGGCTGCCAGCTCTTATACTAAATGCAAGCCAATCTTTGGCAATTGTCTCATCAACCAGGTACTTGGCTTTCTCCAAGTCATGAGACGATTGGGTTTGACTACCAAGATGGGTTTTATACACGTAGATAAAAGGATCACGTCTGGGCTAACCCACTTTAAAAAAACACATACTTTTCAGATGGTGACTTTACCCAAAAAGTGAGGTTGAAAAAGCTTTTCTCCCCCCAACAAGTACAGTGCTATGAAAAAGTATTTACCCTCTTCCTGATGTATAATTGTTATACATGTTTGTCACATATACCAAAGTTATCCAAACTTACCTGTCCCTGTGCTAAAAAGTAATTACCCCCTTGTTAAATCATGAATTAACTGTCATTATCCACATGTCATGGAAAGCTGAGTTCAGGAGCATCAACGACTCATCCAGGAGGTCACAAAAGAGCCCAGAGCAACATCTAAAGAACTGCAGGCCTCACTCGCCTCGGTTAAGGTCAGAGTTCATGATTCAACACTAAGAAAGAGACTGGGCAAAAATGGCTTCCATGGGAGAGTTTCAGAGGGAAAGAAAACCACTGCTGACCAAAAAGAACATAAAGGTTCATCTCACGTTTGCCAAAAAACATCTTGATGATCCCAGAGACATTTGGGAAACTATTCTGTGAACTGTTGAGACAAAATTTGAACTTTTTGGAAGGTTTGAGTCTTGTTACAGCTGCTGTAAAATTAAGACAGCATTTCATAAAAAGGACATCATACCAGCAGTCAAACACGTCTACGTCCCTCTCTCAACATGTTTCTACTCCGGCTCAGAACACTCAGTATACTAAAGGGTTATTTTGGACTTTTTTTCTCCAGTGACACCAAACCATGGTGCTTACCCCAGCTTTAAGTGATTCTTACATTCAACCACTGACAAGGCTAAGAAAGGATGACAAAGTGCCTTTTGCAAATATAGTTGAGAGTTTCACCCAATGCAGTGTATGACGTTGCAGCAGTTACATCAGCTCACTTCAGCCCTTTTGAAAGTTGCACTGGGAACACGACACGCTCGCACAATGAGACTTGAAGGCTTTTTTAGCACCTTTTGAAAGTAGTGACGTTTGCTTTCTTGAAGAAGTCTGAAAGTGGAGTCAGTATGGCTCTAAAAATAGTGTGTTGGGCCTATTTTGGTCAATGCAGGCTCCATACGACAGGTCTGTGTTTGGTTTGCCAGAGTGTTTGTGAATAGATGAGCAGTGGGTTGCCAGGGGCTGCAGAGCGAGGGGAAAATGGCACGAGAAGGGTTAGTTACACATGGCCGTTCACACTGTTCTTTAGATCCTGACCCTCAAGCAGGCCACTCAGGTCAGTGAGCTCTACTTACGCTATAGGGCTTAATGTTTATGTCTCTGTAAGCATGAGCTCGACCCACCTTCCATCATCTTTTTAACAGACCAAAACTCACTGAAGTGCTACCATTTTTAAAAAATGTCATCTTCAAGACAACCACCAGCCACATCCACCCCCCTCTCCTTCCAGCGCCTCCCAAAGTGGTAAACAGCTCCACATCAGGCATCCAGACAATTCACTGACGTCATACCTGCTCGGTGGCATTCACCAGACCAGTGCTACCAGTTCACTCTGCCAAGCAGTTGGGGGGCTAATGTTTTGAGAGACAGACAGCAAGAAAAGAAGGAGAGCAGAGGGAGGGAGGAAGGAGTGAGTTTGAAAGATGAGATGAGTGAGAGAGAGAGAGAGAGAGCTCCTAATAAGTCCTCAGAGCTGCCAGGGATCTCATAACCAGAAGACGTGGCTGTTTGCAGCTGCATTACGGCCGAAAACACACGAGACACGACAGAGGGTGGAAAAGAGACTCCAGTTAGAAGAACTATCGCCAACCTAACATGATGGAGGTAGTCCTAACCAGACTGCGGGACTTCTCCTCCAAGACCTCCACCTTTGATGACTGCAAAGCAGCAGAAGAGAGTGCGAACAGGGACCCTCAGAGCAGGACCAACCATGCCAGGGAAGGGTGCACACCTGGAGGAGAAAGAAGTAAACTGGACATAGAGAGTGCACTGGCCTGGCTGCGAATGGAACTGGTAAGACTGGCACACTGATCAAGTCTGCAAGGAAAACAGTGTATTCAACTAAAAGTTGAATGCTTATTACATTTTGTTTGTCTATATTTATGTAACAGGTACCACTATCTACAACTAGATTAAAGGCCTTTCCTATTAAAACACAGGTTTTTGTGGCTGCTCATATTAGAGTTGTACACGACTATGCATTCTGAGGATTGCCCCGTTTCATTGAGTGCGATAGTTCTTGAAAATTATTGCTGCCTGTAACAAAAAACATGCAAAAACATGATCTTTACATTTAAAAAACTTTCAGAACTTTGGGTCAGTGTGAGTGGGATCATGTTGTGAACAGTTTGACATTTTAAAGTCATTTTTGTAGAAGAAAAGAAGATGAATTTCTTTCATTCCAGTAAAAGGAGGGATTTTGTTTTGGGTTACTTGATCTGCTGTGACCACTGGTTGATCAAACTTAGCATTTATTCCATTTTCAAGCAGACAGAATGGTCCCTGTTCAGCAAATAATGCACAGCCACATTTGGCTGCAGTGCTGCTTCAGGAAAGGGTCTGAATACTTCCTTCACCACTGATGTGTGTTATTTTGTGATCTCCAGAGGTGAGAGTAGACTTGGAAGTTTCAGGGTTGAAATGACCCTTTTATAGCCTTAAGCGAATTAATGTGAATTAAACAGATAAGTAAGGCATGCATGATTTTTATTCAACCAAATTTAAACTGGGATAAATGTAAAATATTAATATAGCTCACTAAATAAATACCAACAGAACATTTGATATGTAAATTTTTCCGTGTGCCCCTTTGGCAATTGCTGTAGATCCGGTGGGTCTAAAGACATTTTATTGTGCATTGTGCTAAAGGTCAAGTCATTTGTCCCACTATCAAAACGACCTCTTTGGTCACCCTCGATGTTTTTGTGTGTGAGGGGCCCAATTTATTGCTCTCTTTGTTCCTCAGGTTGCATGTAAGTCATGTTCTTACAACGTCACTCCCTTTTAAACCACCGTCTCTATGCGAAGAGGCTGTGTATGTGTGCTTGTGTGTCTGCAAGGCTCATTGTCACGGCCTGATTTATCGCTTGGCATTTATTGCGATGGTTTGTCATGGTAACCGAGTGTCCCGAGCACACAGGGAAGAAAAAAAAAGTCGGACAGAAAGGCCGGCAAAAACAGAGATGTTCTGGCAACAGGCCTCAGAGGAGCTGCAGTGAATAAGAACACTGTGTTTCACCTTCCTTGAGACAGTTTAAAGGAGGTGCCCAAGCTGACGGCTTTAACCTTTAAAATCCAGGTTATTCCTTAGGTCTATTTATTAGCTGATACGAAGCTTTTGGCTCATATAGCATTCATTTTGTCAGAAGATGGGGTCTCACCTGTAAAAATACAAAGTTAGACATTCAGATTGTTAATTTTTGCAGCCTTTTTCCCTCTTTATCTATGTTACATTCAATCTAAGGTTTATTTATTAAAGTTTATTTCTAATTATATGCATTGGGATCTGTAGATGCAGTAGTTATTTGATAAGTACCATAATCCTACAGTCTTTCGTCCCCTTGGAAAAATATTTTATTTTAAGGTTTTAAGGTTTAAGGCTTTTCTGTGGCTTTTGCATCATATTGCGTGATCTTCAACAGGTGATCTTCACATACAAGGTCTTGAATAATCAGGCCCCATCTTATCTTAAAGACCTCATAGTACCGTATCACCACTATAGAGCACTTCGCTCTCAGACTGCTGGCTTACTTGTGGTTCCTAGGATACTTAAGAGTAGAATGGGAGGCAGAGCCTTCAGCTGTCAGACACCCTCTCAATTTTTAAGATTAGGCTTAAAACTTTCCTTTATGATCAAGCTTATAGTTAGGGCTGGATCAGGTGACCCTGAGCCCTCCCTTAGTTATGCTGCTATAGGCCTAGGCTGGTGGGGGGTTCCCATGATGCACTGAGTGTTTCTTCTTATTCATCTCTTTTTACTCTATTTATACCCCACTCTGCATTGAACTCTGCAGTGAATCATTAGTTATTATTAATCTCTGGCTCTCTTCCACAGCATGTCTTTTGTCCAGTTTCTCTCCCCTCAGCCCCAACCAGTCACAGCAGATGACCCCCCCTCCCTGAGCCTGGCTCTGCTGGAGGTTTCTTCCTGTTAAAAGGGGGTTTTTCCTTCCCACTGTTGCCAGATACTTGCTCATAGGGGGTCGTTTTGACTGTTGGGTTTTCTCTGTAATTATTGTAGGGTCTTTACCTTACAATATAAAGCACCTTGAGGCGACTGTTGTGATTTGATGATATATACATAAAACTGAATTCAGTTGAATTGAATTATTCCTCCAGGGAAACCTGAATGATGTTTTTTATTCACAAAAATTGTGTTGATTTTTTTTTTTTTGGTTACCATATTCCCTGGAAAAAGAGAACAAAATTAAACAACAACCCAAACTGTGCAGACATGAGCAGAGAAAAATAATTGAGATGTACAGCACACTATTTGAAAAGGACAAGTGTTTGTTATAATGAGATGGAGCCCATCTCCAAAGAAAAAAGAAATCAGAGGTTTCTCTTAATTAAGTGTGGACAAAGGAAATAAAACCAGCATCTTTTACGCACGGCCTCAGCCTCAGTCTGAGCCTGGTGCTGTAATTAACCGAGAAAAGAAATGCAGATCGGCCCAGAAGGTTTTTTTTGTTGACCACATTCCTAAGTGCTTTGGACAGACTTGGACACTAGATGGAATTCTGAATATCTTACTTTACAATGCCAGTAGTTGGACAGCCTCTCATAAAAAAAAACAGGAGACGAAAGAGAATGACAGAAAGCTGAATTTGCATTTGAAAGAAGGCAACACTCAAATGAAATGGCTGCGGTTTCACACCGAGCACAACCTGCTCAGCTTCACTGGGACAGAAAGAAGTTCTCTGAAGTTCGGTTTACACTTCCTTCATTCACTGTTTGATACTTGGTCCTATTTGTCCCTTTGAGCTCTGCTTCTGTTGAATCTAAACTGATGTGTCCTCTATGTGCAGATGGAGATGCGCTCTCAGGATCAAGCCCTGATTCGACAGCTGATGGAGCTTCACTCTGGCATCCAGGAGCTCAAGCAGGAGCTGATTGAGGAGGAACAAGAGGAGGACACGGATGAGGAGGAAGAGGAGGGGAGCTACTGGGACTCTGAGAGTGAGCAAGGAAGCGGCAGCATCTATTCTAGCTCAGGGGAGGGGGCGTTTTCCATTTCCTGCCTAAAGATGCCTCAGCAGCTTTACTCGGGGGCTTTATCGAAGAAGATGTTCTGCAGAAGAAGCTCTGTACCTTGAACAGTGAAACAAATTAACAAGAAAATTTACCTGTTAAGGCAGTTAATAAAGACAAGGTAGAGTACAGTGAATACATTTTCCACCACTTTACTTAAGAAAGTAAAAAACAATACTAGAAGTAATTTTAATTAACAGATTCACAAAAAAAAGCCTACATTGTAACTGACTATCCTTTATTTTTAGGATTATGACATTGTAAATTAAGACAGGCACCTTAGACAAAATACTGAGGTTTGTTTGTTTGTTTAATCTAGATTTTTTTTTAAATGTTTTTTGTAAAACAATTTAATTAGTTGTTGTGGGGAGCAACAGCCAGCAATTAGCTATGTTGTTCTTTTGTTTACTTGTTTGTTTTTAATGGAAAAGGTAGAGTGTGTCTGTAAAAATCAGTGCTGGTGAGCAACAAAAAACATCCCCCATATAGCTGGAGAAATATCCATAAAAAAAAAAAAAACGTTTTATTTCCATCTCAGGATGTAAGTTTAATTTTATAAAGTTGGGGATTTTAACATGGGAGTCTACCAGGACTAACGTACTTGGGTCAGCCTCAAGTGGCCATTAGAGGAACTTTTTTTGGCACTTCTATTTTGGTTTTATTTTTCAGCCAGCAGGGATGGGTAAAGTAAGTAAAGTCAAATTTTATTTGTAGAGCACCTTTCAAGAAAAATATCACAAAATGTTTCATAACAAAAATGCTAGAGCATCAAAACAAAAACAATAACCCAAAAGCACATTTAAATATATTACTTTTTAGCTGCGCCTTAAAAGAGACCACCCAGTCCACAGATGTCAGGCTCAGAGGGAGAGAGTTGCAGAGTCTGGGGGCCACTGTTGCTAAAGCTCTGTCGCCTTTAGGTTCTCAGCCTTGTGTGATGCACAGCTAGCAGGCCCTGCTCACATGACCTCGGGGACCTGCTGGAGATGCATTGACGTAAAAGTTCACTGATGTACACCAGTGCTTGTCCGTGCAGAGCTATAAAAGTCAAAACCAGAATTTTAAAGTGGGTTCTGAAGATGATGGGGAGCCAGTGCAGCTGATTTAGCAAAAGTGTGACATGAGAGTACTCAAAGGACTAAGGCTGGGATTATACTGTACTTTCCGTTCGATGTAAATTTTGTCATCAGTCAGTGAACGTCATCAAGCACAAGTGTCCATGGGAATTGCTAAGGCCTCAGTTATACTCTGGCCAGCTGGAAACCTGATGGCTGAGTAATCATTCCTATTATGCTTCTTTGAAGTTCGTTACTTGGTGCACATGTGTAGTTTGTGCATTGTAACGTAAATTCTCTGCCAAAGTGTCCATGTGGTCACAAAAAACATGCAGGTTTGCAGTCAGCCCTCGCAGCAGGGTTCTGAACAACCTGCAGGCATTCCAAGGAAGTGTTGTTAAGACATGTAAACAATGAATTACAATAATCCAGACGTGAAGTAAAAGCATGAATAACATCTTCCAGTCCAGAGCACAACACAGTGGAGTTCAACTTTGCTTCAACGTCAAGAGTGAACCAGAAACTTAACATGAGTGTCCAGAGTGAAAACTGAGCCAAAACTTCCCCAATGGTTCCTGACAGAAGAATTAGCAAAAGTGGCAAGGTGACCATTACTTTTCCATTACCTCAGGCACAAATCTGTCAGGGGCACAATCAAGAACTTCTGCTTTCTCTTCATTAAGTTGGAGAAAATTGTCAGCCATAACAGAGTCTAAGCAAGATCTGTAGCTTGTAATCATTATGGGTCTTAAAAGACATTTATAACTGAATGTCTTCTGTGTAGCAATAATACAAATTGTTCTTAAAGCTCAAAATGTGCTGAAGCGTGAGTAGATATAGCAGAAACAGTAAGGGCCCCAAAACAGAACCTTGTGGCACACCGTAGGCAAGAGAAGTGGAAGCGGACCTGAATTTAGAAGCAGTCACAGAAAAGGATAGTTCAGACAGATATGACGAAAAACGCTCCAAAGCGGAGCCCGATACACCCACCCAGTATCTCAGCCTATTGAGCATCAGGTAATGGTCAACGCTATCAATAGCAAAAGTCACATCCAATATCAGCAAAACATTCTCCTGCGTCACTTTGCAGTGAAATGCCATCTCAAAGCCTCAAGTTAAGTCTTTTGATTTTTTATCATTTTGGTGTTTTTAAACTAGATGCAAGTGAGAGGTGGATCTGACTGAGAAAGAAAGTTAACAATCTGTCAATCACAAAGTAAACCCACCTTCAAGCATGTCCTGCTTTATCATATTTTTAGACTCTTAATGCAAGCATAATTCACTAATTTATTTAACACTGTGTTGTATTAAATCAGACTTGAGACAAAAGATTGGGACCATAAGCTTATTTAAAAACAGTTTACTGAAGTGTTAGTGAGCCAAAAGGTGATTTTCTCATGTTTTTTAGCTAGTGGAGTCGCCCCCTGTGGGTCAGTCAAGAGAATGCAGATTCAAGGCACTTCTCTGCTGGCTTCAAGTTTCAGAATCAGAAGCTACATCCAACTTTTTTTGTATATGCATATGAGAAAGACAGACAAGAAGAGGGGTCAGCTACAACTTTTTAAATGTGGTATTTGTATAGATTAAATACTGTCACTCTCTTAAAATAATGGCCCAAGTCATTTTTTAACAAAAGTTTTTAGGGCATTATTTGAAGAGGGTGACAATATATAATTTTTTTTTTTTTTTTTTTTTTTTTTTTAAGTTTGACATGGTAGGAGAAGTAGGATTCAGGGATGTTGCCTGGAGTATTTAGTTGCCTTTGTGTAGTGCTCCAAACTAACCCACTGCTGACAGGAGCTTCATATCTAAATGTGCAGTATGTATATACCTTCTTTGGGTAAGGTATATTTGAATAAGTGTCAAACTATTGCTGAAGTTTTAACACCTGTATTAAACAATGCCGTAAAGACAGTCTTTGTGAAGCACTGTGTGACAGAAGACAGCAAGAGTTTTTACTCTGTGTAGGCAAATATTAACATGTACTGTACAAACATGTGATCTGTCAGTAACTGAAAGCCTGAAAAGTCACTGATATTTATTCTGTATCTACCCAGACCTGCACATCAGCAGGTCAGCTTGAATGTTTAAAAAAAAAAAAAAGCATCTCTATGTGCATATTGAATCTGCAGATAATGTTTCTGATGTTACTTTATTGTAGGACTTTGTCTTAAACATATCTCAGAGTTTGTATAATGAACTTACATGTAGATAAAGATGAGGTTTTGTTTTGCTTTTGTGACACATGAATGTATTTATTAACCATTCTTGAATTTTCTAGCACAATTTAAGACAGGTGCTGTACTGCAGGGGTACAGTATGCCAGCTAAATAAAGATGCAAAGAAAGTGACATTGTACATTTATTTTTTTCCTTTTCACCTTTACATTCACCATGTCCTGTTTCCTAACCACTTTCTTTATTGCAAATTTGTGTAAGTGTAAAATATCTTTAAAAAAACAAACAAAACAAAAACAGGATCAAGGACAGTTCAACATATTTCATCAATGATATTTTACATGCAACTGGTGACTAATTTCCTTTACAGCAATGCAGCTGAATCATTGAGTCAAATGCATTTTAGTCATTGCATCACAGTCCTTACATTGTCCACTATACATTCCAGCTCCACTTCTACAGGAGCCAGTTACTGCTGGTCATCCCCTTCTACTTCCACACATCCAAAACTCTCCCTCCTTAGTCTCTGGATCTCTGTGTTGAGCCCCAGCAGTGTCTGAGCCAGCTGGAGGTCCTGGGAGCGCATTTCCAGCTGCGTGACAACAATGAAAGAAGATAATTAGCATGATCGAGCTACACATAAAATTACTGGTCCTTTCCTTTGATTTTTCTTTTTGCATAAATTACCTTGCATGAATGAACTTGTATTAGCATAATAGATAAATCATGGGAATTTCTGTTCATGACTGCTAATACCACCTGTTGTAGACCAAAAAGGAAAATCTTTAAGTTGACCTACCAGTTCAGACCTCAACCAAGTTATCGCTCCATCTATCTGTGCCCGCCGGAGCTCTTCGTTTGCTTGGTAACTCCTGCCGATGCTGACCGGTCTGACTGTGGAGCCAGAGTCTTGGGGATCTTGTCTGGACTCTCCCGTCACTCTGAAGGCATGAATCAGCTTGTTCTTTATGTTCTCCAGAACCATAGTTGACAAAGTGTCCTCACTGTGACTGTCTCGGTCCATCCCCAGAGGATACAGATGTGCAAGCTGATGTGATTGTGTTCCTCCCAGAGCTTTCTTTGACTGACTGATAAATAGCTTGTCATAAAACTTTGGAAATCCCACCTGTTGTCTTCTTTTCACACTGCTTAAAAATGCTGCCTGCCTTTCAGATCCTCATCAAACTGGTCTTCCTCCTTTCCTTCTGTGGACAGGGCTCTACCGCACAGGTTTGTGTGCGTCTCCTCAGCAGCCCCAATAACCTCTTTGCCTGCTTGGCATTGAACAGGCTTGTTTTGTCACTGTTACTATGGAGAAACACCCTCCGCCTCCATGGCCACCTCCCTCCTCCTCCTCCTGCTTCTCCTCCTCCTCCTCTTTTTGGTAACCCTTATAAGAATGGTGGAAGATCTTGGACAAAGACTATTGTTGCCTCCAAAAAGAACTGAAAAGACCCCTCCAACCATTGCCACCACACCCTTCCCCCCTTTCTCTTTTTCTCTTTCTCTGGAAATCCTGCCCCCATACAATTCTAGTGTGAGAAATGTGCTGCGAGTGAGCTCTCATTTGGACAAAGTGCCCATGTGTAAACCTGTGTGTATGTGTATGTGCCCCAGTGTACGCTGCACACAAAATTCATGAAACCCCAGAGGACTTTTTCAGGGCTTCTCCCTAAATAAGACTTGCTTGTCAGCTTAGGAGACAGACAGGTTGTGCGAGGAGCAGACACAGTCTCAGTGTTGGCTGATTCAGAGGCACAAAGGCCATCCTACGGTGAAATATAACCAGGGCCTTTGTGCCCAAGTTAAATCCATTCCCAGTGGGGTTTGCGGGATGGTTTTTGGCAAGAGCAAGCAGTTTTTTCTCCTGACTTCTGTATAGAGATGAGACAGGGGTCCGGTGTGAAAAGTGAGAGGCCACATTTGGAGGCGACATCGCTATCAGTCAGTGCTTTCGAAGTGCACAGCTAATTCTTTACTCTGAGGAAAGTGTTTATGTGTGTGAAACAGAGTGAGACCTTGTGATGTCAACCCCTCGGCCAAGTTCTTCTCCACACAATCACTGTTTAATAAATGGCTTTGATTTGCAACTCACACATAAAGTGATCCGCAAAGATGGATGGGTGAGCGTCTTGGAGAATGGGATGGAGCAGATCACTTGTCAAATCTCGTAAGATGAGAGCTACGACTTTATTTGTGCAAGAGGTCTGTGGAGCGTATGAAGAGGTCGGAAAGCCTGAGCCGTCAGTCTTGAAGGTCAAGGAAGCAGGGCGCACGCATGACAGCAATGACAAGGACAAACAAGCTGCTTCCAAACACACACACTGAGCCTCAGGTGGTAAAGAAAGGAGCAGCACTGATTTCTGTCTCAAATTAAGCCTTACCTCATTGGGTTCAACGAGTGGTCAGCATGATGGCAATCATTTGGGAAACAGATGCTCCCAAGATATTGTCTTCACCCACATTCTCTGCCACACAATAATGAAAAACAACCTGATTAGTCTCCAGCTGAGATTAGGCACTTCAGCCAACAAATGTGGAAATTTATGGAAATTTAAATCAGCTATATTTGCCCATAAAAGTGTATAATCTCGAAGAAATAGGTCTACAAGCTAAAGAAAATACAGTCGAGTCCTGCTCTCTGCCGGTGGCAGACGGAGACGGTCCTTTGGACTCCACCCATGGTTCCTAGGCTCACCTTGTGGCTGATCTGACACACCTGTTCATTTCCCTAATGGAGTGGCGTTATAAGCCAGTCGTCTCAGTCGACGCCAGGTCATTGCCTCATCAGCATACCCAGAGTGACTCTCATTTGAAACCTTCTCCCTCCTAAATACTCAGATTAACCATTTTTCTCCTACACAAACTTTTTGCCATAGACTGACTTCCATAGGATTATGCAAACCTGCGAAGCCAAATGAACCCCAAAATTTAAGCAGCCACCGACTCTGCTGCATTTCTTGGTGTCCTGCGCCTGAGTCCTACCTGTGAGTCATGAGAGCTCATGGCTTGGAGTAAAGGTGCAACACTGAAGTTGCTGGGAGACCTGAGTGTGATTAGGTTTTGGCAACAATAATTCGACATCTTGCTTCTTAATAGACTGTTACACACTTCCTATGCAAGCTATGAATCACAAAAACTACAATCTTCTTTTAGTTTCAACACTTTTACCAGTCAAGTTACAGGGGTGTTAGTATGAAAAGGCTGCATCTTGAGAAAGAGTCTCATTTAGGTATATCAGACTGCTAGTGCATTGTTATTTCTGGACAATCTACCTTTAGAAAAAAACCAGGATTTTTTTTTTAGATTAGCTAAAACATTTTTTCAAGATTGGATATGTTAAGTTCAAATGTAGAATTCTGAATTTCTTCAAAGCAATTTCTATATCAAACAGATGGTCACATACAGAGGGTACGGAAAGTATTCAGACCCCTTTAAATTTTTCACTCTTTGTTTCATTGCAGCCGTTTGCTAAAATCAAAAAAGTTCATTTTATTTCTCATTAATGTACAGTCAGCACTCCATCTTGACAGAAAAAAACAAAAATGTATAAATTTTTGCAAATTTATTAAAAAAGAAAAACTAAAATATCACATAGTTGTAAGTATTCAGACCCTTTGCTGTGACACTCATATTTAACTCACATGCTGTCCATTTCTTCTGATCCTCCTTGAGATGGTTCTACTCCTTAATTGGAGTCCAGCTGTGTTTAATTAAACTGATTGGACTTGATTAGGAAAGGCACACAAGAGTCTCTGAAAAGGATGTACCCTTCGTTCTGGGCAACACCGTTCCTCAGGCGTTTGCAGAACAGGTCGCCCATGAGGGCACAGCTGATCTGACAAATGCAATTATCAAAGAGGTTGTAGAGAATATAAACTTTCCAAAAGACTGCAAATACACTCCAGATATGCTGAAGCAGTGCATGGAACAGGATGATTCACCCTTCAAGAAAGCGATCATCTACTGTTTCACGAAACATCTAGCACCAGCGTCGAAGAAACGTTCTGGAGTCAAAATTTTCTCAGCTGCAGGCCGTGCCATCATCAAGGCCTTCAGAGGTTCAAAGTAGTTCCATCTGAAGTAACTGCAGCCTTCCATGGTCTCTTTTTCTTTCACCAAATTGTTTAAAATTCAATTGGACACTTTAAATTTGCCAGTAAGGGTAAGTTTTTAAAACTAACCCAACTCTTTATCAGATGTCCTAACCCCCAGCTGGTGGCAAGAGATCTGTCGGAGGTTTCTTCCTGTTATAAGGGAGTTTTTCCTCCCCACTGTTGCCTAGTGCTTGCTCACAGGTGATTGTCAGTTTTGGGGTTTCAGGTTGGGTTACTCGAGGGTCTTTACTTTGCAGTAGAAAGCCCCTTGAACTGAGCTATGATTCAATTCAATTTCATTCAATTCACAAACTCGAGCTGAATTGAATCAGGCTAACATGTTTTTAAGACAAACTGTTCTTTTTACTTTGTTAAATAACACCAGAAAAATAAAGTGAAAATTACCACCAAAAATCACATTTGAATTTCTGCTCATTTCATTTGCTGTTAGAATGAATGTAAAACTCTTACTTTCATTCAAACTCTTTCAGGTCAGAAACAGAAAGGAAAGATGGTATTGTTCTGCTACACAGATTTCTCCTGTTTCCAACATTACAAATCCAAAACGGCTTCTGAAGCTACCCTCCTCCTGTTTTATGATGTTATTTTTCAAAAGTCAAGGAAAAAAAATTCCCATGCTAACCACTAAAGCCAAGTCCAGTCCTTCCTTTGGTCCAGCGGCTAACTGGAGGTTAACACACTGAAATCAGCACAAATCCCTTCAGCTCATAGAAAATAGGTTTGGTTAGATATTAGATTTCGGTCCTGGAAACATGGAGTATATCCGTCTATACTACACAAAGCAATCACAGGTGTACACTGAGATCTGTGCAGTGAGACATCCTGTTTGACCTTCCAGTCCCTTTGCTCACCAAGCTGACCACTACAGTCGTTTCTATTACTTACCCACTGTACATCATGTTTATTATGGAGAGCCGTTTCATTAAAATTGAAATAAATGAATAAATAAATAAATAAATACTGCTATTGATAAATTGTTAATAAATATTCTCTCTATCTATCTATCTATCTGGTGACTATGGACACCACTTAAGTACATCGAACTCATTGTCATGCTCAAGAAACCAGTTTGAGATGATTTCTCCTGCATCTGCGTCAAGGTTCAGTGTGTCGTACATTCAGAGATGCTCTTCTGTATACCTTGGTTGCTTCCTTGCTATCAGGGAGAAGCAGCATTGCCCTCTGACCTCTAGCATCAACAAAGCATTTTCGCCCAGAGAAATGCCGCTCACCTGATATTTTCTCTTTTTCAAACCATTCTCTGTAAACCCCAGAGATGGTTGTGTGAGAAAATTCCAGTAGATCAGCAGTTTCTGAAAAATTCAGACCAGCCCGTCTAGCTCCAACAGTCACGGTACACTCAAAGTCACATAAATCACCTTTCTATCCTGTTCCGATGCTCAGTTTGAACTTCAGCAGGTCATCTTGACCATGTCTTCTACATACCTCAATGCATTGATTTGCTGCCATGTGATTGGCTGATTCGATATTTGCATCCACATAATGAAGTGGCCGGTAGACTTTTCCTTGGAGTGTTACTCCCACATCTCTGTTACAATCATTCGTTATTTCTGAGCTAAATGTTTCTGCACGACATTTTTAACCACGGCATAGTTTTTCCTCTTCACAAAGCTTCTTGTTGTTTGCTCGTTTTACCAAATGTGTTACTTTCTAGTCCTTGGGATGAAACTGGCATTTGTATTTATATTATAAAAGTTATCAAGAATAGGAAGAGATGGACTTTTTTAATGTCATAACATCTATCAGAGTTAAAAGCAGGGTACCAATGAGCACTTTGTTTGTGTTAAGGCAACTTGTGCGCCAGCTCAGCCACGTTAGGCAAATATTTTTTCCTACTGATCTTCAAGTATTCTAATTTCAGATTCAGCTCGAAGCAGAACTTTCTCCCATCATTTCAAATCACATAAAAAAAAATCTTATTTTCACTTGACATGGCAATTTTAAGGATATTTAGCGAATAATACATTGTTGTAATGAATTGAAAGGCTTTAGTTCTACTGTGCAGAATGATTTACTGTGATTTCACAGTTAGAAAGTAATTATGATTAAAGTGGTAATTAAATGCTGAGGCATCTTAAGTAGACAATCTTTCATAAAATTAAAACACAATTTTTCAGCCAACTTAAACCAGTTGGATTGGGAACATTTATTTTAAAGATTTGACATCATTAAAATTGAAGACCCTGCCTTATATTACTTCATTAACTTTAATTTGCACAGCCAGGTGATCTTTTTATTTTTTTGCTGCTGCTGCTGCTTCTGCTGCTAAAAAACTGCAACATTTTCATTTGAAAATCTGTGCTTATGGTGCCTCATATGTTATCGTCCAGCTACTGCCTCCTGCTGGTACTTTCAGCTATGTGCAGGAAGTCAGAGGAGAAAGTTGAAAGAAGAAATTATGTTCTTCAGAAAAAAAGTAGGACGTGCAGAAGCTAAACTCCTGTGTGTGCAAACTGATTTTTAACTAGCTCTGATTCATGTTCCTGGCCTGAAACAACATGTGACTGATTCATTTCCTCCTTTCCTGGTATGTGTGAGCGAGCGTGCTGCAGCAGCCTGAGGGAGTGCAGAGATCATGTCTGCTATCAGCTGAGCTGGTAAAGTGTCACAAGATTGCTGCTGCCCTGATAGGACAATAATGTGTGAGTTCAGTCCAAAACAGTGCTTAATGATGTTACAAAGTGCTTCAAAACACAGTTTGTGGGTCACTGCACCGAGTGTTCAGATTACCACAGGGACCACTGTTACCTTCACCTTCCACATCCTCTCTAGCTCTTCTCTGAGCCCTTGGTATTTATCGAGCTTCTCGTCTTCTTTTCCTTCCGCTTAGCAGACAGTTTCAGGGTGCTGGATTTGGGGTGAAACTCTCCATCAGTGTAGTGGCAACATTACCATCTTTGGAACAAGAGGTCAGGGGTTAACAAGGTCCACCTCAGGTGTTGAGGGCATACTGACAATAAGTGGGCTACTGGAATAAATGAGATAATGCTACTACACATGTAATCTCAATAAAAGGGTTACATGGAGAGGATGTGGGACCTGTGGATATATATGAAGTATTTATATATATAAAAGGTTAATTCTGGCTTCATATTTCTTGAAAGAAGATGGCTATTTTTATGACTTAGAGCATCTACTTTATAGGCCTACTTCTTGTGTACCACAAACATAACTGTGCATTTATCTGCAAGCTATAGTAAATAATTAATGCAGATATTTTTCAGTTATTTTTATGCTTCACAGAATACATATCAAAAAATTTGAAGTGTTGCTCAGTGGGTGGGGGAAAAAAACTTTCCCATCAGTCAGGCTCTTTCTTTTGTACTGGGAATTTTTCAACATGCTGTCAGTGTAAATAGAATTATTTTGAGAAGTATAATTAATGCACAATTATTCCACATGATAACTGGTATATTCTTAAATACAAAGCTCATATACAAGGCTGTTCTGGGTCTGCTCCCTTCTTATCTTCTATCATGTATCCATCAGAAATCCATAGGAGGGCACTCTCTTTGCTCCCGTGACTCCATCTCAGTGGCAGTACATAAAGTTTGGACAGAGCTTGGGTAAAAATCATTTCAATTTACTGCTCCATCTTCGTGGAATAAATTACAAACTGATCTGAATCTGAAGGAGCTGGTCTCATTAAATTTTTAAGACCATTTTAAAAGGCTGAGATAGCTGCCTCGTTCTAAGTGTCTTAACTGAACTAATTCACGTTTATGTTAATTGTCGTTGTCTGGTTTTATGTTTGGTTTTATCTAACTGTATATTGCTGCTAGTCTTGGCCAGGACTCTTTTGTAAAAGAGATTTTAAATCTCAGTGGGATTTTCCTGATAAAATAAAGGTTAAATAAAAATAATAAAATAAATAAAAAATAACACGGACTGTCTAAATCTGCACCAATGACTTGCATAAAAAATAAATAAATAAAAATATCTTTTAACCAAGTGATATTGATAACGGCCTGATAAGGTGGATTATTGACACAAACCAATCATTCTAAGTTTCGGAGGTAAATCCACCTAAAGGATCTGAAAACAGCACAGAGATAAAAGGAGCATCCCAGCGTGCCTTCATGCCTCCCGTTCCCTCATCAGCACCACCGCCTGCATCCTGCTGAGCTTCCGTCCTGCCTCCCGGACGGTGCAGGAGACGCTGACGGGACGCCATCTTGTTTGTTTTAGTGCAAGAGGAGGAGGAGGAGTACGGTAAGCCCCAACCAACAGCAGCGACGGCACGGCCGGCAAAACGGGAGAAGGGCCAGACGGCTAACCGGTGAGTCATTTATGCTTAATGTGAGCGAGAGATTAGATTTGTGTGGGTTATTATCGGTGTCACCGGAGGGGGGGAAAAAGAACACGCTAGCGTCGCGCTGCTCCGGTTTTGGATGACAGCAGCTAACATTAGCTCATCTGCAGCATCACCTGTTGGGATGCAGCGGTGTAACGGACATCTCACTCAAAACGGTCAAATAAAGACTGCCTGCGCTTCACCTGTCCAACATTACGGGGTCGTTGTGTTTCTCGGTGATAACAGCGTAACATCTACCTTTGGGCCAGCACTTTCATTGTATTTATCCTGCATCCTGTGATATACATTACTTATTAAGTCCTGACAGCCCTCGTTATACTGGCTGCCCTGTTTATCGCTGCAGGAGCTAAATAGCATATATATATATATATAATTTACAGTGTAATTAGCCATAAATAAAAGGGGCCGATCATGATGCTGCTCCCCCTGCAGCTGGTGCTCCAAAAACAAGACAAAAGAAACATGCACATAAATATTTAAAATATTTATCAGAAACAAGGGTGTGCAAGTATTGGTATTGCACATATACAGTGGTAAGATATTGCACTGTACATACTGTGAGTTGACTGCATTGGAAACTCTTATAGTCAGATTTTACACTTCAGTCAGACCGGATAAAGGACCTGCCAAGCATTCCTTCTTAAACAGTGGATGTAGCAGTCTTTTTGTCATGGTCCGGGGTCCCAGGATGGATGAGAGTTTGGCCAACATCCTCCTCTCTCCCAACTCCTCAATGGAGGCAAAGGAGCAGTCCGCAACAGAGGCAGCACTGCTGAGCAGCTTATTTAGTCTCTTCCTGTCCCTCAGAGCTCCCGCATCCCCAGCAGACCACTGCCTAGAGCAGGGGTGGGCAAACTATGGCCCGTGGGCCACACCCAGCCCGTTGGTCTTTTTAGTCCAGCCCGCCAAAGATTGGCACAGAATTGCCCAAATCAAATCATATAGTTATGACTGATGTCGAGGATTCTGAGAATTGCTGCAACAAAACTAACACCAGACTGATGCACTGGCAAAAATAAGACTGTTCCCACTAAAAGTAAAAGTAAAATTAACACTGTAATGCCTTTTTTATGTTTATGTTTGATATGTAAGCATCTGATGCTGGCCCAGCCCAATCAGTGTGGCCCCAGAGCCAAACAGTTTTCCCCCCCCTGGCCTAGAGGATTACAAATGCTACCACAGTGTCACAGAAGACCCTTAACAATATCCTGCACACCGAGGGACCTCTTCTTAGTTTTCAAAGTAAACGGAGACAACTTTGGCCCTTCTCATACAGGACATCTGTGTTATGTGACCAGTCCAGTTTGCAATAGAGATGAACACCCATGTATTTGCAGGCTGAAAGAGTCTCAATCTCCACGGCTCAAATATTCACTGGTGTAAACCGTATCACCTTGTGGTGGAAGTCAGTCACTCTTTCCTTTGTCTTGCTGGCGTTTATTTGAAGATGGTTCTTTCCACACTGTTCAATGAAGTTGACAATAACTGCTCTGTATCACAGTTTGTTCCCCTCTGATATACGCCCAACAATGACAAAAAGGTTCCATGTGGAGCAGACGACTACATCAGAGTCTACTGCATTCTGTTAGCGAGGTAGTCAATGATCCATGCAGTCAGATGGCAGTGGGCTGTTGGGATTCAGGCTCCTTCCCTAAACTAATATAAGAAAAACTAAACTAATAGAATCAAAATTGAAAGCAGGACTACTAATAACACACAACGTATCCAGTGATTAATAAACAAAGCCGCAGGGCACCAGGGTGGCTCAACAGATGAGCACACGACAACGTATACTGTGTGGTGGTGCAGAGGGCACAGGTGTGGGACGAAGACCTGTCGCCATTTACTGCGTGTCTTCCCCTATCTCTCTCCTCCCGATTTCCTGTCTCTCTACACTGCATACTGTCAAATAAAGTCGCAAAAGGCCAAAAAAATACAAAAAAATTAAGTAAAATAAAATAAACAAAGCTGCAAAAGTAACAAAGGAATAATCTAGATGCTGATGGAGGTGAAGCAGAGCAAGAGAGTGAGATGATATGCATCAGCAGTCTGTATCACACTGGGGCTGCTCCCATCCCAGTCAGTGGTTTAGAAAAGTCTGCTATGACCCTCTCTCAGTACTACTATTAGCTAGACAACACAATCAATCTTTTTATTTTCAACTCTCCAGCATTGTTTACCTATTTGTAGTGGTGATTTCTGTCATATACACTATACTGTTTCTCTCTTTGTGTTCTTTTTTCTCTCTCCAGGCCTGACGCCTCCCCCACTTCCCCTTTCCCTTGTGGCGGGAAGGCTGCGAGACGATGTTTTACGCCCACTTTGTCCTCAGCAAACGTGGGCCGCTGGCCAAAATCTGGCTGGCGGCCCACTGGGACAAGAAGCTGACCAAGGCACATGTTTTTGAGTGCAACCTGGAGAGCAGCGTGGAGAGCATCATCTCACCTAAGGTCATTTCTCAGGCTGCCACACGTCCCTCCAAGAGACTTTGATTACTGTAAACTGGAGATTGTCCATTTTTTAAACCAATTTCTGATCAAATCTGTCGGTCTGAAGCAGCTACGGTGACCTAGTGGATCAGAGTTTAGGCAGCAGATATGGTTGAAGTTGGAATAAATATCTCAGTCCTCTTTGCTGAAGTTGCAGCACGAGATTGCGCTCCCTTTCATTGATTTCCCCATTACACTAAAATCCCTGAATAATAACTGAAAATAAACTTTTGAGTATCAACCCTGAAAAAGTCATATTGGTTGAGCACTGCTCGAAACTGGTCATTTCTTGTTGGGTTGCCTTGTCTGCATTCATGCAGTCATCCTATAATTGCATTTTGGGACCTTATTGGTGTTTCAGGATTATTTTTTCTATTAGTTTGACATTAATTTATTATCAGGATTTATTTAACAGTATGCATGTATTTCTGAATCTGATATTTATTTCTGATATTGTGTATTTACTTTCAGTTATCTTGTTCTGCAACATCTTTGTTGTGTAAAATATTTTAATCATTTTTAAGTTAATGTTTGTACCATCTAGTTAGACTAAAATATGAAATTTTTTAAATGTTATTTTGCTCTTGGGAAGCTTTATATTTAAATTTATTTTTAATTTTTGGGTTGTGTCATTTGTAATAGTTCAGAATAGTTCATTTCATTTACATAATATACATCATCAGTTGTGAGACAGACGGCTTTTCTGTTGTTCATTATGTTGACAGTTGGAAGAAGTGACACATAGTTTATGTAAAACTGAAGTTACAGTGTTCCTAAATGTATGTGTTTCGTTTTTCTTTTTTTTTTTTACAGGTGAAAATGGCTTTACGAACTTCAGGCCACCTGCTGCTGGGGGTGGTGCGAATCTACCACAGGAAGGCCAAATACCTGCTGGCAGACTGTAACGAGGCCTTCATCAAGATCAAGATGGCATTTAGACCAGGTTGGGAACAGCAAATAAATCCAGACTAGGATTCCCCAAAACAGTTTATCTCATTAAATACAGATTCATACAGCAGCAGTTTGGACCAGCTGAAGCATTTCAGGTATCTCATCAGGAGGCCTCTGGACATTTTCTGGGTTCGCCCAACTTGGAGGAGACCCCGGGGTACACCTAGCTATCGTGTCTGGTCTTTCAGTACATCCTTAACCTTTTCTTTTAATAAAAATCCAAATTCATTTCCCATAAGACAGTGGCAGATTTAGTGCAGTGTATGCAAAATTTTGAACTTATGTAATTGTTCAGTTTGAACTGTTATTGCAGTTCAGGAAAATCCACTTAAATAAAAAGATAAATAAATCCACGATTTTTTCCAGATTCAGTGAGGAAATGATCTGATCTAATCTAACCTAATGATAACCAGTGCTTTAGTTTTCAGTCAGGAACTGAAGCGTGTGAGAGACATGAATGCAGTCATTGTTATGATTTCATGTTGTGGTTCATTCATGAAGAGTTTTGCTTTTTGGAGCCTTCTCTTTTTTTCTTCCATACAGTTGACAGTGAGAGTTGCCCAACAAAAGGATACGTGCCCAAATGCTTCAATATCTGCATCAGTACAGTTATAATTTTTTTTTTTTTTTTACAGTTTTACAAAGTGTTAAAACTGAGCAGCAAATTCTTACAGTGTTTGCTCTGAAAGAAATAGAGATGAGTAATTATTCCTTCACTTTATGCCTTTATGTACACTGCCTGGCCAAAAAAAAAAGTCACCACCTGGATTTGACTAAGCAAACGAGCCTCCTATTGGATAATTACTGCATGGGCAATTATCTTTCAGCTGGCAACAAGTTATTTAACCCCAACTGGTGCAATGAGTTGCTTCTCATTTCTTAAACAATCATGTCGAAAGACACATCGCATGGTCCTGGAAAAGATGTCAGTGTGTTTGAGAAGAGTAAAATCACTGGCATGCATCAAGCAGAGAAAACATCTAAGGAGATTGCAGAAACTACTAAAATTGGGTTAAGAACTGTCCAACGCATTATTAAAAACTGGAAGGATAGTGGGGGCCCATCATCTTCGAGGAAGAAATGAAAAAAATCCTGAATGATCGTGATCGGCGATCACTTAAATGTTTGGTGAAATCAAATCGAAGAAAAACAACAGTAGCAGTAGTGAAAGTAAGAGCATTTCCACACGCACAATGTGAAGAGAACTCAAGGGATTGGACTGAACAGCTGTGTAGCCTTAAGAAAACCACTAATCAGTGAAGCTAACCGGAAAAAAAGGCTTCAGTTTGCTGGGGAGGATAAAGATTGGACTCTGGAGCAATGGAAGAAGCTCATGTGGTCTGATGAGTCCAGATTTACCCTGTTCCAGAGTGATGGGCGCATCAGGGTAAGAAGAGAGGCAGGTGAAGTGATGCACCCGTCATGCCTAGTGCCTACTGCATAAGCCTGTGGGCGCAGTGCTATGATCTGGGTTGCTGCAGTTGGTCAGGTCTAGGTTCAGCAACATCATGTGCTCAAAGAATGAGGTCAGCTGACTACCTGAATATACTGAATGACCAGGTTATTCCATCAATGGATTGTTTCTTCCCTGATGGCACGGGCATATTCCAAGATGACAATGCCCGGATTCATCGGGCTCGAATTGTGAAAGAGGGGTTCTGGGAGCATGAGACATCATTTTCACACGTGGCTTGGCCACCACAGAGTCCAGACCTCAACCCCATTGAGAATCTTTGGGATGTGTTGGAGAAGGCTTTGCGCAGTGGTCAGAATCTGCCATCATCACTGCAAGATCTTGGTGAAAAATGAATGTAACACTGGATGGAAATAAATCTTCTTTCCTGCATTGTGTTGTTTCAGGTGTGGTGGATCTTCCAGAGGAGAACAGAGAAGCAGCGTACAATGCCATCACTCTGCCTGAGGAGTTTCACGATTTTGACCAGCCGCTTCCAGACTTAGAGTGAGTCCTACAGTCTTCCTAAGAGAGCACTACACAGGATGAGACTACAAATAACAAAGTTCGTGTTGTAGGAAACGACCTGTGCAGACAACAGCAACAAAAACACTTATTGCTTGTACTGTACAAGGCCCACATGCTCACTCACCTCACCAAGGTGCCTGGAAAAACCCAGAGATAGTCATGGAATCATGTATGTTTTATTCTTTAAGTTGTGAACATGGAGTACACGCTTGCTTTCTACCTGCATGTATGAACCCACTTTTATATTTTGGGAAATTTGTGGAATTTTAAAACAGGTGAATTACACAGTGCTGCATCACAACAGCAGTTTTTGGATAGAAATAAACAATCTTTTAAAGTGCTGATGATGTGTTTTTAACAACAATTTCTGGTGATTGGGAATAAATATGCTCGCATATAAATACAAAAATATTATAACAACATTCAAATGACAATCTGGTGTGTTTTGTACAGTGACATTGATGTGGCTCAGCAGTTCAACTTGAACCAGAGCAGAGTAGAGGAGATCACCATGAGAGAGGAGGTGGGCAACCTCAACCTGCTGCAGGACAATGATTTTGGTACTTTTTTTTTTTTAATCCTTATTTAGGATTTGTTTAATTAAACACTGGGGATCTCACGTGTAACACCACATTTTAGTCCGGTTGCAATGGTGCCTTTGTTTCAAAGTGTGCATCCTCTGCTTACCCTCCTTGCACACTGTTGTATCATGCAGCTGACTTCGGGATGGACGACCGGGAAATGATGCGAGAGGAAAGCGCATTTGAGGTGGACATCATGGGAGCATCAGCTTCGAACTTGCTGCTGGAGGCTGAGGGTGGAGCTAACCAGATGGCTGACAAGTCCAACCATTTGGAGTATGACGACCAGTACAAGGATGACTTTGGAGACAATCCCATGGAGAGTAATGAGGGAGGAATGCTGGGTAAGAGCTGCCACAAATTTTAAAAAAATACAGATTTTTTTATCTTATGACACTGGTGAAATAGGATTATCTGTAGGTGGGGCTGTTTTCCTCTACCTAATGGATCAAAAACTGTCTTGTCCTCGTATTTCTGTGTAGTGGACAAGCTGCTGAGTAACGAGGATGGAGGCGGCATCTTTGATGACCCTCCTGCCATCACAGAGAGCGTGATGATGCCTCAGGACCACGGAGACGATGACGATGACTTTGATGCTCTCTCAGGTCAGTTACACACACTCCTCATAACCAAAATGTCATATTTCTTGGTGTTTAGCTAGAGTATGTTGTGTTATGGACAGTAAAAATGCATATCTACCATGATGTGTATGTGTGTGGTGTTAGCGGGAGCCCCAGATAGTCCGGATTCAGGCCCAACAGAGCCCCTACCGACTATGGCTGACCAGACAGAGCAAACTAATCTGGTCCACAACGAGGAAGAAACCTTCGCTCTGGAGCCCATCGACATCACAGGTAATCCAGCTAGTTTCCAGAAGATTTCAGGTGAGACAAACTGACTGAGAGGAACTGACACATACTTAATTTGGAAGAGTTTTATGTCAGACGTCCTTCCTGAGAATTTGCGTCTCCGTCTGGAATCAAACCAGTGATCATTCGCACACCAGGTTAATGTGTTAACCACTTCACCATCTAGTGACACTGGAAAGCTGTCATCTAAACATTTCTAAAAGAAAATCTATTGTGCACACCAAGTACGTTTGCAATTAATTGACACACTAGATCAGTGATTCCCAAAGTGTGAGCCATAAAGGTACTGCAGGTGGGCCCAGGGAGATTATTTATGTGTCCCTGAAATACACTGGCAACCTGTCCAGGCTGTACCCTGTCTGGCATCCTGTAGCAGCTGGAACAGGCATCGCCCACAGATAGCTGTTAGCTCTAAGGTGTTGTGCAGACTCAGCAGCGCTCTCCCACAGTAAAAATATAACCAGTGAAGGTGAAAAGTAAGAGAGATGACAGCTGTGCTAATGAGTGTGATTCTGTTGTGTTGTGATCTAGAAAATGATGTCAGATTCAAGCAGCATTTAACCAGTTGACCGGAGCAAAGTGTAACCACATTACATTGCACAGTAGAGTGCGATGTAATGCACAGCACAAAGTGCCTCACATGTCGGTGACATTTAAAATGTTATATTGAGAATCCCCATATAGAAGTATCATTTACTAAATGCTGGGAATATAAACAAAGGCAGTAGAATTTTAAGCAGAGTTTTAAAGATAAAAGACATTTTATGAAAGTTTGACCTTATTTGACCTTTAAGAAGAGGTCAAAGGTCCAAAGTAACATATTTAGAATCCCCATATATCATTCTCTGTATGCCTAAATGTAGCCAATGCAAACAATGGCAGGAAGAAACATAATTTTAAATACCTCCTATATAGGATTATCATCACTTTGACCTTCAGATCGGTCTGTTGACCTTGAAAGTGAGGTCAAAGATCAAATGTGACATCATATTTTAAATCTTAATACGGTGCTTTCTATATGTTGACAACACACTCCACACTTACAGGAATCATATTTCCTGTTATGAGGCTTTTTTGTCATTTTTCGACCAATAAATAAGTTGACCTTGAAGACCTTGGTGAGTGTGTGAGCCACATTTTAATGGATTTAGTGTGACCCCACTCTACACCCCTACAAATTTTTATCAGAATTCATTCAAAACATTTCAAACTGCTGTGTTTACAGACAGAGTGACACACAAACGCTACCAAAAACATAACCTCTTTGGCAGAGGTGATAATAAAAACTAATTAGAAAATATAAAACTGGCTGTGACAAAACTATCATAGAAAGGACACAACAAAGCCTAATTAAAAGAGTCACATATTGATACATAAGTTGCTCATAAAACGGAACACAGTTTTAGTAAATTTGGAGATTTTTTTTTTTTTTTACCTTTTTATGCTATAAAAACGGTCTGAAATCCACCAGCTCAGCCAGACAAAAATATTGCTGTTTCTACTAATGAAAGTGTGCTTGTACTTTCTTAGAAATGTTGTCTAGCACTAAATATGATTCCCTGTCCTCCCGATCTGCAGTTAAGGAGACCAAGGCAAAGCGGAAAAGGAAGCTGATTGTAGACAGTGTGAAGGAGTTGGATAGTAAAACTATCCGTGCGCAGCTTTCTGATTACTCCGACATTGTCACAACCCTGGATCTGGCTCCGCCCACAAAGAAACTGATGATGTGGAAGGAGACGGGAGGAGTCGAGAAGCTTTTCTCCCTGCCGGCTCAACCTTTATGGAATGCCAGACTGCTCAAGGTAATGGATGTACTGTCACTTTGGTGACAGGTGTAGTGGTGATAGTCACACGCCTTACAAACACTTAACTCTGTTTGTTTTGGGGGGGGGTTCCCCTCACTAGATGTTTACAAGGTGTCTGACACCATTAGTCCCAGACGAGCTGAGGAAGAGGAGGAAAGGTGGCGAGGCCGACAGTCTGGATGAGTTCCTCAAAGATCTGGAGAACCCAGAGGTGCCAAGGGAGGAAACGGCAGGCCATCAGCAGAGAGACATCATGGGTAGGAAACAAGCTGTATATAAAAGATGGAATAGCCTCAAGGGTCTAAAAAGTGATGCCAACGCAAAGCGCCTTAAACCTGAGTTAATTTTGTAAATTTTGGTCTCTATTAGCAGTTCATTTTTAAACTTTTAAACTTAAACTCAATATTTTTAAACTGGCTAATTTAAACTGGGTTGTTTTGGGTTTTTTTGGTCTTCCAGACCAGACCATCATGGAAGAGGCCAGCGTGCTGCAGACTTCAGCAGTGGAGGGGAGCAGGACAACCCTGGACGAGTCAGTCATGCCGCCTCCATCCTCCCAGCGAGGCTTGAAACGCAAGGCCCAGGACACAGAGCCAGCCCTGCCCGTGAGTACAGATGTTTTGTTTTTTTTTCGGTGATTGTTACCTCACTCCCTCTCTGTCTCTCCCACTGTCACCCTGATGTGTCCTCTGACTCTCCTCACTCCAGATGGGAGCCTTGGACCAACAGCAGCAGCAGCAGCAGCAGCAGGGGTCCAGAGCATCTAATGCACCCCAGCAGCTCGAGGCATCCACTGTGGATCTACCCCCAGAGGAAACGACTACCACTACAAACATTAGCCAGCTGATAGAGCTAGACCTGCTCACTGACAAGGACAAGAAGAAGAATGATGATGACTCTGATGAGGAGGTGAGATAAAAGATTCACAAACCTTGGACTTCTTCACTTTTTTCCACCCCTTTTTTATTCATCCAGAGTGAATAAGCAAACTCATTTCATCCTTTATTACGTTGGGATAAGGATTTTGTGTGTGTTTGTGTCAGGAGGAGGAGGCGCAGGGAGGAGACCAGGACCAGGAGGAGAGGAGGTGGAACAAAAGAACCCAGCAGATGCTTCATGGTCTCCAGGTTTGTGTGTGATCACATCTTATCAGAAGCAAAAGAACAGAGTGATATGTTGTTGGTACAACGAGTTAATTTGGTCTAAATCAGCCAGAGGATAATTCTACAGAAGACTTAGAGAATTCAAGATTGTAGCCATAAACACATGACTACAATTATTAAACATGGATCTGGGCATCGCGGGGCCACCCATTGTTTTTGTGGACTCTGCATTTTGAAGCTTTAAAATGTGCCATGTTGGTTTTTTTTAGAATCAGAAGTTGCCGTATTTAGATGAGAGGATGGAGTGCTAAGTTATCAGCTAAGGTTAGTTTGCTTTGGTTAGCAGCTCCCAATATGAACACAAACACACATATTTGCTGAGTGGTGAGTAACACACTAATGAAATAATAAAATTTTACTTACCAAACCGAAGTACAAACTTGCTGTATGATCTGTACCAGACAGACAAGCCATGATTACAGTCAGATAATCTACTAAAAAGCTCCAAAAACGTACCCATAAGGTTTACTTCTTTTTAAATTTTGATGATAATACATGCATACTTACACAAAAATAGGTATTTTGAATGCCAGACTGTTACTTGTAATGGTGATTACAATTGCGATCTGTCCATCTGAGGACGCCTTGCATCAGCACAACCACCACTACCAGCCAATTAATATGATGAGTAATACACCCCCTGGTGGTATGTACTGAAATAAGCACAAGCCTGAGCTCGAGGTTAATGAATTATGAACTTACAAACAACGCTCCGCACATATTTTCAGACTGCTGCGTTAAACCAGCTTGTTTCTGCCCCTGAAAAAAAAAAAAAATTGCCAGACAGAGCTAAAAATTTTGGGTTACCATCTCAAAACTTCATCTTAATTACCCAAATCTTTGATTTATGGATGGCAATCTTTTTTATTTTACTGACAAAAACATACTACACACATATTTGCGGAGCTGCCACAGCAGAAGTGTAGCCAAAGTCACGTGTAAAAACACAGCTAAATAAAAAGCTGGGTGAACTTTAACTGATGAGTCGTCTGTATTTTCAGTACTTTGAGCACAACTTTCAGCCATTAATATCAGTGCACGCTTATAGATTTTACACATTGACAAATCTGTTTACAGACACACGGATCAGAATACACACTCGGATTTTAATCACACACAAGTCTCCACGCAAATCACAACACACAAATAGTTTTGATATAATAATATTCCCATACTCCAGCTGCCTGTATCGAGACAATTGCAATCAACGTGGCCATGTTCCTAACTCCATCTGGTGGATGAGTTACAAAAAGAGCTTCGCCCCACTCAGAAAGTATTCACAGAGATCAAAACTGACTGAAGTCAAGGGAGCTGAGGGCTGTTTTGCCATAAACATGTTATGCACCTGGAGGAATTTTTGCAGCCAGGGTGGCCATTAAAAAGAATGCAGGTTTAAGGCACTTTGGCCTCACCAAGAAGAGCAGCATCAGGTAATATTAACACTACAGACTACAGGCATCTTGTCAGCAGATGTAGCAAAGCGCTGCCCTTGAATGACCTTAAAAATCAAAGTATGGAAAGTGACAGAGGCTTCTCCCTCCTCACACACTTTGTCACTGTGCCACAGAGGGTGATGCATAAAACCGGCGCCCAGTCGGTCAGCCTGCTGGACCTGTGCAGGAACAACAACAGGAAGCAGGCAGCCGCCAAGTTCTACAGCTTTCTGGTCCTGAAGAAGCAGCAGGCTGTGGAGCTCGTCCAGGAGGAGCCTTACAGTGACATCATCGCTACGCCAGGACCTCGCTTCCACATCATCTAAAAAAAAAAAAAAATTCACTCCATTCTAGAAGAAAAAACTGCTCTGAGGTCAGTCCATTCAGCCAGCAGTTTGTGTGTTAGTTAAACATAAGTCTTATTTGAGTATGCTGAGATTGTTTTATTTGTGAAATGTTTTTATTTTTGCAACATTTAAATGTAAAGCAATGGTGGGAGGAAGTGGGTCTGAATAACAGGGTTGGATTATTGAAGTAAACATAGTGGGAAAGATTGCAACTTAAACAATGAACACTTGTATTATTTACTCACTTTATATCCCAGTTAGTATAAAGGCTCATCTGTGCCTCATCGTGTGTGGTAGACTGGCGTTGCACCGAAGTGAAGGAGCTCATTGTAAACATTTGTTTACACAGTGGTGAGGCAGTCAAACATGTTGCTTCCATTTTTTTTTTCTCACTACTGCACATAAAGGTTCCCATCTGAAGTCTCTCACCGTTGCATTAGGCAGGAGGAGCATGCACTGTATCTCCTAGAGTACATTTAAACAGTTAATACAGTTCTCTACAGACTCGACCAGCAGCTAATCATTATACACCTGTAGAGTAGCACTTTAAGCATTACAAACTCTTAAGTTGTTGTTGCGGTCAATAAAAAAAAATAATGAGTCAGTATAGACATGACCCAAATCCATAAAACATACTAATTTCCAAGCAGGATTTCAGGACTGTGCACACTTTTAAAATGCCTGTTTTGCAGCATGCGGTGATTATGCACACTTTTCCTCTGATCCAAGTTTAAAAATTCTGGTGCTCCTGGAGCACCTTTAATAACCCATGCTGCTTCCTCTCTTCATCATCGTCTGTCAGTATAAAAAGTGAAATATTGCCACTTTTCGTTACATTGTCCTGGATGTTATTACTATGTACTGTGGATTTGGGACACAGTTTAATAAAACTTAGCTTCAGAACTTCAGCCTATAGATGAAAACGTGAGTGGTCTGCTTTACTTGCATGCTATCCTGAAATATTTGAATTGAGTGCAGTTTGTCTCAAATTTCTTTTTGTTGCCATGTTGCTTTTTTTAATCCTTAAAATAACTTGAGGTCTGTGATTCAGATTCACTTTACTCAGTGTCCTTATTGTATATGGATACAGTGATGCACTGTCTTGGTTATTAAGACAATTCAGTCGTTGTGCTCTTTGTCACTTTTGACAGTATTAATTTATTGCTGTAATTCTGTATAGCAGCTAAAGAGAAAGAATTGTTTCTTTTTTATCTTAAAAGCAGATTTCATCATTAATCTATAGAATGGCTTGATGACAGGCAAATTAAAACTGGATGGACTTTTGTTGCCACTATAAATCATTATCGGATTAGAAAATACTACCGCTTAAATTTAACTTAAATAAAAAAGGTTCGAACAGCACACAGTGGAAACATGAGGACCTCCAAGTTCATGTGTCCACACTGCAGAGACAGCTGAATGCATTGTTTCTGATATCCTGTTTAAAAAAAAAAAAAAATAAAGGGGTTATGCTGTTTAATGTCTGAGTGTGCATCTTATATTTGAAACTATGTGCCTGTAATGAAACCTGCTTTTTTTTTTTTTGTATAAAAGAAATTCTAAAAATGTTGTCTCAGAACAGTTTCAGTCCCTTGCCTGTAGGTTTTTTCAAAATAAAACAAAAACCACTACAAAATGGCCTTTTAAAAATTGCATTTATGTAATAAACAATTTTTCTCTGCAGTCACATCAAAAAGTAAACATGTAAATCAGGTGCATGGAGAAGGTTTAAGTCTCTGTCTTCCTGCTGCTCTGTGTATTTGCAGCTGCAGGAACAGCCGTGCTCTCTCCTGCCTCCGCTTTTCGTTTCTTGTGTCGGCTTCTTTTCCTCTTCCCCTCCTGCTCCGTATTCTTCAGCGGTGGCGTCGGTATTCCTTTTTTCTTCTTCTTCTTCAGGCAGCTCAGGGGATTGGGGTTGCTCTGTTTCCGCTTCCTCTTCTTCCCCCGCCTCTCTCCGTCCTTCTGGCCGATGCCCTGCTCCTCTTTCAGGGTGCGGATGCTGTGATGCTGGGCCGGGCTGACCAGCTCTCCCAGCTGGACGGCCTGGACGTGGTCGAGGGACGCCTGGCTGGGCTTGTCCAGTACGATGGTGTTGAGGATGATGTAAAGCAGAGGAACACCTGGGATTTTCTTCAGCCCTGTGGTGACTGCATAGTCCTGAAGACACCATGAGACCAGAGAAATATTTGTAAGGGGGGGGCAAACTTAACTGTCACCCACTCCCTTTGTTATTGTGAATTGATTTTACCAACCCAGGGTAACCTTTTTTATTCTTAATTCTTACTTCCAGTTCCATATTTTTATTACTGACTCTACTAGTAGAAGATCAACAATTCAAAATAATGCTTTTTTTAAAATGTTATTTAAACTGAGAAAATGCAACATTTTAAGAAAAATAGCTCATTATGAATTTGATACCAGCAATACGTTTCAAAAAAAGTTGGCAGGGTGGCAATACGAGGTGAGAAAGTGATACTTTTTGCAGCTAATAAGGTTAATTGGTAACAGATCACTAACATGATTGGGTAGAAGTAAAGCTGGCCAGTGGTTCACCCATCTGCACACAACTGCACCTACAAATTGTGGAACAATTTTAGAATAACGTTCCTCATTGTAAAATTTTGAAGACTTTGAATATCTCATCATGTGCAGTACATAGGAGATTCTCAGAGAATCTGGAGAAATCAGGTGGCCAAATGCCACATGGCCGAAATGCAGGCTGGGGTAAGCCAAATCAAAATTTGAAATTCTTTTTGGAAAACATGGATGCTCCGGACTCAAGAGGAGAGAGAGACCATTTGGGTTGTTATCAGCACTCAGTTCAAAAGCCTGTATCTCTGGTGTATGAGGGTGCATCACTGTCTATGGGATTGGCAGCTTGCACATCTGTACAGGCACCAACAACGCTGAAAGGTATATACAGGTTTAAGAGAAACATATTCTCCCATGCAGCCCATGTCTTTTTCAGGGAGGACCTTGCATATTTCAGCAAAACAACAGTCCTGTTGCTGAACTGACCTGAATGCAGCAGAGACCTTTGAACAATTGAAAACATTTGGACCATCCTGTAACAAAAAGTAGAGCCAGGACTGTTGTGCAGCTAGAACAGGGCTCTTCAACTCCAGGCCTCGAGAGCTGGTGTCCTGCAGGTTTTAGATGTGTCTCTGCTCCAACACACCTGAGTCAAATATAGAAGTCATTAGCAGGACTCTGGAGAACTTGACTGCATACTGAGGAGGTAATTCAGCCATTTGATTCAGGAATGTTGGATCAGGGACACATCTAAAACCTGCAGGACACCGGCTCTCGAGGCCTGGAGTTGAAGACCCTTGAGCTAGAATCTATCTATAAAATATAGGTTTATGAGACCTTGAAAATCACTGCATTCTGTTTTTATTTTCATATGTTACACAGCCTCCCAGCTTTTTCAGAATCGGGGTTGTAGAAAAAGAAACTCTGAAACTGGGTGTTCAGAGCACTCACACCTGGATTTGAAAAGCCTCTCTCCCCTTCATCTCAGTATTTACCTACCTGTGTGGCAACGAAGTAGCGGTGCGGGTTGGTCTCTTCCAGCATGGACAGCAGACACTCTGAAGCGGAGACTGGCTCTTTGAAATGCGGACATTTCCGGACCTGAAACCGCTGCAGGATGATTTTGGCTCCGTACAGCTGTTTTCCGAGCGTCTCCAGCTCTTTCAGTGCACAGCTGAGTGTAAACACATGGACATGTTAACGGGTGCATAATTACGGGACACCGGGTGGGACAGTGAAGACACAGAGGTGGCTGTACTCACCTGGTGGTGCACAGCTGCACCTCTCCCATTAGATATTTGGGCATCTGCTCTTTGATCTGAATCTTGTTCTTTAAGGCCGCCTGACAGAAAGTGCCATCGATGAGAATCTGGAAGGGTTCCCTGAAGCCGAAATTGTATTTGTAGAAGCTGATCGTCTTCTTCGCTTGCTTCTGCCGCTTGATCTTCATGGCGGCGGGCCAGTGACCTCAGAGCACGGGATAAAACACAGGCAGGCGTCAGTGACGGACGTTAACCGTCAAGAAGCTGTTTGTGGATGTCTCCCGTGTACAAGCTCTCAAACGATCATATTCAGCATGGACGCTATAAACAACACGCTTGCGGTGCGTGCTCCTCAACCGTCCGAGCGGAAACAAAACGGATGACAAAAGTTCCTGTGTGTGTGTTTTGAGTGTATAATAATTTGGTTGAATTTATCAACGCGATAGATATCGTTATTTTTTTTCCTTGTAGCAAATATTGTTTGTATTTTTGTAAAGTTCAAATAAAACAAAAGTAAACAAAACTTTAAAGTAGCCATAGAATTTAAAATGACCATATTATACTGTGCAAAAGTCTTGAGTCACCTCTCATTTCTTCATATTTTGCTTCCAAGCAGCCAGGCTTGGTTGTCATTTTTAAAGTGGTCTTGAGCAACAGTTCTTTTTTCTTTGGACGTTGCCAGCTCCCGTACTAAACTAAACTGCAGTTTAGTACGTAATAAACAGGTCAGCTTGCTGTACTGTATTTACAGTAAAGCTCTGTGTTGGTGCACAGAGGCTGTGTTCATGGTCACAGTTACAGGTTACATCAGTGCAGCAGAGATGAGTTTGAATCAAAGCTGCTGATGCTGAGATTCATTCACTGAATCCAGCATTTCTACAGCCTGTATGCTGTCATTGTAGAGGATGGAGATCAGCTCAGATAGCTGCGAAATACTGGGTTACATCTTTGTGAATTCAGTTCATCCACACAGAGCAGCAAACCTCAGAGCAGCAGCAGCAGCAGCGGGTCAGCTGATCACAGTCTGCACACCAACATCATTTACTGCAGCTCACAATAGAAAGCTGTGATTCTTCTCCCCATGCAGAGCCACTACAGCTGATCGATCTTAGGGCTCCTCCACCTTCTGAATCCCACTGTAACCCCAAAGAACTACTTTTACTTTCTTACTTTGAGTAAATTTCAGAGCTTGTACTTTTTTACTTTCACTTAAGTAAAGAAGTTGAACTAGTACTTTGACTTTTACCAAAGTATTTTTTAACACAAGTACTTGTACTTCTACTTAAGTACAGAATCTCAGTACTTTTGCCACCTCTGTCTGTCACCCTTGGCACCCAGTCATTTTCTCTAGATCCACAAAGACAGTGTAACTCCTCCTGACCTTTTCCATCAACTCTCAAAGCAAACATTGCATCTGTAGTGCTCTTTCTCAGCAAGAAGCCACACTGCCGCTCACTGAGCGTCACCGCTCTGAAAAGAAAGGTTACTAATGTAATGTAATGTGGCAGTATGGTAAATAACTATGTTTTCTATGTTATGCATTAGTACAGTCATAGTTACAGACTCTAGCGCCCTAGAATTGAATTTTGAATGTAATTTTTTTTCCAATAAAAAGACAAAACTCACAATAAACAAAGTCAAATTTGTTTAAAGGAACACTTTGAAAATACATCAGATCTCAGTGGGGAAAGCCATTCGCCTCATCTATACTGATTATGGGCTGGGCAATGGGTGAGGAATGAAAGGATGCTACATTGTTTGATCGAAATTAAAATAACTCCCTGAAAATCAAAGTGAAAAATGATGCAGCAGCTGGAACATTTAGCCCAAATTTCATTACAGCAACTCTAAATGGTGCTCAGTGGCCCCCTGCGTGCTTGTATGTGTGCCTGACAACATCAGGGCTCCTAATGAGAAGATGGTGTCCTGGAAGGGGGGGGGGTCTCCTCCCAGATCTGGACCAAGGCATCACTGAGCTCCGGGACTGAAACATAATGTCCCAGAGTGTGGGGGCTGTCAATGGTATTGATTCCTTCATCCTCCAGGAACTGCCTGCATGCTCTTGCCACATGAGGCTGGGCACTGACGTGCACCAGGAGGAACCCAGGACCCACTGCACCAGAGTGACAGTGGGTTCAAGGATTTCATCCTGATACTTGATGGCAGTCATGGTGCTGTTGTCTAGCCTATAGAGGTCTGTGTGTCCATCCATGGATATGCCTTCCCAGACCATCACTGACCCACCACCACAGGGCAGTGAGCACAGGGCCCACTAGAGGACATCGGGCCCTAAGGCCACCATCATGACGTTTGATTGTCTGGTCAGAGACCAATGGCTGCTGGAGGTCATTTTGCAGTGCTCATCCTGTTTCTCCTCGCACAAAGGAGCAGATCCTGGTCCTGTTGATGGGTTAAGGACCTTCTACGGCCCTGTCCAGCTCTCCTAGAGTAACTGCCTGTCTTCTGGAATCTCCTCCATGCTCTGAGACTGTGCTGAGAGACACAGCAAACCTTCTGGCAATGGCAGGTATTGATGTTACTGTTTGGTAGGGTAGCATCTGTGGATAAGTTTGTAAGTCACCTCTTTAACTTTGTTTGTGACAAAGAATTTGTGAGGTAGAGACCAAACCTTCTTCCAGTTAATTCTATGCATATACCTATTCCAATAAACAACGGCACAGGGCTGAGAGATTATTTGCTGTTGAAAAAGAGAGCGGATATTCTTGTTTTTGGAAGTTGACGTGAGACAAATCATAGCAACAGAAGTATCCATTAAGTTGTGTGAGATAGGATCAGGTTTTTGACTAGTGATGCCTTTCATGATCGTGATGAGGCCTGAGGGAATGGCACCAAAGACATTTAAAATGGGACAGAAATTCAGTGTAACTGAACAATCACCCCTGATTATTAAATAGCTGTTTCACATACTATATATATATATTTTTTTCCAGTTGTCAAAGTAGAGGGACTTGTTCTTATACAATATATCTCTATTATGCCAAATTATATATTTGTGAGGAGAATAATTGTGCTTATAGATCAAAAGCCAGGATAGCAAACACTGTTTGTGGAACGCGGACAGTTTAACTGGGATTTTTTCAGGATTAAAGTTACAGAATAAGACAAAATCAAGACCACCCAGCTGAGAAAATATATAATTAGGAATGAAGTTCCAGAACGAGGTGGGACGGGACAGGTGGTGTTGTATCCATTTGATTTTTATTATTTATAGTGGAAAAGTCCAGAAAATTTAGCCGCCCATTATTGTTTGGATTCATGACAACAGACTTTCTAATATAATGAATTTTGTTCTTCCAAAGAAAATTGAATAACATCTGGTTGATACTTTTACAGGTGCTGTTGTCTATAAACAGAGGAGAGGCCATATAGAATCTATATGGCTTACAGTGTAAGCAAAGGAGAAAAAGTAGACATCCACAAATAACTATTTTTAGATGGCATATGATTGCCTTTATTATTATATATAATATTACATATAATATTATTATTACCCTACCTCCTTAGCCTGTATTCTCAAGGATGAAGAAACAGGTTGGGGATGATAGGGTAAGGAAAAGAGGGAAAGAGAGAGAGAAGAGAAACCCCCAACATTCCCCTGATGAGCAAGCATATTGGTAACAGTGGGGAGGAAAAACTCCCTTTAGACAGGAAGAAACCTCCGACAGAACCAGGCTCAGGGAGGGGCGGTCATCTGTCGAAACCGGTTTCGGGGTTGAAAGGAAAAGAAAAAGAAGGGAGATAGAAGAAGGGAGGGGAGGAAGAAGAAAGGGATGAAGAGGATGGGTAGATGTCTTCCTCCATCTTTAATCCTCTCTTTTGGCTGAGAGGATTAAAGATGGAGGTAGATGAGGCTAGTTTTGTGCAGGTAGAACTGAAGAAGCAGCAGAGTTATAACGGGGAAACACGATTTTGTCTGTGCTTCTTTGAAGAATCAGTAGATTTATTCCAGGAAAACCTGAACCACTTTTTCTTTTTCTGGCAGCGTTCTTGCAGATCCTTGTTTTCTAATATAAGGTTTTGCAGTTCACTGACATTTTTTGCATTCTTCTCCTCGAGGTTCTTGCACTTTTCCTCAAATTCTTTTAATTCTTGGTTCGTTTTTGCATGCTTTTCTTTCAGTTTTTTATATTTCTCTTTCAGTACATTCTTTACCTCATACATGTCTTTATCGCTTTGCTGCAGTTTGTCTTTTAATTCTTGATTTGTCCTCTGCCCTTCTTGAAGCGTGCACTCTATGTCTTCATATGTTTTCTCATATAGTTGCAGCTCCTCGTGCATATTAGTGTTTCTGTGCTGAATTGTGTCATAGAGCTTTTTCAGTGTTGCGTTTTCTTTCACTATTTCTTGGATCTTGCATTTCATCTCTGCACATTCCTTCTCCAAATTGGTCTCCTCTTCCTCCATTTTATTGCACTTATCAATAAGTGTGTGATGAAATCCTTTCAATTCTGTCTTTTCTTGATCAATATGTTGCTTCTCGCTCTGCAGTTGTTCGTTCAAGTTAAGCATTTCTTGATTTTTTTTTAGGGCTTCATCAAGCATCATTTGCAAGCTTTGATTTTTTATCTCTTTGTCGTGAAGTTTGCTCTGCACCTCTTTGTGTGTTGGTTGCAGTTTATTGAACCTGCACTCCACCTCTCTGTGTTTAGCTTCCTGTTGTTTCTTCTCTTTAAGCAATGCTTTATTTTGTAGCAGGGCTTCATCAACCGTCGCTTGCAAGTCTTCACTTTTTTTCTTGATGTCCTGAAATTTCCACTGCAAGTCTCTGTATGTCGCTTGCAGTTTATTGAACTTGGACTGCAACTCCGTGTATTTAGCTTCCTGTTCTTTCTTTTCTTTAAGCATTGCATTATTTTTTACCACGGCTTCATGACACTTCACTTTCGAGCCTTGATTTACTTTCTTGGTGTCCTGAAGTTTGCGTTGCACCTCTTCGTGTGCCGCTTCCAGTTTACTGAATTTGGACTGCAACTCCATGTGTTTAGCTTCCTGATTTTTCTTTTCTTTAAGGATTTTTTCATTTTTTCTAGCACGGCTTCATCAAGCCTTGCTCGCAAGCCTTCATTTTCTTTTTCAGTGTTGTGAAGTTTGCGTTGCAAGCATTCAAGCATTAAAATGATGCCAAGACATCAAATTGTATTTATCTTTTCAATATCTTTTATGGTTTTTCTTCAGTTCCAGTTGAAGTTTAATGCTTTTTTTTTTCAGCCCTTCCAGAGTTTCCGATGGGTGTGTATTGGATGGAATCTTGGCGGCTGCCGCTGTGTCCAGTGTTCACTCTACAGCCATCATTTTACCCTCAAAATGTAGAGCCTGTGATATACAGGTGCTGGTCATAAAATTAGAATATGATGAAAAAGTTGATTTATTTCAGTAATTCCATTCAAAAAGTGAAACTTGTATATTATATTTCATTCATTACACACGGACTGATCTATTTCAAGTGTTTGTTTCTTTTAATTTTGATGATTATAACTGAAAACTAATGAAAACCCCGAATTCAGTATCTCATAAATTAGAATATTACTTAAGACCAATACAAAAAAAGGATTTTTAGAAATGTTGGCCAACTGAAAAGTATGAATATGAAAAGTATGAGCATGTACAGCACTCAATACTTAGTTGGGGCTCCTTTTGCCTGGATTACTGCAGCAATGCGGCGTGGCATGGAGTCGATCAGTCTGTGGCACTGCTCAGGTGTTATGAGAGCCCAGGTTGCTCTGATAGTGGCCTTCAGCTCTTCTGAATTGTTGGGTCTGGTGTATCACATCTTCCTCTTCACAGTAGCTCATAGATTTTCTATGGGGTTAAGGTCAGGCAAGTTTGCTGGCCAGTTAAGAACAGGGATACCATGGTCCTTAAAGCAGGTACTGGCACTGTGTGCAGGTGCCAAGTCCTGTTGGAAAATGAAATCTGCATCTCCATAAAGTTGGTCAGCAGCAGGAAGCATGAAGTGCTCTAAAACTTCCTGGTAGACGGCCGCGTTGACCTTGGACCTCAGAAAACTCAGTGGACCAACACCAACAGATGACATGGCACCCCAAACCATCACTGACTGTGGAAACTTTACACTGGACCTCAGCAAACGTGGATTCTGTGCCTCTCCTCTCTTCCTCCAGACTCTGGGTCCTTGATTTCCAAAGGAAATGCAAAATTGACTTTGATCAGAGAACATAACTTTGGAGCACTCAGCAGCAGTCCAGTCCTTTTTGTCTTTAGCCACCAACTTTCTGATTGGTAGATGACCTGCTCTACCCCGCGAGCCACAGCCACCCCAGTATTTTCATTGTCTATATAAAATTAAGCAACACAAAAAATGGACTTTAAAGCCAACATCAACCAACACAAGACAGCCAGAACAGCAAAAGCTGTGCATCTCTGGGTGCGTGGGGATAAATTCAGTTTAAATTATTTTAGTCTTCTTCCATCTTCCTTGTGAAACAACCCATACTCCTACCTAAGCTGGTTAGGGATTCTCTTATCTCTTTGTAACTCTCTCCACCCCATCCTCCTGCTTCACTTTCAGTGCTTTGGGGGAGGTGGGAGAGCTGCTGAGGGAAGGGAAAACAGGTGTTATTCACAGGTGACAAAAGGCACAGAGACACCAAGAGAACAACAGTTCCTTTAGAGTGCAAACAGGACAAAGAAATACATCATTGGAGGACTTATGTTAAAGGCTGGTGTCCTGAACTTAAACTGTCAGGCCCCAAATTTGAATAATTTACATGCACTACTACAAAATCATTTTTTTCCAGAAGGAATCTCTTAAGCGCCTCATAATAAGGTCAGCATTAAGCAACGAAGTTCACAGAATTGGCTGGTGATTGTTGATCATGTTTTTCTTCACAAGACTTTTTTTTAATAGACACTCTGTGCAGGATACCAGCCAAGAAAGACCCGTGCTGGGAAAACAGACAAATCCCACTTTTCCCCACTTTAAAGGGTTAAACTGCCTTTTGGACCTTAATTAAAATTTATGCACACATAAAATTAAGTAAAGGGTGGCAGCCTGTTACCAGATGACAGTTTGCCCTGCAGTTGGGTTTGAACATTCTTTTTAGACTGAGGACTATTGAAATAAATTATCAGTTTGTGTTGATTTTATTCAAAGGATTATTATTGCAGGGTCTTTACCTTAGATTCTAAGATAACAGTCGCCTTAAGGTGCTTTATATTCCAAGGCTTAGAATATAAAGCGCCTTAAGGCGACTGTTGTGATTTGGTGCTATATAAATTAAATTGAATTGAATTGAACTGAATTGAACTGAATTGAATTGAATTGAATTGATAGCTCCTCAAGCTGCAGCATCTCATTTTTCTGAAGGGATCCTTAAGAGACACGGTGTTGTATCCAGCCTACATGTTATCACATTAAGATCCACTCATCATGTGTTTAGGTATTCATGACACATTATCTGACAGACCTGCAGACAGGAAACAACAGGCATGACTACTAAGATATCACAGTCCACCTGCAACATGAAGATGGACCGTTACTGTTGAAGGAGCAGAGCGAGGCTTTTGTTGGTATTTGTTTGTATCACGGTGTATCGTGTGAAATTTTTCAGTCTTTCATTTCTAGTCTCTCTGTCAGGACGTCATGAGGCATCCCAGATGGAGCAGTGGTTTTCATCAGCTGTGACACACACTGATGTATACAACACCTATTTCCATTCTTGACCACAGACAGTTTCCAGCACTGAAGAATGTAGCCAGCATGAAAGCCTAAATTTTTTCCATATTAGACACTGCCGGTGACCATTGTTTGGGAAAAAATCCATCATGGTCGCCCCCATTGTGGCTGCAAAAAGACCTCTGATCCTATAGAAGACTATGGGAATAAGGCTGCACTGACCTCAGCAAACACTCTCCTGATGAGTTTATGTCATTTCGGGTCATACTGAACTTACACATACTTCTGTATGTGTTCTGTTCTGTAAAATCTGGTCATTGTAAGAGAAAGGAGGATTACCCACGGTATACTCAACTTGTGATTGACAAGTTGTTAGCCAGTGAGCGTGTGGCCTCACAGTCAGATCCTCCTCTGGCTCGTCACAGCTGCTTTCAAAAATCCAAGATGGCGAAAAACACTCATTTTGAGGCTTCAAAACCAGCGGATGACGTCACAGTGGGAAGTCTGAATCTGGCTTAATCGGTCTCTGACACAGAATATGTTTTAGCATGATGTTTTGCATCTGTTTTATTTAGAATTGTAATTTATTTACTTAAGGCATACAGCAGATTCTCCTGTATTACAAGAAGAACTACAGCCAGTGTGTACTGACCTTTGAGTTCAACTGCACTGCTGTTGGCTGCTACTGTGTTACAATACTAGCTAAATGTTAAACAGCAGAACACTTTATACACAGTAACATCTGAAGATAGATACAACTGGATCAATTCATAATGGAAATCTGTCATCTCAAACATATCTGATCAAAGCACTGATGCTGGATTTCATTGTGCTGCCTGAGTTTCAGAGACTGTGCACACTGGCTCACTGATTACTGGATGAAGTTACAGTCAAAGTTATCAGTAACACCCTTGACTTTTCATTTTTAAAAAGGCCTATTGCTATAACGAAACCTAAGAGATTTATAGTCATGGTGAAAAAAATCTCAAAATGTTTTTGGGGAACTTGATTTACCAACAGCCAAGCTTATAAATTAATTTTAAGCAGCATCAACCACTGTTAATATGCAGACATGCAAGTTCTAACATTAACTGAAACCGAGATAATGGGAAAAAACTCTATGTGAGCTGGTTTTGACAAACTGCACCCAGTTACTTTCTATATACTCAAAATATTAACTGGTTTTTTACTGTGATAAAAAAAAAGAATTTGTCTGATTATAGCAAACTATAAAGCAACTAAATAACTTGCTAAAACCCATTTATTAGTGTCTGACTTTGCTGATACTCCCTGTCAAACTGGGATGCAGTCATTAAAGTCCCACTGCAGCCCCCTACATCATATCTCCAACACATCAATCAATAAGCTCATTTCTACTGCATTAAAAAAAATTTTTTAAAATCACTGGCCTAGTAGCCATGTGATAGGCACTGTTCATGGTACAGCACAGTAGACATGTCCCACGTGGCCTGTGAGAATTACCAGAAACATTCAGGATTAAATGTATCATCATAACATGTTTTGGCTTGCTGTTCTCATCTAAAATTACATCCACTAAGCAAACAATGCTTTCTCACTGCTCATAACTGTGTGCTGGTGTAACCTCGAGGCTGATGAGAAATATTAAGATGTACCCGAAGAGTTTATTTTTAAGTATTAGGTAATACAGTTTTCCTGGGCATTTATTAACCTGTGTTATTATTAAAAGCTGATTCAAACACTACACAGTCTTATAGCAGAGTACATGATTTGGATTTAGAAATATTTCTACTTGCTGCAAAGTATTCACAGGAGTAAATATAGTATCAAAAACACAGTTGAATTTATGTAAGCCTCCATTTCTTTTGGTGGATCCAGTAAATGGCAGAAGACACACACACACACACACACACACACACACACACACACACACACACACACACACACACACACACACACACACACACACACACACACACACACACACACAAAAAATGTTTCTTTGACTGCTCCCTTATTCACAGGGTAATTTGGCCGATTAATATTCCATCCTGACACAACTCTCCCAGGGATGTGTGTTAGGGTTACCCACTACACTGACAAACAGCAGCTTGTTAAAGGTGAAAGGGCACACAAGCCACAATACAAATACTTCGTTACTGTACTTGGGTAGATTTTTTCGGTGTCTGTACTTTACTTGAGTATTTATTTTTCTGAGTACTTTTTACTTTTACTCCCTACATTTTTACACAAGTATCTGCAAGGGCGTAGGAATGAGTTTACTATTGGGGGGGACACATATTGGAAACCCGACAGATCCGTAAATACTCTGAGCAAAGCATAAAAAAATGCTATATTGATCACGTGTCTATCGCAATACATATTGGTATTGATTTATTGCCCAGCTCTAAGATGTATACATTACATCTCATACGCTGTCAGCTCTGTTAACAGCATCACCTAACCCTTACAGTAAAAGTTTTCATTTATTTTAAAATCTGACCTCAAGCCCTATACCACCCTGTCCTTTTCCTGTCTCCTTTGTGCTGCATTGCTGCTCCTAAACATACAAAAATGTTTCAGAGATGAGGCACAGCTCCTGAACCTAAAGATGGTTCATTTTATACTGAACGAGAAAAAAATCCACTTATTGGTCACTATGGAGCAGTATTTCACCAGCTCTAGTGCGGTGTTGTACTGCACCTGGCTACCTAAACATAACCTAACCCATACTCTTATAAGTACTGTAGAAATGATGAAAACATTATTGAAAATTTATCTTAGGGAAAAAAAAAAGTTCTCACCTGTTCTTTCTGGATCTATTATAATTAATATAGATTTTATAGCTGACCTCACACCCTGAAGCTCCACCTGGCTCTCCTATTTTTTCCATGAGCCAGTTCTTCTCATGATCATATTATTTATTTAGTTTTATATTTAAAAGTAATAAGAGGCTAATACATATTTCACTAAACTAATTTAAGACCTCGTCTGAGCCTCTTCAGCCTCTCCACCTTTCATTGCTTCAACTGAGTCATTACTCTGTGTACTACCATTCTCCTCATAAGATATTAGATATGTTTAATATATCTTGTCTTACATGTTGATAAATTATGATCAGGTGTTGTGACATGTTGCTATGTTGCGCCTTCAAAATAAAAGCACGCGAGTTACAGACAGTATTTTTTTCCTCTGCAGTGTAATTTTTGGGTAGGACAAATGCGCTTGTTTCCAATATTGGGGGCCTATGAGCCTATCACAAAAACACAGTTTGTTCCAATTTCTGTAGCTGAATCTACAAAAAATTGTAAAAGATAACACAGCTCGACAGGAATAAAATAGTAATTTTGCACCAACAAGGTGATTCCCAAAGAGCTATTAGACGTAAACTTGGCATATCTCAGCATGGTGTGCAGTGTGTCCTTTAAAACTTGAGGAAACAAGTGCTTTTGCTTCATATACCGTTTTTCATGTATGTTTGCGCTTTTCAATAAATTGCTGCGGCTTTTCCTATTTTCCAAGCGAAATGAGAAGTAGCTCAAGACTTTTGCACTGTAGTGAATGCGCAAGTTATTTATTATTATTATTATTATTATTATTATTATTATTATTATTATTATTATTATTATTATTATTATTATTAGCTCGGAATCAATTAGGCCCGCCCCTGTGTCCTGTTTTTCCCGGAAACGGAAGTCCTCTCTCCTGTAGTGACAGCACCGTCAGTTACAGGAGCTGTTCCTGCTGACAGCTAGCGCTATCTCGGGTCGGGCCTCCGCGGGTTGGCTCGGTGCGTTTCTTTATTTATTTGTACAGTAAACAGTATGGCGGCCGCGGATCACCGGGCCTCGAGTGACGGCGGTCCGGCCAGCCGAGGAGGATTCCCGGCCGGGGAGAGCAGCAACAACCGCGACGGTCCGGGCGGCGGCAGCGGCGAGAGCGAGCGGGACCGAGCCACCTTCGAGTGCAACATTTGTTTGGACACTGCCACGGACGCAGTCATCAGTATGTGCGGACACCTGTTCTGGTACGTGGCGAGAATAAGGGGGTGGGGGGTTAGTTTGTGTTTGGGCTGAGTGTGGTTTGTTTGGCCGCCTGCGAGGCCTCCGTTTGGGTTGTTTCTGACGGCGGAATCACGCCCCTCGACCCTCCGGTAATCAGTCGGTTGTGAATGCTTTGTGCAGGAGATGACAACCGACAGGGATAAGAGCCTGTTAGATAACACAGAGGAAGGTTTTGAAATGTGGCTGAACTTTAACCTGTGATATAAAGCGCCTTTTTACCGCGTTTAATATTGATGAGACACCTTTTAAGGGAATTAACTGACTGGGAACAGCAAAATTAACGTGGAGCGCTTAATCCTGAGAGTCTGAAATTAGGATCTAACAGAAAACATACACAGCAGGCTTTACAGGCTGCAGGTTTGGGATTGAGCAAAGTAAATAAGGATAAAAAGGGCACTGAGGTTTCCTACTGTGGTAATATGCATTGTCTTCTTGTACTCTTGTATTCCCTTTTCTCTTCCTAGTAGTTTTTAAAACTAGTAATCATATCTGGGTTTTAGCAGTGCTGCATCCATGGACTGACACATCTCTTTTGAGTCACACATGACAATTATAGAAGCCTTGCAGCAAAAGACAGATTACTGTGCAATGATTTCTTCACTTCCATAAAGCCAGACTTCACAAAAGTGCAAGCTTTAGTGAACTAAAGCCAATTGAAATGTGGGACGGGTGGCGTGGAGTAACAGTGTTGTGCAGTCTCACATAAAGTGGAATGTCTGGTCACTGTGCAAGTGAACCATTGATCGAGGGTCAGAGGTTGTGCCGGGCGGTTAAAAAGGATGCACCACAGCAAGAGGAAACCGGGTGAGATGAAGTATTTCACCCTTGGACACCTATAGGAGTGAACCTTGTTTCTGTTTTCTGAACTGAGTGATTTCTGGCATATTTCAGGCCTGCTTCCAGAACAAAATGACTGGGTGTGCATCAGAAGGTAGTGAGGGTGATCTCTGCCTGTACGGCTTACTAGGGCTACCCTTGGAACAACATGGAACCTGTTCTAATGGTCGTCAAACCACGTCTTTATTGATATATACTGAGGTGTTAAAACTTGCCATTAGGGGTATAGGGGAGGTCATCAAATGTCGTCTTTATGGGGGAAAGAGTTAAGACTAACAGGTGGTTTATGTGCCGCAGAGTTTGAAAGTTTGTTTAAAACACAGTGGAAACATGAAGTGGTATCTCAGCTAAAAGTGTAATAAACAGCATATTTCATTTGATAAAATCCCATATTTAATTTTTGTCTATACACTCCTGACAGAAGAATGAACCCATTATAAACCTCATCCTGTGATAGTTAGGTGCCTCTGTACACCATTTCAGTAGATTTCACATCAGTCAATATGTGCATGAAGTGCTGACTTTCAGCTTTAATTCAAGTGGTTTTGCACAAGTTTTGCTTTAACAGCCATTTTTTACACATAGTAACACATTTTCAAAGGCTCAAAAGTTATTAGATAATTAACCAATGAGCAGCTTCATGGCCAGGTGAGGCCCGATCCCGCCTTATACCATGTCAGATTAAGCAGATCAAAGATAACCGCCAGTCTTTATAAAGACTGATATAAGTTTTTGGTTACACCGCCCGGCACTAATCAGAGGTCACAGCTGATTTGTGCCCGGTTTGATCACATCACGCTCTCTCTGACACATTAACTTTTGTGCTAAACCTCCCTGCTGATCATTGGCAGCTTTCAGATCAGGTTCATGATGTGCTAAAAACGCATAATGAGCAGTGAAAATGCCTTGTAGTTGTCGCCTCAGTGAGCCAGAATCCTGATATTAGAAACAGCACAAGTTTTTTTGTTTTTTTTTCTGAGAGTGAAAGTCAGCGCTGGGTAACAGCTGTGATTCTAGTCTTTTCCATCCCTGTTGACTCTGACCTTGCGCAAGGCTCAACCTTCAAACCACTCTGTGTTGAAAAAGTAAACATGCGCAGTGATGTGGTTGCTTCATTCATGAGCTGTGACTCTTGGCTGGCTCGCAGGCTGAGGCTAATGTGAGATTAGGGTCAACCCGAAGGTCATCTTAATCTTTTCTAACAGAAGTGTAGCTCCTCCCAGGGTGTGATGGGCACCTGTTTGTAGTTTTAAGTGAGGGCATGCCGTACGGATGTGTTTTGGCAACAGAAACCTGTGTGGGCTTCAACAGTGACGTGTTTGTAATTACAGAAGCTATCTCCGTTTCACAGGTGGGATGTTTTCTGAGCGGAGAAAAGCTCTGCAGCAAACACACAGATAACAGATTTTATTTTTTTTTAACTGAATAAGACCATCATATCACATCACTGGGATGGCCCCAGAAAATAAAAAATAAAATTCTGGTAAGGCTGCAAAGTCAAAGCAGGTGACTGTGGTTCTGGAAGTAGAGCAGACTGACTACCTCTAGTAAGGTCAACAGTATTAAACGCCGGCTTCTCCAGTCTGCAGGTGACTGATTGTAGTTATTTATCAACAATCTCAGCAAAACTGCCTAATGTACCCTTGTTCCCGCCATCGTCAGTTTTCAGGATTTGCCATTTTCACACATGAACACAAACAGGGCAGGACGATTTCCACGCAGCAGGAAATGATCCGCTTCAGATGTGTTCACACTGCTGGGAACGCTTGTCCAGTTTAGGCGAGGGAGCTGCCTGGATAGAGTGCACACCACTGCACGGTGCAGATATCCGACATAATGTAGACTTTTTTTTTTTTTTTTTTTTTTTTTTTTTTTCCTCTTCTTAAGCCTGTCATGTCTGGTAGATCTTGCAAGCAGAACTGTGATCTGAATGCGTTGTTGTGCCAAACATATTTGCTATTTCAAGATGAGCTCTATAGGTTCTCAATAGGCTCTTCTTGTTGATGTTTTAACCCTTTATTTTATTTATCTGAGTTATTTTTCCACATACTATGTAACAGCCAGAGCTGACAGGCTGAAGAAGAGGAAAATAAAGAGAAGAAAAAGGGAGAGAGAAAGGGAGCAAAAAAAAAAGGGGAAAGAGCACAAGTCTATTAATCAGATAGTTCATCACTTTAACATATAAAAAAATACTATCAATACTTGCAAAAATAAATTTGTGTGTGAAAAACAAAACTAACAAAGCATGTTACGCACACCAACAATTTTGTTGAGTTGTGATTGAGTGGGCGTTTGTGTCTGTGTCATGTTTGTGTCTGTGTCATGGAACTTTGTAGACTTTGTAGTCGGGACATGGCAAGTTAAAGTTAGAGACTAATGTCTGATTTGACTGTGTTGGACTTTTGTGTTCTCACATGCACCTTGGAGCCACAGTGCATGTGTGCAATCAGCTTGTGAATTACAATTCTGGTTCACTCTTAGTCCCAAAAACAAGTACAGTGAGGGCACCTACTTTGGACTTTTTGTGATTTGCAGTTGTCTGATGTGCTACAGGGCTGGGGAGTGAATCAGATGTTTATTTCAGTCACAGTTCTGGTTTCTGGCCTTCAGTGGAATTGTGCTGCATTATTTATGTTTTATTTATTTTGTAACATCGCTTTCTTTTTCCATCCCTTTTCTCCTGCTTATACAATTCAGGGTCAGGCGTGTCTCTTGTTCCTTCCTAAAAGACCAAACTCACTCCTTCTGGCTTTGGCAGGTTTCATTTAGTTTGGTTACATTTTTTTCTGTTGCTTCAGTTGAAGGAAGTTATTATTTGATTACAGATCATGTGAAATCACAAAGATGTATGATTCACATGGTGTAAAGTGTTATAACAGTAGTCTCCTTTGTAATAATGTTATTAGGAAATAGTATTTTAGGGCTACTATTTATCTGTAGAAATGACCCTACAGGTAGAGGCACAGTTGCCATACAGTCTTGTGTTTAGGTTCCCTCATTATGTGCTGATGTAATTTAGTTGCCGTGTTACTCGTATCTCCCTCTGCTCTCTGAAGTTGTGATGAAACCGAGATGATGAAACTGTCAGCAAGGATAGAAGAACACCTTTAGATTAAAGTTGCATCACTGCTACAAATCTAAATCTAATCTTTTTAACCACATTGAACTAACAGCCTTTCACTTGATCATCTGACGCTTAGCTCTGACTGTGTGTGGCCAAGTTTGCCTTCTTTAACATCAGATCTTATGGACTGGTTGCAGTGATTCTCCATCGGTAGACTCAGATACACTGAGGATCGCAGGAAGCAGCCCTGCCTGCGTATACTCTGCAGGTTCCAGAGAGTTGGATTATGTGTTATACCTTCAGAACTGCATATTGATATGCTAGCATCACACAGTTGCTCCATATTTCATGATGTGACTCTGTTCTACGACATCCCAAAGGTGCTCTGTTGAATTGACAGGTGACTTCTATTGTTCAATTTTGGTGAGCCTGTGTGAATTGTAGCCTCAGTTTCCTGTTCTTAGCTGACAGGAGTGGCAACTGGCGTGGTCTTCTGCTGCTGCTTCAAGGCAGCTTTTCTTTTCTGCCGGAGAAATTCTCACAATTAATGGAGCTGCTTTTCTTCACTTGTTCGATCGTCATGTCCTGTGATGATCTACAGCTGAGCTGCTGTTTGAAAGCTGCTAAACACCCCCCTCCCCAAGTGGTTTTTAAGCACCCCCCCCCCCCCCCCCCGGCCACACACACGCACACACACCTTGAGATGTTTGCAAGTAGCCTTATTTTCCATGGATGGATGATGCACCTGTGATGAAAACCGGTGCATCATCCATCTCTGGGGTCTGAATGAGGCTGCTTGATTTGGTGACCTCTGTGGTTTGTTGCACATTCCCAGCAGACAGCGTGGCTTTCAAGTGTTTTCCAGGAATAAGTTAATGTGTGGTTCACAATGGTGCCCCAACTGGTTCACAAAGAAGTACAAGTTTTTATGTGCAAAAAAAAAAAAAAAAAAAGTTCCTTCAGACATTTAAAGACGCGCGGCTGCAGCCAGCAGCCTCTGAAATGTGTGTGTAATATATTTGTGAGGTGCACAGAAGGGGGAAATCCTACCAAACAGTTACTGCAAATGTTTTTAGTGATTTTTAAAATCACATGCACAGTTACCAGGTTTTACTGAGGAGCTGAGGACAAAGTCTTTTCAAGAAACAGCCTCCAAATTTTGAGTCTACCTGAGGGTGCTTCCATTAAATATCAGTCAGTTGGTTCTTTGGCTGTTCAGCCTGATGAAGGACCCTTATAGATTACTAAGAAGACAGTGAAATCTAGTCTTTGCTGCACTCTTGTCTTAATGTTATGAAATGAGACTCACGTGGGGTCACATACTGTGTGGTACAGTAAGGAGGGATGTACTCTGCAGTCTGGCTTCGCTGCCACTTATTGGACACTAACCAGTTACTTTGAGGTCCGCTATACATGTGCCCTCACATTTAATCTGAGCTGAATGGGTTGATATGCTAACTTGTGCTTTGTTCAGCTGTTGGTATCCATAGGAATGCCATTCTCAGCAGCAGGCTGATAGCTGGTATTAAAGCAACACTGAACACATTGAGGTGTGTGTGTGTGTGTGTGTGTGTGTGTGTGTGTGTGTGTGTGTGTGTGTGTGTGTGTGTGTGTGAGTGTGAGTGTGTGAGAGAGAGAGAGAATGCGATTAACACAGGGTTTTGCTTCATGGTTAGTTTGGCTCAGCTGCTTGTTTAGTTTGTTTTCACATTAAGGTGTTGGGGGTTACCTGAGGTGATGAATGTTATGTAATTGTGAAGGTGTCAAAAAAACAAAGAAAACAAGCCCTGCTTGTTCCTCTGCATGATTGGAGATAAAGGATAAAATAATTACCACTCTACTAGTTACTTAACTTGGAGTTTATCTCACAATGATTTACAAACATAAAACAGAGGAGGCACTTTAGAGGAAACTTAAACCCCATAAATGAGTTTTCAGCTTTGGAGCACACATAAGGCTGTGCTTCGTTTATAAATCTTGTCAGTCTAAAAATACCTTCCAAACAGAAACTTAAATTTAAAGGGGACCTGTTAGGCTCATTTTCAACTCCATACTTTTTGCTCTTGGAATCTTGTGGAATAGCTTTGGATGATTTTAGCTCTTGCCTCTTTAAGGCCACCCTTAAAACCAGCTTTTTTCTGATTGGCTGCCCCTCACTAACCAAAGGTTAAAAAAGCGGGTGAATGGGGCTTCTGTTTTCAAACAAATGAAAGATATCCCCTCTCAATGACTTCATACAGATACATGAGCAGTAAAAAAAACAGCTAGAAACTGAGCCTTTAGAGCAGTCTGAGAGCTGAGCTTTTGGCTCACAGAGTATTTGTACCAGTAGCGTTCCATCAGGGCAAGCAAGGCAGCACTGCTTCCCCAGTGAAATGTGAAAATAGATATCACTTAAAACCAAAGTGGAAGCAACCTCTCTGCATCACAAACAACGTTCTGTTCCATAAGCTTCTCTTATTGCCTTTTTCCCACCATCCTTTAAATTACTGCCATCCTGTGGCCATAGTTGGCGATTGTCTCTGAAAGCAGGCTTAACTTCCAGTTCGACTGGAATCTATAACACCTATCGATTTCATGGGTGTCCATGTCCTGTTAACAATGGCTTGAGCTTGTCAAGCTGAGCGGCCAACAGCTTTTTCTGGTTATTTGCGCCTGTCCATTGTGGGTAAATCTGATAGGCGGCTGGTATGCTAGACAAGCTACCATTCATCATCTCTGCTGGCCTTTCTGGGACAGTCACCACAACAGAACTCTGTAATGATTGACACTGGAGAAAAGCTGGTGACCTCTGTGCACTGCACCTCATCATCCGCATCCAATCACTTCCATTTTGTTATAATACCACTAACTGTTGACTGTGGAATATTTAGTTGCGAGGAAATTTCATAAAAGGATGCCACCTGTGCAACAAGTCCAATCACAGTATCATGTTGGAATTCACTGAGCTCCTGAGAGCGACCCATTCTTTCACAAATACTTGTAGAAGCACTCTGCATGGTTTTATACACCTGTGGCCACGGAAGTGATTGGAAGATCTAGAGTCAATGATTTGGATGGGTGAGTGAATACTTTTGGCACTATATGTTTATTTCTGATTCAAGGTTGGGGATTTTAACATGGGAGTTTGTGAGCATATCCCCCCAGATTTACATCCAGCGCTCCGACAATGCAGCGTCAGGTTGGCCTGGCCAGCAGTCTTGGCAAACGATGAAGCCAATTAATATAAACGATGGGGTGCAGTTTAATGAGCAACCTTGTGAAGAGCAGGTTTTTCTGTGAATTAAAATCCAACATGGACGTTCCATCTGTTACATAAATGGCTCTGGGAATGTGGGTGTTGCTGTTGACATTTTAAGAGAAAGCTGCTGTTGTGAGAATTCAAATTAAGTTTTTCTTGTTTGTTTGTTTCTCTCTCTCTTTACAGCTGGCCCTGTCTTCACCAGGTGAGTGTTTCTTATTTCCCGTAAACATGCAGGTGTTTAAAAAAAAAAAAAAATGCTGTGATTGATGATACCTCTGCTCAGGCATGAAGCAGGGTGGAAGTCGCTAACCTAGGTCACATAAAATAGAGCAGCAGCTAAATAAATGAGCTGATAAATAATTTTTCAATTTAAGTTATTAATTTAATAAAAACATTAATGAAATTCTAAATATTTACCTTTAGAATGGTTTTTATCATCATACTTTCAGTATTTTCAGTATTTTTCCAGATTTACAGATCTACTGGCTGTCAGTTGTTAATTTAAGCTGCTCACTTTATACCTTCTCATTTTGGCACATATTGACTTTGTTCTGACTGATATTTGACTGAATGTTAAATGTGTAAATCAGAGGAACGTCATCTTCAGCCCTGCAGTCACCGTATAGTCCTAACATTTGGCTCAGGATTATTATTATCTTCATTTTAAGGGGTTATGCTAAGAGGGCAGTGAGGAAGACCTCAGTGAAGTAGTCTGAGCATGTCCACGCAGTCCTGAGAGGAGGCCTGTAATCAGCACAGCGAGTTTAAAACACCCCACTCTGTGTGTGTGTGTGTGTGTGTGTGTGTGTGTGTGTGTGTGTGTGTGTGTGTGTGGCATAAGGTGGTGATGTAAGGTGCATCTGTCAGTTAATTTAATGCAGCTTAAAGATGCTAATGTACTTACTGCCTCCTTTTACTGTGGCTTCCTGTCCCACTCTCCATTTTAAAGATGTCGCTCTTCACGTCTCTCTCAGTGTAGAGGGTTCAAGTATTAATAAAGCTTTAGAAAATGTAGTGGGTAGCTTCGCTGTGGTTTGGTGCTGAGGTTCCACTCTTAAATCAATAAATAAAGATGGGTTTGTGTGACCTGTATTACAAACGCTTTGACCTACTTCTCGCTCTGCTGCTCCTCTCAGTGGTTGGAGACGCGGCCCAGCCGGCAGCAGTGTCCCGTGTGCAAGGCGGGCATCAGCAGAGAGAAAGTAATCCCGCTGTACGGCAGAGGGAGCTCCAGCCAAGAGGACCCCAGGTACGCTGAGCCTTCCCTGTGTGTGTGTGTTTGGTTTTTGTAGCTGCTTTCTGACCAGCTGTTTCTGCTGGTTTTAGGTTGAAAACTCCACCTCGGCCTCAGGGGCAGAGAACAGAGCCTGAGAGCAGAGGCGGGGTGAGTCCGTTTATCGCTTCAGACTGTTTTTAACTCTTTAAAAAAAAATGAGCTTATTTTAAAGCTTTGCTGGATTTCTGTCTGTGCTCAGATGTTCCGCGGTTTCGGGGACGCTGGCTTCCACATGTCTTTCGGCATCGGTGCGTTCCCCTTCGGCTTCTTCACGACAGTCTTCAACGCCAACGACCCCTTTCACAGAGCAGGTAAGACGTCAGCTTACAGCAGCCGAACATCAGACAGAATTAATCTATGGTTCTTAATATCATATGTGAGGTGTAAATAATGTGTACACTAAAGACAGGGGTCAAGTTTTAGGGTCAGTAATGGGCCCTTTATTTATTTTTTTTGTCAGCATTGTTTGAATGAGCGTGTCCTTTGAGATGCAGGTTTGTGTGACTTGCTTTTTAGGATTTTAATCTTTTTTAAGAATAAAACAAATTTATCAAACAGGATGTTTTACATAAAGGTGCCTTTCCCCCCTCTACTTAGAACAGCCCATGTTTGGGTTGAACTGCTGTACAAAAACCCATCACAGAATTTTTTTTTCCCCCTTCTTAGAATTTCTGCTTATTTTTTGGATGCTTATCATTAATAATTTTATATTACCAGACATTTATTAGGATTTACTTTCACTTTTTTTTTTTTTTTTAAATTGATTTGTATTCATATAATATTTGTATTTTCTTAACTGGATGTGTATGATAATAGCAAAAAATGGAAGCATTAGCAAATCTGTAGCCAGGCCTGAATAAATAGACTCATCTGAGTAATTTGCATCGGTTCTTTCTGAGCATGCAGTAACACTGCCCTCTAGAGGTCAAAATGTGCTTTTAGTACTTTCTTATGTTCCAGTTGACCTTCTGCTTAATCAATGGTTAGTTTAAAAAAAAATATTATTTGTGGACTATAAGAGAGGTGTTTTTTTTAGTCAAGCCTTATGTAAATTTGGTCCTTTCAATCTCGCCTCCTTCTGCACCTTTACAGTTCTCAGTGCTGCTGCTGTTTTCAGATCGCTCCTTGTGAATCCAGCTCTATTTGTGATGTGCCTGAACTTGATTTTCATTTCTGGGATGAGGCAGACTTGCAGAAAGCCAGATCAGTCAAGCAAAAAACAAAAAATGAATGCAAGAAACCCTGTCTCTCTCCCTCTCAGATGTCTCAGGATGATAAAATGGGGGGGGGGGGGGGGGGGGGGGGGGGGGGGGGGAGGGGACAAAACCTCTCCTGGTTGTGGTCTCGTCATGACGCTCCTCCTTCAGGCTTGGAGGCTGTGGATTCTTGCATTGAAGATTAGAGACCCCGCTCTGATTACCTGTGATGATGCCTGACATGAAGGTGGGGGTCAGTTTGGTACAGCATGTGGTCAGAGCATGAGCGGTCTGAAAACAGCTTCCGAACTGGAAGCAGTCTAGAGGTGCACAAGGAGGCCTCCTCAACGAGCAGACCAGTACGATTTAAGAATGATTTAGAAAGCAGCATGCACACTGCAGCACTAACCTTCATAACCCTTCTTCTTTACCTGTAGACCAGTACGCAGGTGACCACCAAGGCAACGGTAACATCAACAACGGCAATAACAACTGGCAAGACTCCCTGTTCCTGTTCGTGGCCATCTTCTTCTTCTTCTGGCTTCTGAGCGTTTGATGCGGACCAGGTGGCGGCTACATGAGTGATACTGATGTCTGGGAGGGAGGAGCGCATAAAACAAACAACAAACACAACTCGTACACTTAACTCGAGCCACAGACACACACTCACGTTACATTTTCTAACCGGGGAGAGAGACAGTGGAGCGTGGTGTTTGAAACTATGAATACAGCAGTTTGATTTTCACTTCCTCATTATATCAAATCACTTCAAGACACCCCCCTCCCCCTGCTCTTTATTTATGCAAGAAACTCACTGGAAAGTAGTGCTGCGCCAATCCCAAAATAAGTTAGCCCTCCCAGTCCGCACACACCTGTAGATAGATGCACGGAAAGAATACAGAGACAGTATTATTTGATCAGGCTGAGCTATGGCAGAGTTTAGTTTCTTTTGGTGCCGAGCCCTACAGAAGAAGAAATTTGGGTGGAGGGCAAGGAGGGGTGGCGTGTTCTTTAAAAGGCCAAAGAGTAGCAGATCATTCACACAGTGTGGCGGAGGCTGAGTAGTAACGTTCCCGTTTATGGCTTCCTGTTCTAGAATTAGCGGCAGACAGAAGCGGCACCGTCGGATGCGTTTTTCTAAACATTTGTCTTAACAAAAACTGCCTTTGCACTGTGAAGTCGTATGTAGACGGAGCTGCCCTAAACGTCGGGGTGCCTGTCGGTGTTGGACCACTGTCAGCTTGTAGTTTCTCGTATATTGCAAAGCTGGAAAAATGTGTAAAGGGTTGTTTTTCATACCCATATGAGCAACTTTAAAGAAAAACAATGTGAGATGCACAGTTTAACTGGCTGGTTACTTAATGTCAGCATAACAAGGGGGCCGAGGCATTTAACACACAAACCATTTGCAGGATTGATGAGCAGCAGTTCGGTGAACTGTTCCCCCTCCCCCTGCGTGTGATTTAAAAAAGAAAAACCCTAACACTTCCTTTAATTTTCCTGTTTGTGTGTGTAAACCTTACGTATTTGTACATATGGATATTGTAAATTTTTACGTGTTTCTGACTGGAGGACCATTCGTGGAGAGCAAAAGAGGAGGAAATGTGGGCCTTGAGATGATTGAGTAATGCGAGAAATGATCGGCTTCCTGCTTTTCAGAGCGCCTTTGTTAAAAGGGAAAAAAAAAACAAAGTAAATAAGCCCCCCCTCCTTCAAAGTTTGTCACCTAAGAAAGAAGTTTGTTGTTTCCTGCTAAAAGTGGTAATTTGATGAGGCTTGGTGCACAATGTTGTTCTCCTTTTACTGTACAGCAGAGTAACTGAGTGACATGAATTCAGTGTGTTAAAAATGTGAAGTACAAAGTGCTGAAAGACCCCAATTCAGTCTTCTCTTTAACGTTCTAGTCTGAACTGGGCCAAAATAAACAGAGTTGGACAGGTCTTTATGTCTCATGTGTCCCCTGTTAAAATCTCGCACAGGTACCCAGAATTCAGCTACAAAGATGTGAACTACTAGGAGTCTGATAAGCTCACTCCTTCCTCAGATTTCTTTCCTTCTTCAGGCCACAGTAAGTTCTGCCTGTGACGTGTACAATGGGTCAAGGCGAACTCAGCTGATCTGTATCCAGTGAATCAGGTCCTTAGCACTTTAAGGTTCACATCGGGGTCAGAGGTGTCACTGCCGGGGGCTCATCTTTTCTTTTCTTGCCTGTTGAAGCTACACTTTGTATTATGAAGCTTATGTGACACTAAAACAAGTGATGGAAGTCTTTGGATAAACATGGAAACAGTGCAAAATCAAAATGATCTAGGAAATTAAGAGTTGATTAAAATATTGTCCCATTCTGTGTCATCATTTTGTATCATCATTCTCAAAGGACTGAATTTTATTGAAGTGGACATCGAAATGATTAACTTACAGAAAATTGTCTCAAGTTATTCACTTAAAGCTTCTCAGATGTGATCACTTGCTGCATTAAAACCTGACTGTTCTTTTCCTTATTTTTCATATTTTCTTTTTTTTATATTTTATTTATATATATATATATATATATATATATAAAAATCAGAACAAGTTCAGCATATAGACAGGTAATCCCTGTGAACCAATGGTCAAGCTTCAAACAACTCTTGGCTCTACATGATGTCAGAATGAGCAGATATCCTGATAGGACAGCCCTGAGTCTAAGCGATGAAGCCCCGCCCACCTGCTGTTTCTGTGGTGCAGACCATCTGAGAAAATGTTGCATTAAAGGGCAGGGGCTTTAACTTTGTTCACACACAGGATGAACTGAGGACAAAAATAATTATTCTGAACTACTTAAAAATTCTGTGTACACAATGATGAAGTTAATAGTTTAGTTTTAGTCCCACCATAAAAGGCCAAACCAGAAGGTTAGAATGCCTAAAACAGATAAGTGATGTTCACCTGCTGCTTTATAAACACTTTACTGAACTCAAAGGACGACACATGAACGCAGAATATGAAAATCAGGCTTTTACTGTGTCGGGTGGATTACACATACATGGAACAGCTCATTCTTTATAGTTCAGCCAGATTTACAAGCTGATCGTGTGTCTGCCTTCTGGTAATAAATCTGAACCTGGGCTGGTAGCTCAAAAATGGTAAAAGAAAACAAACCGACTCTAAAAAGGATGAGAAACTGAGACACGGCTTTATTTTCAAATATTGGCAGATGTGTCATATTTACAACTTTATTTTTTACAATTTACAATACAACCAATACAAACAAATGTATAAAATCTTTTTACAAATATCAAAATACATAAAGACCTTGTTGAAATCAATTTAAATATTTAAGAATATCAAATCTACAAAGTTTAACATTCAAAACTGTTTAACTGGAACCAAATGGCCAGCAGGAGAATTAAAGCTATTGACACAAAGATTATAATGGTCCAGATGAGAAATGGAGAGATGGCTGTATTTATTATGTAATCACTCAGTCCTATTATATGTACAATCAATAGTAAATAATAGCTTTTTTCCTAAATGTTTATAAAGTGCAAAATTTGCAGATTAGTTTTGGTAAACGTAGCTGGAAAGATGGATGTCTAAAATTTAAAAAATGCAAATAAGAAGCACGTCCTGAATGTGTGACAGTATTTCTTTGGTTACATAAAGCCAGACAGACATCTTCACTTCTTCGCTTTTTTTCGTCCCTTGTTGGATTTGTTGAGGATATTCATGAGACCTTTAGACATATAATACGGCTTTTCTGTAGTACCATCATTACGCTCCAGGTCCTCCACTGTGGACAAGACACAGGGAGATAAGTGTGACCAATGTGCTGCTTGCTTATGTGGAAACAGCGCATTCAAACGTGGCTCACAGATGTGAGGGTGCAGGCTCAGTGAGCCGTGTTTACTCACAGAAGCAGAGGAAGAGCGTGTCGACACACATGTTGTATACGCTGAAGAATCCGTGAGCTATGAGGTAGCTACCAAAGGCCACGGTCTACAGGAACACACAAAAAGGAGTGGGGAGGGGAGGGGGGTGTCAACAGGAACACCTGAAGCATGGAAACGAGGACAACTATCCAAACATCCAGAGTAACTTACAATAATTGGCATCCAGTAGTAGTTGAGGGTTTCAGAGCGGAAGTTGGAGCCTGGGAGATTGATTCGTCCAGAGAAGAAAAAGAAGGACAAAACACCTGGAAAAGAGACTTCGATTTCAGGGCCCTTTCTTTTGAGGTTCAATAAAAACCAAGTAGTGTGTACGCACATACAGTAATGAGGAATTTTAATTCAAGTCATGTTTTCTCTAAATATGAAAATATATCACGTGCTCCCTTCTGAGAGATGTAAAAACACATCAGATAAACTCACCTGTTCCAGCTTCTATCACGAGTATAAACAGTTACACTGTTCAGTTACCTTACTCTATTGACAGCTTACCAGTGGTTTAAAGGACAGAGTGTAAAGGAGTCAATTGCAGTGATCAACCCACAGGGCATTAACGTCTCACCCGGGGAGTACATGAGGTGCTGTCATGGTCAGGTCTGTCATGTTTTGTCCCTGGTGTGGTTTTTGTTTTGTCCTTGGCAGAGTTTCCAAACACACTGGGAGCATTTTATCTTGTAAACTGACCGAACTCTGTGTCTGCCTTCCCTCCCTCCTCACCAAGTCTATGCAACATGGCCCTCCCTGGTATATTACTCTGTACTTCTATAATTCTTCATGTATTTTTTTTTTAATCCCATAAATTTGCCTCTCCGTCTTTCCAGGCCTATCTTACAGCGGTTTTCAGAAAAGAACCTCTGATACTGGTGCTCCACTCAGCACAAAGACAGATGGAGTTTAGACCAGACCAGAGCAAAAAACAGTAAATATGGAACTTTTTTTGCCAGAAAAAAATGACATAATCACACCAACTTTATCTATAAGGAGATAATATGTTCATACATGTAACAGATTTATAATGAATCCATAGGTATAATATTCCTATAATATTCTAACACATAAAACCTGCTACATTGTTACAGTAAAACCTGTTGTACTTACTTACGCCTCCAACCACCATGAGCTTCCCGAAGAACAGCAGCAGGTCTGTGACTTTATCGAGCACCATGACCCTGAGGGCACATGAGGGGCAGGCCAGACAAACACAACACTATTCACTCAGTCTCTCTAACACATGCAAATACACTGATGTTCTGTACAGGCCATTATAGGGACAGCTAGAAGCATATAATATTATTGAGAACACAGACTCCTGAGAATAATTTATGACACAAACCTTATCACATTTCTCATGAGGAGTTGGAAAGCATTTTTGGCTGAGACACAGAAGTTTTTCCCATAAATGGCAATCTGCAAGAAAACAAAAACTCATTTTCAGACATGACTCCATCGTACATGCTCGTGTAAAACTTAAACTGTTGTCATGCTTAGCAGAGCAGGAAAAAAAGTCTTAATTTATAGTTTTTTTATACGATGTTTACTCACCATGATGTAAGCATTCCTGTTGATGAACTTGATGAATTTCTCCAGACACCATAAGCAGCACCTCATGCAGCAAATTATGAAACGTGTAACACAATTCTGCGCATCTGGAGATTAGAAGTCGGTGAGAAACAGTGTCGCATTATTTATTTTACATCATTTGATTTCCAACAAATCTTTAATCACCCAGTTATTTCAAAATATGCAGTTGTGCTCAAAAATGCACATACCTGGAAGAATTTGTGATTATTTGGGCGTTTTTCAGAGAATATGTATGACAACAAAATATTTTCTATCACTCATGGTTATTGGTTGGGTGAAGCCATTTATTATCAAACAAATTGTTTGACCTTTGTACATCATGACAACAGAAACTACACAAATGACCCTGATCAAAAGTTTTTATACCCTGGAAGTCTTGGCATGACAACATAGATGGGTTCAAATGGCTATTAACCTCCTGAGACCCGAGCTCCTGTTTGCGATGCATTTTCAATTTCTCCAAGATATTTGTGATTAGATGGACCTAATATGTATATACTAAGCTTCCTCTTTGAACAGGAAGTTGTATTTTGTTACATGGTTGTTACATACTTTTGTGAGGAACAAGCTGTCCTCAGATGTGGACACTGGGATTATATTATAACATGACTGAAAGTATAAAATACTATTGAGCACAATGAAGTATAAGGTGCAGCAAAACCTAAATGTAATGTCCCCATATGTGGACGCAGGGTCTGAGGAAGTTAAAAGGTAACCATCCTCACCTGTGAATTGTTTGCTTGTAATGAGTGTGTGTAAAAAAAAGCCAGTGAGTTTCTGTGTTCCTGGCAGACCCCTGCACATTTCAAGTGTTGAACTGACGTTGTTGGAAGCAAAAGAATTATCAAATGATCTGCAGGAGAAGATAGTTGAACTTTAAAACAGGAAAAGGATTTAAAAAGACTATCCAAGGAACTGAGACAGTCAGCAGCCTTCAAACTTCAAACTTGAGATGCAGAAAAACCTACAAATTAATTCAGCTGACATACAGGAATTTGAAAGAAATAAAAAAAAAGTGATATGGCTGTTTTAAGATCCACAATAAGGAGGCACTTCAAGAAAAATGGGCTGCATGGTTGAGTTGCCAGAAGAAAGCCATTAATGCACCAATACCACAAAGCAGCCTCCTTCCAATATGCCAAACAGCACAGAGACCAAAGGTTTTGGCCACAACTATAAAGGCTACATTTGGAGAGGAGTCAACAAGGCCTATGATGAAAAGTACATAATCCCTACTGTGAAACATGGAGGTGGGTCGCTGACGTTTCGGGCATATGTGAGCTACACAGGCACAGGGAACTTCGACAAGATTAATGATAAGATGAATGCAGCATGTTATCAGAAAACACTGGAGGGAAATTTGCATCCAACAAGCCGGAAGCGGCACATGGGATGCACTTTGAAATTCCAACATGCCAATGATCTAAAACAGGGCTCTTCAACTCCAGGCCTTGAGAGCCCCTGTCCTGCAGGTTTTAGATGTGTCCCTGATCTAACACACCTGAATCAAATGGCTGAATTACCTCCTCAGGCTGCAGTCAAGTTCTCCAGAGTCCTGCTAATGACTTCTATATTTGACTTAGGTGTGTTGAAGCAGAGACACATCTAAAACCTGCAGGACACCGGGCCACGAGGCCTGGATTTGAGAACCACTGCACTGGCTACAGCAGAAAAAAAGTGAGCAACTTTGGGGAGAGCTCAAACATGCAGTTCATGCAAGACAGCCTGAGAATTTAGGGGAACTGGAAGCATTTCACTAAGAATAATGAACAGTTTTATCATCTGAGCAAGTAAAATGCCTCATCCACAACTACCACAGAAGACTTAAAGCTGCCATTGATGTCAAAGGTAAGAACTCAGGTATGTAAACTTCTGATCAGGGTCATTTGAGTAGTTTCTGTTGTCATTATGATTAGGGTCAAACACAACTGTTTGACAATAATTGAGATTAAATGGCTTCAACCTACTACTAACCATGAGTGAAAGAAAAGTTTTGGTGTCAACATTACCCCCCCCCCCCCCCCCCCCCCCCCCCCCCACACACACACACACACACACAATTCTGCCAGGGTATGTAAACTTTTTAGCACAACTGCACCTTTGCCCTCTTGTCCTCACAGTTAATCTTGTGACAGTGACATTGAAGAAATCAGCCTTACTTCTTGTTTTGCGGTCAATGTACTCCAGGATTACCCTCAGGATTTGAACCACGGTCAGGATCAAAGCACCAAATGCCAAGGAGCCCACATGGTACCTTGAAATATTTAAAGACAACATAAAACACGTATGTAGATTCCAGGTCTAAAAACCACACCAATGCAGAACTACCTAAAACACGTGAAAATGGCCCTCGGCTCCTTCACCCTGTGACTCCAGTTGCTAGTTTCATGAATGCAACATGAAATCCATTTTGTAAATTAAGGTCATTATTAAAGTCTACAGGAGAATTATCCACGGTATGACCTCTGACAAAGGGCTGTCCCTGGATTTCTTGATCCGATCCGCCCCTCCCTCTTCACATCTGGTTTCAAAACACCAAGATGGCAACAGTGACAACACTCAGCTCAAGGCTTTAGAATGGGAATCAAGTTAGCTACTGCCATCCTTTATACTGTGTATTGATAGGAGAATGTAACATATTGAAGAATGAATAATGAAATAATAGCATGTTGATTGTGGAGGTCTTTTTCATGCTGTCAAGAAATATTAGATCAACTGTAAGTAAGTAAATACAGTAAGTAATTTATGAATCAAAGTTTAAATAAAAACAATAGAGATGTGGCTGGTTTAATTGCCTCGTGTCTGCCTCGTGAACGTTGTAGGTCTAGTAGAGTGAGAGGGAACTGTAGTCAACTGTACTGTGAACCTGCCTCTGCTGCAGGGCTTAAAGACTTTGACTTCTAGGTGAAAACATTTAAAAGGGTACAGGATGTAAAACGACAACGTATGCTCACTGTCAGCAGCAGCTTAGTGGAAAAATAATCCATGTTCCAAATATTTCTTCAGCCTCCAAATATAAATTATGAAAATAAACAGACTGTGTGTGTTAACCCCCTGGCATGGCTCGTAATCACGTGTTAGGAAAATTAGGTCTGGAAATGGCATCTCTGGGCCAGTTACTCTATGACACTTAGACACATTTATTGTTGCAGGATGTGCCAGCTGCTCATTAACCTACCTGAGAGAGCGTATAAAACCACCAAAGACGGGGAACGTGGGGATGTCAGCCGGTTTGTTGAAGGCCCAGTAGTAGGAGGAGAAGGCTCCAGCCAGCGTGCAATGTCCCAGAGCAATGACAAAGTTGACACACCAGAGAAAAGCCACCACGTTGTAGATGTGCAGGTACTTGAGGTTGTTCCGGATGAGGTCCTCAGTGCTATAGCTGATGAAGATGCAGCTGGCTGAGGGGCAGCTCGGGTAATCCGATGAAGTGAAGTTCTGAGAGAAGACGGAGGAAGGAATGAGCGGAGAAGATGGTGGTGATGTGAATGAGAGATCGTGGAGCCTTTTTAATGTGACTGAAACTGTTGTGCATCAATTTACAAAAAAGGCAAAAAAAAAAATGTGCCTTACAGCATATTTTTATATTTCTAAGTCACAAGTACTAGTACTTCTAAGTACTATAAACAATGCAGTTACAATTAATATTTACTAATTATGTTTTTTGTTTCTCAAATAAAATTTTTTTATGAATAATATTTGTTTGTGGCATCTCTTTGTATAACAGGTTTTTGTTAATGCTTACCAAATCCTTTTGTCATTAAGTTTGAGAACTTTTTATCTTTTTTATCTCAAAGATATCCACAGTGTCATAACAGCACGGCAGCAATGAGAACACCCTCACACATGAATTTGTTCATTTTAACCCCAACTGCGACCTTTCCCTAAACCTAACAGAACTGTGAGTGAAACCGAGCATGAGCCACAATCTCCAAGTTTACTGTCCTAATTAATGCCACCACCACATCCTCTCTAAAATAAGCATTGTGAACCCATAATATTTTAACACCAGAGGTAGAGTTTATAATATGCACTATACTATATGGTATCTACTTACAAAGTATAATAAACATAAGCTGCACGCTCACTATAACAATCCAGATAATGTTCATAGATATTTTATAAACCAAATATTAACCAATTAGTAAACATTAATTTAAAATCCTACTTGTGTATCCTGAATAATGAGATTCCATCATAGCATCATCATATCCCAGTAAAGCACTTTGCACTCAGACTGGGAGAGAGAGCCCCTCTTCTGTGGAACCAGCTCCCAATTTGGATTCAGGAGCCAGCCTGAGCCACCTGAATGGCTGTGGCTCAGAAAGTAGAGCAGGTCATCTGCTAATTGGAAGGTTGGTGGTTCGATTCCTGGCTGCTCCAGTCTGCATGCCAAAGTATCCTTGGGCAAAATACTGAACCCCAAGTTGCTCTCCTAGGCAACTGTCAGAGTATGAATGCGCGTGAATGTTAGCTAGAAAGCACTTTGTAATAGAAAACAGTGCTTGTATGAGTGTGTGTGTGTGTGTGTGAATGGGTAAATGCAAACATGTTGTATAAAGCTCTGAGTGCTCAGCTAGAGTAAAAAAGCACTATATAAGAACTAGTCCGTTTGCCATTTAGCCACCCTCTCTATTTTTAAGATTAGGCTTAAAACTTTCCTTTTTGATAAAACTTTTAGTTAGGGCTAAATCAGGTGAACCTGAATCATCCCTTAGTTATGCTGCAATAGGCCCAGGCTGCTGGGGGGGGAGGGGGGGGGTTCCCATGATGCACTGAGTGTTTCTTTTCATTCACCTCTCTTTACTCTATTTATACCGAACTCTGAATTAATCATTTCTTATTATTAATCTCTGGCTCTCTTCCATAGTGTGTCTCTTGTCCTGTCTCTCTCCCCACAGCCCCAACCAGTTGCAGCAGATGGCTGCCCCTCCCTGAGCCTGGTTCTGCTGGAGGTTTCTTCCTGTTAAAAAGGAGTTTTTCCTTCCCACTGTCACCAAGTGCTGCTCATAGGGGGTCGTTTTGACTGTTGGGTTTTCTCTATAATTATTGTAGAGTCTTTACCATACAATATAAAGTATATAAGTATATATAAAATATAAAGTTGTGATTTGGTGCTATATGAATAAAATTGAATTGAATCATTTCTATTTTTAAGATCAGGCTTAAACTTTTCCTTTTTGATGAAGCTTTTAGTAATAGGTGACCCTGAATTAAATTACAGTTAATTCTCTTCTAGACAAGTGTAGGGGGAAAACAAGTGTTTTAAAAATTTTTCCCCAATAGGCTCACCTGGGGGTCGCATTCTTTAGTGCCATCAATATTCCCACAGCCGCTCATGGTGGAGTTCAGAGCCACCACTTTGTAGGTGGGCAATCCTGAGGTAGCCAAATATCTGAATGCATTTGTTTAAGGAAAGAACTAAAACTGTAATGTAGAGGTCATCAAATATCATTAAATGTGTAAATAACACATTGTACAACAGACAAGAGTGTAGCCTGAGAATTAACATATATACATATAAACATAACACTAATGGATACAAAGCAGTGGTGCCCCAGAAAGCCACACACACCATCAGGAGAACAAAGGTGACCACAGGGTACAGCAGAGCAGACATCATGTGGCTGATTGCTCTGCAGAATATGAGCATGCACATCATGAGGTCATGCCAAGGTCATGTGACATTTTCATAGAAAGATACAAACCAACTGTTTAGTTATGCTGTATTAAGTACAACTAACAGCCAATCAAATAGGCCCCTTATCAAGATAACAAACATTAATTTAAACCTGCAAATTTTGACATTAACTTCATGAAAAGCGAGTCAGTCCAGCAGATTATGTATTTCTTTGTTTTACGCACTTGCTGGACTCCTGGATGAGGGCGATGGCTATGAGGATTCTGGTGCGTAGGAAGATGAGGGTCAGCAGAAGGATCGCCTCCACTATGGATATAATTATCACTGAAGAGGAGAACGACAAATGAGTCACGAGCAAACAGAAGGCCTCACATTCACACAGCTCTGTTCAGTTGCACATGTTCTCCATGTATCAGTGATGCTGAAGTTTACTTATTCTGATTTTTTAACATCCCCAGCGTGGAAGTTTTGAACATCTGAATGTTTTTGTATCTTACATGTGTCACATGCGTGTATACTTATTTTGTACATTTTGCTGTGCTGTGATCTATGTAAACACTGCTGAATGAACTGTGGCTTATCTTGTCCCAGACATACTTACAAAAGAGATTTCAGGACACACATAATTCAGCACTGATGTCACAGTTCTCTGTCTCTCTCTCTTTTTCTCACAAAAAAAAAAAAAAAAGCTACTAAACCCCTCAGTAAAATAAGAAGACAAGACTCCCAGAAATTATCAAGTCTGAACAGCACTTGGCTAAATCAAATACGATCAGAAGCATAATGAGACTCACAGAAAGTCAGCCAGGTCTCTTGGACTTCCAGATAACTCTTCAAGTTTGTGGTCAGTCCAATTGTGGTGATGGTAGCAGCGTTTTGTTTGTAGTTACTGTATTCCCAGTAGCAGTGCCATATTCCTGAAAAGAAAAAGAAAAAAAAAAAAAAAAAAGGGCACAATGATCTGAGGAAACTCATGTAGCATGATACATAAAATTACTTTTTAACTCCACTTTTAGGATCAGCAACAAGACTAACAATACTCTGTAATTCAAGAGATAAAATAACAAATTCCTCTTTATACTCAAACAGCACTGCAGCTTTGTGTGCTTGCCTTAATAACTATTCCAGGTGAGTGCTTACCATAAGCCCCGGTGCCCAACACTCCCAGGATAAGCACCCACACAATGACTGGAGCGATAAACCTCAACAGCAGCAGGAACAGCAGACTGACAAGCATGGCTATTATCAAACCGCTGAGACAGGAGAGATGGGCAGGAAGGAGGGACGGTTAAAATGCACAGACTTTGTAAAAGTAAAATTCATGTTATATAATGACTTTAATTAGACGGTGCAAGTGTTCCTCATGAAGAGGCTGGTGACTGATACGCTGATGCCCTGAGCAACATTTTGGGACTGTCTGCACTCACTGACAAGCAGTCTTCTAAATATCTACTGATGACCGGGCTCACCTCATAGTAAATATTAAAAAGAATAACTGTCGGTGAGTGTGTGGTATCCTGTTTTTTGTTTTAATTAAGACAGAGCACCTGAAACAGCATTTCAGATCTGAAGATGAGCACGCACTAATACTGTGTATTATGGGTTATTAGATATAATCAGGACATTAGTTCTGTATTACACATTAAAATCTGACTTCTATCTGTAGGCCAGCAGGTGGCAGTGTGCGATGCCAGCTCAGCAGGGAAACTCACACAATGATCCACGGCCATGACGATGCAAAATCCTCAAAGATTCGGGTGGCGATGTCCTTAGCATTAAAACTATTGACAATGCCCCTAATGAAGACAAAGGAGAGGACAAAGATGTGCTGGTGGTGCTTGGACTTTACTTGCAAAAGTGATGACTGGGTAAAATAAATTCAAATAAATAAATAACAGAAAAACAAAAACAAGGGCAGCCCCTTTAAAAGCCAGAAAAAAAGTGATGTGGGGATAAAAAACAGATGAGTAAAATAATAAAAAAACATCATCATGCATCTGACAGTGACTATTTTTATAGAATTCCCTCTATTCTACATGTCTGATGTGACGCTAATAAAGCAAAGCAGGCTTTGAAACCAGGAATAACCCAAGATATTCAGCACAGACAGAAAGTGCAAGATGACTACTCATTAATGCTTTAAGGCTGGAAGTCCCAAGACAGCGTGTCACATGGAATCTAAAGCCGGTGTGTATAAGAGAGTTAAACACAGCAACAAGAGCAACTAGAACAAACTGCTACACTACAGCTCAACAGTCTCACAAAGTCACTGACCCAGTGCTGGTGACAAGGAAGAGGAAGAGACGGTGTTATTAAAGTCTGTGGGTTAATTCAGATTTGTAGACATCTTCATAAATAAGCATGGTAATGTGTCTTACCCAGTGCCATTTTTGATGAGGGAAATGGTGTTGTTGGTTGAGGGGGGTAAGCCTGGAACGTTGTTAAAGTATGAAGGGATGTCCCCCAGTGCTGTGATATCAGGAAAACATCTCCCCAACACTAACCACAGAGAAAAAACAAAACAAAACAAGAAAAACTGAAGCTATAATATGTTTATTTAAACCATCCAGCATCAGTAAAATGAAATAGCTCCACTCCAGATGTGTCATCCCAACAAATGAAAGCATTAATGTGGATTTGTTTACTGACCGGGGGTTGTGGGTATGAGAATGAAAGGACACAGCTCCTGGTCTATAATTTGTTTAACCGTCTGAAAGACATGTTTAATAATCAAGTTTTGGAATAAACAAACAAACAAAAACAGAATAAATGCAAACTTTGTTGTTGTTTTGTTTTTTTTACATCAGTAGCTTACCAGTCGGGTACTTTCCAGGTTAAAAGATGGCACACAGAGGCTTTGATTAAAAACAGTTGCAGGTTCAACACCTGGAAGATACGACGGTACCTGCACAGCCCAGAACTTAGAGGGGCAGTCTTTCACACACACCTATGGGTGATTTAAAAAAATAAATAAATAAAAAATAAAAGAATATTTGTGTGACACTGGGAGAGGACAGTTTCAACCGGAACAGCAAAATGCAGCAGCTGTCTGTACCTGTGTGGTGGGACACTGGAAGCCATTGAGAACACTTGCCATCACATTGACAGATGTGGCACATTTGAGAAGGTCAAAGTACAACAAGTTAGGCCGGTCTCTGAGAGACAAAAAAAAAAAAAAAAAAAAGTTTATTTCATCTCACATAATTGAATGTGTACATATTTTCTATGTTAAAAATAAAAATGAAATGTCAAAATAATAGATATTTACTTATTTGGTCCACTGCCACAAAACCAGCCGGTTGAGTTTGTTGGATAAAGAACATGTCTCGGATCTCCATACATCCAAGCTGAGCGAAGAAAAAGCACACGACAAAACTCAGAAAGAAACTAAATGTTGAATGAACTGGTTCTTATACAGTGCCTTTCTACTCTACATGAGGACTCAGAGCAATTAACACAGCATGTCTCATTCCCCCATTCACGCACACATTCATACAAGCACTTCTAACATTCACAAACTAAAAGCCAATCACGACGACGAGGAACAGCTGTCGCACTCCTAAATGTTCACCGTGATGCTTGTGTTTGACACAGACAGGCTGCATGAGGATGAGTTTTTACCTCGCATAAACACTCAACACTTACTAGAGCTGCTTACTATGAAAACGATTGCTAACGCATTTATTGAGGTGATTCTGGTGTCACACTGAATTCAGTAACACACCAACATGCTGAGAGAGACCAGCATATTACCAGTAATTATTTATTTGTAAATCAATTCAAGGATACAATTTCAGGATTTGATAAGATTTTTATTCCTTTGGGGATTATTTTAATATATTTATTCTAAGCTGCTAAAGCACATCTGAAATAAAGTGTTTCCAAACGTAATCTATGTCGCTGTAAACCAACACACATGCTGCACCTGGCAAATTATCAGTTATCAATATTACCAATGATTTTCACATATTTAACAATGGAATGTTTTCCTAAACCTGTAATGCAGATTTCTCCCACTATAAAGCCACCCTTGTGGTTTTAATTGCCTCCAATGGAGGAAATAGCTTTGGGACATACTAGATAATGACACACATAAATAAGGTGACTTCATAACCTATCAGGCCGGTGTGTTGACTCTAGATAAGAGACATGGCCCTGACTATTGGAATGAGTATGATGGCAGAGCAATAAAGAACTGCTGACTGAACTTCACACAGAAAGAGAAGCTAAATAACTGAAAGAAATAATAAGAGTAAACCTTCACATTGTGTAATCTACTCACCATCTAATGAAAAATGAATAAAATCAAGAGCTGCAAACTTCCCATTAACTCTCTCATTAACTAAATCATCAGGGTTGAAAAGAGCAGGAAGTAGTTCACCTACAAACCTCCTTAATGCTCTCTAAATGAATGAATGAATGAATGATTCTCAGAGCCAGTGGCTTCTGGAAGTCCACAATTTAAGTGGTGAGTTTTGAAGGTGCAGGTGGAAGTTGTTATAGTTGGACAGAAGCAGGCTTGTTGTTATCCACCCTACTTAGTTCTTTATATTTAACCACATAATAGCTCCACAGTGAAAAGGCAGACGCGTGACTAATACCAATTTTCTCATCACACTTTGTGTAATTAAAAAAAAAACAAAAAAAAACAAGCATGTTTCCTAAAGTACAGCAATGAGTGTGGAGTGAAAAACAATAATCATGAAACAAACATGATAAGAGATTAAAAAAATGAAAATTAAAAAAACCTGTGTTAACATTGTTGAGTTTCTCTCACCTATAATTCCAACTACTATGTAGCCGAGGATGACGAGCAGGAACAGAATACAGCAGATTATATCTGTACACCCTCTGTGTGAACAGTGAGACAACAATGAGGACAGTGGACAATCTGAGCTTTGCCTTTGTGGTGATAAATGTGTCTCCACTGGTCAACAGAAACACACATAACACACCAGAAACCACACAGCAGGACAGAGGATTGGAGGTTAAAACTGACAACACAGTGAAGGTCATCAACCATCCAATGACCTCTGAGCCAGACTTACCTGTTCTTTACAGGTCCTCTGAAATTCTGCTCATACTGCACCGGTTGCCCTGAGAAAGAAAAACATTTACCGTTAATCAGCAACTTTCTTGCTTGTGGACACATTAGTAGTTGAGCACACTTTTTTGTTTTTTTTTAAATAGTACCTGCACCTCCAACACATGCACTGCGGATTTAATCTGTGTGTACTTGTGCAAAAATTGTGAAGGTGTTGCTCATTTAAAACAGACTGTAAGGGGAGAAAAGGTACATTTTAACCAGTACTGCCTTTCAACCTGGTTATACTGGAGTTTCATTTAGCCACTTCCTGAAATTGTTGTTCTAGTGGTGTGCGTGTGTGTCTGTCTCTAAAAAAACAGTTTTTTTTTTTGGTTTTTTTTTTAAAAATAGTACCTGCACCTCCAACACATGCACTGCCAATTTAATCAGTCAGTCAGTCAGAATACTTTATTGATCCCAAAGGGAAATTACTACTGTTACAGCTGCAACCGTTTCATTTAAATGAGTAAACCTAAAACACAATAACATACACTAAAGGCATAAAAGTATAAAGACTAAAGAGATATTTTGACTATATACACATCTAAATCTATACACATATGAGAATTGTGAGTGCAAAAATTTTTAAATAGGTGTCATTATATATATATGCACAGTCCTTTTTTGTACAATGTATAAGTGTATGTACAATGTACAATGTATATAGTGTATGTACAATGTATATGGAAATTTAAACAATTTTATGTACAATTGAATACTGATAAATGAATGACACTGATGAACCACAATGTCACCTATTAAGGGAGGAGTTATAGAGTCTGATGGCCACAGGTAGAAATGACCTCCTGTGGCGCTCTGTGGTGCATTTTGGTGGGATGAGTCTTGCACTGAATGTGCTCCTGTGTCCCATCACTGTGTTGTAGAGTGGGTGGGAGCCATTGTTCATAATGGCCTGCAGCTTAGACAGCATCCTCCTCTCCGACACTGCCATAAGCGAATCCAGCTCCACTCCCACCACATCACTGGCTTTGTGGATCAGTTTATTGAGTCTGTTGGCGTCTGCCGCCCTCAGTCTGCTGCCCCAGCATGCAACAGCATAGAGGATGGCACTCGCCACCACAGACTCATAGAAGATCCTGAGCATAGTCCGGCAGATGTTGAAGGACCTCAGGCGTCTCAGAAAATAGAGGCGACTTTGGCCCTTCCTGTATAGGGCATCAGTGTTCTTAGCCCAGTCCAGTTTGTTGTCAATGTGTACTCCCAGATATCTGTAGTCCTCAACGGTGTCCACACTGACCCCTCCGATGGACATAGGGGCCACCGGTGCCTTGTCTTTCCTCAAGTCCACCACCAGTTCCTTTGTCTTTGTCACGTTGAGCTCTAGATGGTTCCGCTTGCACCATGTGACAAAGTCCTTCACTGTCCTCCTGTACTCATCCTCATCACCCCTGCTGATACATCCAACTATTGCAGAGTCATCAGAAAACTTTTGAAGATGGCAGGTCTCTGAGCAGTAGCTGAAGTCTGTGGTGTAGAGGGTGAAGAGGAAGGGAGAGAGGACAGTCCCTTGTGGGGCTCCAGTGTGTGTACTTGTGCAAAAATTGTGAAGGTGTTGCCCACTTCTTGAAATTGTTGTTATAGTGGTGTGCGTGTGTGTCTGTCTCTAAAAAAACAGTTTTTTTTTTTAAATAGTACCTGCACCTCCAACACATGCACTGCCGATTTAATCTGTGTGTACTTGTGCAAAAATTGTGAAGGTGTTGCTCATTTAAAACAGACTGTAAGGGGAGAAAAGGTACATTTTAACCAGTACTGCCTTTCAGCCTGGTTATACTGGAGTTTCATTTAGCCACTTCCTGAAATTGTTGTTATAGTGGTATGCGTGTGTGTCTGTCTATAAAAAAACAGACTGTTGCTACATGTAAGCAATAAGGTGCCCTGTTTTTAAAGTTAATGAATTACAATGCAAGAGAACAGGGAAAACTTTCAGACTCATATTCATATTTTATGGGTTAGTTGCTCACAGTTGTGCTGCAGTATAATCACTATGACAGGAATTGAATTACTAGGAAGAAATGTCATTGTCGTTTCCTGGAACGGAGAGAACGACACCCAGCAGGAACAAACAGTGAATCCGGTGGGTGTTGTTTGTCTCACAAAGCAAGCTGCTTTGAGTATACAATATAATGAATATTATAGTTCATGTCAGCACAGGGAGTAGAGGCAAAAAAGCAGCTGAGTTGAGTTAATAGTTTTATTGGAAATAGCGGGAATCAGGAAACCGCTTTGAGAAAATGTCAACTGGAAAGATTCCAGCCACAAGTACCAGATCAGCATTATCCTGTCGAGCTGGAATAACCTGACAGGACAAGCCGCCTCTATACGACATGTAATACAACAACTGAACAATTGATGGTTTTCTAAACCACACGTGCTTCATATTTGATCATAAGAAGAAGCTGCACTCCTTATTTTTTGCTAACTAATGTGTGCAAGAATGCTCAAAATGACCAGTCCTCTCCACCAGGTCTGATTTGAATAGGGCTGTAAGGACTCTGTGTCAACACTGCAGGCAGGCAGTCACTCAGGTTTCTGAGTAGGATGCAAATATTCAGAACAGGATCTATGAGCTTCGCGGCTAATCACGTGAATTAAAAAACCTGGCAAAGTGCCAGATTCAAAAAGATGTGATAACAAAAAGCTAATTGCACATATTACAATGTAATCCTTCAAAAGAGGAGGAGATGATAAAATGTTCATTACTGCAACACATAAGATCAGGAGCCTTTATATCTGAACACTCTTCTGTCCTATCAGTCATTTAAATGTCACAACAAACAAGAACTCAGTGAAGAGACTATACAAATGTTCTCCAAACCTTCACTGGAGGAATGCTTTTGAAAAAATGTCAACGACACAAAATGCTGTCAACAAAGTATGTCTTTTCACTGGTTTGTCTTTTTCTTTTTCCATGAGTGTCATATTTCAGCTCTACTAGGAAAGCTGTCGTGTGTTTAGAGTAAATGGCAGTGTGGATTATGGCACACTGTAATTTCAGATAACACACAAAAGACTTTTCAGTTCTAAAACCCTCGTAAAAAAACTGGAACAAAAGCATTAAAGCTTTAAACCTAGGACAGGCTGGCTCAGAGACATTTTTTTACAGCTTGAATTTGCTAAACTACAAATGACCACAAGCGGGAAGGCAACTTGACCTTCTTAAGCAGAATGAGGAAGACCGATAAGGCACATAAAGTATCTGACTCAAAGAAACACTCAGACTCTTTGGTTTGAGTGTAAAAGGAAACGATTTGTTGATTTTAACTTTTGAAACCTGGTTTGAAATAAGGACGTAATTCAAAAATGTGATGACTCCTGAATATCTTTGTGGATAACCATTTCAATAGCTACAATAAACAGCGGAAAAGTTTATTGTTATTCAGACAGAAAATTGAGCTTTTCCAACAAGAACATTCCTTCAATGAACTGAAGCAATATTGTAAAGAACAGCGGCCAAAATTTCTCCACAATGATGTGAGAGAAACTTAGTTTTTAGAGTCCTGTGAAAACTTTCTTTTGCATGAGACAACTGAGAAGCTTTAAATGTAGATAATGTGACCAACAGTGCAGCTAATTGTTCCAGCTCTAAAGACAGACAGACTCGCTGTTTTTAAGATTTTAAAATTGAACAGGTATCATTTCTCAGAGAGCCTGAGTCTGCAATTTTATAAACATGTGAGGAATATAAAATGTGTGTTCCTCCTGTCTCCTGAGCTATGTTTTAACATCTGCTCCCCTGTTGTGCCAGGCCGTTTTAACAAGTTTTCAGGTCAATGATTCACATGATTTTCACTTATTTCCCCAACATCATGAATGAATGAATCGGTGTGTCCCCAGCCCTGAAAAGGCTTCCTACTTCCTTGTGAAGGCAACCAGAGCAGCAAAGATCAGATGTAAGGTTGACTCATAATTGGACAACACGCCTAAATTTACACACGCACACAAGCTTTTAGAAAACAGAGGTTCAGCTGTCAGTGACATGTTCACTGCAGTGACTGCTCTGACACTTTGGTCACCTGGTTTGCCGTTACTCAATCCTTTGGTGTCTTCAGTTATGTGGAAAGACACAAAATCCAGTTGGAGGTTTACCTCCAGGGAGGGTTTGTTTAAAGTAACCTTACCAAACCTGCCAGAGTGTTAACAGACTGACTCCAGTACATAAGAGCAGACACGGATGCAGAAGGTGAACGGGTCAAAATGTTTCATAGCAGTGACAGAAATTCTCTTTTTAAAATCTTTGATTTTTAGCGTTGTTTGCTAAGCCCACACTAATATAAGTTCACCATGATAATGAGGTTCTCTTTCACAGTGGACCACCTGGTTCATTCAGAGCTCATGAAAAAAAAGGCAGTGTAGTGTTTTTCAGGGTTTTCCCTGCACATACAACTCAACCTCTAGCTCTTCAGTGTCTTAAATCATACTGAACCATGAAATGCATTTCTCTTGTCTAATAAAAAAAATGTATTTGATACATCAGATTTTAATCAGAAACAACACATTATTCAAATGTCATATCGCCACTTATATTTTCTCTCTTCTTAAAGTCGGGTTTCTGATTTGTCAACAATGTCACATCATTATAAACACAGGTTATCTGTAAAGCAATAAACCTGTTTGATTAGTCTAATAATATCGGCGCACAGGAACACACGAGCTGCCGTTAAACAGCGCGATAAGATGCCGCTGAACTCAAAGTTAGTAACTTGACTTTACTCGCTAAAATCTGACGTGACACAACAAATAAAAGTAATTTGATTTGATTTCAGAGTTTTCTCGGCTTCTATATCTTTAACGAGTGGAAGCGGACAATATGAGGACACCAGTGACCAAAGTCTGCTCACCGTACTCGGAGTCCGCGTTTTCTTCTTCGTTATGTTTTTTAGCCATGTTCCTTCCGCCCGAGCCTCCACCTGTTTCTCCTCTACTCACAAAACACAACTTCGACGAGCTTAAAACTTCACACACAAACAGCCAAACACCGACTTCTTCCCTCCGCTCAGCGGTCTCGATAACTCAGTGAAGAAATCTTTTTTTCCTCCCGGCAACTGTAACCAGGCAGTGACGCGGTACGCGCACCTGCAGAGGGATGCGCACCTGCGCGGTGGACCAAAGATGGTTTATTAAAGTGAGGACTCGCTCTCAGCTCCGCTTAGGAACATATTCATGTTTATTACTTTTTAAAAATAAGACTGTATATGCTTCAAGGTTTTTGTAGTTTTTTTTTTTTAAGTAAAAACTAAAAATAGGTGTGAAAAAACATCGTAGGTCACTGAAATCAAATTTGAAATTTAAATATAAATTAAAAATAGAATTTTGAAAACGACGGGATTAACATTGTTATATATTGTGTGCTTACCAAACTAAAATTAAAAAAAAGAAGAAAAAAAAAAAAAAGGTAAGTGTGCTCAAATTTGTCAGCCCAGCAAGTTTCGGGGCACTTTGGTGAAAATAATTACTGAGACTAGGATGTCAACATGACAAAAGCTGTTATGTTTTATTGTAACACCATTTCTGAACTTATTAAATCATGTGCTTACTTGTACATTGACCCCCCCAAAGGCCTACTCTGAGTATTCGAAGATGCTGAGTGAAGATGACTGAAACACTGATATGAAAGAATGTTGGCTGATCATCACAGAAATAATCTGCAAATATTTTCATGATAAAACAGCAATTTAGGTAAATCAAGCCTAAATAAGTGAGGAGCCTCTTCTGGGTATATGTCAACTTATTATGTGTATGATTTGCAATTTTATTGATATTTTGATGACAGAAAATTAAGTACTTAGCCAAATAAATCATTTATTTAATTACTCAATTATCATCTTTATAAACTCTTTAGAGACAGTAAAAAGGATATCTGTAAGGTATTGACTGCTGATCATCTAAAAAAAAACAAAAAACCCTTCAACTTTTTTTTTTTTAACTAAAGGCTAAACTGCCTGAAAAATGAAATCATCTGACAAACTGATAATAAAAGTAATCAATAAAAAAAATAAATCAGCACTTATAGTCTGTCTTAGCCCGAGCTTTTCCTGGTTTCAAATGGACCTTTTGGAGAAATGGCTATACACACAAGCATGATTGTAAAGTAAAGTAAAGTAACAACAGAAATTTCCCTATGGGATCAATAAAGTATTCTGATTCTGATGACTGGACTGCATACAGTCAAGACAGAGTCCCTGTTTAGTTAGCAAAGTCTGTGCTGTTTCCTGTTATTTCTGGCTATTTGACACATTAATTTAAAAAATATATATATTTTAGGCCACAATAAATTAAACCCCGTCTTTTAAAAAAACGGGATAAAATGATCTCAGTGATTTGATAGAAGGTTAAAACCTCCATAATGGGCACCAACAGGTTTTTATATGCAGGAAAACCCTCACAACAATTCAGCCTCTCTCTCTTCATTGTCTTGTGTCAATGTTTAGTATGTTAAATCATAAACCACGAAATACGTTTCTCTTGTCTAATTAAATAATGGTATTTTATACATCAGATTTCCGTCAGAAACGTTTACGACTCGGTGTAAAAGAAGTAGATGCCAAAAAAAGTGCTCTTTTTTAGGCATCTACTCCTTTTAACCCCAACACAGCGTAGTTAACCTTCATATTTGAGGCCAATACTCAGTTCTCTGTCGTTAATTCAAAGTATGATGATGACAGAGGTGAAAGTATCCAAATGCCATATCGTCACTTATATGTTCTCTCTTTCTTCATGAAGGCGGATTTCTGAGGTGTTCTGATTTGTCCACAATGTCACATCATTATAAACACAGGTTATCTGTAAAGCAATAAATCTGTTTGATTAGGCTAATAATATCGGCGCACAGGAACACACGAGCTGCCGTTAAACAGCGCGATAAGATGCTGCTGAACTCAAAGTTAATAACTTGACTTTACTCGCTAATTTCTGGCGCGACACAACAAATAAAAGTAATTCCCCAGAAGTATTTGACTCTAATCTCATTCATTTCAGAGTTTTCTCGGCTACCGCTGGATATCTTGAACTTTAACGCCTGAGAGCGGACAATATGAGGACACCAATGACCGAAGTCTGCTCACCGTACTCGGAGTCCGCATTTTCCTCTTTATTGTGTTTTTTAGCCATGTTCCGCCCGAGCCTCCACCTGTTCCTCCTCTACTCACAAAACACAACTTCTTCTGCGCACGAAGAGCCTAAAACTTCACAAACAGACAAAAACCGACTTCTTCCCACCTCTCAGCGGTCTCGATAACTAAGTGAAGAAATCTTTTTTCCTCCTGGCAAATGTAATCAGGTAGTGACGCGGGACGCGCACCTGCGCGGTGGACCAAAGATGGTTTATTAAAAAGGAGGACTCGCTCTCGGCTCCGTTTAGGAACATATTCATGTTTATTACTTTTTAATAAGATTGTGTATGTTTCAAGGTTTTTGTAGTTTTTTTTTTTTTTTTAAGTAAAAAGTAAAAATAAGTGTGGATAATATCTTAGGTCACTGAAATCAAATTTTACATTCAAAAATACATTTTGAAAAAGACAGGAACTAACAGTGTGGTCAAATTTGTCAGCTCAATAAGCTTCAGGACACTTTGGTGCAAATAGTTAAAGAGACTAGGATGTCAACATGACATAAGCTGTTGGGTTTTTATTGTAATATTTTTTCTGAACTTGTTAAATATTGAAAAAAATATACCATGAATTATAATAGAAAAAAATAGAAAAAGAATAAACGTTTTCAGAATGAAATAAACAAATCCACTATGATACAACTCAAACTAAGCTGTATAGATTTTTTTTTAATTGAATGAAAATTAAAACTGATAGAAAATATATGGTTTAAGATACAATATACAGTACAGACATAATATACTTGTATGTGACTTTATCGAGAAGCCAAACTAATCTGATCTGTGAATAACATATTTTCTTTTAGTCATTATTGACGATGGATTTATGCAGCATTTTTGTCAGATGTTAATATTTCATATAAGCAACGCTGGACAAACTTCTTGTTCTCTGGTTCACATTAATGGGAACTTGTTTAACTGCAGACGTCTATGATAATACTTTAGCATCATTAAAAAAAAAAAAAAATCACAATATAAAGGGAAATAATTCAGGAAATCTAAAGCTCAATTACATAAAATCTTCATACTTTTAGCATTGTCTTTGTGTGTGTAGTCTTAGTAAAAATGTGCTTTATTCGCTTATCATAATGCATCATGAGCTACAAGCCAAAAAAAAGGGAGTAGGATAAATGTTACAAAATGTGAAAATTTTGTGACTTTTGCCTAACATGAATAAATGACTAACAAACCAGTTACGTCTGTGTGTGTGTGTGTGTGTGTGCACCCCATTATCTTGTTGCCAGTGGATAACAAAGTTCTGGGTTGGCTGCAGCTTTTATGTGTGTGTGTGTGTGTGTGTGTGTGTTCACTGCTTGTCTAAAGCAGGTTTGGTGCTGAATTGGACTTGTGAACAGTAATTTCCATCCTTTAGCTTCATTACATGTAATTACTTTGTCAGAGTGAGACTTTCTCCTTTAATCTTCATCTCTGACCATGCCCAGTGCTGCTCCCTGGTTCATCGTGTTTTGCATTGCAGCCTAAAGGTAAGCCTTGAAATCACAACACCTGTTAAAGTACACGCTGAACACGAATAAAACAAATTACACAGCTGAACAAGTGACTTTAAATATGTGTGCATCATAATTCATTATTTAAATAAAGCCAAAGCTCAGAGATCAACTCACAAGTTATTTTATTACACTACATGTGGCAGAGTAAACATCAGGTATAAAAAAAAAAAAAAAGAAAACGAAAATAAAGCTAACAGTCATGAAAAACACCCTTCTGGGGTCCAGCATGGGTAAAAACTTGGACCATTACTGCTCTGTGTCAAAATTCATGAACTCATTGGCACAAGAGAAACAGAAAATGTATAAAATGGATATGTGTGTGTACACGACTGGTACACACATGATGACAGACTGCTAACACACCAAGTGTCAAGGCATGATGAGTACATCATGACTTACAGTTAAAATACTGTACGTAAAGACTCACAAGACTTCCACCATTTCTTTCTCCGAACTCCTACACTGTAAAAAATGTTCAGGCCCATGTCCTCCACATGTTAAAGTGACTGCTGACAGCTTGAGGAAAAGAAATTACAGTTCAAGTAGAAAAACACACAGCACCTTAGATATAAAACTGAATGATGACAAGACCCCCCCCCCCCGGTGTATTTCCATTACTAGTGTGCGCAACAAAAGGAGTTAATCCAAAGGCCCCATGGGTGAGTGTTTTGTTTTAAGAGTTTCCCAGCATGGTCAGCCCACAGTCACCTCCCGATTCTGGGCCGGCCTCCAGCCGAGCTAGCCGGCTCTGCTCCAAGGCGATGGCTTCGGCCGAATGCTTGCATTTCTCTGATCCGCACTGACAGGTGAAATATTTGCTCTTAATGTCCCAAAACCGGTCTCCGTAGTCAAACCTAAGGATAGAGGAGCATATTAAGTGAGAGGACAGACTTATAATAGAATTCTAGATAAAATAAATAAGAGAGTGCTGAACTGAGCAGGAAATTAATAACATACAGTTATGGTCAGAAGTTTAGATACACTTATCCATCCTTCCATCCATCCATTTTCTTCTGCTTATCCGGGGCCGGGTCGCGGGGGCAGCCGCCTAAAGCAGAGAAGCCCAGGTTTCCCCTCTCCCCAGCCACCTCCACCAGCTCATCCGGAGGGACCCCAAGGCGTTCCCAGGCCAGCCAAGAGATATAATCTCTCCAGCGTGTACCTCGTGGGTGTACCTCGGGGCCTCCTCCCGTCCGGAACACCTCACCCAAGAGGCGCCCAGGAGCTGGAGGCCACCACCTGATGAAGCCACCAGGGCTGCATCATCCACAAAGAGCAGAGACGAGATTCTGAGGCCACCAAGGCAGAAGCCTTCCGCCACCTGGCTACGCCTAGAAATTCTGTCCATAAAACTTATGAACACAACAACAAGTGACAAAGGGCGGCCCTGGCGGAGTCCAACACCCACAGGAAACGAGTGCGACTTATTGCCAGCAATTTGGACATGAGAATAACTTATTTTCTTTTGGTCAGTATTGATGGTATTGATTTCTTTGAAATGTTCTTTTTCCAGGGTGGAATGATTGTACAGCACACATTTTAATGACTCTGAATTCATTTTGGATTTTCTCTAATCCACACAGGGTCAAAATTACATATACAGATGCAAATATATAAATACACCCCCACTAATATTTGGCTAAATGTCCCTTAACAACTTAACAAACTCAACCAGACACGTTTGGTAGTCATCAACAAGCTTTGATTCTGTGTGGATTAGAGAAAATACAGAATAAAGTCAAACTTGTGCACCCAATTCTTGTTTTCTAAACTCATTAAAATGTATGCTATACAAATCATTCCACCGTGGGAAAAAAAAACAGTTCAAAGCAATCATTAAAAGCCCAAAATTACCACTGCATTCATGCCCATGATAAGCGGATATAAACTTCTGACCACAACCATAAGCTCCAAGCAGGCGCTCATAACTTCTCACCCCAGCTCCTGACCACTGAGGATATCTCTGGAGCTGAAGAAGGCAATGCGGGGGAATCGCAGGTCCTGATGCAGCATGAACACTCGTACCGGGATGAGGTTTGGGTCACAAAGGTGGTTGATGAAGCGGCTGATGTTGCCGTAATACCGGGCATCGATGCAATAAACCTCTCCATCCTAAACAGAAAATAAAAAGGAACTGTTGAGACAATGGAGCAACGATAGCAGAAAGGATGTTTGTTTCTGCTATTGTAATATTTAGAAATGTTAAATTAGTGTGTGTATCATTTAAAAATGTCAATGAAAAATTTGCAGAAACAATGAAATTATGAGTCTAAAGTAAAACGATAGAAGCATTTTCCTGTTTTTACAGGATACAGGATATGCAAAAGAATGAGGAAAGAATCCAAACACAGGATTAAGGTCTACTCAATTATTTACTTTTTTTTATTAATAATTATACAGGTAATATGCTGTGTGACCCCTGTTTCTTTTCCCTACATGATGTCTATTTTTTTTTTGCAGACACATTTTAAGAAGGTTCACCTTGTTGTCCAAGTCAAACAGGTAGGAGTCATCCTCTCTAACATCTGCTTCTGCATCCGAGATCAGCTCCCCGACATATCTGTGCAGAGACAGGAAGGAAAGAATCAATTTGTAAACCTCTAGCTTTTCATATCGAAACAGCCTGGTGTGTGCCACCAGAGGGTTTTTTTTCCCTCTCTCTCTCTCTCTTACTCGCAGATGAAGCTTCCCTGGGGAATGTCTTGGAGAGCTCGGACTCCCCAGCCCATTTTCTCTGTCCTGTACAGCTGCAGCCGAACTCTGAGGACGAGAGTGGGGGGGGGGGGGGGGGGGGGGGGGGGGGGGGGGGGGGGGGGGTTAAAAGTAAAAATGAATCAAGCAGAGACTCATCAGCTGGGGGAAAAAAAATGCTATTTGCAACACATGGCTGCCTCTGTCTACACTGTTAGTCATCTGTGACTGAGTCAGCTGCAAAGTGATTAATAATTACTGTTTTTGATTGCTGCCTTCAGCAAGATGCAGAAAGATGGTCAGCAGGTTGTTGTTTAATGCACAAGAGAAGCAGTATTTTATTTTAATTTTTTCCACTGGCGGTTTTATTTGTTAGAATTTTTTCCAGCTTACAGGAGATTATGCAGCCTCAGTCTGTAGTCTGACATGTAATCCAACTGAGATCTATTTCTTCAGATGCTCATACTTACTTGATTCCTGCCTGCACCACCCTGTTCTTGCATGTTCGATAGCAAGAACAGGCCATGTTGCATTCAAATATTAGTGGAGGTTCTATTTTGTTGAACTCCTGAAGCAGCCGTTGATCCTAGTAACAGAAAAAAAAGGTGAAACAAGGGGCGAATAGTTTGGCCTTTACTTTACATAAAATCTATTGATGTTAAAACTGTTGCTAATGATTATATGGGTACTTTTTTAATCTAATGAGAAAATTATGTTTTTGTTTGCCAGGCGGTGAACGTCAGACCGTCTCACTACGAAACCCTTCACTCTAAAGTTTCTTCCTTTAGTGAAATCCTGCAGGTCGTCTGAAGACAAGGTAAACCTGTTTACCTTGTCATACCAGCAGCGGATGCTGAGCTGTCCACAGAGGCAGTTACTAGACGAGCAGTCATCGGTGCAGCTACAGTGCTAAAGGGAGGAGAAATAAAAAGAAAAAGAAAAAAGGGAAGAATGTAGGATTTATTTCAAAATAAAAGTTTTGTTGTGTGAAGGAAGACCGAATGAAATTACCTGTAAGTGTGTGATATTACGGTCTATGTTCATCGCTGAAGTTTCACAGTTTTCTGAAACGTATTTGTAGTCCGAGGGACAGCCTTCGTCATCCACCGCGTTCACGCAGGGGATCGGTACGTTCTCGTAGCCCTGTGCAATGTCACTGGCACACAAAGCACAAAGTTTAATAGCATCTGATCCAGTGATTAGTATTCAGCCAATTTTGTCTTTGTTGCAGAGGTTTAGTTCTTTTTCAGGCTATAAAATTAATGTTCTCAAGAGTATTATTCTATATATAAACTCTAGAATGAAGCACTTAACTAACCTGATATTCCTTTCAAACTCTGCCCATCACGGTTCAAATACTTGGGGACCAATATTATCTGTACTTTACCATCTCTATTCTGCCAACTTTGTTTCCCTGGTTGCCCAGATTAAAGCAGATTTTCAGAAGTATCACTAACAGGTAAAATTATTATTATCATGATGAACATCTTGCCCAGATTTCCCTTTCTGTTTCAGTGCATTCCTCTAATCTTACATTTTTTAAATCATTAGACCAGAAGGTTTCTTCATTTCTATGGGGTGGTAAATCCCAACTTTCTTTTATACTATTGGCCTACACATATTCATAAATTGATATATTGGCTTCACTTGACTTGAGATTCAACCTTTCTCCTGCTCCTCTTCACCCACTTCTTTAATCTACTCTCTACTGCCTATTAGTCCTTTGGGCCTTACAATGAACCCTATAATGCTATCCGCTCTTAGAATTTGGTCCCAGTTTCAGTTTTGTTTTTTGTCACCCTCTACCAGGATGCCGTTATTGAAAAATAATCTATTTTCCCCGCTCTTACTAAAGCCTCCTATCTTTGCTAGCATAATCAAGGCAATGAAGTTATCAGAGACCTTTACAAAGATGGTGTCTCTACTAGCTTTATGGCTTAATTTTAGATTTTAATTAGCCTCTGTCCACCTTTTTTTTTTCCCCCTTTCCAAATTAGACACTGTACCGTTTCTATTTAGCTATGTTGGGATCACGAGTTTGGAATCGAGCTGGCGGATCGACAGTTGGATAAGGCTATGGTTAGTATACGCTGATACACTTTGTGCTAGGTTTCAACTCATGCGATCCGAGTCATAAGTTTTTCTTTTGCCCCAGACTGTCTAAGTTTTGGAGTGACTTTTTAACCCCCATATATAATGTCTATTCCTTTAATTACCTTTGCCTACTTTTTGTTGTGTTTATTTATTTTACTAATATACAGAGACATTATTAGTTACTTTGCATGTTGTTTAGTTCTGCCTATTTTTAAAAACAAAAAATTAGATAACCTAATGTTGTGATTTGAATTTGTATTGTTAATCCTAATCAAGGGTAAAAATACAATCACCTACCTGCAGATGATTTTTTCCGTCCGAAGCATGCGATTGGTTATTCCCCTGCGCAACTTCCTGTTGATCTGGAGCGACACCCACACCGGGGTGTCAGCCCGGGCCAAGGTGAGAGGCGTGTCTCCCTCCCTGTTCATGATGTCTATGTCTGCACCTCTTGACAAGAACAACCTGCACAAAGAAAACAGAAAAAAAGTTCACGTCCAGGCAAATGTAACCTCTCTATCAAACTGACAAACAGCGAAATTTCCTTAAACGTGTTGGCGGGTAAACAGAGAAGCCACGTTTGTTGTGTTTAAAAAAATGAACTCACGTAACACAGTCCAAGTAGCCCTCTCTGGCAGCGATGTGGAGCGGCGTGTCTCCATGTACGTTAACTGAGGAGAGGGAGCAACCAGCGTTCAGCACCAGCTCTGCTATATCCACATTTCCTGCATACGCCGCCCAGTGGAGACACACATTCAGCTCCTGATGGGAAAGACAGGACTACTTAAAGTAAAAACCTGAAATATGTTCATACAACTGCATCCATGTGGTCTCTCACACCACTGAGCTACAAAAACTTTAATATTAACCAGTTTACAGGTTATAATGCTTCAAAATATTGTAAAATGTCCTAATATGAGTCTAGATGCAAAAAGTAGTCAGTCTGTGAGAAAATGATCTTACTTCTGATTTGATTTATAACCTCATCAAACTCTTTCCCTTACAGACTGTTGTTTCTGTCTCTAGATTCAAGTGTGATTAAATATAACATGATGTTGGTGTATAGCGTACTTTGCAGAGTTTATGGTAGAAATCTACCTTATCATTGATGGTGACGTCAGCTCCTCTGTTCAGCAGCGCTTTGATCACATCTACGTGTTTGTGCTCTGCAGCCCAGATGATCGGCGTCCAGCCCCCACTGTCCTGAAAAGAGCCCACGGGGAGAGTCAGAAGTGGACGCCGCTGCCACCCATTTGTCCTCTCACTCTACTCTGTATCTTTTTTCTGTTATAATTGTTGACAATTTGGTAAAGCAACTGACACTTATATAGCACTTTCCTTCTCTGAGTACACACTCAACTATTCACACACGTATTCAAACTGCACTTTATTCTATGTCTTCAATATATATTTTTTTTAAACTATGGCTGCCTCAGGGACAATTTGGGTCAAGTATTTTGCCCAAGGATACTTCGGTGTATGGTTGGGGGAGCCAGGTATGGAGCCACTGACCTTCCAATCAGTAGACGACCTGCTCGTCTTCTTGAGCCACAGCCTCACCTCTGTTTTAAGCTGTTTTGTTCCTGAGCTTATTAAATAACTGATTCACATGTAGTTTAATACAATAGTTCCCAAGTTGATTATTGTAACTGCACAAAATTGAGTGGCATTTAAATTCAGAAAATGGACCAGTAATTTTATAACACCCTTCCACTCAATTTGAGCACTCACACACATTCATACGGCACTTTTTCTCTAACATTCACACAAACACTCACTCAGATTGATACATGAGGGGCAACTCAGGGTTCAGTATCTTGTCCATGGACACTTCGACATGCAGTCTAGAAGAACTGGGGATTGGTACATGACCCACCTGAGCAACAGCCACCCCTTTAGTATATTAGTACACGTAAAAGGCCCTGATTGACAGTGAGGAGGTAAAAAGGATCAGTTTATTTTGTGGTGAAAACCACACAAAACCAAGAAGAAAAAAATAACTGACAGGAGATGTTGATGGAGAAGCTAAATGTCTTCTAGCATCAGCTGATCCATATATTTTATATATATATATATATTATATATATTATCCACATCAGAGAGGCTGACACGAGGGAAGCTATTTCATAAACTCTAATCAAGTCAATTCCTTGTCAGAAGAAAGCTGAGATTTTTATTGAGAAATTTAGTGATGCAGACAAAATGCTATCTTGCTGCTTTGAAAAAGACATCTGGGCTCCTTCTATACCTGCGCATTCACATCAACCTGCCCCGTCTCCAGAAGCATGTTGACAATTTCCAGGTTTCCCAGCTTGGCTGCGTGATGGAGGCCAGTATATCCGTCCTCCTCCTGATGAACAATGACATATACACACATATTAAACAAATATTAAAAAAAAAAAACCCTAAAAGTTCATTTATTTTTTGGCAGATACTTACAACGTGATAGACGCAGGCACCGTTCTGGACCAGGTAGCGAGCCACCTCAACATGATTGTTGATAATAGCCTCCAACAGAGGAGTCCTCAGATCCTTGTCCTGGGCATCCACTTGAGCACCAGCCTGTCAGTGTGCAATCACATATAATCTTTAAATGAAAAAGTTTAATTTCTGCACATCCTAAATGCAATGAAGTATGTCCAGTTTTATTTTTTAATGTTTAATTTTTTCTGAAAATGCTTAGCTGAAAGAATCAGATGCTAACAGCTTAATAAAAAAGCCTCTTCAGTGCAAGAGTTTTCGGTTTTCTTCTGAAGCAAAATGAGTATCTTTGTGTTTTGGACCATTAGTCACAAAAAGCAAGCATCTCTATGATTCATCTTGGATTCTGAGAAAGCTTGACCTTTTTTTTTTCCCCCCACCACTAAACTTAAAAAAGATTAAATTAAATAAGAATAAAACCAAAAAGACGAGCAATCTTTATTTGCAACCCCAGAAAAAATGACTCCACTCGCACCCACAAACCAGACGAAGGAAACAAAGTGGGTGATAACCAGGTGATGAATTTCTCACCTGTATCAGCATGTAGCAGACTTCCAGCAGACCTCTCTGAGCTGCAGCGTGAAGAGCAGAGCGCCTGTTCTGAGAGTCAGGCTGGTACGTTGGATCTATACCCTCCACTTGGACACACACACAGAGTTAATAGGTAATTAGCGGTCAAAGCCAGAGCGGCTGCGGTCGCACGCACACTTTCGTTTTATTCTGATTGAAGATTTCAGGGCAACAGTTTGCAATGTGATTGAGTAACACTGCTTCTGAGTCCGTTTATTTTCACTGGCACAAATATATGATATTAGTGTAGTTTGGGATTTTTAACTGACTGTACCCTGAAAATAAGTTAACTCTATCATAATGAACACTCATTACAAGAACAGGCACTGATCATTTTTGTCAAAATATATAAGGACACAGTGGAAGTGCTGCAGTTTTTGCCACTTACTGAGCATGAGCAGGACTCTCTGCACCTCTCCTTGCTTGGCGGCGGGGTAGAGCTGGCGAGGGTGGAACCTCAATTTCTTCCTCCTGGTGAATCAAAAGCAGTAATTTACCAATTTGGCCTGAAATAGCCAGCAATTTAGTTTAAGATGTTGAGCAGACAACATTGGAGGATGGTTTTGCCTGCATTTACAGCAGCGTGTCATTTTTTTTTCTGTGACTGTGACATGCTAATTTGAAGCCTTCTTCACACACGCACTGCAGCCCTGAACACCGGTCTGTGAACAGCGCAGATAATAGTGTGGTGCATTTACCACTAGCGAGTAGACTATTTCCTGTTGTGTGCTACATTTGAGTCTGGACCTCTTTGGAATAAACCCAACCTCCATTCTCCTGAAATTGACTGAAGTTCATGTGCAAAAAAGTGGCTTAAGAGATTTCTGAAGACAGAGATGCTCTGTTTGGGGAAAAATATTTAAGAGAGTTGTTCATATACTTTAAGCAAATAAATGAGGCTCAAAAGCTGAAACTAAACCTCCTTTTTTGAACTAAAAAAATACATAAAACATTCTGCAAACATCCCCCTTAATTTAAAACTAGTCCAGTATTTAGGTGAAAATAATTCAGCTTAAATCAGGTTTCCGACCTCTCTGTGTCCTGGGTGAGAATGGCCTTCTGCAGCGCCGCCCTGCTGGGCCCAGGTGGAAGTGCGCTTGGGCTTATTGGCTTCCCATTCGGCATACAGAGCGAAGGCCCCACGCTGTCCACGCCCTCCTCTGCTGGGGGGATGGCGGCTGCAGTCGCTGCTGAGGCTACAGGCTGTGGAGGCTGCTGCTGCTCTACTGTAAGCGTTATCAAGCCCTGACTGCGCATACGAGCGCTGAAGAGGCAAAGAAGGGAGGAAGTTAAAGAAAAAAACACTTTAAATTATAACATTTCACATGTCATTTAGCCTCACCTGACAGGTCTTTCAGGCATCTTCCCATCCTTCATCCCTCCTGTGGAGGCTGTAAGGGAGGGCGCCGTGGGGACAGACGGCGGCAGAGACGGGGTGGTGGTAGAGGAAGCGGACATGGTGACGACCGTGGTTGCGGAGGCCATGGCTGAGCTGAACGAGGGGATGGTGACCTCCTGCGCCTCTGAGGCATCTTCGCCACAGTGGGGACAAAAAAGCATGCCGCCGCCGTTAGATCTGCTGCGCCCTCCGCTCAGCACCGTCACACACCCCCGGTGGAAACGGTGAGCGATGCGCTGGTCCGGGCAGCACTCGAGAAATGTGCCCTAAAAGAGGAACATGAAATAGAAAAATAAAACAGCATATCGAGGATGAGAAAAAAGCTTGTTACTGTGTAGAAGAAAACAGGATTTCATGGATAAATAATGATATCAAAGAGGAGAAATAAGGCTACAGACAGAAGAGAAAAAGGACAATGACAAAGAGGGGATATAGAGGATAACTGAGAAAAATATTCAGGAGAAATAAGCACTAAGGGAACATCCTAGGGCTAAAGTTAAGTGAACAACTTGCTTTTGTTTTCAGTTCTCATGCAAAACTCACATGCAAAACATGTAAAATCAGCCAAATCCCCAAACCACATTCAGGAGACACAGTGGAGTTATGGAGCTTTAACTGACAGCAGGTGGTTTAAACACTTACTGCTATGCAGAAATATCCACAGCCGGGGCAGCAGTGGTGTTTGACCATGTGTGAGCGATGGACGTCACAAAGCACCATGAGGGGAACCCGACTGGACGGCCTCATCGTCTCCCCTTTAATAGTCCGATTGGTGCAAGCTCGCAGCTGAAAAACAAAACAGGGAAGGAAAAAATTGACCTAAATGAACTCCACGATTTCTGAAGCAAGTTAGATTCAATACTTTTTATGCCACAAAAAGTAGCATCTACTGCATTTTACAGTTTTCTGATAAAACTTTGTAGGGGTGTAGAGTGGGGTCATATTAACAATCCATTAAAATGTGGCTTACATCCACTGAGGTCTTCAAGGTCAACTTAATGATTTACTGGTAGAAAATTGACAAAAAGACTCATAAGTTAGAAACTATGATTCTTACAAGTGTGGTTTATATTGTCAACATATAGAAAATACCATATAAAGACTTTAAATATCATATCACATTTGACCTCTGACCTCTCCTTCAAGGTTAATAGATTGATCTCAAGGTCAAAGTGATAATAACTACATTTGTTTTACTGCCATTGTTTTTATTGACAGCATACAGGCATATAGGGAATGATATATGGGGATTCTAAATATCACTTTACTTTGGACCTCTGACCTCTTCTTCAAGGACAAATAAGGTCAAAATGGGCTGATTAGTTAGTTATAAATATACAGTAGTATTTTATATAATAAGCTCAAGTTATTCATGTCCAGTTATTTGCAAATCGATACCTATTATTCATGACCTACTCCTACATAATGTTTGTGTAATCAAGCATCTGTCATGCTGCCCTTCTCTGATTTTTACTGCACTACAAACTTCTTTTTAAAATATGTTAAAAAAGAACAAAGACAACAAAATGAATATATCCAAAATGCAATACTATTCCCTAAAAGTAAATACTGCCCATGGCGCCAAGCTGCCTTGGCAGAGGTTTGTGCTCTCACAGTGCTTCGTGTTGTATCATGTTTTTGTTTGCACTTCCCAGCTCTATAACAGTAACTATAAAAATAAAAGTAAAATCTGAGCTGGACCCAAATGAAAGGCAGAAATTTGATCCTCCATCTTTTACAGCACATCAAAGTTACCCTTGATCTTAAATCCTGCTTTCATCGGCTTTTCTAATCACCCTTTACACAGATAATATTGTACCTAACACAGAGCTAAAAAATCAATTATTGCCGTACGCGATAAAACAAAAAGTGAGCAAACACAGGGACAAACCTCTCCATCGATGCTCTCAGTGGCCATACACTGTCTGCTGACACGGTTGCTGGTGCTGTCAACACGAGGGGCCTCCATCCTGCAGCTGCACAGCGGGAGCTCCTCCAGCCGCTCTGTGTCTCCTGCATCACTGCCATCTGCAAAAGGAGAGCGGAGGGTTTGATCGTGAAACTGGTCTCTCTTAAGGCTACTTGTAATTCAGTAACTAACATTAAAGTCATCCAAAACTCAAAACATAATCAGTTTACTGTTACAGAAGATTAAAAAACTGCAAACACATTTGAGAAATTGAATTGAGTTGGGTGCTTTTCATATTCTCCAAATATAAATCAATTGAAATAATGAATCTATTATCAAAAATTATCAAAGTAATTTCACACTGTTAACTAATTGCTCAAATTGAACTGCTGTTTTAAGGTGGACAGTGATTTTAAATTGGACAGCCAAATCAGAGCTGTGGTTAAGTCCAGTTTTTATCATTTGAAGCAATTGGTATCAGTAAAAGCATTTCTATCTAGGCAGCATTTTGAAACAGTGATCCATGCTTTTATTTTATCTCGACTGGATTACTGTAATTCACTTTATTTTGGAGTCAGTCAGTCGCTACTCTCACGTCTGCAGCTGGTTCAAAATGCTGCTGCACGACTTTTGATGGGAACTCAAAAGAGAGAGCACATGACCTCTGTCCTGGCCTCACTTCACTGGTTGCCTGTACATTTTAGGATTCATTTTAAGATTCTTATGTTTGTTTTTAAATCTTTGCACAATCTTGCCCCGCCTTACCTCTCTGAGCTTCTTCACCCCTACATACCTTGCCGGTCTCTCAGGTCAGCAGACCAGCTGCTCTTGGAGGTACCAAGATCAAGAAGGAAGCTCAGAGGGGACAGGGCTTTCTCTGTTGTTGGTCCTAAGTTATGGAATGACTTGCCTTTGCAGGTTAGAGCGGCCCCTTCACTGTCCACTTTTAAAGTTCGTCTTAAAACCCATCTTTTTTCCTTGGCTTTTAACTCCAGCGGGATCTAGTTTTAAACTGTTTTTTTTTTTTTTTTTTTTTTTTTTTTTTTTAACCTGAAAGAGTTATTAAATTGTTATTTATTTGTGTTTTAATGTACAGCACTTTGTGTCAGCTGTGGTTGTTTTAAAGTGCTTTATAAATAAAGATGGTATGGTATGGTATGCTCAATAAAACCTAAGCAGTGAATTATACTGTTAAAGGCAAAACATTATTGTCCCAGTGTAATCTACAGCTTACAGCAGCAAATCCATCTTACACCCACCAGGATTAGGAGAAAGCGTCAGACTGTCAGCAGCAGCAATGTCCAGAGCACCCAAGGGAACTTCTGTGTACTCTGCAGATCTTCCTGCCGAAGTCAAACCAAATGAAAAACTATAATCCAAATCAATCCAAGTTTATTTATATAGCGCCAAATCACAACAACAACCTCAAGGTAAAGACTCTACAACAGGCCTATTCAATTACTTTTTCTTCTGGGCCAGATTTGAAAATTTTGAGATGCCACTGGCCCAAAGACCCCTACTTATATTATTTCTTGAGATTTAACTCTAAATATCCTAACACCTGAACTAAGTCATAAAAATAAATAAAGGAATTCACAATAAAGGCTTTATACTGCATCATTTATTGATGAGCAAAATAATTCAAGCGCATTGCAAATTTTAACATTTGGTCCAAACCTTGACCAGAATATTTTTAACAAGGCATCTATTCACCACACATATGTTTAATAAAAACAAATTTAATAATAACTTTTTGCAACAATAAAGACTTCTATAACATTTTAGATGTATTTGCAAAAGTGCATTTGTTGAACTCGAAAGACCAACTGATGCAGTGCATTAAATATTTCAACAAAAGAAATTGTACCAAGTGAAGACTTAATAACTGTAAAATTAAAGCTTCTTCTGCATATTCAAAGCAATGCTGACTTAATGAGTTCAGTCTTAGAGTTCAGTCTTTGGGGTAAAATAAACAGATTTATCAGTCCAAGCAGGGTTAAAACGGCGATTTTCATTGTCAATTTTACGTTTTTGACCTGTCACTGATATATTTTGGCGGTTGTCGCACTTGGAGAGAGTATTCTGGGCTGGCGTTGCTAGTGGTGCGTTCAAGTACAAGAGGAAGGGCGGGAATTTTTAAAACTGTCACAGCAAATATGATTTAAATGCGTTTTTGCAGCTTACGTTGGGCCAGTCAGGGGGTGGGCCAGTCAAAGGGGGTTCGCGGGCCGGATGTGGCCCCCGGGCCGCTAACTGAATAGCCCTGCTCTACAATAATACAGAGAAAACCCCAACAATCAGATGACTCCCTGTGAGCAAGCAGTTGGCGACAGTGAGAAGGAAAAACTCCCTTTTAACGTTTTCATCTGGCTCCACGGATAGATAACACTGGGTACCATCTGCATGAAAATGTACACAATGCCTTCTAATAATACTGCCTAAGGGAAGCATGTGTAGTATGAATAGAATAGGTCCTAGCACAGAACCCTGTGGAACTCCATAATTAACCTTAGTGTGTGAAGAAGACTCCCCATTTACATGAACAAATTGCTGTCTATTAGATAAATATGATTCAGCCCACTGCAGTGCAGTACCTTTAATACCTATACTATGCTCTAATCTCTGTAATAAAATGTTATGGTCAACAGTATCAAAAGCTGCACTGCAGTCTAACAGGGCAAGCACAGAGATGAGTCCACTGTCAGAGGCCATAAGAAGATCATTTGTAACCTTCACTAATGCTGTTTCTGTACTGTGATGAATGAAGATCCAGAATGTGATTAAAGTGGGGGGTGGGCTTATTTACATTTTGAGAGAAGCCAAATGAGTCTAATAATAGATTAAATGCAGTGTTGAGGCTGTCATTTCCAGCATTTTTAGCACCACTATAATTATTTTATCTGGACTGAGCTCTACATCAGATAAAAAGTCTGAGAAATCAGATAGTAAAAGCCAGATGGACGATTTCTACTTAGGGTGCACAAGACTAAGAGTCAGTCCTTTCAAATCTATTAAAATTCTGTCTGAGTTTTTGGTTGATTAATGAGCTGCAGTGGAAGAGTCCTGTTACACCTCCTCCTCGGCCTGTGCTTTAAGGATTCGGAGATGTTGATTCATTTAAAAATAGCATATTCATCCTGCTGTAACCAGGTCTCAAACAATAACGTCACTCACCTCCCTCTGTCTCCACGACGTCGGCAGTGTTTCTGTTTTTGTCTTGATCAGACAGCGGCCAAGAAGACCCCTCGCTCTCTCTGGCCACTCTCTGTGTTTCAGACTCTGAACTCTGCAAGTAAAAAATAAACAGAAATATCTAAATATAAAAATGTAACATTTTGTGAACAAGGGTGGAAATTCTGGCTGATTATTCAGAAACACTCAACAAAAAGTTGCATTTTTGAAACTGCTAATGCACAAAGTTTCAAGCTAAAAGCTCAGACTTCTCATGACTCTGTTTTAGACAAGGGGCAGCTAATCAGAAGAAAGCTGTCTTAACAGGAGCTAAAACACCTTGTTGGTGGATGAAGAACAAATTCGTGCAAGAATTCAAACTTATAAACTTCACCTGCCTTAGTAAGCTTACTTTAAACATAAAGTAGTGTATTAGTCTGCCAACTACTGCCATTAATAAGCCAAAGTAAAGCTCATGTTCAAAGTTCACGTCCAATTAAAAAGCAGAGTGATGAGGGCTAGACAAATATTAACAACCTGAACCTAAAAACACTGCTCAAAAAAATTCAAAGAACACTTTGAAAACACATTAGAGTTCAATGGGGGAAAAACTCATGCTGGATAAGGACTATTAGAAATGAAAGGATGCCACATCATTTGATGGAAATGAAAACGGTCAATCTAAAGAGGACTGAATTCAAAGACACCCCTGGCTAGAGTCACGTGTACAGAGTATTAAAAGAGTAAGTTAAGAGACAGAGAGTTAAGTGAGGAAAATAGTACTTTACAAGAAGGTCGAGCAAATAAGACACTCACATGATCTGACGTGTTCGCTGCCCTCTCTATGTCTTTAGCTTGCTGCCTTGCTTCACCTTCACCATCTTCAAACTATGAAGCAAAATATGTTTAACAACAGAAAGCAACTCATAAACATGCTGTAGTAGTGTAATATGTGATTACTCTTAATGGAGTAAAACTGAAGCCTCTGACCCTTTCTGAATCTTGCCTGGATGGACTAGAAATCTGAATTTTCTCGACTACGTCCTCTTCTGATCTCCCCACAGAGCTGATGCTCTTCCCAGGCGCAGCTTCAAACTCAGCTTTTTTATGGAATAATGTTTCTTCCTGAAAGAATAATTAATGTGATGAGATTTACAACGAACCACAATGACAACTGTTAATCACACACCTGCAAAAAAAAGTGTGTCTCACCTCCGTTTGAGTGTTGTCGGGAATGTTTTCAGACCTCTCGGGTGTGCCGTCCGATAAATGATCCAGCTTCCTCCTCTTTGAAGCTTTAGAAGAACGACAATGTGACACGAACCGTGACAAGGATTAGTTTTAAAGTAAAGCAGCAGCTCATTCTCATTTAACTCATTTAGAATGAGTTTAGAGCTACTAACCAGTTTCAGAATGAGAAGAAATGCTGGCGGAGGATCCTGGAGGAGTCACAGAAGCAAAAGGTGCCTCAATTTGACTCAACTGAGGAACAAAATTAGTCAGTGTGTTTGCAGATATATTAAGACCACTTTAAATGTAATTTAAGCCCAAACTTGTGATAGAAACAGACACCAAAAGTGAAACCATCTCTCTCTGTCCTTTCCAAGTTTAAAAACACTGTCCAGATGTGCTTATCAATGTGGAAAAGAGCATAATTAGAATTGTTTGCTAAATGATATCCAGTTTTCCCAAGTTTGAAACCCTGTTCAACACACAACACAGACTGCTCCACAGGCATTTTCACATATTTACATTCTGTTGATAATTTAAAACCTTTCAAAATGAACTAGAGCTATTTTTAAACATAATAATTTATGATAAGTACCTTTAACACCTGGCAGACATCCAGATAATAATCATGAAAACTCAAAAAGATACTGACCAAAAAAAAAAAAAAGAAAAGAAAGAAAGAAAATATTTCATTCATACCAAATAGGAGTAGCTCCTCTCTCACCTGCCCTGGTGGAGGTCTGTTCATGGTCTTTCGTGCCCGATGGATCTTGGGTGGTGCAGGGGAGACAGATGGAGAAGAAGCAGCTGTTGTAGAGGAGGAAGAAGAGGAGGATGGAGGACCAGGTGGGAGGACAGATTTACTGCTACCAGGCCCTGAAACGCTCATCTTTGCTCGGCCGGGTGACAAAGTTGAAGACGTGGAAGGAGAAGGGGACAATGACGAGGAGGACGCTGATAGAAGGGCATTTGCTGTGTGACCTGTGGCAGGAGAGATTAAAAAAAAGGGATTGCTGAAAACCACAAATCTTATTACAAAATATCAGCCATTTTGTGAGATTTGACCTTTTGAACTGTTTACCATATGATTCAGTATCAAAAAAGCTCCTCAGTTTGTAACATGTGAGTCAGATTAAATCAGGGAAATGATCTTAGTGAATGCAATAGCAGCTAATTCGGTTCGAGTCTCACCTGCAGCAGCAGGTTTGTTCTGTGGGGAGGAGGCACGGGACCACTGTTCTCCCTCCTCTACAGCCACTGTGGAAGCATCCTTCCCAGGTTGCTGGGATGACAACAGTGATGACATAACACCCATGGGCTCCGTCTTGTAAGAAGCAGCAGACGAGGTGGAGGCTGCATTATCTGAGGAACATCCAGAGTTCAAGTTTCGTAAACATTATTGTCCTTAAGGGGAAATGTGTCTTGGGCATACTCAAAAGACAGGACAAAGAAAAGTCAGTTACAGAAAAAAAAAACACTGTAGGGACACTAGACTATTTTAAATGCTTAAAAGTGTAAAAAAAAAATCATAATAAAACATAAAAAGGCCTCTAACTATATCAAACACAAACATACACTCACTGTGCACTCTATTAGGTACACCTGTTCAACTGTCTTGACCATGTCCATATGCTTTATATGTCTATAGGCTTAAAGCATATAGACATGGTCAAGACAAGCTACTGGAGTTCAAACCAAGCATCAAAATGTGGAAAAAAGATGATTTAAGTGACTTTGAATCTGGCTTGGTTGTTGGTGGTTGGTCTGAGTATTTCAGAAACTGCTGATCTACTGGGATTTTCCCACACAACCACCTCTACCGGTTTACAGAGGCCGAAAAGGAGAAAATATCCAGTGAGCAGCAGTTCTCAGTCATCTTTGAGACTGCATCACGGATGTGCAGCCGACAGATCTGCAGCAGCTGCATGATACTATCATGCCAATGGGGACCAAAATCTCTGAGAAAGTGAGTATATATGTACGTGTTTACATGTGTACATATAAAAAGAAGTCTTTTATGTAAACAAATCTCAAATGTATACATTTGTACACAATTGTCCAGAAGGTTTAAAAATCAAAATCACGAATAACTCTGTTGATTTTTTTGTATCTGAAAAACACAGTTTTCAGCAATTAACATTATCTGCAAGAATCAGCTGAAGAGTTACCTTCTTTAATTTGACTTGACCCGGCTACTGACTCCGTTGATGTTTCTGACTCATCATTTTCATGGTGCTCCTGGTGGAGAAAACAACACACAAGTGAAACAAGTAAATCTGATACTCACTGTGACAGACTGTTATTTAAACCATTTAATCAAATGATTGCATTTTAACCCTAGAAAACTAATGACGGGTGCTTTTCAGCCACATGATTGTAGTCATGTGGAATTTCATTGTGTTGCTGCTGTCTGAGTTGTATGCAGAATTATAGTCTGCTGGACGTTTTTCCCCTCTCAAAAATGCAATTTCCTGCTTCTTGCTCCTTGTCAGTGATGCAGGCAGACTGTGCCCTCACTGGACAAGGCTCACATGTCCCAGGAATGGGTGGACCACAGGACAAGTTCCCAGTTCCCCAGTTTCTTTTTAGGAATTCTTTCATTCCCTAATTTTTCACTACTTTTAGAGCCTTTTTATGTCATCCCCAATGATACCTTTTTTTTTTGTTTGTTTGTTTGTTTTGTTTTATGAGATATTGTATAGAGGAAAGTTGCATTTTAATATAATCTGATGGCATGAATGTTTTATCAGGTATATTATACCGGGTAAAATATACCTGACCTTAGTGATAGTGTTACAAAACTGCACATTAGTGTTAGTGTGTTATTGTGAATACACAAAGAAATTACATTATGCTTTCAAATGCATAAATGCAAGATATACATGCGTATCCTCCAAACCCCTGCTACCTCTGGTCTGTTGATATTTTTGTGCCAAGCAAGTTCTCTTCTGATAGAAACACTGCCTACTAAAAAAAAAACAACACAGGATCTCAACCAGAGAATGGCTAAGGCTATTGTGGGTAGCATGCTCCAAAGTGCCTCCATATACTCATCTGACAGTACAATCAAAACTGTCACTATGGTCATTCCAAGGTTATCTTATTTAAAAAATTAAAAAGAGTGATTTAGGGCAACCACGCCACCAATTTCCGTCTTCAGTTCCCAAAATAAAACTCTCAGCCAATAACTGAAATTTTCTGTTGTTAGATCAACTGCAGCCATGAGTCAATCAACCCATTCATGCCTTTTGCACGAATCAAAGCAAGACCCTTCCGCCAACAGCAGTCCGCAAAGAAAAGGGAACATAAAACGAGATTTTAAACACCGAGTGCTTAAAATCCTCCCTTTTGTTGTTGTGCATGTTTCGTTGGTGCAAGATTTACTTTAAAAACTGCTTCTAACTAGCAACTCTGATTAAAAACAGATACTTGTTATATGTAAAATGGGTGGATGGATGCTGCTAACGTTCCTGGTCAGTAAATACAAATAAGCACCAAAACACCAGCATCATAAGAACAACCCTGCAGGTAACACAAAACTGTTTCAGGCTAACTCTGCTAGCAGTGCAGCCCAGTTTTCAATAAAAACCTAATATAATCGACATCTAAAGACATTTGCAGGTTAGCAGTAAGCCGTTTTGATACACTGATGCGTTTAAAAGTAGATGAATAGACGCAGATTTCTTTAGCATGCCGTTTTCAGCTGCAGTACATTAGCTACCTTTGTCGTGGTCTCGGATGCCGACATGTTTCCCAGTGACCGTGGACGTATGTGAACGTGCTGCGTCACGGCCGGAGCCCCGCCCCTCGGGGGAGGGGGGTATCCATTGATTTTGGGTTTTTTTTAAACGCTGATCAGAAGTCAGCGTGCGTGCTCTCGTTTTACGACTGACCGCAAGAAGAAGCGGCTCGCGAAAACCGATTCAAAGTCAGCTTAGCGGCGAAACAACGGGGTGGTTTGTGTTTGTTGTCACGAGGTTTGCTTCCTCCCCCGAAAAGAAAAAGAGGCCGAAAAGTAAACAGAAACCGAGGCAGAAGCTGGTGGCGTCTGGAGGAATGAGAAGACATCGCTGCTCCTCGGCTAGCATCGCTTCATTTAACGCTCGTTCCGTTTAAGGAAATCTTGGTTTTTGCTTTCTGGAGAGCCCACGAGACATTCAAGGAGAAGAGAGGCGAAGGTGAGCGGCGGCAAAGTTTGACGCTAACTGAGGGGGGGTTTTGTTCATGTGGCTGCTGGGTGGAAGAAGGTGCGACACGAAAAGCGAGCTGTTAGTGAGTGGCTAACGTTAGCTAGCTGGGCTGGAAGGGTATGAGGAAAAACGCGTGCTGTAATCGGCTTATAATAACCTTTACTAGTTTATTATATTATTTAACATCTTTTTAATGTCTGGTTTTTAGGCTCAAATGTTAGCCGTCTTAACTTTTCAGTGTCCCCAAGTCCTAAACAACATCGTTATAGTTAGCCTGTTTTGATCATATTTATTGGTGGGTTATAGTAATATATCACATAATTCCAGTAACCTGACATTATGTAATTTCTTGGTCTACATTGTAAGTGTTCAGGTTCTCTTAGAACTTAGTTTGTGTTGAAACTGAAAAACAGATTTTTTTTTCTCTTTGCACATCAAATCAGCTCTTACTATAGTTTTTTTTTTTGTAGGCAACTAACATGTAGGCGCAGGATTAATTTACATATTTATTGTGGTAATTGACCAGCTTTCATACCTAATTAGTCGTCATTATCTTGACATAGAGTATTATGCAAAAGTCTTACTCCACCGTAACTTGGACAGCATCCTCCTTTCTGAAACCTCTATCAGAGTTAAGCTCCACACCCACAACCTTACTGGCCTCAGTTTATTGAGTCTGTTGTTATCTGCTACCCTCAGTATGCTGACAGAGTTTTTCTTGTGTTCTTTTGTTAAGCCACTTAACACTGACCTCTGACTCATTCGAGCATGAAAAAAGGGCATCTAACTTAGGGAATGAACGAGTGTTGTCTGTGCGCAGCAGACAAGAATCGATCTTAAATTTTGTCTTGAGGAACTTGGTACTACCAGTTGCAAAAACACAATTTGTTCCAATTTCTTTAATTGAGTCTATGAAAAATGCCACAGTTTGACACTCATAAAATTGGTATTGGCTTAAAACTTGGCATATTTCACCATGGTGTGTAGTGTATTTCTAAAAAAAGATTAAAAAAAAAATAAAAATTTGATTAAACTTGGAAAATCATCCATCCATTTTTTCCCGCTAATCCTTTAACTTTAAAGAGAATGAAGTTAAAGATTTATTATTCAAAACAACCCAGCTGATCCCAGTTCTGCAGTGTTTCCTTCTTTTGAATAAGTTACAGTTATTAAGATTAAGATACTTTGTCATTGTAAAAAGATACATTTTGTTTGACTATCAACTTACTGCAAGGAATAAAAGTAGATTTTTAAAAAAGTAGTAACAATGAAAAAAACTATGAAAATAACAATAAAAATAGCTATATACAAACAACGGGAATGTCTTGCTCACTGTTTACAGGTGCAGATGTTTTAACTGTTCCCAGAATTAGATCAAAGAATACTGAAGAAACTTAGTTATTGTGGTCCTGTTCTTTGGAGCAAGCTGCCTGATGACCTGAGATCAGTTACATCTGTGCATACATGAAAAAAAAAAAACAGACTCAAAACCCTTTTATTCACACAGGCACACAGGGTTGCTTTGTTTTAATCTATTTGCTGTTTTGATAACCTTAAGACATTGTAAACCTACATGGATTTTTGTTTTTATCTTCTGTATTAAGCACATTGAGCTGCATGTAATGAAATGTGCTATATAAGTAAAAATGGCCATTACCTTTGACATATACAAACATTATCGTTTATCTTTATTGGCAGCAAGTAAAGTCCAGACATCAGTGACTTATTTGGGTTATTTACATGAGTGCAAAGATGGCTCTTTAGTCTGTTTGTCCGAGTTTTAATGGTCTGGTGTAAACAGGTGGTGACCTGGGTGTGTTGAGTCTCTGCTTATGTTGCTGGCTTTCTGTTTATGGCGGTCAACATACATAGCATGCAGGCCTGGGAGTGTAGTTTCTACAATCCTCTGCTCTGCCTTGACCACTGGGTCAGCTGTTTTTTGCTGTCTGCTGAGCCAACAGGCATCCCTTCACTGGCTCCCTGTCCGTTTTAGAATCGATTTTAAGATTTTATTGTTTACTTTTAAAGCCTTAAACGGACTGGCACCTTTGTATCTGTCTGAGCTGCTTCACTGTCACACCCCTGTAAGAGCTCTGAGGTCATCGAACCAGCTGCTCTTACAGAGGCCTAAAACTAGACTAAAACAGAGAGGTGATCGAGCTTTTGCAGCAGCAGCACCAAAGCTATGGAACGATCTACCTCTCCATATCCGCACAGCTCAGACGATACACACATTTAAATCTCTATTAAAAACACATTTCTTTTCCTTGGCATTTGGCTGCAGTGCTACCTCCTTTTAGATGATTGTTTTATGGTATTTTTATGGTACTTGTTTTAAACGTTTTAATTTTTAATTTTCTTATGTTATTTATTGTTCTTAATGTTTTTATTTATTTATTTTTATTTTATTATTTTATTTATTTATTTATATATTTTTTATTTTTATTTAGTATAGTCCTTGGGGTTACAGATCTTGTACAGCACTTTGGTCAACGTCGTTGTTTTAAATGTGCTTTATAAATAAACTTGACTTGACTTGACTTGACTTTCATATTGTTTACACCAAATTCTGACCCTGCCATCCAAATGTTGCATCAAAAATCAAGACTCCTGTTCTTAGCTGACAGGAGTAACACCCAGTGTGGTCTTCTGCCATTTTGAGGTTCAGTGTGTTTGTTTTTCCTTCTGCATGCCTTGGTTGTAATGAGTGGTTATTTGAGTTACTGTTGCCTTCCTATCTGCTCGAAGCTGACTATTCTCTGACCTCTAGCATCAACGGGGCATTTTTGTTCCAAAGAGTTGCTGCTTGGTGGATATTTGATCTTTTTCAGAGCATTCTCTGTAAACCCTAGAGGTCATTGTGCAGGAAAATCCCAGTAGATCAGCAGTTTCTGAAATACTCAAACAAGCCTGTCTGGCATCAACAACCATGCCACATTCAAAGTAACTTAAATCGCCTTTCTTCCACATTCTGGTGCTCAGTTTGAACTTCATCAGGTTGTCTTAACCATGTCTACATGCATGAATGTGTTGAGTTACTGGCATGTGATTGGCCATTTATAGATTTGCATGAACAAGTGTATCTAATAAAGTGGCCAGTGATTGTATAAAAAAACATTTCAAAGTGTATAACAAGCCAAGGCCTGCATGATTTTACATTGATCAGTTATTCAGATTGACTCTTATAGACCCAGGTCTGGCAGGAGTTGTGTATATACACATTAACAAATAATAGTGTTAGTCTGAGGCAGGTGTTCAGGTGTGGGCTCCAGTACAATCGTCTTTCCAATCCTCTGCTGCACTTTCCAAGTCTTTGTTCCATACATTTATCTTATAGTATGGACTCTGGAGTGTAAATGGTATGTAAAACTGATATAAAACCCATTTTTTTTAAACACCACCTCCCCTTCTCCATTACAAACAACTGTTTGTGGGAGTCTAGCAAGTGAATTATGATGTTGATCTTTAATGAATCTCTCAGCTGTAGAGATTTAAAGAAGTGTAGACACACAGATTCTTGTTTCTCCTCAGAAGATGGAGTTGGTGTGTTTCCGGCTCCCGGGACACGGGGACATGACCCTGAAGCATATGAATTCACTGAGGTCCCGCCAGCATTTCTGCGACATCACCATTGTGGCCAGCAACAACCAGACGTTCAGGGGCCATAAGGTAGTGCTGGCTGCCTGCTCGCCCTTTCTGAGAGACCAGTTTCTCCTCAACCCATCATCCAGGCTCCAGGTACCCCGACCTCAGCACACACACTCTCAGTTGGCAGTGGCGCAGTGGGTAGGTGCTTGCCTTGCAGCCGTAGGGTTGCCGGTTCGAGCCCCTGTCCTTGGGCAAGACACTTAAACCGCATTGCCTAACGGCAGCGCCGGTCTCTGGGTGCATGACCTCAGATGCTCGTCTCTGAATGAGTGATCTGGAACGATCATTTCGTTGTGTGCCTTGTGTGCACAGTGACAATGAGTTGAATCTAACATCTAATCTAACTGTGTCATTATGGCATTTATTATGAGTAAATGAAGTGCTTCTGTTTTTCTGTTCCAAAATTTTCTCCAGGTGTCAATGCTGTACAGCTCCACAGTGGTCTGTGATCTGCTTCAATCCTGCTACACCGGTGTCCTGCAGTTCAACCCAGAGGAGATCGTAAACTACCTAACGGCTGCCAGCTACCTTCAGATGGAGCACATTGTTGAGCGCTGCAGAGGAGCTCTGGAGAAATATGTGCAGCTGAAGAACCCCGGTCCCTCAAAGGTCAGTCAGTATTTCTAGTTGATATATGAATCCTGCTTGTAGTTATGCATCTTTAATTAATAATTTAGCACTCTAAGTTCAGAGTGACAGGGGGAAAAAAATGAAAAACATGAGCATTTTATCCTTAATACTGATAAACTCTCCCATATAGACGTCTGCAGAGGAAACTGATAGCAGGCCGGTGATCGTCAGCGGCAGCGTTCACTCAGTCGCATCACCTCCACGCAGCCAGCCGTCCCCTGTGCGCTCGCACAGCCCCTTAGTGCGCCCAGTGGGGGAGAGCAACGGTGAATTGTCTGCTCAAGGAAGCAGCCAGCACCACGATGATGGTGCTGCACTGGATGACGGATGTATTAAGGTATCTGTTTTTCTGATAACATTTTAGATCATTTTGCACTAGTCATTAGGATGTCAGTGACTATCGTCTGAGGAAACTGGTAAAATAATTCAGACTAATTGACTTTTCCAAAAGTAAAAACTTACTTTTAGAAAAATTTAGGACAATTTAAGATCAAAAAGTAGAGTCCGTTATTACGAGATATGTTCATTGAATCATTTAATTCGCAATGTCTTCCCTTAACGCTTCGTCAAGCTACTATCTCTTTATTACTGAAACCAAATAAAGATCCACTTGAGTGCTCTTCATATCGTCCAATTTCGCTGTTAAATGTGGACCTAAAAATATTGTCTAAAATCCTGGCTCTCAGGCTAGAACAATGTTTACCTCATATTGTTTCTTCTGATCAAACAGGATTTATAAAGGGTAGACATGGCTTTTTCAATTTACGTAGATTTTTTAACATATTACACACGGAGTCAACTGCAACTCCTGAAGTCGCCATATCGCTTGACGCTGAAAAGGCCTTTGACCGGGTGGAGTGGGATTATCTATTTTACATATTAAATAAATTTGGATTTGGCCCTAAATTCATCTCTTGGGTTCAGGTACTTTATTCCTCGCCTATGGCATGTGTTCGAACAAATTCATTATACTCCTGTTACTTCCCACTCCACCGCGGGACCAGGCAGGGGTGTCCTCTGTCCCCTCTTTTATTTGCGTTAGCAATTGAACCTCTGGCAATTAAGTTGCAAGCAGAAGATAATGTTAAAGGTATTTACAGAGCTGATCAGGAGCACAAAATATCTTTATATGCTGATGACCTCCTGCTGTATGTTTCGGACCCTTTGTGCTCTCTTCCCCATGCTCTTGCTATATTTGAACGGTTCAGCACTGTTTCCGGTTACAAATTGAATTTACATAAAAGTGAATTACTTAGTATAAATTTTAAAGCCAGAAAGATTTCATACACAAACATTCCTTTCGGAGTTAAATTGGATTATGTGACTTTTTGTAACACTAGATAAACAGGTTTCTGCATTTGTTTGGAATGGTAAATATCCCAGAATACGTAAAGATCTCATGCAGAGACCTAGATCTGTGGGCAGACTGGCTTTGCCAAATTTCCAGTCTTATTACTGGGCAGCAAATATACGAAATATGCTATATTGGATCAGTGACTTTTCTACGGAAACTCCGTCTTGGCTTCAGATTGAGTTGTCTAATTTTGGCCAGACTAGCCTATCTGCTTTGTTGACCTCCGCTCTCCCTTTAGAAGTAAGTACCTATAAATGTAATCCTCTGTTATATAATTCCCTGAGAATCTGGGTGCAGTGTAGGAAAAGATTCGGGCTACATGTCATGTCAATTAAAGCTCCTATCAGCTCAAACCATATGTTCCCACCTTCTGTGTCTGATTCTGCTTTTAAAATTTGGAAAAGACATGGATTAAGTAATGTTAAACACCTTTTCATTGACAGGACATTTGCATCATTTATCCCACGTGCACATTTTTTCTGCTACTTGCAATTGCGGCACTTTGTTAAGAATGCATATCCCTCATTTCCTGAACTACCCGAGGAAACAGCTCTGGAAAAAATCATAGGTATAAACATTCATAAGAGAGGGGTAATTAAGGAGATCTACTCTATATTGTTAGACTTACAATCTCCCTCTCTTTCCATTATTAAGTCTCATTGGGAGAAAGATCTTGCAGTTACATTAACAGATGAGCTCTGGCAACCCATTCTTCATAGGGTACACTCCTCTTCTATATGTGCTAGACACGGGCTCCTTCAGTTTAAGGTCCTGCACCGGTTACATATCTCTAAAGAAAAGCTAGCTAGGTTTTATCCAGGGACTGATCCCTTGTGTAACCGATGCAGATCAGAAGTAGGTTCCCTTATCCATACTTTCTGGGCGTGTTCAAAACTTCACACTTATTGGACATCTATATTCAATACACTCTCAGTAATATACAACTGTAAAATTGACCCCTCTGCTCTAACTGCAATTTTTGGAATCACACCTCCAAATATTCTACTTTCCAAGAATAATACAAATACGGTAGCTTTTGCTACATTGATTGCAAGACGTCTTATACTTTTGAGGTGGAAACAGGAGGCCCCTCCTACACATGAACAATGGCTTGCAGAGATTATGAGGTTTCTACATTTAGAAAAGATGAGATGCACACTGGCAGGTTCAACTGCTAGATTTGTTAAGGCATGGCAACCATTTGTACAATACATGGAAACATTCAGGATGAGTACCCCATCATAGCTAAACTACTGATATATCCTTTTAGTTGGCTGTAAAGAGAACACATTTTTGCATTTTCATTTGTCTTTTTTGCTTTTTGTGAGTTTTTTTTGTTTTGTTTTGTTTTTGTTTTTTTTGTTTTGTTTTGTTTTTGTTTCATGTATGGGTTTTATATATTAGAGCGGACAGCGATGTATCAATCTTGAATGCTGTAAAGAATGTGCTGTGAAAATTGATAAATAAAGTTATAAAAAAAAAAAAAAGTAGAGTCCACCATAATACAGACGTATGCAGCTGATTAATTTTACAGTTTCCATGAGTTTTTAGTTGTGTACATTTTTCTTTCTTTTCTGTTTCAGTGCAGTTTAGTTTGTTAGCTTCCAGGGTAGGTTTGCTCATTTCAGTTTAGTTTTTATTGTTTTCAGTGTTAGGTTTTTGGGTATTTTGATTGTCACGTAGGTTCCGAACTAGATTCAGAACAGGTATTACACCAGGAATACACCGGACAGGAAGCCAGACACAGAAATGACATAGAGAATTTTCAAACTAAGATGCTTTGCAATTGTAATTTGAAGCTGTGTAAAGGACAGAGCAAAGCTGCATGGGAGTAATGTAGACATCCCAGTTTTAATAAACTGATGAACCAAAGCTCTTTAGGCTTTAAGATATTTCTTGCAGATTTTTTTTTTTTTTTTTTTTTTTGTTACATTTTGTGAGTACAAAATATATTTTTAAATTGTAGGTTATTTTTAATTCACATAACTAGCACTGGTTAACTGATTAATGTACTTATAAATTGAAAAGTATTGACTGTAGTATTCTCTGGAAAGTTATTTGGGTTATACAAGTGCATCATAGAGATTTGAAAGCTGTTCTTCAGTTAGGACAAGGCAGTTTTGCTCTATTGCTGGTATGCATACAGATTTATGATGGAGACAGGGAGATATCTCCTCAGAGATGCAGTTCAGCATGTCTCAGAGGAAATGTACGAGTCTGTGTGTAAGGGGGGAGGGATTGGTGATATAGGAACAGGATGTCAGAGAAGATGTTTTGTGGCAATAATGGAAAACTCACATTTGATTGTTTCAGTACAAGAGGAAGTATTCTAGGGAACATAATTTAGTTTTAGACTTCTCAATTGTGCAAATGATCCTTTGGTTGAACTTTCTTATCTTGTCAGTTCTGCACAGTCCTGCCAGAGTCTGCCATATTTCAGCCTGACAGATCGCTCTGTAAGGAGACTAAAATGTTCTTCTCGCACATGTTTAATGTTCACTTTGTCACTTTTATAGTTTAGGGTCAAAGGTCAATTTTAGGCCCCTCATGGGGGATGTTGGCCTGCGAGATGGAGCTGTTTTGGCTTCTGGTGTCTGCTGCACTGTTTAAACCCATTGATTAATCACTCACAGTGCGGGCTGGAAACAGTCAGTGAACCTCAGTGCTAACAGCTTCTCTAACAGCTACTTGGAGCCATGTGGTCCAATTAAGGAGATGAGGGTTTTAGAGGTGTCCCTCCTAATGAATGGACCTGGAAAAAGAACTCAAGGATAATGGCAAGACACCAGCAAAAATAAAAAAAAAAAAGAGAATTTCTACAATTTGCCAAAGTCTGTACTCATGTGTCCTATTTTTCTAAAGTGGTGTTTAATTTGCTCAAGCATAGAAAATGCTTTTGAAATAACAGGAAATTACTTAGACAGACTCACTTTAATATAGAAGTACAGTTTATGCTTTTGAGCCAGGAAAAACCTTCATATATCGCTCTTGGTTGGACAGAGTAAGAAATTGAAAGCAAACGCATGGGTATATTAATGTTTTTTTTAACTGTTTTCAGGTAGTTCACAAGCATCTTCAGTTGCAGCCTTAAACACTTTACAATTCTCTTACAGGTCAATGCATCCGATGAGGATGAAGAGGCCAGACAGGAGGACTACGATGTGTTCAGAGTATATATTTCTGAAAATGAGCATACTGACAGAGACAGGGAGGAGGAGAAAGGAGCTCCCTCCGAGGCACCTAGAGGCACCGGTTTCCCAGAAACAGAAGAAGTTGTGATTGGAGAAAGCGGCGAATATGATCTGAATCCAGCAGGTCTCAGTTCTGGGGGATTTTCAATAGAGGGCCTCCGTGCTTTAAGGCGAAGAATCTCCGACACTAATATTGGCCACAGCAGAGGAAGGGGAAGGGGGAGGGGTTTCAAAAGAAAAAGGTGGGTGTCATCTCAGGAGAAAAAGCCTTCAGGCATCACCCAACACCAGGATCTGTGGTACCTTGCGTCTGCTGGCGGTGGTTTTGGGCTGGACTACAGCCAAGAAGGGCTCAAGGCATCAGGCAGTTATGTTACCGTTGAGCTTCCACAGCTGGACTTCAGCATGGGCAGCGCACAGGGGGAAAAAGTCTCACCAATACCAGCGAACAGTTTGAACCAGTTTTCCCTGGAGGAGTCCACTTGTGGTGCTGGTGAAGGGAGTTCAGGGCTGACGACTGTTGGAACAAATGAAGGCAGCGATGAGTCTGTCGCCGTGGTGGGGTCTACTTCCAGCGTAGCTGGCCCTGTAATCTGCGAGCACTGCAACATGACTTTCCCTTCAGCCCACTCCCTTGCAATCCATTCCCGTTCCACTCACCTGCTCTACGCCTGCCCCTGCTGCGGGAAGCACTTCCACCACTCCACCAACCTCACCCGCCACATGGCTGTGCACAGAGGGGCTGGCAAGACGCACCAGTGCCCTCTGTGCTACAAGACGTTCACCCAGAAATCCACTCTGATAGACCACATGAACCTCCACAGTGGCGAGCGGCCTCATCGCTGCGCTTACTGCCACGCCCGCTTTGCCCACAAGCCCGCCTTACGCCGGCACCTGAAGGAGCAGCACGGTAAAACCACAGGGCAGAACTCCCTACACGAGCAGGAGGAGAGGGAGAGAGCAAGAGGAGCAGCTGGGGGAATACGAGAAGAAGAGCAAGAATGTCTGGTTACTGAATAATAAGTCTCGTTACAGACTTCAGGCTTGACGGCTTGTTGCAGTTACATTTGGACATCATATAATTTGTCAAGAGCTAAAAAGTGAGAGCTAAAAATAAATAAGATGCCTTTAAATTCCGGCTGCCAAAATAAGACTATTCACATATAGTTTTTTTTTTTTTTAATTTTTATTTTTAAAGAACAATATGTTGATTTGACAGTGCAGTAAAACACTGGTATACAAATGTCTGATGACTCTGTTTAGTTTGTGACAGTGAGTGTGCATGAGCAATACCAGGACACTGAAGCCAAAGCAGAAGAATACATTTTAACCATCCATATTTTTTATTATTCACACTTGTGCTTTTCCTACTGTGTAAGAGAGTTAAAGGTCTTTTAATTTTAACAATGTTTTTGACTCAGAACTGCAGTCTTCAACTTGAATATGTTGTATGTAGAGTCAGTGTGATGACTGACTGCAAGTCAACGATGATTGAATGAGTGTAAATAAAACAGCTGGAAGGCAGCTTCTCTGTTTCAAGTAACTGTTAGTCCACTGTACCTCTGTTCCTCTGCACAGGTACCCATGTAAGCTTAAACAGAGAGGCTTGTTTCAGAAGATGAGCTGAATGATCCAAGGCCCGGTATCAGATATATATAAGGGTTATTTTAAAGTGATTCATAATATGCTTCTCTAGAAGATTCCAAGAATAAAAAAATATGGAGCTAAAAATTAGGTGAAAAGGTCCACATTTCAATGTTTGGACACTTCAAATAACTTTCTCAAATTTATTAATAATATATATTTTTAGTATAAAAATTAAGTTTTATTTTGAAATCGTAGAAGACAACAAAGTTATATATTTTCTCCTTTACAAATATTAATGCAAGAAGTCAGAAATTATACATTTTTTTTTTGTGTGTGAATGGCTCTGGAGGTAGAGGGAGTCTGCTTATGTGTTAGGGGCAGCTGACACCACCAGGATGGAGAAGGACTCGAGTGCAGACTAAACCCAACAGCTTTTACCGTTAAACTCTTTTATTTACTAAATTAATAAAAATAGTTTATTTTTTCACTTGGTTTTCTGTTGGAGGAGAGGGAATTGCACTTGGGAAGGGTGCAAGTCCGGCTTACAAAGAGGAAGGGAGGTGTCTCTTCCAGGAGGGCAGGCAGTCAGAGGATGGCGTGACGCAGGGGGAGGTAAGTGATCTTGGAGTTGAAGCTGTGTGACTGGTGGCGGCAGATTGTGAGGTGGGCTTCATCATACACGGGAACCCCAGACTCCCCAGGAGATGGAGTGTCCCACAGACACGTGGACTGGGGGGGGGCTAAGGTGCCCTGATGCATCACGCATGCAAAGCTTTTAAAGGAATAGAATAAATCACTGCAAAAATGTGTGTGTGAATGGGTGCATGTGGCTTTGTAGTGTAACAGCGCTTAGAGTGCACAGTAACAGTTCATTTACCAATCGTTGGCAGTCGCAGGTACTGCAACTTTACTGTACCTCCATCTGCAGACATAAGAGCATCTCAAAGTGCTGATGAAAGGTGCTCCAGGGCTTCCTTTATTACCTCCTTTAGCAAAGGACGTGGGGCAGTCCTTTATGAAAAGAAAAATGATGCTAACCCAGTCAGACTGTTAAGGGAAACTATCAATCTGACTGACAAGTAGTGTAGATCATGTAAATGTTGATCATTAGTTTTCCATTTTAGGCCATAACCTGCTGATAAACTTAGAACCTTCACTGAGTGACAAAGATGGTTCTGATTCCAAAATGTTAGGATGCTGTGCAGAATAAGAGAATGCAATCATTTGGAAAAATATTAGCTTATTATGTATTAGACAGCAGCAACACATCTCAAAAAAATTTGGGATGGGGCCACGTTTACCACTGTGCAGCATCCACTTTTAACAGCAGTCTGTAAATGTCTGGGAACTGAGGAGACCAGTTGCGGGACTTTTGGGAGAGGAACGTTGTCCCATTCTTGTCTCAACAGTCCTGGGACGTCTGAAGTATTTTTCGTTTCATGACCTGCCAAATGTTTTGAGTTGGTGGAATGTTAGGACTGCAGGCAGGCTGGTTCAGCATCTGGACTCTTTTACTACAAAGCTGTGTTGCAATAAATGCAGTTATGTGGTTTAGCATCATCTAACAGAAAAATGTGAAGCCTTCCCTGGAAAAGTAATTGTCTGGATGGCAGCATGTTACTCGAAAACCGGTTTATACCTTTCAGCATTGAGTTGAGAAAGCTGCCAATTCCATAGGTACTAATGCACCACTCGCTATGAGCTCTAGTCTTTTGAACTAAGCACTGATAACAAACCAGATGGTCTCTCTCCTCTTTAGTCCGGAGTACAAGGCGTCCCATGTTTTTGAAAAAGAATTTCAAATTTTGATTTGTCTGACCACAGAACAGGTTTCCACTTTGCCTCAGTCCAATTTACATGAGCTTTGTCCCAGAGAAGATGGCAGCGTTTCTGGGTCATATTCATTCTTCTGTGTGTGACAGATCTTTATAGCCTGCATTTATGGGTGTCATAGCTAACTGTCCACAGAAAATGAGGTGTTCCTAAGCCCATGAAGGGACTGCCATGACAATCATGGTCACCATGCTTATCTTTCACACTTTTCATTCACCTCATTATGTTTTCTATCGAGGTCAAGGAGAAGTGATTAGGAAAAGAAGGTAGGAGGTAATTTCCTTTGGACTATCTGACTGCCTCCGTGGTCTTCAATCCTGAACTGTTAATTTGTTAAGACAGCAGGTTAACTACAGTATTAAGGCTTACCTTCTTCTCTGCTTTTGCATGTTTCATCTAATTCTCACCTAAAGGGAGTGGCTAAAAGAAGAAGAGGAAGATTTAATTCCCACTTTGACATCTTAATCAAGGAACCAATTCATGAATACAATTTATTTTGTTTTTGAGCTCAACAAAACAGATCTAGTTTCACACGCAAAGCTGCCACAAATAGCAGGACATGGTAACTACAGTGGTCTGATCAAAAAGGCTACAGATAATCCATGTATCATACAAGGCAGAGAGCTCACGCAGCAGGTTATCCACTCTTTAAATCAAAAACATGGACTTTTCATCCCAGGAAATCTTCACTGTACACCACTTGGTTCCTCTTGTCCCTGTAGGAGCCTTTGGTGCTGTTCTGCACGGCTGTGAAAGAGAGAGAGAGAGAGAGACGGTGGTGAAGGTTAATCCACACCGTGCTGCCACACGTCTGATCAGTGTCTAAATACACAAAAGAGTGCTGTGTTTACCCAGTGAAGCCCACACAGATTTGCCAGTGGCAGCATCCAGCATCGGCTGCTTCCTGGCGATGCTGACTTTGATGTGTACGTCTCCCACTGTGGTTCCATTCAACTGTGAGACAAAAACAGCAAAGCCAATCCAGACTGTTAGTCTGCCATGTAGAAATGAACCAGGCGTCTGCAAAGCTGCAGGATGTCTCCTAGTATACAAACGAATGGAAAAAAACGCTCTGATGAAGGCCACCAGGGCAAAACACGTCCGTGTTTGTTGACAGAATGAAAACAGTCAGTGTTGCTTTTTTGTTTTTTAAATTGACTTCTTTTTAGATGACTGCAGTAGCTCATTTTTCAAACTAGTAATCAGTACTGTCACTGCCCTGCTAGCTGGAAAACTTTCTTTCATCCCAGAGCTCCTTGTATTCAGCTGAACAAGATTACTGTCCTTTGAAGGGGTTTCCAAATTCCTCACTCATAGTAACAACTGTCTGGGTCATATCATATTATGCCAGCTGATTCAATGGAGGGATCGTGCTGTCTTGTAGCCTTTGATGATGCTTATATACACACACAGTGCAATTTTGCTGCACTGAACGTTCACCAGAGCACAGGTGTGGTTGTGTTTCAGGCACATGCTAAAGAAGCACATTTCAAAATCTAAAAATACAGTACTCTCAAATATTTGAAATTGCCTGTGAAATTGCTTTTAATTCCATTGTATTTATTTTGATTTTTCATATTTGTTGCTGTTATTGTTCAGCACTTTATAACTTTTTGTGAGAAGTGCTATATAGAAACAATAAAGTTTTAAAAATGTATTATTTGGGGAAGATTTACATTATGAACATTTTCAACTATTTTTACCTAATCTACTTGCACTAGTAAGCCTCATCACACAATTATTATACAATTGTTTTTGCTGCCAGGTAAGAAACCTAACAGGAAAATTAAGATTCTATTGTGCCACCAAAACAGGAAGGAGATGGGACTTTGTTGGTATCAGAACCAAAAACCAAGTAACTGCAGAAACTCCATCTGGCAAAAGAAAAAAGGAAAAGTGTCCTGCTCCCAGAAGAGGCAAATAAGCCAGAGACCGAGAGAGTGATGCAGGCAAACAGTATTCATTCAATGGAGAGCACTCTGGGACTTGAGAAGGTTCAAAAGGTGCATACTTTATCTTATATCCACTAGATCTATAAGAAAAAAAAAAACAACTTAATAGCCTGATGCATAAATGGGTATTTTAATATGGAAATCAGTTGAGACGATTCTTTTTCTGACTGAGATCATAAAACTCAACACCAAGAAAACAAAAGCAATGGCTCTGCAAGTCTTAAATACCTGAGAAATATATAGCAGCTGGTTGGCAGAAAGTAAGCTGAACCCATATTTTAAGAGAGCTTAAAAATGCGTAATTTACTGTAGTCAATATATTTTTACAGTCTCTTGGCAAAAAAGGGAGGAAAAATACTCAGATGCATTTTCAATTAAGACTGGTAAGGTCAAACTTGTACAACTACCATACTGTTTCTGCATAAATCCAACAAAGGAATATAAGTTATATTATTGTTGACATGAAGGATAGCACCAACCTCAGCTACAGCCTGGTCTGCAGATTCCATCTTTTCAAATGTGATGAATGCGCAACTGGACGGACGAACAAAACAGAAAAGGAAGAGTATACCGTAATCACACTATTTGTATTAATGCATGAGCAGCAGGCAGAAACGACACTTATGTGCACACAGTTTTGTTTAAAGGTTCCATACTTGCGTGGGTTGTCCATTGAGAGATCGATGATGTTTCCGTGTTGAGAGAAAGCTGAGCGCAGGTTGTCTTCGCCGAGCCCAGAGCCATAAACATAGACCGTGTTGCCCTTTCGCACCCCTCTGCGCTCTGGGTACGAGTCTGACCCTGAGAGTAAGAACAAAGGAGACGGGGTCAATTCATAAAGCCTTATTTTTTTAACGTGACTTGTTCTTTTTAAACTTTTATTTTTTGCTTCCATAAATATAAAAAAACTGAAAGAAGCTGGAAGTAAAAAAAAAAAAAAAAAGGAAGATAAAATAACCAAGTAAGTATGTAAGTGGTACTGTGTACAGATTGAGTGACTTAATTCCCTTAACATGTACTTTCTGGTCAACATTTACTTGGGCTTTGGTTCCAACCAATTAATTTTGCTTTATAACAGCCAATAATAGGATTCATGGCAAAGCTGTTCTCACAAAGGTTTCTAGGAGTACACAAAAGAGGACTATTTTTAGATATTTGAGAATATCACAGCAGAAACCCTCTTTAAGAGCATCAAATAAGCTCTTCGAAAAGCCTCTGGTTGATCCAAAACACTGCAGCAAGAGTAGTGACAGGAACCTTACAAAGACATCACATTTCCCCTAAATAGCTTCTCTTTATTGGCTCAAGAAAATCCAGACTAGATTAGCTTGCGCTTACATCTGGTCAGGTGACTTTGAACAATCCCTCAGTTATGTTTTTAAAGCTTCAAGCTACTTGGGGACCTCCCACGATGCACTGAGCACCTCTCCTCTCTTTCACTATTACATGAACACTTTGCACCTTCTCCCTCCCCTCTCCGTCTTCTCTCCTTGCGTCTTCCTACAGGTTTCCCTGACAGCATATTCCTGATCTTCAGTTATTAAATAAACACAAACCCACTTTGTTTTTATTCTTTACTTTTTTTGTTCCCTCGCTCAAGTCAATTAGCCTTGAAATTTGGCATTCTAGACCCTTAATTTGATTTAGACCTTGTGACTTCTATCAGTAAGATTAGAAATAAGTAACCTAGGTAAGGCACTAACTCTTACACTCTTGACATAGTTCATTACAGTGGATGAGCTAGCACTGGCCAGTCACCCAGATCTTCATTAATCATCCAGTTATCATCTCTCAATTTTCCTTATGTGAGTTATCTGAAGATGAGGAAATAAAAACGCCTATGTATTTGAGACAAACATTAGGCCTTAAGTTCACATGACTTGAGGAATCACACTGATCTACAGGAAACGGTTACTCACGTCTGAATGGTCCATCTCTGTCTCGTTCCCGGTCCCTGTCCCGGTCTCGATCTCTTTCTCTGCTTCGGTCTCTTTCTCTTTCCCGGTCCCGTTCCCTGTCTCGGTCCCTGCCTCGGTCTCGATCTCTGTCCCGGTCTCTGTCTCTCTCCCTGTCCCGCTCTCTATCCAGATCTCGCTCACGGTCTCTCTCTCTCTCTCTGTCTCTGTCCATGTCCCGGCTGGATGACATACTGCCTCCTTCGTCCTCATCCCGGTATCGGTCACTTGAACTAACAAAGCTGCGGCAGCAAACAAGGATACTAATTTAGACCCACAGATAAAGATTGTCAGCATATTAAACCTGTTCATCCTGGGTTTGGAAATTACCTCTCGTACAGAGACTTCCTGTGAGCTCTTTTTCCAGACTAGAAGAAGAAAAATTATGATAATATCAAACGTATTGTATCAAATATCTGAATCTGTTCAGAATGATTGAGTCGAGCTGCTGTTTTGAGCTGGAAATGTGTGTAATTTGTGTCTTTTTAAATCACCAGTGATTAACAAATCCTAGCTTAAATGTGTGCAACTTTAATCAGAAGTTGATGCAACTTGAAAAACAAAGCTATATACAATGCAGAACAGAGACCAAATGAAACAAAGTGGTCAAGTGATATTATGTTTAATTTCCCGTATACCTCAGGCTGGTCTTCATCTGTTGAGACGCTCCTTTGGAATGGTAAGAAAGCGGGAACTGGGCCTTTTTCGGGGTCCTGTGAGACACGCAGAACAGAAATCAACCACATGGATAATTGCCTGTAAACACCAAAAATAACATGAAGAATTACAGGTCATGCAACGTGTTTACCGACATCCCACCTTGAGCTTAATTTCCAGCATTCGAGATCTTTTAAATCCAGAGTTTTTGTTCTCAGATTTAATAGCGCTGATCGCCCCCGACTTGATGAGCATCTTCGCTTGCTCTGTTGCTGTTGCCGTGTCAACAACAGGCTGGTCTGACAGTGCTTTGACAAAGAAAAACCCCAAACAAAGAGGAAAAAAAGTAAACAACAGTACAGTCAGGGTTTAAATCAAGCCAGTTTGATGAATAATTGATACATGACAAGCCATATTTTTTCCAGTTATTTGTTAATCCATTCATTAAAACCTTATTGGAAGAAGGATTTAAAATGACTGAGAAGAGGAAAAACATTTTTCCATTAGATGGCATGATGGTTTGCTGTGAATTACATGCACTTACTCCGTTTCAAGCCACTCTGGTTTGTCTGGTTCGTTGAACTCTGCTTCTTCAAGGCAAGCAGTGCCTTTTTCTGAACAGACAGATAAACCAAATTTTAACACAAAAGGCTTATTTTCAGTTTGCTTTCTGGTTGATACCTGTTAGAAGACCATTACCGTAATCTAACCCAGAGTAAATAAAAGCACAAATGATAGTCTGAGTGTCACTAAAACCCAGCAATGATCACATCCTAGCAATACTCCTAGGTGGTAGTAGCAGGACTGGATGACCTGAAATCAGAATCAAATATCACACCCAGATTTCTGACAGCTGATTTTACATGAACTGATAAAGGACCAAGGGAGTACATGATGCTTGGGGTGCAGATTGTCTGAATCAGTGATGAGAAATTCAGTTTTATCTGAGTTTATTACTTTTTTAAAACTGCACATATCCATTTCTTAGTTAGGCAGTCCGGTTGATCAGTGGATTTTACTAAGCAGTGGAATGAAATGTTACATAACGAAAAAAGACAAGTCCCAGTATAGTCCCTGAAGGACTCGGTACGGCGTAAAGAGAGCAGCGAGCCGCGTCTCACTCACCTTTTTCTTCAGTTTAGCATATTTCTTTTGCAGAGCCTCCTCTTCCTCCGTGAGCGAGCTCGGAAACACCACCATGAGGGCAACCGCTACAATACAGACAACACACTTTAACGGCTTTTAAGAAAAGAAAAAAAACATAACTATTTTAACAGCACTAAAAAGGCATCAACAGATTCCAGTATTGTTTTACCACCACTAGTAGCCGGCCTATGAGCTAATTATTTCGCAGGCAAGAATCCATAACAATACTTCTTTCAAAGAGAAAACAAAAACTGTTCACTCAGAACAGACATGGAATAAACCCAAAGTCAGTGAACTCCTACTGGAACTATAAACAACACCCGTCCGTTATTTTCATCTGTTTTATTGGCTTACCAACTCAAAAACCAGTTGCAGTGGACGACAAGAACAATAACACCGACGCGTAAATGTGACGTTGTACTTGCGACGTTTCGAATTTTTTAAAACAAAAAATTCATAAAAATTATTTAGCAAAGCACGGAAAAATATAACTCTAGCTTATAATATTGTGTATGTTATAGACAGCTTTGCAAAAAACAGGTTACAGTTTTTTGTGTTGTGTACGTTTCAGTCCATAGACATAAATACGTACGTTAGCCTATTTTAGTCAGGCAGTTTGTCGCTAACCACTTCCGCTTGTCAATTTGGCAACTTCCGTGTTGACTGCAGCAACTACTTTGTGGCAACTTTTAGCTTTCACTAGCGACTGTGGGGGCATGGATAGAATAAGTACGTTGTGGGTTATAATTTGTCAAGCCAGCTCCTTAAATAATTCTATATATTTAACTGATTTTTGTTTTTTTTGCTAACTAGCCCCATTGATGCAGCTGGTTTGTGATGTGGCTAACAGAGTAGCTTCTTTTTGCAGCCTCATTGAGCACAAATTTAATATTTAGCTAATCAGCAAGTGGCTGTAATATTGTCTGTTAAGCATTTATTGAATAAATACGATCAGATAAAGAGTTTATTTAACGTGTCAGTCGTTTTCTTCTCTTGGTTACAGCATAAATGTGTGTTTGCTCATCCATTCAGACTCTTCCTGTTGTCTCTTTGCAGATGTGCCCCCTCCGGGGCCCATGGACCTGCCCATGTCCCTGCTGGAGATGGGATGCTCTGGCAGATTTGAGCTCATCACACACCCTCTGCCCGGACAGCCTTTACCTCCACAGAGCACGGTGAATAAGGAGTAAAATGACTGCTAACTTATATTGTTTACTTTTACTCAGTTGTAGTTAAATAAAACGATTTAGTATTTTAAAAAATTATGTTGTTATGAAGTTATAGAAATTTTCCACTCCCATAAAAATCACTGATGTCCTTGCAGTGAAGGTTTTCCACACTGGAGGTCTGTGTAAAGCCCTTTATATTCTGTTTCTGCACTGTGTTCATAGTGAAAACCTATGTAGACTCACTTTTTTCCACTCTGGAATCAATAAGGGGTGGATAAAGAATCTGACCTATTGTCAGGATCTGTCACGGTATTTGTATCAGGAGAATCATGTCGATATCCAATCATAGTCACAATATCAAAACTGTTCGGTGCTTGATGAAACCTAAAAGTTTACTCAGACAGATAAGCGAGTGTAGCTCTGTTTCTACCAGACATTCAGTATAATGCAAAAAAAAAAGAAGGCTAGGGAGCACAGGCTCATTTATATTCATGCGCTCACCGGCCACTACATTAGGTACAGCTTCTTAGTACCGAGTTGGACCCCATTTTGCCTTCAGAACGGCCTTAACTCTTTGTATCATAGCTTCAACGAGGTGCTGGTTAAAAGACTTTAAAAGAGTTAATGTATTTGTTTTACTTTCAGGGGATAGTTGATGGTAATCATTTGGGTAAATATGGGGGAATTATGTACATTTAAGGATTTGACTTGTTTTGTTTATGGTGGCTCTTCTTCTATTTACTGAATTTTTCATCTTTTCTTTCCCTCCACAGCTCCCACATGGGCTTCCTCCCACCAGCCTGAACCTGGAGACAGAAGTAGAAAAACAGTTTTTACGAGACCCTGCATGGCTTCCTGTACATGACAAAGATTTTGCCTTCCAGAAGTTTCTCAAGTATGTATGATGACTTGTTATAATGCTAATGCAAAAAAAATCAATAATACTTGTATTAATTTTACTGAATAATAAAGAGAATATCTTAAAATCACTGCTTCTTGAATTCTTATGTGTCTACGGAGGAGAGGGGTAATCAGTATAGTTGGTATCCAGATCCAATATTAATTACAAATAAGATCTTGTAATCAGTTGCATTATAAACATCATATTTTTGAAGATGGAATTTTTGTCTTGCTGTCTTGATCAGGGTGTCTCAGAGGAAGATTAATGTTGATTCTCTGCTCAACTGCACTCCGTCTCCACTTCACTCTGGACTCTCTGTTGTCAGAGATCCGACCACAGGGATGTTGCTGGACTTCACTGAGGTAACGTGAGGTTCCTTATTAAAATACTTGGAAATCTCAACTCACAATCTTTATTTTGTTTTTATCATTTGGTTTCTTGTTCCCTGGAAGGCATGGACAAATCTTGAATAAACTTGATATACAGCAATCTGTTCTGTTGCCTCCATCTTCATGATTTATATGGTGGTTTTTCCTCTGTAAGTATTGTAGGGTCTTTACCTTACAAAATAATGCGCCTTGAGGCGACTGTTTGTTGTGATTTGGCACTTTATAAATAAAATGGAATTGAATTGAAAGTGCAAAACAAACAAGTAGTACAAAACAAGTAAGTAGGGACCGTGTTTTGTGTTTTTGTATGAGTCAAACCCTCCTGCTGGGTCAGTGTCATTTCCTGTTTCTGTGCCGCTTCACTGAGTGTTAAAGGATTTATGGGAAGATTGGAATCACGGGGGATAATTTAACAGTGGAAATATAAACTAGGGAAAAATTACACTGTTGAACCTGACAAAGAATATTTCATTGTTTACAAGAAATGTTTCAGCTTTAGCTATGTGTGGTCATTTTAAATATAAGGTTTGTTTTAATACTTAAAACTTAAAAGAACTTTTTTTTTCTTCACTACAGTCAATGACTCCCTGACATCTAGAATGCATGCACATGAACAAATACCACGTTTTCTCCCTTGAGGTGCTCTGGCAGGCCTTTACCCTGGTTTAATTTGGGTTTTTTATCCATAATAATGACCTCCCTAATTTCCATCAGTGTCTCTTTGGTCCTCATATTGTTCAAGTAAACAGCTACTAAAAGCAAGTTCAACACTTGGAATTAACTCCAGATCTTTTATCTGTTTAATTTTTTATGGAAGAGTGAGGGAGCAGGCCTCATCTGGCCATGAAACTGCTTGTCAGTCAGCTGTTCGGTTGCTTTTAAGCATCTCAAAGTGGAAAGCTGTGTATAAAGTGGCTGCAATTCCTAAACGGTTAATACCTTTGTTATACCCCCTGAAACCCCTTAAAGCTGAGAGTCTGCACTTCAATCACATCTTGATTGCTTGATTTAAAAGCCACTGTGGTGGTGGAGCTGGACACAACATTACAGAAACGGTGTCGTTGTCCAAAACCTTATGCACCTAAATGTACATGTAAGGACACTGCTGAGTAACATAGAAACAGGAAGTGACACTGACCTGTTGCCAGGGGCTGGATTTCATCTGTCTCAAAGCCAAAAAAGTTATCTGAAATGTTGTTGTGTTTTCTGAAGTATTGTGTTTTTGTTGATGTTGTATTTTAGACCTCAAGGTCACCATAGATTTACTTTTGACAAAACAAAAATTTCACAGTCAAGGACCGCACAGGTTTCTCCATTTTACACTGCTGCATTGATCTTTAGCAGCAGGAGATTATCATTATGGTCCTGTGCATAATCACAGGTTGATTAATTTCATTTTAGGTCTATATTCTTATCTTTTTTTCACCTGTAGGTGTTACTGGAGAACACCGGCCTGTCAGCAAAGAACTCGCTGTCATTGCAGCGCCATCCTGGACCTCCTTCAGAAAGCCTTAGAGGAAGCAACACCAACTACCCGTTCCTTCCCGGTAAGATTCCGTTAGTTCATGTGTCTGCAACTGAGGAGTTTTTGCCGTCTTTTAATATTTTTGTTGCACTGATTATTTTCACAGGAGGAATGGAGGAACTGACACTCGACCAAATCAAGACGAAATCTGAGCTGGAGGAGGAAATTGACTTTGAGAATGGTGATTTGTTTTTCTTTTCTTTTAAGCGGGATCAGTGTAAAATAATGTCAAACACCTTTTATTATTTAGTCTCTTAGAGTTTTAATTTGTCATTATTATTATACTTTTGTAGATTTACTGAGGGTCCCCCCTGGACTGAAAGCTGGGATGGACTTTACTGACAAAGGTTGGAAGTCAAACTGTCCCATGAAAATAAAATACTACATGGTCTAAAAAAAAGATAATTTAATTATTTTCTCTATTTAAATTTGCATCCTGAAGATCCCAAAATAGCAAAGGCAGAGGTCAACCTCATGTCGCTCCTGTCTACTGTGGAAGACATTACTGGTTTGCAGCTTGAGGCAGAGGAGAAGGAAGAAGTCAAAGAAAGTGAAGATGCTCCCAAACTGCCAAGAACAAACAGTCTGGAAGACCTGGGCATCAAGGTACGTCTGTTATCTCACATATCTGGTAAAGTGCTTTCCCTCAGAGTATAATAATATGTTAATGATAAATATTAATACAGAATCATAATATAAATGTAGCTAAAAGCCAGATTGAAAACCTAAAGGTAAACATTATGACAAAAGTTTTAGCTGTGGTTCGAGTTTGTCCATGCTGTGTATTGAGGCGGTTTCGATGAAAAGGAAGGTTTGCCAGACATCTCGGTGCTGCGATTTGGTTAAAACTGAAAGGTCAAGACTCAGTTTGAGGTCTTGGGGGGGGGGGGGGGACCCATAAAAAGAAAAATCTTTTATATATAGATTTGGTTGCCTCTCAGGCAGCTACTAGATCTGAATCCAGAACCTTCTTCCTAAAAGGCAGCAGTGCTAACCTTTACACCACCGTGCTGAGCAACATGTGGGAACAAAAAGCTCTGATCCTTCAGAGGCTCATGCAAATCACACAATGAGCTATAACCCCATGAGAAATATAATTTGTATGCAGATTCAGATACATGGCAAATGTGTTTTTTATACTTAAAAGAAATGACATCTGGTGATATTAGACTTTGTACCTGCACAAGATGTTTTGTTGTTGTCTGACCCCAACTGTTTCACAACCAAAACAAATGTCATATTTGCACTTGCATTTCTTCCTGGTGTCATGTGGACATTTACCAAACAAAATTCAGGCATATAGGTTTTGATGATTGGAGAAAAATTTTGGCCTTCCACCAAAGGAAAACACTTAGACCAAGATAAAGTACTTTTAACCAGTATTTTTAACCTCCTGGGACCTGAGCTCCTGTTTGTGATGTATTTTCAATTTCTCCTAGATATTTGTGATTAGATGGACCTGAAATGTATATATACTTCCTCTTTGAACAGGAAGTTGTATTTTGTTACATGGTTGTTACATAATTTTGTGAGGGGAAAAAAAGATGTCCTCAGATGTGGACACTGGGATTATTTTATAGCATAACACAACAAAAACAACATGACTTAACAAAGTATAAAATACTATTGAGCACAATGAAGTATAAGGTGCAGCAAAGCCAAAATGTATTGTCCCCATATGTGGATGCAGGGTCTCAGGAGGTTAAGTGAGGTGTAAGTTAGTCAATTAACTTGAATTGCATTTTTGTTTATTAAATGGCAAAAAAATAAATAAATAAATAACAGGAAAACATATAAACATTTGTTAAGTGAAGTAACACAGACTCTTTGCCTTATATGTGTAGTCACCCCTAAAAGGAAAAACCCTGAAAGGGATGTCTTTATAAAGGCCATGACTGCCCAGATTTAAGCAAGAAGCCAACATACACGTGGAAGCATGTGGTGCTCAGTGAGTTGTGGTTCTTTGTTATCATAAATGCAGCAATTAAAAGACAGTTTCCTTTTCCTCTGTCTGCAGGATGCTGCTTCATCCTCATCTCCTCCAGATAAACGAAAAGAAGAGAAATCAAAGCCAAAGGAGAACACAGAGGAAAACAAGAAGTGGGCCATTCCTGTCAACATAACATCACCCTGCGATGACTTCTACAAACGCATCCCCAACCCAGCTTTCAAGGTGGGGACTCAACATATCAAACTACAAAATACATCTGTTTTATTTATATATTTTTATCTCTTTGTCTGTTGCTTCTCAGAACATGGTGTGTGATGAGCTGCTACATGAAAACCACTTTCTCTTTCTCTGCCTCAGTGGCCGTTTGAGCTCGATGTTTTCCAGAAGCAGGCCGTGCTGAGGCTGGAAGCTCACGACTCCGTGTTTGTGGCCGCTCACACATCTGCTGGAAAAACAGTGGTGGCCGAGTATGCCATCGCGCTCTCACAGAAACACATGACAAGGTGTGTATTTGTGCACAGCTTGGCAGTTGCCTAAACCCTTTTCCAGTACAAGTTAAAAAGACAGGGGTAAGTCTTGTGTTCAAGGCTGGAAAAGAAGGTCAGAACACTAATAAAACGAGGCAGCTGTGGCTCAGGAGGTAGAGCAAGTTCTCTGCTGAAGGTGGTTTGATCCCAGTCTCCATGTGTCATATTCTCCACATACTGAACCCCAAATTGCTCCTGATGCATTAATCAGAATGTGATAGGTTTAAAAAAAAAAAAAAACACTTAAAGTGCATAGAATAAGAAAGTGCTGCATGAATATATGTATGAATGTGGCTTGTAGTGTAAAAACACATTGAGCGTTCAGTAAGAATATAAAAGTACTATATAAATACCTGTTTATTTATCAAAGCAATAAATTAATGATTGCATGAGACCAAATGCATTACAAAAAACAACTGAAAACATTACAAGAAAGCTGGACTTACCAACATATAGGCTAACTGTCACACTACCCTTTATAGCTTGAGACTTATGCCAGGAATAAAGAAGATAAGACATACTTTATTTGTCCCAGAGCTGGGAAAAGTTAAAGTATCTAAATTCCTAGTAAACAACAGCACCAGCTGCCTGCTGGAAGTGTAACACAGTTGCGGGGGTCATTTTTGCCTGTTGCTAGGTGATTACAGGGTAAGGTGGATTTAAATTAGAGATTACTGTTGTGAAATAAAAGTGATACAACGCTTTTATAAGGTTTTATAGGTGCATAAATGCTAAAAACGTGATTTTAGACTGTTGTTAGGCGGATGATGTCAAAGAACCTTCAGGGGCTTAACATGCACCTGTGCGCCATGTTAAATGGACTGGTACTTACAGAGCACCTTTCTACTCAGTTGAGCACTTAAAGCTGCTTTCTGCTGCAAGTTTCATTTACACAATCACACACACACACACATTCATACAACACTTTTACTCAAACACGTGGATGCATCCAGCTCGGGTTCAGTATATTGCTCAAGGATATTTCAGCATGTGGACTGAAGGAGTCGGGGATTGATCCTCCAACCCTTCTGACCAGGTTTGAGGACAGAGAAACAAAACACAGATTATATAAGCTGACTACATCATATAATAAATGGTAAAGTGTTACTTAGAATATTTTCAAAGTAAAAACAGGAGCATCGCCATTATATAATGAGTGACGATTAGTAAAACAGTAAAAATAGCTGCTGGAGTGGATCAGCTGTAGGGACATGCTTCTGCTGTGATTGGTTGCCTCACATTCAGGCAACTGATGAAGCTCTGGGTATTCAAAAGGTTATGAGTTAGTTGTGACTAACTCGTGTTATGGCTAAGTTTCTTGTTTAATGTTTACTTCAAACTGCAGATGGGTAGTGTAACTTATAAAAATTTGGTTTTGTTGGCATTTTTACAGCTTTCTTATATTTGACACAACCACAGGGTGGCACAAAAGTCAAATATTTTCAGTTTCCAAACAAGGGATTAAATGGATTCAAATCTGACTTAAGTGAAAGCAGTTAATATTGATAGGATAAAATAATCTGAATAATAAAACAATGGATGGATGATACTTAGTGATTTTTTTTATTTATTTGGTTGTGTATTTGTTTTTTGTTTTTTTTTGTTTTTTACATTTTTCTACAGGTAAAATGTATGCAGATATCAGTCAAATTTATATTTAACATAATTAACTGTAATCTGAGGCCTGTCACTGCTTGTTGTCATCACCTGTTACCTAGCAGTAGGACTACTGGCACATCCCAGTGGGCGTGTTTAAATCACAGCAGAAGTTAAAACACCAAAGACTTGTTAAATGATTAAATTAAAATTAAATGATCCCACTGTGTTATTTAATCAACTGAAATAAAGCAAATGGCAATATTTGGCAATTTTAGTTGCAGTATTTCATCGTTGTGGTTGAATACAAAGTTTAATGTCAGCCTTTTGTTTTATCTCATGCATGAGTGAGAGAATTTTTTCACATCACTGCGGCATCTTTAATCTTTTAATACATAATTTGCAGATTAATGTGTTGCTTTCTTTGCACCAGTGAGGAATGTAAAATATCTGAAGGAGTATTAGAGGGTTATTTTCTCCTCTCTCTCTCTTTCTCGTGTTTTTAAAGGACCATCTACACGTCTCCCATCAAGGCTCTGTCCAATCAGAAGTTCAGAGACTTTAAAAACACTTTCGGGGACGTTGGACTCCTTACGGGGGACGTCCAGCTCAGTCCTGAATCGTCCTGCCTCATCATGACCACTGAGATCCTCAGGTACTGCTGTTGTGAATGTTAAGAGTGATATTTTCCGTAAGTAAAGTTTCTAGATTGCTTTACTTTGCTCTCCTCATGCAGGTCTATGCTTTACAACGGCTCAGAGGTCATCAGGGACTTGGAGTGGGTGATCTTTGACGAGGTTCACTACATCAATGATGCTGAGGTCAGGGAGCGTCCCCACCTGATTTTACTGATTGAGTCGAGGATAATTGACTTTCCTCTCATGTTTGTTTTCCTCAGAGAGGGGTTGTGTGGGAGGAGGTTCTGATTATGCTTCCCGATCACGTCAGTATCATTCTCCTCAGCGCCACAGTGCCAAACGCTCTGGAGTTCAGTGAGTGGATCGGGTAGGTGCACCACACTGATAACAGCCACTGAGCATTAGAGAGCTAATTGTGAAGTGGTGATAGTGGCTGCAGTCAGTAATTCTCTTTTAGAAATCTGCTCTCACACAAAACTGACAGAGCAAGGCTTGAGCTTCTGTCATTAATTGTAATTCTCTGTCTCTCTCTCATTTTTTAAAAACCCAGTCGTATTAAAAAGAGGCACATTTATGTGATCAGTACACTGAAGAGGCCTGTGCCCTTGGAGCATTATCTGTACACTGGGAACAGCACCAAGACTCAGAAAGAGATGTTCCTGCTGGTGGATGCTGCAGGAAACTTCCTCACTAAAGGGTACACCTATTCCATGTGGTACTTCACTAGTTAATCGTTTATTGAAGCTGTTTCTCATAGAGGAAGTTGTGTTTCTTGTTCAGGTACTACGCAGCGGTCGAGGCTAAGAAAGAACGCACAAGCAAACATGCTCAATCATTTGGCACAAAAAACACTTCTCAAAACACCACTGCTAGTCAGGTAATTCTCTTTTGTCACTACTCTGCATTCTGCCTTTTAATTTCCCCTAAACCATCCTCTTGTTTCCTGTTCTCATCTACCACCCCCACCGCAGGACCGAGCAGTGTGGCTCACCCTCCTGCATTTCCTGTCCCAGCGGCAGCAGACCCCGGTGGTTGCATTCACCTTCTCTCGAACCCGTTGTGACGAGAACGCCCGCTCGCTGGACTCCATGGACCTAACCACCTCCGTAGAGAAGGCGGAGATCCACTCTTTCTTCCAGAAAAGCCTGACTCGCCTCCGAGGAGGAGACCGGCAGCTGCCTCAGGTAACGAGCAGTCAGCAGGGGCCCCAGTCTTCCTCTCCCAAGACTGTTATTACAGGCTGCTTTCTGAAGTGGTGATGAATGATAATTTCTTCTTTTATATGAATATTTAATTATCATCTGGAACAGAAAGCTCCCCTAGGTACAATATATTCATCATAATAATGAAGGGATATAAAAAAAGATTCTCTATTTTGGTGTGTATTTTCACTGCAGCAGTCCGTGACTTGAAAGAGAAATGGGAGATAAACTGTAGAGCAGCATATATACAGATGTGGTCAGGGTTTACATACACTCATATGGACATGAATGAATATTTAGAGTAACTTTTATTCATATAAAGAAATAGAAAATGTGTAAATATAAAGATATTTCATTTTAAAAATGACTTGATCATTGTGCTTTTGAGGAAATTAGTCTTTTCTTTAACAGCAGCTTAATTTGGAGGACGCTTAAACCGACTTCCAATCAAAGATTTGTTGTTGTTTTTGGGTTGGTTTTTTTTGGCACAGTAGAACACATTAATGCAGCTTCAGATTGTTGTGGGTGCCATCATTTAGATCTTGCTCATGAGGGACCTGCTAAAGAGAGGAATCGCAGTCCATCACAGCGGGATCCTGCCAATCCTGAAGGAGGTCATCGAGATGCTTTTCTCCAGAGGTCTCGTAAAAGTGAGTGAGCGACTGGAAGATGAAGCAAAGCTATCACACTGATGATGCCAGGCTCAGACTGCAGGAGCGTTTGAAATCATGCTTGCGTTGGGCGTGAGGGGAAGCTCAAATTTTAAACATGCATGCTCGACAACTTCTGAAAATAATGGTGCAACACACACTGCAGGATGTTATTGAGATTATTGCGCCAGAGGGAGCAATCCACTGCACTTAACATAGTCTCATGGGGGTGCAGATGTAAACAGAAGTGCAGACTGCGATGTGACTGCCTGCGCTAATATTGGCAATAATGCTGCAGTGGGGAAATAACAAAGGCAGAAACTTTAATAAGTCTCGATGGGAAAATGTTTTGGGGGACGCAGTAGGCAGAGGTGAGAACAAGAGGTTTTACTGCATTTTAGCTGTAATATGAGTGAATCTATGAATTAAAGGGAAAATTCTGTAACAGAAAAGATGATGGTAGAAAAAAAACCTTTAAAACCTCATTTTAGGGTAAAGTCAGTAAACCTTTTAAAGGGTTCTTATCTAGTAATGCTATTCATGCAGTTTTTATGCCCTGCAGTCCATTGTAGAGTTAATTTTGATAATACTTCAAAATAACGACCTTGTAGACTCTCTCTTTGGCTGTTGAGAAAGTGCTGTTATAATCATGGACGTAATCAGGACAGATAAACTGCACTGGATATCAGTGCCGACAGAGGTCCCGATGGAGGATTCCTACTCAGAATGTCAGGAGCAAGGTTATTAATGTTAAATAAAACTGAAACTGGGTGCCATAAAATATAACCAAAATAAAATAGAAACTAGCTGTGCTGTCTTATGCTATTGCTCTATGAATATGGACTCTCAGGAGTGTAGCAGAAGCTAACAAAGAATGGTGGATGCTTAAAGTCCCTAAAATATTTGGTGGCCTGTAGAAATCACAGTTTTGCAGGTAGAGGGCTGAGATTTTATTTAAAGCTTCTCATACACAAGTCACAAAATATTCTTTCAAACACTCCAAATCAGGTGAATGGCTTTAGGGATATTAAACTTGAAAGGGGTGGGGGTGTCATCCAGCTTCAGTGATATTCCCCAGGTATGACAACATGCACCAAATCCAAATAACCTTCTTTTTTTTTCTTTTTTAGAAAGAGCAAATTTCTCTTCACTCTCATTTTCACAATATGAATTTTAAAATACTCATATTTATGTATGTGTTGGAAGCAGAACAAAATGGGACTATGGGGACATGAAATCTGGGTAACTCCTGTTATAAAAAGTTTTCAGGCAAATCTGTGATGATCAGGTTGGAAGCATTTAATGAAATGACTCGGAATGACTCTGTAATAACCCTGATGGGGAAGGTGAATGAGGGCCGAATAGGCCTGCAGTCTGAGTCTGGGATAAGATGCACCTGCAATGCTTGTTTTCATTTTAAAGCTTATGATCAGAAGAAAGATGTACTGCAGAAACATCTTTGTGCTGCAAACCCACCTATTTGCTACACTTGTCTTCATTTGCAAATAAAAATAGCTCTGCCAGTTGTCTGCGTATTCCCCTTCGTCTCTCAGGTGCTGTTTGCCACCGAGACCTTTGCGATGGGCGTGAACATGCCTGCGAGGACTGTGGTGTTCGACAGCATCAGGAAACACGACGGGACCGGCTTCAGAAATCTGCTGCCAGGTTTGATGCTCTCCATCTCCAGCTTGTTCATCCTTGAGGATAAATTGGAGTGGAGAAAAACAAGAACATTTTGACACCTCTTTTCATGTTGTGAACTGTACTTTTAGGTGAATATATTCAGATGGCGGGCAGAGCAGGCCGCCGAGGTCTGGACGCCACGGGCACTGTGATCATTCTGTGTAAAGCCGGCGTTCACGAGATGGCGGATCTGCACGCCATGATGCTGGTGAGGCCCAGAGCCGTGTTTTATTTCATATTATCTACCTGCCTCATTGGGTTTATATATTGCACGGGTTTATATATCGTCTCCTGGTAACCATCTCTCCACATCTAAAGCAAGGCAGCACCACTTGTTTATTTTGGCTCTGATTCAAGGAAGGTGTTGCACGCTCCGTTATTCATTTAACATTTAATTACACAGTTGAGTGGGCTATTTTAACACAGTCTCCCTCTGTGCCAGTTTGAAAAGCACTGCTCTGGGTTTAGTGTGGGACTCAAAGGCAAACAATGTTCTTTATCCTTTTTTGTTGCAACGAAGCTTCAGTTTATTAAATGTAGGAAAGCCAGAGCCTCCTCTTCTACAGATGGTGCAAAATTAAACTTGATGCGGTCTTTTCTACAACATTTCTGGACTTTTGAGGCTGATTCGTGGCAGGGAATCGGAGATATAATCAGATTTTTGAGATATAAATACAGAAGTGTAGAGGTAGTTATATGCAGGTATATAGAGTGCTGTGATTTGTATTTGCTCCCTTCCTGAGTTCTTATTTTTTTCTATATTTGTCAAAATTCTTGTTTTATCAAACAGATTTTAATAGTAGTCAAAGCCTAAAAAGGCTGATGGGTTATTGACATCACCCTGCCGGGCAGACAGCCAACTTTCAGCTTTGTGAACGTGATAACTCAATGTCACCTAGGATTTATAAATCGACACCATAGATGCATCTTCTAAAAATCTCAGACTAATTTGAATTTTCCTGACATTGACCTCAAAGTCAGAGGTCAAGTTTACTGAAAATTTTGTGAACGCAATAGCTCGAGAAGGAGCTCACATAGGATTTTTTTTAAAACTATGCCATAGGTGTAATTACTCAGGAAGGATGTCATAATAAGCTTCTCGTAATGATGATGAGGTTCAAAGGACTGACTCAAATTATGCAAGTGTTTAATGATTTGATTATTTGTTACCAGTTACAAATAAGTTGATGTGTTTAAATAGACCTTTGACAGATAACTGGTAATGAAGTGTTTGGTCATGTATACCGTCAGAACAGTGCAGGTAAGAATACATTATGTTAAAGATAGCATTCATACATTAAGGCTTAATAAATTATGTTCGCTTCTGGTGACAAAGGTATTCCAGCAGTGACCCAGCAGGCTGAGTTTCTTTATTTTATTTAAACATTGATAAGTATTTGTGGCTGCTGTGACATGTAAAATCTGGGTTTTTAAGTGACTGTGAAGGTTACTTAGTTTTGCCACTAAAAAATTATGACCAGGGGGTCTGAAACTCACCCGGCAGGGTCAGCAGAAGTAAACCTTTTATTAGGCCTAGTAATAACAGCACATACAGGAAGTATGAGGCTGGAAGGACATATTTTATCTTCCTGCATGCACTAATAAACATGTCAGTTATAATCAATGGCGTAGTTAAAATGTGGTGTCAGTTATTGCACACAGACTGATCATATACATCGCCTCCCATATGAACCTTCATTTTTCAACCTGAAAACAACATTCAGTATTCTTTTGTGATGAAGATTTTTGAGGTAAAATATCACGCAGCTAATATACTTTAAATTTGTCTTTTCATTTTATAACCACCCAGCAAAAACTTACAGTCAGGCCTTTTGAGAATAAAATGGATCTAAGTATTTGCTGGATGTGCATGTAATAGCTCATCTGATTAGTCACTCTATTAAATTAGCTTTTAATGTTATTTCTGTGGCATACAACATATGCAAGCTAATGTGTTATCGAGTTGAGTAGAATATTTGTCAAAAACCCAACAGTATTTTTAAATAATGATTTCATTTATTAAGAGAAAAACTGAGCTGAACCGAGCTTTGTTTTGATTGGCTAGTAATCAGAATGTTTGAACAGCAGGTGAGGCTGCTCTGCTCACAATCAGAGCTGCATGCCAGACATGACCCTATTAAGGACATCTACTCTTTTGACATAATTGCTTGTATACATGCTGACCTCAGTTTTTGAAACGTTGGTCATGTTTAAATGGCATTCACTATTGTAATAGTATGTATAAAACAGTCATAAGGAGAAACATAAGTGGTACCCTTTAAAAATGAAAACTTTCTAAAGGTAATAGAAATCAGTGTTGTCAATAGATGAAATGGAATCAGACTAGTTTTTTTGTTTTAGAAAAAGTCTTGCATCCGATTTCTGTGCTGACTTTCCTTCCTGTGTGTCTGGCTCAGGGTAAACCTACCGTCCTCCAGTCCCAGTTCAGACTGACGTACACCATGATCCTCAACCTGCTGCGAGTCGAAGCCCTCCATGTGACCGACATGATGAGGAGGAGCTTCTCTGAAAGCCACAGAGACACTCAGGTAACATTTACAGCTTCATGTAATTGTTGCTGTTCTGTAGCATCTTTCCTATGTAAAAATGACTGTGAAATGTCTCTTCTCCTATTGTCTTCTTCCTGCTGTAGGCCCACGAGAAGAGGATCAGCCAGCTGAAGCAGATGCTGTCTTCCATGCCTTCTGTGGACACAGAGGGCCAGCTCTCCGACCTGTTGCCTTACTACCACACTGTCACTGAGCTGAAGAAAACCACAGAAACCCTCCAGGTAAACTCGCACATATTCAGGATGAAGGTCACATAGAGCTTTAATCAGCTGTTCATTTATCTTGATCATTTCCTCCCTGCTGTCTCAATCTCAGCACGCTATTCTGGAGTCTGTGAACGGACTCAAGGCTCTATCAGTTGGTCGAGTCATTGTGGTTAACAACCAGCAACATCTCAACGCCTTAGGAGTTATCCTACAGGTAGGTGTGTGGTTATGTAAATTCAGTGTGACATCCTTTAAAACAGCGATAAACTAATTTTTTTAAAAAGCATATTATATCAGAGAATTTACCACAGTTCTTCTGTGAGATCAGGACTCTTTGGGGTCATACTACCTGTTTCAGAACCACTGCTTGTGGGTGAAGATGGTTTTCATGATGCATGAGCAATCAGACACTTCCTTGAAGATGTTGCAGATAAAATCCTAAAGAGGACCTAAATCTTTTGCACAGTACTGCATATGTGATTAAATTTATAAAGAAAAGAAAGCATATTTGTGCATACATATGTAATGTGCAATATTTTTATCTGTTCAAATGAAAGTTGAGGGTCTGCACTTTGAAACCCCTATTCATCTTATAACTAAGTGTTTTTGTGACCAGCTAAAAGAACCTAAACTGTGTCAGACTCCATAAATATGTGGATCTTACTGTATATCCTGAGTTATATGCTTAGTGCCTCTATTTTATATCAACTCTTGATTAAAGTACATGTTAAGGACAGTCAGATAATCAGAAAGTGATAGAGAATCACAAAAAAAATAAAAAATTGTCAGCGATGATAAAGAGCATTTTAACAAGTCTCCATCCCAGTGTTCCTTCCAGCAGTAGACGTCCTCTGTTCCCAGTGTTTGGGCTCACAGGAGAGACAGGTGACATACAAGCAAAACAGGTCACCAGTCAAAGAGCAAATACACCCAGACAGCGATTCACACCAGAGGGTGGAGTAGAGTTTCTGTCACCCAGCCTGCATGTGTTTGGCCTGTGAAGAAAACTCACAATGGTGCTGCTTACCGAGCCACTGACGTCCATCATGTGTGAACAGCGTGCAGTCTGCCTGTTCCTGTTTCTTTCTGACTTCTGCCGCTGTCGTCTTTCTCTGTGTGTCAGGTGTCCAATGACTCGGTGAACCGCACATTCACAGCCCTCATCATCTGTGAGAAGGGCAACGAGGAAGGAAAAGGCAACGACAACGCCGCTCTCCCTCACCTGTACAACACATCTCTCTTCATACCTGAAGGTAGGCTGATTGCTTAGGTGCAGATGTCAGCCAGCCCTGTTTTCACAAAACGCTTTTCAACTGATTTTTGACGGCACAATAAGAATTAATTTCCTGTTATTCCTTTAATGTTCGTCAGGCTCCTGCAGCCACACGGTGCAGAAGTTGAAGCTTCGAGACATCTCGGGTATCACCGTGAAAACCCTCAAAGTGATTCCAGAAAGGATCATTGATAATTACAATAAGAGACAACAGCCACGATTCAGGTGTGTGAACCTTTGTCGATTTAGGAAACCTAAATGTTGATTCGTTATTAAAATGAAAAATACTCTACGGTGGGTGACGTTTGTGGTTTCGTTAGAATGAAATAGATTATAAAGTAGGGTTTGCCTTAGAGTGGGCCTCCCTTGTGAGTCTCAAGTTGCTGGAGCGTGCAGTGTCCCTCGGTTTCTGAGTTAGTTCCACCCCTTTAATTGTCATGTCCAGTTTAAAAAAACTAAAATGTTGATGTGCAAAATTCTTCAGTAGATTCAGAACAGGACTTCACTAACCAACAGATGATGTCATGGTGTCGTACACTCACGGCTGCTTCATTAGTCACACCTTTCTAGTACCGGGATGGACCCCTTTGTGCTTTCAGAGCTGCCTTAATTCTTCATGGCACAAATGCATCAAGATGATTTTGAGAGATTTTGGTCCATATTGACATAATGGCATCACAGAGTTGCTGCAGATTTGTCGTTTGCACATCATGCTTAGAATCACCCATTGCACCACATTCCAAAGGTGCTCTGTTGGATTGAGTTCTGGTTACTGTAGAGGGCATTTGAGTACAGTTAACTCATTATCATGGCCTGGACACCAGTTTAAGATGATTTAGGCTTTGTGACATGGTGCATTATCCTTCTTGAAGCAGCCATCAGAAGAGGGGTACACTCTGGTCATAAAAGGATGGACATGGTCAGCAATAATACTGAGGTAGGCTGTGACTTTGAGCAATGCTCAGTTGGTAATAAGGACCCAAAGTGTGCTAAGAAAATATCTCCCATACCGTTGGACCACCACCAGCAGCCTGAAACATTGATGCAGGGCTGGATGGATCCATGCTTTCATGCTGTCTATGCCAAATTCTAACCTGACCGTCTGAATGTTGTGGCAGAAATCAAGACTCATCAGACCAGACAATGTTTTTCCAATCTTCTATCTGTTCAGTTTTGTTGAGTCCATGTTAATTTTAGCCTCAGTTTCCTGTTCTTAGCTGACAGGAGTGGCACCTAGTGTGGTTTTCTGCTGCTGCTGTATCCCATCTGCTTCAAGAATTGACATGTTGTGCATTCGGAAATGCTGTTCTGCATACCTTGGTTGTAATGGGTGATTATTTGAGTTACTGTTGCCTTCATATCAGCCCAGAGATGGTTGTGTGGGAAAATCCCAGGAGATCAGCAGTTTTTAAAAACAGTCTTTCCACGTTCAAAGTCACTTAAATGACCTTTTTCCCCCTATTCTCATGTTCATGCTTGGTTTGAACTTCAGCAGGTCATCTTAACCATGTCTGTATGCCTAAATCCACTGAGTTTGAAAGTGACAGGATGGATATTGACAAGGATCACAGGGAGAAATAAAAAGGGTGTCACAAAAAGCCCCATCACTCTACCAGATGGCTCATTACCACCACCGTTTCTTTTTTGGCACAACTAAACTTTAAAAAAAAATTTTTTTTTTTTTTTTACATTTCTGTCAGATCAGTCTGCACTGTCAGAGTAAAAATCTTCATCTCTTCCCTTTGACCTTTAGGCATGACCCTCCTGGTCAAGCCATCTCCACGGCGACGCAGGAGCTGCTTCGATTGGCAGAGGCTAACCCCAGTGGCATAGCAACCCTTGACCCTGTGAATGACCTCCAGCTGAAGAGCATTGATGTGGTGGAGGCCTCCATGAGGCTCCGTGTTCTGCAAGACAGCCTCAGGGATTTCAACTGCATCCACTCACCCATGTTCGCAGAGCAGGTGCGTGTTTCTGTGTGTAAGTGTGTGTGTAAGATTTTAAGATTTGCTGCAAAGCTGAGGGATGAGAAGAGTGTTTCACTCTCAGTCTTTGTTAATAAAGAAAGAAAATCTAATTTCTTTTGTGCAGCAGTTACATATTTATGCAGCTAATTAACATCACACCCTTACATAAGCCACTTATTTTGCAATCTGCCCCCTCTTTGATAGCATCTCTCATTTCTCCCTTCTCATACCAAATCCAGTTTCATTTTATCTTTCCATTTTTTTTCCCTTCTTCTAATTTCACAATAATAACATCAAACTCCACCACAAGATCTCTGCTTCTGTGCCGTCTCTCCTGTCTTCCTGGCAGCCTCATTGAGGAGATAAGATGCAAGAATCTGAGCTGACTGCTTCTATAATTACCCATATAGGCTCATAGCTGCAGCTCAACACTGTCTCACAGGCACAGCATGTCATTTGAGCCACAATCTCTCTCTCACACACACACACACACACACACACACAAATGGTCATTACTCTAGATAACAAATTTCTACTTGCAGAATCACCGTCTCCTGTTATCACTGTGCATTCACACTTCCTTATGTCTTTATTCAACCTTGTGGTTAATAAAAATCATCAGTTAGTGCAGCATGCACTACAATGCAGTAATTGTCCTTGGTGGTTTAAAGTACTCTTATTGACAGTACAGTAGTTTTTTTCCTCTTCTTTGTTGAACATGGCCTGAAATCAGGCCATGTTCAGCTGTTTTATTTCCCAAATTAAGTATGCTGTGTGTCTGTGTGTGTCAGTTTGCTCGGACTAAGGAGAGAATGAGCCTGCAGGAGGAGCTGGACCGGCTGCTCTTCCTCGTGTCGGACCAGTCTCTGACTCTGCTGCCAGAATACCACCAGAGGATCAAGGTTTGAATCAGAGTCTTTGTCCTGATGTGTTTCCACAGTAAGCAGAAAAATAAATCACCAGCTATGTTTATCCATCCATCCATTCTCTTCTGCTTATCCAATGGGAGGGGGGAGGGGGGGGGGGGGGGGGGGCAATAAATGCTACCATAGGGCGAGGCGGGGTACACCCTGGACAGTTTGTCAGCCTGTCATAGAGAGACAACTGTTCACAGTCGCATTCACACCAATGGGCAATTTAGAATCACCAATTAGCCTAACCCGGAGTATTCGGAGACCTTCTTGCTGTGAGGCAACAGTGCTAACCACGGCGCCCCAGCTATTTTTATAATTTAGTAATTTATTGAGTAAACAAGTACCAAGACAGCTCGGTTCCTCAGCTTCTCAAATAGTAACATTTTCTTCTTCTTCTTCTCTGGTTCTCAGTCAGTGATTTGAAGATGTTACAGTGTCCTCTGGTACAATGTCTTTCATCATTTTCTGATTTAAAAAAAAAAAAAAAAAATCATGGTTAATTAATCAATTAATTGACATCTGTTAATTGAGTCCCACATCAGTCTTGCAGAGAGGGTGTTTATTTCATAAACTGAAAATCTGTTTTTTGTTTGTTTTTGTTTTTTTTAATTTGCTTTTAGGCCTTTAGTAATATATTTTATATATTTTTGTTGTTGACTCATTGGAAAAAAAAAGTTCCCATCACGACTTCCCAAAATTCAGAGCGTGTGTAAATGAAGCTTTGAGTAACCCGTGATATTCCCAAGACAGCAGAAATTTACCACAGTGTCCTCAGTTTGAGTCTACTTGGATTTCTGCTGGATTTGTCTTTCTTTGTCTTTCCTATATCTAATAGAAGCATAAAAATAAGTCAGAAACTCTTAAAATATTCACTTTTCATCAAAAGAAAGCAGCAAATCTTCAAAATTCATCCCTCATCTATAGTCATGAGCTTTGGTTAACTGACCAAAAGAACAAGATCGTGGATACAAGCCGCAGAAATAAGCTTCCTCTGAAGGGTGGCATGCCTCTCCCTTAGAAATAGGGTGAGGAGTGCAGTCATTTGGGTGGGGCTCAGAGTAGAGCCGCTGCTCCTCCACATTGAAAGGAGCCAGTTGAGGTGGTTCGGGCTATGATTCTAGTACCAGTTGCTGGATATTAAATATTTGATCATATGAATTCTCTCTGCCGTGCTAACAGTGATGGTGCTGGTGATTTTTGCCATCACATAATTAATTTTTAACATGCTAATGTTTGCTAATTAGCACTTAAAGCAGACTGTACTGCTGAGCTGTTTCAGATATTTCAACAAAAATGCTTCGATCAACAAAGTGACAAGAATTCATCATCTGATAACCAGAGAAAGAAGAAGAAGAAGAAAAAGAAGAAATGCATTATTTATCCCAAAAGCTGGGAGATTGCTGTGTTACAGCAGCCAATAAAGTGATTCTGTAAATCAAAATGTTATACCATGCAACTGTTGGCTCCTCTCTCATAATAAGAGGTTGTTGCAGCAGGTAGTTCTGCATGTTTTGATTTATAGCTTTACTCCAGCTGTAATCAAACCAGTAACCTTTAACTTGCTAAGCAAATGTGTAAACCACTGCACTGTGAAGCTGCTCTAAGTATTATACAATAAGGAGCTTAAAAAGGTATGAGGTGGTAAAGACTGTTCTGTGTGGCAGCGGAGCTTAGAGAAAGTGTTCAGCTGCATGTCCAGTAAGTGGTGCAGAAGATGGTGAGGATTCCCTAATTAACCACAGTCAAATGAATTTGATGAGCTCTTTATTAGCTGATGGAGGAATCCAAAGTGTGCTGGTATAAACAGCAACAACAATGACAAATTCCCTCAGTGAGTATTAGGGATGCAGTCCCTAATACTCACTGAGGGAATTTGTATGCACTCCAGCAACTTGCAGGTCAGTGTTCAGGCCGCTTTACTGCATCCTTTGCAGTAACATGTCTGTGATTACACCATCCTTCAGTCACATTTCTTGTGAGATTTTTCAGTCTGGATCAAAGTTACACTGACTGGCTTTTTTTTTTTTTTTTTTTTTGTCTCTAGAACCTGCTGCGTAGTTTCCCAGGGTTGAGGAACACAGTACTTTTTTAACTCAGTGAGTCCAGTGAAACCCCAGAACAAAAAAACTCAAAGGTTTATTTCCCTGCTGGCCTCCCTCAGGTGCTTCAGTCCCTCCAGTACATCGACAGCGGTGGGGCAGTGCAGCTGAAAGGCCGCGTAGCCTGTCAGATCAGCAGCCACGAGCTGCTGCTGACGGAGCTTCTGTTCGAGAACGTCCTGAGCCCGCTGGCGCCCGAGGAGAGCGCCGCCCTGCTTTCCTGTCTGGTCTTTACTCAGAACACACAGGTGGAGCCGCACATTACCAACACGCTGCAGGAGGTGAGGAGGCAGAGGAGTTTTCTTCCTTGTGACTCACGCACACGCAAACACTCACATGACATTGTGCAGATTTGATGAGCAACATCCCGCAGGAAAGACAACGACTGGACTGACTCACACCAGTCGCTCGCTCACTTTTAAATCACTCACGTGGTCTTTATGTCAGTGTGAACGGCCCCAACACGAAAGAGCTTTATGGCCATCTGAATTAGTGATGACTTAAGTAGCAGTGCCAACCGTAGAAGGGCAGAAACACCGCAGCAGATTTTGTAAAGCAGGTTTCCTGAGCACAGATGACAAGGTCATTATGTTCATACCAAGAGGCGAGAGAGTGAGTCAATTGTACCTACATTATTCTATCCAGCCACCCACATAAACTCTCAATCTGTGCCCTTTTTCTCTTCCAGGGCATCAACCAGGTGCTGACAGTGGCTCAGCGTATCGGAGAGCTGCAGCGGGAATGTGGGATACCACAGACAGCTGAGGAGTTTGTAGGCCAGTTTAAGTTCGGCCTCACAGAGGTGGTGTACTGCTGGGCCAGAGGAATGGTGAGGTTTAAAGCTTTGTCGTGCTTTATTTTGACCCCAGTCACACCTGCTATTGAGAGGAAGTGTGCCTGGATATCTAAAAATGTGTGTTTAACGGGCACTTGAATGACTTCACTGAAAAGTGAGGAAGTAAAAGCAGATTTAAGTGTCCTGTGGCTCTTAGAGCAGCTTTCCACAATCCATCTCAGCCTCTGCTGGATCTGTTCTAAGTTTCTCAGTTTTGTAAGGGTGCAGCATCAGATTGGACAGATGCCTGCGTGTGGAGGCAGTTTAACTTTTGTCAGATCTCAGTAAAGTGGAAATGGAGTGTGAGCAGCGTGATCCTCCTAAATCCACCTAACAAGTCATCAGGTCGGCCGACGCAGATGTCCCGTTCCTCTGCTGAGACGAAAAAGTGCAGTGCATATTAATATTAATCCACCAGCTCTGCCTACCTGATGTGCATATTTAGCCCCAAACAAAGAAGGAAGAATCCAGATTAAGACAACACTTAATGCCAGATGATGAAGATTACACTTTAATCCCTGCTGTCACTGGGACTGATTTTTATATATATATATATATATATATATATATATATATATATATATATATATATATATATATATATATATATATATATATTTATTTATTTATTTATTTATTTATTTATTTATTTTATTTTATTTTATTTTATTTTATTTTATTTTTATTTATTTTTTTCCTGTTTCACACATACAAAAAAGGGAAAGAAAAAATGTCAAAAAACATTACTACATTTTGTTCCTGTGACATTAATATTTCGGTCCTCACCCTGTCATAGATGCACATTTGGTCCATTTCTTCTTTTTGTGCTGGTGGATCCAGTTTGTACCATCTCTTTGTCATGGCTTTCTTAAAGGCTGATAACAAGATTTTAAACAATATCTGTCTTCTCTTAACGCAATATACAGGTGCTGCTCATAAAATTAGGATATGATGAAAAAGTTGATTTATTTCATTGAATTCCATTCAAAAAGTGAAACTTGTATATTATATTTCATTCATTACACACAGACTGATCTATTTCAAGTGTTTGTTTCTTTTAATTTTGATGATTATAACGACAACTAATGAAAAACCAAATTCAGTATCTCATAAATTAGAATATTACTTAAGACCAATACAAAAAAAGGATTTTTAGAAATGTTGGCCAACTGAAAAGTATGAACATGAAAAGTATGAGCATGTACAGCACTCAATACTTAGTTGGGGCTCCTTTTGCCTGGATTACTGCAGCAATGCGGCGTGGCATGGAGTTGATCAGTCTGTGGCACTGCTCAGGTGTTATGAGAGCTCACGTTGCTCTGATAGTGGCCTTCAGCTCTTCTGAATTGTTGGCTCTGGTGTATCGCATCTTCCTCTTCACAGTAGCTCATAGATTTTCTATGGGGTTAAGGTCAGGTGAGTTTGCTGGCCAATTAACAACAGGGATACCATGGTCCTTAAAGCAGGTACTGGTAGCTTTGGCACTGTGTGCAGGTGCCAAGTCCTGTTGGAAAATGAAATCTGCATCTCCATAAAGTTGGTCAGCAGCAGGAAGCATGAAGTGCTCTAAAACATCCTGGTAGACGGCTGCATTGACCTTGGACCTCAGAAACCACAGTGGACCAACACCATCAGATGACATGGCACCCCAAACCATCACTGACTGTGGAAACTTTACACTGGACCTCAGCCAACGTGGATTCTGTGCCTCTCCTCTCTTCCTCCAGACTCTGGGACCTTGATTTCCAAAGGAAATGCAAAATGTACTTTGATCAGTGAACATAACTTTGGAGCACTCAGCAGCAGTCCAGTCCTTTTTGTCTTTAGCCCAGACGAGACGCTTCTGACGCCGTCTCTTGTTCAAGAGTGGCTCAACACAAGGACTGTGACAGCTGAAACCATGTCTGCATACGTCTGTGTGTGGTGGTTCTTGAAGCACTGACTCCAGCTGCAGTCCACTCTCTGTGAATCTCTCCGACATTTTTGAATGGCTTTTGTTCCACAATTCTCTCCAGGGTGCAGTTATCCCTATTGCTTCTACACTTTGTTTTTCTGCCACAGCTTTTCCTTCCTCTCTATTAATGTGCTTGGACACAGAGCTCTGTGAACAGCCAGCCTCTTTAGCAATGACCTTTTGTTTTTTGCCCTCCTTGTACAAGGTGTCAAAGGTCGTCTTTTGGACAACTGTCAAGTCAGCAGTCTTCCCCATGATTGTGTAGCCCACAGAACTAGACTGAGAGACCATTTAAAGGCATTTGCAGGTGTTTTGAGTTAATTAGCTGATTAGAGTGTGGCACCAGGTGTCTTCAATATTGAACCTTTTCACAATATTCTAATTTTCTGAGATACTGAATTTGGGGTTTTCATTAGTTGTCAGTTATAATCATCAAAATGAAAAATATATCAGTCTGTGTGTAATGAATGAATATAATATACAAGTTTCACTTTTTGAATAAAATTACTGAAATAAATCAACTTTTTCATGATATTCTAATTTGATGTATAGTGTTGTATTGGCTTTTGTTGTCATTAGTTCTTGATATAATGTAGATATTCTATATTTCTTTGAATTGTAGACTCCTATAATGGTCCCAATTATGCCATTTTTGTCTATATTTACACTGAGCTTTACTTTCCCTCTCATAAAAAATGCAAGATGATTCATTTTTATTCAGAAATCATTGTAAACTGTATGTTTTTCTTATGTAATCTACAGAACAGTTAAACAGGAACACTGGATTACCTTCTTAGCTCTTGGTGTCACACTGTACTCGCCAAAGGAAAAGTAAAGCTTATAAAGAAGCCTGACTGCCTCCGATATAAACAAAGACTCAGTTTAGCCAAACTTATGTGAAAGGGAAAAGTAGTGATTACTTAAACTGCCTTTTGTAAATGAATTAAGATTTAAAGGCTAACTTTCTTGGCTGCATTTGTCAGGATTTGTGGTTCTCCAGTCAAATGAAGCATTATTAAAAACTCTTGAGTGCAGTATAATAATGTCAGTTGGCTCCTAATTGCTCTTTTTAAATCTGCGTGCAGAGCTACTCACTTTTTTTTTTTTTTGTCATGTAATGTCATAAAATATAATTTAAGGACAAAATTATAACTGGCAGAGTGAGAGAGTTGTAATTAGTTATGTTTCTTTTAAATTCTGGCTTTTACTTTGCAGTCTGCTCTTGAATGATAAAGTGATAATTATGATATAGACAAGTTTATCTATTCATTACACCTCAGTATCCTGGAGTAGTTACCATAGAAACAGTTTCCTTACTTTATGGATGGATAAACTTAAGATACATTCACGCTGATAAAGTTTCCTTCGTCATTGTTCACCACCTCACCACCTCCTCTGTCTCGTCCCAGCCGTTCGCCGAGATCGCCCAGCTCACGGACGTCCAGGAGGGCACGGTGGTCCGCTGCATTCAGCGTCTGGACGAGGTGCTGAAGGAGGTGAGGCAGGCTGCCCGCATTGTGGGAGACTCTGTCCTGGGGAGCAAGATGGAGAAGGCCTCCTTGGCCATCCGCAGGGACATCGTCTTCACCGCCTCCCTGTACACCCACTGAGAGATGCAGCAGCACGCATGGGAGCGAGGATGAGGACGATGGTGAACGTGTGAGCTCGCCAAGGTGCCTGTGTCAAGATGCCAAGTGTTTTCTTTGTGCAAGAGGTGCGAGGAAGGTGGAGATGTATGGGGGAGATGGAGACAAGAGTGTGTTCACATGTTTGGAGCTGAATGTGCCTGCAAAACGTGTTGATGTTTACATACAAATTCTTAGCAGGATGGAGGGGCTCATTTTAACCAACAGACCAAAGTGCAGACTGTGGGGAACCTGCATTGTAATTTATTGTACAGTAATAAAAATCTATTCAAAGCCTGCCTTTTTTTTTTTGTTTGTTTGCATGAATCTATTCTTCTGGGTTTCTAACTAAAAATCTGTCATCATTTGAGGACAAGATGTTTGAGGGAGAGTGCTGAAAGAAATCCATCCAATTCAGAAGCTGCCTGGTTCGTTGCGCTGTAATGGGATGTTCCATCCTGCTGCCTGTGCGCTTCCCGAGTCCGCGCTGTCGCTTTAAGACAGCGATAGCTTTGTGTCTCATTAATTCAATGTACAGCGACGCGTTAGCGGAGAAACGCTATTAGACTACCCTGCGCGCACAGAGGGAAGGGAGGCGGGGGAGCTGAACGGACCTGCGCGCGGTGACAGATCCGGGGTTAAAAGCAAAAAACACCTCAAGTTATTATTGCTGCTGAAGACGTAACGGGGGTGTTTTTTGTTTTTCTTTTCAAAGATGAAGACATCTTGAAGATGGGCTGCAGACGTTTGGAATAAAAGTCTGCATCGTCGCGCACTTGAAGGAGGGATTTTCACCACCAGCTGGAGTAAAAAAAATAAAAATTAAATCCGATCAAAGGAGGAGGAAAGAAGATCGGAAAGCATGTCGTCAGAAAAGCACGGTGAGGGGTTTTTAATTGTCTGAAGCACGAAGCGTGTTCTATACGCTTTATTTATTTATTTCTTTTAGTTAACTGTCATCCGCGTTTTTCCCAGCTGCCCCCTCGTCAACCTCTCCATCCGCTTTTCTTCTGCTGTGCCCATAGGATGATGCACCGCTGTGTGGGTGCAGCTTGGGGGGGGGGGGGGGGTTGAAACATAACCGCAGGGCCATGGAGACTTTAAAGTGATATTATCAGACTTTTTGTGGGTATCTGCTCAAATAATTGATTTTATATTTTGTTTATTTTCAGCCTGCCTGTTTAGATTTCCTTCACTGAAGAACTGTGAGCTTTCACAGCTTTCCTGGACTCCCGGTTCCCTTTCCCCCTCTATATGTGCCTCACATCATTACGCACAGGCCTACGTACATCTCTCCTGACTATAGACATGATGTGGGTGTCCTTTGCGCGTGCACGCCTTTAACAACCATTAATTGCTAATGATCCTCAACCTCTATAAACACACAGAGACTAATCTTTCCAGTTCCCAATATTTGAGGATTTTAAAGCACCAATTGACGAATTTGGTGATGAGCTGCATCTTTCTAGTTTAAAAAAAATCTACAAATCAAATAAAGCAGATGATGACACCTGATCTTATCTGAGAAGCTGCGAAGAGCATAATGTGGAGCAGGCTGTAAACGTGACCGCTGTCTCGTGCGTTAATCAGATCTGAGAGGCTATAATTAAACAATAGATGGACATCTGCTGATGCTCAGAAAACATTCATGGGAATGCAGCTACAACAATATAATTACAATATAGCAGAGATGTTATGTGGCCAGTTAAATAGGTATACAGGTATTAGTGGTTTTCGTTTAGTCGTTATAACTGTTCCAAGCTTCCAAGTAACAATTGCATCGTGGACAAGAGGATTACAGGCATTGTGCTGATGATACAGACAAACTCATTTTTAGCCCTAACTTGAGGGCTGCGTCACAGTTAGGTGTGCCACTGCCACAGCTCTGTGCATGTATGTAGGCTTCAGGATGAAGGATCAGCATTAATGTGGGCAGTCACACCTGAGCTTTTCCCTCAGGTCAAAATGTCTTCTGTGTGGAAAAAAAAAAAAATCAGGTGGTAGTTGCCAATCAGTTTTTCTGATTAGCTGATGTGTTTGAAAGCTTTTGATCAGTAAATCCTGCAGCTGTGGTCACTGCTCAGATCAACTTGCAATGAATGCACACATATCTTACCTCTGGCCTTGTTGATTGATCTCGGTTATTTTGGTGTGACTTGTTCAGCTTTGGTGAAATCTGCACCAAATCAGCTAAGAAATGCTGCTTTACCCGGAATAAAATGGAACCTAATGGGTTCTTTTAGTATAGTATAGTATAGATATATAGATTTGAAATGTGCAGGATAAGTCTGCAACAACAAGATGATGCTCTAAGTATAATTTCCAGGGGAAACACTTCTTAAACCTTATTTTAAGTTAGTAAGTTTTTAAAGCTTTTCTGCTACAGATTTGACTTCGTCACAGAAATTAAAGTTAATTTAGATGCTGTTATGAATTTACTGCCCAAACAAATACTTGGGGATGTTTCAAGATGGCTGCTGAGTTGTGAGGCACTACAGCTCATCTGAGAGAGGAAGCCATTAATATTTAAATGCTGTCACTCTGTCACGAGCCTCTCCTGGACAGGCCGATCCTTCCATACAGCTGGCTGGAGTGGTTTGGTAGAAAGTAAAGAGTAATCTGGTCATTATTTCTCGAATGAGATACTGCTGCTCATTTTTTCAAATGTAGGCTGTTTGTTTGCTTGTTTTAGCATTTTTGAGCACCACAAGACAATTCCAGTTTAGTCCCATTATATCCAAGAAAGATAAGCATTTCTGCAGCCGATATCTCCAACATCGGGCAGCTCATACCAAAACAATCCAGAAGGATAACCAGAACTACATTTGATTTTGTAGTGAACTGTCCCTTTAATTGTTTGGAATTTTAACAGAAAAAACTCAATACATATTTGATTAAAGAAACTATTGATTTATAATGGTAGCTAGAATTGGATCATTAGTAGACAAGCATCCCACTGTTTAAGACAGTGAAATATTTCTACATGGAATTCAAATGTGAAGACATTTGATTAAAAGCATAATTATTATTATTAATTCAAAGAAATAACTCAGGAAAATGTGCGCTTTAGCTGAAATCTGTTGTTACAGTGATGGCAAAATGTTGCATGCGACTGCATTTTGCAGAATAATCACGAGCGATGAAATTAACTACTTAGCCTCGGCCCACCCATAATTTAATTCCCTTTATCCGGATGCAGGTCGTTGCAGCATCATATGCACCTCAGACCTGCTACAAGGTCTTCATCATAAAAAAGAAGAAAATGTCTCATATTTCATTTTTTAAAAATATAGGATTCAAATCAATCACAGAGAAATGTCTCCAGTTATAATTGCCAAAGATGCTCTACACACACACACACACACACACACACACACATGTATTTTCTCTCATGTTTGCCAAGCTGCTCGTCATGTGATGGCCTTTTAAAGGTGTCTTTCTCCTTGTACTTGCTCCTTTCCCCTCTGTCTCTTTCTGGTCCACTTCCTGCTTTTGACAGGGTTGGGGACTCTTACGTAAAACCGATCCCCGAGCGCACAAGTCGTCATCCCTCATCACCCAGCTTCTCTCCCGCTCGCTGACACTGCCTCCTGCTCTCCTTCTTCATGTCTCATCAAATCCTCCCTCTTCTATTCCTCCATCCGTCTCCATTTTTTTTTCCTTTCTTCCTCCTCATGTCCCTGTCAACTTGGATTATCTCAGCCACCTCCCCGCTGCGAAAACACAACACCCTCTCAGTCGTATTCAATGTTAAACAAATGCAAAGGGAGCATAGGTGTGAGCATTAAAGTGTTTAGACGTCAGGAAGCAGATGGATGCTTCAGGATGTGTTTCTCAACACCTGAATTGCCAAATTTCTGCTGCTAATAAACCTCTTTGTGAAGGATAAGGAGAGAAAAAAGCCTTTCTTCTTTTCCTTTTTTGGGAGTGAAAATGTCAATCACTGTCATCATTAGCCTGCGCAGGTTGGAAATGTCAGGCTTTGTAGCTGCTTTTTTAAGTCTTGCTGAGGAGCTGTGGTCTGTGTAATTGTTTTGTTCCCTCCTCCTCAGCAGCCAGATAAGACATATTACAGCCAACATTTGAACACACGTGCAGCAGTGCTCTAGTTAGATAACATGCTCTCATTCTTCCATCTATTTCTTTTACTGTTCTTCCTCTGCCTTGTCTATTTCTGATTGCTCACCTACCTTTTCTTCTCTTTCCTCCTTCTTCCTCTCTCAGGGCTCGATGACTCTGGCCGTCAGACCATGCAGCCTCCTCCATACCTACCCGGCCCACAGGACCCCAACGTGCCCCAGCACCCCAACATGGCTCCTGCGCCGGGCACCCAGCCCAACTACCCTCCTCCTCCGCCTCCTCCAGGTTCAGAGGGATACCTCCAAGAAACTCAATTCCAGTGTGCCCCGATGGGGCCTCCAGGAGCTCCGCAAGGCTACACCGTCCAGACCCAGGGCCCAGGAGGCACCATGCCACACCCCCCTGTGGGATACCTCCACCCGGGCTACCCTCTTCAGCTGCAGCCCTGCACAGCTTACGTACCCGTCTACCCCATGGCTTCGGTGAGTCATAGACAGCTTTGAAAGATTTCACAGCTCTGGCATCAGGCTGCAACAGAATTTAAACCTCAACACTTCTTTCCATCACATTTTGATTTGTCCATAGTTCGCTCCTCAGCAAGACCGACTTAATGCCATTTGATGCTTATTATGCAGGAAATCAGACATTGTTCTGCTGTCTCAGGGGGTTGGATTTATTTTGGGAGAAAAGTGCATTGTATGAATGAATTTGTTCATTTTCTGCCTCATTTGTGGCACCTGCTGTTATATCAATTAACCCGACATTTATTAATCAAACAGCGTCTCTATTTTACACATAATCAGCAATAAATGTCCAGACGGTTCACTCAGAAGAAAAATGACAAACCTTCTGATTTCTGATCCAGTTAGCATGTCTTTATTTATTATGCTTCTGTTTCATCAGCAGCACAAAGAGCCTCTCTTATCATTTTAAATATTTTTAATGATGACTGAAGAATAAATGCATGCTGCAATGTTTCAAATAAGCTTTTTGGTTCTGCTTTTATTGAATACATTTTACAGGGTCAGACAAATACATGAACACACCGGGTCATTCTGCACATTGTTGCATTAATAGGCTGAAATAATTTGCATTGATTGTCCTTGTCCTTATATAAAACCTTAGGACTGTGTTTTTAGACTAGAGGACACATGGCCTCGAGGCTGTTTATGCCGTTTGTTTTGATTATTATGAAAATCGAGGTGTTTCTTGCCTTATCTTTGATCCTGATGGGTGAAATCGGATCAGTAATCTTCATGGAAAATTATGTTTATTAAATTGAAAGATTGTCTGGAAGCCACATAAATTATTGTATGTGAAAGCTGAAATGTCAATTAATTAATATACTGTTACTCAGCTAACCCACATTACATACATTATTCTGTTCTTTTACACTCCAGTACATAAGTGAGTGACTAGCACTGAGGGGAAATACAAATGCAAATACATTATTCATACGTTAAGGGAGCCACAGCAATTTTGAAAAGTAACTCACAGAGAAGCAGTTAAAGCCTCTAAAATTTGGCAGATTTTAAATATATACAAAGCAAAAGAAAATCTGTTGTTACTGGACTTTATTGAAAAGCTTAACACCCTAAAAGAAAGTTAAAAGCAAGATAACTGAATTGTAAAAGCAGCTACAGAATTTGTAGCATGCAGAAATTCATCTTTTTTCTCTGAGAACTTATAATTGATCAAACTCATGTTTTATTTTGTCTACAAACTCATTCACTATGACTTCCTGTGTATCTGTAACCACTTCAGATGCATGCAGCCTTTAATGAAGACAAACTCAACTAATTGAGTTTTAGTTTTACCTCAGAAGGGCTTTGTTGCTGCTCTCGCACAGACACACGATTATCAGCAGGAGTAACTGGCTGCACGGGAGACGAGCATTACGGTCCTTCCTGCAGACGATGTCGACGTGTAAAACCAGCAAGAATTTTATCTTGTGACACTCAAAATTGAATCTGAGTTGCACAATATGGTGGCTGCAAGCATCAGAAACATTATCGCAGATTCTCAAGGCAACGACATCCGTGCAGGAGATTAAAAATTTCGCCACATGAGACTTCAGGGTCTCTGTAGATTTGAGAGGAATTTGTGCGTTAAGCAAGGGAAATACAGTACAGCCATTAACTAACATGACACTTCATAGCTGCAGTAAAGCTTAAGGACAGCAGTTGCACGGAAGGATGGGGGCGAAGGACAAGCATGCTGGTTTTCTCTTTGTATTGTTCTGTTTGGACTGTTTATCTGAAGCTATTTAAAAAAAAAATGAACCAGTCTGTTATATTATAAGCAGTAATGACAGGGATCAGATCATTTGAGTAGAGAACATTAGTCCTTGGTTGAACTGTTCACCCTGTGCTCGACATCATGTGTAGGTAGCAATTTGTACTTTTTATTCATTCATTATTTTTAAGGAATACATTGGTTTTTTGAATTGCAGCTACACGCTCGTCCACATTAATAGATGAAACTATTTTTATTTTACCCCAAACAAACATCAAAGTCATAAAATGAGGCCTCAGAAAGAGACTGTGAATCATCAAACATCTGAAAGTGCAGCTGTCCAGCTTCCAGTTGGTGATTCTTAAAAGCAGTGTGGGTTTGAATGCGGGGAGAATAATATCAAGAGCAGAATCTGCACTGCAGCATGCGGCATCAAATCTAAAAATGAATCTTTGTTTTTCGGATTTTTAGGTATTTCTGTTTAGGCTGTTGAGCTGATAAATATGCACAGCTCAAGCATAGCGAATGGTGCTCTGTTTCGTGCAGCTAATTGAAAAAAAACAAAAACAAGTCTGAATGCAATTTTTAATCTGGAGAAGCTCAAAGCAGCAATTCACTCTATTTTGTCTCACAGCTAATGGTAATAGACAGAGGATATGAATACAGAGTGTAGGAGGCAGTCACATCTCAGCTCAGCAGGTGGTTTATAATAAAGCTAACCCTATGAAACTTGGCCAGTTGGCATGGAAAGCTAATCTTCAGTGACTCTGGACTGTGATTAGGTCACCTCTGATGTCTTGCATGACTGTTAAAAAAAACAAAAAAAAAAACATAATTTAAATCAATCCGACAGTCAAAAATACAAATTCCTCTTCGTGCTCTCCCTCAGACACCTGCAATCCTAACAGGCACTGCATCCTGCTGCCCAGCTGCTGTCACCTTCTTCCTTCGCATCACCTTGTTTGTCTGTGTTTTAGAGTAGAAAGTGCTTTGTCAGCTGCTGTACTGTTTTAAAAGCACTGCTCTCCATCTCCTCCTGTCTCTCTCTCTGCTCAGGGTCAGCCCTACATGCCGGCCGGAGGTACTCACCCGGGGATCCCACCGGGCCAGATTCACCCCATGCAAATGCCACCCAGCATCACTCTAATGGACCGTCGACCTCCACATGACTACCTGCCCATCGCCGTGCTCACCACCGTCTGCTGCTTCTGGCCAACAGGCATCATTGCGATCATCAAAGCAGTGCAGGTTAATGCTGCTTCATAGTCTCTTTTTCATCTGTGGGTTTTATATTGATATAATATCAACTTTACAATGAATTTTCACTTTAAAGTCATTTTAATTGTGGATGCAGACTCCCCTTTTAAAATTATATTGCAATACAAATCCAAGGAGGCAGATTTTATTCTTCAGTTTTTTATATTGTTCTGTAAAAAGACTGAAGTGAGATAAAGCTCTTTCTTTACAAGTGAGAACACGACTCTTTAAAAACAAATTTTAAGTGGATATTTTGCTTTTGGTAAGTGCTTATTAATTTCCTGAAACAACTGAGCAATGTGGTTCTCAGCAAACAAAATTATAGTGCTGTGAAAAAGTATTTGAACCATTCCGGAGTTCTTTTTTTTTTTTTTTTTACAAGTTTGTTAAACTTACATGTTTGAGATCATCAAACAAATTCAAAGTCCAGACTTTAACTTTTTTTCCTTAATAAGATAAATCATCATTTTGTATTTACTCTGGTTATCGGGAAAGCAAAATACTTTAATCTGCAATGTACATGTGTGGGTTGGTGAAAATGACAAAAACTGTAGTTCCACCGCCTGAGGCTGGCTGCAAATATGAGTCAGTCCCCATTGACTTCCACATTAAAATGTTCAAATTTGCAGAAGAAATAAACATATTTACAGCTGAGTACAAAAAAAACAGTCTCAACCTAGTGAACCCCTAGTGTCAGTTCTCCTAGGAAGGGCATCCGGTGCAAAATCTGTGTCAAATCAATGTGCGGATCCATCCACTGTGGTGGTCCTTTGGGAAATAAAACAGCAGCCGGAAGTACCTTCTTCATTAGCAGTGTGGGGGCTCAGGCTGACAAGCAGGTGTTGACATTGCTGCTAGCTGTTTGCTTGGCTTCACCTAATTCAAGTCACTGAACTGAACCTCTTGACTGTGTTTGTGGCGTAGCCACCTTGTGGAGCATTTTTTTTAATGCGGTTATCTGAAAATTGACTTGGACCTTTATGCAGTTAATTGTAGTAACAACCCAAAAATACTGATTCCAGTTTTATTGACTAGTTGCTAGTGAAGCATGTCACTTCTGGCTTAAAAAATGGCAAAGGCAAAGTCAAGGCTTCAAAACAAATGGGTGCCTGAGTTCATCTTTTATGTACAGTCTGTGTTTTTAGTAGGTTTTGGTGCTAAAATAGAACTCTTTGCTTCAGAAGAGATACACGAGGCATTAGCTACAAATACGAAAAGAAAAATGTAGATTATTTCAAGCAAGAAAGGCTTGAAATAAAAAGACTCCTGTAAAGTGGCCAAAAAAAAAGCAACAGATAAAAAAGTTTTCAGGCAAATTATTTTTGTTAATTTTAATGGGTTGCAAATGTTAAAAACATTGCCTTCCAGCTGCATGTGATGATTGTCAGGAAAGATCATTCATCCCTGACTGTTTATGTCAAAACAGGAAATGGCTCTGTCTTCCTGCTGAGATGGGTTTGAAATGTAGAAAAAGCTGTGGCTGTGAATTTACTGATTGGCAAACAGGAGCCAGTATTTTATGGCACATAATCAGGAAAAAAAAAAAAAAAAGCAGAATGAAAATGCAACGTGGATTCACTGATGTCATCTCTGCAGCTTCTCCATCAACAGCCACAGTTTGCTCCTTTATTTAAATGCTGTTTTCCATACAGGTATTGCCCAGTTAAGGTCCCGTCTGGTGTTGCTTTGTTGTTTATCTCTGTCATGGCAGACTGTGCTGACCAACACGCACTCAGCAGACCACATCATTACATAACTGCACCATTGTCAGTGCAACGGGACAGAATGGATTTTTTCCTCTGGGCCTGCTCAGCTGGGTGTGAGCTGAGCTGATCTGACAGGGCATGGACCCACCGGTCTGAGCTCTGTATGATGTTATAGGGTGTTACTGCACATTCAGCCTGTGCTGCAGTGAAATCGATCTATTCACGGTGTTTCAGACTCTCTCCTGCTCCCACTCGTGTATCTGCTTGTTGCGTAACATATTTTCTAATTTCGCCTCTCTCCCTCATCCCCTTCCCTCCTGCATCACTTAGGTGCGCACGGCAATAGCCAGAGGGGACATGGTGACGGCGGAAATAGCCTCCCGCGAGGCGCGCAACTTCTCCTTCATCAGTCTGGCAGTTGGTATCGCCTCCATTGTGCTGTGCACCATCCTCACCGTGGTAGTCATCATAGCGTCGCAGCACCATGATGATGACTGGGAGCCGTAACTCCACGCTGATCCCCTGCTGGGAAATCATGGCCTGTATTAGCTAGCTAACTCTCAATCATTAAGAGAATATAGAAGCAGTAAAAAAAATGCACTCAGAACTGCTGCTGGCCCTCTGTGTACAGCCACACACACACACACACACACACACACACACACGCACACGCAAGCACACACACACCCACAGCTCTGACCTAACCTGCCGCCATCACACACTCACAACCAACCACAGCTGTCGTCCAAATGCAAGCAGCTGTCAAATGAGGCCCAGCTTTGCTGTTATCACAGCAGCCGCTTAATATTTACACACAGATATGAGCTGCAGGAGGGAAACAAAGCTCCTTGCATTAACAATTCATGTGATGCTGATTAATTTATACGCCCTTCATTGATGTGTTTGGATGAGAGGATAGGCCGGTGTGTGTGTGTGTTACATATTTTAGCAGCAAAATCGACTAAGCTGACCCCTGCGGTGCGGAAATTTCAGACACCTCGTTCAAAAAGGTTTATTTAGCAGTCGTCATCCTCTTAAAATAATGACCTAAGCAGTTTTTTTTTTCGGGTTTTTCAGAAAAGATAAAAAAAACAGAACCAAACATTGAAAATATGATCATTTAGGCAAAAATAAAACTTTGGTTAAAAAAAATTATTTAGGCCATTATTTTAAGACGTGATGATATTTAGGTCTCGCTTGTGCAAATATACATGTGTTCTCTTATTTATACTTGCCATGTGGAAGAACTGTTGATTTGCAGAGTAGAAGTGTCAGAGGGGATATTCGATGTACATTTATAACATGCCAAATGCAGACTGGACTAACCAAACAGAGTATATATTTCTGTTTATGTATTATATCAACACTTATCTGTTTTAAAATGATACTATATGAATTATATGTTATTTATTTATAATCTGTTATTTATTAATTTATTCAGTGCATCGACTTCGTCTGCTATAATTTACAGTATATTGCTGTTTTATTGCCGCTGTCGGACTCTTTGAATTGGCCTGAATTCGATATCTTGCCACTATGATATTGCACTTTGTAGTAACCAAACGAGATGACGCAGCTGCTTACATTTATAGTTTTTACCATGCATGAATATAAATCTAAGCTAATGGGCTTTTAGTGCAAAAAAAAAAAAATAGCTGCTGCTGTTGGGAACATTTCCCTAACATTAATGTGTGCTGCAGTATTTTTCAAAATGTCAAAGAAGCTACTGTCAAAACAAGAAACTGAGACAACTTAGATAAGTATTTGAATATTAGATTTGCAAATATAGCATTTTAGACGTGCGTTAGCCTTTTTGTGTTAATCTTTCAAACACTTTTTATGAGACTTTAGTGGAAAATTAGACATATGAGGCAACATAATCCTGCATGTCATCCTCAGTTTGCTTCCATTTGTCTTAAATATTAAGGATAGATGTGTGGCTCCTATCATTTTATTCTACCGCAGAATATGTTTCCATAAAGTCGGGTGGCTCCAGCATTACTGTATGAATTATAAAGTGGGGTTTCAGGGTGGTGAAATGAATGTTTTCAGTATGAGAGAGAGAAAAAATTGAATGCCTATGTTGTATTGTAGCACTTTCAACTTTATCATGTACCTTAGATGAACCTATGACTCTCTCATACGCTCCTTCTCCTGTCAGGAGTTGCTGGACCTATTAACATATCTCTTTAGCACCTGTCTTTTCTCTGTTTGTCTCTAGGGTGACAACATTTTTAAAAAGGATTATAGAGATATTAAAATCAACACAGATAGGGATAGTTTATTATTTGACAGTATTTGAACGGTTTTAATATCATTATTATATATATATTATTTAATACACTGAAACACATCTGGGCTCATATTTTTAATCTGAGACAGGAATTTAACCCACAATAGTTAATTATTTTACAAATCATATATTATTTCATCCTTTTTAAGTACATTTTATTCATTTAATTGCCTGTTTGCAATAGGACTTGGCATAAATATGTAAAAAAATTAAAAAAAAGGGATGAACCAATGATGATAATCTGAAGCGGGAACAAAAGAACACTGAACTCAAACAGGCAGCTAATAGTTAGAACTGTTTTTATTTTGAAATTGCTTCAACTAATTAAGATTTAAAATTATATATGGCTCCAAAATGTGTTAGAGGAGTTGTGTTTCAGCATTTTAAAGAACAATATAGCTTTCTTGCAGAGAGTTTAACTTGCTGCGGCCTTGCGATATTAGCTTAGCTTAGCTTAGTGCAAAGAGTGGGAAACTTCTAGTCTTCTAATCCATGTTTAAATATTACAAAATCTACCTTTCAGCATCTTTAAATGGATTTTCCCCCTTTTTTCTTTGTAATTTTAAAGTCAATAAATGTAATGTGCTAAGTAGTGAGCTTTAGAGATGCTAGTAAGTGTTTTTATTTTTACATTATATTTTGGACTTAGCCAAGTTAGCTCCCTGCCAGTGCTAAAATATAAAATTTGTGTTGCTCTTTCTAGTCTAACTCTCTGCAGGAGAGCTAAATAAATTTGCCTCCCAAAATGTCAAAGTAGTTGTTAAGCAGGAATAAAAATAAAATGTTCTACTTAAGCCCTAAATTTTCTTTTTCCCAGTACAAATCCAGGCTCAGTCAGTGTACTGACACAATTATATGCAGTGTTAAATGAAGCACAGTGCTGTTTAGTATTATAACTGCACAGAAGACTCTGGCAGCGAGTGTGCTGACTGAATGGAGTCGCTCTTAGTTTGTGTGGTGCTCGTCTGCATCTTCCTGTGTGCTTTCTGATAGGATGAACTGCAGCTGTTTGCTTTACAGCTGGGAGGTGTGTTGCTCATTCCCTTTTCATTTCATCTGTTTTGTTTTTCGGCTTGTAAATGCGGTGGGTTGCTTGTTCAAAGAGCCAAAAATTAACTGTGTACACGTGGTTCTCTTGGGGTTTATTATTCTAATTATGTTCATGGCTGTGCTGCACATGCATTGGTTGTTTCTGACTTCAGTTGTTTGAGTAATGAATAAAACAATAATTTTGGGCTGTGAACAAGATGTCGGTGAAGGCAGCCTCTCATTTTTGGGTCTTTCTTTGTTTTTCACCTCTCCATCCTCTCAGTCTCTATGGCATCTCCTCTCTCCCTCATCACTAAGATGCTATTTATAGTTGCCCCGGTTTTCTGCCTCTCTCTCTTTTTTCCTTTCTCTGTCAGAACATGGACTACACTGTCTCTTGCTATCTTCTGTTAAATCACAGGACATGCTGCAGGTTTTGTGTTTTGCTGATTTTCACATTAAAATTAATAAACCTTGCTACAATATTAACGTGTAAAATCATGGCATATAGGTCACTTTTATACCTTTCTTTTTTGTCTTTTTTTTTGTCTTCTTGGTCCAGGATGGATGAATAAAGATGTATTTATCAAAATGATGCATCCTGATAATTATAATAATTATAATTTCACATAGTTAGGGCTTCATGTATTTGGACAGTGACGCATATTTTATAGTTTTGCCTCTGTGCACCACCACATTGGACTTAAAATCTTACAAGCAAAATGTGATTGAGTTACAGACTTTCAGCTTTAATTCAAAGCATTAACTAAAATATTGCATTATCTGTTTAAGAATTACAGCCATTTTTATACATACTCCTTCATTTTCAGAGGCTCAAAAGTAAATGGATAAATGACAGACAAGCATGGCCAGGTGTGGCCTGAGTGTGAGTGATAAAAATGTAAGTGCTGGATGCATTTAATGAAATTTGGTACACATTCATGTTTCTAAGAGGATGAACTCTAACCTATTGTTTCTTTTGCAGAAGTGCTAATATCTGCAGATTCCCTAATGGCCACTTAATACAGGCTCCCAAGATGAGTCAGTCCCCATAGACTCCCATGTTAAAATGCCCATTAAAAAGCATGTTTAAGAATGCAGCTTACTAACTTTCCAGCGTTAGATGATAACTCAGACATCCACCAAATATGGTCACGTCTAGCTCCAAGCAAGCAACATGTGGAGTCCAAAAACCATCATTTATACTGTCTCTGATTTGACTATGATTTGTGTTGTGTGTATATTTGCGTCACTGAAGTTCTTCTTTTTGGCCCTCACCGTTTCTCTGCGAGGTCAGTCATTACATTGGCCTCCTCTCCAGCAATATCAAATCATCTGCTAATGTATCATCTGAATTCGGAATCTCACATCTCTAAGCTCATCCAGCCTTGTTTAACTTCATCTGAGAAATATTGCTAAAATCAAAGCTTTACTGTCCTGCTCCTGCTTCTTCTGATTTTTTGAGGCTGTAGCTCCTAAACTCTGGAACGGCCTTCCTCGGCCTATTAGGTCAGCCAAATTTGTGATTTATTTTAAACGACTGCTGAAAACGGTCACGGCCCTGCCGGGCTGTGCCGAAGCACTCCAGCATTTGAACACTAGTCCTGGAGTGCGAATTATTTCTGTAAATAAAAGTACAAGCAAGCAAAAAAGTGAAAGTCTCAGTACCTAATTAGGCCTCAGTGTACATATAGTCCCATTCTTCCTCTCAGAGTTTGCCTGTTTATCTTCCCCAGCATGCTTTCTAGCTTTTCCTGGAGCTTTTGGATCTCTGTTTTGTGCTTGGTTTGGACTTTGCTTTCAACCTGAATAATTCAGAACTCAAAGCAGATTTTGGGTCCTTCCTTCTACAAACCTGACAGCCAGAGCCAAAAGAGTGACAGAGTTGGTGAATGAGTGGGTGAGGAAGAGGGCTGTGACTGAAACAACCATCTGCTGGTGTAGTATAAAGACTAGATGAGTGAATGGATCAGAAGTAAGTTAAAATTTAAAATAAGTTGAATAAAAATTAATATTTTCTCCTAAAAAGTTATTTACTCAGTTAACTCCTTTCTCTTGAGAAACAGTGATTTCCTGTTTGTGCATTACTGGGCATCGATACATTGTTAAATTTGCACCAATGCTTCACACACCTTATTGAATATGGAGCACTGTGTTTGAAAAGTGCCGTCAGTGCATCCATCTTCTTAAGCACTTGAGCTTATTGCAGCTGCCACAGGGCCAAACGCAGGGCACACCTGGCACAGGTCACCAGTGCACCACGGGGATGATTTATTAGCAGTTATAGCAACATTAATTTGGAGTTGTGGCTAGAGAGGTAATACTATCACTAGTTTTTCACGTTGCATTGTGTTGAGTTTTCCTTGAATGTGTCTGTATGGCTGAAAGTATCCCTATTATAATTTGTGGGGCAGCCCCACAACCCTGAACAGGATAAGTGGAAGAGGATGGATGGATGGATGGATGGATGGATGGATGGATGGACACAGCTAAACAATGCTGCATATCATTTGATAGTGAAACCTTTGCTATACTGTTTTGTGTGTGGGGAGAGGGGTCATTTTTTGCAAACAGTTATTGTTAAAATCTGTGTTATTGCCTCTTTAAATGATACAAGGTATCCGTCCAACAGAAAAGAGGTTGGAGGGAAAAGGTGGGAGTCGAGCCAGCCGGTGTGTGCAGGATCACAGATGGCCATTTAGCCTCCCGAGGAGAGCCAGTGTCTCTGAGATCGTTTAACTTGGCCTCACGCTGCACTTCTCTCTCCTCCATCACACGGCCCCAGCTCCCCCTCAAACCCCCGTGTCGGTCATGCTGGCTGTCTTGCTGTTTGTGTTTGTGTCATCCTGCTGCTCCCTACTTGGGCTGTCATCTCAACTGCAACATCAGGACTGATGAGTGATCGCTGGTAATATTTTAGGATGGAGTCTGGGAAATGAACTGCACATAAAATCATAGGTGTAGAGACACAAAACCAATATTTTGCCAGGGAAAAAAAAAAACAAAGCTCTTGCAGCATCATCCACATCAAGAGGATTTGCTTTCTTTCCCTTCACACATCCAGTCTTTGTCTACAAATCACTTGTCAAGCCTCCTAGAAGTTGAGAAAGAGTTAAAAAAAAAAAAATTGTACTGTGGTACAATAAGTTCATTCAGTTAACTACAATTAGCTAATGCTTCAGTGCATTTTAAAGGCAAATATGAAATTGCTTTGCCATTTTCATTTACTGTTTTGATGACCAAAAATCATCAGTTAGTTTACTATGTGTCAGTCTTTGTCCCCTGATTGCCAAGACTTGGGAAATTTATTTTAAAAAATTAGGGTTAGGGTTGGGGGTCATCAGGGTTACGGGTTTAGGACTTGTTGGAGTAGAAACTACTTTTTCTGTGGTCACAAGGAAAATGATGGAGAATCGCTCATTTAATCTTTAACAGTACTTTGCAGTATTTTGGGAAAATTGCAGCTGTACAGCAAATGCACTACAGTGTTTCCCTCTATAATGTAGTGACACAGATTAATAAAATAACATAAAATGGAAATAGTAAAAAAATTTACTCATGAAAAATCCATATATACACATATACTGTAACCTGCGTTTAATAAATGTGCAAATCATGTAAACCGGAATAAGCAGTGCTTATTCCTTACGCTGATTGCTGTGCAGACATGAGCACAAACATTGTTTTACAGCAGCTGGACGGACCTGTGTTCTGCTGTGACAGCGTTTGGCAGCGTGCAAATGAGTAAACATCCAGCTGGTGCAAACAGACCTGGCAAGAGAACAACAGCCAAGGTACAGCGAGAGAGACAAACTTAAAACCAAGAAAGGCAAGAGTCCAAAGATCCTGATGAGTCTTTCTGTGAATCAAAATGTTCTTAATCCACACTGACGTCAAAGAAAACTGCTCCCATATGCCAGTTTGTTTAAGTCTCAACATATGTGTATTCCAGCTGCTCTGTGTTTCTGGTTTGCTTTGCTCTGTTATTTAAGGAGCTTCAGTTTGATGTACTGACAGAGGCAGAGGGGGGCAGCAGTGCAATGACTCCTCTGGAGTCTGTGTTGTGATGGTCCTGAGAGCCTCTCAGACACCAGAAGCTTCACATAAGCTGCACTGTAGGTCATCAGGAGCTGGTAGGCTTTAGCCTGCACACAAGGATAAAAACAGGTATTAGTCGGATTCGTGTGTGAGGAAATGTGAGGTGGGATTAAAACTATCAAAATGTGGCCTTGTATGTGATTTCTTAATCCTTTTCTGCAGGGTGTGAACACCACTGGCTACACTTTAAAACAAGGGGCTTATCAACCAAGATAAAGGTCTCGATCATATAAATGCACTTATCAAAACGATCAGATGCTCAACAGCTGAAAATACTGCTGCAGTATATACAGTCATGTAAAAAAGACTCTATACAGTCCTGTGAAAATCTAATTACACTCCTGCTGCTTCTCTAGGAAAGAGGTGTCCCATGAAGTTTCGCACATCTGTGATCAGTCAGACGCATCTGTTGTTGTCTAATGCAGATGTGAATAACGTGGGTCCACCATGGCCCAAACTGATACGTCTCTCACCTGAGGAGGTAAAGATGCATCGGGGACAAGGGTGTAGTTTGTGGTGAGTTCGGTGTCCTTCTGCTGGTTGGATGAGGTACTGGTGCCGCTGTTGCCATTTCCCAGCAGAGGCCTCTGTTCATCGGAGCCCTCTTCCTCCACATCTGAGCTGCGGGCCTCAGGGTCACCGGCTGAGGCCTTGGTCACCAGAACGAGGTGGGACATTTTGCTCTTCAGTTTGTTCTGATGGGAGTTAGACATCGATTTGATCATTTTAACATCCTCCAAAGACTAAATTTCTGTGTCTTCAGCAACCTGAAATTATGTCTCTATTGATTTGGAAAGAGGACAAACATTAGAGCTCCAGAAAAATCGATAAAGCAGCAGGAGAACAAACAGAGTGACAGATGTACTCGACTCTCTCACCTGGGTGTCAGTCGTCACAAAGCTGAGCTCCTCTAAACTTTCAGTTAAGGCCCTCAAACAGGGGGACATGTCCCAGTACACAAAGTACAGCTGCAGAGAGACACACAGAGGGGTCAGCAGACATGACTCAGTATGTCTTTCGTTGGACCACTGATGCCTATAACTCACCACACAAATGTTGAGTTACTGATCATTAATTGATCTGTTTATTGCAACACAGAGAAGACACCCTGCACTACAAGATATGTGATATTATTACTCCACTGAACACCTCAGTTTCTCTTCTCCTTTCCTTTCATCACTAATACTCATTTTATCCTTAAGATCTTTGTCGTAAAGTCTACTTTATATTTACTTTAAAAAAAATCTTGCATCACTGCTTTTCTGTTGAAATCTTTGTCATGGTCACTGGATTTTTTTATATGTTTGAGTTTTGGATTCGTGATATATTATTGAGTCTTTGGGTCCTGTTTTTACTTTAAGGATTTGGTTCATGTCTTCACTGTTATTCTTGAGACGTTGAGCTTTTTGGATACGTTAACCCTCTGCGATTAAAATCATCATTGGGGTCCAAACCTTTACTCCAAGTCTAGACAGTCAGATTCAGATATAACAACATTTAGTATTAGTTTTTATTAAATTGTTTGCCGCAATCAGGGAGAAAAGATATGAAAAACTGTTCACATTTTTTTTTCTTCTGGACAGTTTCAACACCGCAGACACCCGGCATCATTTTGTTAAGGAGTCTAGTCTGCGCGCTTCTCCTACACCCCTTTCCTTAACCTCATGACATTCTCCATTGAGGACAATTAAAAGTGGTTAGGAAAGGAGACGGGAAGTAGCTTTTTAGGCTATATGAATGCATTCTTAGTTTTCTGTTTTTTTACATCCTGTTATTGGTCGTTTCCCATTTTTTGATCGTTTGCTGGAGAGACACAGTGGTTGATACTTTTGGCCCATATTTAACTTTATGTTCTAACAGTTTGAACTGATTTCAGGAGACTAACCTTCATGTTTCCAGTGCAGTTTCCCACCCAGTCAGCCATGCCCACAAGCAGCTTGTGTCTCACCAACATCTCGTTGACCTGGACCAACCGAATATCTAAATTCACGTTGACCTGACAAACAAACAGTTTGAGAATCAGGGTGTTCAAGACAACCTCCTGACTGACTTGACTAACATGTCATCACAGCTGACTTACCTTATTGTTACTGTGGTGAAGGATGAAGATGATGACTGTGGTGAGGATGATGGAGACCAGGCTGACAGAGAGACAGAGGACCCAGAAGTCACCAACAGTGATGATAAGGCGGAGGGACGAGAACACAGCACACCACAACACTACATACAGCAACTGGTGGAAGGAGAGGACAAGTTAATGTTACAAGTGTGATCTCTAAAGCTGTAAACCATTGAATATAACAGTTTGGCTCCTTTTTCAAGCTCTCCAGTCACACGCTTGTTTCCTTTTTTCTCCAGTTCATTGTTTCTTGTCCATTTTTGGTTTCTGTTGGACTTTCTTGTGTATGGACCCCTTGCCTGCATTGGTTGCTTTTCTGAGTATGATTAAAGAAAAGTTGAATTTCACTCTGCCTCCTGCATGTTGCTCCTCTTCCTCTGTGATTGTTACAATATCATGAGATTGTTAATATAACAGTAATAGGGGAATTTTTACTGTTTTCAGTAGTTAATTGTGAATAATTTTGTGCAGGGTTGAAAATAAGGATTTTATTCATCGGCTAAAAACACCTGTCACGTTTACCCACAGCCCACAGAGAAACCTTAACAGAGCTTGTTTTGACTGAAATGATAAAACTATTAGTAGATAAAAAGAAAAATAATCGGTTTTTGACAACATTTTCCAGACAAAGCAAAAACTAAAACAATGGCGCTCAACAACAACAATGGCATTTGTGACACTCAAATGAAAGGACTTCCTGTTTTCTGTGCCATTTATCACCTAAACGTAATAACAGTCATGTAAAAAAGGAAGTAAATACAACCGTTACTGCTTCTATAGAAAATAAGAGGGTGTGAAGCAGCCAGGCGCTGCTAATCGCATGAACTTGATTAACTGATCATCAACATCAGGATTGGATATCAAAATGCCCGAGAGCTACAGGCCTCAGTTAGTTTGTTACATGTTAAGGTTGATGACAGAACAATTAGGAAAAAGACTGAACAAGTATGGCTTGTTTGGAAGGGTTGCCAAGAGAAGGCCCAGTGAGAAGAACATGGCTGCACAGCTTACAAAGTTGCATCTGAAGAAACCACAAAACTTTTGGAAGAATGTCCTTTGGATAGATGAGAGCAAAGTGGAGAGGTTTGGCCATAATGCACAGTACCACACAACCTATCAGCACAAACCTCATACCAACTGGGAAGCACGATTGTGCAGGGCTGATGATTTGGGTATGTTTTGCTGCCACAGGACCTGGGCACCTTGCAGTCATTGAATCGACCATGAACTCCTTTGTATACCAAAGTATTCTAGAGTCAAATGTGAGGCAATCTGTCTGACAGCAAAAGCTTGACTGAAACTGGGTCATGCAACAGGGCAATGATCCCAAGCACAGCAGCAAATCTGTGTTTATTGTTTATTGCTGCTAAAGGTGGTTCAACAAACTATTGAATCATGGGGTTTATTTAGTTTTTCACACCACCGCAGAGTCCTGTGAAAACTTTCTTTTTCACAGGATTTGGTGTTTTGTGTGTTTCAAGATAACAGATTACTTACACCTTTTATAAAACCTGGAATCTGAGTAATTTTGTGCACTTTCTTTTTTAGATGTTGCAAACGGCCTTTAAGGGGAATTCCTCTGCAAAACTGCCTGTGAAAACCCCGTACCTATCCAGATAATCAAGACTTAAGGGTTTGATGAATTCCTGGGAGTGATTCAAACTGAAGCTTGGAGATTTCTGTCTCTTCTGCTTTTACTCTGACTTTTGGAAACACCTCAAACAAGAAAACATTTAACAGAAAGAGGGAGAAATGAAAGAAAAGTAGTGAAAAAAATAGATGAAACTTTACAGGAATGAGCTGGAAGTGATGTGAGATAATAAAAAGATCATCACACCGGTGCCATTATAAATTGGAACTGAGCTGAGTTGAACACCATGTATCTCCTGACTGAAGGGACATCCAGAGCTGTTTTCAGTGTAGTCTCCATGTGTTCAAATGGAATCTAAGACAAAAGAAAAATGAAACAAACATATTAACAGTAAGTCTAAAGTCAGTAAAGATTTCTGCTTTTCATTGTGTGTGTGTGTGTGTGTGTGTGTGTTAACCTGAAAGCCTTCCCTCTCCAGTTGTGCATGACACTGGGACAGATCAAACCTGGGGTTTAGCATTGAGGAGCTCGGCACTGAAGCAACACACTGACCTGAGAGAGAGAGAAAGGTCAAGAGGTCATCAGTGCACAAAAGGGAAGACTACGAAAACAAAACCTTTGAATGAAGTTCCTTAATACCACTTAAACCTCAGCCAACCTCTGGTGCAATAGTCATCACAAACCCTGCATAGAAAAATGCACAATAGATATAAATGTTGTACACCTTAAGCTGAAGCCCATACTGAGGACAAATATTATTTAGCACTCTCTAACGTACAAGGAAATAAAACGAGGAAACAATGTGTTCAGACTTGTCTTAACGTGTTTCTTGTAAAGCATACCAGCCTGAAGCATTTCTGGGACAACAGTCCTGAACTGGTATGGGTGGTATGTGATTCATTATAAGGTGCAGGAGGAATTTCACATGTCAAGTTTAGAAGGCGACTGAAGAAGCAGTTTGGTGAAGAGTGCAATCAGGGTTATCAGGACGGCTGTGAACGTACACTCGCTGACTGCGTTTGTTCCAAACGTGGCTGCGCAGAATGAACAGATTTAACCGCTCATTCCATCAAGTGAACTGAAAACCAACAGCAACAAATAAATAAGATCACACTAGCTCCCACAGCTCTGCAAAAGCATGTTTGGGTGTGGAGCCGCTCCGGGATTGGACAGTGACATAAAAAATTAGGAATGAAATTTGAATGATGATATATATTATTCAGCAATAAGATTTTGCCGATGCTTGCATAGACCTTTACTGAACTCAAATTAAATGTGGTCCCTCTTTTTATTGTTAATGATAAAAAAGTAAAAGATAAGTAATGTGGGGGCGGAAAGTTTGTGAACCACTGGGTTAGTACAAGGCTCTGGGCCTTTAGCTGTAATAATGAAACTGAAGGGACCTGCATGGTTGTGTGTTGTGTGTGTAGCTGTGTACTGTCACAAGGGGGCAGAATCAATCGACCTGCGGTCTACCCTGGTTTGTGCTTTTTTTTGGTCCTTCAGCTGCTGAGGAGTCACGACATTTAAAGAACATTTTGTACTGAAGTGAAACTGAGTGTTAAAAACAATGAAAACTGCCCACTGCAGCCACAGTCTGAGCTTCTTATGCTGCTTTTTAAAATGTCTCCCCTTCACGGTCAACTCTGCTCTGACTAATCGCTCAGAATCGCTCATTTAAATATAGTCAAACTTGGCACAACGCTTACACATTTCCCCAGAATCACACCCACCAAGTTTAAACCAGATCTGATGAACGCATGTCGAGATAGGCAAAGAGCAGAAGACATACAGAGAGATCTTGAGCTATTAGTAAGGAGTGGCATTTTTAACCTTTACGCAACTGTTACATTAATATTTATGTTGAACTGGAACAGATAAGAATTTAATCATAGTGAACGTGTAAGTCTGAATGAAGCACTATATATAAAAAAAAAGTACTGGGCCACCGATGAAAAGAGAGCTTGTGAGGTTGTGGAAGCAAAAGAATTGGAAATAAAATCCGACCTAAAATTGCACCGATAAACCGATAAGCAGCCTCAAAGTAATTTAAATTAATTGATTAAATGTGCCTTCTGGAGCTGTTACAAATAGAAACTGTTTACAGGTTTCACATGAGTAAAGATTGGCCAGGGTTAGCCACACAGATTTTATTGGTTCTGGTTCATCCTACTTCCCCCATTGTACCTAACAGCTAAACATCCTGATTCATACTGACACTAGAAGGCTTGTTCCTCCAAACAAATGCAGTAAAAAGCATGTGGTTAACAAGCCAATATCAAACAGAGAGAGAATATGGCAGCAGCCAGTAAATCAGCATGAAAAGCTGTATGCCATAAATTGATTTACCTTCCGTATCCTATCTTAAATGCACAAAAACTAAACTAAGCATCCGATGAATGATGTGCTGTGTCACTTATCAAATACAGACAATAAAAGAAGCAGTTACCATTTGACCAGTCAGGTCTGCTGTTGTGCCGGCCCTGTGGATGAGATTTGGTGTATTGAATCTGAGCATCCCCCTCATTGTCCTCCACCACAAGGCAAACTCCATTCCTATCCTCCATCGTCTCAGGGGTCACCATGTCCTAAAGGAGAGAACACAGCATCTGAGACCGACTTCACTGACAGCTCAGGTCATTTTAAATAAAAAATGTAAACGGCAATTTTAAAAGTTCCCTGTCTCATGTGATCGCAGAGTCATACGTGATTTTGCAATACCACAAGAACGATAGTCACAAAGAAACTCGAGGTTGTGGCCTCGAGTCTGAATAACATTGAGAAACACACACTGATAAATGGGAAGGAGAAAACCGTTTGGTAAGCCTGTGGAACGCCTTTGTGAGGAAGCACATCACGATAAGCGCTAAAATCCAGGAATGCATTTCTTTATTCTTGTCCGAGCATGTGATTCTCAACCAGGGGCAGCTCCCAGGGGGTACACACAAAATTAAATGTACTAAAACATTTAACTACTATAACCTCTGAACTGAATGTAAATATATAAAATATCAGTCAATCAAAGGAGTGCAACTCAATGCATTTCGGCCGGAGCTCAGACCAATATTACCTTTGAGATTTGCATCATGGAAGTCCAGCTGACAAACCTGCAGCAACTGAGTGATGCTATCATGTCAATACGGATCATAATCTCTGAGGAATGTTTCCAGCACCATGTTGAATCTATGCCACAAAGAATTAAGGCAGCTCTGAAGGCAAAAGGGGGTCCAAGTTAATGGCCAGTGAGTATATATACTAGGCTACATAGCCAGCCTAAAAGGTAATTATCATTGCATCTTATATTAGTTTCTGCACTCCATGAATGCCTACATCTTTGCTCCGCATGAATAAAATTTGCAAGAACTGTCTGACCTGCGGCTTTGAGTATGTACAGGCTATCTGTGTGTATAGCTCATGTCTCTCCTAAATACTGCAGTATTCTGTAAGTAAACTAGACCCAGAGTCAAACTGTGGCTAATAGTTAAAGATGCTTGAAAGCTTCCAGCCTCTGTCCACCCACATAACAAAGTAGGAATGCAAACTTGACCATTTTGTCATTTAGTTATAGGAGCATCACAGTTTGTGCTGCTGAGATGATCTGACAGGAAGTTTATATTTGACAAAAACACTCATATCCCTAACGGTGGAAAAGAAAAGAAACTTCAGAAACCCATCAGCTAAACCTTTATCACTCATAAACACATTTACTGTTAACTGCAAGAAGTCTGAAACCCTGCAGGGAACTAGATGACTTCTGCTTTAAGTGATACAGTATCTGCCCATAAAGGCAGAACAAATTGGTTGCACTCTCTTAATGAAAAGATTAAGTTTACAGGAAGAAGCTTTTGAAAATGAACATTTTTGTGATTTTTTTAGAGTTTTATCAGTATTGTCTCTGCAGCCAAACATGTAAAATACCATGTTTTGTTTTTTCATTTCACAGCAGCAAGACTCTCTAGTAAAAGAGGAAAAGAAGCATGTTCAGGGATGACACTGCACCTCAATCAGGACTCTCTTCAGCACATACACTGACTGTCAAATAAAAAGAAAGAAGACAAACCTAAATGTTATCGACCAGCTTTCTCTGGCTGCCAGTGGAGACACATTTCAGGAGGGAAGTGTGAAATCTCACGTCAAAATATCTGTCTGCCTTTTAAAGTCTAACCTTTTTCTTAGCTCTCTTTCTAAATTTATTTACTTTCATTTTCATTTCTTTGCTTGTTAATAAAGCGTACCTAGCACGTAGGCAGTTTATCATTGTCTGCTCATGCACCTCCTAATGAGCAGGGAAATAAAATACATTTCACACATGTGCATGCAAATGTCTTTACACATGCTGAATATTCAGTTTTTCACTACTTCTCAGAGGGCTCTAACAGTAAACACAGAGCTGTTATCTTAACAGTGAATCTTTTCATGTCCGGTGTTGCAAACAACACATCCTTTTTTTTCTCTTCTTAAACTGTTATGTCTCTCCATCCTCATGGTAAACTAAAGCTTCTACAAACACAACATTTACAAATTTTTGCACTTGTGCATTTCAAAATCTCCTCTGTAAGTTGTATTTTTCTGACAGCTGTACATGTGAGAGCCACTGAAAGCACCAAACCAACATTTTTATCCTACCTGAACTTCAGATGAAACGCCATCTCACCACCAAGGCTGTCATCTCTGTATTCCCTTTGTACTTCCTATCATAGCCCTTACTCCCAGAGAAAATAACCACCTTGTAGTCCTTGCCTTGAAGGATTCAAACAGCACTGTAATGAATGCGTCTTTCGCAAACAAATGTGTCGTGGCCTCTCTCTCGCTCTCTCTCGCTCTCTACGTTTCTCTCTCGTGACCAAGATCAGCCCAATCTCATGACTGCAGGAATGTGGTTTGTGTGGTGTTCAGCTCAACGTGCCAACACTAGCAGCGGGCTCATCTGTCACACCTACATGGACTTGTTGAGAAAACCTCTGACCTTAATTTGATGTGAGGCTTTTTATATTTTGTGGGGGGTTTTGTGATACAGAATAACAAATGTTGCAAATTTATGAATTTTTCTTTTTTTTATCTTGCATGAAGCTACAACATCAGAGGGACTGTTATACATTAACTCATAAGATCCAAGGACAGACTGCCGGTTAGTATTGAGTCACATGAATATGAAGATGTAAATATTAAAACCACAGATCAATGCATGCATAAATAGATGTGGACACTGCAGCCAAATCCCACAGAACAGAGAAAGGTCAGAGCTAAATACAGTTCCAAAAATACATAAAAGTTAAGGTGGGCCATAAATCATGCATGCACAGCCACACCATTCTGTGCATTAGTAGTTTTTAATATTTTAACTTTAAACTTAGCAGTAGTTCCCTTAAAATGCAAACAGCGTCTTGCACATTCTCACAGGACTCCCATGTCATTCATATTTTTGACAGTTTTAATAGCTAAAAGTGCAATGAGCAGCTGCACTATAGCACAGAATATAAAGAAAGGAAGAGGAATAATGTGCACTCCCACTTAAATGGGGATGTTGCATTAATGACATGTATCTTAACCACTCCTCTTTTGCTCTAAAACGCACCTCTCTCATTGTAAATTTTCGTTTAGAAAATCTGCATCTAAAGCATGCAACTTCCTGCTGAGCTGAGGCTTGCAGCTTAAGTGAATGTTTTTATATTTTCTGTAACTGATTTTGCTTTTTTTTTTTAAGTCTTTGTTGCTCCTATTAACTCGTGTTTTATATTTCTTTATAGTCCTTTAACGCGGCTGTGTACTGAAATACTGTGGGTGACTGGTGTTTGTGGTGTTTCTGCCATGGTGTGGATCAAAATGGTCAGTGCACTCAGCCTTTTACATGTTCCTAGGATTGAATGGAGATCTGAACTTGAAGTCGACAAATAAATTTGAAATTAGAACTGATACACATATTTAAACACCAAAAATATTTAACCAGGCAAAAAATATACTGCATACAGTAACTGTAGCTGTATAATCATCGTATGTGCATACAGGCTTCCCTGTAAACAATATAAAATGACAGTATAACTACGAGGAAACGCTATAATTCATAAAATTACAAATAATTACAAAAGAAATAATAAATACGTTTCTATTATTTTATTATTCGTGTATAGGCACGATAAATTTTGTGCGCATGCGCGGAGCGCTCCCGTTCGTGTTTTTGGCTTTCTTTCTTAACTTGCATATAACTCTGTAATATTTATTTATTTAGATAAGGCAACTTAGTGACGCCGTGCTAGTAGAGAAAGTTTTGCTATTCATAAGAATTTCCGTGTATATACTTCAAATTTATCTTTTTGGTTTTTATATTATTAGAGTAGTTTTGGTTTTAAATTATTTAAATTATTAGAGTGTTTATTCTCTCTATATGATAAACGGTTGCAGCTGTAACAACTGAAATTTCCCTCTGGGATCAATAAAGTATTTCTCATTCTGATTTTAATATACATTATTTAAAAAATGTAAAAGAAATGACAAACCAGCTGCATAATTTAATCACGTTGAATACATATAATTATATAATAATACCTTGCATACAGTTAATTAATATTTTAAAAATAGAGTTTTGCTCTTTTATTTTGTTAGGGGCCTTGGTCATGTGACAGCCCGCCTTGGTCATATGATTTATTTGGGAGACGTTTCCGTAAAGACGTGAGTTGCTATATGCGGGGAGACCCTCTCTCGCATACGTTTATGTTTGTTTCTGTTTGGATCGATTTCTTTGTGTCTGTCGGAGTGAAGAAGAAGAAATCTGAGGAAGAAGAGCCAGCATGGCAGCAGGAAATTGGCTCGCTGCACTGTGGTTACTGCTCTCTGTTGTGGCGCCTTCATGTGTTTGTACCATCAGCCCTCAGCAGGTACAGTTACCTGTTATTAACCACTAGTTAATAGTTAATTAGTATCAGGTTATAACAGCATGCTGAGGTCCTGCAGCTGATAGCGCTTTAGCTGAAGCTGTTGGAGTTAAAATGATTTAAAAGTTAAGTGAGTTTTTTGTTTGTTTTGTTTTGCTATAAAATGTTTTTTGGTTTTTTGTCCATAACTTGCATAACTTGAGGGATTTCTAAGGTAAGTAAAGTGTTTTCTCAGGTAACCTTTATAGTCTTGCAATCTAGATTTGGGGATAAAATCATTTCCTGGACTGAATGCGAGATTACCTGATAACACCTGAAACAGGTTTCTGCCCTAACTGGTCTTGCCTGTAACTATATCTTACATATCCCATCTCTGTTTTTCTGTACGTCCTCTCTTTTACCTGCGCTCCTCCCTGCTTTTCAGCTCGACCCTCTGGTGTTTGAGGAGCAGCTGCTGTGGGTGAGTGGAGCCCAGGGGCAGGTGAACACCTACAGGATCCCGCTGCTCACCTTCACCCCCAAAGGAAGCCTGCTGGCTTTTGCAGAGGCCAGGAAGACATCGTCTTCTGACATGGGAGCTAAATTCATTGCAATGCGGCGCTCCACAGACAAAGGCAAGACTACAACAATTCTGAGTCAGAGGAACAAGCAAACAGCCTGCACACGTGCATGAGTGTCATAAAACAGTCAGCAGATACATGTCACATGTGCAAAGTGTCATATTTAAGAGGATTTTATTGTTTCTGAATGTACATCAATGGAGTTATTTCATCAGTAATCTCAGCCAGTATTTGGTTTTACTTATATTTTCAAAATTATGTCATAAGTGTCACAGTTTTAGCTGCCATTTTCAGAACAAAACTAAACATGAATTCTACTGACTGAGCCTCAAACTAAAACTGTAAATCTCAGTTTTAACAGAAACAAACTGAAGCAGCAGAAAGCATCATAGAAGATAAAATATGAAGTCAAATTAAAGTATTTGCTGCAATGGAGGTCTCAGGTTTTTGGCTGCTTCATCTCCTCCTCCTCCTCCTCCTCCTCTATTGTCACTCCAGGAGCCACCTGGTCCCCCACCACCTTTATCGTTGACGATGGTACGAAGCCGGACGGCCTGAACTTGGGTTCTGCTGTGGTGGACGAGGAAGTGGGCTCAGTGATTCTGATCTACGACGTCTGCTTCTACCTCAACCACTGCAGCCCACCCAGCATCATGATGGTGGAGAGCCGGGATGATGGCCTCAGCTGGAGCCCGCCCAGAAACCTATCGGTTATGCTCGGCGTGAAGAACTTCATTCCCGGGCCGGGCCTCGGCCTCCAGGTGAGAGGGAGTGATGTGACGCTAAAATATAAATGAAAAGAGTCACAATTAAAGGTGTTAAAGTGAGATTTTTCAGGCAGATTTCTGTGTGGCTTTAATGTAAGCTTTAATGTTCATCTTATTTCATACAGCTCTGTTCCACCTCTGTAATTATGCATAATTTTGCATGTGCAAACTCAATGCATTGGTGGAAGGACAGCTGGCCTGCACTGCTTTGTTGTCTCTGAGTCTGGACACTATGTGTGCAAAATGCTGCACTGTTCTGAGTTCAACGTCACTGTTTTGCAATGTGAAAAACATGCCAGCTTTAACAAAAGGAACTTATAAGCCCGAAAGTCATCTGATGGGACAGTTTGGAACTGGCTCTCAATTCCTGTCCCTTTTGTTATTCTGTCCAAATTAAAGAAGTGAGAGTGGGGATAGTTTTAGCTTCAAGGCCAGACAGAAAATGGTCAATATAACTGAAAGTATAGCAGTTTGGCACAGCATCTATGAATCCCTCATGGAGTGTTACTTCATTAAAATGGACTTGCTTTTGATGCCATTTCGCAGCCTTTCACAGGTGCTTTGTTTGTTTTTTTCTTGTTCAAATAATCTGCATCCACAGTGCAGCACATTAGTTTAAAAAAGTACCAAAATTCGCATTTCAATACTCATGACCAAATCTGAAAACCTCAGTGTTTCGGCAAAGAGGAAGACCCCTCACAAGCTGAAACTCACCAACAAGTACATGCATAAGGATTGACAGATGCTACTGCTGTTATTGTTTTTTTTGTTTTGTTTTGTTCTTTAAAAATAAAATGATGAGGTATTTATACTTTTTAGTCTTTATTTCAGATAGGACAGGAGAGAAAAATCAGGACAGCTGGGAGAAAGAGCAGGCGGAAGACATGCAGTCTTATGACATATGATTTACCTGCTCAAGCCAGTGAGCTATAAAAGCACCCTGTTTCTACTAACTTGAGTAATCCTCAACTTTTATAGCTACATTTCAGAGGGAAAAGAATCTACTTTATGCTTTGCTGTTTTTTTGCTGCACTTTAAACTTTAATGACATGTATCAAAATACCCCTTTCCGATTGGTTTCTATCAGTATTTTTAAGCAGACAGATTTAGAATTACAGCTTGATTTTTAACATTTTCCACAGTCAAAGCACAGTTAAAAAAACAGTCCGATCACCTGACCCTAAACTGCAGGAGAGCAAAAAAAGAATGAATTACTCTGCAGATTAAAGCCTCTTCACAGGTCTGAGAAGATTAGTCAACACAGCCTGTGTTGGCGTTTGATCAGGTACAACATAATAACATGGCTGATACTTCAACTGCAGGGGCATTTAACTTCCCTAAGTTCAATTAAATTTGTCTCGTGCTCCTACTTTTTATTTTCCTGTTCTTATTTATTACAGTCACACATATTGCAGGTTTTGTATTACTACCTGATACTGACATGTTGTCAGTGTTTGTTCATAAAGCTGTCAAAAAAGTGCATGTTGTGAAATACTTGGAAGTGTAACAACAGCATTATTTTGTGAATTAACCTTTTTTTCTTGATCTGGGCTGATATACTGACAATATAAATATTAACAGATTTTTAAACAAGTTTTGTGTTAACCCAGTCACACCTGCTGAATTTAAACATATAATATTTACGTTTGTCTACATTGCCTCTCTGAAGTGGAAATTTTTTATTCTACTACATTAGTGAAATTGATTGGATGCAGAGCTGTGTTTTTCTGCTTCAATGCATTTAATCCAGACAGTAATGTTTGAAGCTACAGAATCGTTATATAATTGAAGGGGTGGCTCTGATTCTTTAAATTGGCTGCTAGGTTATGTTGTGGTAATTATATTGTAATTATACAATGTTGCCCTTTCAATATACTGGTGTCTTGTCCAATCTTGTCCAGCTGAGATAGGCTTCAACAACCCTGCAGCCCTGAAATGGATAAGCGGTTAAGGAAGAAAATGGATCAATGATTAAATTCACCAGCGATACCCCTGAACTATTTTTGTCTCTTTTGGATTACAGAAGCGCTACAATCCTGCAAAGGGGAGGTTGGTGGTTTGTGGTCACGGGACGCTGAATGGGGATGGTGTTTTCTGTATCCTGAGCGACGACCACGGAGATACCTGGTATAACGGTGCGGCGCTGAAAAGTATCCCCTACAACCAGAAGAAGAAGCCACAGGACTTCAGTCCTGACGAGTGCCAGGTATGTTTGCTGAGCCCGTCTGTCAGATTAATGCAGAGGAGGGTAATATATACATCCTTTTTTTAAATCAAGGAAAAACACTCATTGAGATTAAAAATCTATTCTTTCAAGAGTGACCTCGAGGGCAGCAGAGGCTCAAAGAGTTATAAACATAAATAGATGCAGCTATCACACAGTACAAGCGAGAGAGCACAATATCCAGATGATGTGCAATAACAAGTTGACAACAAAAAGGTTCATTTTCAAATTAATTTCAGTACAACTTTAATAGAAATCACATGTACTAAGAGCAATATTTTCACAATCCTTCAAAACAGACTTAAACCCCCACATAGTAGCCAGCTCTGCAGATTGTCACGTAGAGTATGTAAAATAAATCTTTGTGCCTTTGAAATCACAGACAGTCTTCTCTCCATCTGCCTTCCTACAGCCGATTGAGTTGCAGAACGGCACCATCGCCATCAATGTGCGGAACCAGAACAGGTACCACTGTCGGTGTCGCATTGTGGTGCACAGCTATGATGGAGGGTTGACCCTGCCCTTGGAAGGCCTGGTCTTTGACGAGGCACTGGTGGATCCTGTAGTGGCAGCTGGAACTCTGCAAAAAGAGGGAGTGATCTACTTCACCAACCCCTGCAGCGAGGACAAGAGTAAGCAACACCAACTATTAAATTCTATAAATGTGCAGTTTAAAGTTGTGTAATAATAAACAGTACTTTAGTTTATCTTATATAAAGATATGGTTACACTGATATATGCTTGTTTTAAATGGTCAGGTTTCAGGCAGTTTTTTTCTACTCTTGGCTCTGTGTGATGTCAGCGAGAGTAGATAGCCTTCATGTGGTCATATCAGCTATGCCTTTAAAGGGGCAGCCAATCAGAAAAAAGTTAGCTTAAAGGAAGTAGTATGGGAGCTAAAATGGCTTGTTTTTTGATAGCAGATGAACTCAAAGGCTGCACAAAGGCCCAACATAAAATAAAGAGGGATTATTTTCATATGTAAATCTCTTCCAGAGTCTGATAATCAAAATATGGAGCCTGTAATGAGCATAATAGGTCCCCTTTCAAGTGAAAGTACACAGATCAAAAAAATTTATGGAACGCTCAAGTCACACATTGGATCTTGAAGAATGAATAGCCTTAAAGATTTATGTGAATGAGTAAATAACTTTTGTTCTCTCTCTCAGGAGTGAACTTAACCCTAAAGTGGTCCCTGACAGACGGCACATCTTGGGAGAAAAAAGCCACACAGATATGGGCCGGACCGAGCGGCTACTCCTGCATCACGTCACTGGACAGCGGTTCTGTAGAGGACCGCAAGTACATCTTTGTCATCTACGAGAAGGGCCACAAGGACTATTATGAGACCGTCTCATTCGCCAAGATCCACCTGTACAGTGGCCGTTAGAGTGCAAGAGGAGGTAGGCAGAAAAGGTCAGATATTATTACTGAATCCTTTGTGTAAGCAGGTAGCCTCATTGTGATTGAGAGGCCTGTGTTCAAACATATACAAAAATTCTGACAGACAGATAGCAGAAGGACCCATTATACATAAGTTTGGAAAAGTGTGTGCATGGGCAGTTGCGCATAAATCAATATAACCCTTTAAAAAGTTCCAATGAAATCAAAGAGTGTAGTTTTATAGTTTTTGTAGCTTGTTCCATTTAGAGGAATTATTTAAAGTATTTAAAGTTCAGTGTGAACAGGAGTTACAGCTAATGTCAAAATGTCCCCTGAGCTGACGTTGTAATTGCGGTGTTTAAATGTAATCAAAGAGCAGAGGTAAGCAGGAACCTCTGCAGGAGGGCCTTCTAAAATAAACATAAATGCTGCTCTCTTCTGGTTGCTGAGTACCAGCCTCACTTTTCATATAAGATACAACACTGAGTAAAAATAGAATTACTTGTGATAAATGGCAGCATGGTGTGATAGAGGAAGAGGAAGAAGAAGCATGCTTATAAACAATATCACCATGAATCAGGCAGAGACAAAATTGCAGGTATTTGACAAGTGAATGAGAAACAGGATTTAGTTTTATCCATTTTTTTTGTCTTGTGCAAACTGAACGTATTTAATTTATATGTTTTCTCAGAGTCAAACAGTGAAGGGAAAAGAAAACCAGAAGAGGTTTTTGTAATCTACTGATCTTCTGAGGAAGACAAAGAGACTTTTTTATTATGTCAAAAAATGAATATGCACAGTGAATGTGACACTATTTTTGATTAAATATATTTTCTCTCACTTTATCTTTCTAGTCTTTGCACTCACAAGTCTTGTGTTTGTTTTGCCAAATAACTGCAGAGCCTTAATCTGACAGATTCCTGACCTCACAGAGGAAAAAAACAGAGAAAATATACTGGAAGATTATTTTACAGATCAGGTACACTAGTTTCCAACAGTCTTATTGAAGTTTCAAACATAATACTTTCAGTACAGAGGAAGACGAATGTTTGAGTGACATCCTTGGGCTGAAGGTGAAAATTAGATTTATTGCAATATAGATGCAAGTAACAGATTCACTGTCTACCCAGATAAGAGGACTTCTTTCTTTTCTGATCTACCATACTGATATATCATTGAAATGGTAGTAAAGACTAACACAATCATACATGCATGGCTTCAGCACGTGCACCAGGTTGAAAAAATCAGGAGCTGCAAGATAAGCTGAAACAACACTGAAGTGTGAGACAACAGCAGTTATGTCACTTTTGGTGCGTGCCGCTGTTTTTGTAGGCGACAATGGTGAGCATAAAGTAGATGCAACAGATTCAACGTCAAAATGTTTTCTTTTGACTTAAAGATGCATGTTTGCCACAAATTCATACTGACTGAAATCAGCTGTGCCTTTAGGAAACTGTCAGATATTTTCACTTAAATGTTCTCTAACATCTTGTAACGGTCACTGTTGGCTGGCTTCACCTCGCCTCACCTTACAGTCTCCTCTTGGGTTTGACTTAATTAGGATTCTTTAAATTCAGGTACCTGTGTGATTGAATGTGTAAAAGAATGAGGTGCTTAATGTAACCAAAGTGTCTTTGTTTGTATTTCCAGAGAAGATGCTGTATTATTTTATCTGTGTATTTTAAATGTCCAAATGAGTCCAGGAAATCTGCTCTCTATAGAATAAAAAATGATCTTTTAACAGTTGCTATTACTGCTTGTGGCAAGTAAATACAACCATTCCCATGTGTAATGTATTTGCATTGATTAAGGGCTTTATTTAGAGCTTTTCTGGTCATACTGACCGCTCAAAGCACTTTAGATTATAAGTCAGGTACATGAGATGAGCTAAACTGATTTTCCTTTGTGTAAAATTGTCCTTGTTTCTGTTTATATGATAGAGAAAACACTTGTTTTATGTCTGAAATTACAATAAAATCAGCATTAAAGAAAAAAAATGTCACTTTATGTTTTTCTCTGCATGCCTCTCTAATATAGATTCTTATATTATGGTTCTAATGTAAGAAACAGTTTCTCTTTTTTTAATTTTAAATTGTAAAATATTTCCTTCCATCCAAGTAATGAAACATGAATTCAAACTTGACAAAAAAAGCAATCTAAAAACTGCCAAAGTATGAAAAATGTAATGACATCTACATTTGCATAATTGATTGTGTTAAATAACGTCTGCTTTATAATTTATTTTAAGAGCACCCTGTCTTAGTTTTCCGTACATGCATCATCAAACATCCAAATATCAAAGCACATACTGAATCATAGGACGTTTAAAAATGCATTTTTGCATCTCCGGCATATCAGTGCCTGCTGTGCTGAGGTCTGCAGCTTCACTAATTAAATATAAAATATTTTCTGCAGCTGAGTTTGCTTTTTTTAAGTCTTTGTTGCTACTATTGGCATATATGTGTATGATGTTGCTCAGCTCATTTCTAAAGTTAACCCTGAAGTCCTTTAGATTGACTCGTGTCTGTGCTATTTTTCTGCCACAGGATAACAGTAGGGTCCAGTCTTCTATGTGTCCTTAACTTTGAACGGAGACATGACATTTAAGTGTATAAATAAATTAGAATTATATATTAGATTTTTTTAAAATAATTTTTAATCAAAATTTATATATATATATTTATATACGATTTTAAAAAATTTACATGAAGAGGATCCTCTTATTTTGTAATCAGTGACGTTAGTCATGTGACCGTCCACTTTAGGTCATATGACTTAGGGAAAAAGACTTCGATTTATGAAGTGAGAGGAGAGCGCTTCGTCTCTATTACTGTGTTTTCGTGGACTTATTTCGACGCTTTGTCTCCTTTTTCGCTTCTCTGACTGTCGGAGTGAAGAAGAAGAAGAAATTTCAGGAGGAAGAGCCAGCATGGCAGCAGGAAGCCGGCTCGTTGCGCTGTGGTTACTGCTCTGTCTTTGTAACATCAGCACTCAGCAGGTACAGTTACGTGTTTTTAAACTGCTTAGTATCAGGTTATAACAGCATGCTGATGAGGACCCAAGAAGCGATCATCTTAAAAAGTGACTGCAGCTTTTCTGTTATTGTTTCTGCATCAAAATGACCTTATATCGTTCACTCGTCTTTCCCATACTATGTTTGCAGTGGCAGCCGACTAATAACATGCAGGTTTCTGGTGTGAGATCCAGTAGTTAAATAAACTGCATCTTACCTCCTTTTCCTAACCACTTTTCCTTGACCTCGATTTAAAACATCTTGAGGTCAAGGTAAGGAGAATTTATGGGAACGTAGCAGCGCTTAGATTGCACTCTTTAATAACGAAACTGCAGTTTCAGATGGACTGCAAAGTCCGTATTTTGAACATATAGCCTATAAAAGAAATACATCATATTTCCTTCCCGCAGAGATGATACACTGTAACTTCTTACCAGCTTTTTAAAGTTTTTTTTGTGACTGAAGTAAAATGTCCTCCAACCATCACTTATCCAGTTTAGGGTGGTTGTGTTCTGGGGTGAGAGTCTAATTAGAATCCTAAATGCCAGCAATCCAACAATGGATATAATCAGGGGTAAAAGTGGAACTTAACTTAGAAATAAGTGACATATATTCTGCTGTGAGCTCCAGTAGTTTTTCTTCAGGGACCTGTTGTTCCACTTTTCTGAATTTTACTGCTCTTTGTGGATTCAGCCTACTACTAATAGGGTGACCGGATCCCAAGAGACTAAAAGCGGGACAAACAGTGTTTGTGTGGAGCAAAGTAGGACATGTTTACAATGCTGGGATTTAGTCAAGATGTGTTATACTTGAAAGCAACTTTTCCAACTCTCTTGCTAAGTAAATGCTATAAGAATGATGGTTCCATGCGATAGTCTTTATATACTCTTCTATTCTCTGTTATTTCACTGTTATTTCATCTACTGTTCTCTCTGGTTTTTGGGTTTCAGTAGGGATAGCCATAGCTTGGCATACCTTTTTGAGCCATATCTGGGAATTTTAGCCAGTTAGGAAACACACGTCCTGTGTCACTTTGCACCATATTTTCTCCTGTGCAAAACTGAAAAATCACTCTAGCAAAGGTGGTGGCTTAAGACACCAGTTGTCAGCTACTGACAATGCAGATCTCTTTCACAGGTACCTCCACCCCCACTCACACCTTTTGTCAGGTGACCTCAATAGGTCACATGATAGGATGGGGCAAAGTTCGCACCCTGGTGGTAATGCCTTTTTTCACACCTTGGCTCATGTGATGATGCACATGATAATCAATAGTGGGTCAATGAACACCTCCAAAGGGGTCAAGTACCTGGGACCTTCCACCATTTGGTTTTAGAGCTGCAGAAGCCTCTTGGAAACATCTTCAGAAAACTTAAAGAAGTCCAGTCGCCTTTTTTCCAAGCTCTTAACATTATCATGACCTGAATGACTGAGAACCTACAGACACATGCTGTCATGATGTTCAGGAAAAGGAAGGACCCAACTGCAGAGGCAGACGTAAAATGTTTCCAGTTTTTATTTTCACAAATCCAACAAAGTTTTGAGTGAGGAGGTCCGGGATTAAACAGGCTTGTCTCCAACACTCCGTCGGTCTGGCAGCACGTTTACTGACCCACAGAATTCTTGACTCACACCCCAACAGACCCCGGCTCAGCTCTGCACACAAACAGCAATTAATCCAGAAGGCAAAAAGAACGTTGGAACGACACCAAAATAAAGTGCTTAGTTTGGCTACCTGATAGAGGCAACGATCCGGCAAGGACTGAAGACTTCCTTTGGCTTAAATACCCAGCGAGTGAGCCTCAGGGAAAACAGGTGAGTAAACAGTGATTGAGATCAGGTGTGCCACACACGGCTGGAGGAGGCCGGCCAGAGGGTGGAGCAACTGTCGAGCCTGCCCAAAGAACAAAACACACCCATACAACACACTGCCGGCCCGGAGAGGGCGGGGACCATGACACATGCTTAAGGACACATATATGAGCAGTTATTTTAATACATTATCTAAAGGAGCTCTTATACAGAATATCCAGTCAAATCCTACAAAAAACACTTCAAGTTTTTCTGATTTTGCCTATAAATAAGGTCTTAAAAGTTTTTTCCCCTGCAAGTTAAAAATCTACCACCATCTCTGCTGTTGCAAAATTCTCCCATAAATTTTATACTTGCCATGTCTCTCTCATTTATGGCTTTGCCATACTGCAAACTACTCAGTTTATCCTGCATTTACTGAACAGTATATACTTTGGATGACATGTTATAACTAAAGTTATCTGGTTATTTCACAATAAGAAATAATCAAATAACTTCAGCAGCACATTCTGTGCAGATCCACTGCCTGATTAAAACAATCTGACATGCATTAGGACATTGAACAAAGACTGAGGCTGGGTAGAAGGGGAAATTATTTCAAAAAAAGGTAAAGAGTTTTTTTCTTGCTACAGGACTCCTTTGTTATTTTGTCCAGAACTTGCATAATTTGAGTGATTTATAAAATAAATTAAATGTTTCCTTGGGTTAGCGGTTAGTTTTCTTCTCTTGTGGGTTTGATTTGGTGATAAAGATCACCTGATTGTGTGACATGATATCTTAAGCATGCTGAAGATTCTTCTGCCCTATCTGGTTTTGCCTATAGCTACTTCTTGGATATCCCTTCCCTCTGTTTTTCTGCACTTCCTCTCTTACCTGCCCTCCTTTCTGCTGTACAGATCGATCCTCTGGTGTTTGAGGAGCAGCTGCTGTGGGTGAGTGGAGCCCAGGGGCAGGTGAACACCTACAGGATCCCGCTGCTCACCTTCACCCCCAAAGGAAGCCTGCTGGCTTTTGCAGAGGCCAGGAAGACATCGTCTTCTGACATTGGAGCTAAATTCATTGCAATGCGGCGCTCCACAGACAAAGGCAAGACTACAACAATTCTGAGTCAGAGGAACAAGCAAACAGCCTGCACACGTGCATGAGTGTCATAAAACAGTCAGCAGATACATGTCACATGTGCAAAGTGTCATATTTAAGAGGATTTTATTGTTTCTGAATGTACATCAATGGAGTTATTTCATCAGTAACCTCAGCCAGTATTTGGTTTTACTTATATTTTCAAAATTATGTCATAAGTGTCACAGTTTTAGCTGCCATTTTCAGAACAAAACTAAACATGAATTCTACTGACTGAGCCTCAAACTAAAACTGTAAATCTCAGTTTTAACAGAAACAAACTGAAGCAGCAGAAAGCATCATAGAAGATAAAATATGAAGTCAAATTAAAGTATTTGCTGCAATGGAGGTCTCAGGTTTTTGGCTGCTTCATCTCCTCCTGCTCCTCCTCCTCCTCCTTCTCCTCCTCCTCCTCTATTGTCACTCCAGGAGCCACCTGGTCCCCCACCACCTTTATCGTTGACGATGGTACGAAGCCGGACGGCCTGAACTTGGGTTCTGCTGTGGTGGACGAGGAAGTGGGCTCAGTGATTCTGATCTACGACGTCTGCTTCTACCTCAACCACTGCAGCCCACCCAGCATCATGATGGTGGAGAGCCGGGATGATGGCCTCAGCTGGAGCCCGCCCAGAAACCTATCGGTTATGCTCGGCGTGAAGAACTTCATTCCCGGGCCGGGCCTCGGCCTCCAGGTGAGAGGGAGTGATGTGACGCTAAAATATAAATGAAAAGAGTCACAATTAAAGGTGTTAAAGTGAGATTTTTCAGGCAGATTTCTGTGTGGCTTTAATGTAAGCTTTAATGTTCATCTTATTTCATACAGCTCTGTTCCACCTCTGTAATTATGCATAATTTTGCATGTGCAAACTCAATGCATTGGTGGAAGGACAGCTGGCCTGCACTGCTTTGTTGTCTCTGAGTCTGGACACTATGTGTGCAAAATGCTGCACTGTTCTGAGTTCAACGTCACTGTTTTGCAATGTGAAAAACATGCCAGCTTTAACAAAAGGAACTTATAAGCCCGAAAGTCATCTGATGGGACAGATTGGAACTGGCTCTCAATTCCTGTCCCTTTTGTTATTCTGTCCAAATTAAAGAAGTGAGAGTGGGGATAGTTTTAGCTTCAAGGCCAGACAGAAAATGGTCAATATAACTGAAAGTATAGCAGTTTGGCACAGCATCTATGAATCCCTCATGGAGTGTTACTTCATTAAAATGGACTTGCTTTTGATGCCATTTCGCAGCCTTTCACAGGTGCTTTGTTTGTTTTTTTCTTGTTCAAATAATCTGCATCCACAGCGCAGCACATTAGTTTAAAAAAGTACCAAAATTCGCATTTCAATACTCATGACCAAATCTGAAAACCTCAGTGTTTCGGCAAAGAGGAAGACCCCTCACAAGCTGAAACTCACCAACAAGTACATGCATAAGGATTGACAGATGTTACTGCTGTTATTGTTTTTTTTTTTTTTTGTTTTGTTCTTTAAAAATAAAATGATGAGGTATTTATACTTTTTAGTCTTTATTTCAGATAGGACAGGAGAGAAAAATCAGGACAGCTGGGAGAAAGAGCAGGCGGAAGACATGCAGTAAACGGCTTATGCAGTAGTCTTATGACATATGATTTACCTGCTCAAGCCAGTGAGCTATAAAAGCACCCTGTTTCTACTAACTTGAGTAATCCTCAACTTTTATAGCTACATTTCAGAGGGAAAAGAATCTACTTTATGCTTTGCTGCTTTTTTGCTGCACTTTAAACTTTAATGACATGTATCAAAATACCCCTTTCTGATTGGTTTCTATCAGTATTTTTAAGCAGACAGATTTAGAATTACAGCTTGATTTTTAACATTTTCCACAGTTAAAAAAACATTCCGATCACCTGACCCTAAACTGCAGGAGAGCAAAAAAAGAATGAATTACTCTGCAGATTAAAGCCTCTTCACAGGTCTGAGAAGATTAGTCAACACAGCCTGTGTTGGCGTTTGATCAGGTACAACATAATAACATGGCTGATTTTGCACTTTATTAGCGTAATGAGTGCTGTTACTTTTAATTGTTTTACTTCAACTGCAGGGGCATTTAACTTCCCTAAGTTCAATTAAATTTGTCTCGTGCTCCTACTTTTTATTTTCCTGTTCTTATTTATTACAGTCATACATATTGCAGGTTTTGTATTACTACCTGATACTGACATGTTGTCAGTGTTTGTTCATAAAGCTGTCAAAAAAGTGCATGTTGTGAAATACTTGGAAGTGTAACAACAGCATTATTTTGTGAATTAACCTTTTTTTCTTGATCTGGGCTGATATACTGACAATATAAATATTAACAGATTTTTAAACAAGTTTTGTGTTAACCCAGTCACACCTGCAGAATTTAAACATATAATATTTACGTTTGTCTACATTGCCTCTCTGAAGTGGAAATTTTTTATTCTACTACATTAGTGAAATTGATTGGATGCAGAGCTGTGTTTTTCTGCTTCAATGCATTTAATCCAGACAGTAATGTTTGAAGCTACAGAATCGTTATATAATTGAAGGGGTGGCTCTGATTCTTTAAATTGGCTGCTAGGTTATGTTGTGGTAATTATATTGTAATTATACAATGTTGCCCTTTCAATATACTGGTGTCTTGTCCAATCTTGTCCAGCTGAGATAGGCTTCAACAACCCTGCAGCCCTGAAATGGATAAACGGTTAAGGAAGAAAATGGATCAATGATTAAATTCACCAGCGATACCTCTGAACTATTTTTGTCTCTTTTGGATTACAGAAGCGCTACAATCCTGCAAAAGGGAGGTTGGTGGTTTGTGGTCACGGGACGCTGGAGGGGGATGGTGTTTTCTGTATCCTGAGCGACGACCACGGAGATACCTGGTATAACGGTGCGGCGCTGAAAAGTATCCCCTACAACCAGAAGAAGAAGCCACAGGACTTCAATCCTGACGAGTGCCAGGTATGTTTGCTGAGCCCGTCTGTCAGATTAATGCAGAGGAGGGTAATATATACATCCTTTTTTAAATCAAGGAAAAACACTCATTGAGATTAAAAATCTATTCTTTCAAGAGTGACCTCGAGGGCAGCAGAGGCTCAAAGAGTTATAAACATAAATAGATGCAGCTATCACACAGTACAAGCGAGAGAGCACAATATCCAGATGATGTGCAATAACAAGTTGACAACAAAAAGGTTCATTTTCAAATTAATTTCAGTACAACTTTAATAGAAATCACATGTACTAAGAGCAATATTTTCACAATCCTTCAAAACAGACTTAAACCCCCACATAGTAGCCAGCTCTGCAGATTGTCACGTAGAGTATGTAAAATAAATCTTTGTGCCTTTGAAATCACAGACAGTCTTCTCTCCATCTGCCTTCCTACAGCCGATTGAGTTGCAGAACGGCACCATCGCCATCAATGTGCGGAACCAGAACAGGTACCACTGTCGGTGTCGCATTGTGGTGCACAGCTATGATGGAGGGTTGACCCTGCCCTTGGAAGGCCTGGTCTTTGACGAGGCACTGGTGGATCCTGTAGTGGCAGCTGGAACTCTGCAAAAAGAGGGAGTGATCTACTTCACCAACCCCTGCAGCGAGGACAAGAGTAAGCAACACCAACTATTAAATTCTATAAATGTGCAGTTTAAAGTTGTGTAATAATAAACAGTACTTTAGTTTATCTTATATAAAGATATGGTTACACTGATATATGCTTGTTTTAAATGGTCAGGTTTCAGGCAGTGTTTTTCTACTCTTGGCTCTGTGTGATGTCAGCGAGAGTAGATAGCCTTCATGTGGTCATGTCAGCTATGCCTTTAAAGGGGCAGCCAATCAGAAAAAAGTTCGCTTAAAGGAACTAGTATGGGAGCTAAAATGGCATGTTTTTTGATAGCAGATGAACTCAAAGGCTGCACAAAGGCCCAACATAAAATAAAGAGGGATTATTTTCATATGTAAATCTCTTCCAGAGTCTGATAATCAAAATATGGAGCCTGTAATGAGCATAATAGGTCCCCTTTCAAGTGAAAGTACACAGATCAAAAAAATTTATGGAACGCTCAAGTCACACATTGGATCTTGAAGAATGAATAGCCTTAAAGATTTATGTGAATGAGTAAATAACTTTTGTTCTCTCTCTCAGGAGTGAACTTAACCCTAAAGTGGTCCCTGACAGACGGCACATCTTGGGAGAAAAAAGCCACGCAGATATGGGCCGGACCGAGCGGCTACTCCTGCATCACGTCACTGGACAGCGGTTCTGTAGAGGACCGCAAGTACATCTTTGTCATCTACGAGAAGGGCCACAAGGACTATTATGAGACCGTCTCATTCGCCAAGATCCACCTGTACAGTGGCCGTTAGAGTGCAAGAGGAGGTAGGCAGAAAAGGTCAGATATTATTACTGAATCCTTTGTGTAAGCAGGTAGCCTCATTGTGATTGAGAGGCCTGTGTTCAAACATATACAAAAATTCTGACAGACAGATAGCAGAAGGACCCATTATACATAAGTTTGGAAAAGTGTGTGCATGGGCAGTTGCGCATAAATCAATATAACCCTTTAAAAAGTTCCAATGAAATCAAAGAGTGTAGTTTTATAGTTTTTGTAGCTTGTTCCATTTAGAGGAATTATTTAAAGTATTTAAAGTTCAGTGTGAACAGGAGTTACAGCTAATGTTAAAATGTCCCCTGAGCTGACGTTGTAATTGCGGTGTTTAAATGTAATCAAAGAGCAGAGGTAAGCAGGAACCTCTGCAGGAGGGCCTTCTAAAATAAACATAAATGCTGCTCTCTTCTGGTTGCTGAGTACCAGCCTCACTTTTCATATAAGATACAACACTGAGTAAAAATAGAATTACTTGTGATAAATGGCAGCATGGTGTGATAGAGGAAGAGGAAGAAGAAGCATGCTTATAAACAATATCACCATGAATCAGGCAGAGACAAAATTGCAGGTATTTGACAAGTGAATGAGAAACAGGATTTAGTTTTATCCATTTTTTTTGTCTTGTGCAAACTGAACGTATTTAATTTATATGTTTTCTCAGAGTCAAACAGTGAAGGGAAAAGAAAACCAGAAGAGGTTTTTGTAATCTACTGATCTTCTGAGGAAGACAAAGAGACTTTTTTATTATGTCAAAAAATGAATATGCACAGTGAATGTGACACTATTTTTGATTAAATATATTTTCTCTCACTTTATCTTTCTAGTCTTTGCACTCACAAGTCTTGTGTTTGTTTTGCCAAATAACTGCAGAGCCTTAATCTGACAGATTCCTGACCTCACAGAGGAAAAAGCCAGAGAAAATATACTGGAAGATTATTTTACAGATCAGGTACACTAGTTTCCAACAGTCTTATTGAAGTTTCAAACATAATACTTTCAGTACAGAGGAAGACGAATGTTTGAGTGACATCCTTGGGCTGAAGGTGAAAATTAGATTTATTGCAATATAGATGCAAGTAACAGATTCACTGTCTACCCAGATAAGAGGACTTCTTTCTTTTCTGATCTACCATACTGATATATCATTGAAATGGTAGTAAAGACTAACACAATCATACATGCATGGCTTCAGCACGTGCACCAGGTTGCAAAAATCAGGAGCTGCAAGATAAGCTGAAACAACACTGAAGTGTGAGACAACAGCAGTTATGTCACTTTTGGTGCGTGCCGCTGTTTTTGTAGGCGACAATGGTGAGCATAAAGTAGATGCAACAGATTCAACGTCAAAATGTTTTCTTTTGACTTAAAGATGCATGTTTGCCACAAATTCATACTGACTGAAATCAGCTGTGCCTTTAGGAAACTGTCAGATATTTTCACTTAAATGTTCTCTAACATCTTGTAACGGTCACTGTTGGCTGGCTTCACCTCGCCTCACCTTACAGTCTCCTCTTGGGTTTGACTTAATTAGGATTCTTTAAATTCAGGTACCTGTGTGATTGAATGTGTAAAAGAATGAGGTGCTTAATGTAACCAAGTGTCTTTGTTTGTATTTCCAGAGAAGATGCTGTATTATTTTATCTGTGTATTTTAAATGTCCAAATGAGTCCAGGAAATCTGCTCTCTATAGAATAAAAAATGATCTTTTAACAGTTGCTATTACTGCTTGTTGCAAGTAAATACAACCATTCCCATGTGTAATGTATTTGCATTGATTAAGGGCTTTATTTAGAGCTTTTCTGGTCATACTGACCGCTCAAAGCACTTTAGATTATAAGTCAGGTACATGAGATGAGCTAAACTGATTTTCCTTTGTGTAAAATTGTCCTTGTTTCTGTTTATATGATAGAGAAAACACTTGTTTTATGTCTGAAATTACAATAAAATCAGCATTAAAGAAAAAAAATGTCACTTTATGTTTTTCTCTGCATGCCTCTCTAATATAGATTCTTATATTATGGTTCTAATGTAAGAAACAGTTTCTCTTTTTTTAATTTTAAATTGTAAAATATTTCCTTCCAAGTAATGAAACATGAATTCAAACTTGACAAAAAAAGCAATCTAAAAACTGCCAAAGTGTGAAAAATGTAATGACATCTACATTTGCATAATTGATTGTGTTAAATAACGTCTGCTTTATAATTTATTTTAAGAGCACCCTGTCTTAGTTTTCCGTACATGCATCATCAAACATCCAAATATCAAAGCACATACTGAATCATAGGACGTTTAAAAATGCATTTTTGCATCTCCGGCATATCAGTGCCTGCTGTGCTGAGGTCTGCAGCTTCACTAATTAAATATAAAATATTTTCTGCAGCTGAGTTTGCTTTTTTTAAGTCTTTGTTGCTACTATTGGCATATATGTGTATGATGTTGCTCAGCTCATTTCTAAAGTTAACCCTGAAGTCCTTTAGATTGACTCGTGTCTGTGCTATTTTTCTGCCACAGGATAACAGTAGGGTCCAGTCTTCTATGTGTCCTTAACTTTGAACGGAGACATGACATTTAAGTGTATAAATAAATTAGAATTATATATTAGATTTTTTAAAAATAATTTTTAATCAAAATTTATATATATATATATTTATATACGATTTTAAAAAATTTACATGAAGAGGATCCTCTTATTTTGTAATCAGTGACGTTAGTCATGTGACCGTCCACTTTAGGTCATATGACTTAGCGAAAAAGACTTTTCGATTTATGAAGTGAGAGGAGAGCGCTTCGTCTCTATTACTGTGTTTTCGTGGACTTATTTCGACGCTTTGTCTCCTTTTTCGCTTCTCTGACTGTCGGAGTGAAGAAGAAGAAGAAATTTCAGGAGGAAGAGCCAGCATGGCAGCAGGAAGCCGGCTCGTTGCGCTGTGGTTACTGCTCTGTCTTTGTAACATCAGCACTCAGCAGGTACAGTTACGTGTTTTTAAACTGCTTAGTATCAGGTTATAACAGCATGCTGATGAGGACCCAAGAAGCGATCATCTTAAAAAGTGACTGCAGCTTTTCTGTTATTGTTTCTGCATCAAAATGACCTTATATCGTTCACTCGTCTTTCCCATACTATGTTTGCAGTGGCAGCCGACTAATAACATGCAGGTTTCTGGTGTGAGATCCAGTAGTTAAATAAACTGCATCTTACCTCCTTTTCCTAACCACTTTTCCTTGACCTCGATTTAAAACATCTTGAGGTCAATGTAAGGAGAATTTATGGGAACGTAGCAGCGCTTAGATTGCACTCTTTAATAACGAAACTGCAGTTTCAGATGGACTGCAAAGTCCGTATTTTGAACATATAGCCTATAAAAGAAATACATCATATTTCCTTCCCGCAGAGATGATACACTGTAACTTCTTACCAGCTTTTTAAAGGCTTTTTGTGACTGAAGTAAAATCTCCTCCAACCATCACTTATCCAGTTTAGGGTGGTTGTGTTCTGGGGTGAGAGTCTAATTAGAATCCTAAATGCCAGCAATCCAACAATGGATATAATCAGGGGTAAAAGTGGAACTTAACTTAGAAATAAGTGACATATATTCTGCTGTGAGCTCCAGTAGTTTTTCTTCAGGGACCTGTTGTTCCACTTTTCTGAATTTTACTGCTCTTTGTGGATTCAGCCTACTACTAATAGGGTGACCGGATCCCAAGAGACTAAAAGCGGGACAAACAGTGTTTGTGTGGAGCAAAGTAGGACATGTTTACAATGCTGGGATTTAGTCAAGATGTGTTATACTTGAAAGCAACTTTTCCAACTCTCTTGCTAAGTAAATGCTATAAGAATGATGGTTCCATGCGATAGTCTTTATATACTCTTCTATTCTCTGTTATTTCACTGTTATTTCATCTACTGTTCTCTCTGGTCTTTGGGTTTCAGTAGGGATAGCCATAGCTTGGCATACCTTTTTGAGCCATATCTGGGAATTTTAGCCAGTTAGGAATCACACGTCCTGTGTCACTTTGCACCATATTTTCTCCTGTGCAAAACTGAAAAATCACTCTAGCAAAGGTGGTGGCTTATGACACCAGTTGTCAGCTACTGACAATGCAGATCTCTTTCACAGGTACCTCCACCCCCACTCACACCTTTTGTCAGGTGACCTCAATAGGTCACATGATAGGATGGGGCAAAGTCTCACAGTTGTTTCGCACCCTGGTGGTAATGCCTTTTTTCACACCTTGGCTCATGTGATGATGCACATGATAATCAATAGTGGGTCAATGAACACCTCCAAAGGGGTCAAGTACCTGGGACGTTCCACCATTTGGTTTTAGAGCTGCAGAAGCCTCTTGGAAACATCTTCAGAAAACTTAAAGAAGTCCAGTCGCCTTTTTTCCAAGCTCTTAACATTATCATGACCTGAATGACTGAGAACCTACAGACACATGCTTAAGGACACATATATGAGCAGTTATTTTAATACATTATCTAAATGAGCTCTTATTTAAGTGAGACATAAAAATTGAACGTACAGAATATCCAGTCAAATCCTACAAAAACACTTCAAGTTTTTCTGATTTTGCCTATAAATAAGGTCTTAAAAGTTTTTTCCCCTGCAAGTTAAAAATCTACCACCATCTCTGCTGTTGCAAAATTCTCCCATAAATTTTATACTTGCCATGTCTCTCTCATTTATGGCTTTGCCATACTGCAAACTACTCAGTTTATCCTGCATTTACTGAACAGTATATACTTTGGGTGACATGTTATAACTATCTAAAGTTATCTGGTTATTTCACAATAAGAAATAATCAAATAACTTCAGCAGCACATTCTGTGCAGATCCACTGCCTGATTAAAACAATCTGACATGCATTAGGACATTGAACAAAGACTGAGGCTGGGTAGAAGGGGAAATTATTTCAAAAAAAGGTAAAGAGTTTTTTTCTTGCTACAGGACTCCTTTGTTATTTTGTCCAGAACTTGCATAATTTGAGTGATTTATAAAATAAATTAAATGTTTCCTTGGGTTAGCGGTTAGTTTTCTTCTCTTGTGGGTTTGATTTGGTGATAAAGATCACCTGATTGTGTGACATGATATCTTAAGCATGCTGAAGATTCTTCTGCCCTATCTGGTTTTGCCTATAGCTACTTCTTGGATATCCCTTCCCTCTGTTTTTCTGCACTTCCTCTCTTACCTGCCCTCCTTTCTGCTGTACAGATCGATCCTCTGGTGTTTGAGGAGCAGCTGCTGTGGGTGAGTGGAGCCCAGGGGCAGGTGAACACCTACAGGATCCCGCTGCTCACCTTCACCCCCAAAGGAAGCCTGCTGGCTTTTGCAGAGGCCAGGAAGACATCGTCTTCTGACATTGGAGCTAAATTCATTGCAATGCGGCGCTCCACAGACAAAGGCAAGACTACAACAATTCTGAGTCAGAGGAACAAGCAAACAGCCTGCACACGTGCATGAGTGTCATAAAACAGTCAGCAGATACATGTCACATGTGCAAAGTGTCATATTTAAGAGGATTTTATTGTTTCTGAATGTACATCAATGGAGTTATTTCATCAGTAACCTCAGCCAGTATTTGGTTTTACTTATATTTTCAAAATTATGTCATAAGTGTCACAGTTTTAGCTGCCATTTTCAGAACAAAACTAAACATGAATTCTACTGACTGAGCCTCAAACTAAAACTGTAAATCTCAGTTTTAACAGAAACAAACTGAAGCAGCAGAAAGCATCATAGAAGATAAAATATGAAGTCAAATTAAAGTATTTGCTGCAATGGAGGTCTCAGGTTTTTGGCTGCTTCATCTCCTCCTCCTCCTCCTCCTCCTCCTCCTTCTCCTCCTCCTCCTCTATTGTCACTCCAGGAGCCACCTGGTCCCCCACCACCTTTATCGTTGACGATGGTACGAAGCCGGACGGCCTGAACTTGGGTTCTGCTGTGGTGGACGAGGAAGTGGGCTCAGTGATTCTGATCTACGACGTCTGCTTCTACCTCAACCACTGCAGCCCACCCAGCATCATGATGGTGGAGAGCCGGGATGATGGCCTCAGCTGGAGCCCGCCCAGAAACCTATCGGTTATGCTCGGCGTGAAGAACTTCATTCCCGGGCCGGGCCTCGGCCTCCAGGTGAGAGGGAGTGATGTGACGTTAAAATATAAATGAAAAGAGTCACAATTAAAGGTGTTAAAGTGAGATTTTTCAGGCAGATTTCTGTGTGGCTTTAATGTAAGCTTTAATGTTCATCTTATTTCATACAGCTCTGTTCCACCTCTGTAATTATGCATAATTTTGCATGTGCAAACTCAATGCATTGGTGGAAGGACAGCTGGCCTGCACTGCTTTGTTGTCTCTGAGTCTGGACACTATGTGTGCAAAATGCTGCACTGTTCTGAGTTCAACGTCACTGTTTTGCAATGTGAAAAACATGCCAGCTTTAACAAAAGGAACTTATAAGCCCGAAAGTCATCTGATGGGACAGATTGGAACTGGCTCTCAATTCCTGTCCCTTTTGTTATTCTGTCCAAATTAAAGAAGTGAGAGTGGGGATAGTTTTAGCTTCAAGGCCAGACAGAAAATGGTCAATATAACTGAAAGTATAGCAGTTTGGCACAGCATCTATGAATCCCTCATGGAGTGTTACTTCATTAAAATGGACTTGCTTTTGATGCCATTTCGCAGCCTTTCACAGGTGCTTTGTTTGTTTTATTCTTGTTCAAATAATCTGCATCCACAGTGCAGCACATTAGTTTAAAAAAGTACCAAAATTCGCATTTCAATACTCATGACCAAATCTGAAAACCTCAGTGTTTCGGCAAAGAGGAAGACCCCTCACAAGCTGAAACTCACCAACAAGTACATGCATAAGGATTGACAGATGCTACTGCTGTTATTGTTTTTTGTTTGTTTTGTTTTGTTCTTTAAAAATAAAATGATGAGGTATTTATACTTTTTAGTCTTTATTTCAGATAGGACAGGAGAGAAAAATCAGGACAGCTGGGAGAAAGAGCAGGCGGAAGACATGCAGTCTTATGACATATGATTTACCTGCTCAAGCCAGTGAGCTATAAAAGCACCCTGTTTCTACTAACTTGAGTAATCCTCAACTTTTATAGCTACATTTCAGAGGGAAAAGAATCTACTTTATGCTTTGCTGTTTTTTTGCTGCACTTTAAACTTTAATGACATGTATCAAAATACCCCTTTCTGATTGGTTTCTATCAGTATTTTTAAGCAGACAGATTTAGAATTACAGCTTGATATTTAACATTTTCCACAGTCAAAGCACAGTTAAAAAAACAGTCCGATCACCTGACCCTAAACTGCAGGAGAGCAAAAAAAGAATGAATTACTCTGCAGATTAAAGCCTCTTCACAGGTCTGAGAAGATTAGTCAACACAGCCTGTGTTGGCGTTTGATCAGGTACAACATAATAACATGGCTGATTTTGCACTTTATTAGCGTAATGAGTGCTGTTACTTTTAATTGTTTTACTTCAACTGCAGGGGCATTTAACTTCCCTAAGTTCAATTAAATTTGTCTCGTGCTCCTACTTTTTATTTTCCTGTTCTTATTTATTACAGTCACACATATTGCAGGTTTTGTAATACTACCTGATACTGACATGTTGTCAGTGTTTGTTCATAAAGCTGTCAAAAAAGTGCATGTTATGAAATACTTGGAAGTGTAACAACAGCATTATTTTGTGAATTAACCTTTTTTCTTGATCTGGGCTGATATACTGACAATATAAATATTAACAGATTTTTAAACAAGTTTTGTGTTAACCCAGTCACACCTGCAGAATTTAAACATATAATATTTACGTTTGTCTACATTGCCTCTCTGAAGTGGAAATTTTTTATTCTACTACATTAGTGAAATTGATTGGATGCAGAGCTGTGTTTTTCTGCTTCAATGCATTTAATCCAGACAGTAATGTTTGAAGCTACAGAATCGTTATATAATTGAAGGGGTGGCTCTGATTCTTTAAATTGGCTGCTAGGTTATGTTGTGGTAATTATATTGTAATTATACAATGTTGCCCTTTCAATATACTGGTGTCTTGTCCAATCTTGTCCAGCTGAGATAGGCTTCAACAACCCTGCAGCCCTGAAATGGATAAACAGTTAAGGAAGAAAATGGATCAATGATTAAATTCACCAGCGATACCTCTGAACTATTTTTGTCTCTTTTGGATTACAGAAGCGCTACAATCCTGCAAAGGGGAGGTTGGTGGTTTGTGGTCACGGGACGCTGAATGGGGATGGTGTTTTCTGTATCCTGAGCGACGACCACGGAGATACCTGGTATAACGGTGCGGCGCTGAAAAGTATCCCCTACAACCAGAAGAAGAAGCCACAGGACTTCAGTCCTGACGAGTGCCAGGTATGTTTGCTGAGCCCGTCTGTCAGATTAATGCAGAGGAGGGTAATATATACATCCTTTTTTTAAATCAAGGAAAAACACTCATTGAGATTAAAAATCTATTCTTTTAAGAGTGACCTCGAGGGCAGCAGAGGCTCAAAGAGTTATAAACATAAATAGATGCAGCTATCACACAGTACAAGCGAGAGAGCACAATATCCAGATGATGTGCAATAACAAGTTGACAACAAAAAGGTTCATTTTCAAATTAATTTCAGTACAACTTTAATAGAAATCACATGTACTAAGAGCAATATTTTCACAATCCTTCAAAACAGACTTAAACCCCCACATAGTAGCCAGCTCTGCAGATTGTCACGTAGAGTATGTAAAATAAATCTTTGTGCCTTTGAAATCACAGACAGTCTTCTCTCCATCTGCCTTCCTACAGCCGATTGAGTTGCAGAACGGCACCATCGCCATCAATGTGCGGAACCAGAACAGGTACCACTGTCGGTGTCGCATTGTGGTGCACAGCTATGATGGAGGGTTGACCCTGCCCTTGGAAGGCCTGGTCTTTGACGAGGCACTGGTGGATCCTGTAGTGGCAGCTGGAACTCTGCAAAAAGAGGGAGTGATCTACTTCACCAACCCCTGCAGCGAGGACAAGAGTAAGCAACACCAACTATTAAATTCTATAAATGTGCAGTTTAAAGTTGTGTAATAATAAACAGTACTTTAGTTTATCTTATATAAAGATATGGTTACACTGATATATGCTTGTTTTAAATGGTCAGGTTTCAGGCAGTTTTTTTCTACTCTTGGCTCTGTGTGATGTCAGCGAGAGTAGATAGCCTTCATGTGGTCATGTCAGCTATGCCTTTAAAGGGGCAGCCAATCAGAAAAAAGTTAGCTTAAAGGAACTAGTATGGGAGCTAAAATGGCATGTTTTTTGATAGCAGATGAACTCAAAGGCTGCACAAAGGCCCAACATAAAATAAAGAGGGATTATTTTCATATGTAAATCTCTTCCAGAGTCTGATAATCAAAATATGGAGCCTGTAATGAGCATAATAGGTCCCCTTTCAAGTGAAAGTACACAGATCAAAAAAATTTATGGACCGCTCAAGTCACACATTGGATCTTGAAGAATGAATAGCCTTAAAGATTTATGTGAATGAGTAAATAACTTTTGTTCTCTCTCTCAGGAGTGAACTTAACCCTAAAGTGGTCCCTGACAGACGGCACATCTTGGGAGAAAAAAGCCACGCAGATATGGGCCGGACCGAGCGGCTACTCCTGCATCACGTCACTGGACAGCGGTTCTGTAGAGGACCGCAAGTACATCTTTGTCATCTACGAGAAGGGCCACAAGGACTATTATGAGACCGTCTCATTCGCCAAGATCCACCTGTACAGTGGCCGTTAGAGTGCAAGAGGAGGTAGGCAGAAAAGGTCAGATATTATTACTGAATCCTTTGTGTAAGCAGGTAGCCTCATTGTGATTGAGAGGCCTGTGTTCAAACATATACAAAATTTCTGACAGACAGATAGCAGAAGGACCCATTATACATAAGTTTGGAAAAGTGTGTGCATGGGCAGTTGCGCATAAATCAATATAACCCTTTAAAAAGTTCCAATGAAATCAAAGAGTGTAGTTTTATAGTTTTTGTAGCTTGTTCCATTTAGAGGAATTATTTAAAGTATTTAAAGTTCAGTGTGAACAGGAGTTACAGCTAATGTCAAAATGTCCCCTGAGCTGACGTTGTAATTGCGGTGTTTAAATGTAATCAAAGAGCAGAGGTAAGCAGGAACCTCTGCAGGAGGGCCTTCTAAAATAAACATAAATGCTGCTCTCTTCTGGTTGCTGAGTACCAGCCTCACTTTTCATATAAGATACAACACTGAGTAAAAATAGAATTACTTGTGATAAATGGCAGCATGGCGTGATAGAGGAAGAGGAAGAAGAAGCATGCTTATAAACAATATCACCATGAATCAGGCAGAGACAAAATTGCAGGTATTTGACAAGTGAATGAGAAACAGGATTTAGTTTTATCCATTTTTTTTGTCTTGTGCAAACTGAACGTATTTAATTTATATGTTTTCTCAGAGTCAAACAGTGAAGGGAAAAGAAAACCAGAAGAGGTTTTTGTAATCTACTGATCTTCTGAGGAAGACAAAGAGACTTTTTTATTATGTCAAAAAATGAATATGCACAGTGAATGTGACACTATTTTTGATTAAATATATTTTCTCTCACTTTATCTTTCTAGTCTTTGCACTCACAAGTCTTGTGTTTGTTTTGCCAAATAACTGCAGAGCCTTAATCTGACAGATTCCTGACCTCACAGAGGAAAAAGCCAGAGAAAATATACTGGAAGATTATTTTACAGATCAGGTACTCTAGTTTCCAACAGTCTTATTGAAGTTTCAAACATAATACTTTCAGTACAGAGGAAGACGAATGTTTGAGTGACATCCTTGGGCTGAAGGTGAAAATTAGATTTATTGCAATATAGATGCAAGTAACAGATTCACTGTCTACCCAGATAAGAGGACTTCTTTCTTTTCTGATCTACCATACTGATATATCATTGAAATGGTAGTAAAGACTAACACAATCATACATGCATGGCTTCAGCACGTGCACCAGGTTGCAAAAATCAGGAGCTGCAAGATAAGCTGAAACAACACTGAAGTGTGAGACAACAGCAGTTATGTCACTTTTGGTGCGTGCCGCTGTTTTTGTAGGCGACAATGGTGAGCATAAAGTAGATGCAACAGATTCAACGTCAAAATGTTTTCTTTTGACTTAAAGATGCATGTTTGCCACAAATTCATACTGACTGAAATCAGCTGTGCCTTTAGGAAACTGTCAGATATTTTCACTTAAATGTTCTCTAACATCTTGTAACGGTCACTGTTGGCTGGCTTCACCTCGCCTCACCTTACAGTCTCCTCTTGGGTTTGACTTAATTAGGATTCTTTAAATTCAGGTACCTGTGTGATTGAATGTGTAAAAGAATGAGGTGCTTAATGTAACCAAAGTGTCTTTGTTTGTATTTCCAGAGAAGATGCTGTATTATTTTATCTGTGTATTTTAAATGTCCAAATGAGTCCAGGAAATCTGCTCTCTATAGAATAAAAAATGATCTTTTAACAGTTGCTATTACTGCTTGTTGCAAGTAAATACAACCATTCCCATGTGTAATGTATTTGCATTGATTAAGGGCTTTATTTAGAGCTTTTCTGGTCATACTGACCGCTCAAAGCACTTTAGATTATAAGTCAGGTACATGAGATGAGCTAAACTGATTTTCCTTTGTGTAAAATTGTCCTTGTTTCTGTTTATATGATAGAGAAAACACTTGTTTTATGTCTGAAATTACAATAAAATCAGCATTAAAGAAAAAAAATGTCACTTTATGTTTTTCTCTGCATGCCTCTCTAATATAGATTCTTATATTATGGTTCTAATGTAAGAAACAGTTTCTCTTTTTTTAATTTTAAATTGTAAAATATTTCCTTCCAAGTAATGAAACATGAATTCAAACTTGACAAAAAAAGCAATCTAAAAACTGCCAAAGTATGAAAAATGTAATGACATCTACATTTGCATAATTGATTGTGTTAAATAACGTCTGCTTTATAATTTATTTTAAGAGCACCCTGTCTTAGTTTTCCGTACATGCATCATCAAACATCCAAATATCAAAGCACATACTGAATCATAGGACGTTTAAAAATGCATTTTTGCATCTCCGGCATATCAGTGCCTGCTGTGCTGAGGTCTGCAGCTTCACTAATTAAATATAAAATATTTTCTGCAGCTGAGTTTGCTTTTTTTAAGTCTTTGTTGCTACTATTGGCATATATGTGTATGATGTTGCTCAGCTCATTTCTAAAGTTAACCCTGAAGTCCTTTAGATTGACTCGTGTCTGTGCTATTTTTCTGCCACAGGATAACAGTAGGGTCCAGTCTTCTATGTGGCCTTAACTTTGAACGGAGACATGACATTTAAGTGTATAAATAAATTAGAATTATATATTAGATTTTTTAAAAATAATTTTTAATCAAAATTTATATATATATATATTTATATACGATTTTAAAAAATTTACATGAAGAGGATCCTCTTATTTTGTAATCAGTGACGTTAGTCATGTGACCGTCCACTTTAGGTCATATGACTTAGCGAAAAAGACTTTTCGATTTATGAAGTGAGAGGAGAGCGCTTCGTCTCTATTACTGTGTTTTCGTGGACTTATTTCGACGCTTTGTCTCCTTTTTCGCTTCTCTGACTGTCGGAGTGAAGAAGAAGAAGAAATTTCAGGAGGAAGAGCCAGCATGGCAGCAGGAAGCCGGCTCGTTGCGCTGTGGTTACTGCTCTGTCTTTGTAACATCAGCACTCAGCAGGTACAGTTACGTGTTTTTAAACTGCTTAGTATCAGGTTATAACAGCATGCTGATGAGGACCCAAGAAGCGATCATCTTAAAAAGTGACTGCAGCTTTTCTGTTATTGTTTCTGCATCAAAATGACCTTATATCGTTCACTCGTCTTTCCCATACTATGTTTGCAGTGGCAGCCGACTAATAACATGCAGGTTTCTGGTGTGAGATCCAGTAGTTAAATAAACTGCATCTTACCTCCTTTTCCTAACCACTTTTCCTTGACCTCGATTTAAAACATCTTGAGGTCAATGTAAGGAGAATTTAAGGGAACGTAGCAGCGCTTAGATTGCACTCTTTAATAACGAAACTGCAGTTTCAGATGGACTGCAAAGTCCGTATTTTGAACATATAGCCTATAAAAGAAATACATCATATTTCCTTCCCGCAGAGATGATACACTGTAACTTCTTACCAGCGTTTTAAAGGCTTTTTGTGACTGAAGTAAAATCTCCTCCAACCATCACTTATCCAGTTTAGGGTGGTTGTGTTCTGGGGTGAGAGTCTAATTAGAATCCTAAATGCCAGCAATCCAACAATGGATATAATCAGGGGTAAAAGTGGAACTTAACTTAGAAATAAGTGACATATATTCTGCTGTGAGCTCCAGTAGTTTTTCTTCAGGGACCTGTTGTTCCACTTTTCTGAATTTTACTGCTCTTTGTGGATTCAGCCTACTACTAATAGGGTGACCGGATCCCAAGAGACTAAAAGCGGGACAAACAGTGTTTGTGTGGAGCAAAGTAGGACATGTTTACAATGCTGGGATTTAGTCAAGATGTGTTATACTTGAAAGCAACTTTTCCAACTCTCTTGCTAAGTAAATGCTATAAGAATGATGGTTCCATGCGATAGTCTTTATATACTCTTCTATTCTCTGTTATTTCACTGTTATTTCATCTACTGTTCTCTCTGGTCTTTGGGTTTCAGTAGGGATAGCCATAGCTTGGCATACCTTTTTGAGCCATATCTGGGAATTTTAGCCAGTTAGGAATCACACGTCCTGTGTCACTTTGCACCATATTTTCTCCTGTGCAAAACTGAAAAATCACTCTAGCAAAGGTGGTGGCTTATGACACCAGTTGTCAGCTACTGACAATGCAGATCTCTTTCACAGGTACCTCCACCCCCACTCACACCTTTTGTCAGGTGACCTCAATAGGTCACATGATAGGATGGGGCAAAGTCTCACAGTTGTTTCGCACCCTGGTGGTAATGCCTTTTTTCACACCTTGGCTCATGTGATGATGCACATGATAATCAATAGTGGGTCAATGAACACCTCCAAAGGGGTCAAGTACCTGGGACGTTCCACCATTTGGTTTTAGAGCTGCAGAAGCCTCTTGGAAACATCTTCAGAAAACTTAAAGAAGTCCAGTCGCCTTTTTTCCAAGCTCTTAACATTATCATGACCTGAATGACTGAGAACCTACAGACACATGCTTAAGGACACATATATGAGCAGTTATTTTAATACATTATCTAAATGAGCTCTTATTTAAGTGAGACATAAAAATTGAACGTACAGAATATCCAGTCAAATCCTACAAAAACACTTCAAGTTTTTCTGATTTTGCCTATAAATAAGGTCTTAAAAGTTTTTTCCCCTGCAAGTTAAAAATCTACCACCATCTCTGCTGTTGCAAAATTCTCCCATAAATTTTATACTTGCCATGTCTCTCTCATTTATGGCTTTGCCATACTGCAAACTACTCAGTTTATCCTGCATTTACTGAACAGTATATACTTTGGGTGACATGTTATAACTATCTAAAGTTATCTGGTTATTTCACAATAAGAAATAATCAAATAACTTCAGCAGCACATTCTGTGCAGATCCACTGCCTGATTAAAACAATCTGACATGCATTAGGACATTGAACAAAGACTGAGGCTGGGTAGAAGGGGAAATTATTTCAAAAAAAGGTAAAGAGTTTTTTTCTTGCTACAGGACTCCTTTGTTATTTTGTCCAGAACTTGCATAATTTGAGTGATTTATAAAATAAATTAAATGTTTCCTTGGGTTAGCGGTTAGTTTTCTTCTCTTGTGGGTTTGATTTGGTGATAAAGATCACCTGATTGTGTGACATGATATCTTAAGCATGCTGAAGATTCTTCTGCCCTATCTGGTTTTGCCTATAGCTACTTCTTGGATATCCCTTCCCTCTGTTTTTCTGCACTTCCTCTCTTACCTGCCCTCCTTTCTGCTGTACAGATCGATCCTCTGGTGTTTGAGGAGCAGCTGCTGTGGGTGAGTGGAGCCCAGGGGCGGGTGAACACCTACAGGATCCCGCTGCTCACCTTCACCCCCAAAGGAAGCCTGCTGGCTTTTGCAGAGGCCAGGAAGACATCGTCTTCTGACATTGGAGCTAAATTCATTGCAATGCGGCGCTCCACAGACAAAGGCAAGACTACAACAATTCTGAGTCAGAGGAACAAGCAAACAGCCTGCACACGTGCATGAGTGTCATAAAACAGTCAGCAGATACATGTCACATGTGCAAAGTGTCATATTTAAGAGGATTTTATTGTTTCTGAATGTACATCAATGGAGTTATTTCATCAGTAATCTCAGCCAGTATTTGGTTTTACTTATATTTTCAAAATTATGTCATAAGTGTCACAGTTTTAGCTGCCATTTTCAGAACAAAACTAAACATGAATTCTACTGACTGAGCCTCAAACTAAAACTGTAAATCTCAGTTTTAACAGAAACAAACTGAAGCAGCAGAAAGCATCATAGAAGATAAAATATGAAGTCAAATTAAAGTATTTGCTGCAATGGAGGTCTCAAGTTTTTGGCTGCTTCATCTCCTCCTGCTCCTCCTCCTCCTCCTCCTTCTCCTCCTCCTCCTCTATTGTCGCTCCAGGAGCCACCTGGTCCCCCACCACCTTTATCGTTGACGATGGTACGAAGCCGGACGGCCTGAACTTGGGTTCTGCTGTGGTGGACGAGGAAGTGGGCTCAGTGATTCTGATCTACGACGTCTGCTTCTACCTCAACCACTGCAGCCCACCCAGCATCATGATGGTGGAGAGCCGGGATGATGGCCTCAGCTGGAGCCCGCCCAGAAACCTATCGGTTATGCTCGGCGTGAAGAACTTCATTCCCGGGCCGGGCCTCGGCCTCCAGGTGAGAGGGAGTGATGTGACGCTAAAATATAAATGAAAAGAGTCACAATTAAAGGTGTTAAAGTGAGATTTTTCAGGCAGATTTCTGTGTGGCTTTAATGTAAGCTTTAATGTTCATCTTATTTCATACAGCTCTGTTCCACCTCTGTAATTATGCATAATTTTGCATGTGCAAACTCAATGCATTGGTGGAAGGACAGCTGGCCTGCACTGCTTTGTTGTCTCTGAGTCTGGACACTATGTGTGCAAAATGCTGCACTGTTCTGAGTTCAACGTCACTGTTTTGCAATGTGAAAAACATGCCAGCTTTAACAAAAGGAACTTATAAGCCCGAAAGTCAACTGATGGGACAGTTTGGAACTGGCTCTCAATTCCTGTCCCTTTTGTTATTCTGTCCAAATTAAAGAAGTGAGAGTGGGGATAGTTTTAGCTTCAAGGCCAGACAGAAAATGGTCAATATAACTGAAAGTATAGCAGTTTGGCACAGCATCTATGAATCCCTCATGGAGTGTTACTTCATTAAAATGGACTTGCTTTTGATGCCATTTCGCAGCCTTTCACAGGTGCTTTGTTTGTTTTTTTCTTGTTCAAATAATCTGCATCCACAGCGCAGCACATTAGTTTAAAAAAGTACCAAAATTCGCATTTCAATACTCATGACCAAATCTGAAAACCTCAGTGTTTCGGCAAAGAGGAAGACCCCTCACAAGCTGAAACTCACCAACAAGTACATGCATAAGGATTGACAGATGTTACTGCTGTTATTGTTTTTTTTTTTTTTTTGTTTTGTTCTTTAAAAATAAAATGATGAGGTATTTATACTTTTTAGTCTTTATTTCAGATAGGACAGGAGAGGAAAATCAGGACAGCTGGGAGAAAGAGCAGGCGGAAGACATGCAGTAAACGGCTTATGCAGTAGTCTTATGACATATGATTTACCTGCTCAACCCAGTGAGCTATAAAAGCACCCTGTTTCTACTAACTTGAGTAATCCTCAACTTTTATAGCTACATTTCAGAGGGAAAAGAATCTACTTTATGCTTTGCTGCTTTTTTGCTGCACTTTAAACTTTAATGACATGTATCAAAATACCCCTTTCCGATTGGTTTCTATCAGTATTTTTAAGCAGACAGATTTAGAATTACAGCTTGATTTTTAACATTTTCCACAGTTAAAAAAACATTCCGATCACCTGACCCTAAACTGCAGGAGAGCAAAAAAAGAATGAATTACTCTGCAGATTAAAGCCTCTTCACAGGTCTGAGAAGATTAGTCAACACAGCCTGTGTTGGCGTTTGATCAGGTACAACATAATAACATGGCTGATTTTGCACTTTATTAGCGTAATGAGTGCTGTTACTTTTAATTGTTTTACTTCAACTGCAGGGGCATTTAACTTCCCTAAGTTCAATTAAATTTGTCTCGTGCTCCTACTTTTTATTTTCCTGTTCTTATTTATTACAGTCATACATATTGCAGGTTTTGTAATACTACCTGATACTGACATGTTGTCAGTGTTTGTTCATAAAGCTGTCAAAAAAGTGCATGTTGTGAAATACTTGGAAGTGTAACAACAGCATTATTCTGTGAATTAACCTTTTTTCTTGATCTGGGCTGATATACTGACAATATAAATATTAACAGATTTTTAAACAAGTTTTGTGTTAACCCAGTCACACCTGCTGAATTTAAACATATAATATTTACGTTTGTCTACATTGCCTCTCTGAAGTGGAAATTTTTTATTCTACTACATTAGTGAAATTGATTGGATGCAGAGCTGTGTTTTTCTGCTTCAATGCATTTAATCCAGACAGTAATGTTTGAAGCTACAGAATCGTTATATAATTGAAGGGGTGGCTCTGATTCTTTAAATTGGCTGCTAGGTTATGTTGTGGTAATTATATTGTAATTATACAATGTTGCCCTTTCAATATACTGGTGTCTTGTCCAATCTTGTCCAGCTGAGATAGGCTTCAACAACCCTGCAGCCCTGAAATGGATAAACAGTTAAGGAAGAAAATGGATCAATGATTAAATTCACCAGCGATACCCCTGAACTATTTTTGTCTCTTTTGGATTACAGAAGCGCTACAATCCTGCAAAAGGGAGGTTGGTGGTTTGTGGTCACGGGACGCTGGAGGGGGATGGTGTTTTCTGTATCCTGAGCGACGACCACGGAGATACCTGGTATAACGGTGCGGCGCTGAAAAGTATCCCCTACAACCAGAAGAAGAAGCCACAGGACTTCAATCCTGACGAGTGCCAGGTATGTTTGCTGAGCCCGTCTGTCAGATTAATGCAGAGGAGGGTAATATATACATCCTTTTTTTAAATCAAGGAAAAACACTCATTGAGATTAAAAATCTATTCTTTCAAGAGTGACCTCGAGGGCAGCAGAGGCTCAAAGAGTTATAAACATAAATAGATGCAGCTATCACACAGTACAAGCGAGAGAGCACAATATCCAGATGATGTGCAATAACAAGTTGACAACAAAAAGGTTCATTTTCAAATTAATTTCAGTACAACTTTAATAGAAATCACATGTACTAAGAGCAATATTTTCACAATCCTTCAAAACAGACTTAAACCCCCACATAGTAGCCAGCTCTGCAGATTGTCACGTAGAGTATGTAAAATAAATCTTTGTGCCTTTGAAATCACAGACAGTCTTCTCTCCATCTGCCTTCCTACAGCCGATTGAGTTGCAGAACGGCACCATCGCCATCAATGTGCGGAACCAGAACAGGTACCACTGTCGGTGTCGCATTGTGGTGCACAGCTATGATGGAGGGTTGACCCTGCCCTTGGAAGGCCTGGTCTTTGACGAGGCACTGGTGGATCCTGTAGTGGCAGCTGGAACTCTGCAAAAAGAGGGAGTGATCTACTTCACCAACCCCTGCAGCGAGGACAAGAGTAAGCAACACCAACTATTAAATTCTATAAATGTGCAGTTTAAAGTTGTGTAATAATAAACAGTACTTTAGTTTATCTTATATAAAGATATGGTTACACTGATATATGCTTGTTTTAAATGGTCAGGTTTCAGGCAGTTTTTTTCTACTCTTGGCTCTGTGTGATGTCAGCGAGAGTAGATAGCCTTCATGTGGTCATGTCAGCTATGCCTTTAAAGGGGCAGCCAATCAGAAAAAAGTTAGCTTAAAGGAACTAGTATGGGAGCTAAAATGGCTTGTTTTTTGATAGCAGATGAACTCAAAGGCTGCACAAAGGCCCAACATAAAATAAAGAGGGATTATTTTCATATGTAAATCTCTTCCAGAGTCTGATAATCAAAATATGGAGCCTGTAATGAGCATAATAGGTCCCCTTTCAAGTGAAAGTACACAGATCAAAAAAATTTATGGAACGCTCAAGTCACACATTGGATCTTGAAGAATGAATAGCCTTAAAGATTTATGTGAATGAGTAAATAACTTTTGTTCTCTCTCTCAGGAGTGAACTTAACCCTAAAGTGGTCCCTGACAGACGGCACATCTTGGGAGAAAAAAGCCACGCAGATATGGGCCGGACCGAGCGGCTACTCCTGCATCACGTCACTGGACAGCGGTTCTGTAGAGGACCGCAAGTACATCTTTGTCATCTACGAGAAGGGCCACAAGGACTATTATGAGACCGTCTCATTCGCCAAGATCCACCTGTACAGTGGCCGTTAGAGTGCAAGAGGAGGTAGGCAGAAAAGGTCAGATATTATTACTGAATCCTTTGTGTAAGCAGGTAGCCTCATTGTGATTGAGAGGCCTGTGTTCAAACATATACAAAAATTCTGACAGACAGATAGCAGAAGGACCCATTATACATAAGTTTGGAAAAGTGTGTGCATGGGCAGTTGCGCATAAATCAATATAACCCTTTAAAAAGTTCCAATGAAATCAAAGAGTGTAGTTTTATAGTTTTTGTAGCTTGTTCCATTTAGAGGAATTATTTAAAGTATTTAAAGTTCAGTGTGAACAGGAGTTACAGCTAATGTCAAAATGTCCCCTGAGCTGACGTTGTAATTGCGGTGTTTAAATGTAATCAAAGAGCAGAGGTAAGCAGGAACCTCTGCAGGAGGGCCTTCTAAAATAAACATAAATGCTGCTCTCTTCTGGTTGCTGAGTACCAGCCTCACTTTTCATATAAGATACAACACTGAGTAAAAATAGAATTACTTGTGATAAATGGCAGCATGGCGTGATAGAGGAAGAGGAAGAAGAAGCATGCTTATAAACAATATCACCATGAATCAGGCAGAGACAAAATTGCAGGTATTTGACAAGTGAATGAGAAACAGGATTTAGTTTTATCCATTTTTTTTGTCTTGTGCAAACTGAACGTATTTAATTTATATGTTTTCTCAGAGTCAAACAGTGAAGGGAAAAGAAAACCAGAAGAGGTTTTTGTAATCTACTGATCTTCTGAGGAAGACAAAGAGACTTTTTTATTATGTCAAAAAATGAATATGCACAGTGAATGTGACACTATTTTTGATTAAATATATTTTCTCTCACTTTATCTTTCTAGTCTTTGCACTCACAAGTGTTTGTTTTGCCAAATAACTGCAGAGCCTTAATCTGACAGATTCCTGACCTCACAGAGGAAAAAAACAGAGAAAATATACTGGAAGATTATTTTACAGATCAGGTACACTAGTTTCCAACAGTCTTATTGAAGTTCCAAACATAATACTTTCAGTACAGAGGAAGACGAATGTTTGAGTGACATCCTTGGGCTGAAGGTGAAAATTAGATTTATTGCAATATAGATGCAAGTAACAGATTCACTGTCTACCCAGATAAGAGGACTTCTTTCTTTTCTGATCTACCATACTGATATATCATTGAAATGGTAGTAAAGACTAACACAATCATACATGCATGGCTTCAGCACGTGCACCAGGTTGCAAAAATCAGGAGCTGCAAGATAAGCTGAAACAACACTGAAGTGTGAGACAACAGCAGTTATGTCACTTTGGTGCGTGCCGCTGTTTTTGTAGGCGACAACGGTGAGCATAAAGTAGATGCAACAGATTCAACGTCAAAATGTTTTCTTTTGACTTAAAGATGCATGTTTGCCACAAATTCATACTGACTGAAATCAGCTGTGCCTTTAGGAAACTGTCAGATATTTTCACTTAAATGTTCTCTAACATCTTGTAACGGTCACTGTTGGCTGGCTTCACCTCGCCTCACCTTACAGTCTCCTCTTGGGTTTGACTTAATTAGGATTCTTTAAATTCAGGTACCTGTGTGATTGAATGTGTAAAAGAACAAGGTGCTTAATTTAACCAAAGTGTCTTTGTTTGTATTTCCAGAGAAGATGCTGTATTATTTTATCTGTGTATTATCTATTGTATTTTAAATCTGCTCTCTATAGAATAAAAAATGATCTTTTAACAGTTGCTATTACTGCTTGTAGCAAGTAAATACAACCATTCCCATGTGTAATGTATTTGCATTGATTAAGGGCTTTATTTAGAGCTTTTCTGGTCATACTGACCGCTCAAAGCGCTTTAGATTATAAGTCAGGTACATGAGAAGAGCTAAACTGATTTTCCTTTGTGTAAAATTGTCCTTGTTTCTGTTTATATGATAGAGAAAACACTTGTTTTATGTCTGAAATTACAATAAAATCAGCATTAAAGAAAAAAAATGTCACTTTATGTTTTTCTCTGCATGCCTCTCTAATATAGATTCTTATATTATGGTTCTAATGTAAGAAACAGTTTCTCTTTTTTAATTTTAAATTGTAAAATATTTCCTTCCATCCAAGTAATGAAACATGAATTCAAACTTGACAAAAAAAGCAATCTAAAAACTGCCAAAGTATGAAAAATGTAATGACATCTACATTTGCATAATTGATTGTGTTAAATAACGTCTGCTTTATAATTTATTTTAAGAGCACCCTGTCTTAGTTTTCCGTACATGCATCATCAAACATCCAAATATCAAAGCACATACTGAATCATAGGACGTTTAAAAATGCATTTTTGCATCTCCGGCATATCAGTGCCTGCTGTGCTGAGGTCTGCAGCTTCACTAATTAAATATAAAATATTTTCTGCAGCTGAGTTTGCTTTTTTTAAGTCTTTGTTGCTACTATTGGCATATATGTGTATGATGTTGCTCAGCTCATTTCTAAAGTTAACCCTGAAGTCCTTTAGATTGACTCGTGTCTGTGCTATTTTTCTGCCACAGGATAACAGTAGGGTCCAGTCTTCTATGTGTCCTTAACTTTGAACGGAGACATGACATTTAAGTGTATAAATAAATTAGAATTATATATTAGATTTTTTAAAAATAATTTTTAATCAAAATTTATATATATATATATATTTATATACGATTTTAAAAAATTTACATGAAGAGGATCCTCTTATTTTGTAATCAGTGACGTTAGTCATGTGACCGTCCACTTTAGGTCATATGACTTAGGGAAAAAGACTTCGATTTATGAAGTGAGAGGAGAGCGCTTCGTCTCTATTACTGTGTTTTCGTGGACTTATTTCGACGCTTTGTCTCCTTTTTCGCTTCTCTGACTGTCGGAGTGAAGAAGAAGAAGAAATTTCAGGAGGAAGAGCCAGCATGGCAGCAGGAAGCCGGCTCGTTGCGCTGTGGTTACTGCTCTGTGTTGTGGCGCTTTCCTGTCTTTGTAACATCAGCACTCAGCAGGTACAGTTACGTGTTTTTAAACTGCTTAGTATCAGGTTATAACAGCATGCTGATGAGGACCCAAGAAGCGATCATCTTAAAAAGTGACTGCAGCTTTTCTGTTATTGTTTCTGCATCAAAATGACCTTATATCGTTCACTCGTCTTTCCCATACTATGTTTGCAGTGGCAGCCGACTAATAACATGCAGGTTTCTGGTGTGAGATCCAGTAGTTAAATAAACTGCATCTTACCTCCTTTTCCTAACCACTTTTCCTTGACCTCGATTTAAAACATCTTGAGGTCAAGGTAAGGAGAATTTATGGGAACGTAGCAGCGCTTAGATTGCACTCTTTAATAACGAAACTGCAGTTTCAGATGGACTGCAAAGTCCGTATTTTGAACATATAGCCTATAAAAGAAATACATCATATTTCCTTCCCGCAGAGATGATACACTGTAACTTCTTACCAGCTTTTTAAAGGCTTTTTGTGACTGAAGTAAAATCTCCTCCAACCATCACTTATCCAGTTTAGGGTGGTTGTGTTCTGGGGTGAGAGTCTAATTAGAATCCTAAATGCCAGCAATCCAACAATGGATATAATCAGGGGTAAAAGTGGAACTTAACTTAGAAATAAGTGACATATATTCTGCTGTGAGCTCCAGTAGTTTTTCTTCAGGGACCTGTTGTTCCACTTTTCTGAATTTTACTGCTCTTTGTGGATTCAGCCTACTACTAATAGGGTGACCGGATCCCAAGAGACTAAAAGCGGGACAAACAGTGTTTGTGTGGAGCAAAGTAGGACATGTTTACAATGCTGGGATTTAGTCAAGATGTGTTATACTTGAAAGCAACTTTTCCAACTCTCTTGCTAAGTAAATGCTATAAGAATGATGGTTCCATGCGATAGTCTTTATATACTCTTCTATTCTCTGTTATTTCACTGTTATTTCATCTACTGTTCTCTCTGGTCTTTGGGTTTCAGTAGGGATAGCCATAGCTTGGCATACCTTTTTGAGCCATATCTGGGAATTTTAGCCAGTTAGGAAACACACGTCCTGTGTCACTTTGCACCATATTTTCTCCTGTGCAAAACTGAAAAATCACTCTAGCAAAGGTGGTGGCTTATGACACCAGTTGTCAGCTACTGACAATGCAGATCTCTTTCACAGGTACCTCCACCCCCACTCACACCTTTTGTCAGGTATAAAATAAATTAAATGTTTCCTTGGGTTAGCGGTTAGTTTTCTTCTCTTGTGGGTTTGATTTGGTGACAAAGATCACCTGATTGTGTGACATGATATCTTAAGCATGCTGAAGATTCTTCTGCCCTATCTGGTTTTGCCTATAGCTACTTCTTGGATATCCCTTCCCTCTGTTTTTCTGCACTTCCTCTCTTACCTGTCCTCCTTTCTACTGTACAGATTGATCCTCTGGTGTTTGAGGAGCAGCTGCTGTGGGTGAGTGGAGCCCAGGGGCAGGTGAACACCTACAGAATCCCGCTGCTCACCTTCACCCCCAAAGGAAGCCTGTTAGCTTTTGCAGAAGCCAGGAAGACATCGTCTTCTGACACTGGAGCGAAATTCTTTGCAATGCGGCGCTCCACAGACAAAGGCAAGGCCACCGCGACAAACAGACAGCCTGTACACATCATTGTTAGCATTAGCTGTAGTTGATATTTGGTGGAGATATTTGAAATTTTAATATTTTCCAATTTAGGTCACAAGATAACAGAGTTCAGAAGAAAATAATACACTGTGCAACCTTTGTAGGGTCCAGGTATTACCCCATGTTCCCAGCAGTGACAATGACCCTAGTCAAATATAAAACTAGTGAAAAACAGTCAGAAAAGATGAGAAGGAAAAAAATGTCAGTGACCTCCTCCTGTAAAACAATTTGTGTCCCATGAGTTGTCTCATTGTTGCCCCTCTAATGTACCTACTCTAAACAACTGCCTCTGCTACTTAACTGACCAGATCAATGTCCCAGACGTTTAATTAACCTGGTGCTATACTCTGATTAAAAAGTGTTCCTTTAATTTTTTGAGCAGCGTATTTGTTGCAATGGAGGTCACATTTTGCCTGATTCATCTCCTCCTCCTCCTTTATTTTCTCTCCAGGAGCCACCTGGTCCCCAACCACCTTTATTATCGACGACGGGTCAGCGCCTGACGGCATAAACTTAGGCTCGGTTGTGGTGGACGAAGAAGTGGGCTCAGTGATTCTGATCTACTCCATATGCTTCCACCTCTACCAATGCAGCCCAGCCAGCATCATGATGGTGGAGAGCCGGGATGACGGCCTCAGCTGGAGCCCGCCCAGAAACCTCTCGGTCGAGCTCGGCGTGAAGAACTTTGCTCCCGGGCCGGGCCTCGGCCTCCAGGTGAGAGAGGGTGATGTGACGGTGAAGATAGAGAACTCTTCAAGCTATAAAATGAGCTAAAATATAAGTGAAATGACCTTTGAGCTGGATTCATTCTTACTGTGATCACGAGCGCCTCAAAGCTCAGTCATTCTCATCACAGAGTCATGATTAAAGGTGGGAGAGTAACTTTGGTCCCTGTAGAGCTCTAATGTTTTTAAATCTTACTTCATGCATCTTTGTTCCCCCCTCTGTAATTATGCGCTGAAGATTTTTAGGCATAATTTTGCATGTAAATGCATTCTTTTTGCAGTAAGAATATTCTTGTTTAACTCAGTAAAAAGACACAATGTGTTTTTGTGCATTAGAAGCTCCAAGGTCCTTATTGATTCTATTTATCAATCAGATTCTTTAGCGAGACTCATGTTGACTCCTTGTCATTTTTCCGTGTGGAAACACAGTTTTGCCTCCATTGCTTTATTATCTCTGAATCTGAACGCTGCAGAGGAGACAAATTTTCATGTGACTCAGGTGTACAAAAGCTGCAGTGCTGTGAGTTTGACATCAGTGTTTTGCAATGTACACCTGTAAGATAAACTTTAATTTAAAAAAACTGCAACAACAAAAAAAATCTGATAAGCTTGGAGGATGAAGGATTTCAATGGATCACACATTTCGGAGAAAACTGAAGAAATGAGATCTGGCTTAGTTTGTGTTTCAAGTTCAGGCAGAAAGTGGGAAGTATAACACCTGAAAGTATGTAAACCCCTCATGGAGCGTGAGTTCATTAAAGTGGACTTAGAGTCAGAGACAAACTGAGCTGCCAAAAAAACCCCCAAAAACCAAAAAAATAAAAAATCTTAAGCAAAAGCATGATTGAAAACCCGCATGCTTCCTCTTTGGTGACATAGACTCACGCTATTCAAACTTGACTTCCTTTAGTATTTAGTTTAATTCGTCTGAACAAGGAAGAAACACTTGCAGCATAAGAAAGAATGGCTTCAGTTGCCCACAAAGCGTACGTGTTGGGAAGTTTATGTTTTTACCAAATGTCTAAATGTACTAAGGATTATAAAAGTATCTCATTAGCTGAGCAGTTAGGATCCTAACCATGAAACTCTAACCTGTTCATAACTTGGGATTCCAGAACAACGGCAGGTACAGAAAAGAGGTCAGGTAAGGTGATGTCTTTGCACACACATGCCTCAGACTAAGGCTGCAGTTGAAAAACGGTTCCTAACTGGGTGAAATGATCTGGAACTACTAAAGTATTATTTCCTTTAGCAGAGGATGCACTGCTCTGTCCTTTATAATAAGAAAGGACAGAATAGCCATAACCTGCTGATATATTTTGAAACATCATTGAAACATTATGTTAAATCCTGAGGTGAACTATGAACCCTGTAAAATCTGCTTCTCACGATGTTGTTGCCTTCTCTGAAGTATGCAGATTCTTTTTTTTTATGGTAAATGAAGATTGTGAGCTACAATCATGTGAAAAAAATTAAGCACACCCTGTGATTCAGTATCTCATAGAAGCACCTTCAGCAGCAATAACTTGAAATAATCACTTTCTCTAGCCAAGCCAAACCAAGTTTATTTATAAAGCACTTTAAAAACAGTAACCACTGACCAAAGTGCTGTACATAAAACATATCAGGACAAGAGAAGATAAAATTTTAAAATGTAATTAAAAAAAATAACTAAATAAATAAATGCATACATAAAGAATAAAATTAATAAATAAAAATAAAATACACAGTTTATCCTAAAAAGAATAAGAAAATAAAAACAAAATAAAACAGCAGCTCATACTAGTCAAAGGCCAAATGAAAAAGATATCTCTTAAGAGCAGATTTAAAACTGGCCAATGACGAGGCCTGTTTAATGCCCAATGGCAGCGAATTCCAGAGTCTAGGAGCTGCCACAGCAAAGGCTCTGTCTCCTCTGAGCCTCCGCTGTGTCCTCGGCACATCAAGGTACAGTTGTTCAGCTGATCTGAGTGACCGGGAAGGAATATGCAAGTGCAGCAACTCGGAGAGATAAGGTGGGGCAAGGCCATGTAATGACTTAAAAACAAATAAAAGAATTTTAAAATGGACTCTAAAATGGACGGGCAGCCAGTGCAGTGAGGATAAAACAAGAGTAATATGCTCCCTCCTCCGTGATCCCGTCAAGAGCCGTGCAGCAGCATTTTGAACCAGCTGTAGACGAGATAGGGAAGACTGGCTAACACCAACATACAATGCTTGCAATAATCCAGCCTAGTTGTGATAAAGGCATGAATCACTACTTCAAAGTGTTTTTTTGATAAAATATTTTCTCTATGACTTTATGACTCAGTGACTGCAAGGTGCCCAGGTCCTGTGAATGCAAAACAAGCTCCTCCTCCCTCCACCACCATACCTGACAGCTGGTATGAGGTGTTTGTGCTGATATGCAGTGTTTGGTTTTCACATGGTGCTGTGCAAACATTTCTGCTTCGATCTCATCGGTCCAAAGGACATTGGTCCAGGAGTCTTGTGGTTTATTCACTTGCAACTTTGCAAACCTAAGCCGTGCTGCCATGTTCTTTTTAGAGGGAACCGGCTTTACATCCAGTATCCCTGTAGAACCTGAGATGAAGCTGTTGGGGTTTTTGCAGTTTCTGTGAGCATTAAACAGTCTGACCTTGGGGTGAATTTACGCTCCTGGAAGGATTGGCAGCTGTCTTGAATCTTTTCCACTTGTGAATAATCTCCACAGCTGCTTATTGATCAAATTGTTTGGAAATATAAGCCTTCCCAGATTGAGCAGCAGCAGGTGCTTCTCAAAGATGATTGCTGATGTCTCTCCTCCTTGGACTGCATTAACACACATGTGAATGCTTCAAACCAGCAAATTGCCATAAACTTTTGCTTTTTTTTAGAGGTGCTCACACACAGAAATATTAGTGCCGAATTATAAAAAAATAAGTTTGAGCATAATGTAAAGTACTGTAAGTGTAACAGCACCATTATTCTGCAAATGTAAATGAACCTTTTTGTCTTTGTATGATCTGGGCAAACATACTGGGGGTGAGGCTTTTAAACAAGCTTTGTGTTAATCCAGTTAAACACGTAGAATGGAAACATGTAAAATTTACATTTGGCTTTCTAACATGGACCTTATTTTATTTTATTGAAATTAATCAGATAGTGAGCTTTATCTTTAGCCTCGAATGCATTTAATCCAGACATGTTTGCAGCTACAGAATCATTATGTAATCGAAGGGGTGGCTCTAATTGGCTGCTTTTCCCTCTCCACAGTCTATATCAGCCATTAAGAGCAGTTATGTTTTTGGACATGAAACCTTCTGGTGGTTCAGTGCATTTTATGAAAAAATATTCTGGGTTAATTGTATGTGTGTTTATAATTATGAATATAACATTCATTTATTTTTTTTAATTCAGTTTTTTATTGTGTTTTATCCAGTAAAAAGTGTATATAAAAAAAAATTGTTTACACACAGCTCACTCATTTATTTCCTCTTCTGTTTGTTTTCTGTCGTTCTTCTTGGCTCACCAACAATGTTTTAATATACTAAATACTAAATGATTATATTCACCAGCTAAATGCCCAGACTGTTTTTTGTTTGTGTCTTTTGGATTGCAGAAGCGCTACATTCCCGCAAAGGGGAGGTTGGTGGTTTGTGGTCACGGGACACTGGAGGGGGATGGTGTTTTCTGCATCCTGAGCGACGACCATGGACATACCTGGTATAATGGTGGAGCGCTGAAAAGTATCCCCTACAACCAGAAAAAGAAGGCACGGGACTTCAGTCCCGATGAGTGCCAGGTATGTTTGCTGATCATTTGTACATTATTTATGTATTTATTTACTTTATTTGTACCCTTAGTAGACTGAAATTCACCATGCAATGGGTGTGAGTGATCAAGTGAAATTGAACCAGCCTACTGCTGTAATTGTCTGGCATATAGGGAAGCTGGGTTCAGCTTTGGCTCACCAATCAGCCTGGTAGACCATTGGATGTGACCTATTGTGTATGAGTACATTTCATAAAATCAATCATACCTTTTTGTGTTAGATATGTTTAACTAAAAAGTGGACTCATCACACCATTTAACAAAATCATGGAGGACTGGGCTGAGGCTGATCTAATAACAGAGTCATCTGCATACTTTAAAATGGTCCTGTTTTCATACCTGCTCTGACACATATTTGTGTACAGGATAAATAATAATTGTGAGAACATGTATCCCTGTAGGGAGCCAGCTGAGTTTTCCAACCACAGTGGATTTAAAATCTATTCATCCATTCTCTTCCGCTTATCCTATTCAGGGTCGCGGGTTTTTCTAGCACCAAAGAAATTTCTTGGGAAAAATGTCACATTTCTAACAGTAAACAGAAAGTATGGTGGTTATTACAAAAACAGTTTAAGGAAGAGTTGGTATTTTTGTTAATTTAGTGAGATCAACAAAAACATGGAGGCACTGGCACTGTTTTGATGTGTGGTGCTGCCCCCTAGTGGACAAAAATAAAGTAGGGTACTTCTATTTACTTCATTGCAGACTCTTTCATCTGTTATGTTCAGTGCAGTTATATCAAGGCAGCTTAATTATAATGAGTCACCTTTAAAATCACAGCCACTCTTCCCTCCCTCTGTCCTTCTGTAGCCTATTGAGTTGCAGGACGGCACCATCGCCATCAATGTGCGGAACCAGAACAGGTACCACTGTTCGTGTCGCATTGTGGTGCACAGCTATGATGGAGGGATGACCCTGCCCTTGGAAGGCCTGATCTTTGACGAGGCACTGGTGGATCCTGCAGTGGCAGCTGGAGCTCTGCAAAAAGAGGGCGTGATCTACTTCACCAACCCCTGCAGCGAGGACAAGAGTAAGCAACACCAACACTCAGTTTTGTCATCTCTAATTTAATTTATTTTTAACTTTTTCTCTTTTTTATAAACAGGCAGTGTTCTGTGAACTGTGTTCATATCTGAGCAAAAAGCACAACCTCAGTAAAGCTTTCTAAAATAAAGTGGCTTTCACCTGAATTAGGTTTTAAGTTCAGCTGGAAGTAAACACAGAAATGGCCTGTGCCACGCTGCGTATTCATCGACGCACGCCAGTTTGTTACCATTTTGAAGCAGAGGCATCAGTATATGATGGCATGATGCGAAGCTGTAATCAGAGAATGTATCAAGCTAAACTGAGTCCCAGAATCTTTATACAGCTGGAAGCTGCTCAATCAGCAGGAGCCACAGAGTCTCACGGATGAGAATTAAGCCAGGTTTAAATAATCCTTTAAGGTTCAAGCTACAAAGTTGAGTGGATGAGTAAATAATTTGTTTTATTTCCCTCAGGAGTGAATCTAACCCTGAAATGGTCACTGACTAACGGCACGTCTTGGGAGAACAAAGCTGTCCAGATATGGGCGGGACCGAGCGGGTACTCCAGTATAACGTCACTCGAGAACGGTTCTGGAGAGGACCGCAAGTACATCTATGTCATCTATGAGAAGGGCCACAAGGACTATTGTGAGACCATCTCATTCACCAAGATCCACCTGTACAGTGGCCATTAGAGCACACGAGGGGTTAGGAAACTGAACCCTGAATCCATCTGTGTTTTGTCTCTCAGATTCAAACACTTAAGGGAAAATAAAACTGAAGAGGCATTCTTTTTAATCCACTGACTTTCTCAGGAAGAGAAAAAGACTCATTTTAGGACATCAAGAAAATGGAGAATCAGCACACTCTTTATTGAGTCATCTAAAAGTATTTTTCTCTCATTTAATCTTTGTGTTCTTTACAGTCCTCAAAGCTGATTCAAGTCACATGTTTATGTTTGTGTTTGTTTTGCCAAATAACTGCACGGCCACAGTATTTTGGACAGAGAAATAAGAAAGCAGGAGATGCTGGAGGCAGTAAATTTGAAGATTATTTTACAGACCAGGTACACTAGTTTCCAAAAATCTTATCGAATGATGTCATTGTAAAGATGATACTATTAGGACATCTTTTGTGTGGAAGTGAAAATTAGTTTTGATGCAATATAGATGCAATTAACAGATTCACTGTATACACAGATAAGTGGACTTCTTTAACATGTTTTTTTTTCCCCTCTTACATTTATAAAGGTGCAAGTTTGCTGTGAATTCATGCTGATTGAAATCAGTTAGAAAAGGTGTAATTGTGTAAAATAATACTAAAAGCCTTTTTTGAAAGATATATATTCACTTAAAAGTTCTCTCTAACATTGCCTCCTGGGATAAAATGATTTTTAGGTTTTTAAAAAAAAATTCAGATACATGACTGCATGAATGTGTGAAAGAAGAGGTTCTTAATGTAACCAGAGTGTCTTTGTTTGTATTTATGGAGAATATGGTGCATATTTTATTTGTGCATTTTACACGTCCAGTTAGTCCAGGATGTTTGCTGTCTGTAGACATTTGGTGGGTAACAGATGTAACAGATTTTGTGATGATGGCACAAAATACTTGATTTATGTCTGGAGTTACAATAAAAGGGAGAGACTGATTCAAACCACAGTTGAATTAAATGTCACTTTATGTTTTTCTCTGTTTGTCTCTCTGATATAAATTCATAAATTATGGTTGTAATGTCAGACAAAATTACCATTTTTTCCTGTTTTAACGTTGTAAAATGTTTAAAAATGTTAAAATGGGTGGGGTTTTCCAATAGGACTTATTAATATTGTTTATCCAAAAGACCATTTAGTCAGGATGCAAGTAAGAGGATTTTTGCAGAGTACAGTCTTCATTTTACTTTATAAATTTTCTCTGCAGCATTACGTAATTATAAATCACTTATTGAAAGTCACAGTGTGTTCATAAGTTTTAACAATATTTTGCAAATGTCAATTTTGGGATATTTTTGTGGCATTTTCTTTCTTGGTTAAAGAAAACACAGAAAAACACACACATTTAGGTGTTTGTTTCAGATATGTTCTATTTGATCTTCATGCAAATTAGTGCACATTTGGCTAATTAAATTGCAACATTTTATAAACTTAAAATACAAAATGATAATCTGAATATAAGTAGTCAGCTGTGGAGTTTTACTGGCAGTACCTGTTATGTTTTCTTTTTGAACTGATGGTATGACTGGTATGACTGGAATTTCACAATATCTTAAAAGTGTGTTTGCTCAGAATGTGTTTTTCCCCTCATACTCTGAGCCAGAAAATGTACCCCTCATTTCTTTACGTTTTGTTAGGAAAATGGGAAATATGAGCAAATGTAAATTGAAATGCAGCATATGAGGCAAAAACAGAGTTTGTACAATTCCAAGGAGCTTAAAAGTCAATATTTGGTATGACAACATTTATTCTTCCAAAACAGTCTGAACTCTCTTAGCAAAGCTTCCTTGTAATAGTTTTCAGGAATAGTTCTCCAGGCTTCTTGAAAGACATTCAAAGTTCTTCTTTGGATGTTGGCTGTTTTGTTCCAATCTGATGGTACTTTTTTGTGTTTATAATTCCATCAATTTTGACAAGATCCCCAACACCACTGGCTGAGATGCAGCCCCAAACCATGACAGAGCCTCCACTGTGGTTTACAGATGGCTGCAGACACTGTTGTACTTCTCTCCTGACCCTCTCCATTCATATTGATGACGATTTGAACCAATAATGTGAAATTTGGATTCATCACTCCAGAAGACCTGTTGCCACTGATTTTCAGCCGAGTTCTTGTGTAATTCGGCATACCTCAGACTTTTCTCCCTGTTTCCCTTCATTAAGAATGGCTTCTTGACAGCAACCCTTAAGACCTTTCTGATGAGGCTTCAGTGAACAGTAGATGGACTGAAGGATCAGAGGCATCTCTCAGCTCCTGTCCTATCCGTGCTGGATTTTTTTCCTGTTTCTTCAGGACATGACTTTCAGATACTGTTCACCTGCTGTAGATAGTTTTGTAAGCCTGCCACTTCTTCTTTTGTCCTATATTTGCCCAGTTTCCTCAGATTTTAAGGACTCACTACACAGCATGCTGATAACTCTTTGGGAATCACCTTGTTGGTGAAAAAGTACTATTTTATGCCTGTCAAACTGTGTTATCTTTGGCATTTTTTGTAGATTCATCTAAATAAATGGGAACAAATGATGTGTTTTTGTGACAGGCTCCTAGTAAAGTGCCTGAAGATACAATTTAAAATTGACTCTTTGGTAAATTGTCTGTTATGTATGGTAGACACAACACTGATTCGTTCCTTGAGTTAGGTACCATTTTATGCTCCTGACATAGATGAGTGTTAAGTGGCTTAACAAACAAACAAACATATTCCTCTGAAAATGGGCAGGTGCAAGGACTAGACTGAAAATGAGTGAAAAAGCAGCCAAAGTCCAAGTAAAACCTTTGAAAGACCTTCAGAAAGCCTGGAAAACTGTTGCTAAAGAGCACTTTAAAAAATTACAAGAAAGTCTGGCTTCATGGAAACAATATATATATATATAAAATGAGGGGTGGCTCAAGAGTTTTGCACAGTACTGTATATTCAAGAGGTGACGATATTAATTTTTGGGGGCTTTGGCATTTTTAAAATTAATTATGAAGTGAGAAATAGAACAATCCTAACTATAAAAAACGAATGTAAAAAAATCTAGTTTTATCCAATTTTCAAATCTATTTATAAATATATTACAATTAGCATATAAAAATGTGTCATTTGCATCTTAAAAACTTCAGATGCGTGTGGAAAAAAATCGGTTAACTTTTCATGGATATGATCGTGTAATGTTATTTGTTTTGCTACTGTAGTGTTTCGCTTTAAATTACCGTAATATCTTTGCAATATTTATGTTTATTTCGGAGAAGCTTCACTTGCGCTTTAAAAAAAATAAAAGTCACTTATTTATTTTGCTGTAGAGGTCCCATACGGCTCAGTAGCCGTTGACGGCTCTTTAGACGACGGAGCAAATCCAACATTAACCATTTTCTTTTTCCCCCCTTTTCATTTATTTTTTTGGGAGTTAAAAAACAAAAGGAGCACAAGTAAGCCGAATATCTTCTTTATCCGTACTCTGCCGCTGGTATCAAAGTTAGAGCAAAGCCAGAGTGTGTTGGTTTAGAGTTTGCGGGAGGATAACGTTGCTTTAGCTAGCTGGGTCACTTGCTGGGAAGAAGCTATACGTGATAGCATAAGCTAACCTCACTCTGCGATACAACCTCGAGACAAGTCGGGACAAGACCAGGTCAGTGGCTGGAAAAATGTGCATGCTTCCATGAGAACACCGAGCAGTTACATTGCACCGAGGATAAATTATTGACATTACCTCTGGGCAAGAACTTGGTGACTCTGTGAGGGTGTTTTTGTAGAGGCGCTGGATCGTATTTTCTTTTTGGGAAAACACAGCTAACTTTAGGTGGTTGCCTAGCTCGTTAGCCTTAGCCTGGCTAAGTGGTTGGCAAGTATTCGGTAGCCGTTGATTGAACTCAGTGTTTTTTTGTTTTTGCGTAAACACACGTTTATTTACTCTTTAGTAAATCTGGCTTAGGAAGTTACTGTGCTAATAAAATGTGTTTGCTTTCGGATATTTACTTCGTGGCTAGTGCTAGCGGATAAACGTTAGCGGAGCGTTAGCTTTAGCTCAAATAGTGTCTGTTTAAGAGGCGCTGCTGTTGCTCAGAATTGTTTATTTGTCGTTGGGTGTTTTTTGTTTTTTTTTTTTCTCTTCTCCCCAGCACAGTTAAGTTTTCTAGGGGGATGTATTTTAAGTATTCTCTACCTACATTTACCAGCTTGCTAATTCTACCCAACCGGTCTGTGTTAATATGCACAGGGCCCGTCTGCACCGCCATTTTGTTTTGTTCTTCTAATAAAAATCCGTTTTTTATGCGTTACTTCGGGCGTCCCACTGACTGTAGGTAAGCAACACAGTTTGGTAAGGACGTGCAGTCGCGATGTCAGTGTGTGATTCAAAGCGTGGAGGTGAAGAGCGGTGAGCTAAGTGATAGTTGCGAGGTGTTGAAAATGCATTATGAAACATCAACGCAGTCCCCCTCCCAACGAGATCAGCGAGGCCCTGTGTTAGCAGCGAGTTGGTTAGCTCCACGGGGGTGGAGGGGACGACCCCATCACATATCACTGCTACAGATGTTTGTGCTGGTCATATACATAAATTTACAAAGCTCTAATTGCTGCAGCTGCCAGCTAATTTTTTGCCCGTCGTGGTGGGTGTTGATGCTTTTAGCTAAGCGGGGCCTCTTTGTGGTGTACGTTGCTGCACGTACGGCTCCAGTTAATCCCCATACAACATGTAGCTGACCAGCCATCCCACGACCTAATTTTCTAATCTCATCTGGTTATTGAGGCTCGCTGCAGGGCTGTTGCTGCTTGGTAGTCACGGTGTACAGCCTTTTTTAAATTCACCAAATGTTATTTGTTTTCTGCAGTGATGTGTGTAAACGTAAACATCATACATTTTGAACTTGTGAGGACTGTCTGCGCAGTGGAGGGCTGCTGGCTGCATGTTTGAGTATTTAAACATATGTTTTGATTGTGTTAATTGTGTTTGTGGTGTGCAGCCATCTATAGAGAAGTCTTCCACGTTTCAGTTATTTACTGCTTGAGTCAGTGTAGAACAGAACTCGGTATTTCTATAATCGCTGTTTTATAATCATGGAACCTTTGGATTGGCTTTCTCATGTCAGTTTTCCTTATTCATCCAAGCCAAGTAAGTGAAGTGACTGATGTGACACAGTCTTCACAATCTTAGAGACTGGTGTGTTCTAAGTAATTGTGTCTAATGAGAGTAGGGGATAGTGATGGTGGCAGTTTAACCTGATGGATGCAGCCAAATTGCTGTGAATTGGACAGATGTCAGTGCCTTGTGTTTTATTGATGTGCAGTAAAATGAGTTCAAGCTAAAGGCCTGGCAGTTGCCATGGAGCCGAACCCTCTGTCTCAAGGCAAGGCATGAAGAATATCATTTGTGTTGCCATAGAAACCGTGGTTCTGCTTTCTCCCTTTTTTTTTTTTTTTTTTAAATAATGTTCCCTTTGATAAGAACTGTACATCTGCTCACTAAGATTGGGCGATATAGCATCAAAACTATCCTGATATTTCGAGAAAATTTGCAATAATGATATTCCTGGAAACATAGAAAATGTTTTTTATCGATGCGGGCAGCAGCATTTATAAGTGTAAGCAAATGTTTGTCTCGTTGCGTGCCATGGAGAACGTGAACACATTGCTATAGCAATGATGGTGCAACATGACATTTTTATATCACATAAAAATTCATACCAGTGTTATCCCAGACAATATGATATGGCACAGGCCTACTGCTCATATTAAGCTGTATCCATATGGACATACAGGGATGTGTTCATCTAACTTTATATGATACGGTACCAATACCTGGGCTTCAAGTATCTGATGATACCGAGTACCAACCTACTAACGTTCAGTTAATAAGCTGTAGACTTATTTCTGATGGGGAAAAAAGACTACAGCATATTATTCATTAGAATTCTTTTTTTTTTATTTAAAAGTACCCAGTTTATCTAATGTACTCGCATAGTTCATAGCTGGATTATACTTAGTTCTGAAAACAGACAGCTGCAGACACCATGGAAAGTAGTCAATTTTCAAATCTGTGGAAAGTCTGACTGAAGGATGCTTAGGTGGTGCATTGTAGTATCTCTGTAGAAATGTAGATGAGCCCTTGTCACAAAAATTGGTGTGGGTAAGAAAACATCGATGTTAACCCTTAGATGCGCAAGTGTCTGGACCCTACAGTCTTCCACAAGTGGGTCAAAAATGACTCATCTTAAAATCGATGTGTTTTTATGCCATTTTTGGCATTTTGGTGAAGAATAATCATCTATATTAAATTTTTGTCCACACAAGAATGATTTCATGTTTCATTTTTCACTTTAAATTTTTGAAAACATTTTGAAAAGAAAAAAATACACAACAGCAACAATAGAAAAATGTCAACATCCATAGGGGGTCTTCTTTATGTGTGTGTGGACACAAAATGGATATTGACTGGATGGGATTACCTTGGCTTCCAGTAATGCTGTGAAGAATCTTGCAGTTATTTTTGACCAGGACGTGTTCTTCACATTTAGCAAATATGTAGGCCTGCTTTTTTTTGCATTTGCACAATAATTCTAACATCCTTTCTCAGAGTGATGCTGAAAAGCTAATTCATGCATTTATTACTTCTAGACTGGACTATTGGAATTCATTACTATCAGGCTGTTCTAAAATCTCCCTGAAAAGCCTTCAGCTGATCCAAAATGCTGCAGCTAGAGTACTGACAGGGACTAGAAAGAGAGAGCATCGCTGTTTCATGGTTTTCAATCAGTATTAGTGTAAAATATTTATTGCGGTATTTTCGCTGTTTCGCGGGTTTTCGCGGTACTGGTTCTTCATATGTGTAGTACGTGTTGTACAGTAATGTATATATTTGGTGTATAAGTGTGTAGGGAGGGTGTATAAAAACTTAATAGTGTATAACTACTAAAATAATGTATAAGTATTAAAATAAATATAGCGTCCCTACTTCACGGATTTTCACTTATCGCGGGTGGTCCTGGAACGTAACACCCGTGATAAGTGAGGGATTACTGTATTCTGCTGCTCATCTGACACTTTGAATCCAAACCATCTCCAAATAACTGAGCGTTGTTTTTCTTTTTACTAACCAGCTCTTCTTTGGTAACTTTGTGTCTGTTTACTTCTCCATGCTGTCACTTCCTGCATGATTTACGGGTGAAGCGGTGAGAGAGAGAGGCAGGGCAGTGTGAAGTTGTGCAGAGACAAATTGGGAGAAGAGAAAGATGAACTGGTGGATCTACAAGTATGATTGTAACACAATATAGACTATATCGATATAAACTATATTGTCTCATCTTATATCGCGTATGAAAATATATCGATATTTCTTAAAAACTCAATATATCGCCCAGCCCTACCTTGAGGCGACTGGTGTTGTGAATTGGTGCTATATAAATAAAATTGAATTCAGTTGAATTGTGAGTGTGAATGGTTGTCTGTCTCTCTGTGTCAGCCCTGTGACAGACTGGCAACCTGTTCAGGGTGTACCCCGCCTCTCACCCGATGACAGCTGGGATAGGCGCACCTCATACTGCTTTTTTGATATTTTATTTTGTTTTTAACTCTTATTTCTCTATGTGGTGAACTGAATTGTTGCTCCTTATACTGTTCAACCCAACTTTTCAACCAGTCACCATCCTACATATGCATAGCATCATCACTGCTAGATATTGTTTTTTTGTTTTGTTTTGTTTTGTTTTTGGTGGGAGTAGCGGGACTGTATCCAGGCATGTTTTTTTTATGTTGCGTACCTAAGATCTTTCACTTTGTAGCTAAATACCTACCCAAACAGACATGAAAACGCTGCTATGAATTCCACTTTAGTCTTTACTGCATACTGCTTTTTGCACGCTAGTTTCTCCCTTCTCTCCTCAGTACTTCTCCTCGTCACACCCACATGTTGGAGTAGAGCTGACTAGAGACCTGTAATTTAGATAATATTAATCAAGTTGTCAAGAACACGTTAGAAGAGCTTCCAAACAAGTGATGCACCAAATATAACGCGTTAAGAAGCTGGCAGGGAAGGCATTTCTGTCATCTTGAGTTTTCCCAGTCATGTCAACTCATGTGGCCACAGTTTGTGGTTATATTATAAACTGTTGCAAACATACAAAGAAAAGTTGTTGGTGTCGCAGCTCTGGGTGTGCGATATATATCGTCTATGATAATATCGTAATTGCCGTTTTGACGATGTGCGAGCTGACATTATTGAGTATGCTAATAAGGAAAAAAAAACAACAATCAAACGCCTCGGCTCCACACGTTCACTACTTTATGCCTTAGTATAGGCTGCTGCGTGTGTGCATTGAGAGTGCCCATACTTTGCACTAGCATAGCTGCCTAAACAACACACCTAAAGCTGGAAATGAGTGAACACACTGCGCCCGGGGAAGAAATTCAGACATCGCCAGCCTCGCAGTCTACCGCCTTAATTCCTAGGCGAGGAGGTGGTTTGCAGACTTTGTAAGAAAGCGGATAGCTTGACAACTAACCTGTTCCATCGTTGAGTATGAGGAATATGAAAAGTTTCAGGAACCCGCTGTCCAAGACAAACCTAAATCAGCTAAGGTGTCTGGCAAACACACACTCAGCAAACTCAGTAAACGGTTAAGTTGTTGAATTTCATAAGCCCATAGTCTACAGACAGGCCAGCCAAAACCACACCAGTCTTTATTAAACCGGCAAGTGTTGAACAAAAACATAGTTAGTCTTCAAAATATGCAAAAAGAAGTGCTTTTAAATGAGGTTTATTGGTTGTAAATATAGCAGGCTTGCTATATTGACTTGCAATTCTTTGTTTAAATTAGGGATGCACAGACTGAGAAATTGTGGGCCCAAGCTGATGTTTACAATAATAGTTAAGCCAGTTACGGAGGCAAAGTTTTTCTGTTCTAATTTTTTTATATATGTTTTTATTTCCCACCTGAGAAACCAATGTCTGTATTTCTTTAGACAGTGCAAAAGTCATGTGACAAAGCAGATAAATTTGGTCACACGTGTAGGTAAATAACCTGTGTTTTTATTTGTTGATATCAGTCAGTAAGTCCAGCATCAGCCGATACTTGTATTTGCCAAATATCGTGTTGCATCCCTAGTTTAAATTGCATATATACATATATAAATTTGTATAGTTTCAGTAACTTGCTATGTAATTTTTACTGGGTGAGCAGGGGATCAGAATGACATCTTTTTGGTAATTTAAATTGATAAAATGTTAAAATTGAGGAATATTACTCCAGACACAGAAAAGATCCAAGGGAAAAAGTGTATAAATTGCCAGTTCTGACCCATAGGCAAGTTTAAAAAGAAAAAGAAAAAACAGACTTTGAGTGTGTTTCCCCCCTACACAGCTATTGTGCTGTGTTGTGCGTCATTGTGTTTCAGTGTCTTGTTTGCCATGAGTATCAATTGTTTTAAATGGGGTTATTACTATACAGATTATTCTGAAAGTGACTTATTGTACCAAATTTTATATATATATATATATATATATATCTCCTTTGTTCCACAGTCTCAGGGCTCACCATACTCAATGAGCGGACAGCGCAATGTCAGAGCGCTCTGGGCAAACTGCAAAGGGGAAGGAAGGCAAAACCAAGTATGCGTCTCTCAACCTGTTTGATACATACAGAGGAAAGAGCCTTGAAACACAAAAACCTGTTGGTAAGTGTCTTTGACACACACAAACACACACGCTTTCACAGCATGCGTCCAGAGGGATGTATAACAAATCAGGTTCAACAGAGCCAGGCTTTCTTTGTGTTAGCTAGTCTGACAAAACCTGCAAGTCAGATTGTGAGTATCGTGACATGAGTTATGAGCTTTTTGTGTTAACCCAGACTTTCTGCCCCAGGCTCTGTGTGCGCTCACATAAAGGGGCATTTAATGGATCATTTCCGTCTTCTTCCACACAAAACTGACTGAGCATGGCCTATTTGAATCAGTGATGTACGTGATAAAGATCTATAAAGAATAAATAAAAAGGACAGAAGGTAACTATTGCTGTAAATAAGTCAAGCGAGTAATGCTCCAGATAATTGTTAATCCTGTGAATTCATGAGTTAACCTATCAATTTTACTGCTTGGTGTGCTCTCGGTGCTGCTGTTTATTTTGTAACGTGACAGCTGCACGTCAGAGCACATCTGAATCTAAAGATTACTGGCTGCTGATTGCATTCAGGCCTGACACTCCACACCCTAATTCAGGACAGGTGAAAATCACATTAGTATATTGACAAGTCAGGGTAACATTAATTGATTTATTCTTAGCAATAATTTGTCTACACAGAGACTGACCAGTTTTCTAACCTGTGTCATATTAGCTGTTATCTCAGCAGTATAAAACAGACTTTGCAGCCAATTAGGACCAAGCATAAAAACATTTACACATTTTTTGCTTTACTGAATAAACACAAATGCCTTTGGCAATACAATGCACACAGTTTGGGCTGCTGTAACTTGTAAGCTGGGCTTTACTGGGTGGTGTTCAGGAGGTTGCAGGTATATTCCGGTCCTTGCAGCTTACTGTAAATAAGAGAGCCACCGTTGTGACACTGAAAATTGACTTGAAGCTCAGCATACTTTGCTAACCCACTGATCTTGCTTCCTCTCTGACCTTTCTCATTTTCTAAGCTGTGGTAATGGTTTTCAGTGGGCTCTATGTAAATTCTGCCACATGGTGTGGGTTTATATATTTGTTTTGTAATTAATCAGTTGAAGCCTAAATAAACAGATCTGCTTGGCCACAGTTGGATCTGGTCATTAGTGTTGTGATTACAATTTTTTTTGGCTGTGCTGCATTGCCACCAACTACTACAACTTTGAAATATTAGCCTACTGTCTCCCTAATGGCTCTGATTTGTAATACAGGGAGTGCATCTATCTATCAGCAGCCTCTGCTTTGATTATACTGTTTTATACTTTTTAGGGATGCTTTCCATAATTATTGAGTGGTGTTTGTGCCCATGTGTTAAAGAAAAAAACGGCGGTTAAAGCAGGTCCTGTAGGGTGAATGGCTCTTGAGGCTTCATGTATTAGCTGAGCTTCAGAGACACTGAGGCTGACCTGAGACAGAGGCTTACTTGTGGATGCAGGTTGACTTCTGTGCTGAGACACCAGTTTATGTTTTATTCAGAAGCTCCCCTCTAGATTCAAGCAGCTGTCCCAATTCCCCAACTACAGACTTACCCCCTCCTACATAGTGAAAGCCTGAAACTGGTGTGGCTTCTCTGAGTCTCAGGAAAACAAATGAGGGATTGATATTCAGAATGGCTTCACTTTCAGAATCGAAAGGCCTCTCTATAAACTGTAATTAAAGTGGGTTTACTGAAGGTTTTTAATAACGTCTAGAAGCTTTTTTTTTTTTTTTTTTTTTTTTTAAATCCACATTCATTGAAATCAGCAGACCAAAACTACCAAATTTTTATCCTTGTTGGGAGTTCAGAAACCTAATTTCACATCTAACAAAGTAACTGAACACCATACCCACCACCATGTTGTCAGGCTCTTTCTGGATTTCACTGGTATAGGGTTTCAGTGGTCCATTTGTACTAACAACTTCCTTTCTTTTCCCCATATCAGTTCCCCCCCGCCATGGCCTGCAGTCTCTTGGTAAAGTTGCCTCTGCGCGGCGTATGCCACCCCCTGCCAACCTGCCCAGTCTGAAGGCAGAGAACAAAGGCAACGATCCCAACGTCTCGCTCGTTCCCAAAGACGGCACAGGATGGGCAAGCAAACAGGAACCAGCAGACCCAAAGAGGTAAGAAATCTTTAATCCAACACATTGAAAGTTACTATTTGTTAATTTTAACATGACAAGTGGTTTAATTCTTATGATTGCTTGTTATATCTGGTCTGAAGCCTTGTATGTCGTCTTTCTATTTTTCTCTCTCTCAGTACCGATGCATTGTCAGCACCGCAGCCGGAGTCGCCGCAGCCTGTGGTTTCACAGACACCTGCACCGACCCGCCCGAGAACCCCGCAAGCTTCAGAGGTACACTTAATCTCCGTAACATTATAACAGAATTATATTGAGTAAATGGTGTGCTGGATGATATTTACCACCACTACTTGGCATGTATAGTATTCGTCTGTGTGTACCCTCCTCAGGTTCTGGCCCCACCTTCAACCCAGGCCGTAGGGGCAAGGTCCTGGGCACAAGCCAGTGTTACACATGGAACACAAGGGGATGGTGAGTATTACTTTTTCTGTATCTCCTTCCCCAGAAGTATTTATTTGCAACTGAGCCCCTGTCTTCATCATCTGGTTTTGTTTTGTTTTTTGGGGGGGGGTTTTGCAGGTGGAAAGGGATCAAACCTACCGTCGCCATTCTCTCGCGAGGAATTTCCCACCCTGCAGGCGGCTGGCGACCCGGACAAAGCTGGCAGAGAACAGGGCACTGCAGATCAGTGGTATGGGCCCGGACCAAGCCTCCGCCCCCAGAGTGAGTAATGCCAGCTTTGTCACTAATAATTCATCCACCAGTCATTTGAATATGGCATTTTAGAGAAAAATGTCAGCATTGTGTATTGATTACTTTGATTATCAATCTGAATTGCAGTGACTTTCCATCCTTGATGTTATTCCATTAAAGTCCATAAATCATACTGACCAGTCAATCCACTCCTGTGTTCACTGTCCTCAGACGTTACAAGTTGGCGGGATGGTGGGGGCCGAGCTCTGGCACCCACCCTGTCTGGGGAGGGGGCAGCAGAGGGTGGCACTGGTGGAACTCTGGTGATGGATGGGGCAGCTGGGGTCCCTCCTCCAAACTCACAGAACCACGGGCCACCTAGGAACCCTCCTGCAGGCAGCCCCGCCCTGCCCCTGCCCCAGCCTCCTGTGGGGCCTGGGTTCCCCCCATATCGAGGGATCATGCCTCCCTTTGTAAGTGTTATTTTGCATTTATTAGCAACTCCCCTGGAAAAAAAAAGGAGAAGCCTAAACTGGATCTCTTTTTATTCCCCAGATGTATCCTCCCTATCTGCCCTTCCCGGGCCCCTATGGGCCTCAGGGGCCCTACAGGTACCCGCCACCTGGTGAAGGGCCAGCTCCAAGGTATGTTCAGTGAGATGCCTTTTTGATAGCTACTTCATCCCCTTAATTTTACTGGGGGGGGGGGTCCTTCAGTATAATCAAATGGCATGTAGCTTCATTCCCAAGTAATCACAATTTTGCTGCCTTTTTGGGCGGTGCTTTTCCTTTGTCTTCATCATATCCCTTAAAAAAGAATCTCCCCCATTCTTTCAGGTTCTCTCGTCCTGAGAACAGGTCACAGGGCGGTCCACGGGATGTAGGTGGAGAGGTGGTAAAGCGACCATCAATCTTAAAACAGGATGACCTGAAGGAGCTAGATGAGCTGGACCATGACGGAGATGAGGGCTGGGCAGGTACAATAAAATTTACATTCATAAACATGAAACTGTCATAAAACTTGCTCCGATTTTGAAACTGATTCCAACTATAGGCTTAAAAATTGTTTCTGTTATGTGAAGTGAAATTAGGAGCCACTTTATACTGAAGGAGAACTCTAAACCAGTACAGAAATTGTCAAAATTTTAACAATTGACTTTAAAATACCTGGTTAGAAATAATTAGTTACATTTAATGTTACAGAAATATAACAGAACTAGAAAAGGGTTCATAACCTTCCGTGTTTTTGCATGAGACTTGTTTTAGTGCGTGTTGTACACATCAAGCAACATTTTTGGTTAATTTAGTTCAGCTATAGAGAGCGAGTTCTGCAGAGGCTGCTGCTTTCTAGTATTGCAGATGTTTGTGCATATCACACATCGTGCTGATCCTTCCAGCATGGTTTAAGTTGGAGGGAGGGAGAAGGAGAGTGAAGGATTGGTGATGGATGATGAATAATGTTTGGCACAAGTGTGGTTCTAATGTCTTCTGCCTTGTTTTCTGTTGTTTTGCTGAAACAGGAGCTCATGAGGAAATCGATTACTCCGCCAAGCTGAAGTTCAGCGATGATGAAGGAGATGAAGAGGGAGAAGAGGAGAGAAACGAGATCAAGAATGATTTACGGTGAGTAACAAAATACAAAATCGATTTAATGTGTGATAAGCCCAAATACACACCATACTGGGGTTTTTTTGTTGTTTTTTGGGGGGGGGGGGGGGGGGGGGTGCTTGTAATGTGGTTATTGTATGGATGTGATTCACTTTAATTTTTCTCCTTGTCCTCAGTGAGCAGCAGAGGTCCCAGGATGCCCCCACTGCAACCTCTCACTCTCGAGCCTCGGACAGCGGCGGAGAGACCCGCCGGACCCCTCCCTCTAATGTTGACAATGGCCCCCAGCCCCCCTCCAGCAAGCCAGGATGGGCCGAGGAGGGAGGTAGTGGTTGGGGGGGCCAAGGAGCACCATCAACCTACCAGGTACTGTGCTGAACAGCAGCAACAATAACACATATTTCACTGCAGAAACTTGTGGGCTCTTTTAGGAACGATCCCTGTAAGATCTCTTAAAGGGGTGTCTTCAGGGCAAAAATAGTATCTACTCTGCAGGTGGCAGTGCTCAGCAGCCCTGAACTGCTTAACTGTGCTCAACAGTGATTTGTTAAAGACAGCAGCCTATCAGAAGCAAGAGGAACAACAATAGAACTGTCCTCGCAAATATCAACAATAACAATGAAAAATGTAACTGAAGTAAATCTTGAATTGCTTTTTTTTTTTTTTTTTCTTTTTTTTTTTTTTTTTTGGCGAAGTTCTTTGGGGGGGGGGGCACATTTGTAGACAGGAAGATTTGTGTCTGTCAGGTGAATCTCACTGTAATAGAAATAGACTAAAATGGCTGATTGGGGGTTGTTTCTCTAAATATTTTCCCTGAGTTCCTGCAATGGAAAGGGCCCTCAGGTTTTTTTTTTTTACCTTACAGTGATGCCTTACTAAAACTGTGAAATGTCCAAATTGAAAACGCTTTACAATTAGTTCATGCTGTTGAGGCAAGAATTTCTTGTGGGCAGGGATGTGTTAGTGTGTGTATTTTGTGTCAGTGTAGATTATTGTGGTGGACCATAGCTAACTGTGTCTGCCTGTATACAGGGGCGCAGGCCTGGATTGGGTGGTCCCCGGGAGCAGCACTCCCCCCCACCTGGGCCGCTCCTTGGACCAGGGCCCTACTCCTTTTACCGACAGGTAGACATGAGGACAGGGTCTCATAGACAAATCATTTCCGTCATTGCCTCATCCACCACTGACAGGTCTTAAAGCCGAGTCATTTTTAGTTTTAAGTTCGCTTTTTTTCTCCCCCCTTCTTTTTGGTTATATTACCGTGGATGTTATCATTCATACTTACATTTTCTACTAATTTAAAAGATTACAGTGATTTTACCAAGATGCTTAAAATCTTCATGATAAAACATAAAATATTTTCTAACTATTCAGGATCGGCCCCACAACCAGGGTGCCTCTCTTGGCCCAGGGAAACCTGCCCCTGCCCAGCATCAACCAGCAGCAGGACCCCCTAACCCTCTGACACAGCCAGGTCTGCTGGTCCATGCAGCTCAGGGGGATGATGAGGATGAGACGTGGCGTCAGCGCAGGAAGCAGTCATCCTCTGAGATTTCTGCTGCTGTGGAGCGAGCCCGTCGCCGGCGTGAAGAGGAAGAACGTAGGATGGAGGAGGAGAGACGTGCAGCCTGTGCAGAAAAGCTGAAGAGGCTGGATGAGAAGCAGCAACAGCAGCAGAGCAGCAACATAGGGGGTGGTGGTGGAGGCAGCAGCAAAACCCCCAGCCTTGATGGAAATTCTACAGCTGCTACAGCAGGCAGTCCAAGCCCCTCAATTTCAGCTTCCTCCCCTAATATCAGCCAGCCTCCTTCCCCCTGTGTGGACACTGAGGAGCCTCCAGTGCTAGTTGTCCAGTCAGGGCCTGGTCCTGGTGTTAGTGACCGTCAGCAAGCCAGCAGCAACAGCAGCTACGACTCCGGTGCAGGTGAGTTTCCCACATGCATAACGTTTAAAGACAAACATAATCAAGAAGCATTAAAATAAATACTATATCTTCTTGATTAATATGGCATCTTAAATGCACATCATTATTATTATTATTAAAACTACAGATTTAAACCTGCAGTTTTGTTCCTGATTTAGATGCCCCACAGTGTCCCCAGTTGGCTGCGTCACAGCCGCAGCAGCCCACTCTGGATGTACCTTTACCAGGAGAGAGTAAAGAAGAGGCTGTTGGCACGCCTCACATTCGTACAGCAAGTGGAAGTGAAAGAGGAGTCGACCAGGTAAAGGTCGAGAATATTGGAGGGGGAGCAGGTCGTCAAGCTGGTGGTCCTCCTGGCCAGGGCTACTCAAAGTATCAGAAGTCTCTTCCACCTCGATTTCAGAGGCAGCAGCAGGTTTGTTTTTTGGTCCCAAGTAAAAAAAGAAATGCTGTGTTAAATGATTGTTGTTGCATTCTGAATAAGCTTGGCCACTGCGTTTTTCTAAGGGAAGTGCTTTTAAATATCCTGAATGTTATATTTTTCTTTAGGAACAACTCCTAAAGCAACAGCAGCAGTGGCAACAGCAACAGCAGCAACATAGCCAGGCATCACAAAGCCAGCTGTCCCCCCAGACCCAGGCTCCACAAGGTCCTTCACCAGGTTCAACTCCCCAGCCTGGACCTGGACCCAAACAGGGTGGACCCTTGTATCAGCCTGGCAGTATGGTTCGACCTCCACCCTTACCAATGAATTTTGACCCTCGCTGGATGATGATGCCCTACATGGATCCTCGCATGATGCAGGGGCGCCCTCCACCCATGGACTACTATTCAGCTGGCATGCATCCTTCTGGTGAGTGGATTTGACAGTAGCCCAGATAATATCATTAAATCAAGCAGTACTGCATTATTACAGGCCATAGTTAAAATGTTGGTGCGTGTTGGATGAGTGCATCTTCTCACAAGATGCAGTGATTACTATGGAGCCACAGTACTGACTTAATTTTTTTTCCCATAAAATATCGCAGGCCTTATTGGGCGTGAGCGGTCTGACTCCGGGGGATCTGGTTCAGACCCCTTTGACAGGCAGCAACAACATCCAGGGCATCCTCATCGTGGGACTCCACCTATGGATCCTAAGCTGGCCTGGGGGCCTGAGGTGTTCCCTGGAGGAGGGGAGAACCGTGGGCTAACTTCACCTCTGAGACAGAAACAGACATCAGAGGATGATGATGCAGCCAAAGGGCCCAGGTATGGATACTCGAGTCCATTTGGGTGAGATTTATCTTCAGTGTATTGAAGATGAAATGTTTCTCTTTTCTTTACTGTTTTACTAAAAATGTCTGTGTAAATCATTTGTAAACTTTTTTTTAAGGAGTGTTTTTTTTTTTTTTTTTTAACATCTATATATTAAGTTGATATTTTGTATTCTGCCAATCTTCTTTATCTAGGAGTGACACCCCACCACACCGCATGCGAGAGGGAGCGTTGGGACCCATTCAGCAGCCCAGTACCACATCTGGGACATCCAATCAAACCCCACCTCCTGTTGGCAACCAGGGAGGCAGCCATCACCCTCATCACTACATCAGTGGACAGGGCAACTACAGTAATTTCCCCGATCAGGGTGTAAGGATACCTCCTCACCAGCAGCAGAGGCCGGGTGAAAGGGGAAACCAGCCACATGGGTTCCCTCACCAGGATGAAGGGCCTGCCCGTGGAGCTCAGCAGGGCCAGATATGGGGAGCTCCACATCCTCACTATGATCGTAATGGTCGTGTGGATCTCCCCCCTGTTGAGAGCAACTCTCACCTTCACCACACTCACAGCCACCACCCTCATCAGCCTCACTTCCCTCTCCATCCCCATAAGCTAGAGAACAGGGTTAGTGAGGCCCCAGCTAAGAAGACTGACTCTTCTCCCCCTCTTCACCAACCTTCCCTTTCATCCTCCTGCTCCTCCTCCTCTTCTTCCTCTTCTCCCAGGGAGGATGGGAATGTCAAAGTGGCACTGCACCATCACGCATCACAGAGAGAGAGCGAAGCTGGTATTGGGGGGCACAGTCACGCTGAAAGAGGCAACAGTGGTAATGCTGGAGGTGGTAGCCATGTGAAACAAGAGAAGACAGGCCCGGCATATACTCCCCATTCCTCCAACACCTCTAGCCCACCTCTGTCTCAACTTGGCAGCCACAGTCAACCTCCACAGCAGCAGCATATTCATCCTAAATCAAGCCAAAGAGGAGGGCGGGAGCACAAGACAGAGACCCAGTGGGGTCCACGGCCTGGCAGCAATACTAGTGGGGGTTCCTCTCATGGAAGAAGGGGTAATAATGCAGGAGGTGGAAACAACTCCCGTGGAGGAGAGGACTCCTCCAACACTCAGTTGGACCACAAACCCTCCAACCAATCAGGAGGCAGCAATGCCAACAAGAGGGCTGGGCCAATTAAGAAGCCAGTGCTGAAAGAAATGAAGAGAGAGGCAGTGGAAGCTGATGGAGGAGAAAAAACAGGCCCAGGATTTGGAAAAGATAAAGAACAAGATGTTGGACAGCCTGTCTCTCTGAAGCAGGAGGCCTCCTCCAACTCCCAGAACACATCAGGTCCATCTAAAGACGAGCCAGCCCAGACGGCCAAACCCAGAAATGGTGGAAAAGAGCGATCCTTGGGTGGTGGAGGGTCAGGTAGAGGCCCCAAAGATGTAGACAATACTTCATCTGGATTTTCAGGGTCCTCCTCCAGGAGGGACAGAGACCGTTCCTTTGAAAAGGGAGGCAGCACCTCCCACCACCATGGCATCCCCCCCAAGGCAGCAGAGTCAGCCGAGGAAGAGGTGGAGAATTCTATGGGCGTGGCCGCGGTTTCCGGGGCACCTATACAGCCAGTGCTGGACCCACAGGTGGAAGTCGGGGCAGAATGGGTGGCAGGAGTGGTAGAGACTACCGCTCAGTTGGTGGTGGCCACCATCAGGAATCCAAGGGCGAAGGAGCCAGTGGAAGGCATGGTCAGGATCGGTCACAGCATAACCCAGCCAGGGCCAGAAATCGTAGTGAAACCCGCAGTGAGGGCTCGGAGTATGAAGAAATCCCCAAGAGGAGGAGAGAGAGAGGCTCTGAGACGGGCAGTGAGAGTGGAGCAAGTGATCTCGGTCACTCAGACAAAGAAGACAACCAGAAACCTAATACCAAGAATGGCTCTGATAATGCCAACACCACTAGCAGTGGAAACATTTCATCTGCTCCACCCAGAGGCTCCCAGGCCCGTGTCTTCACCCCCAGGGGTGTGCCCTCTAGGAGGGGCAGGGGTGGTGGAGGTGGAGGTGGAGGAGGAAACATCTACAGGAGTACTGGCAATATGGGAGGACCAGCTGGGGGACACCGGGTTGGAGCTAATTCAGGCTCTCACAGTGGGTCTTCCAAGTCTTCAGCTTCAGCCCGGAAACAGCAAGGTCCGCCACAGACCTCTGGGCCCAAAGACTTAGGTCGAGGAGGGAATGCTGGTGAAAAGAAGGACAAGGTAGCTGATGGAAGTCAAAGTCAGGGGACCAATCCCCCTCAGCCATCTTTGCCTGCTACAACAACCTCTGCTACTCTAGTTTCCAGTGAAAATGGAGGAGTTGTAACCCAGCAAACTTCAGTAAACCCTGTGTCAAACTCTGGTGGGCCTAATGCGCTCCCTCTTCCTGCTAACCGTGGGTTTGAGCGACCGCCTAGGCGTCGTCGTCACGGGCGATCTCAGCACCAGCAGGACAAGCCACCCCGCTTCCGGAAACTGAAGGAGCGAGAGAACGCTGCTCGTATCAACGGAGGAGTGGGGGTCATTGGGGGAGGGAGACCCTCATCTCCCGCCATGAATTCAGTTCAAGATGGTAATGGAGCCCCGGTCTCTGCTCCCATAACAGGAAATGTCCCGAATGCTACCCACAACACCACACTAACAACCAACAATAATAGCAGTGGCGGGCATCTCAGTAACGCAAACAGTCACCACCATCACCACTACAACCAGGGCAGTGCGGGTCCTACCCATCCCCAGCACCCCCACGGAGCAAAGTCTCCTGATTTCACCAACCAGAACTCAGACCAGGCCAATGAAGAGTGGGAGACTGCATCTGAGAGCAGCGACTTCACAGAGTTCAGAGACAGGGAGGGAGGAGGAGGAGGGAAGTCATATGCTTCTCATCATCATCACCACTTGGGAAGGGGAGGAGGGGGCAGCGGAGGTGGCGGTACCATTGAGCGTGAGATAATGGGTAAAGAACCCTCTGCTAATAAAAGAAGCTTCTCAAGCCAGCGTCCTGGGATGGAGCGGCAGAACCGAAGGGTCAATGCCGGAGGAGCTGGAGGTGGCGGAGGGGGAGGAAGAGGCCCACGCGGCCCACCAGGCGGTGGCCCTGGTGGACCTGGCAACGGAGGCGGCAACCGCGGGGAGAAACGTGGCAACTGGTCCTCACCGAAAAATAGGAAGTGATGGAATATACAACATTTCAGTTTAACCCCACTCACAATAAATCCCACCCTGTTACACCTTAATCCCTTATGATCGTAATTTCACAGCTTATCTGTTGGCATTAGTGCTTTGTACAGTAAATGGAGATGGTATTCACTTTAGCTACCCCTCCCTCCCCAGTCACCTCTTTCACCTTTGGGTCATCCTCATATTTACCGTCCGTTATTGTAAATTTCTCCGTTTGTTTTGTCTAGCTCTCTGTTCATTTGTGTACCTCCCTCTTTTTTTCCCTTTCTTTTTTTTTTTTTTTTTTTATAAACTCTTCCTCACCACATTTGATTTGACAAGCATGTGGTTGTGCAATTGGTGGGGGAGGGTGGGGTGGGAGCGTACCTCTCATTTTGACAGGAGACATTCACACTGAGCTCCACACACACTCGCACATACAAGCACAAATATGACATCTTTTAAACCCACACAGAGCATGTGAGGTCACGTGGGTGCAGAATGAAAACATGGGATTAAATTGGCATAAATATTTGGATTGGCCTAACTTTTATATGTATGTGTATGTATATTTCCACCACACTCTGGCCTCGTGTGGTATTCTGTATTGCAGTTTTGCATTACTTCCTTTGCAAGGGAAAGAGTGCAGCCTCTTCTTTTAATAAGAACAATGTACCATAAGATGTTTTTTTCTGTTGTGTCTTTTGTTTGGACTCATGTCAGCTCTGAGTCTCAGCCTCTGAGAAATTTTAGGGGTGTGTGTGCGTGCACGCGTGTATGTTCTTTTTTTTTTTTTTTTTCCTCTTGTCTACAAAGCAGGTCATCAAATTAAATTTTTACAAAAATTTCCAAATTCCTCCTCTCACTGACTTTTTTTTTTGTTCTGATTACTGTTGAGACCTGTTGGAGTGCTACTGCTCACCTACACCTGCATTGATTGGTCTTTAATATCAATGTTTTTGCTGCTTGTTCAGATAGACGGAATTTTTTTATGACCTGCTCTGACATTTCATTAGGTATTGTCTTCTTTTTTTTTTTTTTTTTTTTTTAAAGAGGAGTTTTTTGGCCTCATCGTAGCATCTTCACCTGCAGAACTTCTGCACATTGCAAAAATCAAGTGTCCCCTTCATGGACAGTAGTTTTATGCTCCCTCTCTCTTGAGTTTTGTTTGCCCTTTGAAGACTGTATTGATAGTGTGATGGCTTTATTTTAACAACTATTATTTCCTCTGAGTGACTTCCATTTTAATGGAAACATTTTTTTTCCCTCTTTACAGGGGAAATGAGTTCAATGAAAATGTAGGTCATGATAGAATAAAGAAAATGTTTGACTCTCCTAAAACTGTTTATGCTTCGATAGATGATTGAATATGTTCTAATAAGCACTCCTTGTAGTATAACAAACATCCATGGTTGCTGTTTCTTTTCCTCTTTGTATTAATGTTTTTGGGCAAGTTAGACGTGATAAAGCAGGATGGGTACTCTGTCTGGGCCCAGAGTACACTGCTAGGCCGAGTGTTGTACCATTACACCCCCTCTGCTGTTGTGTTCTAGCGGAGGCTCCTCACACCAAGAAGGACTCCTTGTCTGAGGTATGAAGTCTTTTTCACAGGCATGTTTACTCGGGAAAGCTGTTTTCAGTGCACGGCAGCAACCAGGAGCTCAAATTAAAATTCAGGACTTTAAGCTGAACAGGGGTGACCGAGCGTCTCCTCCTGCAGTTCGCCGCACGGTTTTCAAGATTTTACTTGCAACAGTTAATGCTGACCTGGAGTGAGGAAATGTTGGATTGATGTAGGATTACACACTCGCAAACATAAGTTTAAGAGAGACAAAGACTGGAGACAACAGCGAAGGTGAACAAAATTTTCTCATCTTCATCAAATCTGTCACTGCTGTAAGTTGGGGTTTGTCTGTTTACTGACAACAGTGTGAAGGTCGTCTCTGGTGAGTAGGGCATTTGATGATTTGTGTACGTGGGTGTGTGCGTGTGTGTATGTGTGTGTGTGTTTTCCGGTGTCTGTGTAATAACTCGGGAAGGGGTGGGGGACCAGAGGGTTATAACATGAATGGCAAGCACTTTCTGCCTTGTTTGCCTGCGAGTGATTTAACCAATTATTATTAAGACAATTCTGCTGTTTCTTAAATACATCCACATATATACATTCAGCTGTGTGTATATGTTCATCCAGATGAAGACCCCACAGTGGGAAACGTCACCAGTTTGTTTTCTTTTGTGTCATTTAAGCATACATTCACCAGCAGGCAAGTGAAGTTGGACATATTTTCCCACTATGACTTCTGAGTGTGAACACACCCGTGGGTGCAGCTTGCCTTGCCTGTTACTGGTTTATTCATTGGTAGCTGTACACTTTAACACTGGCTCAAAGAGTCCTTCATCCCTCCTTAACTCTTAATGTTGATGTGCACATTATTGTATGTACCCATGTTAAAAACAAAAGTAGTGTATTCCAGAAAATAAAATTACTCAAAAGATTGTATTATGTTTCCAGCATTACCGAGGTACCTGGAGTGGTTCAGATCGTTTTTAGCATTTATGGTTTTATTAATGGAACCGTAATATACACACATGTATGTATATTGGTATGTATCTAAGTTTTGTCTACCCCAACTTACATTCCCACAAACAAATGTTGCCATTTTTAGTTCATGGGAGCAATGTACAAGCAGAGAAGTGTCTTATTATAATAAAGTTATACAAAGAAGGCAAAGTTAAATAAACTACTTTTGATTTATTGGAAAATTTTAATTGTACGTCTCTTTCTTGATTCTTTAAGAAGTGGAGTAATTTGAAGATAAAAGAACTTTGTCTCTGCATGCTTATGATAGCAGAAGAAAAGGTTTCACTAATAGTGGTGGTAGTTCTTATCTGTGATATATGTACACTGTTACAGCAGTAAATGTTCATTGTTCAACTTGGCCAGAGTTTCTAATCATGAGGTCTGCATATTTACAAGTAATCCCTGAGTGAAAACCTCGGGCTCCACCACAGGAATCACTTAGACCAGACGTGCCGCAGAGCGTCACAGAAGCACGTCCTACACATCGCTGAAAGTAGCATCAGGTCCATTTTTAGATCATCCAGCTGCGATTCACAGGAGTCTCTGTTCTGCGGCTCCTGGAGTATTGGTCAGATTTTAGTGGAATGAGAGTATTTTGTCCTGGATGTGACTGTTTACAAGCCTGCTTGGCTTCTCAGTGGATTTTAATTCTCATTGGTTGGCTTAACACAGCCAACTGATGACTTTCTGTACTTCACACATTACAGTAACCTGTGAATTGTGATGGATTGTGAAGTTACATTAAGCTGCACTGATGTAACTGATCTGATGCTGTGCAGAAAACTGTGGAGGCTTGTTTCTGCCACTGAGAGGAAAAACCTTTTTTTTTTTTTTTTTTTTTTTTTTTTTTTGCCATCCATAAGTCAAAATTTCAAGTTATTTTCTCAATTTTGAATTAGTAACTCAAAATTTTGACTAATGGGTGAAGAAATTTTATTTTTATTTCATTGGTGGAAGCTGGCATGCATCCGAGACAAGGCAAGACTGACCGAAGTGTTCCCGACGTCAGACTGTTGTAAATGCTAGATGTCCATATACGGTCATTTCAAGCACAAGAGTCACACCCACATGTTCAAAATTTCTGTTTATAAGGGGCAGCCAATCAGTCTAAACTGATGGGCTGCACCAAGAACAGGATTATTTTGGACTTTACTGTAAATCATGCAAAGGTACTATAGAGTCCAAGAATTAAAAAAAAAAAAATTAAGCTGTAAATCAGCAGAATAAGTCCACTTTAATTTATTGTAATAATATAAAAGCTCTTGTTGAGTTAAATTTACAACAAGCAGCTTACTGGTCAAAAGAGGAAGGCTTCAGAGGAGATTCATGGATGTAGTGAAAGAGGACATGCAGAGGCTTGGTGTGACACAAGAGGGTGCTAGGGATAGGGTGAGATGGATGAAAATATTATTTTAGTTGGGCTTTATTTTTGGCAGCCAACATAGCCAATATATTCATTAGTACATGCTTGTCAGAAAGAAAACTTGAGCAGGTAATATTTTCAAAGCAGTGTCTGTGCACAATCTAGAACTGGTCCAGCAGCCAAAAACCTGCAGCAGCACTGACCCACAGCAGGTCTGCACCCACAGTTTGGACCACTGATGTCAGGAGCTATAGGAAAGGCATTTGCTGATAATTAGCATAAATCATAAATAACCCCTGACCTCTGGAAAGAGGGATATGATGAAAGTTTTGCCAATAAGATTTCACTGGATCAGCAACTTAAGGTAAGTTATTAAGTCAAATGCTTAAAAACTTACAAAGCCCCATGACTCACAGCAGTATTATTTAAGTTTCATGTATAAATCACTGACATAAAATAGTATTTTTGCACCAACAAGATGATTCCCATAGAGCTATTAGCTGAAAACTTGGCACCTCTCAGCACGGTGTGCAGTGTCCTTAAAAAAGAGGAATCTATAGCAGATGAACAGTATCTGTAAGTTGTTTCCTTAAGAAATAGGTCTTTGCTGCATTTTTTTTTCCTGACACAATACCTGAGAGATGCATCTAGTCCATCAGCTGATCCATCTACTGTTCACTGAGGCTTCATCAGAAATTGTCTCAGTGAAAGGGTGGCTGTCAAGAAGCCATTCTTAAGGAAGGGAAACAGGGAGAAAAGGCCGAACTGGACTGAAATCAGTGGCAATGGTGGTCTGATGGAGTGATGAATCCAAATTTGAATGCTTTGGTTCAAATTGTTGTGAGTATATTCAGATGAGATCATGAGAAGGGTATAACAGTGAGTAACTGCAGCCATCTGTAAAACACAGCGGAGGCTTTGTCATGGTTTGGGGCTCCATTTCAGCCAGTGGTGTTTACGTTGGCCCTGAGAGGCCAAATGCACTGCAACTTAAGAAAACACCAGCAAACAGAAAAATGCCGCAAAAGCACACAAAACAAAACAGAAGTTGGGAAAACAAACAGAAGCTGTAAAAACAAAACGGAAGTAAATGCACAGCAACTTAAGAAAACATTTTAATTAATAATTTAATTTTACTGGGGAAATTTTTTGTTCATAAATGTAGATTTTTTATAGTTAATCCAAATTTATGTAGTCTAAAAAATTTCCTAATATGTTTCTGTGAGTCTCTAAAGGTGGTTAAACGTTAAACTGCCCAACAAATTTGTACTTTGATTAACAAGTTTAATTTGTTGTAAACCTCGACGTTTGTCTCGTTATTTTAATAGTTCCTGTTTTTGTTTGTTTTGTTTTGTTTGTTTGCTTGCTTTTATTAACTTGAATATGTACAACTCAACCTGTAAATCCTATCTGATAATTTGTTTTTGTATTGTTGCCTTATTTAGTTTGTAAATTGTTGTTCCAAATTAAAAAAAAAAAACTTAAGAAAACACCAGCAAATAGAAAAATGCTGAAAAAGCACACAAAGCAAAACGGAAGTGTTTTGGGGGGAGACAATAACGTGACGGACCAACTGCGGATGTGACAGAAATCAAAACATGCTAAACGGAGGAGGGAGAAAAAGATGCAAGGTAACGTGTGTGTTAATTGCATGATCCACATAATACTGTGGATATATGAAATATACATACATAGCTAACTATAGAGTTTGTTAAAAAGAAAAAAACATGGGGTAGTGGTAGCTTTATGTTAACGTAGCTTTAGACTTTATTTTGTTGTACTTGAGAACAAGTACTGTGAGTAAAAGGTATTAATGTGTGTCACAATATCACTAGTTTATTGATGTGAAGATGAAATCATATGTGACATTCTTCATTTGACCTGTTAAGTAATCACAAAGTGGATTACCTAAATGCTCTCATAATTGCTTGTAAGTAAACCTAAATATGTGTGTAGTTTTTAATTTGATATTTTGATATCACAGGCATTCTCTTTGTGTTTTTCCACCAGACAATGTATTGTCCAGATTGTGGAATACAGCTGGTGGGACATATAGGAATTTTTTGTGGTTCATGTTGCATCAACATTCAATTTTTGGCACCTTTTATGGAGAATGGTAAGCACCGGCTTTCCTTAAAGTTTAAGCATTCACCGCTTACCTTTAGGTGCTCTAGAGCATTATCCATTGCCTTGATAATGAGTGATATACACCAGAAAAGTCAGTCGGTGTAGGTTTTATATATATATATATATATATATATATATATATATATATATATATATATATATATATATATATATATATATATATATATGTGGCCCGGTCAGCAAAGGACAGGACTGACACCAAATAAAATTTAAAATGGGTCTTTATTCCCCGACTGAACTCATAATAAAGAATAAGAACAGCATTAATTCTTTGTTTTGAGGTTAATTAACAAATGTCTCAACTTTAACAATACACTGTGCCCCTGCCTCCTCCAGCCTCAACACCGCTCATGGACACAGAACTGATCAACGGCTGTAGATTGAAAACAAAATGGAGGCCTAAGCTTTCCTACTGTGTACAAATCAAATTCCCTATACAGACAACAGCAGTGGCCTCACTTTTCTGATAAAGAAAACAAAGACAAGAAGAAAAGGAATAAAACAATCAAACACATTCACAATATTACAACACGACTAAACTCTATACCCTCAATAAAGTTAATCTGAACAGTGTTTTACAGCAAACAGTACATAACACATCACATCATAACACCAGGGAATAGTCGGTGACTTACTCTGACTCCAGTGGTCAGCCTGTGCTATAACACACCACCTCAGCCTATCACTGGATTTCTCCCCTCTGAAACCAGCAAGAGCAAACATAAGCTCAGTCTCTGAAAATAGCGCACACACCATGCACGCTGGATCACACGTATATGTTGTGCCTTTGGTCACTTACGCTGCTCCACTGCTCTGGCTTTTCCACACCGTGCGGCAAACAATCGGTTTCTCAAGCAGCTTTGCGGCGATCTGATGGCGTACGGGACATTAGTCTGGCCTCTAGCCTCGATCTGAAATCTCGCGGGATTTCCGCATTCTCGCGAGACTAACCAGCTTCAGTGAGAATGACAACAATGCTCCACCAGGTGGGGCTGTTTAACCCTCTATTTAATCGCTTCCAATTCCACCTGGCTACATTCTCCCCTGCTAAAAGTCAACGTCCTCGGTGACTTCCTACTCCCCCATCCCTTCTCTAAGGTTGGATGTATAAAGGGCCACCCCTGCTAGTATCTGAGAGAACACATCTGGGCTAAAGGACACAGAATTACATGCTGATCTGGGTAGGTGAAACATATTTCTATGTCTCCCTGCAGTCTCTCTCTCACTTCGACGTGGAGGGGGAACGGGTGGCTCCACCTGGGCCTTCCTCTCCTTCCTTCCTCTCAGAGCGGGTACAGGCTGCGGTCCCCCTTCCTCCTCAGGGCAGCTGAAACGCCCTGATGGTGGGGCATGGTCCATGGAGTTGGCCCCCACATCACTATTAGGTGTCTCGCTCCTCCTTTGCTCAGGCACATCCTCACACTCTATTACTTGATGGCCTCCTGCTCTGTCTGCCAGCAGGTTCAAGTTGTCAGGCCCCGCGATGGCCTCTTGCCCAGCTTGAGAACACCTGACTTCCTCCATCAACACAAAGTCTGGCTCCATGTCAGACTCCGACTCCGAAACTAACATCCCTTCAACAGTGGGGGCAGCCAACAGTGACGCTTGGTTTGCACTGGTACGGGCCCCACACATGGCCGAAGGTTGGACCTATGGACCCTCTTCTTCGGGCCTCCCTCCAAAGGTTCCACGGTATAGGTAGTCCCATGGACCTCGACAACCTTGTACACTGGAATTGCCCATGCATCCTGGATCTTATTCCTCCCAGGAGGCCTATGTCGGAGGTACACCTCCTGCCCCACCCCAACAGGTGGGCAGTACACTTTCTCCTGTTGCTGCACCACTCTTCCAGCAGCCTTTCTCTCGGCGCACTCTCTTGCTCGTGCGTGCGCATCCCGCAGCCTCTCTTGGTGGGTAATTAACCAGTCAGGCTGATCATCCCTCATTTGCTCTTGGCCCAACAGGGCATCAACCGGGAGGTGTGGATGGACCCCGAACAGCAGGTAGTAAGGTGAATACCCTGTGGTTGAATGTGGTGTGACATTGTAAGCGTACACAAGTTCTGACAGATGCTCAGGCCAACGCCGCTTCTTTTCAGGGGGAAGCGTGCGCAGGAGGTCATGTAAAGTTCTGTTGAACCTCTCACACTGGGGGTTACCCTGTGGATGGTGGGGTGTGGTCCTGGTTTTCTTTACTCCATACAACTTGCATAGCTCTGCAACCACAGCACTTTCGAAATTTCTGCCCTGATCAGAGTGCAGGCGCTCGGGCACTCCATACTTCAAAAACCATTCCCTGAGAAGGGCCTTTGCTGTCGTATCTTGCCTTCTGATCTCTTGTGGCAATGGCCTGACTGAACTTTGTGAACACGTCTGTGATCACCAGCACATTCTCACGACCATCTGTGGCTCGCTCCAGCACTGTGTAGTCCACAGCCACCACTTCAAGTGGTCGAGTAGCTAAAAAAGGGGTATATGGAGCCTGGATTCTTGGGTGCGGCATCTTTGTTAGGACACATCTCTGGCACTCTTTAACCCACTGTTCAACATCCTCATGCATACCACTCCAGAAACACCTCTGTCTCAACAGTCCTAAAGTTCGTTCAATGCCCTGATGTCCCATCTGGTCATGCACACTCTTGAGGACTTGCTCTTTGAGGCATGCAGGTAGCAACAGCTGATAGCATTCTCCAAGGTGAGTATCCTCAATCACTCTGTACAAAAGCCCATCTCTTTCTCTCAGTCGGGACCACTGTTTCAACAAGGAGCGTACTGGTTTGGATAAGCCTGCTCTCTCATGGTAAGTAGGTTTTCTTTGGCGGCCCCAGACCTTTCTCAGCACCCCCAACACTGGGTCAGATGTTTGAAAACACTGTAGTTCTGCTTTAGAGTACCCAGGCAACACGGGTATGTTATCTGGAATTACTTCAGATGCCTGCAACTGCCTGATGTTACCCTGTTCAATCCCTGCTGCTACCAAACTCATATCCAAAGATGTCCCTGTCTTGAGTGAGCTGCATATGGCTACACAGTGATCAAATTCTGCATCTTCACTATCTGGCTCGGGCTCATCAGCTGGCAGATGCCGGGAGAGGGCATCAGCTGCTGTATTGCACCGTCCAGGCCGGTATTTCACATCAAAGTCAAACACAGCTAGCTGAGCGACCCATCGCTGCTGGATAGCCCCCAAATTGGCAGTGGAGAGATGACACAGGGGGTTGTTGTCTGTGATGACAGTAAATTTGGACCCCAACAGGTAGCTCCTGAACTTCTCCGTAACTGCCCACTTGAGTGCTAGCAGCTCGAGTTTCATGCTGCTGTAATTTCGATCATTCTTCTCAGCCCCTCTGAGCCTCCGGCTCGCATAGGCTATCACCTTCTTCCCACCTGCTTGTTCCTGGTACAGAACAGCACCTAATCCTAGGCTGCTTGCATCTGTCTCAAGGATAAAAGGTAAGGTGAAGTCTGCATAGCCTAGTGTGGGAGCACTGGTTAGTCTGTCCCTCAGCAGCTCGAAAGCTTCTTGACACATTTGTGTCCAGACTGACCTGAACATCTTGTTAGCCTTCATCTGGCTAGTCTCTCTGATGCATGCATTCACAGCATCATGAAGGGGCCCTGCGATCTTGGAGAAACCTTCAATAAACCTCCTGTAGTAACTGCAAAGGCCTAGGAAGACACGGAGCTCCCCTACAGTACTGGGGATGGGCCACCGTTTTACAACACTTATCTTGTCAGGGTCCGGGCCTATGCCTTGGGCTGAGACTGAGTGACCAAGGAACCTGACCTCAGGTTGAAGGAAGTGACACTTCACCATTTTGACCTTCAACCCTGTCTCCCTCAACCTTTTCAGGACCCTCTCTAACCTCACCAGGTGGTCCTGGAATGTTGATGAGAACACCAGCAAGTCATCCAGGTAAATCAGTACAGTCTGAAACACCAAGTCACTCATTGTTGCCTGCATGAGCCTCTGAAATGTGGCAGGCGCATTGCATAATCCAAAGGGCATTCTCTTATATTCATACAGGCCAAAGGGTGTGGTAAATGCAGTTTTGTGCCTATCTTTCTCATGTACTGCAACTTGGTGATATCCGCTAGCCAGGTCAATCGTTGAAAAGAATCTGGCGCCACAGAGTGCATCCAGACTTTCGTCGATGCGTGGGAGCGGAAACGCATCCCGCCTGGTCTTCGCGTTTAGCCTCCTGTAGTCTACGCAAAGTCTTAGACTACCATCCGACTTGCGTACCAGAACAACAGGTGAAGCATAGGAGCTTGAACTCTCCTGGATTACCCCTTTCCTAAGTAGCTCTGAAATATGCTCCCTAACTTCCTGGTACTGGTTGGGTGGTATACGGCGGTAGGGCTGGGAGACAGGCGTCTCCTCAATCACCGGGATCTCATGTTTCACTCGATCAGTGAACCCCAGGTCCTCATCATGCACAGCAAACACATCTGCATATCTCTTCAAGAGCGACTCAAGCTCTACTTTCTGCTCTGGGCTGCCGCCACAGTGCAGCCGATCTAGAAAGCTCTGTATGTCACTGGCTGATTTTGACTGTCCCTCGGACTAATGCTAACTTCCTCCAGGTCAGCAGAAATCCGCTGAAACTTAACCTCATAGGGGTCATCTTCCACATGATGGCACTGGCTGAGAATGCCTAGCCTGGTTTTTGGTGACAACCAGATATCCTCCTGTGAGAGGTTAATAACCTGAACCGGAAACACAGATCTGTTGGATGAGACGGCAGTTGGAACAACCATCAACCCACAAGGCAGTGGTGAGTTTCCTTGCTCGAGCAGCATAGTGGAGTTGCCGCTGGACTGTCCCTTGCGCCCCCTTGCACGGAGTGTGGCAACAGACATGGCAGGTACACGCACCCTGTGCTTACTAGCAAGCCGGGCCATGGATGTCTTTTCAACTAGCTCCGCCTCTTGTACCCTACGGCAAGCTTCCCTCCAGATGGGATCCAACTTCCCATCCAGAGCTACATCAAACTCTGTGTGTATCAGCTGCCGGCATCTCTTAGCAATGTTCATTCCAATTATGCCAGGTACCGAAGGGTCTGGCTCCTCATTGTCCCCATCTTTGATTATCAAGAAACCACACTCAGGGAGAGCTACCCCAAGAACTTGTATGTCTAGCTCGACATAGCCCAAGTAGGGGAGCGGCAGTTTATTGGCTGCAGTCAGTTTGAGCCATTTAGCAGTACAGTGCATGTCCTCGTCTCCTCCATGAAGGTGGTTTCTGAAGAAACCCTCAGTCAAAGTGCTTACGTTACTTCCTGTGTCCAGTATACACCTAAGGGGGACACCCCCTATCTGAACATCTAATTCAGGACACTTGCCAACAGCCTTTTCCAGAAAACGTTCTTTGGTTAAAATGCTCTCTGAGCCTTCTGACCTTCCTCGCATTGCTCGGCTCACAGCAATGGAGGGTTCCTGTTTCCCGGCACCGTGGAGCTAGGTGCAGCAGGTGACTGACTTTCTGTCTTCCGCGGGGCAGTACACTGCCTGGCCATGTGTCCCACAGTCTCACAATGCAGACATATAGGCTGACCATCACTTGTGTACTTGGGCTGGACCTTAGGCCTACCTCCCTGATTAACACTCCCTGAGCTGATATTCCGCTCAGTGAGCCCCCGAACTGCATCAGTTAGCTCAGTGATCGCCCTACCCTGCTGTGCAATCATTTTAACAACTTCCTGCAGAGTTACGGCCAGATCAGCTTGTATTTTTCTGGTTGAGTCTGGTTTCTCTAAAGTCTCATCTCTGCTGTCTCCTACCAAGTTTCGGTTTCGTGCTACATTAATGTTACGGGGCCTGTCTTCAAGTGACCACATTATTGCTTCATCTCTGACATCAAATAGGTTAGAGTCGGGTTTCTCTCTAACTAGTTTACGCAATCCGCGTCTCAGGGCTGAGTCCCGAACCCCCTCAATGAACTGGTCTCTCAAGCCAGTTGTGCGTCAGCTACAGCATTAGGGGATTGTTGGAGAGCTAGATTTAGCAGCTGAGAGAGGGCATGTGAATACTCACGAAAGTCTTCCCCATCCACTTGTCTGCGAGAATAGAAAGCATGCAATAGCTGTGGTGTGGTGCACTTCTCTCTGAAGGCTTCAGTCAAATATGAAAATAGGTCACTAGGATGCTTAGGCTGCCCTCCCATCCGTAATTTGACCTCCTCTAGTGCTGGACCCTTTAGATGTGACAAGATAAAGTCTACCTGTTCCTCTCTCTGTAGGCCCCTCACCCTCATTATTCGCTGCATTTCTTCTATGAACTCATCTACAGTGTACACATCTTTTCCAACCTCACCACAGAAAGGTACAACATGTTTTTCTCTTGGGATGTAAACAACAGACCGTGTTTGAACATTACCTAGATTAGCAATACTTGACATTATCTCATCATGCTTCCTGCCCAGCTCTAGGACCTGTGACTGTAGCTGTGCACTGGGTTACCTCCATCACTGAACAGAAAACCTGCATCATCTCCATGGCTGGTTCCTGCCGTGGGAGCAGCTGCCCCCCACTTCCTCTTCGGACATTCTCAGGAGTCTCTGTTTCTATGTCCTTAGTGAAGTCAATTATCACAGTTCTAGCCATTATGTATCTCCACCGAACAGTCCCAAACCAGTCGAAAGCAGTCCTCTCCAGCAGCCTCTGATGACGAAGTCGGCTCTCCTCCAGAACACCAGCAACACGCACAGTTGCCTCCAAGACACCGCGCCACAGCCGTCACCCCTCTGGCTCTCTGGAGCTGGACCTCCTCTGGCCACTACTGTTGTCTCTGTACAATATGTTCGTGCTCACTCTCAGTACAATGACCTCAAAACTTAAAGAGGAATCCCACTTCTGACACCAAAATTAGTGTGGCCCAGTCAGCAAAGGACAGGACTTACACCAAATAAAATTTAAAATGGGTCTTTATTCCCCGACTGAACTCATAATAAAGAATAAGAACAGCATTAATTCTTTGTTTTGAGGTTAATTAACAAATGTCTCAACTTTAACAATACACTGTGCCCCTGCCTCCTCCAGCCTCAACACCGCTCATGGACACAGAACTGATCAACGGCTGTAGATTGAAAACAAAATGGAGGCCTAAGCTTTCCTACTGTGTACAAATCAAATTCCCTATACAGACAACAGCAGTGGCCTCACTTTTCTGATAAAGAAAACAAAGACAAGAAGAAAAGGAATAAAACAATCAAACACATTCACAATATTACAACACGACTAAACTCTATACCCTCAATAAAGTTAATCTGAACAGTGTTTTACAGCAAAACAGTACATAACACATCATAACACCAGGGAATAGTCGGTGACTTACTCTGACTCCAGTGGTCAGCCTGTGCTATAACACACCACCTCAGCCTATCACTGGATTTCTCCCCTCTGAAACCAGCAAGAGCAAACATAAGCTCAGTCTCTGAAAATAGCGCACACACCATGCACGCTGGATCACACGTATATGTTGTGCCTTTAGTCACTTACGCTGCTCCACTGCTCTGGCTTTTCCACACCATGCGGCAAACAATCGGTTTCTCAAGCAGCTTTGCGGCGATCTGATGGCGTACGGGACATTAGTCTGGCCTCTAGCCTCGATCTGAAATCTCGCGGGATTTCCGCATTCTCGCGAGACTAACCAGCTTCAGTGAGAATGACAACAATGCTCCACCAGGTGGGGCTGTTTAACCCTCTATTTAATCGCTTCAATTTCACCTGGCTACATATATATATATATATATATATATATATATATATATATATATATATATATATATATATATTTATATATATACACACACACACACACACACACACACATTTACCCCCAATTTTGGAAAATTGCGTGGTACAAAATACTGAGGGTGTCAGTTAGTTTGGAGCTCTGTGTGGATTGGAATTGTCAAGGGATACCAGCTACCAGTATTAATGTAGAAATAAACTATTATTTTTATATGGACAACTTTTCTTTAGCTCAGCCAGTAAATGCAAGAATCACACATGGATTTTTTTTTTAATTGTATGACCTAAGTGATTACAGTTCAGGATTCTACAGATGAATTCAGCCAGTTTTTTAAAGGCAACATTGACATTTAACACATTGTTTTGTTAATTTTGCGTATGTTGTCATTCTATCATTAGGACTCAGTTCTGGACTGAACTCTTCAGTGACCTGAGAGAGAGGCAACTTTTCAATGGCAGTCAGGAGCATAAATGTTGTGTGCTATGTCTTCATGAATGTCTTGCAAAGAAAGCTTAATGAGTACAGACACCTCTGGAACAATCACACCATCAGACCTGTGCACCAGTCTTGCTGTCCATCTGGTAAATCAGAAGCTATCACTTTCCTCACAGGTAATTATTTAGTCCATATATTTTAGGTCATACTGTCTCCTGAAATTTTGATCGCTCAGTAGTGTATGTACAGAAAAAGACTGAGGACCAGAACTTCCCTCATGTATATTCCTTTTTCTTTACCTTATGACTAGAGTTCACTACACAGAATGCTATTAAGAGTTCAGTTTGCTCTCACTGTTACTTCAGGTACACTTGCACTGTTGTAAGTGACTGACCTAAGGTATGATGGCACAGAGTGTGGATCAGAGTGTCTCAGGAAGTCCTGCACCAGTTTGAAGACATTCTGCCAGCTCAGCGCAGTGTATGTGGTGATGACAATCTCCAGGTCCATTTAATGAATGTGGAAAGGCAGAGTGAGATCCCTCTAACAGTCAACTGGTCCACTGCAGTTGAAAATTATATATCACTCAAAAATATGGCTGGACTTTAGAGGATAACAATTGGTTATTCTAACAGAAATTATCTGCTAGATGTGGATACTATTAGCTCTGACACAGATTCTTAAAAAACAACTTTGAACAACCGTTAGGTACAAATTTGTTACAGAATTATTATTTGTTTAAAATTGTTGAACTACTGTAAACTTTCACTGGGTAGGTTTTCTACCTGAAGAAAGCAGAAGACCATGTGCTCTACTGTATACAGAACTTTGCCCTTTTAATGACGTTAACCTCAAACAGTACATGGATGTACACATTTGTTTTACTAAGACAGGTTTACTAAAGCATTCTTTAAGATCAATATTTTTGTGAACAGTGTTCAAACTCTTAAGAATAACGAGCATTTCTTCACAAATGTGCTCCTCAAAAAGAAAAGTGCACTCTTATTCAAATAAAGATTTTTTTTCTCTTGAGTGCTGAAATTTTTTTACAGTATAATTCTACTACTGTGTCTCAGTACATTTGAATACGGTGGAAATGTTTTATTTTCCTCCATTTTAAACAGTTAATTTTCAAGATACAAACATTTTAGGCTTTTTTAAATTTTGCCAATTATAATTAGTGTTTTTGAAATGACATATTCTGATTTACTGAGATGCATCAATCTTCATGTGCTATGTTTAGAGACTTTCTTGAAATGTTTCCTCACAAAATGCAGGATAAAATGTAGTAACATGGAAGGGTTTATAAAATAATGCAAAAATTTAAACTTTTGATTAAAACCATAAATGCTGATATTAAACTTGGCTTATGAGCAAAAAGATATGGAATTTAGGGAAGTCCAAACCCAGGACAGTTCTGGATGCCATAATCCATGGCTTCTTGAAACTCCTCATAACTGTAACACTAGAATTCTGCTAGTATTTGCACAAACATCTGCTACAGGGAAGTGTGAGGTGGCCTCAAAAAGAAGCTGTGGCTTTGGCTGAATTCCTGCTGTCCAGTAGCAAACATAAAGTATGTCCCATGCACAGCTTTCGGGCTGATGAGTGCAAATTTGCCTCCAGTATTTGCTGATAATGTGCTGCATTCATCTTTCCTTCAACTTTGACCAAGTTTCCTGTGCCTTTGTAGCTCACACATCCCCAAAACATTAGCGATCCACCTCCGTGCTTTACAGTAGGAATGGTGTTCTTTTCATCATGGGCCTTGTTGACACCTCTCCAAATGTAATGTTTATGGTTGTGGCCAAAAAGTTCACTTTTGGTCTCATCACTCCAAATTACCTTGTTCCAGAAGTTTTGAGGCTTGTCTCTGTGCTGTTTGGTGTATTGTAGGCGAGATACTTTGTGGCATTTGGCTTTCTTCTGGCGACAGAGCCCCTGATTTTCCATTTGTTAATCACAGTTTGAACACTGCTGACTGGCATCATCAATTCCTTGGATATCGTTTTGTATCCCTTTCCTGTTTTATACAGTTCAACTACCTTTTCCCGTAGATCCGTTGACAATTCTTTTGCTTTCCCCATGACTCAGAATCCAGAAACATCAGCAGCTGGATGAAAGATGCAAGAGTCTGTCTAGATCCCAGAAACTCACTCAGCTTTTATGCACACACACTGATTTTGTGCAAATAGATCACAGGTGAGGATGTTACCTTTAGTAGCCGTTCAAACCCATTTGTGTCAACTTCTGTGCATGTTATCAGGCCAAAATAACCAGGTCTTGGTTTTGTTCATGATCCCAACAGAAATCTAGATTACATATAAGAGAAAAATGGTGGTCACATGTTGCAAAACTGTTTCATTTTGTCAGAAAACAGCCTCACTTTCAAATATTTCGATTCACTATTTTCTTTGATTTCTTTTTGCATTTTGAGAACATCCTTCTTTTTGCTTCTTGTCCAGCACGGTACTCAAAGAACTGCTGAACAACCTCTGGAGTGTTCAGGGTCTGCGGCTGTAGCTGCATCTTTAGCAGGTACAAAACTTGTCTTTTCCACAGGAACAGCAAAATTTTTTCAAGGTTTCAAACTTAAACCCACAGAATGGACAAAACATCTTAACCTGAAAAAAAATTTGTTTTAGCTACAAAAGTGCCATTCAAACTGATCCAGGCTAACAGTAAACACATAATAGCAAACATATATCTACAGTATTATATGGATCATGCAATTAACACACACATTAACTTATATCTTTTTGTCCTTCACAACACTGAAGGATCCTACGTTCATTTAAGGGTCTCTTTACAGTCATTAGCATGTTTTTTTTTTTTGTTTTGTTTTGGTTTTTTGTCACTTCCGCAGCTGGTCCGTCACGTTATTGTCTCCCCCCCCCCCCCCCCCCCCCCAAAACACTTCCGTTTTCTTTGTGTGCTTTTGCAGCATTTTCTATTTGCTAGTGTTTTCTTAAGTTGCTCTCTCAATCCAGAGACTCCCTATTAAATTATCTCTGTTTCACCAGCAGGTCCTTTTGTACTGGAAACTTCTCTATAATCATAATTTCACCCCCCACAATACACCGATTTGGAATAACAGATATGTCACTGTCAGAGTTAAATTGCTGTTGCAACAAGGAATGGCTAGATAAGGTATTTTGGCACCATCCACTTAGCAGACAATTCTGGAAGCATCTATCCTATAATGATTTCTGTCTTAAATATTGCAATCTTTGTAATGCTAAGACATTTAGAGCTATAACCAAAGCAAGGATTGGTTTGCTCCGGTCTCTCCTCAGCTTCCATTAACACTAACTGGAAACTGTTATTTATTTTTCCTTGCTTATTGAGTGTGATTTTATTTCTTCTTTGTTGTTGTTGTTCCACTGCACTGTATAATTATCAAGTCACTTCATATGCCTTGATGTTTGTACAATTGATAAATAAAGTTGTTTAAAAAAAAAAGTTGCAGGGCATTTGGCCTCTCAGGGCCACCGTAGGGTGTTGCCAAAACTAAAGGAATTATGAACCCAGAAAAGAAATCAGATTTTGATCCACCATGTAATACCATCTGGAAACCTTCTGATTGGCAGCAGCTTCATTTTTGACTATGACAGTGATCCCAAATACACTGGCAATGCAATAAGAGCATACCTGGATAGAAAAACACAATGGAACACCATCAGTCATGGATTGGCCTCCCCAGAGCCCGGACCTCAACATTACTGAAGCAGTGTGGGATCATCGTGACAGAGAATACAACAAAAGACAGCCATCATCCAAAGAAGAGCTTTGAATGTCCTTCAAGAAACCTGGAGAAGTATTCCTGAAGACTACTTAAAGAAAGTAACACGACCAAGTTTAAGGTGCTGTATAGTATGACGCCATATCCTTCCTCCTCCACAAGACCCTTTCACACATAGACACTGGTAAGGGGAACTATGTGAGAGTGCTGTTTGTAGATTACAGCTCAGCATTCAACACCATAGTTCCCTCCAGGCTGGTCTCTAAGCTGCTGGACCTGGGCCTGGGCCCATCCCTGTGCAGGTGGGTTCACAGCTTCCTGACCAGCAGACCACAGGTGGTACGAGTGGGTCACCTCACCTCATCCTCCCTCACCCTCAACACTGGATCCCCCCAAGGCTGTGTGCTCAGCCCTCTGCTGTACTCACTGTACACCCATGACTGCGAGGCCACGTCAGAGTCCAACGTCATCATCAAGTTTGCTGACGACACTGCTGTTGTGGGACTAATCTCCCACAATGAGGAGACAGCCTACAGGAGAGAGGTCTCCCGCCTGGAGAACTGGTGCCAGGAGAACCACCTCCTGCTCAACGTCAGCAAAACGAAGGAACTGATCGTGGACTTCAGCAGGAAGCAGCAGAGGGACTACCATCCACTTGTCATCAGTGGTGCTGAGGTGGAAAGAGTGGACACTTTCAAATACCTGGGAGTGACCATCTCACAGGACCTGTCCTGGACTCATCACATAAACATCACTGTGAAGAAGGCCAGACAGCGTCTCTACCTCCTCAGGCGGCTGAGAGACTTCAAGCTCCCACTCAAGGTGCTCAGGAACTTTTACATCTGCACCATCGAGAGCATCATGCGTGGGAGCATCACCACCTGGATGGGAAACTGCACCAAGCAGGACTTCATGGCCCTAAAAAGGGTGGTTCGTTCAGCTGAACGGACCATCAGAACCACCCTCCCCAACCTGCAGGACATTTACACCAAGCAGTGCAGGCTGAGGGCCATGAAGATCCTAAAACAGCCCAGCCACCCCGGACACTCTCTCTTCTCCCTGCTCCCATCAGGCCGGCGTTACCGCTGCCTGAGGACTAAGACTGAAAGGTTGAAGAAGAGTTTTTACCCACAAGCCATCCGTCTGCTCAACTCTGAGCCCTAACTGGACCATTATTGCACAATGTAAATATTATAATTTATAAAAGTGTGTATAGTGTATAGTATATAGAGTATAGTGTATAGTGTGAATTACTTTTTTTTCATTTTTATTCTTCTTATTTATATGTGTGTGTATAAATGGTTGCAGGTACAAAATACATTTCACTGTGCATTGTACTGTGTATAACTGTGCATGTGACAAATAAACACTATCTTAATCTTAATCTTAATCTTAGTAAAGGTATGATTTCAGTATACTCTAAAAGTATTCTGATTAGATTGCATTTTTCTTGGAATACAAATGATTGTAACTGATCGCAAAAATTTGCAAAAAATAAAATTAAAATAACCAATGGCTCAAGCATGAGTATAAACGTGGGAATCCTGTAAAATAGCGGAGCAAAATGCAAATAAATACATGAAATAAAAGCGGTAGTACAAATACGGCTTTTTTCTAATTCTTCTTTTTTTAATTTGGAAAAACATCACTAAAAAATTGTTACTGGAAAAGGGGAGACAAGAGGATGGAAAAAGAGCGCTGCTATATAGCGCCGTTTCACAACATGCAGTACCGAAACTGAACAGTGAGCGGCAGCACCGAGGAATGCTAAACCTGCTGACAACAGGCCGAAGGAAGAGGAAGAGGAAGAACGTAATCTACGGGGCGAAGTGGGAGGTGGTGTCCATCTTATTTACACCCGTGAGATTGCTACATTTTTTGATCTGCCAATTTTTTTCGAGATTGTCAAAGCTGAAAGCCGGGTAAGTTAGCGCCGTTACCCATATCAGTGTGTGGAGCCGTTTGAGCGCAGAGGCGGAGGCTCCTCCGCGTATCTCCGCTCCGGGGCCTGCTTTCTTACCGGGCGCCATATTGGACCTCATCTGGTTTTAGCTTAGCCTGCTAACGTTACCCGGCACGCAGGACTACAGCATACAAATAAAGCCGGATTTATCCCACTGATTTATCAGCTATTAGACGTCTTATTGTATGAAAAAGGAAAGCTTTAAAACTTAACAAACACCCGGGAGCGGGTAATACCTGATAGCTGGCTTAGCCTTTACAGGTTTGAGCAGCGGCTACTTCTGTTATACTTTCCTTATGCTCCTTTTTAATTTTATTTTATAGGGAATCTTAACAAATGACTAAGAAAGAGCCCAGCTAGGTGAAAGTATGGGTTTAAAAGTTAGTATTGCATTCACACATTATCGGATAAACTAGAAGTAGCGTTTTATTCTCCGCTAATGCTAATCAGGTTTTGTGCCGAGTACAACCAGGAATAGCTCCTGTAAGATGTAGATCAGATGAATAGGCTTTGGAGGTTGTGTACCCCCCCCCCCCCCCCCCCCCCCCCCCCCCCCCCCCACCTCCTTCCTTCATTAATTACAGTTAAATCAAGAGGAAATGAAGGCAGCTCATTCAGTCCACTCATGTCTTTCAGGTCTCCAGAGATGAGCAGTTCAGAAGAAGTTTCATGGATCTCCTGGTTTTGTGGGCTGAGGGGGAATGAGTTTTTCTGTGAGGTGAGTGACAGACCACCCCAGTGCTATCTGCATGTGTATAGGAATTTTTATCATTCGATGCAAAATTTTTAAAAAGTGCAAAACTGGACTTATTTTCACTACATTCATCCAGGCTTTTTCTTGAATGCCAAATATTTTGGCCATCTATCAAAGGAAACATATCACCGCTCCAATAATAAATAGATAGATAGATAAATATTTTAGCACAAGTATAAGAAAGTTGCAAGGAGTAGGGGTAGTGAAGGTTGATGAGTTTAAATACCTGAGATCAACCATCCAAAGCAATAGACAGTGCACAAGAGAGTAGAAGAAGAGAGTGCAGGCAGGGTGGAGATAAGTGCCAGGGGTGATTTGTGACAGAAGGATAGAAGCAACAGTGAAAGGGAAGCTTTACAAGATGGTAGTGAGACGTGCTATGATGAAAAAAAGGAAAAAAGAAAAGCCCCCTTATTCACCACATTGCATTCATGCATATCCAGTTTATTACAGCTGATAGCTGACATAGTTGGGCTTTCTTCCAGTAGATTCTAAGCTGGAGAAAGAAAACATCTCTGAAGCAACTGAAAAAGATTACATACATTTTGTGTATAGGTGTGTAATATTTCAAATATTTTGTGCAGAAACACTTAAAATATTTAGATTTGCTGAAGTATGTAAAAAATGTAGTTTGTCAAAGTGAGATGAGAAATTCCAATAAAATCATGGCCTATAATGTTAAAAAATACAAGCTTCCATTTTTGTTGGTACAGAAATGGTCAGTTCCTGTAAAAACTATGAAAAGTTGTAGGAAAAGGAAATGCATTCAAGGCAGGAAACAATAAGCACCAATAATAATGATAAATACACGGCTGGGTTACAGTGCTGTATGAAGCTAAAAGCTTCATTTAATTCTGTTAATTCTCACTGCTTCTTATTCCAGTTTGTGAGCTAGACTCAGTTCCCAGTGGATGGAAATTAATCTGATTTGTGGTTTCTCTAACGACAGGTGGATGAAGACTATATCCAGGACAAATTCAACCTAACTGGGCTCAATGAGCAGGTTCCCCACTACCGCCAGGCCCTAGACATGATCCTGGACCTTGAACCAGGTCTGTATGCTACATTCATGGCTTGGTGTTCTCGGTTTTAAGTAATAAGTCGTGTCAGGATTTACTAATAGACCCATTCACCTAACAAGCTAAAGATCCCTGGTTTGATCTCGGGAAGAGACGCAAAGGGGATCTGGCAAGAAACATCTGCCAAATCAAACATGGGGAGCTTTCTGCTGTGACGACCCGTTGTGAATAAGGGTGCAGTTGAAAGTAGCTTTATTGTTTGCTGTCGGTATGCAGAACACAAAGCATTATTGTTTATAATCTGCAGCAGATATCAGGAAGTAAGATTAAAGGAGCTGCAAGTATTTCTTGAGCTTTTAATTCGTTTCTTTTGCTGTTAACAAATAATGAGAGGAGACTTTTGATCTCAGCTTTCTTTTTATTTGAAGTCTCCTGTTCAGGTTTTTCTATTCAGATCACTGTAACTCCCAGTTGTGCATTTTTTCCCTTTCTTTTTTTTTCCAGATCCTTGCAGGTTTCCTCTCTCTTCAGACTCACTCAGAACATCTTTGTTTCATGCGCTTTCATTGCTGGAGGACATTTAGAAAACTGTCATGTGCCCCAGTCTCTCTGTTGTACTAGTGTTTCCCTTTTCTCTGATAATCTGTCTCTTTATAACAGTCAAAAGTGTGAGTAGTTTCTCTGTGTCTCCTTTCTTTAGATGAGGAACTGGAGGACAATCCCAACCAGAGTGACTTGATTGAGCAGGCTGCTGAGATGCTGTACGGCCTCATCCACGCACGCTACATCCTCACTAACCGAGGCATTGCACAGATGGTAGGTGCCAAAATCCACCAGTTCTGCCTCCACTTGGGAAGCTCCATGTGCTGTTTGAGTTTGGATTTATAGCTGAATCAGATTTTCCCCCATTCATGGTACAGTACTACCACTGGAGATGCTTGATCACCAGGCTGTATTTTGCTTAAATAATGATCCCATTTGTGTATTATTTGTGTATTTATATAAATGGGCTTGACAAAGTGCCACATTCTCTGGGAGAAATGTTTCCCCAGCTATAAAACCCTGGCTGACATGATGCTGGTAATTTCAGTGTTGAATGTGGCAGCAGAGGAGGATTTGTCCTTCAGATGAACATAAAATTGGACATGAAAAGCTGTCTGTGTGACAGAAGACATGAAATGGAAACAAATGTCTGAAAATAAATTATTCATTTGCTTCCTGTGGTGTTGACATGAAAAATGAAGACAGTCTTTATTAATTATTCCCTCCATGTTTGGATAAAAATATAACCCATTCTCCGTATTATTGTGATGTGCTTGATTTAGAAAAACACTATTAAATGTGTTCTATGTGATCACCAATGGCAGGCGGGCATCCAGGCAGCATTCATTGAAGTGTTCGCTCAATAACTCGAGAACCATTCGCCCTACACTTAACAAACTTCACAGGTAGATTTATGACCAAAGCAAAGTTGGGATTGTAAATGGGGTCACTGGCATCAAGATCAAGATACAGTGTAACGGGGGTATTTTGCCCTGCTAGGCGGTGCTCTTCTTACATTTGCACTTAGATTTTTATGCCACTGTCTGACAAGCTTTTGGCAATGACACATGGATGGGAAAAACACCAAAGTCAGAGTGAGAGTCAGCTCTCCTGTGCAAAGTTCACACGATGACAAAAAAAAAAAAAAATCAGTTTAAAATGAGAATTGGTATATACCTGATGTTGATATGTTAACTCTTTATTGTGTTCATTTCTACTTCATCAGCTGGAGAAGTATCAGCAGGGAGATTTTGGCTACTGTCCCCGGGTCTATTGTGAGAATCAGCCTATGCTTCCTATCGGTGAGTAAACTGATGTAAATGCCCTCATGCACATACACCGTGTGTTAAATAGATACTCAGGTGTTACCACAAGGTGGCAGACAGCTTTTGAGAGATAAAGTTTTTCTTTGTCCTGCTTTGAGGCACCTTTTATGCAAAGAATTTTTTCAGTGACTTTTATTTGGTTAGAAACTCTTTATATGTGATATTTGCTCAGAGGGGTTGTTTAGTTTTTAGGGTTTTTGTTAATCAGTGATTAAAGGCACCACCGCCTTATGTGGCTGCCTTTGACAAACTGTCCAAAACATGCTGTTGGTTTTATTGAAACCTAGATTTGCCTGCAGTTGATAACATTAATACAGAAGGAAGTGTACACTGATTATCTCAGGTATTTGGATCTCATATCTAAGCCTATTTCTTCTTTTTCTTCCTCCTATGCGATTCATAGGCCTGTCAGACATCCCGGGAGAGGCCATGGTGAAGCTGTACTGCCCAAAATGTATGGATGTCTACACACCCAAGTCCTCCAGGCACCACCACACAGATGGAGCTTATTTTGGCACTGGGTTCCCCCACATGCTGTTCATGGTTCACCCTGAGTACAGGCCCAAGAGGCCCGCCAATCAGTTTGTCCCAAGGTCAGTGTTGTTGGTCCACTTTTGAAGAGTGCAACCAGAACTGTTGTAGATTTGTAACTTTTTAATTTTTATTTAGTTTAAAATGTTTGCTTTCGATTTACTTCAGTATCCATAATGGGGTTTGATTCTTTCAATTAATTTTTATTTATTTATATATTTTTTTTCGACACATACTTTAGTTTTATTTTTTTCTTATAATATGAAGGTATCTTTGTATTCAGAACCACACAATAATATGATAAAACATAATATAAACACTTTCACATACATGATGATCTCTAACGCATATGTAGCGAAGCTTCCTTGGGCTGGTTATGCCAACAAAGACTAAAACTAAAAACATTTCTACTGCATTTGTTGTGTTTTTGTTAGTTTTTTTAATGGCAAAAGAATCAATCCAGTTAATTTCCTTTTCTTTTTTAAAAAAAATATAGTTTTGACTATTTCACTAAACTAAAATGTGTTTTCACACTTCTTAGTTTGCAGTTTAATTGTAGTGAACAAATATGCTTGTGTGTTGACGGATGGGTGAGGTTGCGTGCATCCCTGTGAACGACTGTTTCAGTTTGCTCTTGTTATTTGGATTAGTCCTCTGTACTGCCACCCACTCTCTGAACCCATGTCACACAGCTTGACCCCACTACCCCCATCCATTCGAGTTTGTCCCACACTGTGGCATATTTACATATTTAGTATCCCCCCCTCTTTTTTTTTGTTACACTCGTATAGATTAAAACAATTTTTTGAATGTTCAGTCCCCCTAACCAGCTTGCCCTTAGTGCTTGAAATTGGACAGAAATTTCATTTGATTATTCGTTTAAAAAAACAAAACAAAAGCCTCACACTGAATCAAACCTTGTGAATATTCATTATAATGAAATCTGAAGCAGTGTGTGCTCCATCCAGCTTTGCGTTCTGTGAATACACAACTGAGCCCAGAGTATTTCTTTATAACTCTGCTGGGCCCCGGTTTGTCCCAAGCAGTCACTTCATCCCCGCTGACAGCTTGTTCTCTGCTGGAGGGCTGTGTTAAGTTTCATAGATGCTGGAGAGCAGAACAAGGGCTACCCTCAGCAGCTTCCATGTGGAGTTTGTCCACAGGATGAGAGGTAGCTGAACATACTGTTGTCATTAAGGCCTCACGAAGTACTGTAGTTAAATATTTGCAGAGAAGTGTGTAAATGTCTCTTTGCATTACCAGGACCTATTATAGACAATCAGGGTGTTGTGATGTTTGTCATCAAATATCACCGCTGTCTCTCTCTGTAACAGCAAATACACGACTGATCGGTTTAAATGTCATCTCTTCTTTTCCTTCAGGCTTTATGGATTCAAGATCCACCCCATGGCCTACCAGCTGCAGCTGCAAGCCGCATCAAGCTTCAAGAGCCCCGTCAAGGCTATCCGCTAGAGCGTCCAGGACTGAGGAGGAGGAAGATTTCTAGAAAGAGAGAAGCCAGAGAGGAGAGAGTTATTATAGGATGGAGAGGGGTCACCTGCATTTTACAAAGCTCTTCGTGTGCCCCCTCCCTACCCTGAAGACTGTATTATTTTGGTTTAGATTAGGGCAGATGAAAAAAATCTTTTCTTTTTCTTTTTTTTTTTTTTTTGAGTGTGAGCGAGATATAAAAATGCGCAGCCATGATCTTAAAGATAAACACACACACACACACAAACACACACTTGGTTTTCCAGACGTTCCTTACCAAACTCATCTGTGCCAAAAATGGAAGGCAAGCTAAGAGGAAGCTGAACATTGCGGGGGCTCCCTGCCGCCGCTGCTGTTCACTCGTATTGTGAATACAGGGAGGAGGGAGTTACGTCACTGGTGGGCGATGCCACAGTGTGATCAGTGTCCAAAGCTGAAAGTGCAGTGTCTGTGTGTTCTGTATTTGGCACAGTTTGGTAAAGAGTGGTGGTAAAACCTTCCGTTATTGGACACCCCCTTCCCTTTGTAATGCATGTACACTCAGGCTGGCACTCACAAAGACAGCTTGGACACCCGCGGTGGGTGTTTTTTTTTTTTTTTTTTTTTTATTCCCCCTGTATGATTTGCAAAATTTGGGTCGTTGTCGTTAAATTTGCCTTAAAGTACAGAGAAACACCTGAGTTGTTTGTCTTTTTCTTTCCCAGGTTAGAGAAGGTAAAATGGATCAAATAGACGATTTAATGAATTGTCAGATAATTGTAACAAGCCTGTCTTTTCTCCAGCTGTCTGTGCATGTGTCAAACAACAATCCGTGAGAGTAAAACCTGAACTACTTTTTCTCCCTCCCCCCCATCACCCGTCGCGTCCTGCAGAAGCAGATTTGTATCGATCTCTATCCCTCCCTTTTGTGCAGCTTCACCTGTGCTACAGAAACAGTCGAACATTCGGGAACGAGTGCTAATTTGCTTTCTGGCAGCGAGTAGATGAGGAGATTGATACCACTCATGCTTGTATGGTAAATATGACGCAAATGCAGGCAGACCATTAGCTTAGACTGTGAATGAGAAAGCAGTTATTCCGGCTCTGTTTTAATGGTTACAGATGAACACCAAAGCTGAATCCGCTCAGATGCTGAGATGATGTAAATCGTCGTCATATGGGCGTTTTTGTGCCAGTTTCAACCCATGTTAAGCCCATGGCCTTGCAGGTTCTTGCCATGAAGAACAAGACAAGCAGTTTGCACCTTTATGAACTAATCACTAATCAGCACAGTTTGCTTCAGTTCATGCAAAACCTGAATAATAACTAGCAATTGTTCTGCATGTTTGCATCTAGCTGTTCTGTGTCCATCCTGAAGTGTGACTTCTATGGATGCTTTTTACTTTTAAAATAAGCTGTTATTAAGGCTTTCAAAAGGGTGAAGCAAAGGGCAGATACAACAAATTTAAAAGCTGCATATTTTTGTTGATTTTGCAGATCATGTTTCGTATTATGACTTGATCCCTCTTCAGACTGCTCACCTGTGCTTGGATGTTGCATCCAGCAGTTCTTAAATTGCGTGCATTTCATCATCTTAAAGACTGAATAAACCTTGAATGCATTTATTAGATCTACACAGGACTAAACCAGTCAGCGGTGCACTTAGAGACACACTTTAGAGAGAGTATGGCAATACTGCAAAAGGATGTTTTATAGCATGCTTATTTATACAAGCTGGGTGTACATTGAGGTGCTGGTAGGATGTTTAAAATGGCCAAATGTTTACATTGTTTAACAAACTAGATACCCATAGGTGGATTTTTAAAAAAACCACCAAACAGAGCCAAGCTACTGGTTTCTAGTCTCTGAAGGACTTAACTAGTCTCCTGCTGCTTGTAGCTTTAGATTTCTCATATGAATATGAGTGCTGGGGTAACAATCTCCTCATCTAACTCTGTCTTCCCAAACGGCTCCGATAAAGTTCGAGGAGCCTCAGAATTTGAGCTGACTCCACCACAGCGCCGTCATTTTATTTTATTTTATTTTTTTTTAAATTAAATGTTTGGGCTCACAGGCAGGCGGTGTCTCCCAAACGGTGGGGCAGACTCTCGGTGGCGATCCCTTCACTCCCTCTCCTCTTATGTTTGTATGATTGCGATAGATTTTTGCTTTTGGATTTCATGATACAAGAGAAACGTATTTATGTGTCCAGATTTTAACTAATTGTTTGTCTGTGGTGTTGTAATCTTTCTGCTACTGTGGATGGGTGAGCAGGATTCAGAATTCTCAATAAACTTCTATTTTCTTTTCATATTCTTCTGTCTTCCATTATTATTATGATTATTTAGCACTGAAATTTGCCTTCTTGCCACACAGTGTCAGTAAAGAGTTCTGTGACGGGGGAGAGGGGGGGGACCTTAAAGCAGCTAGATGAAAAGATAAAACAGAATGAGCATAAACAACCATGTGAATTTCATTTTTTTTCCCTGGTGTTTGGTGCTCATGAGTTCTTCCTCAGTGATGGACGCAGGGCTGGGTGTCTTGCTTCTGGGTGTGGTTACAGTTGCATTTCACATGACTCTGAATAATGGGAGTCATGTTTAAACACATAAAACAATTATTTCTTGACCATCATAAGATTGCAGTCATGCTTCTGTGGTTATTCTTAAATTAACTTTTAGAGCTGTGGGGAAAAGGCTCAAGTGGGAGTTCCACATAAAATGCACCTTTAATCTAAAAACAGGCAGCGTGCACTCTCCGTGTTAAGCCATAAGGACACTTGGAACACCTTGAGCTGCTGTGATATGGGTTTGTTTGTGACTCAGTGTTTTTCTCCTCTGCACGACAACTCTGGCAAAATGACTGGCAGGGCTGAGCTGGCATATCATGTAACCGTAGCCTGTCAAGTTTTCCAGGAGAAGAGGAGGAGTTCCCTCATGACTCAGGATGACCTCAAACCACAACTTGGGAGGTGCCCTTCTCCAAGTAAGTCCTTTAGCTCAGCGAAGCGGAATTCCCTGCTTTGTTTTTAAATATGGTGAGCAGTGCAGACCTTGTGGAAAAACAGACTAGATTTATGCAACAGTAGTTTGCACAACAAACGTACATTTCCAGGGGACTAAAGCAGCTCTGAGACTGTCTGCAGGGTAATGGTCTGCTAATACTGCAGTCATGTGAAATATCAAGCCTTTGTGTCGCCACACCCAGAGTCAACATTCCACCATTTTTATCAGAGGTTTTTTTTTTTTCCTTTGGGGTGGGCGAATGTCATTTTTGAATAGATAAATGAATTAATAAAATATGCTCACCCCAGATGCTGAGGCCACACACCTAAATAAAAAAAAAATGTGTTGCTGATTAAAAATGAACTTCCTTTTCTAGATGATCCACTCTCCAGCTTCCAGTGCTTGCCGAGCTTCACACAAATGTAATAAATTCTCAGATTCTCTTAAATTTTGACTTCATGAGATAAAGTTGAAGCTGACAGCAGCCAGTTTGATGAGCTATAAAATGAATTCATCCCTCCTGGAGGTTTTGTTGCCTTGTTTTAGTGTGAGAAAGTAGATTTTATGTGTTTGAAATCAGAAATCAATTAGAAAATCTTAGCGTGCAGCCTCTCGAGGTCAGAGGTCAGAGGACAGTAACAGCTTCAAGCCTTTGTAGTAACCTGTCGGCTTTGTTTATGTGTTACCGTTCTTTGGCACATAAAACCACCTCAGGTGAAGATTTTTGGGTTTTTTTGTGTGTAGCTAATGTTGCTTTATCATGACTATCTGCATTTTGAGCTTAAGAAACAACATTCAGATAACATCAGATTTCCCTGCATTAGAGTTACCTGGCACACACAGCACTGTGCCGCCTTTGATGCTACATTGTGATATGCACTGTTCAAAAAGCTTCCATGCACTGAAGACATCTGTGTGTTGGATATTTACATCTAGATATGCTAAATGGCATTGAACATAACACATTTTACATCAAACCACGAGGTGAGCTAAAGTATTGGAAGTGTATCATGTAAGATGGATTGTTTAATCCTGACATAGCCCTGGTTATCTCCCCTCAGTTTAAGCTTTGGCTTTCATCTATGAATGGTGGACCAACATAAAGACCAGAGAGCTGTCTGTGGGAGAAAAGAATGGCATGTTGAGGTTAATCAAAAATACTGGGCTTAGCCAGGAACCAGATGTCAAAGGAAAAAATATGAACCTCTCCCAAAGCATGAAAAAAAGAAGGGATCTCCTCATGATCCTAAACATACAGACCCATCTGTGAAGCACATCAGGGTTTAGGCTTGCACGGTTGCTTGCAAAGCAGGCAGTCATTTTTACTGTTGAGTTAACTCCTGATGCAGAATGAATTCAAAATTATACAGAAATATACTGTCTGCCAGTTTATGGATAAATGCACCCAAACTTTATTATGTAGGGAGATATTGATCCAAAGGATGTTGCCACCTATAAAGGACTTCATGAGTGGGAAAACATGGAAGGTTCATACTGGTTATCATAGCTTAACCCAACTGAACATGCATTTCACATTGCTGCCCCTCCCTGAGCCTGGTTCTGCTGGATGTTTCTTCCTGTCAAAAGGGAGTTTTTTCCTTCCCACTGTCACCAAGTTCTTGCTCATAGGGGTCTGTCTGATTGTTGAGGTTTCTCTCTATTATTATAGGGTCTTTACCTCATAATATAAAGCACCTTGAGGTGACTTGTTGTGATTTGGCACTATATAAATAAAGCAATTGAATTGGTAAAAAGAAAGTAGACCCTCTTGAAATTCTAAGGTTTTATGTATTAGGACAAAATAAAAATCCACTGTTCATTAATAAGTCTTAAAATTAGGTAAATCCAACCTCAGACGAACAATAATATTACACTGTGTCACTAACAATTAAGCCAAAATGCAGCAGCACTGTGTGAAAAACTAAGTGCACCCTTGACGCTCCTACAGGAATTAAGAGGGTAAGTAGCAGATAGGTGCTGCTAATCAAATGCACTTGATTAATTGACCATTAGCATGTGTGAGCACCTCTATAAAAGCAGAAATGTTGGCAGTTTGCTGGCATTCAGGTGTGTTAACACGATGCCACAATGTCTTCTCAGGAGTGGACGTTTCAGCAAATTCAAGCCAGATCATGCAATGCTCAGAGAACCTGCAAAAAAACCTGAGCTACATCCCAGACTCTACAGGCCTCAGTTAAGAATGTTACATGTTAAAATTCATGACAGTACAGTTAGAAACAAGTACGGCTTTTTTGGACTCGAAGAATGGGCCTCGTTTACTATCAGTGCACGTGCACAAATCTGTGCATAAATTGTGCATACAAACATTTCATGCACAAAGCCGTGATTTATCAATATTTTCGGGCCTGAAATTGTTTGTACTTTAGGAACTCATTTTTAAGTCCCGCTGACCATGTGTACCAACAAATGACAGCCTGACTTCCTTAGACAGAAGTCTTTAAATGTATTTATTTTTTAAAATGGTCGTCACTGCTGTGGAACCACTTTGGAAATCTGTGCCTCTTCTGGTTTCCTCCTTGTATGAGAATCGTCTCGTTAAGTTAACTCAGGGTTTCCCCTGCACGTTCCCATTAAAGGAGTGGCGCTGCCAGCATCCAGTATCTCCAATTGCAAACGTGGATAAGTGTGCTGATTTTTACAAAGAAAGGTAAAACTATCATATTAGAAAAATATGAAGAGGTTAAACACATAAAGATTGAAAATGACACATCAGCTGCAGACAAATCAGCGGTGTGTGTGTGTGTGTGTGTGAGAGAGAGAGAGAGAGGAACAGAGCTGGACAACCCAGGAAGGAAAGCTGACAAATATGCAGACTGGGTAAGTTTATAGATTTATCAATATCACATCTCTATTTATAAGGAACAGGAGAATCTGATGGATTATAATCAAGTGTTTCATTAAATTAAAGTTTATGTAGTGGGGAATTCCTCATGGAAACTGTTTCTCACGTGGGTGAGTGCTTGTGAGTGCACCATCAGCCATTAGTTGTGTCCAAAGTTCAGACCTCAACCTGAAATAAATGAATGCCCAAAAAAATTCAATGAACTGAAGCAATGCTGTAAAGAAGAGTGGGCCAAAATTGCTCCAGAATAATGTGAGAGATTGATAGAGTCATACTTCAAATTATTGCTTCAAATGATAGCTACTAAAGGTAAAGGTTCTACAAGTTATTGAATCGTGGGGTTTGTTTTTCACGCACTGTGACATGTTGATCAGCTGAAGTGTTTACCTATATTTAAGACCTCTTAAAGACTAGACTTTGCTTCTCCTTTACTTTTGGAGGAGACTGTAGCTTCATCAGACCGGGTGATTTCAGTGTCTGAGTGTAGCCCTGGTGCTGTATGGCTTTAGCTGTACAAGCAGCACAGGGGGATGGTGGGATTTTAAGTTTAATTTTGACTAAAATTCAGTTCAGCAAAATGAGGCAATCCTCTTTTTATTTCTTCTTTCTACGCACATCATCCTTTATGTCACGGCTGCTGCAGGCAAGGCAGGGAGGACCCCAATGCAGAACACAAGGCAAGAGCTTTAATAGGACTTCACTTTTATTTTAAATGCTTGAACTCAAACAAGCTGGTCAGGAGCCAGCTGCACAAGGAGACTGGAAACTTGAAACTCAAAATACAAAAAAGGCTTATATCAAACATGACATTAACAATGACAAGGACCTGAACAAAGAACAGAGGAAAACTGAGGGCTTAAATACACACAAGGAAATCAGGGAGAGTGGAAACAACAGGTGAAACAAATGAACCTAATAACACAGGGGACGCAAAACTAAACACAAAGCACAGGGAACACGAGACTGTCAAAATAAAACAGAAAGTGACCAACATAACAACACGCAGACCTAACACAGAAAACTTGACAAAAGGGATCAGACGTTCACAAGGAAACAAAAGGAAGGGAAACTAAACAGAACACCCAAGCAACAAACTGAGAAAACTAAACTGTACGAAACACTAAAAGGCACAACCCAAGACAAACAAAACAGAGCTATACAAAACAAACACAACACTGGGCCACCGCCCCAGGACCATGACACTTTAGGCCTGTTGATATTTAGTTACTGCCAAAACTTTAACAAATATTTTTTTCCAGTACAACAAGGAAGAGAATAGAGAGAAAATATTCTTTTCATTGCTGGGACAGCAGGTCCTTGCGCATATTCAGTCATAAATATATACTTAAAAGATTCCTGGTGAGGGATACATTTTTCAGGTAGAAAGAAGATTTTTGTTTTTAATGTGTACAAAGGACATTTGGTTTATGTGCATTTAAGAGTGATTTAAGAGTGGATGTCACATCAGCCTTCAACACCTTCATTCCACAGAACCTAATGCACAAACTGCACACGCCTGGATTGAGCTCTTCCCTCTGCAGCTGGGTACTAGACTTCCTGACGAACAGGCCGCAATCTGTGAGGATCTACGACATCTCCTCCTCCCCCATCATCCTTAGCATTGGCTCCCCCCAGGGCTACGTGCTGGCCCTCTTCTGTTCACCCTGCTCACATATGACTATATGTGTACATATGTGTAGTCGGATAGTAACAAAGAGAGTAAAGGTAGGCAGAACTGAAGGCACTGCACTACCAGAAGGCAACATTGCAGACACTGAGAACAGCTACAAGTACCTTGGAATCCCACAGGCAAATTGGAACCAGGAAGAGGCCGCTGGGAAAGCTTGAACTTTCTGCCAAGTACCTGCAGAGAGTAGGGCAAGTCCTGAGGAGTCAGCATAATGGGAAGAACAAGATCTAGGCAATCAACACCTACACCCTGCCAGTTGTCAGATACCCTGCTGGCATAATAAGCTGACCAAAGGAGAAGATCGAAGCCACCAACATCAAGACAAGAAAGCTCCTTAGCATGCATGGAGGGTTTCACCCCAAATCCAGCACCCTGAGACTGTACGCTAAGATCCTTGAGTACATCAGGAAAATGGCCACAAATGATCATGTGTTTAGTGAATACCTCAGGCAGCAGAAACCTGAGAAAGAAGAGGAGCGAGAACAGGAACTATCCAGGCCTCTGCACAGCGTGTACCACCAGCAGATAAAAGAAGTGGCTGATATAGAAAAAATTCGACCAATGGCTGGACAAAGCTGGGCTAAAAGACAGCACAGAGGCGCTAATCATGGCAGCACAGGAGCAAGATCTAAGCACAAGATCGATAGAGGCTGGGGTCTACCACTCTAGTGTTTTCAACAAGGATGTTGGTGACACCGAGTTAAACCGCGAAATGAAGACCCTGGAGATTAGTTGCAGCTTGTTTAATTGTCTTCATAACATGTGTGGTGAAAACTGAAATGACAGAAAATAACCTTGGACTCAACAAGATTACACAAATAAAGTACATCAACTCACTAAATTAACATTTCGGCAAAATAAGCAGTAATATTCAGTCATCAGTATAAGCTGTTAAATAATTGCAACTTACGGCGTTCCTGCCTGATAATTCAGTGTGGTAAGCATCCGATCAGATTACTTCAGGTATGTTCTCTTGTTTAACGGCAATAAAAAACGTAAAACCGTTAGTCCGCTGCCAGACCGGAAGTGCACGGCCGGAACCGGAAGTAGAATTTACCGACAACATTTCCTAACAAAAACTTACATAAAGCATGAACTGTTAATCTAAACACCTCGTAATCATTCTTAATAAAATAGAAATATTTTTAGAATTATTTATTTAACATATGAACTTATTTATTCAAAGAAATGCCTTAAGGGCAACACACTCCCCGCCTGGCCTCGTGAGGCCACTATACTAAACAATACAATAAACATTCAGTCCTTTGGCATGAGCAGAATAACTTCAGTAACTGGTCGCATAAATGTCTTTACAGAGCCTTGATCACATGCCTTTACCTCAATCTTTCTGACTCGATTGTCCTTGCTTGGGAATGTAGCAGTGATCCTTGCCATGGGCCAGCTGTTACGTCCGACCTGCTTGTCCTTGAGCAGAACTAGGTCACCAACTTGGAGATTTCTGCGTGATACAGTCCATTTCTGCCTTTGTTGTAATGTGGGCAAATACTCTCGCCTCCAGCGCATCCAGAACTGGTTGGAGAGAGCTTGGACTTGTCTCCATTGTTTGGTGTAAAGGTCTTTATTGAAGAACTCTCCAGATGGGGGGAGAAGGCAAGACCTTTGTGTAAGGAGCATTGAGGGGGATAGAATAAAGGGGTTCTCTGGATCGGAGGACACAGGAACAAGCGGCCTTGCATTTATGATGGCTGTAATTTCGGCCATGAGAGTGCAAAGCACTTCGTGAGTCAGTTGAACCTTGTTTTGCAATAGCATGGAATCCAGGATTCTGCGGGCGACTCCGATCATGCGCTCCCAAGAGCCTCCCATGTGGGAAGCATGTGGCGGATTGAATTCCCAGCTGCAACCTTGCTCTGTTAGGTACTTCTGCATTGATTTGTCCATTCCTAGTTCCTTTGAAGCTCCAACAAAATTGGTGCCACGATCAGATAACAACTGTTTGGCGGGTCCTCTTAGAGCAAAGAAGCGGCGGAGGGCGTTTATGCAGCTGGACGTATCTAGAGATTCGATTACCTCAATATTTGTAAGCTCTAATATCTCTGTATATTTGCAATTTGTATACTTGTATATTGTCTTATAGTTTTTATACTTATTTGTTTTTTGTTTTTTGTTTTTTTCTGTAAGCACGAAGTACCGCAGCAATTTCCTAATGCTGTGAACCTGTTCACCCATATGGCAATAAAAACCTTCTGATTCTGATTCTGATTCTGATTCTGATGGACGGCTCTTGAACTCATGCAAGTAAACAAAATGGCCCACCGCTTACTTTCAGCTACTCCACCTCTGGTACGCCTGGTTGTTATATTCCAGGGCCCGAAGACGTCAAGGCCAACATAGGTGAAAGGAGGACAGGTTTTTAGGCGTTCAGGTGGCAGGGCCGCCATAAGTTGCTGTTCTTGTTTTCCACGCAGTTTGCGGCAGGTTAAACATTTGTGGATTACTGAGTTGATCAGTCTTTTGCCACCTAAAAGCCACAGTCCAGCAGCCCTGATTGCTCCTTCCGTCAGATGACGGCCTTGATGCTCTGTTCGCTCGTGGTGATGACGAGTGAGCAGAAGGGAAATGTGACTGTCTTTGGGGAGAATTACAGGGCTCTTTTCGAAGTTCTCAATCTCTGAGTGTTTAAGTCGGCCTCCAACAGAAATGAGACCATCCTGTAGGATTGGGCTGAGCTTTTGTAGAGGGCTCTGCTTTGAGATCGGCTTGCAAGCATTAAGGGCAGAAAGTTCTTTTCCAAAGTGGGCCTTTTGTGCCTCTTTGAGGATGATGGTTTTTGCTTGAGATAGCTCCTCTGGAGTAAGACGCAGGTGACATTTGTGCCAGCCTTTGCATTTACTGTTCGGATTGGTCCTATTGAAAGATTTTGCGATGTGGATAAGATTTGCTATTGCTCTGACTAAGGACTTAAACGTGGAAAAGCGCTCAAAACGCTTACTGCTGGGTACTTGGAGGTGAGTGGCATGTGTTCTGATTTGTGGCCTAATTTCTGAGTCCTTTTCAGGTTCAATTAACTCAAACATTCCACTCATTTGAGTTTTCTCTGCAGGAGAATGGTGGATGAAGGATGGTCCGGTAAACCAGGTGGACTTTTTTAGCTGAGCTGCTGACAACGACCTCGATGCGTGGTCTGCTGGGTTTTCCTCTGTGCGCACGTAGTGCCATTGTTCTGGCTTTGAAGACTGGCGAATGCGCTGTGCCCTGTTGTGGACATACTGGTAGAATCTCTTAGACTCATTACAGATGTAGCCCAGTACAACCTTACTGTCCGTATAAAAGTGTACTGCGTCAAAGTGCAAGTCCAACTCATCCTGAATGAGATCAGCCATTTCTACCGCCAAGACAGCTGCACACAGTTCAAGTCTTGGTATAGTCAGTTTTGACAATGGAGCAAGCTTTGCCTTGCCCATTATGAATCCGACCTCAACTTCGCCATCTCTTTGGACTGCCTTTAAATAGGCTACGGCTCCTATGGCCATAGTTGACGCGTCTAAGAATAAACACAGTTCTTTGTGCGTTGCTTGACTGAGTGAGGTAGATGTGTAGGTTCTAGGGACGTGTAGTTCTTTTAGGTCCTGAAGGGAATTTCTCCACATTTCCCACTTGCTTTGCTTGTCCTCAGGAAGGGGTGTGTCCCAATCTGAACATTCTGAACTGAGCTCTCTGAGCAGAGCTCTTCCTTGGATTGTGACAGGTGCCAATAGGCCCAGGGGATCAAAGACACTATTGACGGCTGACAGTATGCCACGCCGAGTAAATGGTTTGTCTGTGTTGGCTACTGAGTAAGTGAATGTGTCTGTTGTTATTTCCCAAATGAGCCCAAGGCTTCGCTGGGATTGTGTTTCTTCACCACTTAAATCCAAGTCTTTAATGACTGGTGCACAATCTTCAGGGCAGAAGGCCTGCATGACTGCCTGCAAGTTAGAAACAAACTTATGCAGGCGCAGGTTGGATTCAGCGAGTGAGGCTTGTGTTCTCTGAAGCAAGACTATAGCCTCGGCGGGAGAGGGAACGGAGATCAAGTCATCGTCAACGTAAAAGTGCCTCTCCACAAACTTGACAGTATCTGCTCCATAGTCCTTTGCACCTGCTCTGATGGCCCTGCGTAGTCCGTAAACAGCAACAGCAGGAGACGGTGAGTTGCCAAATACATGGACTTTCATGCGATAGTCGATAACTTCCTTATTTATATCATTGTCCCTGTGCCAGAGAAAACGGAGGAAGTTACGATGGTCCTCACGCACCACGAAGCAGTGAAACATTTGCTTTATATCTGCCATGATCGCAACACTTTCTGTCCGGAAGCGGAGAAGAACTCCAAGGAGTGTGTTATTTAGATCAGGGCCAGTAAGGAGGACGTTGTTAAGTGAGACACCAGAGTACTGGGCGCTGGAGTCGAAAACAACCCTGATCTGATTGGGTTTCCTTGGGTGGTAAACTCCAAAGGTTGGAAGGTACCAGCACTCCTCTTCCTGTTTTAGTGGGGGTGCCACCTCAGCGTGACCATTAGAGAAAATCTCTCCCATGAAAGCCACATATTGCTCCTGCATTTTGGGCTTCCTGTTTAGGTTGCGTTTTAAGGACAAGAATCTCGTGATTGCCCGCTCTCTGTTGTTTGGCAGTTGCTGGCGAGGTTCTTTAAACGGAAGTGGGGCGACCCAACTGTTGTCCTCATCTCTGAACATAGCACTGTCCATCATTTCGATAAAGAGAGCATCCTGTACTGAGGGAGCTGGTTTATTGTCATTTTCTGTCTGGTTAAAGACCGTTTGTCCTAGAGTTTGCTCGGGTGCTTTACTTGGCCTAATTGTGTGTGGCGTTTCCTTGAATCGCAGAAGGCTGTCACATGGTTTGAAAACTGTAGGGCGACCATTTTCCAGGACAACTGTTTTGAGAGTGCTGACTGTCGGCCTATGAACATTACCCAGACAAACCTCCCCAACTACAACCCACCCCAGGTCTAAGCACTGGGCGAAGGGCGCATTATGGGGGCCATTCACTCTCTGCCTGACCTTGTGCACCCGTAGAACATCTCGCCCTAGTAACAGGAGTATTTCAGCTTTAGGATCTAGTTCTGGGATGTACTTTGCTATGGATTGGAGGTGTGGCTGGTGTAGCACCGCACTAGGGGTTGGGATTTCACTCCTGTTGTTGGGAATGTCTTGACACTCAATGAGTGGGGGTAGGGGAATAACCACTGATCTATCTAGTGACTCAATTTCAAATCCTTCAGCTATTTTACCCCAGGTTTCAACCACACCAGAGCATGTTCTGAGATTGTAGGCGAGAGGTTCATTTTTAATGTTGAAAAGTTCAAAGAACTCAGGCCTGGCTAAGGAACGATTGCTCTGATCATCTAATATTACATAAGCTTTGATAGCTCTGTCTTTGTAACCCTTTGGGTACACCCATGCAAGACATATCTTGGAGCATGAACGACCCCACTGACCTGGACTGCACACATCCGTGCAGGTTGTTGTGACATTGACTGCGTCTGGACCGTTTTCTCCCTCCCCGCCATCCTCCAGTGCTGGTGAGGGAGCCTTGTGGATCTGTGGTGGAGGACCTGGGTGCATGACTGTGTCGTGACTCATGCTATTACATTCAGAACAAGTTACTGCAGATTTACAGCCCTTTGCAAGATGACTGTCTGAAGAGCAGCATCTGAAGCATATTCCTTTCTCTTTGAGGAAGGCCTTCCTTTCGTCGAGTGGTTTATTTCTAAACGTTCTGCATTTTTTGAGTGGATGTGGCTTATTATGCAGTGGGCAGTTCCTGTTAAAGTCCTTGATAGGCGGAAAGATATTGGTTTTGTGTACAGTAATCGGTTTCCTAGAGTCAAAGTTCTTTGCATAAGGTTTTTCTGGTTTTGAGTGTATTGGGCTGTTTTGTTGGTGGAAACTCGGATCATTGCGTTTCTTTGCCTCTTTGCATATGAATTTGCAGAAATACTCAAAAGGTGGGAAACAGCCTTGATTTTCCTCTTTGTATTGAGAGCCATGTGACATCCACCTCTCCTGAAGTCCATACGGGAGTTTTTCTATGATTGGGCCAATTGCACGAGAAGTGTCCAGATATTGTAGGCCAGGGAGATATCCGTCTTCCTTGGCGCTTTGAATCTCTTGTAGCAGGTCCCCTAATTCACGCAGCTTGATGTTATCTTTTACAGTTATTCTTGGAAAACTGTCCAGTCGTTGGAAGAGTGACTTTTCGATTATTTCGGGTGCTGCATAACATTCGTTTAGTCTCTCCCATGCCTTGTAAAGCGCCAATGTGGGGTTGTTGACGTGTACTGAGCGTATGCGTTTCACCTGATCGCTTGACTCTTTTCCTAACCACTTTGTCATGAGATCTAGCTCTTGAATAGGACTTAGTTGGACCTCACCTGTTGCACTGGTGAATGAAGAGTACCATGCTCTATAATTCTCTGGTTTGTCGTCGAACTGGTAAAGGCCTGAAGTGATTAGATCTCGTCGTGCCATGTATTGGGCAAATGGCTCAACTGGATGTGAGATGCTGGATGGGATGTTAGGGTGAGGCGTGAATGGTGAGCAGATCGGGTTGAGAGAGGTGTTTGGTTTCTCCAACTTAAATTTGGTTTCATCTCTGGGTTGATTGGGCATATTTAGGGCAGCAACATTGTCTTTAGTAAGCTTTCGTTCACAGATGATGGGCTGTGGCTCTAAATTGCTATAGTCGGGTGGATGCCACGTTACAAATGTGTTAGGTGAGCTAACTTGTAGACGAGGGGTGTTTAGTAATTCTTGAGGATATGGAGATTGAACGAGGTCCATCTGAGACTGTACGTATTCACTTGTACGTTCTAATTTAGCTTCTTCTGATGAAGGTTTTTTGCTCTCAGACTCCTCTTGCATTGCCTCAGCTTCCTCTAGTACTTGTGCTTCAGCTACTGCAGCATCGGCTTCTTTTTGTAATGTTAACACTTCTAACTTTGCCTCTATTTTAGCCTTTTCCAGTTCGCTTTGCGCTTTCTCAACTTTCAATTGTGCTTCCTTAGTTGCATAGGATGCTCTGACCTTAGCAGCCTCCGCTTTAGCTCGAGCATGGGCGGCACTTACCGCTGATCCAGATGAGCGACTGGTCCTAAGGCTGCGTGCCGACTTGCTGGTGGATGCCATTTTGACCGTGATGAATCGTCAGTTGGTGCCTTTTCACTCTAGTGTTTTCAACAAGGATGTTGGTGACACCGAGTTAAACCGCGAAATGAAGACCCTGGAGATTAGTTGCAGCTTGTTTAATTGTCTTCATAACATGTGTGGTGAAAACTGAAATGACAGAAAATAACCTTGGACTCAACAAGATTACACAAATAAAGTACATCAACTCACTAAATTAACATTTCGGCAAAATAAGCAGTAATATTCAGTCATCAGTATAAGCTGTTAAATAATTGCAACTTACGGCGTTCCTGCCTGATAATTCAGTGTGGTAAGCATCCGATCAGATTACTTCAGGTATGTTCTCTTGTTTAACGGCAATAAAAAACGTAAAACCGTTAGTCCGCTGCCAGACCGGAAGTGCACGGCCGGAACCGGAAGTAGAATTTACCGACAACATTTCCTAACAAAAACTTACATAAAGCATGAACTGTTAATCTAAACACCTCGTAATCATTCTTAATAAAATAGAAATATTTTTAGAATTATTTATTTAACATATGAACTTATTTATTCAAAGAAATGCCTTAAGGGCAACACAACCACAGAAGGCAAGAACCCAAGTGCAGTCTGTGCAGAGTTGCCCCTGAGACAATCCAGCACATAACAGCAGTGTGCAAGAATCTAGCAGGCAGGGCATACATGGAACGTCATAAGCAAGTGGCTGGCATAGTATACAGGAACATCTGTGCCAAGTATGACCTGGAAGTCCCGAGGTCAAAGTGGAACACGCCATCAAGGGTGGTCGAGAATGACCAAGCTAAGATCGTGTGGGACTTCTGGATGCAAACAGAAAGAAATGGACACACACACACACACATCTTTGCTGCTTGTGTGCACAGACTGTCACAGACCACAAACTTAAAGCTGTATCACGTTCCCTTCTCGAAGAATGAATCACTTATCCTCTGCGTAACTAAGAGACACTTGTGTTGCACCCTCTTGAGTTGTGCTGTTCAGTGAGCTGTTGCTTGGAATGTTTTTTTGTCCACCACCACCACTGCCCCTATCATTACACCCCCCCCCCCCCCCCCCCCCCCCCCGCCACCCACCCCCCACACACACGCACAAACACACCCCTACCCTCAGTGCTCATTCACCTGTAACACCCAGACAAAGGTGTATTTATACAACAATCAATGAAGCCCCATGACTACGCACAGGTAGTTTCCACGTATCTAATAACACATGATTATAGATTTGAAGGGAGTCCTAAATATAACATTGTAAACACTTTGATGTTTTTGTATACATCTTTGATTCTCCAAAACAATAAAGGGAGTGAAGAATAACACAAACATGTACTTTATATTTGTGGTCATCTTCATAAAGAGGAGGATTTATTTGTTTAGTTTAAACTGGACACTTGAGCCTTTAAACTTCTCTCGCTGCTCCTGCTTTTTGTTCCTCTTTGGCTTGTATCCCACACTCTGGACCTTCCTTTTGCCCTGTTATTTCTTCGGCTGGTTTTCACCACACGCCCTCTTTCCAAATGGCAGGAATTGAGAAACTGTGGGCAAAACAATAGAAGCATTTCACTGGGCTCAAAGAGCCTCCTTCACAGCAAAGCATTTCAGAACCATGATTCTGCAGATGCTGTTTCATAATGCTTCTCCCTATGCAGCTGGAAACCAAATTGTGCTTTGTTCTGATGCCAAGATAATTGTTAACCCAAACAACCAGTCTTCTCAAAAATAAAAAAAAACGTCCTGTTGTGAGTGAACAAACTGTAGGAAGCTTCCTCCCCCCGCGACTGCGCTCGTAAAGTTACTTTGTATCATGTTTGCAAACAAGCAACAGAAATATGTTGGAGAAGAAATTCTGGGCAAGATGAGACCTGCTTGAATAATGCAACCGTTCAAAGTTTTAACTGAAGTCAAGTCATTTCATTACTGCACCCTTCCTCCTGTTATGAAGGAGTCCTCACAGGATTCACAGAAACCTGAAGCTGGAACTATATTTGATATGTTCTGATTTGATTTCTTTTACATGTGAGGTTCTTCTGGCTTCACTGCACTGAAGCAGAAGAGAAAGGATGGATGGATGGATGGATAATGTAACTCTAAACATTAAAAAATATCTGTATTGCGAGATCATCCTGGCCGAGACAGACTGCAGTACAATCAACTGTGGTGGATGGACGTGTCACACACACACACACACACACATACACAAAATTAACATGTCAGTGTATGTAAGATACAGAACAAAATAAAAAGCTAGGGAAATCAAAACATCAAAACAAATCTCGGGGCAAAAACAGCAGTAGTTATATTCAGGTGAGTGTGAAGCATCTTCCTCCGGATCTTTTAGAATGACCTTATATTGATGCACTGAGAACAGCTTCTTAAGATTTTGTTGATTTTGAAGCTGATTTCAGGAGGATGGAGGCTGCAAATTTGAATGCCCTCATTTCTAAATTCACTACAAACTTTCAGGGCAGACAAAAAGAATGAATCTTAAGACAGAAGACAAAAACCTCTCACACTTTATTTGATGTATGTAAGTCAGTAAGTAAGAAGGGAGCAAAGCAGGAATGACCTCATAAATAAGAATGTACCAGAGCTACAAAATGACAAAGCAGGCCCATGCAGTGAATCTTGGTACTCCGTTATAGACAATAAAGCAGAGTGCCACTCCTGTCAGCCATGAACAGGAAATCGAGGCTACAATTCGCAATGGCTCAGCAAAATTGGACAACAGAAGATTGGAAAAATGTTGCCTAGTCTGATGGGTCAGAATTTTCACGCAAACAAAATGAAAGCACGGATCCATCCTGTCTTGTATCAACGATTCAGGTTAATGGTGGTGGTGTAAGGGTGTGGGGGATATTTTCTTCGCTTTGGGCTCCTTTGTAGCAGCTGAGTATTGTTTAAATGCCACAGCCTGATTGAACAAAGTGAATGCATGTAAGTAAATGTCACAGCCCTGGTTGTGATGCATGAAAGACTCAGTAGTTTTGATTTTGCATTTGAGAACATCATCAGCTTAGTTTAGTTTTTATGGAGGATTAACAAATGCTTTAAAGTCTTACCTTTTTTTTTTTTTTTTAACCCTTGTTTGGTTTCATCTTTATTGTTTATTCAGCTGTAGTAACACATGGTTTCCAGTGCATGCTGAAGCACTCAGTTGCACTGGAAGTATAATTTAGGTGTATTTTGTTTTAATTGTTTTAGTTGTAATTTTTACAATTTCAACATGGAAATCTACAGGGACTTTATGGGGAAGCTGGCTCTATTTAGGAGCACTGCAACTTTTTTCACTTCTGCATTGGGCTGTTTTTTCAGCTCTGTAGGTTGCTGCTCGCTATCACTTACCTAGTGGGAAAGAGCTAAAAGCTTATTTGAGAGGTTTAATTACATTTCCAGCACTCATTGTGAGTGATTACTTGGTGAGTTTAATAAAAAGATGAAAAGAACCTCTTTGTGTGTTATTTGGAGTCACGAGAGTGTCTGTAAGTGCTCATGATTGTTGCAGAAATATTAGTAATGCCAGCAGTCTCAGAAACTGGGACTGTTGTAGAGGCTCACACCAATAAGCTTATAAAGAGATAAAATTAATGTTAAGCAGAATTAAGTTCAGCTTATCGGTGCGACCCTCCACAACAGTCCCAGTTTCTCATGTGGGAAAATTAATGGCCCACCCCTGCTCTAAAGTTATTCTTAATTGTTTGGTAAAGTATGTTTTTAATGATCTTATATGTTAGCCTTTGTACACTTGTTTTTTTTTAATGTTTTTTTTTTTGTCACAGTAACTTTTAAAACTGTCATTTCAGCTGCTGTTTTGTCTCTTATCTTTGCCATCAATAGAGAAGCACCCACTGGCACGCCTCGTTTTGAGCCACTCTATGTTGTGACTTTTGTGAACTTCTCAGAATATGGGGCAGCGTTGCTTTGAATATGAGCATCACAGCTTTATTTTACAGGTCTGTCCACATGCACTGTAGAAGAGGAAAAACCATTCAACTCTCATCCAGTGGTTTTAGGAAGAATAAAACAAACAAAATAAATAAATTATATTATATTACAATACTTGATTTCCCTCTAAACATATTCTTAACAAAACCCCAGCTTAGCTGTAACACATAATAAATGTCTAAAAATGAGACCATTTAAACCCATAAAGGAATATTTAGCCCTTAGGATTATTGGACTAAAAGTGGCCAAAATGTCATAAATACATAGAGACACATCAGTTGCAACATGCCATCTGTGAACATCATAGAAGCATCATGAACCCATGTAGACACATTGTAATAATATCATTGTAATGATATTAAAATGTCACCAAGTAGGGACACCAGATCCCAACAGCTAAACATGGGTCAGACAGTTTGGCTTGAGCCTATCCCCGCTCTCATAGGGCAAGAGGCGGGGTACACCCAACACAGAAAGAAGCAAGCACAGTCATTCAGACTCACATTCACAGCTATTTAGAATCTAAATTAATTCTAAATAGAATAAGTTTGTCAATTAACCTAACCCCACTAACTGCATGTCTTTGGACAGTGGGAGGAAACCCACGCAAACACCGGGAGAACATGCAAGATGGGCCAAGATATATTCAAACCCATGACCTTCTTACAGTGCTAACCACCACGCCACATTTGTAAAGAATATAAATGTTTATAAGCACATGAAGACACAATGTGTCCACATAAGGTTGCAATATGGTAGCGCCTGGCTCTGGCTGCATGACTGCAGATGCTCGTCTCTAGATGAGTGATCTGGAAGGATCATTTCATTGTGTGCCTTGTGCGCACAATGACAATGAGTTGAATCTAACATCTAATCTAAAGTGGGACATCTGGATTCCCTACCAACACCAGTAACAGGCGCTGCACTTCCCACCTTTTCTTTATCTTTATTTTTTGAAATTCCTGCTGTAAACTAAGAATCCTACCTGTGTGAACTGCGTGAGGGTCAGAATCATCAGGGTAGGTGTTCCGTTTGAGCTCCTATTTTTGGATAACGGTGACGTTTGGATGGGCGGGGGGGAGATTATAAATGCAGCGATGGCGGAAAAGTTTGTAGTTTAGTAGCGGTTATAACGGTCAGAGTCCTCACAGGCAGCCGGCTCCCTCTGAAGGCGCATTAACTCTTTGTAGTTTGCTTTTCTCTTTAAAAAAAAAAAAAGGAAAAAGAAAAAAAAAAATCTAAGATGAACAGAATTTTCCTCCAGCTTTTTGCAGTCGGACTCTGCGTTGCAATTGGTAAGAAAAAGTGTAATTATTCGATTAAAATGCAGGTTTCCCGTTATTTGAAATATTCATCAAAAATGCCTTTCTCTAAATCCTTTTTAAATAGACAGCTACTTTGTTAGGGTTTTAGGTTTGAGTGTTATTTTAATAATAAATATTGAGGTGCTGTGGTCGGATTTTGATAACCATCACCTGCAGAGTCGGGTATGTTCCCATTTAACGTCTCTCTCTTTTTATGATTAAATCGTGATTAATTTCTATATTTTACTTCTAACCCGAATTTTTATAGATCATGTTTGCACACCTATAATTGTCTTTAAAACTTTACAATTTTTTACTTTCTTGAAAAGTGTGTCATGTTTTCCTGGCTGGGTGTGCCCTTGTTGGAGGGTGCAGGTTCCTGGGGCTGCTTGGGTGTGCTCACTCCTACTTCTAGTGGCGTTCAAGTTATTTTTAGTGGCTCAAAAGAAGATCTGAACACCAACTATACAAATGTGAGAATTCAGTTTACCCAGTGACTTGCCAGTAAATAAGAAAAAGCCTGCTTTTTAGAAAATATTTTTTTTAGCACAACCAAATCGAAACTTTCTCATACTACAGGACAGCTCTCTGCGGTTTTGAAGGGTACATTTTAGTTTAAGTGATAATCCGACTAGGGCTCATTTGACTGTTGCAGATAACGAACATGTAAACCCTCTGTGACGTCATGTGTTCATATTCAGTTATTCAGTAATATGTAAATGCTTATCAATAGCAATGCCACTTCAGGATATGAAATGGAGCTCTATGGATTATTTATGCTCTTATTTACTTGTTTATGCCACTTAAAGCCCATTTTGCAGTTGACTTTTGCTGCATTACACGAGGCACACATTTGTTCATAAAAAATGGTACATGGGGTAGTGGCTTAGTGGTGAAGCCGGCGACCACATATATATATTGTATCTTTCCCCCATTTCCTCTCTCTCTCCACTGCCGAGAAAAGCCGCTGTTGCCAAAAATGCAAAAATGCAAAAAAAAAAAAAAGGTACATTGAACATTTTGGGAGTTTAAGCCAATCTGCGTGATTGACAATGACTGTTGCGATTTCATGCAAAAATAATTTTTGAGGCAATGGGAACTTTACTCACGCTCCTCTTCATGATATAAGGCTGACATTTATAAGATAAGTTAGTTTGACCATAGGTAATGGTTAGTTCTGATCAACAGTTGAAATGCCTATTGAAGGTTTGCAGTCACATGACATTAACTTGCCCACTGACGTTGTCAAGTGAATAAAGCCAGAGTCGCACAGGCATAGAGACCGATCTGCAACCATCTGGCAACCACCAGTCATTAGGGAAAAATTATCCCCTGACTGGTTGGTGAAAACTTTCTTGCGATGCTTTTGGTTGCTGGCAGATTGCCAACTTTTCTGTGAACGGCCAGTGACTACTATCTGAGCAGTAATGAATAAATTAAATCTCCTGCACACCTGAATGGGCAACAGGTGCACCATGTCTTACTTATGCTAATATGTTAAGCCACAACGTTTCGGTCAGTCAGACCAAAATGCTGTAACCTAACAACTGTATTGGCAGTATGTGAGACAGTTAAAGAGACTGAGATCCCCAAAGCCTCATCCAGGTGGAACTGTCTAAATATGTGACCTATGGTCTGATACTTGGAAAGTATGGAGTTCAGAAATGTATACATGTGATTGTGCTAGTGGTAATTTTGCATGAAATGCAGCATTATAAATGTAACAGAATAAGTGAGTAATCATTCTGAATGAGAGAAGTGCGGTAATGTCAGTAACAGGAGTTTTTTCTGTACATGGGTTAAAAATACTACACCCAGCCTCCTTATGGTTGGATTACTATGAAGTGATATAACAAAATATATGCGATTCTGTTCATAATTAAAAATGCATGATTCTGATCATATATAATTTTAATCACTGTAATGAATGAGAGTCTAAAGTTGGGGGGAAAAGAGTTGTTTGTGGATGTTTAGCTTCACAGCTGTAGGAGTTTACTGTTTCCATCATACATCAAAGTAAACTGAACATTTTGGGAGTTTTTAGATGGAAAAAAATTAATTTCCTTAATGAGATTTTTTTAAAACCAGTTTTGTTGACAGTTTTTGTTAAATGAGTCTAGTATTAAGTGATTTTTATTGTATGATTCACTGCAGTGACGAAGACATTGATGAGGAGCAGGGTTTTAGTGTTTATCCTCTGTGCACATCCCAGGCTTTACTGTAATGCTGTTATTGCAGGTTTTAGGGTGAGGCAGCTTGTTTGGCATGTGGATGATAAGCAGGTTGTTTCTGTTTTTTTAATCAAGTAACAACTTGCCATCACATGAGAATTTTTTCCCCTTCTCATAGTTGAGGCTTTGCCAAGATTCAAATTCCTCAAATTTTTCCTGCTTCTGTTGTGTTTTGTGGCTTTTGCTGTTTGTTTTGGTCCTTGAGATTCTGACAGCTCTGTTATTTGGTATCCTGTTTCAAACCACACCTTTCCTAGTAAGATCTGTGTTCCCATCCTGGTTGCCTGGCTGCACCTTCAGGTGCTAACGCTGTCCTTTCACCCTTTTTGGTTGTTTGTGACCAAAATGTGATTCGCATATGGAAATAATTGCATGCTGCAGCTGTAGATGTGGCCAGGAGGAATGAATATGTTTGGGTGTGTCTGAAATGGATGACAGTGGACTGGCTCATTTTGGAAGTAAACATGTTCCAAGCCACTGAGATGTTTCCCAAAACACCAGCTCACAAAAATCCTAACAAGCCTGGATACATGGGAGGGTTGCTTTAGAAAGGGCATTTGGCAAAAAAATCTGTGCCAAATTAGACATGCAGATCTGTCTCCTGCAGCAGCCTCAAGTAACTTTATTTGGATGGATGATGTACTTGATTAATTCCAAGGGAAATTAATTTCAACAGGAGCCACTTCACATGAATCACAACAACAACGTGGTAGGTAAATAACAGACCAAAAAAAACCCCAAAACCTAAACAATTGCATCAATTAGACTAAATGGAGGATAAAGTAAACACAATAGGACTAAATGGCTGACTGCTACACTGCGCGCACAGTAAACTCTGTACTGCCCCAGGTAATGAGGTGGTAAGTAAATTTCTTTGCTATTAAATGCTACCTTTCCCTCCCTGTTTAAACAACTCTTTCCTTTTGTGTTTTTGGGACATTTCATTGTGAGGATGGCAATTATCCCTCCTTAAAAGAAACTTTTGAATGCAGACCCTTACCCTTACCCTTGTAAGAGATTTCATTAGCTTGCTTGCATGTTCTTCTTGACTCAGTTGAATTTCTTTCCATATTGAGGATATGACTCACAGTTTGACTGCTTGTTTTAGCCCTTTTTTTTTTCTATTCCAGCTGATTCCCACAGTGAGCTGAGACTTCTAAATCTGAGTCTTTACTGGTGGATTTACAACTCATGGGAGGATCTTTTTGTTTTTGCGTCACACCTTGAATACAGTCCTGTAAAGCTTATGTGCTGACACTCAAAACTTTTGTTGCTTTTCTTTTTTCTATTTGTCTTTTGCAACAACAAACCCCTTAATTAGGACCCAGCTCTAAGATGCATTACATAAGACGCCACACCTTTTAATATACATTGCCCAGGGTTTCAGAGCTGTTCCTTCTTGACTTGCCCCCGGAATGGAAAATCACAGGTCTGCAGCCTGTAGCTTTACTAGATGAACAATAGAGGGCAGTGTAGGACTGAGACTTGACTTCACACCTGAAGGCCCAAACAGGTTTCCTTTTCCTCCATTATTAACTAATAACCTGCTGCTAGTATCCTTTTAAATTCAGCAAAAAGCAGAGTGAAGGTACAGTGCCTGGTATTGTTTTAAAAGGTGCTTATGCTTACCTGAGGCTGTAAATCCCTTTGAATATCATTATTATGTAACCATATCTACTCATGGTCAAAATAAAAGTGTTTGTTTTCCTAACCAAATTAATTTTAACAGGAAATCTGAAGGAACACTTTGTTCATGGGTACTTCACAGGGAAGTCGTTGAATTTTTATGCTGGACCAAAGTAATATAAAGGTTTATACAGTGCTCAAAAACAGGAGGACTTGAAATAAAACATTAATTCAGGATAAAACAAAGTTCAATTGCAGGCAATTCATTGTACATGTGATCCTATTCTGCCCGTGACTAATTATTTTCACAAATATATAGAGCCACTTTTTACATGTTTATTCTTTGTACTTTTTCCGGGTGGCTGTCAGCTGTGAAGACTATCATTTCTGTGCTGATAAAAACAGGTTGCTGTAATCAGGCACCCGCCTCACTTCAGCTTTGTTGTGCTGAAACATTTGTGTAGGGGATGGCTCAGTAAGGTGGAGGATCAGGTTGGACTGGATGTCAGATGGCAGAGTGGTGGCTGGAGGGGACTGTCAAGCACTTAAATGTTATGTTTAACCACTAAATACTTTTAGGCATGGGTTCTGGGTATTTCAGACATACAGTTCACGGGGTCAGGGTAGCTGGTTAAGTGACTCTAAATTACCTTTGGTACCTTTGGATTTGGAAGAGACAGTGTGGGGAAAAATTTATAATGCAATAATTCCGTCACCATCACCACTCAGATTTTAGGAAAACAACTCTACCATAAGATAAAGTTCTCAATTGCAGCTGTACCAAATTTGATGTGACAAAATGAAATGTTTTGCACTATAGATATTTTTTAAACTGAAGGTACTTGGCAACTTGAAGCACAGGATGCTTTTTGTAATAAATCGGTCCCTTTTCCCTGTTAAATGGACCTCCAGAATGGACAGGGCTCATCTGACTGTTGCAGATGAGATATTGAACATGCAGTTCTTTTTAATACATTTTGGTCTACATGGTTGTAAAAGGTGTCTCTGCATGTAGACTTTTGAGATTAGTTGCCCTTTTATAAAGGCTTTTTGTTACTCAAAATAATCAAATAATAATCAACTCTGGGTTGTATCTTAATCCAGAAATTATTTTAAATGTTTGCATGAAATGATATACATTTAGGTGCTGCTGTCTCTACTAGATACAAAAAAACCCCTTCACAACAGTACTGAAATGTCACTTGACTTAGGGGTGTAACCGAAACCAGCGGGACAAGGTGTGGTGCTGTTCTCTGTACTGTTCTCTGTATGGGTGTGCTATTCTTTGAAACTCAATTGAATGATCAAAACACATTGTTTTGGTTATCACATCACCTCACAGAATAATCCATTTTTATTAATGTTAAACATGTTAAGCAAATCCTCAAGCCTAAACGGAGAGGAAGGATTTGTAAGATGCTTATCAATTCAACTATGTGGAACTCCCTGGAAAAAGTGACTATATGACCAAAGGTATGAATGCTTGTGAGTTTTCAGTGTGACGTAATGGATGTTCAGTGTGTCATTTGTCCTGTGATGTACTGCACACACGAAAAAGAGGAGCTAGTCAGCTGAAGGAACAACAGGGATGAGTCAGCTCAGCAAATCTCAATAATGCAGCCGTAAATCTTTAGAGAAAACTGGAATTAGGTAATTGCTTAGTGCGCAACTAGTGCGAGGACTAACTTTTCCGGGGGGCATATTGTAATTGCGACTGGTTATTCATTGCGAGATGGCTTATTAGCTTCTTAGTAATCTGGAAAATTATTATTTTTATTAATTTTTGCGAGCAAACTTTTTTACTTGTTTTCAGCTTGCCAAAAGTGGCAGAAACAATAAATCATCTGTCATTTGGATTTAAATTCTTCTGTTTTGGGAAAATTTTGGCATTTAACTCAGTCAAGTTTAGGAGAAAATTATTAACTAGCCAAAAACAGCAAATGGCAGAACTACCCTCCTGAGGCCTGAGTTTCTGCTTGTGATGCATTTTTAATTCCTCCTAGATATTTGTGATTAGATGGACCTGACGTATATAAACTAAGGTTCCTCTTCGAACAGGAAGTTGTACTTTGTTGTGTGGTTGTTACATACAAAAAATTCAATTCAATTCAATTCAATTTTATTTATATAGTGCCAAATCACAACAAACTGTCGCCTCAAGGCGCTTTGTATTGTGGGTAAAGACCCTACAATAATACAGAGAAAACCCAACAGTCAAAACGACCCCCTATGAGCAAGCACTTGGCGACAGTGGAAAGGAAAAACTCCCTTTTAACAGGAAGAAACCTCCAGCAGAACCAGGCTCAGGGAGGGGCAGTCATCTGCTGTGACCAGTTGGGCTGAGGGGAGAGAAAGACATGCTGTGGAAGAGAGCCAGAGATTAATATCAATTAATGATTAAATGCAGAGTGGAGTATAAACAAAGTAAATAAGGTGAACGAGAAACAGTGCATTATGTGAACCCCCCAGCAGACTAGGCCTATAGCAGCATAACTAAGGGATGGTTCAGGGTCACCTGATCCAGCCCTAACTATAAGCTTTATCATAAAGGAAAGTTTTAAGCCTAATCTTAAAAATAGAGAGGGTGTCTGTCTCCCGAATCCAAGCTGGAAGCTGGTTCCACAGAAGAGGCGCCTGAAAGCTGAAGGCTCTGCCTCCCATTCTACTCTTAAGTATCCTAGGAACCACAAGTAAGCCAGCAGTCTGAGAGCGAAGTGCTCTGTTGGGGTGATATGGTACTATGAGGTCTTTGAGATAAGATGGTGCCTGATTATTCAAGACCTTGTATGTGAGGAGAAGAATTTTAAATTCTATTCTAGATTTAACAGGGAGCCAATGAAGAGAAGCCAATATGGGAGAAATATGCTCTCTCTTTCTAGTCCCTGTCAGTACTCTAGCTGCAGCATTTTGGATCAGCTGAAGGCTTTTCAGAAAGCTTTTAGGACAGCCTGATAATAATGAATTACAATAATCCAGCCTAGAAGTAATAAATGCATGAATGAGCTTTTCAGCATCACTCTGAGAAAGGATGTTTCTAATTTTAGAAATATTGCGCAAATGCAAAAAAGCGGTCCTACATATTTGTTTAATATGTGCATTGAAGGACATATCCTGGTCAAAAATGACTCCAAGATTTCTCACAGTGTTACTGGAGGCCAAAGTAATGCCATCCAGAGTAAGTATCTGGTTAGACACCATGTTTCTAAGATTTGTGGGGCCGAGAACAAGAATTTCAGTTTTATCTGAATTTAGAAGCAGGAAATTAGAGGTCATCCAGGCCTTAATATCTTTAAGACATTCCTGCAGTTTAACTAATTGATGTGTGTCATCTGGCTTCATTGATAGGTAAAGCTGAGTATCATCTGCATAACAATGAAAATTGATGCAGTGCTTTCTAATAATACTGCCTAAGGGAAGCATGTATAATGTAAATAAAATTGGTCCTAGCACAGAACCCTGTGGAACTCCATAATTAACCTTACTGTCTGAAGAAGACTCCCCATTTACATGAACAAATTGGAGTCTATGAGATAAATATGATTCAAACCACTGCAGTGCAGTACCTTTAATACCTATAGCAAGCTCTAATCTCTGTAATAGAATGTTATGGTCAACAGTATCAAAAGCTGCACTGAGGTCCAACAGGACAAGAACAGAGATGAGTCCACTGTCAGAGGCTCTAAGAAGATCATTTGTAACCTTCACTAATGCTGTTTCTGTACTGTGATGAATTCTGAAACCTGACTGAAACTCTTCAAATAAACCGTTCCTCTGCAGATGATCAGTTAGCTGTTTTACAACTACTCTTTCAAGAATCTTTGAGAGAAAAGGAAGGTTGGAGATTGGCCTATAATTAGCTAAGACAGCTGGGTCAAGTGATGGCTTTTTAAGCAGAGGTTTAATTACAGCCACCTTGAAGGTCTGTGGTACATAGCCAACTAATAAAGACTGATTGATCATTTTTAAGATTGAAGCATCAATAATTGGAAAGACTTCTTTGAACAGTCTAGTAGGAATGGGATCTAATAAACATGTTGCTGGTTTGGAGGAAGTAACTATTGAAGTTAACTCTGAAAGATCAACTGGAGCAAAATAGTCTAAACAAATACCAGCAGTGCTGAAAGCAGCCGAACATGAAGAATAATCTTTGAGATGGTTATGAATAATTTTTTCTCGAATGTCTAAAATTTTATTTGTAAAGAAATCCATGAAGTCACTACTAGTTAAAGTGAAAGGAATACTCGGCTCTACAGAGCTCTGACTCTTTGTCAGCCTGGCTACAGTGCTGAAAAGAAACCTGGGGTTGTTCTTATTTTCTTCAATTAATGATGAATAGTAAGATGTCCTAGCTTTACGGAGGGCTTTTTTATAGAGCAACAAACTCTTTTTCCAGGCTAAATGAGCATCTTCTAATTTAGTGAGACGCCATTCCCTCTCCAGCTTTCGGGTTATCTGCTTTAAGCTGTGCGTTTGTGAATTATACCACGGAGTCAGGCACTTCTGATTTGAAGCTTTCCTTTTCAGAGGAGCCACAGTATCCAAAGTTATACGCAGTGAGGATGTAAAACTATTGACGAGATAATCGACCTCACTGGGAGCAGAGTTTAGGTAGCTGCTCTGCACTGTGTTGGCACATGGCACTGAAGAGCACAACAATGAAGGAATTAGATCCTTAAACTTAGTTACAGCACTTTCAGAAAGACTTCTACTGTAATTAAACTTATTCCCCACTGCTGTGTAATCCATTAAAGTAAATGTAAATGTTACTAAGAAATGATCAGACAGGAGGGGGCTTTCAGGGAATACTGTTAAGTCTTCAGTTTCTATGCCATATGTTAGGACAAGATCCAGAGTATGATTAAAGTGGTGGGTGGGCTCCTTTACATTTTGAGAGAAGCCAATTGAATCTAACAATAGATTAAATGCAGTGTTGAGGCTGTCATTCTCAGCATCTACATGGATGTTGAAATCACCCACTATAATTATTTTATCTGAACTGAGCACTAAATCAGATAAAAAGTCTGAGAAATCAGACAGAAACTCTGAGTAGGGACCAGGTGGACGATAGATAATAACAAATAAAACAGGTTTTTGATTTTCCCAATTAGGATGGACAAGACTAAGAGTCAGGCTTTCAAAAGAATGAAAACTTTGTCTGGGTCTTTGATTAATTAATAAGCTGGAATTGAAGATTGCAGCTAATCCTCCTCCTCGACCTGTGCTTCGAGCATTCTGACAGTTACTGTGACTCGGGGGTGTTGATTCATTTAAACTAACATATTCATCCTGCTGTAACCAGGTTTCTGTAAGGCAGAATAAATCAATACTTTGATCAATTATTAAATCATTTACTAATAGGGACTTGGAAGAGAGAGACCTAATGTTTAACAATCCACATTTAATTGTTTTATTTTTTGGTGCAGTTGATGAAGCTGTATTATTTATTGTTTTTGAATTTTTATGCTTAAATAGCTTTTTGCTGATTTTAGCTTTGGTTTTTGGTGGTCTGGGAGCAGGCACCGACTCTATGGGGATGGGGTTTTGGGGGGATGGCAGGAGGAGAGAAGCTGCAGAGAGGCGTGTAAGACTGCAACTCTGCTTCCTGGTCTCAACCCTGGGTAGTCAGTTTTTAGGAGGGTTAATAAATTTGGCCAGATTTCTAGAAATGAGAGCTGCTCCATCCAAAGTGGGATGGATGCCGTCTCTCCTAACAAGACCAGGTTTTCCCCAGAAACTTTGCCAGTTATCTATGAAGCCCACGTCATTTTTTGGACACCACTCAGACAGCCAGCGACTCAAGGAGAACATGCGGCTAAACATGTCGCTCCTGGTCTGATTGGGGAGGGGCCCAGAGAAAACTACAGAGTCCGACATCGTTTTAGCAAAGTTACACACCGAGTCAATATTAATTTTAGTGACCTCCGATTGGCGTAACCGGGTGTCATTACTGCCGACGTGAATAACGATCTTACCAAATCTACGATTAGCCTTAGCCAGCAGTTTCAAATTTCCATGAATGTCGCCTGCTCTGGCCCCTGGAAGACATTTGACTATGGTCGCCGGTGTCTCTAGCTTCACGTTTCTCAAAACAGAGTCTCCAATAACCAGAGTTTGTTCCTCGGCGGGTGTGTCGCCGAGTGGAGAAAAACGGTTAGAGACGTGAACAGGTTGGTGGTGTACCCGGGGCTTCTGCTTAGGACTACGCTTCCTCCTCACCGTCACCCAGCTGGCCTGTTTTCCCTGCTGCTCGGGATCTGCTGGGGGGGAGCTAACGGCGGCTAAGCTACCATGGTCCGCACCCGCTACAGGGGCCTGGCTAGATGTAGGATTTTCCAGGGTGCGGAGCCGAGTCTCCAGTTCAAAAAGCCTGGCCTCCAGAGCTACAAACAGACTACATTTATTACAAGTACCGTTACTGCTAAAGGAGGCCGAGAAGTAACTAAACATGTGACACCCAGAGCAGAAAAGTGCAGGAGAGACAGGAGAAGAAGCCATGCTGCTAGTGAGTCGGCTAAGGGCTAAGCTACTAGCTGAGCTAAGCTAGCGAATTTCTAAAAACAAATAAAGTGAGTAATGTGAATACAGGTGATTCAGCAAAGAGTATGCTATTTAAAGTAGGTGAAGATTACACTAAAATATGTTATTATCCAGATAAATCGAGTTATACAGATATAACAGCTAACAGACAGCAAAACACTGTGCTCCGAAACAGGAACAGGAAGTGATACAATACCGCAGTGAGAGCCAACACCAAGTGACAGCGCCACACCAAAAAAGGACAGTGAGTTTATTTTGGCAGCAAAGCCAAAATGTAATTTCCTCATAAAGCAAATAAAAATGAGTTTTTTAACAGAGCCACACAGTATCTGCAGTTTTATTTCCCATAAGCCACAGCAGCAACTTGATTTTTTTTTTGCTTTTCTTTGTATGTTTTTACTCCATTTTTTTTAGTGTAGTATTACAATGTTTTGATTTCCTGGTGTGCCTCACTGGCTTTTACTCTCCCTGCTGTATATGTAGTTTGAAAAGATGTTCTCTGATGACAAAGATCCTAACATATCTTTAGCACCTGCATACTCTGACTTTTGTCACCATGCTCTGCACTATGGGGTGTGCTTGTAGTTCCTATAGTACAAAGTAGTTCCCACAGCATAAAAAATATAAAAGTTGGATAATCACAACTTGGACCCATGGTGGCATTATCTGAGGTCAGCCTGTTTGTTTTTATGTCTTGAAGCTGATTGCAGCTGCAGACTCTCAGGTTTTATTGAAAAAGCAGAATTTATCTCTCAGGGTTTCAGTGTGTGCAGGAATAATGTCTACAGTCTTAAAAAAATGGAATAGGAAGAAGCTCAGCCTCCATTTCAAATGAATGTTAAATAAATGCAGATGTATGTGTTTCAACTCTAACCCCTTATCTCTTTATTTCCTCTTTTCTTTGATTTCCCTACATCTCCCACCTCCCTTCTCTCTAAATCCGATATCAGGCCAAGCTCTCTTGTGCTACAAATGCGACATTGGCTTCGGGAGCCTGTGCATAACCACTCAACAAACATGTTCAAGCGGACAACTTTGCTTCAGTGGTGTTGGGAAAGCAGGTAAGGACGTCAGTAGCTACAGATGTGAACAGAGGGCATTCTTGTAAAGCTTGTCATCAGATCTCAAAATAAATCTCCTTCAGCTGCATTCACAGGAAATCCAAGACATCTCTGTGTGCAATTGCACACAGAGATGTCTTGGATTTCCTGTGCATGTGAGCTCATTTTTATCTAAAGATGGAAATGGTTTATATTTATTCTGCTCGAGCAAACACTTGATTACTCAGTCATTGACGACATTTGTCATTTCATTCAATGATGCGTCCCAGCTGGGGAATTCTTTACCTTGGGGCAAAGAATTCCCCCATTTCCCAGAATTTTATTGGCATGTTACAGTATGTTAAAGCTCTCCTCCTTATGAGAGGTATAAAGAAAATGACATTTAAAGGGATTTATGATCACAATGTCCAACCATACCCTTTTCTTTTCTGATATATTGGGTGCAGCAGATCTGGCTCAGGTAATTATTCAAGTGTCTTTGAATAGTGAGTGTGTGACTCAAGGGTCAAATTGATCTTTTGCAACCTGGTGCACTTTCTCGTTTAACTTGATATCAAATCAGGTTCTGTCTGATATTCTGAACACCATTCTGCACATTGCATTCTTCTTGACAGTCTATTTACAGAATGGGTTTGTCAGCAGTTGTTACTTAAACCAATGGTTGTGCATTTTTTTAACACTTAAATAAAACCCTGTTCCAAATTATATTATAGCTATATATATATATATATATATATTTATTTTATTTTTTTTGCCTTTGTCTTGGCGAGAGAGCTATTGGCTTACTAGTAGTTTAACCTTGGGATGGGATGTTAGCAACAGAACTGCATTAAGTGTAAACAGTACCAAATTTTATTAGAAATGTGACCAATTTTTAAAGGTTTATTTCATGATCAACAAATTTGACTGAGACATTTGTGACTTTTAACTTAAGTAGTTAAAACATTTATAGTTAAATCCTCAAAATCAGCACGGTGGCGTAGTGGTTAGCACTGCTGCCTCACAGTTAGAATACCATCTGGAAGGCCTGGGTTCGATTCCACCTTGGCCCAGGCCTCTCCCTCTCTCTGTGTGGAGTTTGCATGTTCTCCCCGTGCTTGCGTGGGTTTCCTCCGGGTACTCCGGTTTCCTCCCACATTCCAAAGACATGCATTTACTGGGGTTAGGTTAATTGGCTAATCTAAATTGCCCATAGGTGTGAATGAGCGCGTGAATGTGAGTGTGAAAGGTTGTCTGTCACTCTGTGTTGGCCCTGCAACAGGCTGGCGACCTGTTCAGGGTGTACCCTGCCTCTCGCCCTGTGACAGCTGGGATAGGCTCCAGCCCCCCCGCGACCCTTAACAGGATGTGCGGAAGCGAATGGATGGATGGATGGATCCTCAAAATCACCAACACTGGAGAGGAAAAAAAAAAAAAAGTGTGCACCTCCAAAACTTTTTCAAATCAGCACATGGTGGTAGATGGTGGTAGGTGGTAGAATGGTAGATGCTGACAGTGTTCATGTGTCATGTTGGTCCACAGCTGGATTCCTGGATATCAAGACAAAGGGTTGTCTCGACACGGCGAACTGCAACAAGACCGAAACTACGACCTTTGGCTCGAACAATACCATCTACAGTGTGACCAAGACGTGCTGCAACACTGACCTGTGCAACGCAGCACCTGGCATGCCTGGGACCTCCTCGCTGACCCTGGCCCTCACGGCCATCTCTGCTCTGTTTGTGGGAAACATCCTGGGTTGAGAGAAGAGACGGCAGATGACTATGCATACACAAATATAACACACACCAGGGATGCAAGGATTAAATAAAATGTTCTTCTTACACATGAGCTGTTATCTGTAACCATGGAGCTTGTTTTTTGTTCTGTACGGGTCTTTACTGTCCTTGAGGTGTATTGCTGTTTTGGTTTCACAGGTGTTTTTCAGTTAACTCCCACGTGTTTTTCTTTGTCTTCATTTGACTGTAACATTTTAAAAAAGTAAATTACTGGTTTATAGTAAATGTGTGTAATACAGATTTTTTTTTTTTTTTTTTAAGTATTAGGATGTAATTAGCTGAATCACATGTGAGATGTTTCCTGATATGCTTTTCTAGGTTTGCCACCGTCATGCCTTAAAGGAACAGTTTGACACTTTGGGCGTCGCTGCCAGGAGTTGTATTTGAAGAGGACAAACAAAATATGCTTGACTCGTAAACTGGAAATAAAACTAAAAGTCAGACCTTGCTCTATTAAAATTTGAGGGTTACTAGCACTTGTAAAACTTAAGTGTAAAGACAGCATTTCTTTTTGAACAAATTTTCTTTATGAAAGGCTTAAAGTTGGCACCAGTCCAGCATTCCTGGGTTTTATGCTAAGCTAACCATCTAACTATAGCTTCGTATTTTCCAAGCTGTCAAACTATTACTTTAATGACTCTGACACACTGAACTGTCTTTTTAGTCACAATATTCAAACACCAATATAATACAGAGGAAAGTTTTGTAAACATTTCTTTCTCTGTTGACTTCCATGCCAGTGAGTCTTTTTGTTTTGTCTTCCTTAGTTTAAAAAAAAGCTCTGACAGTTTAGTTTAATTTTCTTCCTTTTGTGTAACATTCACACTGCACATTACTCACAAGCCCCTGTTATATTTCTAGTGTATATGTTGAATATATGGGATTAATTATATATATATATATATATATATATATATATATATATATATATATATATATATACACACACACACACACACACACACACACACACACTGTTGGCTTATACTGAAACAGATTAAACTTTCTCTTGATTTACATATTTTCCATTTTGCAAAAAGGATTATGCTCAAACTCAGCTAGTTTGGCAACACTTCCAAAAGAGCAGAACATTAGTTTTTTGTTAAAATGTTTATGTAGACACTTTGAATTCTTTAAATAAATCAGTCCAAACTGGAGAGAAAAACAAATGTGGTATTACAGGTGTGAACTTTATTTGATAATGAAACACAGGTCTTTTTTTTTTTTTCTTCTAAAACTGCAAGACTTACCAGTTTGCAACAGCGCGGGCTCTTGGTGTTTTTATTGGCTTTTGGCTTTGTTGTAGTTATTAAGATGAAGGGAAAAAAACTGATTAGAAATATTTTTGTATATCTCCTCTTAAATATTTCCTTAGAGGATGGAGAAGTGTTTTAAGTATCCACCTGCAATTTTAACTGTCTGAAATATTTTGAATTCATTTATACAAGAGAGAGAGAAGTTTTTTTTTTTTTTTTTTGGCACAGGGACTAAAAGGAAATGACTCTTGGGTTTTATGACCAGAAATAATTCTAGTTCAGTTAAAGATCCAAATATTATCTTTTTAGTTTGTCAAGTTGTTGCTTGTGAGATTAAACTGAATACTCTGGGTTTTTGGCTGTTTTTGAATAACATAATCCCGATAAATTGATTGCTTTAAGATTTGGGACTTGGTATGATTTTTGTTACAGGCCATTTTTTGAGGAAAAACTACAAAACTTATATTGAATTATTCTGTAATTAACGGAAATATTCTACTTGAAAAGCAGGCACATGAAGTCAGTAGTTCGTTTTTTTTTTGTTTTTTCTTTTTTAAAGATTTTCAGTCTCAGTGCTTGAATCCTTTGTGACATGCCTTCTCTCATTAACACTCCCATCCACTCCGCCTTGAGGTGACAACATAAGCAAAAAAAACAGGAAAAACCTGTTGTCCACTCCCATCACACTTTTAACATATAAATCTGTCCCCATCAAACTGGCTCATTAGTTTGTCAAGAAGCTGCCTTTTTGTGGAAGGACTCATTCTTTTAACCAAGGCCAACAACCAAATCAACACAAGATGGGAAAGGTCCTGCTCGCAGTTGTTGCAGCTGTTGCATCTTTCATGCTGGGTAAGACTGGCCAATCAGTTGTCTATCAGTTAACAGTGAGATATAATAAATAACATAACCTATTTCTTAGATTAATTGATAATACAAAATAGTGAGAAGAGTTGCTAAAAAAAAAAAAAGTATATTTTTTCCCCTGAAATCTTTTAAATAATTAGCACTGGTAAGTTAAACTTTTTGGGTTCTAGTAATTTATTTTTGTAGTAGTGGTGTTTTTTAAAATAGATTTGGGACTCTTTGTCAGAGACTGTTAAAATTTTCTTCTGCTTGCTTTGTGTTGTTTGGGCAAACTAGAAGTGTTTTCCCACATGAGCACCACACAGCGTGAGGAGAATCTGGTCCAGCTCTGCCCAGAGATGCTCTTTCTCACATTCTGGAAATACACCATTTTTTTTGTGTTGCTGAGCAGTGGCACCTGGGACGTATATGCAGGAAGCAGGACCTTTGCATTCTCTGGATATTTGCCAGCTCTGTTCTCACATAGGATTATTCAGACATTAATCTGACTTTGTTCTGGGGAGCTAGCTGGGTGGAGACCCATTAATATCTGAAGTGACTGAGCAGCTACTGAGGATGAGGTCTACAAGAGTTCAGGCATCTGGGGCATTTATGATCAATAACAGAATTAATCTTTTTCTGTTTTCCAAATTAAATAAAGCCTTTTTAATGTCCCATTCATTAGAATTAATTGGTATCCTTTCTTTTTTCATAGGATCTTGTTGTCAACTTTGCCGTTAAAATTGACATGATAGATTTTTGACATATAAGCTTGATTGCTTATTTAACTTGGGGTTGACAGTTTCTGCTTGCTTCAGAAATTTTCGTTTGCAGTGTACCATGAGCTGTAATAAGCTAGCACAGAGCAAAACTGATTGGGAAAAAAGAACTTGATTTCTTAATCAACGTAAGTGAACCAATTATCTGTTTCACTGGTAGAGAGAAAGCTACTTTCAGCTGTTCCTTGTCACAAACGGTTACCACAGCAGGTAGCTCAGCATGTTTTATTTGACAGAGTTTTGCACCAGATGCCCTTCCTGATGCAAGGAGGATGTATGTCTTTGACTGGAAGCAAACCAGTGCCAAGTGAATGTGTTAACGACTACTGAGCCCCTGTCAAAATGCTGCTGGGTCAACTCAAAGTACTGTTTGATTTGAACTTTTGTGCTTTCCTTTGTGTGTTTCAGTGGATTCCCTGACCTGCAACCAGTGCTCCTTTGGTCTGATGGGGATTTGCTTGAGCAAGGGCACACAGAACTGTTCATCCAGCAGCAGCATTTGCTATGCTGGAACAGCAAGTAGGTCACCTCCTAATTGTCTAAATCATCACACCTTTCAAAAAATTAAATCACTCACAAATACCTTCACACATAAATAAACACAGCCATTGTGCCCAGCTGCTCCTCCAGTAGGGTGTGGTAGTAGCTGCAAGGCAGTGGAAAATTTCTACTTTACAGGACTGGTGAAGTTGTATAAATGTAGCTGAGAAATCAGTCCAACTGGTTATTCTTAAATTGTGAGCTTCCTGTTTGGGTGTGTTTTATGGTTTAAGGTAAACCAGTAGGGAAAGAAAGAACTTAGTGTAGTATTTAAATAACACACACACACACAGAGAAAAAAAATATAAAATTAAGATTAAATATCCGTAACCCTAAAATGTGCTTAAAAGTCACTCGTCACATCTGTAAGTCTCAATTGCCTAACAAACCTTTTTTCTCCCCAGCTTTCCCAGCAGTCACCTCCTTCTCGGGCTTCAAATCCCAGGGCTGTTTGGATAACAGCGTGTCTTGCAACGTAACGACTAACAGCTCCCTGCTGGGTGTCAGCTACCAGGTCCAAATCAACTGCTGCTCTACAGATAATTGCAACACAGTCGCCAGCGGTGCCCCATCCACAATGATCACCTCTTCTGCCGCCATTACTGCAGCCGTCCTGGCCTCTGTGTGGGGTAGCATGCTGTGATAAAACTTCACACAGAGCTGGCTAAATCCACTGGTACTATGCTCCATTAAATTAAAAAAATAAAAAAAAATAAAAAAAAAGAACAAATGGGTTCTTTGCATGATCAAACACTATCACAAATGAAGTCTTTCCTTGAATTAATAAGCATACTTATTTACACAGTCATGTAGTGATGCTCTATTTTTCATATAAAACACAAACCTCAGATATCAACATCATGGAACTTGATCAATGAGATGTTTCAGGAAGACGTTGAGTATAAATCTTCCATGTTGTTGTTTTGCTTTTTGTAGTTATCCTTTTAATTTCTATGTGTCTTATTGAATAAAACACTGCTGTGAAAATAAATAAAAAATGTTTAAAAAGCATTTTTAGCCTCACAGTACTTCTGCACCAAAAACAAAGTTATGTACACAAATTAGGTCCAGAGCAGGAACTGAGGAAGTTTGTGGGTCCTTTACTTAGACGCAGTGGCGCAAAAAGGGGGTATGCACTATATGCAATGCATAGGGGCGCCGCACAAGAGGGGGGCGCCAAAACGATGTGGGAAAATATTTCTGTAGTTGCATTTTCTGTATTTAACAGCTGTGCATATGACATGATGAAAAATTACTTAATTATTATTACTTTCCATCAGTCAATGTGTAAGCAGTGTTTTACTATAACTGTTTGTGCAGAAGTACTTACTGCTTCCACAGGATTCAATAGTGTAAGTTGTAGCCATGTGCTGTTAATCAAACAAATCCTTTAAAAAAACAACAAAAAAACAGACATTTTGGCAGTTTGCTAATCTGGAGCATTCAGGTGTGTGAACACAAAGCAGCTCCATGTGTTGTGAAAACCAAACAGCAAATCAGCAAAAAACACAACTATCAAGCACGGTGGTGGAGGGGTGATGATTTGAGCTTGTTTTGCAGCCACAGAATCTGAGCACATTGCAGTCATTGAGTCGACCATGAATTCCTCTGAATACCAAAGTTTTCTAGAGTCAAATGTGAAAACATCTGCCTGATACTGTCTGCTACAGTGGCTAAAATTGGGTCATGCAAGAGGACTATGATCCCAAACACAGCAGCAAATCTAACACAGAATGGCTGAAAAAAAAAAAAAAAAAAAAAAAAAATCAAGGTGCAGCAATGGCGTAGTCAGTCCAGACCTCAACCTGATTGAAATGCTGTGGTGGGATTTTAACAGAGCTGTGTATAAACAAATTCCCACAAACTTCAATGAACTTGAACAACTTTCTGAAGACTAGGACAAAAGTTAGTCAACCACAATGTGAGAGACTGATAGTCATACAGAAAGCCATTACTAAGTTATTGCTGCTAAAGGTGGTTCAACATGCTACTGAATGTGTGGCATGCTTGTTTTTCAAATACTGTTTCTGCATTTTTGGCTTAGTTTTTGTTCAGCAAATTATATCCTTTGTATAATTTTGTGCATGCAACATCTTCAGAACTCCAGTGTTGTGAAAAAGTAATTGCCCGCTAAACCTAATAACTAATTGTGCCACTCGTGGCAGTAAGAACTGCAATCAAGTGTTTGTGATAACAGGCAGTGAGTCTTTCACATCACTGTGGAGGATTTGTGGTCCAGTCTTCTTAGCAGAACTGTTTTAATTCAGCTACACTGGAGTGTTTTTGAGTATGAACGCCCTGTTTAAGGTCATGTCAAAGCATCGCAACTGGATTTCAGTCCAGATGTTGACTAGGCCACTCCAAAACCTTTTTTTTTTTGAGTGTGTTTCAGGTCATTTTCCCGCTGCATAACCCAAGTAAGTTTGAGCTTTAGGGCACAAATTGATGACCGGACATTCTCCTTCAGATTTTTCTGGTAGAAAGCAGAATTGATGGTTCCATCAATTACAACAAGGACCTGGATGACCAGACATCACACTACCACTGTCATGGTCCTGGGCCTCATGCCCGACGTTTTGTGTTTTTTCCTTTTAGGTTCTGTTTAGTTATGTTTACGTTCCCTTTGTGTACTTGCCTCCTTATGTGTCAAGTTTCCGTGTTTCCTCATCTTGTTTCCTGTCTTATTTTGACGATCTTCTGTCCCTGTGTTTTGTTTTGCTTCTCTTGTGTCTTTAGTGTGATTATGTTCACCTGTTCACTGTGTTTCCAGCTGTTGTCACTCCCCTCATTAGCCCCTCTCTCTCTCTCTCTCTCTCTCTCTCTCTCTCTCTCTCTCTCTCTCTCTCTATATATATATATATATATATATATATATATATATATATATATATATATATATATATATATAAATATAAAAAAATATATATATATTGTTTGCATTTCCTCTTGTTTCTTGTTGTGTCATCGTTGATGACCCCCTTGCTGTGTGTCTCCCCGTTTCATGCTTTCCTTAGTTTTAGTTCTGGCACCTGTCCAGCCCCAGTTTAGTGCAATTATTGTTTGTTGTCTCATTTTATAAATAAACCACATTTAAGTTCACTTTTACTTGATGGTTCCTGCATTCTGGGTCTACCTGGACTGCCATACAGTGTGCCATGGCGACTACCATGTTTGACTGTTGGTGTGATGGTCTCTTTGTGAAATGCTGTTAGTTTTACACCAGATGTAACTGTCATGGTCCCTGGTTCTCAGACCCTCAGTTTTTATGAGTTCATGTTTTCCATTGGTTTTGAGAATGATTTGTTTCTTTTGTTTACTATTTGCTGAATTGTTTCTTTAGATTAAGTCCCAGTAGTTAGAAGTTTAGAATTCTTGTCTGCTCTCTTTATGGTTTCCTTATAAAGCTTTATTATATTCCTCTATGTAGAGTTTCCAGTTCTTGTTAGTTTAATTTATTGTTGACTCTGAGGTTTTTTTTTTTAGTTAATTCTCTCTTATGTTCCATTCTGTTTCAGTTTTGTCTGCATTTGTTCTTGATTTTTCTATGTTTTCCTGTCTTGTCCTCCTTTCTTTCCCTGTGTCACAGGAATTCCATTCCCCTGTTCATCTATGTCTCACTTCCTGTTTTATTTTGGTAGTTGCCATTTTCTGTGTCATGCATTGTCTTGTGTATATAATGTCATCCCTTCATTACAGTTTCACAGACTTAAAATCAGTGGCAAGAAGCTGGTCTGACAGAATGCGATGGCCACGCTTTGTTTCATCTGGAAACAAATTCACCTGCACCTGTCACCTGCAAACAATTCAAAAGAGTCTCAATCTCCGATAGCCAGTAAGCAGACTGCACATGATAAAGTTCAGAACAATGTCCAAAGTTAAAGCCTGTCAGGCTGGTTTTTGGGAGAATTGAGAACAAGGATGAAAACAAAGAAACCTATGTGTGAAACAGAGTTGGAACAAACCTCCCATTAATTATTTCCATTGCAGAAAGAATGACACAAATATGTTTGTTTAAAGTCACTTTCACATTTTATCTGCAGAGACAAATACTGTTAAATGTATTCTATTTTAATTTATCAGATAGGCAAAATGACATCAATAAATCTCGTATATATTGTCTGAGGATCCCCTTGTCCTTTATTGTGCCATCCATATGCTGTCTGTTGCTCTGCGTTCCCCTGTGTTTCCCGAGTTCAACTCTTGGTGTGTCTCTGTTTAGGTTCCCTGGTTTAGCACTTTGCTATCTCCGAGTGATTTCTGATTCTCTGGACTAAGAAGCATTAAAGCTTGCTTAATGTTTAGTCCTGCATTTGAGTCTTCAAAACCTTAAGACACATAGTGCTTCATGACAGTAATGGGACTCAAACCTTACAAAGAGTTCAACTTTTGTCTCATCAGTCCACAGAATATTTCCCCACAAGTCTTGGGGATCATCAAGATGTTTTTTGGCTACTGTCAGATGAGCCTTTCAGTTCTTTTTGGTCAGCAGTGGTTTTGGCCTCAGAACTCTCCCACAGCTGCCATTTTTGCCCAATCTCTTTCTTATTGAACTCTGAACTTAACTGAGGAGAGTGAGGCCTGCAGTTCTTTACATATTGTTCTGGGTTCTTTTGTGACCTCCTGGATGAGCAGTCCATGTGCTCTTGACGTTATTTTGGTAGGCCGGCCACTCCTGGGAAGGTTCACCACTGTTCCCAGTGTTCTCCGTATGTCAATAATGCTCTCACTGTGGTTTGCTGGAGTCCCAAAGCCTTAGAAATGGCCTTACAAACCTTTCCAAACTGATAGAGGTCAATGACTTTGTTTCTCAGCTCCAGCTTCATCTTTTACATAGTACCAGGTAGGTTTGGATAGCTTTTTTCCCTTAATAAATGAAACCATCGTTTTGTATTTACTTGTGTTATCTTTGTCTAGTATTAACTTTTGTTTGATGATTTGAAATATGGTAGTATGACAATTATACAAAAAAGCTAAGAAACCAGGAAGGAGGCAAATACTTTTTAACAGGACTGTATAAGTCAGGCATAAAAACGATGGGAACCACTTCTGTACTTTAAGGGAGTGTATTAAGCGCAGTTTTAATTCATGTTACAGGAATGTGACACCCTCAACAAACTTTATCAGCCCAGCTGACGTACATTTCTGATATAACTCCCCCATGAATAAAGATATGAGTACGTTGCTTTTCAAAGTAGAGATCTCATAGCTGCTGTAAGAGAAAGTTCCTAAATACATAAAGACCAGCAGACTTTTGGGAGAATTTTCACCAGCGCACATCTGAAAACATCATGATGACAAAATTGCTGTGGAGCTGTGCAGCAGTGATGACTCTGTTTGTAACAGGTAGGAGATTTTGTTTTTGTGCTTGGGTTCAAAGGAGAACAACTTATGTAGTCATTTTCAGAAATACTTTGAAATGTGTAACACCCTTTTTATTACTGTGAAAAAAAGCATCAAGAGAAATTTACAAAAAACTTAACTCATACCTTCAGTGTTGTGATTTATTTTTCTACACCTGCAAATCAACAGATGAGGATACTGTTTAGCACTGTTTCTGATGGGTGTGATTTCACAAAATCAGTGCATTTAGACTACTGTTCAAGAGCCATATACCACTATTTTTCCAAATTTTTATTAAAATACCCTTAAAAGGCATGAAGATAAACAGTAACAGAGTTTTTCCTGGTTCAAAATGTTTTTTTTGGAGGGTGACTGGGCACAAAAGCACGATTGGTCCACATATAGCAAAGACTCTGTATTACCTTATTTAACAGAAGTCTGTCCAGTTTCCTCTTATTTCTGACCATTTGATAAACAAAAATGTAAGCTTAAGCAGCAAAGGCTAAAAGACTAATAAGTTTATGCCATGTCAAGGCATCTGCCATCCGTCCATTCACAAGTCACAAGAATCGCTTCTCCTTTTACAGTATAGGTGAGAATTTAATCAATCTTGCCTGTAAAGGGTCTTTACCCAAATAGGTTCAGGTCACATTTGTCATTCTCAGGTGAGTTGTGATCCGACTGTGAGCTGGATGAACTACGACATCGTTAATGTTCTGGTGAACATTGCAGGGTTATGGAAAAAAAAAAAAAGATCACCACCAAGTAAAAAAGTCTAAGTCTGGAAGAAAACAGGCCTTTATCAGACCTGCAGCCAGCAAACAGTGTCAGTTTCCTGGCCAGTGACACCATTATGATGTGGATTCTCAAACCTTTCAAGGGTTTAAGAAAAAGTTCACTCCCTGCTGTCACCCAGAATTTATTATTTATTTATTTTATCAGTCACTAACAATAAAAAAGGATCCAGCTGAATTTTAGTGAAATAAGTGTCAGCATGATAGTGTCAGCAAACTCGCCTTTGTGTGTTTACCCTGTTCCTCAATGCCAGTGGTTCCTCCACAGTTTAGGAACTACTGCCTTAAACTAAAGGGCCGCTAAAAAAAAAAAAAAAACTTGTTAGGAGTGATCATCTTTATCACATCATGAAGCATTTCTATTCTAATGCAATCAGTCTTTTTTAAGATAACAAAGCCCCCATCCGTTGAGCACGAGGGGTCTGAAAATGAAACAAACCAAAGTGATGTGTTAGAAAATGCTATCCTAATGAAAAAATATTTTTTATGAGTGCTGTTGCATCCTTTCATTAGTGTTTCACAGACTTATAGAATCAACAGTTTGTTGTTCCATCTTGAGGTCTGTCACCTGCATATAATGCAAACAATTCAAAACAGTTTCCTCAATCTTTATTGATGTGTTACAAAGCTTTTTGTGGTTTTGAGTTCATGAGAAAGCTAAAAACCTAAAATAGTCTAAGAAAAGAACCAGTAAACACACTGCAGATGATAAAGATCAAAGTTAAAACCTGTCATGCTGGTTTTAGATGAACTGGGGACAAAGGCCAAAACAAAGCAACCTATGTGTGAAACAGAGTTGGAAAAAAAACCTCCCATCAAATATTTCCATTGCAGAAAGAATGGCACAAATGTTTTTGTGTAAAGTTACCTTCACATTGTATCTGCAAAAACAAGTTACTGTTAAATGTATTCAGCTGTAATTTTTCAGATAAGACAAAGGACATTCGTATATCTCAAACCTGAGCAAATACAAGCATAACTATCTGTAAGTGGCCCAAAAATAGGAGTGCCACTTTGCATAGCTCTAATCGGTGCTTTTCATCAGCAGCCAATGCACCTTGACAGGTTAACAAAACAAGTTATACTTGTGTACTCTGTGATTAAAGCAGGTGAATTTTTTGATAAAGATGTAATTAAATGGAGTCAGATATTTGATATTGTTGATTAAAAGTTTCTGATACTTTGTGACACTTTTTTATTGCTCTCCTTTCCCACAGTTGAATCCCTCACCTGTGAAACATGTGATATCGAGGTCGTTGGCTACTGCCTACGCACGGTTCCTGTAAATTGTACAGAATCTCAGACCGACTGCTACACCGCAGTTGCGAGTAAGAGAAACACCCTGAACTTTCAGTGCCATAGCTACAGAGGAACAATGAATTAAAAAGCGTATTCAATTTGATGTCTTTGAATAGTGGTTAAACTTTCCATTGAACTGGTTACTGTGTTAAAAAGCAGCTTAGAGACAGAAATTCAGAGTTCAACGTGCTGTTATTACTGGCACAAATATATTTATACTGTAAGGTTAACACTTGTTTGAACTCACTAGTGACTCATAAATCACTAATATTCAGGACTTACCAGAATATTTTTGTATTCATACATACACAAAAAGTTATATTGGCAGAGATAGTGCTAATAGATGTTTTTAAATGGCAACATTTTGCAGGTTTTTCACATGAAGATTATCAAGTTTAAACATCTGTCTAAAAGTATCAGCATCAGCATTCAAATTATGTGAATTTAAAGTAGGTAAAGGAAAGGAACACAGCCAGGATTTTAGAAATACAACAATCACAGATCTAATTAATTCAGTAACTGATAATATTTTTTGTCTCTGAATGAAAACACTCCAAATATGATATATAAATATTAAACACAAAAAATGACTTTAATTTATTTAACATATTTTAAAAAAAATAAAAGCAAACAAAAAATTTCATGCAAAAAATCTGCAAATTAGTCATGTGTTTTAGAAATAATGTACACACAAAAGAATTATATAATGGGCACACATGACATCTATAAATGTTTATGAATGAAAAATGAGAATGTGAAATACTTTAAATTAAATATTAATAATAATAATAATAATATGCAAAGAATTAAAATAGGTGTAAACAAAGAATACAGAATTTTAAATGTAAATAATTTTTTAAATTTAAGGATCAGGTGATTTTCTGTATATATAGGGTCAGGTGTCTTCATGAATATCATATCAAGAGGACCAAAATAAAATTTGATTGACACAAATAGGTCAAAATAGGCTCAGGTTCAAGGTTCAAGGAAAATGTCTGACATCCAAACCACTTTGTATATTACATGCAGCATTTGGCTGTTACATGAAATATAATATTAGTGACAATTGATGCTCATATTTAAATCTGTATATTTGTGTCCAAAGAATTATGTGAGATAGCTATAGATAAACAAGCCGAAGATAAACTCTCCTCCTCTCTCAGAGTTTTCCGGTGACCTGTTGCGCATCCATGAACGAGGCTGCATAGAACAAGAAGCGTGCAAAAATGAGACGGGCTCCATATTGTCTCTGAACTACACCATCACCAGGACGTGCTGCAGCACCAACCTGTGCAATGGAGCTGCCTCCATCCAGGCCGGCTTGACTGCAGCTCTGTGTGCTGCCCTCGTGGCAGTTTGGAGCCAGTGGATCCTTTAAAGACGAGAGGAAGACACTAAACAGTGTCACGTTTAATTCACATTTCATAAGCAATCACTTTTTAACCTTCAATTTCTTAAATACAATTCAAATAACATTTCTAATATGTAGGTGTCCCTGTGATACTATAATGTGCTCAAAATGACAACTTTTTCTGTAAGGGCAAATGACAGGGGGGTATATGAAAAGTTGATAATTGATACTACTGTACATATGTTTTTTCTATGTAGAGCTCATAAATTTGACACATTGTAATGTCAGCTGTTATTTAATGCTGATTTTAAGGAAAATAAAGTCTTATGTTAATTATTCATCCATCCATCTGTCCATCCATCCATCTTTTTCTTCTTCACCCTGGACTGGCTGCCACTCTATAGCAGACCCATGGTGATTATGATGACAAGTTATTTAATTTTGGGTCCTTGTGTATAAGTCCCTTTATGTTTTGCTATGTATTATTCATGTTCAGTTCAATTCCGTTTTATTTCAGTCACCTCAAGGTGCTTTATATTGTAAGCTAAAGACCCTACGACAACAGTTGTAGTTATTGCTGCTGTTATTACAGTAGCAAAAGAAAATCATGCTGTGGAAAATCTCCCTTTCTTAATGAGTTCAGGGTCACCCCCATAAACTAAAGCAAATATGAAAAAATTTCTCTCTGACCTTCTTATCTTGGTGTTGCTGTACAATAAGTATATTTAATAAAGCCTTGCAAAAATTAACCTTCATACTCCAGTGTTGTAGTCAAGACCACTTAACCCAAGACCAATTCAAGACCAAGACCAGAGTGTATCATGACCGAGACAGACAAAGACTTTTAGGGTCCGAAACCAAGTCAAGACCAATTCAAGAACAATATCAGAGTGTATCAATTCAATTCAATTCAATTTTATTTATAAAATGATGACAAAATTAATTGACACATTTGTCAACGAATGAAAACAAGATGAAAATGCTTGGCAGGGACGACATCCAATCAGAACTGATTTAATTTGGTGACAGGGCGGGACAAGTTAGGAAAGCATCCAATCAAACGCACAGTTGCACAAATTTGCTCTAAACCCGGGAAGACCAAACTAGCCTGTGATTTGTCTTTACTTCTGATAGAACTAAGTTATGTAAACAATGTCAGCAGGGAGAAAGAGAAGAGCCGATGTATGGACACATTTGTCCTTTGACATTGTAACAAACAAAACGATGTGTAAACCATGTGGGGCGACTATCTCGGGTAAAAACACGGCAAATCTTAAACGACATCTGCAAACCAGTCACCCAGATCTCCATGCAAAGGTAAGCATTTTAATGTCATGCAGGGTAAAGTGTTTTTCCCAGTTTAGCGTTTATGTTTAGAGAAAATCTCCACACCGCGGTGGATTAGCCTTTCCTAATCTTAGTCCTGAACACTGCCCTGTACCTTTCAGAGCGTGTCCTGCTGTAAAATGCTCTATTATCTCGCAAGGAATGATGAGGTGTGTGTGAAGCAGGTAAAACGCTAATGTTAATATTATTAATAATATTCCATAACTTTTAATAAATGTTTAATTTTGTTTAAGTGTGTATAATGACTAATTCAAGGGAACTGAAAAAAAAGCATTTACATTTTACACCCTTTATATTTTAGTCGACTAAATCGACTGTAGATTTAGTCAAATATATTCTTATGATAATTTGTCGACTAAAACTAGACTAAAACTAAGACTATTCAGATGACTCAATTATGACTAAAACTAAATTACATTTTCGTCAAAAGACCATGACTAAAACTAAATCAAAATTTGCTGTCAAAATTAACACTGCTACAGAGTGGAGTAGAAACAAAGTAAATAAGGTGAATAAAAAGAAACGGTGCATTATGGGACACCCTCCCCCCCAGCAGCCTAGGCCTATAGCAGCATAACTAAGGGGTGGTTCAGAGTCACCTTATCCAGCCCTAACTATAAGCTTCATCATAAAGGAAAGTTTTAAGCCTAATCTTAAAAATAGAGAGGCTGTCTGTCTCCCTAATCCAAGCTGGGAGCTGGTTCCACAGAAGAGGGGCCTGAAAGCTGAAGGAACCACAAGTAAGCCAGCAGTCTGAGAGCGAAGCGCTCTATTGGGGTGATATGGTACTATAAGGTCTTTGAGATAAGATGGGGCCTAATTATTCAAGACCTTGTATGTGAGGAGAAGTATTTTAAATTCAATTCTAGATTTAACAGGGAGCCAATGAAGAGAAGCCAATGTGGCTTCTCTTCATCAAGCCCAAGGGTCCGAAAGCAAGTCGAGACTAAGATTGAGGGAGGGTGAGAAATAAACTATAAACTATAAATAAACTATCTTTATTTAATACAATAACTTAAGTATATTGTATTAAAATCTTTAACATAAGGTTCTATAGGCTGATAAATCTAGCATGCACAAAATGATAAAGACAGAACTAAAGACAGCTTCACCTCACATGTTGCATCGCTTGTTTCTTGCTAAATAGTGATGATCATGAGCTTATTAGTCATGATCATCACCGGGAATACAGTCAATGCTATGACATGGTGATGTGTTCACATATTTTCATGTTTTTTTATGGCTGTGGTTATTGGTCATGAATGTATAATTCTCCTGAATTCAGACAGTTAAGTGTGGTGGTGAACTAGATTAATTTGTAGCTTCTTTGATTCTTAATGAAGTTTAATTCTCTTTGGCTTGTGCAGTGCAGCCAATCAATGGTAATAAAATATAACACTTTCTTTCTGTACTTCACATATTACAGTAACATGTGAACTGTGATGGATCATGAGCTGGAAGAGCTACTATGTCACTGATGTCCTGGTTTAAAAACCCAACTTTGAGCATCAAATGCATTTCAGTAGCAAAACTGCATTAATTTAATATCTGTGATGTAGAATAACATAAACAAGCATTGGTATCTGTTTTTTGAGAAAACTTCAAAAAGTGTATTTTGGGTCTTTGGTATAATAGATTGATGGTCAAAATAAGTTATATTGTATAAAAAAACAACAACTTTTTTTTTCTTTCCAACATTTTGATGACAAGCTCATCTTCTTGCTCAGATTCTTTATGTTTGAAAAGGTTTTTCTAATATAGTAATTTTTAACGATTGTGAATGAAGGTTATATTTGTAGAAATAAAAGTCAATAGTCTAAATCAATATTATTTTAACTAAAGTAATTAAAGACTGATCAAACACACCAGAAGATATGGGAACTTTCCAGAAACATTCTTAGAATAATGACATCAGTAAGATAAGCATCTACATTGCATAAAAATTGAGTCAGTGATCTTTAAGCACAGTGACAGCAGAGTCATGCACATCATCAGCCTCACAATGGCCACTCCAGCTCTGAATGTTTTTTTAAACTCACCTTAACTAATCACAAGGTTTGTAAAACCAGTTCTGAGTTCTCAGTAAAAGTAGCCAAATGAAAGCTAACCTTTAAGTTGGGTGTGCCTTTTGTTATTTTCAAAAATTTTAGGAATAACGCCAAGTCAGTGCAGTCACCACTGTCTTTGTCCAAAATAAAGACAATTCATCATCATGGAGCTACAGCCACCACTCAAGAGGTCGAGCAGGTCACCTACTAATCAGAAGGTTGGTGGTTTGATCCCTGGCTGCTCCAGTCTGCATGCCAAAGTAACATACTGAACAACATACTGGACCCCAAGCTGCTCTCCGATGTGTTCATTGGAGTATGAATGTTACATAGAAACCACTTAGGTGTAGAAGAAAGTGCTTGGGTGAATGAGGCATGTTGTATAAAGTGCTTTGAGTGCTCGAGTAGAAAAGTACTAGGAAGGCAGTCCATTTACCATTACAAAATAAAACACAGCATTCAGCTTTTCATGTATTTTGAAACAGGGTTTTTTGGAGACCTGAAATGTAAATGTGCCTTTAAAGCACTTTGGATCAACTTCTGTTGTTTAAATGTGCTATATAAATGAAATAGACGTAACAGTCAACGCAAAGGGTTATTATATTCAGACATAATGTATTCATAGTTCATATCTGAGGTATATTTTTTCAGTTCGAATAAATAAGTGGGCTGAAAATATTATTTGAATGTCTGAATATATAATATATAAGGATTGTGACATTGGGCTCTGTCTCTGTGCTGGGGCTCCTTCCACCGCCCATCAGTTCTTTTGCTGCTTGTTCCGGGACAAAGTTCTCTTTTTCATGGTTTTTTATGTCTTTATATAAGTTGGTGGTGTTGTCACAGCAGAAAATGTCCTTCCAAAACGCATCACTCTTTGCAGTTTTTTCATTTACAACTGTAAAGTACCTTTACAAGTTACTCCACTTTCTCACACACTGCAGCCTGAATAGCACTGCTCAGTGTTGCTGAGTCACATCACCGCAGGACAGCGCAGGGAGGAGGGGGTGGAGCGAAGTGTTCCTGCATGAGAGGAGCACAGTGTGTTCTGTGGTGCCGACCAAGACAATCCCAAATCCCTCTTGTGGGTAAAATTTGAAATAGACTAAAGTTATGAATGGCTCTGTATGCAATTTTAACTTACAAATTGACTTTGATGAGCTCTGCTTGACGGTTGTCAGATTGGCTGAGTGATCTAAGGTGCCAAACTCAAGAATGAAATCCTTCCATATTGAAGGGCATCTGTTCCCAAGTTGGAGATGTAGGTCCAACTCCTGAAGAGCTTTTTTTTTTTTTTGCCGCCTTCAGATTTCATTCCAATTGTTGGATAGCACTGGGCATGAGTTCAAATTCTACTTGTAACAGAGGCTTTATGTGTCATTCTTCTTTCTAGTATATTGTTAGAGAAGCTGGTTAGCTCAGCTGATAGAATGTGATTATTTTAATCTCAGAGTTGTGGGTTTGAGGCCACATTTGGTGGTGATTTGCTGAAACAGTAACAGGGAACCTTAAAGAAGCCATACATTCCATAACAGAACTTTTAACTTGCTATAGCAGGTTATTAGTTCAAGCCCAAAATTCTGGTTAAACTGTGGCTTTGGAGATCACTTAGAATGTAAAATAGACAAATAGTTAAGAAGGTGGTTTGAGTTGTGAAAGAAAAATTGTGTTAGCCCCTGCAGCCAGAATGTAGCTTCCACGGGCAATATTACCACAGCAGAATTTGTTTCTTCTGCGTTTTTAAAAAAGAGTCTAGATATTGTTCTTACAGACATTAGGTCTTTGCCAGTCTTACTGCCCAAGGCACTTTAAGAGCGTACTGGATGACTGAGTGCTTTGGCTGTATTAAGTGTTTGTCTGTTCTCATAGCCCAGGGGTTGGCAACCCGGGCTATGAGACCCGGAGCTGCATGCAACTCATTCAGGCTTAATCTGCGGCTCTGTGCGGCTCACGGAAGTAAATTATAAGTATCCAATTGAAGTGTATTTTATTTTTGTCAGTTCGGTTTTTGTTATAGTTTTAAACTGGAACATTATTGTGATCTTGAAATATTAAAATAAAATCCATCCATCCATCCATTCTCTTCCGCTTATCCGGGGCCGGGTCGCGGGGGCAGGAGCCTAAGCAGACAAGCCCAGGCTTCCCTCTCCCCAGCCACCTCCTCCAGCTCATCTGGAGGGACCCCAAGGCGTTCCCAGGCCAGCCGAGAGATATAATCTCTCCAGCGTGTCCTGGGTCTACCACGGGGCCTCCTCCCAGAAAGACATGCCCAGAACGCCTCACCCAAGAGGCGGCCAGGAGGCATCCTTATCAGATGCCCGAGCCACCTCAACTGGCTCCTTTTGATGAGAAGGAGCAGTGGCTCTACTCTGAGCCCCTCCTGGATGGCTGCACTCCTCACCTTATCTCTAAGGGAGAGGCCAGCCACCCTTCGAAGGAAACTCATTTCTGCCGCTTGTATTCGTGATCTTATTCTTTCGGTCACTACCCAAAGCTCATGACCTTAGGTGAAGGTAGGAACGTAGATTGACCGGTAAATCGAGAGCTTCGCTTTTACACTAAGCTCCCTCTTCACCACGACAGACCGGTGCAGCATCCGCATCACTGCAGAAGCAGCCCCGATCCGTCTGTCGATCTCCTGCTCCCTTCTCCCATCACTCGTGAACAAGACCCCAAGATACTTGAACTCCTCCACTTGGGGCAAGACCTCATTCCTGAGCTGGAGAGGGCACTCCACCCTTTCTGGCTGAGGACTATGGCCTCAGACTTAGAGGTGCTGATTCTCATGCTGGCCGCTTCACACTCGGCTGCGAACCGTTCCACTGTGAGCTGGAGGCCACCCCCTGATGAAGCCAACAGGACCGCATCATCCGCAAAGAGCAGAGATCAGACTCTGAGGCCACCAAGGAAGAAGCCTTCCACCACCTGGCTATGCCTAGAAATTCTGTCCATAAAAATTATGAACAGAATCGGTGACAAAGGGCAGCCCTGACGGAGTCCAACACCCACAGGAAAGGAATCCGACTTATTATCGGCTATACGGACCAAGCTCTCACTGCGGTTGTCTGGCCCGCAATAACGGGCCAAACACCCCATACTCCCGCAGGACCTCCCAAAGGATACCCCAAGGGACCCCGAATGCCTTCTCCAAGTCCACAAAGCACATGTAGACTGGTTAGGCAAACTTCCACGTACACTCGAATATCCTTGAGAGGATAAAGAGCTGGTCCAGTGTTCCGCGACCAGGACGAAAACCGCATTATTCCTCCTGAATCCGAGGTTCGACTAATGGATGGGCTCCAAAAAGGGTGGGTACTCTGAACTGTCATTCGGCGCATAAGCGCAAACAACGGTCAGGACCCGTTCCCCGGCCCGAAGGCACAGGGAAACTACCCTCTTCTTCACCGGTGAAAACTCCGACGTACAGGCAGCAAGCCGGGGGGATACAAGAATACCCACCCCAGCTCGGCCATTTCTAACAGAGTGTAACTCCAGACTGGAACAAAGTCCAGCCCTTCTCCAGGAGACTGGATTCAGAGCCCAGGCCATGCATTGAGGTGAGCCCAACTATATCTAGCTGGTATCTCAACCTCACGCCGGAAAGCTACAAAATTCTGTATTCATACAGGGTGCAATGACCCATAGAGAAACAGATAAATTTGCATGCAACTTTCATAAGGCTTTTATGGGGCTCGAACCCATGACCATGAGATTAAGAGTCTCATGCTCTGCCGACTGAGCTAGCCGGGCGTGGGCTGTGAACTTTGAATTCGCCAGTTGAAGTCTTAGCCCCTGCAGTCCCTGAGTACCTTCCAGGGGCTATATCAAGAGTCTCGGGTCTCCATTCCGGCTTATTTCGACTTTACTACGTTTTGGTCCACATCACAGAACATGCTGTGACTTTACAAAAACATGCATACAGCACTTTTGATACTATGGTCTTAGGTTTTAGCCCCTGCAGTCCCTTCCAGGGGCTATATCAAGAGTCTCGGGTCTCCATCCCGGACTTTTTGGAGCACCCGAAAACTGCCGGTAGAGCATGAGATTAAGAGTCTCATGCTCTACCGGCTGAGCTAGCCGGGCGTGGGCTGTGTGACTCTTGGCCAACGGAGTCGAACTTTGAATTCGCCAGTTGAGGTCTTAGCCCCTGCAGTCCCTGGGTACCTTCCAGGGGCTATATCAAGAGTCTCGGGTCTCCATCCCGGACTTTTTGGAGCACCCGAAACCTGCATACACCGCCGATGGAGGGATCTTCTTCTGGGGGAGGTTGAAAGAGGAAGCAAAGAAAATGTAGAGCATTCTCAAACTTTCAGGCCATCTTCTCAAGCCGTTGCAGCATTGTCCTCTTTATAATCTGACAATCTCGGAGCTCCTGTACTCATGTATCATTGAAATGGCCGGAAAGCTACAAAATTCTGTATTCATACAGGGTGCAATGACCCATAGGGAAACAGATAAATTTGCATGCAACTTTCATGAACTCTGAAGCAAGAGCACACCTGCATGTCAGGAGTGGGATTTGAACCCACGCCTCCAATTGGAGACCAGAAGTCCCTACATTGTGGAAGGAGCTCATCCTTGAGTCTGGCGCCTTAGACCACTCGGCCATCCTGACAGGCTGCGGGAGGTGCTCGGCGACATTACTATGCATGCTACAACTGCATACAAAGCCGTACATAACTTTGGCTTATTTCGTTTTGGTCCACATCACAGAACATGCTGTGACTTTACAAAAACATGCATACAGCACTTTTGATACTATGCTACTGTGCAGTGCTCTTGTCTGGATTATGTGTTTTACTGCTTGAGCAGCTTCCTTCAGATACTGCTCAAACAAGTGAAAGGAACACTTTTTAATCAGAGTATGGCCTCAAGTCAATTAAACTTCTGGGATATTGATCTGGTCAGTGAAGTAGCAGAGGGGGTTGTTTATCTCTTTCAGCTGCTTTGGTGTTAAGGAAATTAACGCCAGCTGCACTAGAGGGGCAACAGTGAGACAACCCCCACAACAGAAATGGTTTTGCAGGTGGAGGCCACTGACTCCCCGCCCCCCTCCTCATCAATACTGGTTGTTTTTTCACTAGTTTTGCATTTGGCCAGGGTGGAGCAGATTCCAGGAGATAGGCAGTTACTCTAGAGGAGGAGGACAGGGCTGCAGAGGATTGTTAACCCATCAGCGGGACGGGTATCTGCTCCTTTGCGCAAGGAGGAACAGGATGAGCAGTCTTAATCCACCCCCTATGCAGTTCCTCGCGATGCACAACAATGCCTGGCCTCATGTAGAAAAGGTATGCAGACACCCTTGACTGACCTCCCACACTTGGCGGATCCAAATCCAATGCCTCAAGAGCTTCATCGCCCAACGTGGGGCTCAAACCCACGAACCTGAGATTAAGAGTCTCATGCTCTTCCGACTGAGCTCGCTGGGCTCCTCCCTCTGCGTTTTAGCTCACTGTTCACTACTATGTCCGCCTGGTTAGCCATCACCAGTTTGTCCGTCAGTATCTGGAGGTCCCACACTTGGCACAGAAGTTCCGCCGTATTATGCCAGCCACTTGGTTATGTATGCTCCATGCATGCCCTGACTCTTTGCATCCTGCTGCCTATCTGTAGAAACCTTTGTCGTATTTGTAATACACTACATTGCCATACGTATTCACTCACCCATCCACATCACTGAATTCAGGTGTTGCAGTCACTTCCACGGCCTTGGGTGTATCAAACCAAGCACCTAAACATACAGACTGCTTCTTCAAACATTTGTGAAAGAATGAGTCGCTCTCAGAAGCTCAGTGAATTCCAGCGTGGTACTGTGATAGGACGCCACCTGTGCAACTGATGCAGTTGTGAAATTTCATTGTTGCTAAGTATTTGAAAGTGAACCGTTGCTGGTATTATAACAAATTGGAAGCACATCGGGCACAACAATATTGCAGAATCAAACTCACGCATCCATCTACTGTGGAGGAGCACCCTCCCCAAGTACAGTGATTTATCTGCAACACATGTCTTTTTACAGCTTCCTACATCAGCAAGGAAGACTGCTCAAGAGCACCATCTGCCCAACGTGGGACTCCAACCCACGACCCTGAGATTAAAAGTCTCATGCGCTTCCGACTGAGCTAGCTAGGCTCCTCTCTTCGCTTTACTTCACTGGCTGAGGTCTGAGCCCCTGCAGCCAAAAACGTGGCTTCCACGGGCAATATTACCACTTTGGTGGTATGACTTCATGAAGTGGCAGCATCTGAATCTGCAGCAGACTTTATTGGAGAGTCTGCATTTTTCAAAAAGAGCCTAGATATTGTTCTTACAGACATTAGGTCTTTGCCAGTCTTACTGCCCAAGGCACTTTCAGAGCGTACTGGATGACTGAGTGCTTTGGCTGTATTAAGTGTTTAAGCTGCTGACATTTGTCTGTTCTCATAGTCGGTGCCAGGAGACCTATCCATGTTTGTGAGCGTTCATATGCTAAGCCTTGTTTTCCCCTCAAACTTGAAGATTGTCCAAAAGCTCTATCGCCCAACGTGGGGCTCGAACCCACGACCCTGAGATTAAGAGTCTCATGCTCTACCGACTGAGCTAGCCGGGCGTGGGCTGCGTGACTCTTGGCCAACGGAGTCGAACTTTGAATTCGCCAGTTGAGGTCTTAGCCCCTGCAGTCCCTGGGTACCTTCCAGGGGCTATATCAAGAGTCTCGGGTCTCCATCCCGGACTTTTTGGAGCACCCGAAACCTGCATACACCGCCGATGGAGGGATCTTCTTCTGGGGGAGGTTGAAAGAGGAAGCAAAGAAAATGTAGAGCATTCTCAAACTTTCAGGCCATCTTCTCAAGCCGTTGCAGCATTGTCCTCTTTATAATCTGACAATCTCGGAGCTCCTGTACTCATGTATCATTGATATGGCCGGAAAGCTACAAAATTCTGTATTCATACAGGGTGCAATGACCCATAGGGAAACAGATAAATTTGCACGCAACTTTCAAGAACTCTGAAGCAAGAGCACACCTGCATGTCAGGAGTGGGATTTGAACCCACGCCTCCAATTGGAGACCAGAAGTCCCTACATTGTGGAAGGAGCTCATCCTTGAGTCTGGCGCCTTAGACCACTCGGCCATCCTGACAGGCTGCGGGAGGTGCTCGGCGACATTACTATGCATGCTACAACTGCATACAAAGCCGTACATAACTTTGGCTTATTTCGTTTTGGTCCACATCACAGAACATGCTGTGACTTTACAAAAACATGCATACAGCACTTTTGATACTATGCTACTGTGCAGTGCTCTTGCCTGGATTATGTGTTTTACTGCTTGAGCAGCTTCCTTCAGATACTGCTCAAACAAGTGAAAGGAACACTTTTTAATCAGAGTATGGCCTCAAGTCAATTAAACCTCTGGGATATTGATCTGGTCAGTGAAGTAGCAGAGGGGGTTGTTTATCTCTTTCAGCTGCTTTGGTGTTAAGGAAATTAACGCCAGCTGCACTAGAGGGGCAACAGTGAGACAACCCCCACAACAGAAATGGTTTTGCAGGTGGAGGCCACTGACTCCCCGCCCCCCTCCTCATCAATACTGGTTGTTTTTTCACTAGTTTTGCATTTGGCCAGGGTGGAGCAGATTCCAGGAGATAGGCAGTTACTCTAGAGGAGGAGGACAGGGCTGCAGAGGATTGTTAACCCATCAGCGGGACGGGTATCTGCTCCTTTGCGCAAGGAGGAACAGGATGAGCAGTCTTAATCCACCCCCTATGCAGTTCCTCGCGATGCACAACAATGCCTGGCCTCATGTAGAAAAGGTATGCAGACACCCTTGACTGACCTCCCACACTTGGCGGATCCAAATCCAATGCCTCAAGAGCTTCATCGCCCAACGTGGGGCTCAAACCCACGAACCTGAGATTAAGAGTCTCATGCTCTTCCGACTGAGCTCGCTGGGCTCCTCCCTCTGCGTTTTAGCTCACTGTTCACTACTATGTCCGCCTGGTTAGCCATCACCAGTTTGTCCGTCAGTATCTGGAGGTCCCACACTTGGCACAGAAGTTCCGCCGTATTATGCCAGCCACTTGGTTATGTATGCTCCATGCATGCCCTGACTCTTTGCATCCTGCTGCCTATCTGTAGAAACCTTTGTCGTATTTGTAATACACTACATTGCCATACGTATTCACTCACCCATCCACATCACTGAATTCAGGTGTTGCAGTCACTTCCACGGCCTTGGGTGTATCAAACCAAGCACCTAAACATACAGACTGCTTCTTCAAACATTTGTGAAAGAATGAGTCGCTCTCAGAAGCTCAGTGAATTCCAGCGTGGTACTGTGATAGGACGCCACCTGTGCAACAATGCAGTTGTGAAATTTCATTGTTGCTAAGTATTTGAAAGTGAACCGTTGCTGGTATTATAACAAATTGGAAGCACATCGGGCACAACAATATTGCAGAATCAAACTCACGCATCCATCTACTGTGGAGGAGCACCCTCCCCAAGTACAGTGATTTATCTGCAACACATGTCTTTTTACAGCTTCCTACATCAGCAAGGAAGACTGCTCAAGAGCACCATCTGCCCAACGTGGGACTCCAACCCACGACCCTGAGATTAAAAGTCTCATGCGCTTCCGACTGAGCTAGCTAGGCTCCTCTCTTCGCTTTACTTCACTGGCTGAGGTCTGAGCCCCTGCAGCCAAAAACGTGGCTTCCACGGGCAATATTACCACTTTGGTGGTATGACTTCATGAAGTGGCAGCATCTGAATCTGCAGCAGACTTTATTGGAGAGTCTGCATTTTTCAAAAAGAGCCTAGATATTGTTCTTACAGACATTAGGTCTTTGCCAGTCTTACTGCCCAAGGCACTTTCAGAGCGTACTGGATGACTGAGTGCTTTGGCTGTATTAAGTGTTTAAGCTGCTGACATTTGTCTGTTCTCATAGTCGGTGCCAGGAGACCTATCCATGTTTGTGAGCGTTCATATGCTAAGCCTTGTTTTCCCCTCAAACTTGAAGATTGTCCAAAAGCTCTATCGCCCAACGTGGGGCTCGAACCCACGACCCTGAGATTAAGAGTCTCATGCTCTACCGACTGAGCTAGCCGGGCGTGGGCTGTGTGACTCTTGGCCAACGGAGTCGAACTTTGAATTCGCCAGTTGAGGTCTTAGCCCCTGCAGTCCCTGGGTACCTTCCAGGGGCTATATCAAGAGTCTCGGGTCTCCATCCCGGACTTTTTGGAGCACCCGAAACCTGCATACACCGCCGATGGAGGGATCTTCTTCTGGGGGAGGTTGAAAGAGGAAGCAAAGAAAATGTAGAGCATTCTCAAACTTTCAGGCCATCTTCTCAAGCCGTTGCAGCATTGTCCTCTTTATAATCTGACAATCTCGGAGCTCCTGTACTCATGTATCATTGAAATGGCTGGAAAGCTACAAAATTCTGTATTCATACAGGGTGCAATGACCCATAGGGAAACAGATAAATTTGCACGCAACTTTCAAGAACTCTGAAGCAAGAGCACACCTGCATGTCAAGATTCAAGAAGTTTATTGTCATGTACACCGCAAAACACTGTGGTTATGCTGAGCAATGAAATTCTTACTTGCGACTGCTTTACAAACAATTGAAATAAGCAACTAAGTTAAAATAAAATTAAGAACTAGTATATTAGGAAAGTAAAAGTAGAAAATAAAAATAAATAAATAATAAAGCAAGTGCAATATACAGATATATACAGATGAAAAAGGCAGTAATCACAGTTTGGTAATCAGTCAGTGGTTCAGTAGCCTGATGGCCTTGCTGGATGATGTGTTTACTGCTTGAGCAGCTTCCTTCAGATACTGCTCAAACAAGTGAAAGGAACACTTTTATCAGAGTATGGCCTCAAGTCAGTTAAACTTCTGGGATAGTGATCTGGTCAGTGAAGTAGCAGAGGGGGTTGTTTATCTCTTTCAGCTGCTTTGGTGTTAGGAAATTAACGCCACTGCACTAGAGGGGCAACAGTGAGACAACCCCCACAACAGAAATGGTTTTGCAGGTGGAGGCCACTGACTCCCCGCCCCCCTCCTCATCAATACTGGTTGTTTTTTCACTAGGTTTTGCATTTGGCCAGGGTGGAGCAGATTCCAGGAGATAGGCAGTTAACTCTAGAGGAGGAGGACAGGGCTTGCAGAGGATTGTTAACCCCTCAGCCGGGACAGGTATCTGCTCCTTGCGCAAGGAGGAACAGGATGAGCAGTCTTAATCCACCCCTATGCAGTCCTCGCGATGCACAACAATGCCTGGCCTCATGTAGAAAAGGTATGCAGACACCCTTGACTGACCTCCCACACTTGGCGGATCCAAATCCAATGCCTCAAGAGCTTCATCGCCCAACGTGGGGCTCAAACCCACGAACCTGAGATTAAGAGTCTCATGCTCTTCCGACTGAGCTCGCTGGGCTCCTCCCTCTGCGTTTTAGCTCACTGTTCACTACTATGTCCGCCTGGTTAGCCATCACCAGTTTGTCCGTCAGTATCTGGAGGTCCCACACTTGGCACAGAAGTTCCCGCCGTATTATGCCAGCCACTTGGTTATGTATGTTCCATGCATGCCCTGACTCTTTGCATCCTGCTGCCTATCTGTAGAAACCTTGTCGTATTTGTAATACACTACATTGCCATACGTATTCACTCACCCATCCACATCACTGAATTCAGGTGTTGCAGTCACTTCCACGGCCTTGGGTGTATGCAAATTGCAGGGATCTAATGTGTCCGGAATGGATCCTTTAATATGGGACATGACCATCCTCTCAAAGCACTTCATTACAATGAAGTGAGTGCAATGGGACGATATCATTCAAAGAGGTTGTGTTGGTTGTCTTGGGGAGGGCACTATAGTGGTGGACTTGAAGCATGTGGGCACAGATGATTGGGAGAGGACAAATTAAAAATATCTGTAAAAACCTCGGCCACTCTGAAGAGCAGACCCTCAGAGCACGGCCAGGGATGTTGTCGGGGCCAGGTGCTTTTCGGGGTTGGTCTTCCTCAGGGCCTGCACACCTCAGTCGATGTTACATGGGTGAAGAGCTCTGTGTTGCCTCCGGTAGTAGAATCTCTCTACGTTGGATGGAGTTGAGGTGTCAAGCGAGCATAGAACTGGTTCAACTCATCTGGTAGGGCGTTGTTGCAGGCTGTGATCCTGCTGTTCCTCTGCTGAAGTCAGTGATGTGTTGCAAGCCCTGCCACATGCGTCGGGAATCAGAGTGTTTGTAATATCCCTCCAGCTTCAGTCTGTACTGCCTCTTGGCTTCCCTGATGGATCTACGTAGGTCATATCTGGTCTTCTGTAGCCCTCCGTGTCACCAGAGGCAAATGCAGTTGAGCGTGCATGCAGCATGGAGCGTACCTCACAGTTCATCCATGGTTTCTGGTTGGGATATATCTTGCAGCATTTGGTGGGGACAATATCATCAACGCATGTGCTGATATAACTGGTAACCACTGATGCATATTCCTCTAAATCCACAGAACTGTCCTCTCTCAGAGCAGCATTCTTAAACACATCCCAGTTTGTGGCATTAAAGCAGTTCTGAAGCACCAGATCAGTCTCTTCACTCCAAACTTAATGCTTTTAATTGCTGGGGGGGCTTGTTTGAGGAGCTGCCTGTACTTTGGATAGAGGAACACAGAAATATGGTCGGACTGTCCAAAATGTGGGCGGGGCACAGCCTTGTATGCATCCTTCACATTGCTGTACACGTGATCCAGAATGTTGTTATTCCTTGTGGGAAAGCTCACATGTTGATGGAACTTAGGGAGAACAGTCCTGAGGCTGCAATTGTTAAAATCCCCGGCAACAACAAACACAGCATCTGGGTGGGCGGTCTCATGTTTGCTGATGATGTCGTGCAGTACTCCTAGCGCTGTGGTCCGATCGGCTCGCGGCGGGATATAAACAGCCAGCATTAACACAGCACTGAACTCCCTCGGTAAATAAAAGGGTCTGCACTTCACCATCAACACTTCGATGTCAGTACAACAGTGTTTCTCCACCACCTGAACGTCCACACACCATCGCTTGTTGACATAAACACATACACCGCCACCTTTGTTTTTACCCGAGGCAGATGTGCGGTCTCCGCGGTGCACTGAGTGGGTCTGTAGTTGAATGGCCGAGTCCGGCGTAGTTGCAGTGATCCAGGTTTCCGTGAAGATCAGAGCACAGCACTCCCTGATCTCCCGCTGCAGTCCCTGGGTACCTTCCAGGGCCTATATCAAGAGTCTCGGGTCTCCATCCCGGACTTTTTGGAGCACCCGAAACCTGCATACACCCGCCGATGGAGGGATCTTCTTCTGGGGGAGGTTGAAAGAGGAAGCAAAGAAAATGTAGAGCATTCTCAAACTTCCAGGCCATCGCAGCATTGTCCTCTTTATAATCTGACAATCTCGGAGCTCCTGTACTCATGTATCATTGAATGGCCGGAAAGCTACAAAATTCTGTATTCATACAGGGTGCAATGACCCATAGGGAAACAGATAAATTTGCACGCAACTTTCAAGAACTCTGAAGCAAGAGCACACCTGCATGTCAGGAGTGGGATTTGAACCCACGCCTCCAATTGGAGACCAGAAGTCCCTACATTGTGGAAGGAGCTCATCCTTGAGTCTGGCGCCTTAGACCACTCGGCCATCCTGACAGGCTGCGGGAGGTGCTCGGCGACATTACTATGCATGCTACAACTGCATACAAAGCCGTACATAACTTTGGCTTATTTCGTTTTGGTCCACATCACAGAACATGCTGTGACTTTACAAAAACATGCATACAGCACTTTTGATACTATGCTACTGTGCAGTGCTCTTGCCTGGATTATGTGTTTTACTGCTTGAGCAGCTTCCTTCAGATACTGCTCAAACAAGTGAAAGGAACACTTTTTAATCAGAGTATGGCCTCAAGTCAATTAAACTTCTGGGATATTGATCTGGTCAGTGAAGTAGCAGAGGGGGTTGTTTATCTCTTTCAGCTGCTTTGGTGTTAAGGAAATTAACGCCAGCTGCACTAGAGGGGCAACAGTGAGACAACCCCCACAACAGAAATGGTTTTGCAGGTGGAGGCCACTGACTCCCCGCCCCCCTCCTCATCAATACTGGTTGTTTTTTCACTAGTTTTGCATTTGGCCAGGGTGGAGCAGATTCCAGGAGATAGGCAGTTACTCTAGAGGAGGAGGACAGGGCTGCAGAGGATTGTTAACCCATCAGCGGGACAGGTATCTGCTCCTTTGCGCAAGGAGGAACAGGATGAGCAGTCTTAATCCACCCCCTATGCAGTTCCTCGCGATGCACAACAATGCCTGGCCTCATGTAGAAAAGGTATGCAGACACCCTTGACTGACCTCCCACACTTGGCGGATCCAAATCCAATGCCTCAAGAGCTTCATCGCCCAACGTGGGGCTCAAACCCACGAACCTGAGATTAAGAGTCTCATGCTCTTCCGACTGAGCTCGCTGGGCTCCTCCCTCTGCGTTTTAGCTCACTGTTCACTACTATGTCCGCCTGGTTAGCCATCACCAGTTTGTCCGTCAGTATCTGGAGGTCCCACACTTGGCACAGAAGTTCCGCCGTATTATGCCAGCCACTTGGTTATGTATGCTCCATGCATGCCCTGACTCTTTGCATCCTGCTGCCTATCTGTAGAAACCTTTGTCGTATTTGTAATACACTACATTGCCATACGTATTCACTCACCCATCCACATCACTGAATTCAGGTGTTGCAGTCACTTCCACGGCCTTGGGTGTATCAAACCAAGCACCTAAACATACAGACTGCTTCTTCAAACATTTGTGAAAGAATGAGTCGCTCTCAGAAGCTCAGTGAATTCCAGCGTGGTACTGTGATAGGACGCCACCTGTGCAACAAATGCAGTTGTGAAATTTCATTGTTGCTAAGTATTTGAAAGTGAACCGTTGCTGGTATTATAACAAATTGGAAGCACATCGGGCACAACAATATTGCAGAATCAAACTCACGCATCCATCTACTGTGGAGGAGCACCCTCCCCAAGTACAGTGATTTATCTGCAACACATGTCTTTTTACAGCTTCCTATATCAGCAAGGAAGACTGCTCAAGAGCACCATCTGCCCAACGTGGGACTCCAACCCACGACCCTGAGATTAAAAGTCTCATGCGCTTCCGACTGAGCTAGCTAGGCTCCTCTCTTCGCTTTACTTCACTGGCTGAGGTCTGAGCCCCTGCAGCCAAAAACGTGGCTTCCACGGGCAATATTACCACTTTGGTGGTATGACTTCATGAAGTGGCAGCATCTGAATCTGCAGCAGACTTTATTGGAGAGTCTGCATTTTTCAAAAAGAGCCTAGATATTGTTCTTACAGACATTAGGTCTTTGCCAGTCTTACTGCCCAAGGCACTTTCAGAGCGTACTGGATGACTGAGTGCTTTGGCTGTATTAAGTGTTTAAGCTGCTGACATTTGTCTGTTCTCATAGTCGGTGCCAGGAGACCTATCCATGTTTGTGAGCGTTCATATGCTAAGCCTTGTTTTCCCCTCAAACTTGAAGATTGTCCAAAAGCTCTATCGCCCAACGTGGGGCTCGAACCCACGACCCTGAGATTAAGAGTCTCATGCTCTACCGACTGAGCTAGCCGGGCGTGGGCTGCGTGACTCTTGGCCAACGGAGTCGAACTTTGAATTCGCCAGTTGAGGTCTTAGCCCCTGCAGTCCCTGGGTACCTTCCAGGGCCTATATCAAGAGTCTCGGGTCTCCATCCCGGACTTTTTGGAGCACCCGAAACCTGCATACACCGCCGATGGAGGGATCTTCTTCTGGGGGAGGTTGAAAGAGGAAGCAAAGAAAATGTAGAGCATTCTCAAACTTCCAGGCCATCGCAGCATTGTCCTCTTTATAATCTGACAATCTCGGAGCTCCTGTACTCATGTATCATTGAAATGGCCGGAAAGCTACAAAATTCTGTATTCATACAGGGTGCAATGACCCATAGGGAAACAGATAAATTTGCATGCAACTTTCATGAACTCTGAAGCAAGAGCACACCTGCATGTCAGGAGTGGGATTTGAACCCACGCCTCCAATTGGAGACCAGAAGTCCCTACATTGTGGAAGGAGCTCATCCTTGAGTCTGGCGCCTTAGACCACTCGGCCATCCTGACAGGCTGCGGGAGGTGCTCGGCGACATTACTATGCATGCTACAACTGCATACAAAGCCGTACATAACTTTGGCTTATTTCGTTTTGGTCCACATCACAGAACATGCTGTGACTTTACAAAAACATGCATACAGCACTTTTGATACTATGCTACTGTGCAGTGCTCTTGCCTGGATTATGTGTTTTACTGCTTGAGCAGCTTCCTTCAGATACTGCTCAAACAAGTGAAAGGAACACTTTTTAATCAGAGTATGGCCTCAAGTCAATTAAACTTCTGGGATATTGATCTGGTCAGTGAAGTAGCAGAGGGGGTTGTTTATCTCTTTCAGCTGCTTTGGTGTTAAGGAAATTAACGCCAGCTGCACTAGAGGGGCAACAGTGAGACAACCCCCACAACAGAAATGGTTTTGCAGGTGGAGGCCACTGACTCCCCGCCCCCCTCCTCATCAATACTGGTTGTTTTTTCACTAGTTTTGCATTTGGCCAGGGTGGAGCAGATTCCAGGAGATAGGCAGTTACTCTAGAGGAGGAGGACAGGGCTGCAGAGGATTGTTAACCCATCAGCGGGACGGGTATCTGCTCCTTTGCGCAAGGAGGAACAGGATGAGCAGTCTTAATCCACCCCCTATGCAGTTCCTCGCGATGCACAACAATGCCTGGCCTCATGTAGAAAAGGTATGCAGACACCCTTGACTGACCTCCCACACTTGGCTGATCCAAATCCAATGCCTCAAGAGCTTCATCGCCCAACGTGGGGCTCAAACCCACGAACCTGAGATTAAGAGTCTCATGCTCTTCCGACTGAGCTCGCTGGGCTCCTCCCTCTGCGTTTTAGCTCACTGTTCACTACTATGTCCGCCTGGTTAGCCATCACCAGTTTGTCCGTCAGTATCTGGAGGTCCCACACTTGGCACAGAGGTTCCGCCGTATTATGCCAGCCACTTGGTTATGTATGCTCCATGCATGCCCTGACTCTTTGCATCCTGCTGCCTATCTGTAGAAACCTTTGTCGTATTTGTAATACACTACATTGCCATACGTATTCACTCACCCATCCACATCACTGAATTCAGGTGTTGCAGTCACTTCCACGGCCTTGGGTGTATCAAACCAAGCACCTAAACATACAGACTGCTTCTTCAAACATTTGTGAAAGAATGAGTCGCTCTCAGAAGCTCAGTGAATTCCAGCGTGGTACTGTGATAGGACGCCACCTGTGCAACAAATGCAGTTGTGAAATTTCATTGTTGCTAAGTATTTGAAAGTGAACCGTTGCTGGTATTATAACAAATTGGAAGCACATCGGGCACAACAATATTGCAGAATCAAACTCACGCATCCATCTACTGTGGAGGAGCACCCTCCCCAAGTACAGTGATTTATCTGCAACACATGTCTTTTTACAGCTTCCTATATCAGCAAGGAAGACTGCTCAAGAGCACCATCTGCCCAACGTGGGACTCCAACCCACGACCCTGAGATTAAAAGTCTCATGCGCTTCCGACTGAGCTAGCTAGGCTCCTCTCTTCGCTTTACTTCACTGGCTGAGGTCTGAGCCCCTGCAGCCAAAAACGTGGCTTCCACGGGCAATATTACCACTTTGGTGGTATGACTTCATGAAGTGGCAGCATCTGAATCTGCAGCAGACTTTATTGGAGAGTCTGCATTTTTCAAAAAGAGCCTAGATATTGTTCTTACAGACATTAGGTCTTTGCCAGTCTTACTGCCCAAGGCACTTTCAGAGCGTACTGGATGACTGAGTGCTTTGGCTGTATTAAGTGTTTAAGCTGCTGACATTTGTCTGTTCTCATAGTCGGTGCCAGGAGACCTATCCATGTTTGTGAGCGTTCATATGCTAAGCCTTGTTTTCCCCTCAAACTTGAAGATTGTCCAAAAGCTCTATCGCCCAACGTGGGGCTCGAACCCACGACCCTGAGATTAAGAGTCTCATGCTCTACCGACTGAGCTAGCTGGGCGTGGGCTGCGTGACTCTTGGCCAACGGAGTCGAACTTTGAATTCGCCAGTTGAGGTCTTAGCCCCTGCAGTCCCTGGGTACCTTCCAGGGGCTATATCAAGAGTCTCGGGTCTCCATCCCGGACTTTTTGGAGCACCCGAAACCTGCATACACCGCCGATGGAGGGATCTTCTTCTGGGGGAGGTTGAAAGAGGAAGCAAAGAAAACGTAGAGCATTCTCAAACTTCCAGGCCATCTTCTCAAGCCGTTGCAGCATTGTCCTCTTTATAATCTGACAATCTCGGAGCTCCTGTACTCATGTATCATTGAAATGGCCGGAAAGCTACAAAATTCTGTATTCATACAGGGTGCAATGACCCATAGGGAAACAGATAAATTTGCATGCAACTTTCATGAACTCTGAAGCAAGAGCACACCTGCATGTCAGGAGTGGGATTTGAACCCACGCCTCCAATTGGAGACCAGAAGTCCCTACATTGTGGAAGGAGCTCATCCTTGAGTCTGGCGCCTTAGACAACTCGGCCATCCTGACAGGCTGCGGGAGGTGCTCGGCGACATTACTATGCATGCTACAACTGCATACAAAGCCGTACATAACTTTGGCTTATTTCGTTTTGGTCCACATCACAGAACATGCTGTGACTTTACAAAAACATGCATACAGCACTTTTGATACTATGCTACTGTGCAGTGCTCTTGCCTGGATTATGTGTTTTACTGCTTGAGCAGCTTCCTTCAGATACTGCTCAAACAAGTGAAAGGAACACTTTTTAATCAGAGTATGGCCTCAAGTCAATTAAACTTCTGGGATATTGATCTGGTCAGTGAAGTAGCAGAGGGGGTTGTTTATCTCTTTCAGCTGCTTTGGTGTTAAGGAAATTAACGCCAGCTGCACTAGAGGGGCAACAGTGAGACAACCCCCACAACAGAAATGGTTTTGCAGGTGGAGGCCACTGACTCCCCGCCCCCCTCCTCATCAATACTGGTTGTTTTTTCACTAGTTTTGCATTTGGCCAGGGTGGAGCAGATTCCAGGAGATAGGCAGTTACTCTAGAGGAGGAGGACAGGGCTGCAGAGGATTGTTAACCCATCAGCGGGACGGGTATCTGCTCCTTTGCGCAAGGAGGAACAGGATGAGCAGTCTTAATCCACCCCCTATGCAGTTCCTCGCGATGCACAACAATGCCTGGCCTCATGTAGAAAAGGTATGCAGACACCCTTGACGGATCCAAATCCAATGCCTCAAGAGCTTCATCGCCCAACGTGGGGCTCAAACCCACGAACCTGAGATTAAGAGTCTCATGCTCTTCCGACTGAGCTCGCTGGGCTCCTCCCTCTGCGTTTTAGCTCACTGTTCACTACTATGTCCGCCTGGTTAGCCATCACCAGTTTGTCCGTCAGTATCTGGAGGTCCCACACTTGGCACAGAGGTTCCGCCGTATTATGCCAGCCACTTGGTTATGTATGCTCCATGCATGCCCTGACTCTTTGCATCCTGCTGCCTATCTGTAGAAACCTTTGTCGTATTTGTAATACACTACATTGCCATACGTATTCACTCACCCATCCACATCACTGAATTCAGGTGTTGCAGTCACTTCCACGGCCTTGGGTGTATCAAACCAAGCACCTAAACATACAGACTGCTTCTTCAAACATTTGTGAAAGAATGAGTCGCTCTCAGAAGCTCAGTGAATTCCAGCGTGGTACTGTGATAGGACGCCACCTGTGCAACAAATGCAGTTGTGAAATTTCATTGTTGCTAAGTATTTGAAAGTGAACCGTTGCTGGTATTATAACAAATTGGAAGCACATCGGGCACAACAATATTGCAGAATCAAACTCACGCATCCATCTACTGTGGAGGAGCACCCTCCCCAAGTACAGTGATTTATCTGCAACACATGTCTTTTTACAGCTTCCTATATCAGCAAGGAAGACTGCTCAAGAGCACCATCTGCCCAACGTGGGACTCCAACCCACGACCCTGAGATTAAAAGTCTCATGCGCTTCCGACTGAGCTAGCTAGGCTCCTCTCTTCGCTTTACTTCACTGGCTGAGGTCTGAGCCCCTGCAGCCAAAAACGTGGCTTCCACGGGCAATATTACCACTTTGGTGGTATGACTTCATGAAGTGGCAGCATCTGAATCTGCAGCAGACTTTATTGGAGAGTCTGCATTTTTCAAAAAGAGCCTAGATATTGTTCTTACAGACATTAGGTCTTTGCCAGTCTTACTGCCCAAGGCACTTTCAGAGCGTACTGGATGACTGAGTGCTTTGGCTGTATTAAGTGTTTAAGCTGCTGACATTTGTCTGTTCTCATAGTCGGTGCCAGGAGACCTATCCATGTTTGTGAGCGTTCATATGCTAAGCCTTGTTTTCCCCTCAAACTTGAAGATTGTCCAAAAGCTCTATCGCCCAACGTGGGGCTCGAACCCACGACCCTGAGATTAAGAGTCTCATGCTCTACCGACTGAGCTAGCCGGGCGTGGGCTGCGTGACTCTTGGCCAACGGAGTCGAACTTTGAATTCGCCAGTTGAGGTCTTAGCCCCTGCAGTCCCTGGGTACCTTCCAGGGCCTATATCAAGAGTCTCGGGTCTCCATCCCGGACTTTTTGGAGCACCCGAAACCTGCATACACCGCCGATGGAGGGATCTTCTTCTGGGGGAGGTTGAAAGAGGAAGCAAAGAAAATGTAGAGCATTCTCAAACTTCCAGGCCATCGCAGCATTGTCCTCTTTATAATCTGACAATCTCGGAGCTCCTGTACTCATGTATCATTGAAATGGCCGGAAAGCTACAAAATTCTGTATTCATACAGGGTGCAATGACCCATAGGGAAACAGATAAATTTGCATGCAACTTTCATGAACTCTGAAGCAAGAGCACACCTGCATGTCAGGAGTGGGATTTGAACCCACGCCTCCAATTGGAGACCAGAAGTCCCTACATTGTGGAAGGAGCTCATCCTTGAGTCTGGCGCCTTAGACCACTCGGCCATCCTGACAGGCTGCGGGAGGTGCTCGGCGACATTACTATGCATGCTACAACTGCATACAAAGCCGTACATAACTTTGGCTTATTTCGTTTTGGTCCACATCACAGAACATGCTGTGACTTTACAAAAACATGCATACAGCACTTTTGATACTATGCTACTGTGCAGTGCTCTTGCCTGGATTATGTGTTTTACTGCTTGAGCAGCTTCCTTCAGATACTGCTCAAACAAGTGAAAGGAACACTTTTTAATCAGAGTATGGCCTCAAGTCAATTAAACTTCTGGGATATTGATCTGGTCAGTGAAGTAGCAGAGGGGGTTGTTTATCTCTTTCAGCTGCTTTGGTGTTAAGGAAATTAACGCCAGCTGCACTAGAGGGGCAACAGTGAGACAACCCCCACAACAGAAATGGTTTTGCAGGTGGAGGCCACTGACTCCCCGCCCCCCTCCTCATCAATACTGGTTGTTTTTTCACTAGTTTTGCATTTGGCCAGGGTGGAGCAGATTCCAGGAGATAGGCAGTTACTCTAGAGGAGGAGGACAGGGCTGCAGAGGATTGTTAACCCATCAGCGGGACGGGTATCTGCTCCTTTGCGCAAGGAGGAACAGGATGAGCAGTCTTAATCCACCCCCTATGCAGTTCCTCGCGATGCACAACAATGCCTGGCCTCATGTAGAAAAGGTATGCAGACACCCTTGACTGACCTCCCACACTTGGCGGATCCAAATCCAATGCCTCAAGAGCTTCATCGCCCAACGTGGGGCTCAAACCCACGAACCTGAGATTAAGAGTCTCATGCTCTTCCGACTGAGCTCGCTGGGCTCCTCCCTCTGCGTTTTAGCTCACTGTTCACTACTATGTCCGCCTGGTTAGCCATCACCAGTTTGTCCGTCAGTATCTGGAGGTCCCACACTTGGCACAGAGGTTCCGCCGTATTATGCCAGCCACTTGGTTATGTATGCTCCCATGCATGCCCTGACTCTTTGCATCCTGCTGCCTATCTGTAGAAACCTTTGTCGTATTTGTAATACACTACATTGCCATACGTATTCACTCACCCATCCACATCACTGAATTCAGGTGTTGCAGTCACTTCCACGGCCTTGGGTGTATCAAACCAAGCACCTAAACATACAGACTGCTTCTTCAAACATTTGTGAAAGAATGAGTCGCTCTCAGAAGCTCAGTGAATTCCAGCGTGGTACTGTGATAGGACGCCACCTGTGCAACAAATGCAGTTGTGAAATTTCATTGTTGCTAAGTATTTGAAAGTGAACCGTTGCTGGTATTATAACAAATTGGAAGCACATCGGGCACAACAATATTACAGAATCAAACTCACGCATCCATCTACAGTGGAGGAGCACCCCAAGTACAGTGTTGTATCTGCAACACATGTCTTTTTACAGCTTCCTATATCAGCAAGGAAGACTGCTCAAGAGCACCATCTGCCCAACGTGGGACTCCAACCCACGACCCTGAGATTAAAAGTCTCATGCGCTTCCGACTGAGCTAGCTAGGCTCCTCTCTTCGCTTTACTTCACTGGCTGAGGTCTGAGCCCCTGCAGCCAAAAACGTGGCTTCCACGGGCAATATTACCACTTTGGTGGTATGACTTCATGAAGTGGCAGCATCTGAATCTGCAGCAGACTTTATTGGAGAGTCTGCATTTTTCAAAAAGAGCCTAGATATTGTTCTTACAGACATTAGGTCTTTGCCAGTCTTACTGCCCAAGGCACTTTCAGAGCGTACTGGATGACTGAGTGCTTTGGCTGTATTAAGTGTTTAAGCTGCTGACATTTGTCTGTTCTCATAGTCGGTGCCAGGAGACCTATCCATGTTTGTGAGCGTTCATATGCTAAGCCTTGTTTTCCCCTCAAACTTGAAGATTGTCCAAAAGCTCATAAACCCTGTGAGATACAATGAAATGATCATTGTACAAAATTCTTGTAACAAGTGTTCACTGGAGGTGTCAAAAAGTACTAGACACATGGATGACCAAAAGGGCTTCTGATTTCTAAATGGAGATTTGGGATTAAACTCCATTCGTCATTTCATGCAATTTATTTTAAAGATATGTTATGTTAATGAAATCAGAAGCTTTTCCTGGTGTTTAATCAAACAGAAAGTGCTTAATTCATATTGTATATATTTAAACAGCCACAGTTAAATCAGGAGTAATTTTAAAGTACAGGACTGCATATGCCATAAATGTCTGTGTGAGAGAGCGTGGCCACTGGATTGCAGGAATTAATAGACTGTAGAGTCCTGGCCTGAAAAACCATGGCAACTTGATTTCCCAAACTTGCATTGGATCTTGACCAAGGTCTCATCCACAGATAAATTATTTCACAGGCATTTGCAACAAAAGTGACTTTGTGCTTAGCGCATAGTTAGGTGGTCTAATAGACTGGGCTTATGAATGCTTCGGGTGAGTTTGGTACATAACTTCTATCAAAACTATCCAAAATGTCTTTTGTATTCTAAATGCAGGCAAATGCAGGTTCAAATGCCACTGTTGACAAATCATTGGTCTTTAGATTTTGGTCAACTTAATGAAAGCTTGCGTTCGAAACTCTTAATGTGAAGTCTTTTTTTTCAAGGATTCAAGGTTTGTCTTGATAAATGGCTCCTATGCAAACAAGCTGTTTGAGCCTTTGTGTTCTAAATGGAAGTATTGGTTCAAATCCCACTCCTGACAAAGCTTTTGTCTTTAGATTGCACTTGATGGAAGGTTGTATTTCAAATTCATGACATGAAATTTGCTCGCCTAATTGACTTTGGTTAACATTGGAAGTGTATTCCATCAAGGCTAAACAAAGTCACTCTTGTGTTCTAAATTGAGGCATGTGTTCAATTCCCACTCCTGACAAATCTTTTGTCTTTAGATGTCATCCAATTTACTTGATGAAAGTAAATTGTAGTGTTTGAAACTACTAAAATGAACTTCCAAGCCACCTTGGTAGTCTTTAAGAAATGCCTTCTATCACATTTAACCAATGTGGCTTTTGTGTTCTAAATGCAGGCATGGGTTCAAATCCCACTCCTAATGAGGATTTTCACTTGAGATTTCATTCAAATTCCTTGATGAAAGCTTCTATTTGAAACTCTAAACATGAAGTCACCTTGATAGGCTTTCACAAATAGCCATCCATCCATCGATCCATTCTCTTCCGCTTATCCGGGGCCGGGTCGCGGGGCAGGAGCCTAAGCAGACAAGCCCAGGCTTCCCTCTCCTCAGCCACCTCCTCCAGCTCATCTGGAGGGACCCCAAGGCATTCCCAGACCAGCCGAGAGATATAATCTCTCCAGCGTGTCCTGGGTCTACCACGGGGCCTCCTCCCGGTGGGACATGCCCGGAACACCTCACCCAAAAAGCGGCCAGGAGGCATCCTAATCAGATGCCCGAGACACCTCAACTGGCTCCTTTCGATGTGGAGGAGCAGCGGCTCTACTCTGAGCTCCTCCCAGATGGCCGCACTCCTCACCTTATCTCTAAGGGAGAGGCCAGCCACCCTTCAAAGGAAACTCATTTCTGCCGCTTGTATTCGCGATCTTATTTTTTCGGTCACTACCCAAAGCTTGTGACCATAGGTGAGGGTAGGAACGTAGATCAACTGGCTTCGCTTTTACACTAAGCTCCCTCTTCACCACGACAGACCGGTGCAGCGTCCGCATCACTGCAGAAGCAGCTCCGATCCGTCTGTCGATCTTGTCCCATCGCTCGTGAACAAGACCCCAAGATACTTGAACTCCTCTACTTGGGGCAAGAACTCGTTCCTGAGCTGGAGAGGGCACTCCGGGCCTTTTCCGGCTGAGGACCATGGCCTCAGCCTTAGAGGTGCTGATTCGCATGCCAGCCACTTCACACTCGGCTGCGAACCATTCCACTGCAAGCTGGAGGCCACCCCCTGATGAAGGCAACAGGACCACATCATCTGCAAAGAGCAGAGATGAGACTCTGAGGCCACCAAGGAAGAAGCCTTCCGCCACCTGGCTACGCCTAGAAATTCTGTCCATAAAAATTATGAACAGAATCGGTGACAAAGGGCAGCCCTGACGGAGTCCAACACCCACAGGAAACGAATCCGACTTATTACCGGCTATAAAGACCAAGCTCTCACTGCGGTTCTAGAGAGACTGAATGGCCTGCAGCAATGGGCCAGACACCCCATACTCCCACAGGACCTCCCACAGGATACCCCGAGGGACACGGTCGAATGCCTTCTCGAAGTCAACAAAACACATGTAGACTGGTTGGGCAAACTCCCACACCCACTCAGATATCCTTGAGAGGATAAAGAGCTGGTCCAGCATTCAACGACCAGGACGAAAACCACATTGTTCCTCCTGGATCCGCGGTTCGACTAACGGATGGACCCTCCTTTCCAGCACCCTGGTATAGACCTTACCGAGGAGGCTGACGAGTGTAATCCCCTGAAAGTTGGAGCACACCCTCTGGTCTCCCTTCTTAAAGATGGGGACCACCACCCCGGTCTGCCAATCCAATGGCACTGCCCCAGATCTCCACGCGATGTTGCAGAGGCGTGTCACCCCAGACAGCCCTACAACATCCAGAGCCTTCATGAACACAGGGCGAATCTCGTCCATCCCAGAGGCCCTGCCACCAAGGAGTGGTTTAACTGCCTCAGTGACCTCACCCCCAGTGATGTTCAAGTCATCTCCCTCGTCCCCAGACTCTGCTTCCACTACAGAAGGCATGTCAGTGGGATTCCTCGAAGTATTCCTTCCACCGTCCGACTACAGCCTCAGTTGTAGCACCCCACTCACATTATAAACCATGTGAGTGGAGCACTGCTTTCCCCTCCTGAGTCACCTGACAGTTTTCCAGAATTGCTTTGATGCCATCCAAAAGTCTTTCTCCATAGCCTCACCGAACTCCTCCTACACCCGAGTTTTTGCTTCGGCCACTGCCCGAGCTGCATTCCGCTTGGTCTGCCCATACCTGTCAGCTCCCTCCGGAGTCCGGTGACCACCATCTGGTTTGGGGGTTACCACCACAACAGGCACCAACCACCTTGCAGCCACAGCTCTGAGCAGCAGCCTCAACAATGGAGGTGCAGAACATAGTCCATTCGGACTCAATGTCCTCAGCCTCCCTCGGAATGCTGTAGAAGTTCTGCCGGAGGTGGGAGTTGAAGATCTCCCGGACTGGGGCTTCTGCCAGGCGTTCCCAGCGCACCCTCACAATACGTTTAGGTGCGCCAGGTCTGTCCAGCATCTTCCCCCGCCACCTGATCCAACTCACCACCAGGTGGTGATCAGTTGATTGCTCAGCTCCTCTCTTCACCCAAGTGTCCAGAACATACAGCCACAGATCTGAACACATTTGTGTTCTAAATGCGGCATGGGTTAAAATCCTACTCCTAATGAGAATTTTGACTGGAGATTTTATTCAAGTTGCTTGCTGAAACCTTGTGTTTGAATCTCCTAACATGAAGCAGCACTTTTAAGGCACTTTGGTAGACTGTGATAAATGCCTTTCCTTTCTTCAAAGCTACCCAAAGTGTCTTTTGTGTTCTAAATGCAGGCATGGGTTCAAATGCCACTGCTGACAAATCATTTCACTTTAGATTTTGGTCAACTTGATGAAAGCTTGTGTTTCAAATCTTAACAGGAAGTCTTTTTAGGGTTTGTCTTGATCAATAGCTCCCATGCAAACAAACTAGCTTCACTTTTGTGCTCTAAATGGAAGTATTAGTTCAAATCCCACTCCTGACAAAACTTTTGTCTTTAGATTGCACTTGATGGAAGGTTGTGATTCAAATTCATGACATGAAGCTTTTTTGCCTAAGTGACTTTGGTTAACACTGGAAATGCATTCTATCAAGGCTAAACAAAGTCGCTTTTGTGTTCTAAATTGAGGCATGTGTTCAATTCTCCCTCCTGACAAATCTTTTGTCTTTAGATGTCATCCAATTTACTTGATGAAAGTTTGTGTTTGAAACTATTAACATGAATTTCCAAGCCACTTTGGTAGTCTTTAAGAAATGCCTTCCATCAAATTTAACTAATGTGGCTTTTGTGTTCTAAATGCAGGCATGGGTTCAAATCCCACTCCTAATGAGGATTTTCACTTGAGATTTTATTCCAATTCCTTGATGAAAGCTTCTATTTGAAACTCTAAACATGAAGTGCAACTTTTAAGTCACTTTGGTAGACTCTGATAAATGCCTTTCTTCAAAGCTACCCAAAGTGTCTTTTGTGTTCTAAATGCAGGCATGGGTTCAAATGCCACTGCTGACAAATCATTTGTCTTTAGATTTTGGTCAACTTGATGAAAGCTTCTATTTGAAACTCTTAACATGAAGTGCAAATTTTAAGACACCTTGATAGGCTTTGACAAATTCCTTCGCTCAAAACTACCCAATGTGACATTTGTGTTCTAAATGCGGCATGGGTTAAAATCCTACTCCTAATGAGAATTTTGACTGGAGATTTTATTCAAGTTGCTTGCTGAAACCTTGTGTTTGAATCTCCTAACATGAAGCAGCACTGTTAAGTCAGTTTGGTAGACTCTGATAAATGCCTTTCTTCAAAGCTACCCAAAGTGTCTTTTGTGTTCTAAATGCAGGCATGGGTTCAAATGCCACTGCTGGCAAATCATTTCACTTTAGATTTTGGTCAACTTGATGAAAGCTTGTGTTTCAAATCTTAACAGGAAGTCTTTTTAGGGTTTGTCTTGATCAATAGCTCCCATGCAAACAAACTAGCTTTGCTTTTGTGCTCTAAATGGAAGCATTGGTTCAACTCCCACTCCTGACAAAGCTTTTGTCTTTAGATTGCACTTGATGGAAGGTTGTGTTTCAAATTCATGACATGAAGCTTGTTTCCTAAGTGGCTTTGGTTAACACTGGAAATGCATTCTATCAAGGCTAAACAAAGTCACTTTTGTGTTCTAAATGCAGGCATGGGTTCAAATCCCACTCCTAATGAGAATTTTCACTTGAGATTTCATTCAAATTGCTTGCTGAAACCTTGTGTTTGAAACTCTTAACATGAAGCAGCACTTTTAAGTCACTTTGGTAGACTCTGATAACTGCCTTTCTTCAAAGCTACCCAAAGTGTCTTTTGTGTTCTAAATGCAGGCATGGGTTCAAGTGCCACCGCTGACAAATCATTTCGCTTTAGATTTTGGTCAACTTGATGAATGCTTGTGTTTGAAATGCTTAACATGAAGTGCAACTTTTAAGTCACGTTGGTAGGCTTTGACAAACACCTTTCAAAACTACTCAATGTGACTTTTGTGTACTAAATGCAGGCATGGGTTCAAATCCCACTCCTGACAATATCTTTATTTTTAGATTTCATTTGTCACTTGATGTTAATTTGTGTTTGAAACTCACAACATGAAGTTTAATTTTTCAAGTGACTGATTAACTTTAGAAATGCATTCGATCAAGTCTAGCCAAAGTGACTGTTGTTTTATAAATGTTTAGATTTCATTCAACTTGATGAAAGATTGTCTTTGAAACTCTTAACATGAAGCAGGATTTTTAAGTCACCTTGGTTGATGTTAGTAAGTCCCTTCTGTCAGTGCAAGGCAAAGTGTCTTTTGTGTTTTAAATGGAGGCATGGGTTCAAATCCTGCTCCTGCAGAGATTTTGTCTTCAGATTTCATTTATGTTTCTTGAAGAAAGGCTTGAAACTCATGATGTGAAGCACAAGATCCCACACTCCTTTGGAAAACCTTGTAAATACCTTCCATTAAGCCTAACTAGAATGACTCTTGTGTTCTAAATGGAAGTATGGGTTCAAATCTCACTTGTCACAACACTTTTGTTTTTAGATTTCATTCAACTTGTTTTAAGAAACTTTATGTTTGAAACTCTGAGTTTCTGAGTGACTTTGTTCAACTTTGAAAAAGCATTTCATCAAGTGTGACCAAAGTCACTTGTGTTCTAAATGGAGGCATGCATTCAAATCCCACTCTAGCAAGTTTTTTTGCCTTTAGATTTCATTCAAGTTGCTTGAGTAAACTCATGACTTAAAGTGTGAGTTTCCAAGCGACTCTGGTTAACTTTGGGAATGTATTCTATCAAGCCTGACCAAAGGAACATTTGTGTTCTAAAAGGAGACATGCATTCAAACCCCACTCCAATAACCTTTTTGTCCTTAGGTTTCAATTTACTTGATGGAAGTTTATGTTTGAAACTCATGACAATTTCTGTGTGGCTTTGGTTAGCTTTGAAAAAGTGATCTCATCAAGTGTAACCAAAGTTACTTTTATGTTCTAAATGGAGGCATGGGTTCAAATCCTACTCTTAACAAGGCTTTTGTCTTTAGATTTCATTTAATTTGCTTGATTAAACTCATGACATGAAGTGTGAGTTTCCAAGTGACTCCGGTTAACTGTGGAAATGAATTCTATCAAACCTGACTAAAGTGACAATTGTGTTCTAAATGGAGACGTGTTCAAATTCCGCTCCCTAAACCTTTTTGTCCTTAGATTTCAAGTTACTTGATAAAAGTTTATGTTTGAAACTTATGAAATGAAGTCTAATTTTCCAAGTGACTTTGGTTGACTTTGAAAATGTGTTTCATCAAGTGCAACCAAAGCAACTTTTATGTTCTAAATGGAGGCATCGGTTCAAATCCCACTCTTAAGAAGGCTTTTGTCTTTAGATTTAATTCAAGTTACATGATTAAAGCTTGAACCTCATGAATTTCTAAATGACTGTTAGACTTTGATAAACACCTTACATCAAAGCTAGCCCAGTTCCAAAAATCTTATGTCCTTAGATTTCAAGTTACTTAATAAAAGTTTATGTTTGAAACTTATGAAATGAAGCCCACTTTTCCAAGTGACTTTGGTGGACTTTGAAAACGTGTTTCATCAAGTGCAACCAAAGCAACTTTTATGTTCTAAGTGGAGGCATCGGTTCAAATCCCGCTCTTAAGAAGGCTTTTGTCTTTAGATTTAATTCAAGTTACATGATTAAAGCTTGAACCTCATGAATTTCTAAATGACTTTGTTAGACTTTGATAAACACCTTATGTCAAACCTAGCCCAGTTCCAAAAATCTTATGTCCTTAGATTTCAGTTTACTGAAAGGTTGTGTTTGAAACTCATGAGATGCTATGCAATTTTCTGAGTGTCTCTGGGTAATCTTGTAAATGCCTTCTATCAAGCCTAGCTCAAGTGCCTTTTGTGTTTTAAATAGAGGCGTGGGTTCAAATCCCACTCCTGACAAAACTTTTGTCTTAGATTTCATTTTAATCCTACTCCTGATAAAGATTTCATCTAGCATATGCTACTGTCTTATAGCCCCAAGTTAGTCTAGAGTAAGGAGAGCATAATAATTGGGGGCTTCTGTTGAAAGTCTTGGAAACTTCTTGTTTGGTGACTGTGTTTTGTAAAGGAGTGAAGCCCATTTAGCTCAGTTGGAAGCCCATGGATTTAAGGGATGTGGCTTCAAGCCAATGTTGGGTGGTGAATGATGTAAATTCTTAGTGAAACAGAGCACTTGCTTTCAGTTACTATGACGCTAACAAAATGGCATGATTGGGTAATAAGAGCGTCTTAGAGCGGCTGGGTTTCTCACAAGTAAAGATGAGCAGACACTCACTAATCTGTAAAAACTGCATCTACAAATTGTAGAGGAATTTCAGAATATTCTTCAACATAAAATTGTGAAGACTTTGAATGTCTCATCATATGCAGTACATAATATGAACATGATCCAGAAATACTCCCTCCTCCTGTCCAAATTTGAAATTCATTTTCAAAAACACAGATATTGTTTCTGCTTGATTAAAGAGGGGAGGGACCATCTGAATTGTGATCAGCACTCAGTTCAGAAACCTGCACCTCTGATAGTATGGAGTCTATCAGTGCCTATGGAACTAACAGTTTGCACAGCTGGAGTAGGACCATCAGTCTGGAAAGGTGCATACAGTGGTATGAAAAAGTTTGGGCACCCCTTTTCTTTCATGATTTTCTCTTATAAATGATTGGTTGTTCAGATCAGCAATTTCAGTTAAATATATCATATCACAAACAAACACAGTGATATTTGAGAAGTGAAACAAAGTTTATAGGATTTACAGAAAGTTTGCAATAATTATTTAAACAAAATTAGGCAGGTGCATAAGTTTGGGTACCCTTGTCATTTTAATGATTTGAATACCTTTAGCACTAATTATTAGAACACAACATTTGTTTTGTAAGCTCAATGACCTTTGACCTACATACACAGATGAATCCAATTATGAGAAAGGGTTAAGGTGGCCAACTGCGATTGTTTCTCCTCTTTGCATCTTCTCTGAAGAGTGGCAACATGGGAGCCTCAAAACAATTCTCAAATGACCTGAAAACAAAGATTGTTCAACATCATGGTTTAGAGGAAGGATACAAAAAGCTATCTCAGAGATTCCAGCTGTCAGCTTCCACTGTGAGGAACATAGTGAGGAAATGGAAGACCACAGGCACAGTTCTAGTTAACCTTTTTACTCCGAATGCATTGGCCTCAGCACAACATACTTCAAAAGTGCCGCCATTCGTGGACTTCCGGCAACAAATACCATAATATCCCTTTATGGCTGTGACGTGCAATTTCTGGGCTTTCAGGAACCGTTTGCATTTTTTTCGATAGAACAAACGGTTGCGGAGTTACGGTAAAAAGACAGCTGATCAATGTTCCTTTGATCAGCCAACTCCTCGCTGATACGCCACGTCTCAATCAGCTGTTCGCCGCTATTGAGGGCAAGTAATGGGTGCTTCAGCAGCAATCGCCCGGCATTAAAGGGCTATGGCAGGCCAAGAAAAATCTCAGATAGGCAGAGGTGAAGGATGGTGAGAACAGTCATAGTCAACCCACAGAGCTCCAAAGACCTACAACATCATCTTGCTGCAGATGGTGTTACTGTGCATTGTTCAACTATTCAGCGCACTTTGCACAAGGAGAGGCTGTATGGGAGAGTAATGCAGAAGAAGCCTTTTCTGTGCACACGCCACAAACAGAGTCGCTTGAGGTATGCTAAAGCACATTTGGACAAGCCAGCTTCATTTTGGAATAAGGTGCTGTAGACTGATGAAACTAAAATTGAGTTATCTGGACATAACAAGGGGTGGTATGCATGGCAGAAAAAGAACACAGCATTCCAAGACAAACACTTGCTACCCACAGTAAAATTTGGTGGTGCATGGTTTCATCATGCTGTGGGGGGGTGTGGCCAGTGTAGGTACTGGGAATCTTGCTAAAGTTGAGGGTCGCATGGATTACAGTCAATATCAGCAGATTCTTGAGAACAATGCTCAAGAATCAGTGACAAAATTGAAGTTGCGCCAGGGCTGGGTACTGGAACAAGACAACGACCCTAAACACTGCTCAAAATCTACTAAGGCATTCATGCAGAGGAACAAGTACAACATTCTGGAATGGACATCTCAGTCCCCAGACCTGAATGTTATTGAAAATCTGTGGTGTGATTTAAAGTGGACTGTCATGCTCAGAAACCATCAAACCTGACTGAACTGGAGATGTTTTGTAAAGAAGAATGGTCCAAAATACCTTCAACCAGAATCCAGACTCTCATTGGAAGTGTTTAGAGGCTGTTATTTCTGCAAAAGGAGGATCTACTAAATATTGATGTAATTTTTCCGTTGGGGTGTCCAAACTTATGCACCTGCCTAATTTTGTTTAAATAATTATTGCACACTTTCTGTAAATCATATAAACGTCATTTCACTTCTCAAACATCACTGTGTTTGTCTGATATATGATATATTTAACTGAAATTGCTGATCCAAACAACCAATGATTTATAAAGGAAAATCATGAAAATTATCAGGGGCGCCCAAACTTTTGCATACCACTGTACAAGTTGTAGAGCAGCATATGCTATCATAAAGGCACTTTCTTTTTTAGGGAAGGCCTTGCATATTTCAGCAAGGCAATCATACTGACTACCACTGTATGTGTGATTGGGCAGGTCGCTGATTTGGTGATACATTGTACAGGAACTCCACAAGAAATTTTACTGTCTCCATTCCTGTTCACCTGAAACTTTCACTACACCTACAACCTACAGAAATACTCTGACAATTATGCAGAGATTGGCAGGATTGGGTTACTTCCATCTTTTTTAAGCTTCTGAGTAAAGTGTTTTATCCCCCAACGTGGGGCTTGAATCCACACCTCTGAGCTTCAGAGTGTCATGCTCTGCCGACTGAGCAAGCAAAAGAGAAATAAAGAGAGAGAGAGATACGTTATATATATCAAACAGGGATCTTGATTTTAATCTAATGAGTTTTCTTTTGTGATGTTACACGCACAGTGCTTAAGTTGTTCCCCCATATTGGACGTGATACTTCAACCAGTTGCTTTGGAAAAATGTATACTGAATGATTGGCAGCTGTTCCATGAGATTTCTGATTGTTTCTGGGTGAAATCAAATGCAAAGAAGATGTTGGACCAAAAACGTCCAAATGATTGCTTTGGTTGCTAGCAGATTACTACAGTTATCTGTAGTGTTTCATGTTTGTCTGCAACAGTTTTTCTCAAACTGTGGGGCAAACCCCTACTGGTGGGCCGCAGGGTCATGAAAGGCTGGGCACGACCGACCTGGCAGAAAAGTCATGTAGAACAAATGTTGAACATAGGATTAATTATTACAGCGGAACAAGGAAACATTAGCAGGTACGTTAGCATAGCAACTAGTAAAACGTTAACAAGTACAATAGCATAGCAGCTAGCAAAACTCTCCACTGTCTGCTGTTGTTCTGTCCCCAAACCTAAGCTGCACTCATTTCCCCCTACAACCAGTGGTTGCCAGGGAGCAGTCAACTTGTTTCTGAGTTTTCTTTGCATAAAAGGTGGTTAAAAGCTTCCCCAGCCAATAGGGCTCAAACTCACATTCTTAGGGTTAATGTTTTATGCACTGCTAAGTATGCAAACATCCACTTGGAGCCTCATGCTTACTGTTTGTTGAAAGATTTTTAACAGGACTCAGACCCTAGCAGCCAGTTTCATGGATGAAGAAACTAGAAATCAGTATAATGTAATGTCTAGCAGTTGGTAGCACATAAGGCCTGATTTAGACTTCTGCAGCTTCAGCAATGGAGGCGCAGAGCATGGTCCATTCAGATTCAGTGTCTTTTGCCTCCCTCGGAATGTTGTCCAAGTGTTCAATTATGGTACTTTCAGGTCTTTAAGCTAATGTGGGGCCTGAAGAATAATTTTAAATTAAATTCTGGATTTAACAGGGAGCCAGTGAAGAGATTGCCATTATCTGAAAAATCTGCTCTCTCTTTCTAGTCCCTGTCAGTACTCTAGCTGCAGCATTTTGGATCAGCGGAAGGCTTTTCAGGGAGCTTGTAGGACAGCCTGATAATAATGAATTACAATGGTCCAGTCTAGAAATAAAAAATGCATGAATTAGCTTTTCAGCAACACACTGTGACAGGATATTTCTAATTTTAGAGATATTGTGCAAATGCAAAAAATAATTCCTACATAATTGCTTAATATGTTCATTGAAGGACATATCCTTGTCAAAAATGATTCCAAGATTCCTCACAGTGCTACTGGAGGCCAAGGTAATGCCAACCAGAGTAAGTAACTGGTTAGACACCATGTTTCTAAGATTTGTGGGGCAGAGTCCAATAACTTCAGTTTTATCTGAATTTAGAAGCAGAAAAGCAGAGGACATTCAGGCATTTATGTCTTTAGGACATTCCTGCAGCTTAACTAATTGATGTGTGTCATCTGGCTTCACTGATAGATAAAGCTGGCTATCATCTGCATAACAGTGAATGTTTTATACTTTATTTTATTCATTAGTTCATTCTGTTCAATTTTAGTTCATTTGTTTTTACTCATCCCTTTCATTTTTCTCTGTACTGAGCTGCTGTAATGCGCAAATTTCCCCGTCGTGGGATCATTAAAGTTTTATCTTATCTTATCTTATCTTATCTTATCTTATCTTATCTTATCTTATCTTATCTTATCTTATCTTATCTTATCTTATCTTATCTTATCTCTTATCTTATACTGGCTAAGTGAAGCATGCATAATGTAAATAGAATTGCTCCTAGCAGAGGACCCTGTGGAACTCCATAATTAACCTTAGTGTGTGAAGAAGACTCCCCAGAAAATCATCAAAGACAGCTCACACCCTGGCTTTGAACCGTTTGACCTGCTGCCCTCTGGCAGGCACTACAGGTGTATCAAAGCCAGAACAAACAGACTTAAGAACAGTTTCTTTGCCAGAGCAATCACCACCCTGAACTCACACACTCACCCACTCTAACTGTGCAATACCCACATCTTTGTGCCATATTATATTATTCATACTGAACAATATTTATCACTCCTATATTGTGTGATATCCAATATTCATTCACTAGTGCAATATTCCTTCACCAAGTGCAATACTCACGATATTCATTATTATATGTATATACTTATTTTATTTTTTACAATGTATATATTTTTATTAGGGGTGGGACTCGATTAAAAAAATTAATCGAATTAATTACAAGCTTTGTAATTAATTAATCGAAATTAATCGCATTTTAATCGCATTTCAATATTTAACATGATAAATATTAATTTAAGTTTAGTTGATGAATGAATCAATATACATAAGCTTAAACTTCAAGATTTTGTTTATTTTCCCACCAGTCTACTACACAGACCAATGAAGGGTGGAAGTGCTCCTGTGATAAACTCCTGAAATTAAAGTTAAGCATCATAACTGGATAGTTTTATTCAACATTAATGTCTCACTTGTTATAGTTGGAAATTAATCATTAGCTCAGCTGTATTCCTTGATGTTGAAATGTGTTATGCTTGTTTTAACAGCTTATTTTGAATTAAAGACTTAAAATTAAACCACAAAAAGGAGAAAAAGTTCGTTCTCCGTTTAACAGCTGCTTTTACACAGCTGTGCTTCGCACTCACGGTTGCTAGGCGACATGAGCTACGCAGAGGTGACGGCAGGCGACGCTGATATGAAGGCTAGCTGCTCACTTCCGGCCTTTGTGGGTTGCGAAAGACGTGGGCCGGGTCCTTCGCAGGATGCAGCCCCTAATTTGGACATTGTGCGTCGATATAATCTGTATGCCTGGATCGTGCACTGAGAAACGTTCCAGGGTGCAAAGTGCGATTAAAATGCGTTAAAAATTTTAACGCGTTAATTTCCCTGTAATTAATTAATCGAAATTAACGCGTTAAAGTCCCACCCCTAATTTTTATACATTGTGATTTATTTTCTGTATATTTTTATAAATTCTATTCTATTTTTTAGAAAGTGTGACTTTCTACAGAATAGCAACAGGACTGGCCCTCCAATCTCATTGTACGTTCTGTATAATGACAATAAAGGCATTCTGTTCTATTCTATTCTATTCTATTTACATGAACAAATTCGAGTCTATTAGATAAATAAGATAGATAAGATAAGATAGTGTTTATTTGTCACATGCACAGTTATACACAGTACAATGCACAGTGAAATGTATTTTGTACCTGCAACCTATATACACACACATATAAATAACTATAAAAATTTAAAAAAAAAAAAAAAAAAAGTAATTCACACTATACACTATACACTATACTCTATATACTATACACTATACACACTTTTTAAATTATGATATTTACACTGTGCAATAATGGTCCAGTTAGGGCTCAGAGTTGAGCAGACGGATGGCTTGTGGGTAAAAACTCTTCTTCAACCTTTCAGTCTTAGTCCTCAGGCAGCGGTAACGCCGGCCTGATGGGAGCAGGGAGAAGAGAGAGTGTCCGGGGTGGCTGGGCTGTTTTAGGATCTTCATGGCCCTCAGCCTGCACTGCTTGGTGTAAATGTCCTGCAGGTTGGGGAGGGTGGTTCTGATGGTCCGTTCAGCTGAACGAACCACCCTTTTTAGGGCCATGAAGTCCTGCTTGGTGCAGTTTCCCATCCAGGTGGTGATGATATGACTGAAACCACTGCAGCACAATACCATTAAAAATCTATGGCATGCGCCAATCTTTGTAATAAAATATTATGGTTAACAGTATCGAACACTGTACTGAACACCCTCTCTATTTTTAAGATTAGGCTTAAAACTTTCCTTTATGATAAAGCTTATAGTTAGGGCTGGATCAGGTGACCCTGAACCATCCCTTAGTTATGCTGCTATAGGCCTAGTCTGCTGGGGGGTTCACATAATGCACTGTTTCTCATTCACCTTATTTACGTTGTTTATACTCCACTCTGCATTTAATCATTAATTGATATTAATCTCTGGCTCTCTTCCACAGCATGTCTTTCTCTCCCCTCAGCCCAACCGGTCGCGGCAGATGACTGCCCCTCCCTGAGCCTGGTTCTGCTGGAGGTTTCTTCCTGTTAAAAGGGAGTTTTTCCTTTCCACTGTCGCCAAGTGCTTGCTCATAGGGGGTCGTTTTGACTGTTGGGTTTTTTCTGTATTATTGTAGGGTCTTTACCCACAATACAAAGCGCCTTGAGGCGACAGTTTGTTGTGATTTGGCGCTATATAAATAAAATTGAATTGAATTGAATTGAAAATTGTACTGAGGTCTAGCAGGACAAGTACAGAGTCCACTGTCATAGGCCATAATAAGATTATTTGTAACTTTCACTAATGATGGAGCAGTTTGTTGTGCCAGACACAAGGATGGGAAAAAGGGACGTGCTTTATGAAATGTTTTGCATATAACTTGTGAAATAGGTATAATAATAATATAATAAAGCCTATAATATTTTTTATCAAGTATGTTTTTTTCATAATTTTCTAAGGTTAAAAAAAGTAAATATCATGAGTGTGTCATGAGAATTAAGGGAATGCCCTGGGCTTTGTTCTTTATTAAAACCAAATACATTAGAAGAATATGATGATGTTGGTTTTTAATAAACCAGAAATTAAAATGGTTCAAACCCAGCAAGACTCCAGCCAACACGTCTTTTTGTTTGTCCCTCTTTTCAATGGATGTCGTCCTTTTTAATCAGTTCTCAGTTTGCTGTAAGCTAACATATCAGCAGATGAATAAGCAGCAATGTCAACACTGTTCTATTATCTCCATTCAGGCAATATTCAGACAATATTGTCTACATTCAGGACTTGATGGCACACCCTTTGACATATAAGTAGTTGAGCAGAGCCAAAGAACCTCATCTAAAACTGTCTCCAGCACTCACCTGGAAATCTCGTCAGGATCATTTTATCTGTAATTTCTCAAAAAAAAAAAAAAAAACTCAATTGGGAAAAAGCAAGATGAAAAGTCTTCTGTGGATCTGCACAGCACTGATGACCATGTTTGTTGCAGGTAAGATGTGCCAAATGTCATATTTGTACATTTTTTGTGTTGTCAAGAAAAGGAAATTGTCTTCACCAAAAACAACCAAAAATTAATATGAAAGCAGACTTTCACCTGTGGTGACAACTGCTACTGCTTGCAAACAAAGCAACTTAAAAAACTTTTTCAGTGCCGCACCGTGTACCGCTTTACTACTGATTTCACCTACTGATTGCCAGCATCATCCAACAACCACATGCCAACCAGTTTTGGAATATTGTTTTTTTTTACTAGCAGCTACTAGTTGTCAGGAGGCTACCAACTGGTTTCTACTCCTGCGTGACTGAGGCTTTATGCTCATCTTGCTAACAATACTTAGAATTATTAGCAGCACCATATACCTCTTTGCTTCAGAGTTATTTAAGAAGAGCTACTTTTGGATTGTTGTTTTACTAAATTTGTGTAGCTCAAAGTTTTAGCAGCACTTTAAAGATACAAAGAGTATAACACATACACACAGAAAACATGCCAAGTCAAAACCATTAAATAATAATAAAATCCCTACAGGACTCATGTTTCACAGCAATTTCACTAACTTCATCCTTGTATGATCTGGAAACTTTATGCTTGGCATCTTGCCACACATGTGAGGACAATGTGATCTCTAGCCTGCTGTGCAGATATTAATCACTAAAACCATCAGCTACAAACATATACACCCTCTTGTTAAAATATTGCCGGATAACGTCTTTAAAGTATTGACAATATTTCAACACATTACTGACATATTTACCAAGTACTTTACAAAGAAATTTCGCATCATCGTCCTCCATGCATCTCCAGCTTGGTGCAGACCGCAAATTTTTACATAACTTCTTCAGACAGTTGGAAAAGTGCCGATATTTGGCACTAATGGCTTGCCATAGTTGCAGACCAACCTCAATGTAAAAGAAACCTTACACAAACCATAGACCAAGATGCATTTAGTGAAATCTTTGAGGGTTAACCACCGTTCACAATCCAAAGGCTGGAAGTTCCTAAAGCGATAAAAGTAAATACACAAAGATAGATGGCAAAACAAAAACTTTATACAACTTTAATTTTCTAACAATAAGTTGTGTTCTCTATATGGTCACAATCACAATCACAGTCTTATGATTTTTTTTTTGTTTAAATAATTTATTTAAATAAATTACATTAAATGTCTACCATTAAACATTTCACTACCATTTTTTTTAAGTCTTTTAAATGTTAAGGTCACATTATTTTTGTGAGTTTTATGTATATTGTGTATATGTGCATGATTCCACATTTGTGTTGTTATGGATGATATGGAACCTGCAACTATTTTTATGTAAGCATGACTGAAAATTACCTGTGACAAGCAGGAAATGGAGTGAGTTAAAAAAAAATAATGCCCAATAACTCTTCTATTACCTCCTGTTATCTGCCTGATTGTGCAAAGGTCATTGTGATCATAACTTCCTTCTTAGTTTTTCAACATTTCTCTTCCTCTCGGGCTCACAGGTGAATCTCTTATCTGTAACACATGCAGAGTGGGTCTAGGACCTAAATGCTTGTTCAAGTCCACTGAAACCTGCAGTGACCCTCAGTTCAGCTGCTACAAGGGAAAAGTGGGTGAGTAACACAAATCACCAACCCAGTTCAGCCTCATAGAAAATCCAGATTGATTTTGTGAAGTCTGGACCAGAGTAACAGGACACAAAAAGTAGTGTTTGCACATCAAACTACAGGCAGGCACATCTTAATCCAAAGTCTGAACAGCTGGTGTAGACATGGAATATATATAAAGAGCCACCTAGTTATCACCCATTGATTAAGGATACACTAACTTGGCATTTTGGAACTGGATGTGACGAACGAGGGGATACTTCACACTCATAAGATAATGACTTTGCAGGGTAGATCCCCTAAAACAAAAACTGCTTTATTCTCCTTTTGACTCCAAATAGGGACCATAATTTACTAAATAAACCACATGTTGTATTCAGTATGACTTGAAACTACCATAAACCAAACAAATAAATAAATTTTACTGAGGGAAGAGATCAAAAAGATCACTTTTCATAGATTTCTATGTAATTACACATCTTCATACAACCAGAGGAGTCGCAGTCTGCTGGTCATTAGAAAGAATTTCAGGTATAAAGCACTTCCACACTGACTTCACTTTTCTCTGTGTTGGCCTTGCAACAGGCTGGCAACCTGTGCAGGGTGTACCCTGATTTCACTCTATGACAACTGGGATAGGCTCCAGAACTCCAGCCAGAAAGTTGGTTGGAGCTGCTATTAAACCAACTGTAAGGGCTGACTTTTAATAAAATCATTATTTGCAGTTTGGTTAAATTTAGGCAGCACAACCCAGTGAGGTTTACAACAAAACATTTCTCATGCTTCTGCACTGAAAGGCTGTGCTGTGTACATAGCTCCAGGTTTCAGAACCAAATCTGACTTCTACTGTCTGTCCTCTTTAGTCAATAAAAATGATAACCGGAGTGATGGCACTGGGGTTGTGAGAATCTGTAATAACAGTGTTACTTCCTCCTACTCATTTTGAAATTCTTTTTTTTTTTTTTTTTACACACACACATGAAAAACCTGTGCCTGTAAGTACAGATTGGGGTGTGGTTGGCACAAAGAATAAATTCATGCTTACAACTGACAACCTCATCAAAAATTGCTGATTACGAAAGACTATGAGCCATTTCAGCAGATGTTATGACTGGTTGTGAAATAAACAGTTTGGATTTAGTTCCATAAAGCTTTAATATGCCACACCAACAACCTATGTGTCCCACAGAGATTAAAGTATCTATCAGGTTGTGTTATTATTGATGAACCCAAAGTAGGTAGAATTAACTCCACCTTCAGCGACAACTTTGAAATAATGCAGTGCTTACAGATTAATGGAGTAAGAATCGGTGGTGTAAAGTAACTACTAGCCCTGTGCAAGCTGTGCAAGCTGACGGTCACCACCTGATGAAGCCAATAGAACCACATCAACCACAAAAAGTGTCCAGAGGCTGCCAAAGTGGAGACTCTTCGCTACCTGGCTACACCTAGAAATTTGAGTGCCTTCTCCAAGTTCACAAAACACATGTAGACTGGTTAGGCAAACTCCCGCACATCCTCAAATATCCATGAGAGGCTAAGGAGCTGGTCCAGTTTTCCACAACCAGGATGAAAACTGCATTCTACCTCCTGAATCTGAGGTTTGACTAATGGATGGGCTCTCCCAATCAACCCTACCTGCCTCATGATGTTTAAAACCCTCTGTAGGTCAAAGATTTTCTAAAATAGAATCTCAGTGCGTGTTTACACATCTTAGACATAAATTAAAGTGTAGTATAGTCTGTAGAAAAAATTGTCTTTTTCTTTCCTTTAGACTTCAACATCATTGAGTGGATGACTTTGCACAATCGGGGCTGCCTGTCTTCGTCTCTCTGTAACCAGACAGTATCAGGATCCCTCCTGGGAGCCAACTACACCATCACCAGGGACTGCTGCTACACTGACCTTTGTAATGGAGCCTCATCTGTCCAGCTTCCTCTCACTGCTGCTTTGGGCACTGCCCTCGCAGCCTCCTTGAGCCCGTGGGCCCTCTGAAGACAAAAGCAAGCAAGCAAAAAAAAGAAAAAACTATCTTCATCTTTGTGTTTATGGTGGGGGTTTTAATGTAGAATATCTGTTTTGATGCAACTGTGAGCTAGAGCTGGAAATGAGAGAATATATACACAATTAGCATTAAGATTTCTGATTTTTAACTGCATAAAATCTAGTGAACAATTAATAAAAGGTGTTCAGGTTCAAACTGACTTTCCTTTGTCTGGGAATGCTCGTGATGAGTAATGGTTCAGATTATTGGCTGGAGACTTCCTGTTGGACCAAGAAAACCTGATGAGCAACATTCATGCATGCCACTTTTAAGTCAAGCCATTGTTTAAATCTTGCATTTAGTTTTTTTAGACTCTCTTGACACACACACATAAAACATAAACTAATTATTTTAAGATGGCTCATGATATGTTCCTCTGAATGATAAATAACAGCAGGAAAGTTAAGGATAACATCTGATTTATTAAGTAGAAATTAAGATGTTGGGTTTATTTCACCAAACAGTGGAAAAAAGAATTCAATCCAATGGGTGGATTCTGAAACTAGGTTTTAATGTTAAAGAGTAAAAGTGCCCAAAGATCTTTTATTATCATGATTTTGCTTCTGACATTTTTTTGTTTGTTTGTTTGCATGAAGAGCCAGCATGCACTACAACTTAACTGGTCATATTCGAGGACAAACAAAGAGTCCAAATATGAGGACAAAGAACAAGCTGTAGCAATAATTGAGTCTCATGTGGTTTCGCTGCACTGCAGCTTAATTGGCCTGAGCAGCCACTACTTGTCACAGATCTAGGCGTGGACTCCTGTTCATGAAAGTCTTTGTTCAGTTGACTGAAACTGCAATACGCAACAGGAGACGGGAAGGTTGGCTGTTTACAGATGTGTGGCAGTATACAAAAAGAAAAATGTTAAATGTATATCACCTGAAAGTCCACTCCAGTAGTGGAAGCACGTTTACTCAAGTGTTGTTAAAAGGTATAGTTCAAATTTGACTTTCTTCTACCGGAGTCTTTCTTTCTTTTTTAGCTAGTTTATCTTTTGGCTCTGTTACATTGAAGCAAATAAGACACAATAAGACACAATGAACCAATAAATCTAAGCTGGTTGTCTGAGTTCTTCTGAAACCTGAAATTTTGACTTATAGATGGCAAATAAATTTATTATTCTTTTTGAAGGCTGAAACAAGCTTCTATGGAACTACTGGATGGCAAAAACATGTTTTATTGTCTACTGACCTGCTTTGGGTGATTTATATCTTTATTAAATAAATAAACAAACAAATAAATAGATAAAGCTCACTGAATTGGGCCGGTGACCTCTATGCTGTAAGAGGCCAGGCTTCAAATCCACGCTGTGTGTTGTGAGCTTTTGTGCAGACCCTCAGTCCATTCTGCCTGAAAGGAGCTGGAAGGTTGGTGGTTCAATCCCTCAGTTCCTCTGCTCTGCATGTTGAAGTAGCTTCTGGCAAGATACTGAACCCCAAGTTGCCCCCAATGGATCCACTGGAGTGCAAGTGTGTAAATGTTGGGTTAAATGCACTCAATGGAAATGGAAACAGTTTGTCTAAATGAGGTGTGTAGTAAGAAAGTTCTATGAGTGCTCAAATAGAGTAGAAAAGTGATACCTGTCTATTTACCACTGGCTACCAATGATAAACAGAAGCCTGGAACCACAGGTAGGTGAGGCAGATAGCTGTGTGCCTGAGCTGACTACAATAGAGATAAACCCTTTCTGTGGCATCACACAGAAACAAGGGTAGAGAAAAACTGCCACAAAATGACAATTAAGAGCAATCTCAAGCCTGAAACTTTGGGTCATATGAGCATCCACCTTTCTAACAGTTTATCTAAAATATTTATATAATTATTTATATAAAATACTGGTTTAAAAAAATAATCCAATATATCACTCTGAATGGAGCCACTCTGGATTATGGGTCCTTTAAATATAAATATATATTGCTGCCAAAGGTGTGCACTTTTACTCAAGTGAGGGCTCTCATTGTGGAACTTTTACTTGTAAAATATAATTTTGTATGATGCGCTATTTTTGATTTGAGGAAATTCTTCCTCCAGTATCAGCAGAAACCAGCAGATGAAGTCTGACTGAAACCTGATCTGTCTCCTGTTCTTTTCCATTGAACAGCACAATGCATTAACTGTCATCAGTGCCCCATTGGTGTCTTTGGCACACGCTGCTTTGCAAATTATATCCCTTATAATAATACAACTCAGAGCTGCTACAAAGGAGATCCACATGAGGAAACCTCTACCAGACTGTGAAAGTATTCAGATAGAGAAAGTGCAAGAAATCCCTACAAAATGATGAAATACAGATGAGAAGAAAACACAAAGAAATGGTTTCAGATTGAATTTGTTACATTCAAATATGTCAGGTGAAATTATAATAATATATAAAGAATTTAGGATTGCCCGTCAGACAGTAACACTCGGAATAAAACAGTGATGCAAATTTCATCACAGCACATTTACTCAAGTGTTGTTAAAAGGTATAGTTCAAATTTGACTTTCTTCTACTGGAGTCTTTCTTTCTTTTTTAGCTAGTTTATCTTTTGGCTCTGTTACATTGAAGCAAATAAGACACAATAAGACACAATGAACCAATAAACCTAAGCTGGTTGTCTGAGTTCTTCTGAAACCTGAAATTTTGACTTATAGATGGCAAATAAATTTATTATTCTTTTTGAAGGCTGAAACAAGCTTCTATGGAACTACTGGATGGCAAAAACATGTTTTATTGTCTTTCTCCAGTGGCTGAAATAAAAATTTCCACGGAACAACAATAGGCAGACAGTTCCTTTTCTCACCTGCCAAATATTATTTAAATACCTCCAGGGAGTTTATCCACAGCCTCTCAAAGTTGTCTTTGTTAATGCTTGTTAGCTTGTTGATTTGACTCTACTGACCTGCTTTGGGTGATTTATATCTTTATTAAATAAATAAACAAACAAATAAATAGATAAAGCTCACTGAATTGAGCCGGTGACCTCTATGCTGTAAGAGGCCAGGCTTCAAATCCACGCTGTGTGTTGTGAGCTTTTGTGCAGACCCTCAGTCCATTCTGCCTGAAAGGAGCTGGAAGGTTGGTGGTTCAATCCCTCAGTTCCTCTGCTTTGCATGTTGAAGTAGCTTCTGGCAAGATACTGAACCCCAAGTTGCCCCCAATGGATCCACTGGAGTGCAAGTGTGTAAATGTTGGGTTAAATGCACTCAATGGAAATGGAAACAGTTTGTCTAAATGAGGTGTGTAGTAAGAAAGTTCTATGAGTGCTCAAATAGAGTAGAAAAGTGATACCTGTCTATTTACCACTGGCTACCAATGATAAACAGAAGCCTGGAACCACAGGTAGGTGAGGCAGATAGCTGTGTGCCTGAGCTGACTACAATAGAGATAAACCCTTTCTGTGGCATCACACAGAAACAAGGGTAGAGAAAAACTGCCACAAAATGACAATTAAGAGCAATCTCAAGCCTGAAACTTTGGGTCATATGAGCATCCACCTTTCTAACAGTTTATCTAAAATATTTATATAATTATTTATATAAAATACTGGTTTAAAAAAATAATCCAATATATCACTCTGAATGGAGCCACTCTGGATTATGGGTCCTTTAAATATAAATATATATTGCTGCCAAAGGTGTGCACTTTTACTCAAGTGAGGGCTCTCATTGTGGAACTTTTACTTGTAAAATATAATTTTGTATGATGCGCTATTTTTGATTTGAGGAAATTCTTCCTCCAGTATCAGCAGAAACCAGCAGATGAAGTCTGACTGAAACCTGATCTGTCTCCTGTTCTTTTCCATTGAACAGCACAATGCATTAACTGTCATCAGTGCCCCATTGGTGTCTTTGGCACACGCTGCTTTGCAAATTATATCCCTTATAATAATACAACTCAGAGCTGCTACAAAGGAGATCCACATGAGGAAACCTCTACCAGACTGTGAAAGTATTCAGATAGAGAAAGTGCAAGAAATCCCTACAAAATGATGAAATACAGATGAGAAGAAAACACAAAGAAATGGTTTCAGATTGAATTTGTTACATTCAAATATGTCAGGTGAAATTATAATAATATATAAAGAATTTAGGATTGCCCGTCAGACAGTAACACTCGGAATAAAACAGTGATGCAAATTTCATGTTAGTTATCTCAACTGGCCAAGTGCCAGAAAACTGAGGAGTCTAGGAGGAAACTAGGAAACCACATGGGAATACACAGAGCTGGGGAACACACAGCAAGGGGGAAGCCACCGATGACACGACAAAGCCCTGCGGAAGACACGGACATTATATACACAAGAGGTAACATGGGGTGATTGGAAACAGGGAGAACAGGTGAACTGAAACACACCAATGAGACGAGGGGAAGCAAAACTGAACACAGTGCACACAAACAAGGGACTGGTAAAATAAAACAGGGAGTGAGTAAACAGGGAAACTGAAACTATAACCAAGAATATAACTCACATAACTAAACCAAGAAGGCTCGAAAATACAAATAAAGAAAACAACCAGGAATTACTACACAAGGTGCAAAACTGAAAATTTTAAGAAATCTGGATTGACTTTACATTCAGCAGCATTTTCTTAGTATATTTAAATTAAATGGCTACATTTAGGCCAATAAAGCAGGAATACAATATTTTTTAAACAAAATGTATGTAATGTGGCAGCATAGAAAGGAATTCAGAAGACCTAATAAGCCTTGTTTTTTTTTTTTTTTTTTTTTTTTGTTGTTGCCTGTTAAAACTTTTAATTTATAATACAGAAAATAGTTTGTGACAAAGCAAAAACTTCATCCACCCCCGTGAAGCGTGCTTCAAGAATCACTACTCCCTGACAACCAAGGCATAACCGACTAAACCTCTGGTCATGTTAGCTTTAGTGCACTGGTTGGAGTCTGGCTATTGGAGGAAATAATGAAGCTCCATTTGAGGCTGCTTAAGAAGTTAATCCAGTCATGCATTGATCAGATATGGAAAAACTGCAGAATAGTTTAATTAGCATCTAGACTGTTGTCTAAAAATAAACTATCAGGCTGACAATCATGTGTGGGTGAATTTTTTTTCTTTAAAAACAAATTAAGAGAAGTATTTTGGCATAAAGTGTTTGTTCTGGAAGGAGGAGTCGTGTTGTGACATGCCAGTGTTTGCCAGATATAGTTTACAGCAGTCTTGTTTGTTTTCCCAGACACTCCATATAACTTGCTTTCACATCGCCTCCTAAATGTCATGACAAACTCTAGGATGCCCTCTAGTGCACTGCAAGAAGGAACACAGCACAGGGACAGGTCAAATATGCACGCACCCACCACTTCATTAGGTACCCCCTGTTAGTACTTGGTTGGAGCCCCCTTTTTGCCTTCAAACTACTTTAATTCTTCGTGGCATGGATTCAACAAGGTGCTGGAAACATTCCTCAGAGATTTTGATTCATGTTGATATGACAGCATCACACAGTTACTACAGATTTGTCAGCTGCACATCGATGATGAGAATCTCCTGTTCCACGGGATCCCAAAGGTGCTCTATTGGATTGAGATCTGGTGACTGTGGAGGTCATTTGAGTACAGGGAACTCTTTGTCATGTTTAAGATGATTTGAGCTTTGTGACATGGTGCTTTATCCTGCTGGAAGCAGCCTTCAGAAGATGCATACACTGGGGTCATAAATGAACAATACTCAAGTAGCCTGTGGTGTTCAGTTGTTAGTAGCCCCTTAACTGGCAAGGGCCCGGTGACGGGCCGTTTGTAGTCCCTTTTATATGGCAGGCTAGACCCTCCCATTTTTATTGACACGTCATTCGGCCAATCATGTAACTGGCTGCACCAAATCACCTGACAAAGCTACGTGACGCCCTCTGAGTATTATTGGCTCTGGGAAACCCATTTCTTAACATGATTGGCCGAATGAGGTGTCAGTCAAAATGGGCGGGTCTAGCCTGCCATATAAATGCACTTCATTCGGCCCGCGGACCAGACGCAGCCGATTAATAGGCTATGAAATGGGTTGTTCAGAGCCAATAATAACCAGAGGGTGTTATGTAGTTGTTTCAGGTGATTTTATTTGCTGCCAGTTAAGGGGTTAAGGGGCCCAAAGTGTGACAGGAAAATATAACCAACACCATTACACTACCACCAGCCTGAACCGTCCATATAAGGCAGGATGGATCCATGCTTTCATGTTGTTTGTGCTAAATTCTGACCCTGACATCTAGTTGCAGAAACTGAGATTTATCTGATCAGACAATGTTTGTCCAATCTTCTCTCGTCCAGTTTCCTGTTCTTAAATGACACTACTGGCACCTAGTGTGATCTGTTGTTGTAGCCCATCTGCTTCAAGGTTTGATGTGTTGTGTGTTGAGAGTTATTGTTGCTGGAAACAATCTGGGTATTCCCCTCTGACCTTTGGCACCAACGAGGCATTTTTACACAGAGAACTGCCACTCACTGAATATTTTCTCTTTTTCAGTCCATTTTTTTTCACAGCAGTTTCTCAAATACTCAGACCAGCCTGGTACCAGCAGTCATGCCACATTCAAAGTCACTTAAATCACCTTTCTTCCCCGTTCTGATGCTTGGTTTCAACTTCGGTTACGTGCTTGTATACACTGAGTTTCTACAATGTGATGGACTGATTAAATATTTGTGTTAGCAAGCAGTTAAACAGTCGAGCATTGATCATAGTTATACCTCAAATAGATTATTCTTAATTTGGTTTCCTGTGATTCACTACCAGCTAACATGCAATAACAACCAAGTATCCATGCTAAATTATCCAGTGTTACAGGATGTGTTTTGTTTGTAATTTATTCTTTTGTTTAGTGTTTCAGTGCTTGGATCCCAGTTTGTGCCTCCATGAACACACACTGTACCTGGATTTACAGCTTTGACTGTTAGTGTAAAAGGATGCATGGATGGAGGACCAAGCAGGATTCTAATCATTACATTTAATCTGACTTTTAAACCGCTTTTTATGTGACGTTTATTCTTTCAAGAACAAAAGAAAGCTCGATATCCCCCTCTGCTGGCTATTAATTAAAGTGCAATGCATACTGTGGTGAATTTAATGAACTTTGAACTCTCTCACTGCAAAGACACACAAAAGGGACCACAAACAACCTTAAAGAGGATTCAATAAAACAAAGTAACAGAAAAGAGATACAAAAGATCCAAAACCTTTGCTAAGAAACAGAACTGACTAAAAAAAAAAAAGAGATGCAAAGACACTGCAAACCAAAAAAAAACAAAAAACTGCAAAATGACAAACTGGCAGCGATGATAAACTGGCAGCAAAGAGACAGAACAGGAACATTAAGATGAAAACAACAGCAGAAAGAGGTGCAAACTAAATATAAATGAATGCAAAACAACTGTGATGGTGCACAAAAAGACCACTACGAGGCACAGCCCACTTACAAAAAGATGCAAAATAAAACAAAAGAAAACCACAAATAAAATTATTACAAAGAGACACAAAAGGACAAATAAGACTAAGGATAAGGACCAAGAGGAACTGCTCAATTAAGTAAAGACAATTAACTATCAGTCGTTACTTTATAACATGAACGTCACTCACTCCATAAAATATCAAGAACTTGGACAGTTTTTTCATCAAACATTGATAAAAACTGTCTGTAAAGGAATTTAACTGGAACCTCAGAAATCAGCCTGCGATAGTGATGGCGGTTTGATGGCTTCCACAACATCTAGCAGCTACACACCAACAGACTGTATGTGGTTTAAGCTTCGGTCCTAAGCTCTGTTTGACTAAGGAGTACTGACAGAGTGCTACATTAGAGGACCAGACCTCCACAGTCACTTTAACTAAACACAGCTGAGGTGGTTTAGGAGGGGGGCAGCCAACCAGTGCTCAGCATGTGCAGGAACACCGTCATGAGGTTTGCCGAGATAAGCTATTATCAAGGAAAAGAATGGCTTTTCTAATCTCAAGTAATCTAGGAAACACATTGTAAAAGTGTTATGACAATGTAAGCTTTATCTTTTACAGGAGAAAAAAAGCATTGCTGAAGGTTTTGTGGTAACCAAATTATCCCATCCACATATAAGCACACATTCTCCTCAGTCAGGTTTATAACCATGGAGCAGTCAGAATGAAAAAAAGAAGTACAGTTTTCTTTCAGGTTTGTAAGTCTTGTTGCTGTTTTTTTTTTAACTGATATTAAGGGAACGTTCCCCTCTTGTTTTCAGCCAGCCTGAAAACCCTGAAGGTCCGGGGTTTGGGGCCTTTCTGTGTGGAGTTTGCATGTTCTCTTCACACCTGTGTGAATTCTCTGTGAGACATTTATCCTTTATATAGCAAGTGTCCAAATTTGTCCATAAAAGATTTTCTGCAGAGTAAAACCTTCACCACCTCTAGGGGGCAGCACTTTACCAGTAGGTGTGTTGAGATGTTTTCTGCTGTTTAACTTTTAATATTTCTTTTACTCTAACCCCATTTTTCTCTTGAGGTTTTGTCCAAAATGGCTTTTCAGTGCTGAATAACTGTCAGCTGTCCATTTTTACTCCACTCTAGTTTGAGTAAAAGAAAAAGTTCCAAAAGGAAAGGTGTGCCAACATGTCAAACACACAGTGGCCTGACAAGAAGTTTGTCTTCAATTTACCTTTTAAGAACAAAATAAGACAAATAAAAATGTTTTGCTTGTGACAAAGATAAGAAACTAATGAAAAAAAAACAATCCAACAAATATCCACAAGATAATTGGATTGGTAATCTCCAAAGTCAAAGTCTGATGAGTGTAAAGTCGCCTCCCTTGAGTTCTTTAGATTTTGTGCAGTGGTACACATCAGAAAATTGCTGCATGTGTGCTACTTCAAAAGCTGATACAACATTTATAGTAGGTTGATTGTTTTAGGTAAGTAATCTTTTCATTTTAGCCTCCAAGATCACCATTTTAATGCTATACAGCAGGGGTATTCAACACCAGGCCTCATGGCCCGGTGTCCTGCAGGTTTTAGATGTGTCTCTGCCTCAACACACCTGAGTCAAATATAGAAGTCATTAGCAGGACTCTGGAGAACTTGACTGCATACTGATGAGGTAATTCAGCCATTTGATTTAGGTGTGTTGGATCAGGGACACATGTAAAAGCTGCAGGACACCGGCCCTTAAGGCCTGGAGTTGAATACCCCTGCTATACAGGCTGCAAAAATGGTGATGTTTTTCTAAATGTTCTTTGCTTTTTGTTTTTTGTTTTTTAAACAAAGACTCGGCGCATATGGGATAGCAAATAGCCAGCTGTAAAACAATACACTGCTAAATTCACTGAGTTTAAGATAAATAAGTGTGTCGTGTTCCATTTAATTCATCTAAGGCAGGGCTCTTCAACTCCAGGCCTCAAGAGCCGGTGTTCTGCAGGTTTTAGATGTGTCCCTGATCCAACACACCTGAATCAAATGGCTGAATTACCTCCTCAGTATGCAGTCAAGTTCTCCAGAGTCCTGCTAATGACTTCTATATTTGACTCAGGTGTGTTGAAGCAGAGACACATCTAAAACCTGCAGGACACCGGCTCTCGAGGCCTGGAGTTGAAGAGCCCTGATCTAAAGTGTGGCCCTTCATCTATGTTGGTTTGGCCATCTGGGGGAAAAAAAATAAAAGCCAGTTGATATCTGGCTTCATATCATGATTTGGACATGAAGTCATAGCAGATGTTTCTTCTTATTCTGTTTCAGTTCATTTTAGAACATTTTAAATTATAAGAACAGAGCTTTTCCTGCATTAAACAACCCCCACAGTGGTCCCCAGCAGAAAATATTTTAAGTGAGTTTGTTTTTAAGCATAGTTTCATTTCCATAAAGAAATGAAACTCTGTTAAATGAGGTAAAAGGGACAAGGTGACCAGATCCCAAAAGCTATATGTGGGGCATTGTGGGACAACTTACTAATGTTTTTGAACATATCTAACATTAAAAAGAAACACAAACATCTAAAAGAGCATGCACAGTTCTGAAAAACCGAGATGAATTTGCACCAGAATGATGGGAAGAGAAAAGTATGGAGAAGGGGGGAAACAGCCTATGATCTGAAGCATACCTCATCATCTGTCAAACATGGTGGAGGCAAATGATGACGTGACTGCAGATAGACATGTACAGGGATATACTCAGATTCAGCCACATGCTGCAAAACTGGTCAGACTGTACTTCTTAGTGCAATGACCCGAAGCAAACTGCAAAAGCAACCCAAGAATTTCTTGAGACAAAGAAATAGGATAGCCTTCAATGGCCAAGTCACCTGATTTAAACTTAACAGAGCATGTTTTTCAGTAATTAAATACAAAACTGATGGCAGAGTGACACACAAACAAGCAGCAACTGAAGGTGGCTGCAGTAAAGCATCCACCTTCTCAAGGAAGGAAACCCAGCATGGGTGCTGCACTTCAATCACTGACTGCAAAGGATTTTCATTCAAGTATTAAAAACAAACCTTAAATAAACTATGTTAGATTAACTTTTGAGACTCTTAAAATTGGGCACTGACCATGAAAATAGCTGTAATAGCTGCCAACAGAACCACGGAGAGTGGTAAGAAGAGGGGCGGGGGTCTGGCTGTGTTTGTGAACGATAGATGGTGCAACTCCAGACATCTAACCATCAAAGAGACGCTCTGCAGTAAGGACATTGAACTGCTCGCTGTTAGTATGAGGCCGTACTATCTTCCTCGGGAGTTTTCACATGTTATTGTGATAACTGTGTATGTGCCGCCCTCTGCTAACGCTGCTGCAGCCTGCGATGTCCTCCATGCTACTACCAGCAGACTCCAAACACAGCACCCACAGGCCCTCTTTCTGATCTCAGGGGACTTTAACCACGTCTCCCTGTCCTCCACTCTCCCCACCTTCACCCAGTATGTCACCTGCCACACCAGGAATTCCAACACACTGGATCTACTGTATGCCAACATCAAGGAGGCATACAGCTCATCACCTCTGCCTCCCCTGGGGGGCTCAGATCACAACCTGGTTCATCTCCAGCCTGTGTACAAACCCTTGGTACACAGAGAACCAGTTGTGACACACACAGTGAAGAAATGGTCTGAGGAGACTGAAGAAGCTCTGAGAGACTGCTTTAGCTCCACTGTGTGGGAAGAGTTTGGGCCCCTCATGGGGAGGACATCGACAGCATCATGGACTGCATCACTGATTACATCAATTTCTGCGTGGAAAACACTGTGCCCACCAGGAGGGTACGGTGTTTTTCAAACAACAAACCCTGGATCAACTCTGAAATAAAGGCTCTCCTGAAGGAGAAGAAGAGAGCCTTTAGATCAGGAAATAAGGAGGAGCTGAGAGCCGTGCAGAAGGATCTGAGAAGGAAAATCAGGGATGGAAAAAACATCTACAGGAAGAAGATGGAGGACCAGCTACAGCAGAGCAACATCAGTGGGGTTTGGAGGAGTTTGAACTCAATTTCAGGCCACAAACCAAGCCCTAGGGTTGTGGGAGACTTAGAGTGGGTGAACAACCTGAACCAGGTTTGACCAGCCACCCACCCCTCCCACAGCCCAGTCCCCCCTGCTGTCAGCCCCACCATCTTTAATGACTGCCAACCTTTCTTCTTCTTGGGACCTCACACCTCTCAGCTCTCAGCCATCACCCACCCCCTTCACTTCTGAGGACTCCATCTCATAACCCCCATCCCCCACCTCCATCTTGTCCCTCTCAACTCATCATGTGAGGAAGGAGCTACGTAAAATCAAGGTGCGAAAGGCTGCTGGTCCAGACGGCATCAGCTCCAGGCTCCTGAGGTGCTGCGCAGATCAGCTGTGTGGCATCATGGGATACATGTTCAACCTGAGCTTGAAGCTGGGGAAAGTACCACAACTGTGGAAGACCTCCTGTGTGGTACCGGTACCAAAGACCAAACATCCAAAGGATCTTAGCAGCTACAGGCCGGTAGCCCTGACATCGCATCTAATGAAGACCCTCGAGAGGCTGGTCCTCAACCATCTACGCCTCATGGTGTCGTCTTCGTTGGACCCGCTGCAGTTCGCCTACCGGCCTGGCATCGGGGTGGATGACGCCATCATCTACCTCCTGCACCGAGCTCTGACCCACCTGGAGAAGCCTGGAAGCACTGTGAGGATCATGTTCTTTGATTTCTCCAGTGCTTTTAACACCATCCAGCCAGGACTTCTGAGAGACAAGCTGGAACTGTCAGGAGTGGACCACCACATCTCCGAGTGGATACTGGACTACCTCACTGACCGCCCACAGTACGTGAGGACACAGGGCTGTGTCTCTGACAGGCTGGTCTGCAGTACGGGGGCCCCACAGGGAACTGTGCTGGCACTGTTCCTCTTCACCCTCTACACTGCAGACTTCTCCATCAACTCCCCACGCTGCCATCTGCAGAAGTTCTCTGACGACTCTGCCATAGTTGGCCTCATCACAGGTGAGGATGACTCAGAGTACAGACAGTGGACTCAGGACTTTGTGGACTGGTGCCAGCGGAACCACCTCCTGATCAACGCCGCTAAAACCAAGGAGCTGGTGGTGGATTTCCGCAGGCGCAGACCCACCACACGGACACCGGTGAACATCCAGGGAGTGGACATTGAGATAGTGGACTCTTATAAGTACCTGGGTGTTCACCTAAACAATAAACTGGACTGGACTCATAACACTGATGCGCTCTACAGGAAGGGTCAGAGCAGACTCTACCTGCTGAGAAGGCTGAGGTCTTTTGGAGTGCAGGGGACACTCCTGAAGACCTTCTATGACTCTGTGGTGGCATCAGCCATCTTCTATGCAGCAGTATGTTGGAGCAGCAGCTTGTCTACAGCTGAGAGGAAGAGGATAGACAAGCTCATCAGGAAAGCCAGCTCTGTCCTAGGATGTCCTCTCGACTCAGTGCAGGTGGTGGGAGACAGAAGGACTCTGACCAAAATAACATCACTGATGGACAAGGTCTCCCATCCCATGCATGAAACTGTTGCTGAGCTGGAGAGCTCCTTCAGTGACAGACTGCTGCATCCTAAATGCACAAAGGAGCGTTACCGCAGATCCTTCCTCCCAGCAGCTGTAAGACTTTATAACCATCACTGCTCCCAACAAAAACCACAATAACCTACACAATGTAGGATAATATATAATATACTGTAAATAGTCCGGCCTGTTAAGGTTCAACACACAGGCACATCATGTACATTGTATATAGTGTTATTATTAGTAGTATTAAGGTTAATCTTGTTTGTTGATTTTATATATATATATATTCTTTTCTTAATAGTGTAAATTATTATATTTTTATTTATATTTATAATAACTGCGGCTGCTGTTACACCCAAATTTCCCCTCTGTGGGACAATAAAGGCTGTTTCTTCTTCTTCTTCTTCTTCTTCTTCGTAATTTCTAAACAGTTAACTCTCAAACTCAAACTCAACTTTATTTATAAAGCACTTTAAAATCACATGCAGTTGGCCAAAGTGGTGTACAAAACTAAGAACAAACAAGCAGAACACAGACATAAGGTAAGGAAAGAATTAAAAATAAATAAAAACCACAGCTAAGAAAATAAACAAAGAAAACCAACACCTCAAACTGAGTTAAAAGCCAATAAGAAAAAATGTGTTTTAAGAGAGGACTTAAAAGCAGAGAGTGAGTCAGCCTGCCTAATGTGCAAGGGAAGATCATTCCACAGTTTTGGGGCAGCAACTGAAAAAGCGCGGTCACCTCTGGACTTCCTCTTTGTCTTTGGGACAGCCAGCAGTGCCAGATCAGCTGACCTGAGTGAACGTGACGGAACGTACAAGTGGAGCAGATCAGACAGATATGATGGGGCGAAGCCATGAAGACATTTAAAAACAAATAAAAGGATTTTAAAATCAATCCTAAAACGAACTGGGAGCCAATGAAGTGAGGCCAAGATTGGAGAAATGTGCTCACGTTTTTTGACCCCAGCTAAAAGTCGTGCAGCAGCATTTTGGACCATCTGGAGCCGGGCAAGCAGTGTCTGGTTGAGTCCAACATAAAGTGCGTTGCAGTAGTCTAAGCGAGTCGTGATAAAAGCATGGATTCAAATCTCAAAATGATGCAGTGAAAGAAATGATTTAACTTTGGCCAGTTGTGTTAGCTGATAAAAGCTGGACTTGACTACTGACTTAATCTGGGCATCAAGTTTAAATTCACTGTCCAGCTTTACACCTAAGTTTGTCGCTGTCTTAGTCAGATGTTGAGTTAAGGGACCCAGGTCAGTAGTCATTTTTGAAGTATCACTGGGCCCAAGCAGCAACACCTCTGTCTTTTTATCATTTAGGTGCAAAAGGTTAGTGGACAGCCATGCCTTGATCTCTCCAATGCACCTGAGGAGATGGTTAGCAGAATATGCATTTTGCTGCATCAGAGGCACATAAATTTGGCAGTCATCAGCATAAAGGTGGGATACAATGTCATGTCTTCTGAAAATTGATCCCATCGGAAGTAGGTAGAGAGAGAAGAGGAGAGGACCAAGGATAGAGCCTTGGGGCACCCCACATGTGAGGGGTGCTGCACAAGATTTAGCAGCCCCAACACGAACACAAAAACTTCTCTCTGACAAATAGGATCGAAACCAATCTAAAGCCACACCCTTAATGCCCCCCCAGTTTTCCAGTCGAGACAGGAGGATCTGGTGGTCCACAGTATCGAAGGCCGCTGTTAGGTCCAACAGGACCAAAGCAACACAATGACCAGCATCTGTGGCTAAGAGAATGTCATTAAAAACCTGCAGCAGTGCTGACTCAGTACTGTGGCGGGATTTAAAACCAGACTGGAAGTCTTCTAGGGTGTCATGCTTATCTAAAAATGAACTGAGCTGGCAGTAAACAATCTTCTCTAAAATTTTTGAAATAAAAGGGAGTTTAGAAATCGGCCTGAAATTGGAAAGTTGAGAGTAGTCTAGGCCAGGTTTTTTAATGAGTGGGGTCACAACTGCCTTCTTGAGACAAACAGGGACTATGCCCTTTGCTAAGCTCCCATTAATAATACTAAGCATGTAAGATGCCAAAGTGGGAAAAACCTCCTTGAAAATTGAGGTTCACTCAGAACAGAATTTACAACTTTAAAAAGAACACGAGGATTGTGATAGTTAGAGGTGATGATATCTGAAAAATACTTAGATTTAACAGCCTTCACAGTTTTCTGATAAAACCGCCAACTATCCCACAGTAACTGGAAGGACACCTGTAACTTGTCCTTTTTCCACTTACACTCAGCTCTCCTGCACTCGCGCCTGGCAGAGCACGTTCGGTCATTCATCCAAGGCTCAGATCAAGGTTTGGAAGGTCTCGTTTTCAGTGGCGCTACAGTATCTAATACAGACAGGCAGGTCGAGTTAAATCGAGAGGTGAGTACCTCGACATCTGAATTAAGGCCGAGGCACTCAGAAGAACTGATTACAGTGTTAAAGACTGAGGAGAACTGAGCAGCAGTGGAGGAATTAAAGGCACAACAGCACCGTGTAGGAATGACAGATTTCACCATATGACAAGAAAGAGGCATGTCAAAGACAACGGGCATATGGTCAGAGAAAACAGCATCACAAACCTCTAAGTTAAAAACACTAAAACCATAAGTTAAAACAAGATCAAGAGTGTGCCCACGTTCCTGCATTGGACTTGACACAGATTACACAAAATTAAAAGAATCAATAAGATGTAGAAAATCATTGGCCAACGGCTTTAAAGGACAGCATACATGAATATTAAAATCCATCCATCCATCCATTTTCTTCCGCTTATCCGGGGCCGGGTCGCGGGGGCAGAAGCCTAAGCAGAGAAGCCCAAGCTTCCCTCTCCCCAGCCACCTCCTCCAGCCCATCCGGAGGGACCCCAAGGCGTTCCCAGGCCAGCCGAGATACACAATCTCTCCAGCGTGTCCTGGGTCTACCACGGGGCCTCCTCCCGGTGGGACATGCCCGGAACACCTCACCCAGGAGGCGGCCAGGAGGCATCCTAATCAGATGCCCGAGCCACCTCAACTGGCTCCTTTCGATGTGGAGGAGCAGCGGCTCTACTCCGAGCCCCTCCCGGATGGCCGCACTCCTCACCTTATCTCTAAGGGAGAGGCCAGCCACCCTTCGAAGGAAACTCATTTCTGCCGCTTGTATTCGCGATCTTATTCTTTCGGTCACTACCCAAAGCTCGTGACCATAGGTGAGGGTAGGAACGTAGATCGACCGGTAAATCGAGAGCCTCGCTTTTACGCTAAGCTCCCTCTTCACCACGACGGACCGGTGCAGCGTCCGCATCACTGCAGAAGCAGCCCCGATCCGCCTGTCGATCTCCCGTTCCCTTCTCCCATCACTCGTGAACAAGACCCCGAAATACTTAAACTCCTCCACTTGAGGCAAGAACTCGTTCCTGAGCCGGAGATGGCACTCCACCCTTTTCCGGCTGAGGACCATGGCCTCAGACTTAGAGGTGCTGATTCTCATGCCAGCCGCTTCACACTCGGCTGCGAACCGTTCCACTGCGAGCTGGAGGCCCCCCCGTGATGAAGCCAACAGAACTGCATCATCTGCAAAAAGCAGAGATGTGACTCTGAGGCCACCAAGGAAGAAGCCTTCCGCCACCTGGCTACGCCTAGAAATTCTGTCCATAAAAATTATGAACAGAATCGGTGACAAAGGGCAGCCCTGACGGAGTCCAACACCCACAGGAAACAAATCCGACTTATTACCGGCTATACGGACCAAGCTCTCACTGTGGTTGTACAAGGACTGAATGGCCCGCAACAATGGGCCAGACACCCCATACTCCCGCAGAACCTCCCAAAGAACACCCCGAGGAACACGGTCGAATGCCTTCTCCAAGTCCACAAAGCACATGTAGACTGGTTGGGCAAACTCCCACGCACACTCGAATATCCTTGAGAGGATAAAGAGCTGGTCCAGCGTTCCACGACCAGGACGAAAACCGCATTGTTCCTCCTGAATCCGAGGTTCGACTAACGGACGCACCCTCCTTTCCAGCACCCTGGCATAGACCTTACCGGGGAGGCTGAGGAGTGTGATCCCCCGAAAGTTGGAGCACACCCTCCGGTCTCCCTTCTTAAAGATGGGGACCACCACCCCGGTCTGCCAATCCAATGGCACTGCCCCAGATCTCCACGCGATGTTGCAGAGGCGTGTCAACCAAGACAGCCCTACAACATCCAGAGCCTTCAGGAACTCAGGGCGAATCTCGTCCACCCCAGGGGCTCTGCCACCAAGGAGTTGTTTAACTACCTCAGTGACCTCACCCCCAGTGATGGTCAAGTCATCCCCCTCATCCCCAGACTCTGCTTCCACTACAGAAGGCGTGTCAGTGGGATTCAGAAGGTCCTCGAAGTATTCCTTCCACCGTCCGACTATAGCCTCAGTTGAAGTCAGCAGCACCCCCCCCACACTATAAACAGTGTGAGTGAAGCACTGCTTTCCCCTCCTGAGTCGCCTGACGGTTTGCCAGAATCGCTTCGATGCCGGCCGAAAGTCTTTTTCCATAGCCTCACCGAACTCCTCCCACACCCGAGTTTTTGCTTTGGCCACTACCCGAGCTGCATTCCGCTTGGCCTGTCGATACCTGTCAGCTGCCTCCGGAGTCCCACAGGCTAACCAAGCCCGATAGGACTCTTTCTTCAGCTTGATGGCTCCCTTCACCTCCGGTGACCACCATCTGGTTCGGGGGTTACCACCACGACAGGCACCAACCACCTTGCAGCCACAGCTCTGAGCAGCCGCCTCAACAATGGAGGTGCGAAACATGGTCCATTCGGACTCAATGTCCTCAGCCTCCCTCGGAATGCTGTCGAAGTTCTGCCGGAGGTGGGAGTTGAAGATCTCCCGGACTGGGGCTTCTGCCAGGCGTTCCCAGCGCACCCTCACAATACGTTTAGGTGTGCCAGGTCTGTCCAGCATCTTCCCCCGCCACCTGATCCAACTCACCCCCAGGTGGTGATCAGTTGACAGCTCAGCTCCTCTCTTCACCCGAGTGTCCAGAACATACGGCCGCAGATCTGATGATACGATTACAAAATCGATCATCGACCTGCGACCTAGGGTGTCCTGGTGCCATGTGCACTTATGGACATCCTTGTGTTCGAACACGGTGTTTGTTATGGACAAACTGTGGTTTGCACAGAAGTCCAATAACAAAACACCATTCGGGTTCAGATCGGGCAGGCCGTTCCTCCCAATCACGCCCCTCCAGGTCTCACTGTCATTGCCCACGTGAGCGTTGAAGTCTCCCAGCAAGACTATGGAGTCACCAGATGGAGCACTCTCCAGCACCCCACCCAGCAACTCCAAAAAGGGTGGGTACCCTGAACTGTCATTCGGCGAATAAGCGCAAACAACAGTCAGGACCCGTTCCCCAGCCCGAAGGCGCAGGGAAACTACCCTCTCGTCCACCGGTGAAAACTCCGACGTACAGGCAGCAAGCCGGGGGGATACAAGAATACCCACCCCAGCTCGCCGCCTCTCACCGAGGGCAACTCCAGACTGGAACAGAGTCCAGCCCTTCTCCAGGAGACTGGTTCCAGAGCCCAGGCCATGCGTTGAGGTGAGCCCAACTATGTCTAGCTGGTATCTCTCAACCTCACGCACTAGCTCAGGCTCCTTCCCCACCAGAGAGGTGACATTCCATGTCCCAACAGCCAGTTTCGATAGCCGGGGATCGGTCCGCCAGGGCCTCCGCCCTCGGCCACCGCCCGACACACATTGCACCCGACCCCTACGACACCTCCTGCGGGTGGTGGGCCTGCAGGAGGGCGGGCCCATGTAACCTCTTCGGGCTGCGCCCGGCCAAGCACCACGGGCTAATGCCTGGCCACCAGATGCTCTCCCTCGAGCTCCCTCCCCAGGCCTGGCTCCAGGGTGGGGCCCCGGTAACCCTATCCCGGGCAGGGTAAACTGTTCCCTTGTTTTTTCCCTCATAAGGGTCTTCTGAACCGCTCTTTGTCTGGACCCTCACCCAGGACCAGTTTGCCATGGGAGACCCTGCCAGGGGGACAAGCCCCCAGACAACATAGCTCCTGGGATCACTGGGACACACAAACCCCTCCACCACGATAAGGTGGCGATTCACGGAGGAGAATATTAAAATCACCAACTATTAAAATCTGATCATAGTTAAGGCAGCACTTATGTTTAAAACCCTTGAATTCAAGCTGAAAATCTGCACTTTAATCAGATTCAGTTCAATTTTCAGTTCAGTTTTATTTATATAGCACCAAATCACAACCATCACCTCACAGTGCTTTAAATGTAAAGCGCATAGGATAATTACAGAGAAAACACAATTGTCAAAATGATTCCCTATGAGCAAGCATTTGGCGACAGTGACAAGGAAAAACTTCCTTTTAGCAGGAAGAAACCTCCTGCAGAACCAGGCTCAGGGAGGGGCAGTCATCTGCTGTGACCGGTTGGGGTGAGGGGAAGTAGACAGTACAAAAGACGTGCTATGGAAGAGAGCCAGAGATTAATAATAACTAATGATTAAATGCAGAGTGGGGCATAAACACATAGAGTGAAAAGAGGTGAGTGAAAAAGAAATACTCAGTGCATCATGGGAACCCCCAGCAGCCTAGGCTTATTGCAGCATAACTAAGGGATGGTTCAGGGTCACCTGATCCAGCTCTAACTATAGGCTTCATCAAAAAGGAAAGTTTTAAGCTTAATCTTAAAAATAGAGAGGGTGTCTGTCTCCCAAATCCAAACTGCAAGCTGTCAGTACTCTCCCTGCAGCATTTTGAATCAGCTGGAAGCTTTTCAGGGAGCTTTTAGGACAGTCTGATAGGAATGAATCACAATGGTCCAGCCTAGAAGTAATAAATGCATGAATTAGCTTTTCAGTATCACTCTGAGACAGGATGTTTCAGATTTTAGAGATATTGTGCAAATGACCTATCTCGTTTATTTTGTAACTAACTTGTGAAGCACTTTGGTCAACTTGTTGTTTTTAAATGTGCGTTAGAAAGAAAGAAAGAGAAAAAAAGAAAGCAGTCCTACATATTTGTTTAATATGTGCATTGAAGGACATGTCCTCCAAGATGCTTCACAGTGTGGGCCAAAGGCCATTTTGGAGCCCCAAAAACTTGAAAGAGTGCCTTTAATGTGTCCCCCAATGCTAAAACGAAACCTAGACCCACGGCTGCCAAATGCTCCCATTGTTGTACCTGTTACATAACCGCCTGCATGTCTCTCCTCACCAACTTTTAGTGACTGTTCTTTCTTTTCTTTCGTTTTCGAGCATCTGCTTTGACATAAACGACTTTAAACACGAACTAACAGATCGCCTGCGGCCCGAGCGCCACTTTTATTCGCTGAGAGCTCGGCCCGTCACGCACCACCAGGAAATGGAGGAGGATGATGTTGCTGAGTGTGTCGCTACAGCCAGCGGACGCGCGCAAACACACACACACAGAGGCAGCAGAACTGGGAGGAGAAAAGCAACAGCAGGCAGCGACAACTTTGAGGACTGCGAGGTTAGAAGCTCTGCAAACTAAATTTTCTACATTTTTGTACCTTTGGGAGCTTCCAGCACGCAGGGCTTTGCTTTGACAAGCTTTTCCGCTACGTGTGGAGCTGCTACAATGTTTCATTTGTCACTTAGTCACCGGGATTTGGAGCGGAAGATGGGCAGGGCTGCAATGCGTTTGCGACTATTTCGGGTTTAGAAAGGGCAACTTTGCGCTTGATTCGCTTTCATTTTTTAGAAACGTTTTTTTTCTAACCGCTGTCTCCTTCTTGTTTAAGGTTTCGTGCAGCAGCAGGTGAAGATGAGCGACGCCACTCAGCCCAAACTTGAGCTTTTTGTGAAGGTAAGAGGCTGAATGGGCACGGAGAAGAAAAGCATCACACCCAGAAAGTGACGTGGGGAGGACGACATTATGTGACACGAGTTTATTTAGCCGGCAGAGCTTTTCTTCCATTATCTTATCGTTCCATCAGCATGTGCAGCAGTGTGTCTTTGTTACAAGCTCATAACTTATCTGATAGCTACACGGTCCTTAAAGTTGACTTAAAGCCACCTTTTTAATTTCCGCGCAGCATTTGTTGTAACATTGATGTCAGTCGCACCCCTCTGCTGACTCACCTGGCTTACAAACCACTGTAAGGCTAATCTAATTAAACGCACATTAAGATAACAGCCAGGCGACTTTAATCTATATTTAGTATGTTGGCCAGGCGGGCTAATCCCATTTTCTTTGAGCCAAAAACATGCTGTAACATACTAACCAGTGTGCCCCCCCCTTCACTCATAAAGATTCCTCTGTGTGAACATGTGCACCGCCCTCTGCTTCCCCCACCACCGCTTCTTCTTCAGGGTGAAAGATGCTGTTGTAACTTCTCTAAATCGACCTGTAAACTGTAGGTTCTCATGAACTGTGGTTAACTACAGTAGGCGGCTGCCTGATTTCGGGTGTTTAGGTCATGGGGCCACGTTTCAGACTCTATCGTTTCCTGCAGTGGAGACATGCATCGCCTGTTTTAAGGCCTGGTGCTGCAAGCTGTACTGGAGTATAGGAATGACATATGCTCTGGCTACGGCTGCATTAATATTAATTTTGGGGTTAATCAGCTCATTGTTTTTCCAGTTGATTCATAAGTAAGTCTATAAACTGTGCAAAGCACCGTTTTGTGCAGACTAGATAATGTAATGGCTGTAATCCAGGTTAACTGATAGTGAGAAGACAAATGAGAAAAGCTGAAAAACCTCTCTTGTGTGACTGGTTGTCATCTTTCTGATTTAGAAGGCACAAACTGGGATTTCTTTTGTAAGCAGCCTGAACAAAACTTGTTTTTTAGTACTTTTTTATAGCAGCCGTTCCCTGCTGCTTAGTTTTTTGCTTTCAGTTGTCGATATGGTTTGAGCCCTTCGAGGACTCGTGTGTGGTAATGTGTATATTTGAGTCAGAAATCCTTCGTGCTGACTTTGCAGGTTGGTTTAAGGGTGAAAAGCACAGGTGCACACGTTTTTGCAGCAGCAGTGTGCAGGATGTGCTGCCACATGTGCAGCAGATGTGGAGCAAAGCAAAACGTGTGAGGTGTTAGTGCTTTTATTTGTCATGATCACATCAGCTGGACTTCTTTGCATATAGGAACGGTTGATCTAACAAAACAAGACAGATTGTTGAGCATTTTATGGACCCAATTATTAGAAAAATAATTGGAAATATTACTGGAAGATTAAAGTAGCAGCTTATTCTGTTTTTGTTTCCCAGGCAGGAAGTGATGGTCAGAGCATCGGCAACTGTCCTTTCTCTCAGCGTCTCTTCATGGTGCTGTGGCTGAAGGGAGTCACCTTTGACGTTACCACGGTGGATATGAAGAGGTGGAAACAGTTGCCTTTCACACACACTGTATTCCTGCTTTTGTTTATTCTTTCTCGCTCAGTAATGCTGGCACAACAGGGGAATTTCCACCTACATTTTTAATGGCCTTAAGTGAAGTGGGTATTTTAAAAAAGCCATTCAGATATTTGGTGTTAAAAGATAAAACGCTCCCATGCTTTGTTTTTAGGTGAAAGTTTGACACATTTTAGCTGCACACGTGGGTAATTTCACACAGCTGTAAATCTTTCCACTCTTGTTTTCCTTTCTTCTTCTTTTTTCCTTCCATTTCGTTCCTTCTTTCTGACTCACTCTCTCCTCCATCTGTCTTTTGGGCTTTTTCCATCCACTTTCAGGAAGCCAGACATCTTGAAGGACCTGGCACCGGGTGCTCAGCCACCCTTCCTGTTGTACGGCAGCGAGGTGAAAACCGACACCAACAAGATTGAGGAGTTCCTGGAGGAGCATCTCTGCCCTCCAAAGTAATTGCTTCCTTCATGTGTTCACCAAATAACTGTTGTTGTCTCTTTGTGCTGATACAGATAACTCTTATTTTCGAGTGTGAAACTTTTTTGATCTCTGGCATGTTTTGATTTGCTGCTTCCTTGTCTGATCTGATAACAATCTGAATATCTCGGCACTTTGTTGGACAAAAATAGCTAAATATGGCTCAGGGAGCATCCAGCAAAGATTTCTTTTTGGTTGTTCTGCATTTTGCAGCAAGATGCAATGTTTTGTAGATGAGTGAAAAAGAAATCCCTGCACACTGACTCCAAGCCACCAGATTTAAATCCGAATTGCTTCATCAGATTAAAATGAATCACTTAATTCTGGATTTTGCAGGTGCTTCTGTTGCAGAACCAGCAATAAATAGATTAATGATAAAGAAATCAATGGTTATTTGCAGTCATATTCATTGACTTCTTGCAGTTCACTGTAATTAATCCATGTGAATCATATAAAAAAAAAAAAAAATTCTGACCTTATTGTCACACATGATTGGACACGCAGGTATCCCCGTCTGGCTGCTCGTAACCCAGAGTCCAACACGGCAGGCCTGGACGTCTTCTCCAAATTCTCTGCTTACATCAAGAACTCAAACCCTCAGGCCAATGAAAGTAAGTCAGCTCCACTCAGAAGTATGGTGTGTCCATCCTTGCAATAAAGTAATATTAGAATAGTACCTGGTTTAATTTTGGTGCTATTTTTAGCATCAAATGCTGCTGAGCTGCTTCTGTCAAGTCCCCTGATGGGCTGAAAATCAGCAGGGAGCATCTTAATAACATTATGGTCTGAGCTCAGAGTGTAAACAGGTCACCTGCTGCTCTTTGCGTGCAGCCTTTCTGACCTCCTCTCTCCTGTTGGTTTAAAAAAATTTTCTTGTAGTTTCCTTAAAATGTAAAGTCCTCTCCATCATTTTAGGAACCCTCTTTTCATGTTTAAACCAGTGTTGAATATTTTCTATGTGTGCAAATGTGCTCAGATCTGGAGAAAGGCCTGCTGAAGGCTCTGAAAAAGCTGGACGACTACCTCGGCTCTCCACTTCCTGACGAGATCGACGAGAATAGCGCTGATGAGGTCACTTCCTCGTCCCGCCCCTTCCTGGACGGCCAAGAACTTACTCTGGCTGATTGCAACTTGCTGCCCAAGCTCCACATTGTGAAGGTGATCTTGTGGGGTTTTTTTGTTTTTAAAGCAGCGCAGCATGGAGTTGAGAGATTATAAGGATGAGTCGATGTTTTGGTTTTTTTTTTAGTCATCCCTCTCTTTCTTTCTCTTTGCAGGTGGTGTGTTTGAAATACAGAAGCTTCACCATCCCTCAGTCTCTGACAAACCTCTGGAGGTACCTGAATGCCGCGTATGCCAGGGAGGAGTTCTCTTCCACCTGCCCACTTGACGAGGAGATCCATATCGCCTACTCCTCTGTAGCTAAAGCTCTTAAATAGGGGTAGAATGGGGTTACATGTTCTGAATATACCAGCAGAGCAACATAGGAAAGCACAAAAGTACACACACACACACTCATGAACATTCGCTCCACAAGCAGCATGGTCGATCTTTGTCCTTGTAAAGTATGAGCACTGTTACACCTGCGGGGTAATTTGTTGCGTCCTTATACGCTGATATCACCTTTCACAATCTTGGCGCTAGTTTACATTGTTTTATCGTTTCGGTCGAGCAAATACAGGACCCACGTGCACAGAACGTTTTGACCTAGTTAAAGTTACTCCGCTGACCAGCTCGTCCACATATCACGTTCTCTTGGTTGTCGACCATGTTGTTTGCGGGAGCACACGTCCACATTGTCACACTCGTCCACATTGTCACACTCGTCCGACTACAGCCTTGCTCGTGTACCGTTTCACTATCAGCAGACACACACTGACGCTTCCCGCTCCTTTCTTCTTCCAAACAATTGCTGCAGCATGTTGTTGAGGTTTTGGGAGCAATTTCAACACACACAAAGCTGCCTGATAGATCAAACTTTCACATGTAACCTTGTAAGCTTCCCTCAGGCTGATTCAAATCTTGTTTCTCTGGTTAAGGAAGTGAAATATGCATAATAGCACCAGCTCACCTGCCAAAGAGTCTTTTGTAGTTAACCTGTGATCGCTGATGTATCGCGTGGACTTTATTTCATTACTGAGGAAGCAGGGCCTTTTACAGTACAGAATTATATAATTTTTCTAATTAAAAGCCAAGTTCTGTGTAAGTGTTAGTCATTTATTCTTTGTATTGTACCTCAGAGAGGAAAGAGGTACATACCGGGTTTCACCGAAGAGCTGAAAACAGTTACAGAGACAGGAAACTGTTTCAATAGAGGCGGGCTTCCCCTTTCTGTACTCCCACAGCAGGCGTGAAGGATTATTTGAGATTACTAAGCTTCCATTTGATCCGCTGTGAGGGCCTGTTGCCAGTAATTTATTCAGTGCTGCCCATTGGGTATTGAAGGAGGCTGTGGATGAAGTTATCAAACTGCCTTCTAATGCCGCCCACTCCGTTTAATGTAAATCAGAGGGTGGAAAAATGTACAGGAAATGATTTCTTTTTAATATAGATGTGGGTCTAATGTTTAAACATTAAATTCTTTTTATTTTTATTTAAAGACTAAGGCTGGATTTATTTTATATTTTTCCTTACTGTCAGTTAATCCCATGAAAACCTTTCTCAGTACTTTCTGCTTTTAATACTTTCAAATTTTAGTTTGTACAAAATATAAAATTTGCCATTAGCCTTCCTGCTAACATTATTGGTGTTGGTTATCCAGTGTGCAAACAGTGTAAGTATAGTCACTGTGCTAAAAAGAAACTACAGAAATGAAACATGTTTGTAACCACCATGACATCACCCATTTGTTTGCTCATCTTGAGGATTCACTCGTTGTCAAGCTTTGAGATGAGCGTTTCTTTTCTTTTTTTTTTTTTTTTTTTTTTTTGGAAGCGGATGTGACACGTTAGGGCCAGGTCTGACTGTAAAACTTTGCATTCATTGGCTAATGTCTTGTCAATAACATGCGATTAGCCAATGAACATCCTGGATAAATGTTTGACCAAAATTTGTAAAACTGATTTATTCATTTATGGTACTTTCAGCTGCTCCCAGATGGTTCTGCGTATTTGATTTGCTTTTCGGTCTCCCGGTCTCAAACAGTGGCTCTTTCACATGTGAGGTGAATGTGTTAACCACTACATTATTGAGCCACACTGATGTTTTATTTAGAATGACCCAAAATTAGCTCATCAGGAAAGTTTACAGAAGTTGGGCTGTTACCGCATTGACTTCTGTAGAACTGGAGGTCTTTTTCAATCAGTGGAGTTGCCCCCCTGGTGGCCATTAAAAAGAATGGCACTTTAAGGCTGTTTCCTGTTGGTTACACTTTCCCTGAAGCTACATCCTTTTTTTTTTTAGTTTGTTTTAATATTCTGTGGTTAGTTTGAATCTGTTGCCATGCTACGTAACAAGCCAAACATATAGAGTTTCAACACATCTGCAGTTACAATATAACCGGCATGTTGTAAATGCTCAGGATATAAACTTTTATAATCTACTGGTTTGCTTTTTTTTTTTTTTTTTTTTTTTTTTTTTTTTTTTGGATTTGCATTTGCCACCAATGTACCACATCAACTTCTGCGTTTACTGTCCAGCATCTCCTGTGCCTACGTGGCAGAAAACAAGCATTTTGGCATTATAATTAATTGTAGGTTAAATTCATTGTTGTTTTCATGGGACTTGCTGACAGCAAAAATATACCTGAACCAGCCTGATCCTTTAAAAGCCTTGTGTCCTTAGAGATGCCCCTGCGGATTAATCCACTCCTGGATAAAGTCCGCTAGTCTGAAATTCCTGTTTAAGTGACTTGAAATGAACTCACTGGGAGGAACTGGAACTAATGATAACACGCCTTGTCTGATTGTGGAAGCAGCTTGTGTGGGATTTTATGAAGTTAAAGGCACATTTAACATTTATAGAGGCTGCTTTCAGGGACGGGCTCTGTCAACATGTACATGGGTATTTCTCTTTGGGTTTTGGACTTTTGTCCAGATAAAAAATGAAAACAGCACATTTGAAAACTCTTTCCAGGGTTGAAGACTTTGAGAAGGAAAACAGAGACAAAGGTCTGCACTTTTAACTCCTTACTGTTTGCAGGCTTCTGATTGGCCAGAATTTTGGATTTTCATGTGGCTGTTTTTCAGAACAAAAGCAGAAAACTCGTGTTTTAAAAGAACATCCATGTACGTGTGGATGGAGCCGTCATTTGTGCTGTAAACATCTTCGTTGCGTGTTGTGTGTCTCAGATCAGGGTGAAACTCACTGACAGAAAAAAAAAAACAACCTAAGTGCAATTTAAACAGATTTGAGAAGACAATCTTGTACACAGTTTGATTTTTATTAGAAATACATTGGGAGCAAAGTTGATTATTTTTCTACAGAGGTTGCAACCCCTCCTGGATGAAATGCTTGGTGTTGATCAATATGATGATGATGATGCATTTTACTTGACTGAATCGTTGGATTTTATCTATTTTTTAAAGCGGACTAATGTTTAAAGGGATCAAGTCTGAATAATTTCAGTGCTAATATATTGTAGTATTTGTTCTCTCCATGTGTCGAAGAGTTGTTCACTTCTTACTGTAGGACTTGATGTCATTTCAGGGACCACTTAACATGTTAAGTTAGACCAGTTATTAATCTGCATAGTTTGTTTCTCAGTTAACTATTTTTTAACTCTATAAATATATATAAATGTGTGTCATCCATACTGTTATCCATACTGTGCTTTCCACTTTGTTTCTTAACCATCTGCGTTCCCCTACAAATATTTTAGCGTTTATTGTCTTTTTTTTTCCCTCCACACTCTTTACCATCATGTAGTCAAAAACAGCTGCACTTCAAAGTCCACAGGATCAAAAATAAATGGTGTGGACACTAAATCATCAGGCTTAAATCAACAATCGAGAGAAACTAATAGCACAGCTGAATTGTACTTTAAACCTCTTACAATGTAACATTTATTATGTCCCAATAAAATATCTTCATATTAAATCAGTCAGTGAGGAATGTTTCATTTTTAAATCTTTAACAAGGGTTAATAAGACTTAAAAGGGCTCGTCTTCACCACTCAGGCCAGCAGGAGGCTCAGTGCAGGCAGCAGGCAGAGCAGCTGCCCCGCCCAGCTGAGGGTAGCAATGGACACAGCGCCGTTGCACAGGTCGGTTTCGCAGCACACGTTGGTGTAGTTGAAAGAGGTGTCGGAGGCATATTTCTGTCCACTCACGTTGCACTGGGAGGCGATGGCGCAGCTTTTCTCATATAACGTCAGCTGTAGTTCGCCTGTGAGAAGAGAGGGGTAAAAATATTGGTATCTGCATGTCTTCAAAAAATATTCAGTTTTTCACAATCGATTGTGCACACAGGAGGATGCTTAATCCTTTTTTTTTTTTTTTTTGCAGTATTTCAGTCAGCAAGTGTCTAATGCAGAACAAAGTACTTTGGACTTCACACCAAGTGCAGCTGGAGACAGTTTGTACCTACATCTGCCCGTCTAGCCCATTTCCATTCACTTAGGCTCAAGCATGAGAGAATTTCAGAGAGTTTAAATGTCAAAGGTCACAGCAGCCTAACAAAACAGTTTTAGCCATAATTCTGGAATTTGGGAACTTTTATGACAAACTTTCATACAGGATGAAGTTCTGTATCTTAAACTCAAGTCTGGAAAGATATAAATGTAAACTACAACTTGACTAGTTGCTGAAATCATTCAAACATGAGGCAGTAATTTCAGTTAACTGGCTCTTATTGCTCATCATTAAATAAATTGTTACATATAACTTTAATCATAACTGAAATCCAATTGCATGTTCATGCTTAAACAGGTATTTAAGTGCATTATGTGTTATCCTAAAGACTTTTTATAAAATTTGAAATTTAACATTGTGATTGCTTCAAAAAAACTGTGGAAGCAAAGAAAACCCTGAATGCTTAGTTTTAGTACTTGAATTTTAGTACCTGGATGGCAACAATATAGACTCACCTGCCATTTAATTGGATATATCTGTCCAGCTGCTCATTAATTCAAATCTAATTAGCAAGTCGGTGCATTTAGGCAGGTCAAGACAATCCACCAAAGTTCAAAATGAAGAAAAAAATGGGATTTAAGTGACTTTGAAGCTGATAGGAAGGCAACAGTGACCCAAATCACTACTCGGTGCCACTCCTGTCACTGAAGGACAGGAAACTGTGGCGACAATTCACACAGTTTGACCAAAATTGGACAATAAAATATTGGAAAAAAGTTGCCTGGTCTGAGGAGTTTTGATTTCTGCTGCAACATTCGGATGATAGGATCAGAATTTGTGTTGTGTTGGCGGTGTAATGGTGGGATATTTTCTAGGCACACTTTGGGCCCCTTAGTACCAACTGAGCATTGTTTAAACACCACAACCTACCTGAGTATTGATACTGACCATGTCCTTTATGACCATAGTGTAACCATTTCCTCATGGCTGCTTTCAGCAGAACAATGCGCTGCGTCGCAAAGCTCAAATTATCAGACTGGTTTCTTGAACATGAACTAACCAGCATTGCAGCGTTGGTGCTGCCGGTTAGTTGTCAAAGGAACGAACAGATGACAATGTTACATGCCACACAGATTTTCATACATGCTGCTCACATGAAAAACTGGGAGTATTTGTGGGAACGTTTTGCCCCACCCAGATACCCCGGAGCATTATTTTTAGACGTAATTTGATGACATCACAGGCATTATTGAGCTGACAACCGGCCTGGTGAGAAATGGTGCTGAAGTCCAATCGGGTGAGTCATTATTTCACCTGGTTTTGTTTTCACATTTAAGACCTTGAGAAATGGTTCAAAGTGTAGAACACAAAGAGATCAAACAGGCCTTATTGTATAGTTTGTGTGTGAGCAGTGACCAGAAGCTGAAAGCTTTGATTTATAAATAGAACTTTAGACTCAGTATTAATATTATCTTTATAAATCCTGCACTGTGCATTTCTCTGTTATGTTCCTCAGTAACCTTCAATAAAATTAGGTTTTATTTTCCAGTTTGAGACTCTTAAAAAAAAAAAAAAAAACCCTCAAATCTAATAAATGCAGACAGATCTGGGTCTTACCTTTTCTTCCTGACGCTACACTCGAGAGGCAGTGCTGCCCTGCTGGACACTCCACAGGAAGAGAGCAGTCCAGAGGAGAGATGGACGGAAATAAACAGGTGTAACAGCACAAACAGGCTGAGGGACAAAAACATTGCAGGTTACACACTATCAGCTGTAAAATTCTAGGAGGGAGACCAACAACAACAGTTTAATACGCCAACATTGTATCGGCTGACAGTCACAACATGAAAGATTTGGCTCATAAGGAAGATACAGTAGCTGTTAATTTGATGATGTGTCTCCAAAAGAAGCCGAAGTCTTGCTGCTTAGAAGATATATGGATTTGGTGCTCCCTGGTGGACAATCTTTGTAATGAAGACACTTTCTGGATTATCTTCAATGATGCTTTTGGTTTCTCTAAACTGCAGCACCTTATGCTTCAACAAACATACAGATGCTGCTGATTTATCTGGGAGAGGCCAATATTGGATTTAATGATTAACTTGTCAAACAGTTCATTTGATACTAAGCATTAGTTTGTGGAAAAAATAATTCTGTCACTGGGTCACCAGAGACTGTCATAACAGAAACTGTAAAACCAAATTGCCAGAGTATTTTTTTTTAATAAAAAAATACAGCTGTTCAAACTCTTCATATTGAAAACCAGAGTTATTATAGTATTTAACAACATAATGTAATTCCATCACTTTTGTGGCATTAAATTTTCTTACTTATTAATTTAATTAATAGTTTTTTAAGCCAACACAATGTGGTTCACTACCACGAATCATGTTGATAACAAAGTGTAAGTTTATTTTCAACACTATGAAAAAAACAAGCTTCAATTTAAAATATTTTGTCATGTTGTAGGTATATTGTTATCAGCGTTGACTTTAATTGTCAAAGAAATGCAAATAATGGCATAAAAATCTAAAAACTGTCAGTAACTGTATGTACAGTGTGCATAGCAGTTTTCACACACACTGAAGCCCTGAATAGCTCTTGCCTTTAATCCAGAGGAGCTGAACTTTAAACATACTAAATGCCTGAACCTGATCGTTCTCGAGCCGTTTAATGCCAGCTCTCTTCTGTAAAGTTTGAACACGTGAGACCAGAGCAGGAAGTGAGCGTCACGCGTCCCTCCTTCTGCACGTTCTACTCGGGCACCACCCTTCGCCAAACCAGAGTATTTACATTAGTGAGGATGCATCTGATGCAGGGAATTGGCTATACTTGCACAGTGTCCAGATCTGATTCTCCCAACATTATCCAGAGTTATACAGCTTTAATAGTTCACATCTGAACTGTTTGTAGTTAAGTAATAGTAATAGTATTTTACCATAAGTAGAGAAGTTTGAACTAATTTAGAATTTTCTATTCATGACTAAATCTAGTTATTCTACTTACATTTTAAGATTCTTGTAGTATTCTTCATTTATGAAACTTAACATTTAAACTGTCATCTCCAAACTAGCAGTCCAAAGTTGAAACAGTCAAACTCGTTACAAGGAAAGCCTCACATTGGAGAATAAATATGAAATGTTCGATATTTTTACATAAACAGTTAATTATCAAAAGTACTTTTAACTAAAATCAGCACTTCAACATTTCTTGTATATATATATATATATATATATATATATATATATATATATATATATATATATAGTTTAGGCACTGCGTCTTAATCTAATCAAATGCCTTTTTAAACTGTTTACACGTTTGTATGAAAGAGTTCAAATTTGTAACTGAAGTAACCAACGCAAGAAGAGTGTTAAATTTGATCTTTTCATCTCTGAAAAACAAAATGAAAATGTGCTTGAATTTACGTCACTGAAGAAATTTGTACTGGATTGAAACTAAGAACACTACTGATAATAAATCCAGCTCACATTGAACTAACTTCAACAATTTTACCATTTGAATCAAACTACAACAGGGGAGCGTCTGCATACTGTAAAACTCTGCCCTGTTTAGAGTCTCCTAACTAAAGAGGCTCCAGATGAGGGGGAGAAAGTTCTCTTTATGTGAACTCATTAAATCGAGCATGTAGTGTCTACAGTTACAGTCTTTTTAATAGTAAATTCCTTTGTTGTGGTTCCTTTTTGAGCTGCAACAGGACATCTTGCATTAAAAATATGATAACTGCGGGAGAGTCAGATCTCAAACATTAACATAAAAAGATGTGGAAGTTGAACATCAGAGGTTGATTAAACTGTGCAAGTTTCCACAGAACAAGCTCTGCAGACTTTGTCCCTGTCACTGACGCCAGAAATTAATCTCCAGTATTCAAAAGTATTTGAGTTTTTTCTTCAATTATAAAAGTAACTGAAGACAATTGAATGTTTTTACATACCTGCCAAAGGAAGACAACACGTGAGAATAATTAAGAGTTGTGAATGAGGCATGATTCTTCCTTAAAAGTCCCTCAGTTTCAGGCTAGGTTTTTCTAAACCAGTCTCCTCCAAGGGCGTTACAACTCTTTAACTACTTGATGTGCTGCGTTCCTCAGCTCATTCACATATTAAAATTTTTTCGTCTCTTCTAGGATTCTTTCGTGTTTCCATTAATCTGATAAAAGGTGCCTTTTTATGTTGTCAGCACCCACAGGTCACCTGAGTTTTTCCCCTCAGTCTTTACTTATTTGTGCTTTCATAATCCTCAGGCAGACTCCTCCCTGAAACCTCTAATTCAATCTGGAGAGTTAATTGTGGGCAGCATGGTTACGAGCAGCTGAAAAAAAAAAATGAAGCGTTATTCATGTATTTGGTGAGTGTTTATGTATTAATGAAGCTCAGGAAGCCTTAAAAACAACAGGATCTTCATCCATTGATTTGATGAGCAGATAATAAGGTGTTATTAGAGAAAGTGAGGCACGATGGAGGGAGAAAAGGAAGTGCGCATGTGTAACGGATCTTACTGGAAAGGACAAGCAGGAGCCGAGGACTCCAAAGTCAAAAACATTTCTGCAAATGTGGGAAAATAATGACATAAAACACTTGTATTTTTTTTACAATGATTTATCTGCATATAAATTCATGTTAAAAAAACAAAGTTTTTTGAGTCTTTTCTTTTTTCGGTTGTTGATTTGCTGCTGCGCTTGGGATCATTGTCCTGTTGCATCAATTGCAACAGTTTGTGCCAAGCTTTAGCACTCAGACAGATGCCTCCCTCACACTGAGTCTAGAATACTTTGGTACACAGAGGAGTTCATGGCCAACTCAATAACTGCAAAGTGCCCAGGTCCTGTGGCTGCAAAACAAGCCCAGACCATCACCCCTCCACCATCGTGCTTCACAGTTGGTATGAGGTGTTTGTGCTGACAAGCTGTTTCATTTTTTGCCAAATGGGGCGCTGCATATGCACACTCTGGAGTTAATTTTGCTGGGCAATCAACTTTCAACTTTGTGAACATGATAACTTGAGAACAACGTGACCTAGGATATTCAAATTCACATCTACTAAAAATCTTGGATGAGTTCGAATCTCAGCGACCTTGACCTCAAGGTCAAAGTCAGAGGTCAAGTTTTCAGAAAATCTTGTGAAAGTGATAACTTGAGAACGATGTCGCCTAGGATTTTCAAATTGATACTATGGATCCATCTACTAAAAATCTCAGACACCTTAGTTGTTACCATAATAATGCCAATCACAGGAAGTGATAGTATTCTCAGTGGTTTGTATTTATTATGATTTTAGCATTTCTTATTCCTGGTTTTTACTTAGCCATTTGCTTTTGAATTGATATGATGACTAAATTCTCTGAGGCTCATATGCACCCCATTGAGATCTACAGAGACCTGGTAATTACGTGTCCTCGAACTTGTATTTCCAGGGGATTTGTGCCTGCCTAAAGATTTTACTGCCGGGAGGCTGAGGGGTAGCACTGGTGGCTGACAGCACTTTTTCTCCTTATCATACCAGCCTTTATATGAGTGATTTTTAAAAGAAAAGACATTGCATGCAATTGCATGAGACAGCAGCAGAGACTGAAAAAGTCAGCACAGTGCAGAAAGAGTCAGCATGCAAACAGAGGAAGAAAGTCAGCATGTCAGAGACAGAGGGTCAGTGAGCTGCAAAGCGAGCCTGTTTAACTGAATTATCCTTCAGGGCGTAATGGGAGACGTGAGGGCAGCAGGCAGGACAGTCTGCTGACAGCAAGTCTTGTGATGGAGTGAGCCAAATGGGCTCAGACTGAATAAGCTGTTTACAAGCTGATTAATTACAAACTCCTCAAAATCTCCCTGGAAATATTGAGGGGTTTTTGTTGGTTTCTCTTTTATCAGGATGAAATGCTGTATACAGAAATAATCCATGGGCACTGATGACTCATAAATGACATGAATGTTCATGCTCATTGGAGTTGTGTGTATTTGCTGTTATAGCAATAGAATTTTGCATAGAGTTTGGTGTGAGAGCTTCCTTCTGACTTCAAGTATTTGCACCTAACCTGCAAACAGGAACCCTAAAGCTACTGTTAATTAAAAGCATTTTATCTCCATATTTCAGCTGGATGAGCTAAGAAGTCCTCCTTTTTTAGCAACATGAATTAGCATTTATGTTTTAGAACTTAAAAACACAAGCCTAAAGCCACTCGTTTTCTTAAATCTATTTGGAGCACGAATGCGAACTTCACCGTGAGTCGATTCACTCTAACTCTATATTCCTAACAGAAGCAGGGATTTGTGCAGACAGTGTTTATCCTGTATTTGATGGGGATGTTTGGGTTTTTGGTATCCTAGCTGAAGGATCTCAGTGGACAGATGGTGTTCTTTAATCCTGTCTGTCTGTGCCCTCTAGCTCCCATCCTCCACCCTTTCACAAATATTCCCTCTGCCATTACATCCAGTTCCTCTATTTCAGCCACTTCTTCACTTAATAGAGGAGCTCCTGCACCTTCCCTCGTCCTCTTTGCTGCACTGGAAAATCTGGCTCCTGTTCTTCCTCCTGCAGTAACTTGATCTAGTCACTAGAAGGAAATATTGTGCAGCCTTCCTTCTTAGTCAGAAAAGTCACATGTATGCAGAAGTTGTGTGTGTTTACATCATCTATAAATATCACCCATTTGTTTGGTAATACAGGATTATTAATTATAAACACAATCATTATCTTTTTTTGGCATCTGATGAGACAATCTGATTATCTAGCAATCACATCATTTGACCCACTTTTCAGGAAAGCCAAATTATTATTTTTTATGTTTTTTGGGTTTTTTTTTTGCCATGTCAGGAGGATAAAAACAAAGATGGCTCAGTAATTCAGCATATAAATCTTTCATTCACTCCCTGTGCCCACATTTATATTTGTATATAAAGCTCAAGCCTGACCCTTCATAAACAATTCATTAGGATTACAGCAGGGATGGGAAAAGGAGTCCATAATCCTGGAAAAATCTGAATCCAGCTTTAATTCAGTGCTTTAATGCGAAGGAAGAGCACCAATGTAGCAGAAACGGGGAATTTCTGAGTAGAGGCCAATATTATTTTAATAAGGTAGCCAGCTAATGTTAAATTAAACCAATCTAAACGACTTATTAGTAACACCAGTTAGTTTTAAGAAGTATTCCAAATTTAGTAGTTATTATCTAGGCTGAACAGTGCTGAGGGCTAACAATACGTATAATTTTCCCCATAAATTAAGAACATTTTTGGATCAACTTAATACAAATTCAATTCTGGAAAATCTCGCGCTTTGTTAATAAACTTGAAGACAGTCTAAACTAAACAAAACCAGTAGTCATTTTGCAGCTGCCCTAATGATTTCGAGCGGCTGCCATAAATCACCGCTGATTGAATCCTGGCAGGACGTGTGGGGGAGGGGTGAGGGGGGTGAAGCGTCGGAGAGCTGCGTCCATGGTCGAAAATAAGACCAGAAGTTCTTTGTGGGTAGCTTTAAAAACTAAGAGCACAATGGTTGCCAAATTATCATTTTTAGGTACAGCTTATGAATACTAGCTCCCCCCTGCTATGTCTTTTAGCTTTATCGCTTTACATATGACATACAACAAAGTGCGATGTGGTAAAAAGAGCATGACGGATTTTAAGCAAAGCAACACTGTCTTATTTTGAAATTCGCCGCCGGAAACGTACACATTCACATTAGCCGTCTTGACACGATAGCTAGTCTGCAGAGAGAAAGAGGAGCTGGAGAGTAACGGGAATTCGGCTGCTTTGGAAATTAAATTAAAATAGAGGAAAAACACGAACGAAACCGGATACCGGACACCTAACGCAGGTAAGCAGACTTACCTGTGAAGCTGTATTTATTAATTGTGCGACCCGTGGTGGGGGTGTTGGTGAATTTTTGCCGGTTTTAGGAAGATGTGGAACATCATGAAAAGTATTTGGGAAGAGCGTTGATCTGCTGGGCGGTGCAGTCATGCAGCCCCAGAGCCTCAGGATGTTTTGTTCTCCTTGTGTCTGAAGTTTATACTGATTAATGCAGCTGGACAAACTCAGACAAAAGCTATACGAAACAGAATATTTGAACATGTAGCTAGTGATTATAATGTAAATTGTGGAGGTATCCAGTGCTGTCTTTAAAAACAAAATGAAGTGTACATCAAAGCCCAGCACTTGTTGCTTAAGTCATGAAGCAGATTTAGGAAACATCCTGTGTGCAGCCTCGCAGTGGGATACTCCTGCCAGTTACAGGGAAGATGATAAAAGGGCAATTGTCCCAAAACTAACCCACTTCCCAGATATGAAAGGGCTTTGCAGCATATTGCGGGGCTGTTGAATAATGATGCCTTATAATCTGACCTTGAACAAAGCTGCTTTGTCTCCTTTTAGCTGTGCTCTTTGTCTGTGTGTTATTTCAGCTGTCCTTGGATGTTTTAATGGGGGTAAACTTTTTTTTTCTTTTTTTTTTTTAAACAAATTGATGGCTTGTTAGTTTTGTATGTTCCGGCTTTGGTCTTAATGTATCCATCTTTTTCTTTCTTAGGCTGGGACTATTTGTTTCTACTTTTTGGGAGAGTAGATCGTGGAGTGTTCTAACAAAAGAAGAGGCAGACACAAGGATGAAGATGCTCCCCGGTTCTCCTTCTGGATCTACTTATTCACAGGCTTAGCTTCATTTAGAGCCTTTTCCTCTGGTGTTTTAGTAAGACCTAGACTTTGAGAGAGAAGACTGCAAACACATACACATTCACATCCTTTTATTGCCTCTTAATTGTTTCCTGGCAGAGCCAACTTAGTGATATTTTGGCAGTGCACCAATATTTGCTACCGCATTATTGAAACCATGGCAAATATGTGCCCTTATGGCCGTTTTACCCACGCCGTGGTGAGGGGGATTCCAGAGACCTTTGGGAAGACAGCAGGGGATGGCCAGGAGAACGGGGAGGTCTCGGTGGACCTGGCCAAAGCTCAGCGTCAATTTGGTTGCCTGACAGGAGCGTTGAGGCAGAAGGTGGGCCTGCAGCTGATCGAGATCCCCCCTGACCCTGAGCTGCCAGAAAGCTGGAGGATAGAGGATGTGGCAGTCATCCAGGGAGACACAGCGCTCATCACCAGGCCCTTCAAACAGCAGCGACGGAGCGAGGTAATGCAGCAGAGAAGAAGCCTTTCATAGGGCTCTTAATCTTGTGTTTAGCCTTAGGTAATAATTTTTCTACCATAATCATATGAACCAACTTGTAGCCCATACCGTCATACTTTGGCACATGGTCTTACTGATCTTTGTTGTTCCTTAGTGGTGCGATCAGTGGCCTTTTAGAAACTCCTGTTTCAGACACTTGAGTGTAGACTTCTGAAAACAGTATTTCTATTACAACAGTGATTTTATTAATGTATTTTGTAGGTGCCCAAGTAGGTCTCAAGGTTTTTTCTGGCTCCAAGTCTAAGGGGAAAAAAAAAGTTATTTTTGGCCATTTGATAAATAAGGTGGTGGTGTTGTTTCTGTTGGGGGCAACCAAAATGATGTTACTTTTTTTTTTTTTTTGGGGGGGGGGGGGGGGGGGGGGGTTGTATGCAGGGAAAAATCCTGGGTTTGTATTTTCCTAATTCCTTGGAAGTTTGCTGGAAAGAGCTTTAGGGAAACTGTTAGCTCAATAATGAGGCAGTTCAAATGATTCATGTCCAGTTAATAAGTTTAACACTATATTACAGTTTTTTAATGCTCTGTTATGTTTCATGGAATGGAAATGAACTGACTTACAATGAACGAGAGCATGTTAGGAAAGCCAGGAAGGAACTCGGAGAGTTAATTAAAATAACATTATTAACATATTATCACAATAGATACATGCTGACATCCAAAGGCTCCAGGTAAATGCACAGTTCTTTCTTTTTGGAATTAATTTTTTTCTTCACTTATACAGATATAATGCATTCTCTCTGGTTGTAAATGCTAAATGGACTGGGTTCTTATAGCACCTTTTTACTCGGTTAAGCACTCAGTGAGCTTTCTGCTACAGGTCTGTTTCACCCAATCACGCACATTCATATAGCACTTTTATCTAAGCCTAAGCACTTTCTAACACACACACACACCAATGGATGCATCAGGGGCAGTTCAGGGTTCAGTATCTTGGCCAAGGATACTTCAGCTGGCAGACTGGAGGACTCAGGGATCAGTCTATCAATCTTCCAGTTGGTACACACCCTACCAGACTCTAGATGCTCTACCACCGCCACCCCATTGTGCTGCAGTGTATAAAGTATTTCAGAATGTGTCACCATAACATGATTATTGTGGAAAGAGTGTAATGATAGTTTTGTTTTAATCTAAACTTCAATTGTCTTAGCAAAAGTTCTTTAGAACGTTTACAAGTTGTTCAAAATGCAGCGGCAAGGCTTCTTATGAAATCCTCTAAGTATTCTCATATTACCCCGCTTCTGATCAAGCTTCATTGGCTCCCCGTGAAATTCAGAATCCAGTTTAAAATTTTAGTTCTTACTTTTAGAGCCCTCCATGGACAAGCACCTTCTTACATCAGTGAACTCCTGCATCCATATACTCCCATCAGATCATTGAGATCATGTGACCAGGGTCTCCTGGCTATACATCCCTCAAGACTCAAAATGAAAGGAGACAGAGCTTTTGCCTCTGTGGCACCCCGTCTGTGGAATTCTCTCCCTGTCTCCCTGAGAGCGGTGGATTCGGTGGCATCTTTTAAAGGACAGTTAAAAACTCATCTTTTTAATATTGCATTTGCTTAATGTTTTCTTTGTACTTTGTTTTACTGTTGTGAAGCACTTCGTGGCAGCTGCCTCGAGAGGTGCTATATAAATAAAGTTTTACTTACTTACTTACTTACTAATTTATTTGCAACTGTAGCTTCCAAAAATATTTTCTAAAAAAAGGATGGCTAAGAAATTATTTTGAAGTCTTTTTGCTGTGGTTCTTCCTGTCCGCCTTCACTGCTTACAGCGACAGTTTCACTTCCACTTAAGCCAAGATGACAGGAAGCCTGTATTGGATTATTGAGAGGAGGAAAACCAGTTCAGCTGTTTCTAAACACTTTGGTTTCAAGAGGAAAAACAAAAAGTTTCTCTTTAAAGTTTAACGAATCCTTGATGTTTTAAAGTCAATTTACCACATTAAATAATCGTGATGTAAATACTCTATCATATCATGAGTTACTGTGAATTGTACAAAAAGTAGAAAATTTCCATTCAATTATTAATTGTTGGTGGAACCAGAAGTAATGAAGGTGCATGCAGACTTGCAGAGCACACTGACCACCTGTCTGAGCTGTTTTTTGGTTTGTTTTTTGTTTCCCCGACTCTCATACTGAGTTTAGTTTATTCCTTTCTCAGGTGCAGGCGGTGAGGAGGGTGATGTCAGAGCTCAGCCTGACTGTGGTTGAGATAGACGGTGAGCAGGGCGACTCTGGAGGGGCCACGCTTGAGGGCAGCGATGTCCTCTTCACAGGGAGGGAGTTCTTCATCGGCATCTCCTCCCACACCAATCACAGAGGGGCAGAAGTGCTGGCGGACACCTTCAGGGTAAGGGCTACGTGGGGGGGAAAGGGTACATGGAGCAGAGGGAAGCAGACAGAGTACTACTTCAAACTTTTGGTGGCTTAGGGCTACTTGTCATGAAGGTGTGTGTGTGTGTGTGTGTGTGTGTGTGTGTGTGTGTGTGTGTGTGTGTGTGTGTGTGTGTGTATACATCTTTGATTTGAGGAGTCGAGACAGCAGGCTTTTAACAAAATCTGACATCTTTGCCTCAGAGTCGTCATTTCAGAAGGGATGCCAATCAACATTTTGACGTGGCACAGCCGCAGCGTCTTTGTTTGCAGCCTGCTGCTGTGTTTTATCATGTCAGATGTCATTTAAACATAAGCCTTCGTGACAGCTTTTCTATTTAGGACTACTTTTAATCACACCAGTGGTGATGGGCAGTGGATTATTTTAAATATCTGAAACTACTTACAAATACAAAACACTTAAATATAGAGTCCTCCTCACTAGAGATTTGTGTGTTCCAGTCATGTCTTTTATACATTGAAGGTAAAAAATAAAATAAAAAATACTTCTACTTGTGCATCCATGATTATAGCTCATCATTCAAGCCTCCCCTCTCGCCTCTGTTCTCCAGATGCGTTTTAGGAATTGAGGCATCCTTTAACATAGTGTATTATGATGGATTTTTGCATACAAATGGAAAAATGCATATAGATGGGTGGCATGCATCAGAGAAACTTGCCAACTTGAGTCCTCTCTGCATCATCCTTTTAGTGCAGAAAAGTACACAGACACTCAGACACTGTCTGCTTTTAAGATTAAAACTTTGCTTTTTAATAAAGCTTATAGCTCATATCCCCGAGTTATGCTGCTATAGCTCAGGCTGCTGGGGGATTTCCCATGATGCACTGAGCATTTCTTTCTGCCACTCCCCTCTCTTCACTCCTGATAAAGTTATATAAGACTACTGTATGTTATTAACTTTGTCTTTGCAAGATTGTCTTTACTTGTTATGATATGAACCTCTGTGTGTCAGTGCTTCTCTATAAAAGCCCAACTGAAGGTAATCAGTAAACAACTAACTAATCTATAAAGTTTGTTTTTAGTCTGTGCAACAAAAATGGCCTTGATGCCAAGAGTACAGTCAGAAAAGGAACCAGGTGCCAAGGAGAGCAGGTGGCCATTGGCTGAATCGTATTTGGGGAACTCTTGTCTGTAAACGGTGACGAATGAGGCCGTTCCACTGGCCAAATAATGACGACTGCACAGCACGCTCCCTCTGGCTTGACTCGAGCTGCCCATTAGTATCAACTCCCTGGGTTCTTTTAAGAGCTTTTGACACATTTCTCTTTGAAGTGCACACAGACTGCATATTCTCAAGCTGAATTTGCTGTGTGTGTGTGTGCGTGCGTGTGTGTGTGTGTACGGGTGTTTATGTGGGTGAGTGGTATGAAATGGTGTCAGTGGGCGGGAGGATTTAAGTGGTCAGCTCAGGGGACAAATGGGGGAAAACCAGCAGATGATTTCATCAGCTATCCTGAGTGTTGTGTTTCAGAGGAGTCACTCTGGTTCCATTTAACTTTGATTCATAAATATTACCCTTACAGTGTGTACAGTATAGATGGATGCCATGTATTCTCTTCTCAAAGTAAGTTATGAGTCAACACGAGTCCTCGTACTGGTTACTGGGACATGTGAAAAACCAGTATTAATGTTATTAGTTACGATGTGTTTTTTCTGTGATGATAAAACAAACTTGTTTGGACACTTCTGGATGACTGTAATTTTACTAGCAACCTAGTAGGACTGTGTGTGAGTAAAGTTTTTACCCCCACATCTGTTCAGGACTTTGCAGTGTCCACTGTACCCGTCTGTGATGGAGCCCGACTGAAAAACATCTGCTCCATGGGAGGCCCGAACACCATCATTTTTAGCAACAGTGATGGGGCCAAGAAGACACTCCGGGTAAGAGTGTGTTTGTGCAGTATTTTCTATTAATTGATATTGTGGCATTATAGCAATTGAGGGAAAAGAGGAGCAAATATCAGGGAGAAAAAGCTTCCTATAGCTTTCATTAAAAACAGGATTTTTGCAGGTTTCTCCTTTTTTCCTATTTTCTTGCACTCAAATGGTTATCATTCTGAAACTTGTTCTCAGTATGTACACAGAGCCACAGGAGTTGGGGCAAGTAGCTAAAAAAATATGAAGCAATACTAAAGTGAATCAATGTGACTTTAGGGAAAAAACGAGTTTGCTAATACTGTCTTCTGAACTGTGAACCATGCAATAAAAATATGCAGCTGGAAATGAGCATAATATTTCATGTTTTAATCATGTTAAAGTTTTTTTTTCCTGTCATTTTGCTAACTGCTTTATAGAAATCCATGTGTGACAGACTGCCAGCTGGTCCTGCATGTTCATCTATTCATGCCAGTTTGTTTACACAGGCTGCATAGCTTTCCATTTAGCATGTGCCTGTGCTGGAGAGTTTATAACAAACAAGGTGGAGGCTCTGCCTAAAAGGAGCAGAATTGGCTGCAAGGAACAGCTTGTACAGTTATATATGAAGGGTGTTCAGTGTCACTGGGTGGACATCCCTAATGCTGGCAGTGAGACGGTCATTCCAGGCACCAACTTTTAATCAGAAAACAAAGGATGTTTCTGTACCATCGTACTATTTAATATGACACATCCAGTGTGATTGAAAACACCAGTGTCCTGCTGTTTCTAGTCATATTTCCACCCACAATCCTCTGCAACAGCTGCACCTATAAAAAAGATGAAAATTCAAGGCCAGTGTTATAACAAAGTACTGAGTTTAAGTGATGGATACAAACTATATGCAAGATGCTATACTTGGTGAGGGTGGCTGCAGGCAACAGTAAAGTGGGGCGGTGCAATTAATCATGTTTTAATTTTGATTACAATTTTAGCTTCCAACATTTATTAAAAAGATAATTGGGATAAAGCGATGATTGTGCTGCTTTATGTTTAGCTGTCATTTTGCTTTGCTCTTGCCTCTCCATAATAGTCCAGACTCACTTTGCACCTGACTGTGGCAGATTAAGATCAGTTCATATTTAATTTAAATTTAAATGTAAAATTCACGTTTCTTCTTTCTTTTTTAATTAAACAGTTTTTCCAAAGTCTCTGAGAAATCATAATAAATAATCTTGATCTCAGTAATGACCAAAACCATAAACCACAGAGCTGAAAGTTTCCACTTTAATGGTAAATATTTTAAGATTTATAAACTTAGACTCCAGTTGAAGGTGATGAAGTTTTCAGTTCATTTTATTCAAATATAATGAAAAAAGTAATACAGCATGAGGACACATTATTAAAATGAGACATTTTTAGTTAGAAAATTCATTAGAAAACATCGTTAGGCAGGGCCCAACATCGCTCTCCAGTCAATACTGTTTTTTATTATGAGTCATAAATATATAATCTCTCCGTCCTCACTTGAACTGCACACATCTGTTGATGTCATTAGTGTTGGCTTGGAGCTCGGAGACTGTGTGTAATGCTGCGTGTGTGCGTGTTCGCCTGCAGATGATGGAACAGCTGACTGATCACCACTACGATGTGCTCACCGTCCCAGAGGAGTCAGCAGCAAACTGCATCTACATCAAAGGTCCGTCTAAACGGGACTTCCTGCTGCACCGACCAGCAGATGAATGCCCTGACAGCACTTCCGTGAGTACCACCGAGGAATTACTTTGTTTTTATTGCAGATGATTGGAGTGTCATGTCATGTTAATGTGTGTTAATAGAAATAAATTGGTGCTAATTCTCATTACCTCAAAGTTAGTCAGATTTAAGTGTGTCTACAATTATGGCAAATTAGGTTTTTCTGACTCTTACTTCCTTGTGTTGGTTAGGATACATAAACACTGAATCCTATGTTCACTAATATTAAGCAGGCATGCTCTTCCTTTGCATGTTGTCTCAGTATAAACAAAAGTCTTATTTCATATCATGTCAAAATCAACCACCAGGCTTTTATAATAATTTTAATCTGGCCTACTTTATAACTTCAAATTCTCAACAATTTTTTGCCCAGTTGGTTTTAACTCTAGTCTGCACAGTGATGCGCCCCCTACTGGACTTTTTTTTGGGACTAGTTCAGACTGTGGGGGGTTTATGCATTTTACATCAAACTGCGTATGTCCACCCCTTCATATGATTGTTGTCCAGTGTGGCTCTGTATGTAAGCTGAGTCCTCTTATGATTTATTCATCTTTGCCTGTTGTTAGAAGATTATCCCTTTTAAACCCTAATGTCTCTGTAATTCAGATGTTACCTCTGTTTTCTGTTGTTTCACCTCCTGGAAGTAAGACTCTTGCATTTGTTAAGAATGGCAGACAGTACTGAAGGTGTGTCTTTGACTGGCTCGCTCTGAACTGAGCCTTAGACAAAGGCTGGATGACAGACCTGTGGAATAGAGAGCGCTCTAAAGATCTGAACAGGTTTATTTTGAGTCATCTCACTGTGACCATTTTAAGGTAACAGCTGTGTTTCTGGCTCCAGTAGTCTTGTGAAGTTGATCTCCTGCCCACAGTGCCATCGTTGACCCGTTAAATATGCAAGTAGGTGGCAGGACAGAAGCTGAGTCCAGCATAGCGAGCATGAATAAATATTTTCAGATACTTCTGTAGTTTTACATCAGGATTGAGGCAAATGGATATAAAGATTTCAAACCAAATGTACAATTAGGTGCTAATTTTAAAGTTTGTTTGGAGACATTGATTTTTCATGGTGAGGAGACTGATTATGATGTCCTGAAATGATGCTACTAAAAGACAGTAAACTCCTCTACAGTAGGTATCACAAACACACAAGCAGAATCCCTCAAAGTGAAAACCGTACCCAAGTCAGCAGACAGTTTTAGTAATCATGTTGTTTAGTCTTGTTGTGTTTCCAGTGTGTGTAGAGTTTCCATTGTGATGTGGTGCACAGAGAGACAATATAAATGCAGTTTTTAGCATAACATCCAAACAGGGAAACTGATCAGGCTTGAAATAACTGGAATTGTGGATCTAATTTTCAACCACTGAAGCAGATTTTCCTTCCTCCTCTCCTTTGAGTTGTCCCTGCAGCAGTGTCTAGTGTAGTCTTTAACAGCTGGATGAGGTCTGGATGACTGAAGTGTTTTTCTCTCTCCTCTCTGCAGGCCTTCCAGAAACTGCAGGACTACACCCTCCTGCCGACAGCCTGCAGCGAGGCCTCCAAGCTGGGAGCATCTCTGTCCTCGCTCTGCCTACTCATCAACAGAAAGCATACATATTTCTGAAAACACGCCCGCGCTACGCAGCATTTATGTGCAGGTGTTCATAGTGGTGGGGATGGTGACACTAACACGCAGTATTTGTATGAGACAGAATGAGGCACCTGATTCACTGCACCACTGCCCCCTCTGCTGAACGAACAGCGCTGCATGGTGTCATAACTCCATTCATAAAGCCACTAAATGAAGCTGTAGTTTTGCACTGTTTCAATTGTGACAGCTTTTTCAGAGACCACTAAAAGTCACCCTACAGGAAGCCCCCCCCCCAAAAAAAATCCTGTATATGTTCAATACTTTTTTTTTTTTTGGACCAATGTATGAAGGAAAAGCCAAAGGCACCATTCAGTTGAGCATGTTTTTTTTTTTTCACCACATACAATCTTGATCCAGTAAAGGGACATTATGTCCACTTTCCAGAAGGCTGAAGGTCTCTTGTAATATTACTGCTTATGGTAGGCATGGTAAACATTTAAAGATGACTACACTCAGATACCCTTTGCTACAGTGTACAGCCTTCATATCCCCAATGTGTTAGGTTTGTATTATTTTCAGTACTTATGTATTAGCTGTTTTTGTTTTAATTACTGGACATCTGTAGCTGCTAAATGTAGAAATTCAGATATAATTTAGCTTTACAGTGTATGAATTTGATGCAAGTGTAGAACTATTAAAGACCAGCTGTAAACTTAATGGTACTCCATGTTCCTGTGTAATTTAACTGCCAGTTTATTAGGTACATCAGGTTAAACTAAATGCAGTTTAATTCCAATAGTCAGTGAATTTTCTGCTGCTTAACCGGTTCAGGGTTGGAGCCTATCATCAGTCTGTCACAGGGTTAACTGCAACAATTCACTCACATTTACACCTACAGCCAATTTAGAATCACCCATTAACCTACGGTACATGTTTTGGGAGGAAGTTGGGAGTACGAGGGGAAACCAACTGGGTCAGTTAGGACATTGACTGAAAGCCCCCCCCAAGCTGGCTGCTGGACTCAAACCTAGCACCTTATGTGAGGCAGCAGTCCTAACCACGGTTACCCAACAGTTCTGCAATAAGTCCAAAGATTTTAACTTTATGGTGCTTGAATTGTATTTATTCTAGCATCACAAACCACAAAATCAAAATATTACAGGCTTTGAGTGTTTATTGCAGCACTGCTTTAAGAGGCTTTAATAATTTGCTTGTGCTTAAACTGAGTGGATCTTTTTCAGAAGCCAGCTTTCCAAATAATCAAAACCTTGTATGTGTGAAGTCCAATAAAACACTCAAACTCTTAACAGAAATCTTGATTTATTTTGTTAGACATGTTTAACGGTTGGATTTAGCGACTCTCTCCAACTCGTCCTTCTTCTTGATGGCATAAGAGTTAGATGAACCCTGCAAAGAGTGAGAAACTTGAGATTAACACCTCAGTCAGAACACACACTGATAACAGAATGGGTGCAGTTTCACATCAGCTCTGATCTCCAAACATTTCTAACATAATTGACAGGATGTAATCAGGGTCCACTAAGTCTGTTACCTTAGCTGCATTGATCAGCTCATCAGCAAGACACTCAGCAATGGTCTTGATGTTCCTGAAAGCAGCTTCTCTTGCTCCTGTGCACAAAAGCCAGATGGCCTGCAAGATGATGGAGAGCGGACATTATTGAGGTGTAACGATTTCAAACTTCAGTGGTGTGAACACAGGCCAGGGGTGAAATGTGTCTGAGTTGGTGATTGGCTGGGCCACATTAGACTACAGCCAATGAATAAGCAAAGACGATTATTCTGCGAGCACTCTAGCACACCAAGACAACAGGACATATCCAGGCGTGACTCTAGCCTCGCTTAACACACGACATTCAAAAACATTGAACCGCTTCAAATTTACATGCCAAAACTGATAAATGTACTGTTGGACCAATACCGGGGTTTTTAAAAAATTTTTTAAACAGTATTAATGTACTTAGATACAGTGGACAGGTTAATGAAGTAGTCAAAATGCCAGAAAGCCACAATGCAGGAGAGACTTTACCTTTCACACCCCCTTTTACAAGGTGAAAAATGTCTGTACCTCACAATTTTTATTAGTCACTAATAACGGACACCACGAAAATTTTAAATGTTCATAAAAAAGCAAACTAAAAAATTCTGTTTAATTTCCCTTCATATTTTGCTGTGTTGATCCCACAGTTTGAGAACCAGTCTTGTATGCAGACCTGAGTTCAAAAGGCCCACTGCAAAACTGAACATGCAACAACTTTAAATGTTCTAAAAGATGCAGGAAATTCATCTCATCACAATAGACAGTGCTATTAATGACTGTGGGGTGTGTTTGTTACCTGGTTGACTCTACGGAGGGGTGACACATCCACAGCCTGCCTCCTGACGGTACCAGCACGACCAATACGGGTGGAGTCCTCACGGGGTCCACTGTTGATGATGGCGTTGACCAGGACCTGCAGGGGATTCTGGGAACAAAACATCAAAAAAAAAGTTTTTTAAAATCAATACACAACATGTAGTAACATGACATACACATAGGTCTGGAGACTTCGTGAAAGCTGACACAATGTACTGCTAATGTCATTTTCCTACCCGTGCCATGCCATATTTACCCTTAAATATGTATATTAAAGTCCAGAAGCTTGTCTGCTTAGCATAAAGACATGAAAAACACAGAACAGCAAGCCTGTCTAAAAATAGTAAATCATCAGTACTCTGGGTATCTGAATAAAATTGTTTATATATTACAGATATTATTGAAAACTGACTCTGATCTGCTCAGACCACAGTGAGATCAGGTAATCTGTAGTGAAGTGCAAAGGACCAAATTTAAAACAACTTCTGCTCAGATACTTAAACAGATAAAAATCATTTTTCAGAGGAAACAATCATTTATTTTCTATAGTTGTAGTTAAAAAAAAAAAAAAGTTCAGTGTCAGATCTAAATCACAACAATTAATCAATACACACTATAGTAGTGAAGCAAAAGTACCTCTCCAGTCAGCAGATGAATGATCTCAAAGGCGTGCTTGACGATGCGAACGGTCATCAGCTTCTTGCCGTTGTTGCGGCCGTGCATCATCATGGAGTTGGTCAGACGCTCCACGATGGGGCACTGGGCCTTGCGGAAACGCTTGGCGGCATAACGGCCTCCAGAGTGTGGCAGGTACTTGGCATATTTCTCTTTCACAGCAATGTAATCCTGTAGTGAAAAGTGGCATCTTTAAGCATCACCCTTTTTTTGTTTTGGTTGTTGTTGGGAAACAGCATCGTTAAAGCTAGGCAGTGTATCTGAGCCGGTGATTGACTGGGCCACATTAGACTACAGCCAATGAATAAGCAAAGACGATTATTCTGCGAGCACTCTAGCACACCAAGACAACAGGACATATCCAGGCGTGACTCTAGCCTCGCTTAACACATAAAATGCACAACTACATTCAAAAACATTGAGCCTTTTCTAACTTACATGCTAAAACTGATGAATGTACTGTTGGACTAATACCTGGGGTTGTTTTCTGCATAGAAGGAATTTTGGGCCCCACAAAAGCCAAAAAGAGGACACTTTTTTTTTTTTTTTAAACAGTATTCATTTACTTAGTGGAGAGGTTAATGAAGTGGTCAAAAATAAGACTGCCCCATGTATGGCTGTGGGTCTCAAACCCTTCATGCCCCCTTCCACAAAGTGAAAAGGGGGTATTTCTATCAGTCACTGCGAGCACTGTAGCATACCTGGACAACAGGTGAGTGTCCAGGCGTGACTCTACCCTCCTTACCACCACCAAAAAGGTGACAACAGCTAATCTTTCACGCTGCCCACCTGCAGGGAGATGTCATTGATCTGGACATCATCGGTGCTCCACTTGCCAAAGAGCTTGATCTCTGGGGTCTCAGCCACAGCGGGGGCAGTCTCCCAGTCGGTCACTGAGGAAACACCAAAACATTACTGCCAAGCTGTTTTACAATTTATAAATCAAGGGCACGATAAATGACAAATGTATCTATTGTTTTTAAATCTACATTCCGTGTTCAATTTAAGACGGGGTCCCATCAGTTTATAACGGTGAATCTTTTTAAATAACTTGTGAGAAGACATAAGCCGAAAACACGTGATATATTAAACAAATCTGTGCATAACAAATGACCTGAACGTTACTGTAGCTTCACTGAGCCGCTGCTCCATGTTACGTTGCAGCAAACTCATGTTACTGTACAAACCCCCACGATTTGATACTTTATTTTGAAGCAGGGTCATTAATGGAAATATATAATTTTTAAAAAACAGGTTGTATGGTCAGACTTGGCAGAGCTAAAGACAGTCACACAGGAACGGCGAGGCCGGAGATGGAGCCTGCATCAAGCCAGCAGTAGCAAACTTGCGCCACAGCAGCTACCAAATTTACAAACGTCTAAAACCTGGGGTAGAGCGCATTTTAAAATTAGCGTTTGTTGATTATACTGTGAAAAGAGTACCGTTTGATATTTACATTTTTTGTGAAATGGTGTAGTGAACGTGACGCTTGTCGGAGCCGCTAATAAACGCACAGGATCCACATGTGCTACATGAGCTAGCCGCATGCTAACGCTCAGCGCTGTTGTGCTCATACGGAAACATTCGGAGGGAATAAAACCACCTTTTCGAGAAAACCAGAGTGTTCCGTACGAATTTATAGGACGATGAAAATCCAAACTGATTCTAAATATGTGCTGGAAGGTTTTTCATAGCGTATGAAGGAAGTAAAAAGTGAATTTTTGACTCACTTATTTCTGCCGTTCTGCACCACACTTCTCTGAGACGGAAAAGGGCCTTTTCGGGGCGCCGCGTTCAGATATCCGGCCCGGCGGTTGACTACTTCCGGGGCTCAAAGCATCGTGGGAATTGTAGTCTTCTTTCATGTCACTTCACCAAAGGACGTGAAAGCTTGTTTCCACCACTGAAGATTTTTTATCCGTCCGCAAGTTAAGATATTAGCTAAAGCTGGGAGGGCGTTTGAAATTTTGATCTAACTTAGAAATTAAACAGACAAAACATTCAATTCAATTTTATTTATATAACGCCAAATCACAACAAACAGTTGCCTCAGGGCACTTTGTATTGCAAGGTAAAGGCCATACAATAATTACAGAGAAAACCCAACAATTAAAAACGACCCTTTATGAGCAAGCACTTGGCGTCAGTGGGAAGGAAAATTTCCCAAAACAGGCAGGTTAAAGTTTGGTATGGATCATGTAACAGTGCACTTTATTTGAATTCAATTCTCCAACTTCTGATAAGCATACATGAAAAATACAAATTTTTATACTTTTCTGGCCTTTTAAACTGTGCATTCCTATCTTTCTTTTACAGTAGCTGTTAAAACTTATGCATTTATATTTTTATGTAATATCATTTAGTTTCAGTTAGTTTCAAAAGTGGGGTTGCTTGTTTCAGTTAAGTTTTTATTGTCCAAAAACTGTTAATTTTAGTTTTTATTATCTTCAGTTGACTTACAGTCATCTACAGAACTTAATACTTTGCTAGGAAAATGGAAAACAGGTGCAGTGATTTATTGAAACATACACGGACATACAAGACAAAAACAGTTGATACAGTTTCAACAAGCCACCCTTCCACTGAGACCATTTCTGATGAGGCTTCAGTGAACAGTAGATGAACTGAAGGGTCAGAGGCATCATTCAGGTCCCATGTCAGATCTCTGCTGGATTTTTTCCTATTTCTTAAAGACATGACTTTCAGATGCTGTTCATCTGTTGTAGATTGTTTTTAGGACTGTCACTTCTTCTTTTGTCCTCCACTTGTCCAGTTTCTTAAGTTTTTTAAAGGACACAGTACACACCGTGCTGAGTTTTAAGCTAATAGCTTTTTGGGAATCACCTTGTTTGTGCAAAAATATTCTTTTATGTCCTCCAAACTGTCTTATCTTTGGCATTTTCTATCGATTTAACTACAGAAACAAATTCTAGGTTTTGCGACAGTCTGCTAGTAACAAAGTGCCTAAAGATTCAATCTGAAAGTGATTCTTTGCTTTGTTATGTGTAGACACGACACTGGTTCATCCCTTGAGTTAGGTGCCTTTTTCCATGCTTGAACAATTCATACGTCAGTATTAAATTGCTTAACAAATGAAAGCATTCCTCTGAAAATGGTCAACTGTAAGGACTGGATTTTAAATGAGTCAAAAAGCAGCCAATGTCCCAAGAAAAGCTTTAAGAAAGACTTGAGCTATAGACTTTAGAAAGCTGAACTCTATAGCTTAAGACCACTCTAAAAAATTACAAGAAAGTCTGGCTGATTGGAAGTAAAATATAAAGAAATAAGGGGTGGATCAACACTTTTGCACAGTATTGTATGTAATATAGCCCTATGGTGGATCAGTATATTTGAAATCAGTGAAATTTGTATCAGCACTAATAATATGTGTTCATTGGTGAAAGTGTGTTTTAACAGGACAAAACATTTGACACAAAGTCTCAAAACTGTCTTTTATTGAAGAACTGACAGCATTTGACAGCAGCTCATTTACAAGACAAACATTGTAGAAACTGTCAAAATAGTACTTTGTTTTTAAAAAAGTGTCCATATCCACATTTATGGTTTGTTCAATATGAAAACTGAGCAGAGCAGGACATCCCTTAAATCCACATTTAGTTCAGCAGTTAGTTCAGCTCTGAATTGGTACCAGCATACATGAACAACAGATGCAACAATATTAAAATAGTAGCTTCAATACAATTAAAATCATCCCTGTCTCTACAAAATTACTTCTCTTTATATTGTGCAATGTATGCTTAACTCTTGTGAGTTCCCTTCTTGTTTTCGCTCACAAATACATGCTTCCACTTTTGTCCTGTCAAGAAATATAAGAACGACAAGCAGAAATTAAAACTGTTACAAATGAATCCCTTTTGCAACAGAGACGAACGAACGTGAAGGTCGCTAAAACGCCTGAGGTATCTAAATGTGATGAGAGGTTCGGTGGACCAGTAAACACTAATATAGCACTGCCACTTTCTAGTCTTTCGGAGCTCGTTGCCACCCCTCCATATCATTATTTTTAGCACCCTCACTAAAGGCAGTGTGTCGTAGCACTTTGGTAATGGGCATGTGGGGGAATAAATTAAGGCTTCATCTATGAAAGCGATGGAGTAAAGCTCCAAAGCACTGCATGATAGTGACAATAAACCGATGATAAGATCAGATGTATACTCTAAATAAACACTGGGGTTAAAGATATAGGAATGAAAATGTACAAATGACTCATCGTGAGACGAGCAGGGCAGTGAGTCTGTACACGGAGGCGACTGAACGTCACTTAGGCACTGTTGTGTTCGTGTGGTAGGCTTGAGGTATGGTTGATAAAGCAGACGCATGTCGTCTGATACACTGTATGTATTTTAAAGTGATAAACACATTTTTTAAAATCAAATTAGAGGGGCCCGCAATGGATTTTTGCTGATACAGCAACACTGGTGACCTCAACTGTACTACCACAGTTCACCCTCATCTTAAAGGGCACATTAAAACTGGAGGTGCGAAGTTCACCATCAGACAGGAAGGAAGAGTCTAATGACAAACAGTTCCACAGACAAACGTGACTCACGCTTGTAATAAAATTCAACATATCCTGCAGCCTCTGCTACAGTGATTACTTGTTACTTGTCCCTTGTTAATGTTACAGTGAAAAATTGTTAGGAGTGCTCCTTTAAAATCAGAAAAGCCATTACAACCTCTTTGCGGAGGTTTCTGGCAGCCATCAGCAAACAGACAGCGATGTGCTGGATTTCTCCAAAAGTAACAGCATGGTTTCTAAAATAAATATTTAAACGAGAAGTGTAACATTTTGGGGAATATGCTTTTTTTTTTTTTCTCCTCTCTCAATTTGGGATCAAGACTTAGATACTTTGATACGATTAGGGTTGACGTGAAGTCATCACACAGCTAGACTCGCTGCAGTAGTCTCCTGAACCCTAGGTGTCGTCACTCAGACTAAGCCTTCACATCAGGGCTGACGATGCGAAGTCCAAGAAGTCTCACACTCACACACACACACACACACACACACACACACACACACACACACACACACACACACACACACACACACACACACGATCTGGGAATCTCTAAGGCCCTGTACTGTATTTGTGCATAACTGATATGACGATCATGCACTCGTGGCACCGCAGACAGTATAAAGCATGGACGTGGCTTCCAGGTTGGAAAAATAAAGCCAGTGCAGAAGTGTCTTAAACCTGCATTCTATCTGGAGGCCACCAAATGGCGATAGCTGTGGTTGCAAAAAAGCTTCTGGTCCTAACTAAAATTTTTTTGTAACATGTAGTTTTAAATGACCTTGGAAACCAGTGAAGGAGGTCATGGTCGCTACGTCCATCTTTTATACTGTGTACTATGACACTGAGGCCCAGGATTGTGCTGTTTGCAAGGGCGTCATCAGAGTGAATAAATGGAGGGGGTTAGCTCAGCATAGCAGCTGAAGGCTATTAGCCCGGCTCTGTGTTAAGGTTAAAAAATAAATAAAATCTGCCTACCAGCAATTTTAAGCCTACCTAATAACATGTTACATGTTTTTGGTTAATCTACACAAAAACCAAACTATGGGGCTGAATTTTTTTTTTTTTTTTTTTTAAATGCTGGCAACATTATGTTGACAGCTAGAGCCTAAGAAATAACTGCAACTTAGACCTTCTCACAGCTCTTTCTTAGATTTAATGTACATATTATTACATATATTTTTTTAACTTTTATTTCCTTTGTTTTTTTCACTGTTGTATATGCAAAATTTTTTACATTTTGCAAATTCTCACAGTATAAAGCTCTCACTATGTGCCTGTGACACTTTAACTTTAACTATGTTGTTTGTTTATTATAGACTGTACATTGTAGACTTTATTTTTTTAAGCCTGCTGCTTTGATCCGTTGTGAGATTAATAAAATATCTATCTATGCCAGTAGTAGCCAGCATCATTTTACTCTTATTTTTTTTGTACAGGTAAACTAAACAAGTCAGCTAGTAAAGTTAAACATGCTGGTTTTGTCCTCTTCAGACACAAGTGGGCTAGCTGTTTCCCTTTGTTTTCAGTCTTTGTGCTAAGCTAAGCTAACCAGCCTCACATGTATTTGTACAGATATGAGAGAGGTTTAAAAACTCTCAGCATGAGATCAGAAACTTTTCCCCAAATGTTAAACTTTCTCTTTAAAAAGCAAATGAGCAGTTATACCAGAACCAAAAGACGGTAAAGAAATAAATCCTGATATCACCTGTAGGAGCTGTAAACCCCCCCCCCCCCCAAAAAAAATGAGATTACATCCTACAGAAGATACTATACTGAGGTGGATTTTAGAAATCAAGACCTTTTTTGTGTGTTTGTCTGCACATGTGTGCTGTGAAGTGGCTCTGTGCTAGTCCAGCCACTTCTCCATGCATGTGTGGAACACGGTCTCATTGGAGTGCCACCAGACGTGCTCAACGCCGGGAACAGAGCAGAGGATCAGATCTCCGCGAGCCGCCAGCGTCTTCAGCCCGAAAACATCTCTCAAGTACAACTGGAAAAGGAAAACGGAGCACGAGTTAGTCATTAATAATTCGACTGCAGGGGCTCACTAACAGGGGATTTACATATTTGTGTTAAACTGCAGACCTTCCTGAAAACCTACGCTGTAACCTGACTTACACATCCCTGGAAATGTAATGACACTTCACACTTCAGTTGTGATTGGCCTGTGTGGTAACATTGATTCCTCCACTTCAAAGAAGTGGAAAAACTCGAGGAACAAACATGTTTGCCTAAGAAGAAAGAGAGTGGGAAAACCGTCCCAGCATTTTATTCGTTTCTATCTTGGCAGGATGCAACCACAAGGTAATTAACACATAATTATTAATTATGATAATTATCCACTTCCGCTTATCCTGTTTGGGGTCGTGTGGGGGGGTGGAGCCTATCCCAGCATAGGGCAAGAGGCAGGGTACACCCTCTACAGGTCGCCAGCCTGTTGCAGGGCCAACACAGAGAGACAGACAACATCCACACTCATGCTCTCAATCACAATTAACCTAACTCCAGAAAGTGCGTGTCTTTGGACTGTGGGAGGAAACCGGAGTACCCGGAGAAAACCCACGCAGACACGGGGAGGACATGCAAACTCCACACAGAGAGAGAGGCCAAGGTGGAATCGAACCCAGGCCTTCCAGATGGTATTCTAACTGTGAGGCAACAGTGCTAACCACTGTAATGTAAACAGCAAACACAACCCTACATTATGGAAGTAGAACTTTAATTTTAAGCATTTTAAACATCTTTTAAATAATTGATACAGTGATTACACATTCTTAATGTGGCTGAAGATTTAAGGGCGATACTTTTCAGAAACATTTTAATTTCTCACGAGTTCTTCTGGTAGGATTAGGACAAATCACAGATGCTTCTTTATAATGTAACATTGTATGTAAAAAGTAGATAAGTAGTTCTGCTGGATAATAGCTATTTTGACTTTGTGCTATAACTAAAATTTAATTGAATCAAAGAAACTCAACACAGATTAAAAAAAAAAGTAAACCAAAGAAAAGATAAAGTATTGGTATTAATCAAAGTGGAACTGAAATAAACTTAAATCAAGTGCTGTTGTGTGTCTGTAGTCTGACTTTTACTCACATCCTGGTGCTGCATTTCAACAACCGTCTCATTGTCGTCATAAAATCCAAACTGGCTGTAAAAACGTGAGAGAGACTCAGTGATAAAAATGTGTGAGCATCACATGAGAGTCATCAAAACAACATCTCAGAAGCTGTGACCACAAAGAAAAAACTGAAATTAAAGCAGCAAAAATTATGCAGCCTCGTGGTTTCATCCTAAGTCTTATTTTAGCACCAGAATCAATTTAAATGCACCACATATGAAAAATGTTCATCCAAACTATGATGTACATTTTCCAAAAATGTACATCATTTTATAATTATAGTCCAAAAATAAATTGTATTTTAAAGAAATCCGCATGTGTGTGAGGTTTCAGATTAGAAGATGACGTCACCTCGACTGCCAGGGTGTGATGACTCCATCGTCCGGTCCTCCAATCAACACCAGCTTTTTGATTTTGATGAAGTTCTTCTTCCACTCTGGATGGGAAATAAAAGACACCTCGTGACTGCTGCACACTGAAATCAGTCATCAACAACCCCTGATGAACTTCAGGTAACATAATTTATGTGCTAAAGTGTGCCTTAAGTGACCCAGTGCTGAACTTCGAGGTAAGGTGAAAACAGCAGTACTAAAATTTGTTATTAATACGTGTCAGTAAGTGATGATTATGTTATTTTTACTCATTAAAGACAGGAAGTTACATCTATCTGTTTGTTGGATATGTGCCTTGTGTAACTGTTTTGTATTCCTGAAATCTTTTCTTATACTTAGATTGATTTCCCTGATATATTGTGTCACTGAATAAAATTAAACACTCTGGCTTTTGTATTAGTTTTTTTTTTTTTTTTTTTTTTTTTTGACCCCCTAGTGGGCAAACAAGGTACTGCAGAAAGGCTGAAGCAGTCATTTTTATTGTACAACAGATTATCTGCATTATATTGGCAGCAATTATAGTTTACAGAGTGCGTTTGTTGTTGTCAGTTTTGTGTCTGTTGTTTGTAAATGTTTAGTTTAATTTTTTTATTCATTTTAGTCATTTTTAATTATAATAATACGGAGGAAAGTGCTTTCAGCTGTTCCCTTTAAGGGTTACCATAGCAGATCATCTGCCTCCATCTCACCCTATCCCTAACATTCTCCTCGCTTCATCTTTCCACCTGTTTCCTTCTCATTCATGTCTTGCTCCTACTGACTTTCATTCCTCTCCAGCAGATACCTCCACCTCTCCAGGCTCTCTTCCAACTGCTGCCAACTCTCACTACACATCAAAATATCATCTGCAAACATCACAGTCCACAGAGACTCCTGCCTGACCTCATTCGTCAGCCTGTCCATCACCACTGCAAACAGCTCAGAGATGTAATCCCACCACTACCTTGAACCCATCTGTCATTCCCACAGCACACCTCACCACTGTCCTCATACATGTCCTACGCCACCCTCACATGCTTCTCTGCCATTCCTTCTCTCTTGGCACCTAGTTGTACATGCCAACATCGAGATCCACAAAGACACAGTGCAACTCATTCTGAAGGCTGAAGAGGTCAGTGTTTAAAAATACCCTACAACATTCATTATGAAATATTTAAATTTCCAAAAAGTAGTCTGAAGTAATAAATGAAAGCTATGGGAATTAAGTTATGGGTCGCTCTTCATTTATCTGACCCAACTACCTGATTTTTAGCTTTACATGTTGCTAAGAGTTGTGGTTGGGGCACAGCCATGTGCAGTTTTATGAAAGGCTAGAGGATGAAAGCACTCTTTGACCTTTCATTGTCTCCAGACTTCTGAAAGTACTTTTTAGGGGTCACGAGGTCAACACTGGTCACTGTTACAGACAGTGAGGAAAACACGCTCGATCACAGTTTGCATGGATAAAATCTTTGGACCCGTTTTTTTCCTGACCTGTTGAATTTGGATTGGGTCTCTCACTATTGATCAAAGCCAGATAATCACTGCTGTTCACATACAGGTCTCTGTGGTGGGGGTCTGCAGACAGAGGAGAAGCAAAACAGATGTCAAAACACTTGTTTATGATTTTAAAGCTTGATGAGCTAGGACATATAAGAAATATACATTTTACAACTTAATCTGTGAGAGAAATTTATTTCTGGAGTCTCACCGTTCCAGTAGTTGCAGATGGATATCTTCTGTCCTATTGCGGTGTAGCACAGGTGGTAGAGGTTTGATTTCACAAACTGAGGGAAGAGGTACTTTAAGTAGTCTGTGTCTGAGAGGAAAGACGGAGAACCAAGGATGAAGACCAAGCCAGAGAATAAATCAGTCCATAACATGATAAAACCCGGAGTATTTTTGTTCATGCATGTGTCCAGTATATCTGTCTTCACTTTGCTCCCCAGCTAGCTGCGAACTGTGTCAGTTTGCTGAGTGATGCTGAAAATAGCTGCAAGCTGTGGCCAGAAATGATGCCACCAGAGCCACAAGAGGGATATGAAACAGTAAAGCTGTAAGCTAAAACTCACTTAAAACATATGTACTCCTCCACCTCGAGGTCCCTGTATCAGGAATGTTTCTATAAAAACAGTAACATCACTCTTATTGACTCACTGTTAGGTTATTTACTTCCTTACAGTTTTGCTGAGGCAACTTCAGCATTTTCCAGAGTCTTTCATCATTAAAGCCCGAGAATATTCCTTTTTCAGCAGTCAGGTGTTAACATGGGTTCAATACATTCTCATTATAAAACTCCTGACTGTAGGCACTTTAAATGCAGCAATTAGCTAAGCTCTCAAAGTTGGACCCACCTCCATACTGCCCGGCTTGAGGCGAGGACAGGGAGATGAAGGAGTGGACGTTGTGGTCTGACAGAGTGGAGAGGATCCCTCTGCAAACCAGGCCACCTGGAGAAACACCAGCAGAGGTACAGGTGATGTGTGTGTAGCTTTGTAGACACCATTGAGTTCCCCACCTTCTTATTGAATGTTGTACTACCTGCTTAGGATGATAATTGCCTCACAGGGCAATGATAGGCGGATAATTGGTCAGGTGACTGTGTGTGCTGATTTGTCAGTGCTCAGAGGTATTATATCCAGTTATTTTCATTACCAAATAATCCACTGAGTCCATATTTGATCATTAATTTGTCAAACAAACCTGAAGAAACTCCTAAGAGTTTAGAAGGTGAAACTACCTTACATTTGGCACTTTCACATTTCAGACAAGATCTCATCAGGAAGTCTTTCATACTTCAATGCAAAAACTCTTCGCAAATTAATGCGTCAGTTGAGCATAGTTAACCGAACACGCGCATCTTTGGACTGTAAGAGGAAGCCAGAGTACCCAGGAAGGACATCCACACAGGAAGCTCCCAGTCAGCCGATGGATTTAAACCCCAGGCCCTTCTTGCTGTGAGATGATAGTGCTATCCAGAACTACAGTCAGGTCTGAGTATCTGCTTGCATAATATGGTGTGGTGGGAATTTCCAGCTGCTGACTGATGCAGAAATCCTAAGCTCTTTCACAGTAAACAGTGTCACTCTGATATCACCCTCAGCGAGAATATCTGTAACTATGGACACAAGACTGCATTATAATCTTGTGCAAATAGCAGATTTGCACTCACTCACCTTGTGAGTAGCAGATAAAGTGGACTCCGTCTGCTGAGTTTTGCATTATTGGATAAATAGCTGCCTTGAATCCCTCCACTTGTTTCCACATGGGCTCCAGGCTGAAGCCCTTGTCAAACAAGTCAATGATGGTCACGTTCGTCCCCTGATGAGACTGCAGGAGAGAAGAAGGAGATGGTTTTGCCTCATTTAACAGGAACACTCACGGAAAGCACTCTGCCTTGGTGATTTGTCATATTATTCCATTAAACAGCTACAAGACTCAGCACAGAGTCCTCAGAGACTTCAGGCGCCTGTGCTGTCAATTAGATTTGAGGATGTTTAAGCTTGTGAATCATTAAGCTGCTGCTGATGCGGAAGTACAAATTAACTCAAGCAGAAAATAACAGGGCTTCAACTTCCACTTTCAGTATTTTTAGTGCACCATAAAGGTCTCATTTGTAGTTTAAAAAAAAAAAAAAGGAACTTAATGTTTGTTTTAACCTCGTAAACGTTTCCTGAGAGTCCACAGAAACTCCAGAAACACCACCACATCTTCACATCAGCCAGGTATGGAAGCTCGTACCCACCACAGAAATAACAAAACAAAAAAACACTTTTTGCCATCAGTAAGTCAAAATTTCAGGTTATTATTTCAAAATTTCAACTTACTAACTCAAACATCCAAGAGAATAACTTAAAAAGAGTTATTAAGTTGAAATTTTGAAATACTAACTCAAAATGATGACTTATGGATGGCTTTTTTTTCTGTGGCAGAAACAAGCCTCCACAGCCAGGTCTATTGGTGAGAGTTTGGAGAGAGATTGGCACATTTTACTGTCTTTTCATAAAGTCAAAACTTTATCACAAAACCTCAAGATACACTGTCTGCTTTTGTGTACATTGTGTGAAGAACATTATACACGCAGTCCAGAACAAGGTTATTTTAGTTAACCAACACTTAAAAAAAAAAAAAATTAAAACAAGGCGTGAGAAACAAAAATATAATCTAGTATAAGTATCTATAATGGCTCCGTTAAGTATATAAATGCTATTATTGTTAAGAGTACTATATAGCAATAAAGCATAAATAATGTAGTAACCTCACCATAAAGGTGACTAATACAGTAGCAGCTTATTACATGATGCGGGTCCACGTTTTGCTGATAACATGTGGTGACATAATCTGTAAAGCCTGCAGGATTTACTGTAAAATACATGTTTTTATACCCGGCACTCACCTCGTTGATGAACCGCTCTAATTTTTTAAAATCCTCTGAGCTGTCGAACAAACCGTGCACGATGATCACCGGCTTGTACCCGACCACCGTAGCCCAGAGACACGCACCGAGCAGCGGCCACAGCAGCCCGGCCATCCCGCTGCTGCTCTTCATCCTGAACCTGGCAGAACCGAAGCCCCTCATCACAACTTAAAGTAATAAAAGCTTAAAGGTGAGAAGGGAAAATAAACACTTGGTAAAAGAAACCAAACCCATAAAACTGTGAGTTTCTGTTTCTTTGCTAATGTGCCATCATCTGCAGCTCCATTTCTAGCTGTGGTGGAGATGAGCAGCGGTCCTTTAAACGATGCCGTTTCAGCCACCGCTCTCCGTGTGTGTGTGTGTGAAAAAATTAAAAAACACACACTCCACAACTGCTTTTTGCTTCTGTTTATTCCGGTTTTAAATTACAGGTGAAAAGGCTGTTACTGACGTCATTTCCTGTGTCCGATCGTCCAATCAGCGGGGAGCAGCGTTCTTCTTCACAGGGTCACGCGCGGATACGATATCAGTTACATTGTGACGCAGGTATGTATCATAAGTTTTATTTTCCTGTTCATTTATACTTGCAACTTTCACCGTGTCTCACAGATTATATGGAATTCATGTAATGTCAGACTGTGTAACCATAAAATCTTTTTTAAATATACAATTTATTTATTGCCGTTAACATGTTTATTTAAGCAGTAATAGAAATGAAGAAAGGGAGGAACTGCTGTCTTCTAAAGAGTAAATGTGTGGGAAATTTTATTTTAAAGACTTTGCAAATTTTAATTTATCAAGTCTATGTGACTGTATTATTTACTGTATTTACATGTGTACAGTGAGTTAAATAGGAAAATAAATTAAGGCTAGAGCTTTTTTAAGTTCATTTATTCAAACTGATGTAAACAAGTCAAGGTTTTTGTAATTATTATAATTACATCACTGAAAAAGTTTAATACTTTTTTCTGCAGCAAATTACAAAGTTTCAGTAATACAAAACACACCACCACTTTGGTAGTTAATATGAAGCTAGAACTGGGTAAATGTTTCATTATATGTAACATTAAGTATAAAACTTTGAACACTGTAAGAAGCACGGGGAAATCCAGAGCTTTCTGCTCGTACTAGTCATAAGATGTTGATGTAAATAGTCCCTTTTTTATGGTGTGTGTTCCTTTGGTGCATTCATTCAGTTGTAAACTGGAATTACTATCTTACAGTTTCCCCTGACAATGTGTCAAGTTGCAGTTTCCAGGCATGTTTGTCCAGTTTGACCTTTGAACTTTTGTCACCACAACGTAAGAATGAAGAGAAATAGAAAATGCATAGCTTGAGTTTATGGTTATAATTACATTTACCGGTTCATGTGGTTTAAAGCAGATGTAGCTTGCACAGGTGACCCAGTGAGTAACTTTATTAATTATGCAGGAATGACTCTTGCATGTAACTTTAGCAGGTCTTTCAGCTACTTTCTAATTTATAATTTCTGTCTTGTGGACAATCTCCATGTGAGTGCAAGAACAGCTGCACATAACAGAGTGTGAATGTTTTTTGTTGCTCAGTAAGTTTATCCAATAACACCCATGTCAAAGCTGACTGTACAGTTCATACACTCAGGCTCCAACCCCAGCGACCTCTAGTGCCTTACAGCTGGAGCCACAGCCATCCTCTGGAGCAGAGCAAGTCTGTATGATTTTGGTAGAAACAAACTTGGATTGTCCTGCCCAGAGTTTCACAGAGGTAATCTTATGTTCTGCTTAGCTGAAAAAACTGTCAGATTTTATTAGAAAACATCGGCCTTGACCTTTCCTCGAAGCCAGCTTGCTTTCTTTCACATACACAAAGAATTTGAATGAGAAATCATGTGACCACATGCTTTATTAACCAGTCCTGCAGGCTGAGAACAGAACACACCCCTGAGGGATCCCAAAAAAAAAAAAAAAAAAATCCTCAATCAAAATTTATCTGAAGATCAGGTTGTGCAAGCTCAGAGACACAAAAACAACAAGACACCCTCAATCATTCCCATCCTTTGGTCCATTCAAATCACCTAACAAAACAACAAACATTTCCCATTAATTCTGGTGACAGAGTGAAATCTGAAAGGTTGATGGCAGAAGGTTACAGGTCATCTCATGACTTGTAATAGGAGTGCACGCTTGGACTTTTTCTGGTTAATGCTGGAGTGTCACACTGGTTTATTTTGCTTTCACTGCTAAATGCTTCCAAGTGTAACGGTGATAATGAATCTGCTTAGAAAAATATACAAAAGAACCAGAGAGCTGCTGAGGTCAGTTTTCAGGCTCTCTCACAATTAAATGCTCAGGTGAAGCTCTGAGTGGCATGCAGAACAACAAAAAAAAAAAACAAACAAAAAAAAGCCTCTCCAAGACTCGTACAAAATGTTCTCAGAAGAGTTTCTTTGTGCTGAAGGGTGCTGGACGCTGTAGCAGAAGCTCTACACAGTAGGCTGCAGCAGCTCCTGTAGATGACACATGGTATCCTTCAGAGAGCGAGCCAGTCTTTCTGCGTTGGTCTCATCGCAGCAGTTGAAGGCAGTGATGCTAAAATGGATGTGGTCTGCCTGAGGGTTGTAACATACGGCGTAGCCGTCGGGAACGAGAGGCCCGAAACACATCACGCTGTCCGTGTTGTTCGCAGGCATCTGAAGGGACAAGACATGAGGGAGATCAATGCCAGAGCTGGGCTCATGTCGGTGCTCAAATCTGAGTCTCAAAGTTCACTCTTGATACTGAGAACACCAAGCTTCTAGGTATATCACATGATCGATGCAGGTGCCAGTGTTCAAACTCACATCCTGGTCACGCAGGACAATCAAAAGACAAAAACCAGCTGCTAACTGGGCCCTGAAGTATGTGGAAACTTCACAAAACCTTAACAGCCAGATATTTTAGTTTCCCCCAGCTTAACTCTAGACAGGGGTATTTTGTAAAAGATTTCAATAAAAAACAAAAAATCACATGAGTAAGAGCTGGGAATTCACTCAGCCTTTACATACAGTCAACAGACAGCCCAGCAATTCAAAATGGCTGACCTTAAAGTGGGCTAAAATTCTTTGAGTCCCAAAATAAAAACTCTCCTTTAAACAGGAGTATTCAGATTTACTGTAAAAGTGCTTTGACACAAACTGTGATTGGGAAATTACAGCAGGTCAGGAAAACCACAAGCAGTCAAGAGCTGAAGCCAAAGAGTACATACACCTGACGATCAACACTTGAAATGAGGAAGAGAAGCAGCTTGATTCAAGGAAAATTCCCAGCATGCAGAAAGTTACAGGAACATCACAGGAGAACATCTGACAGAAAATTCCCTCTCATATATCCACTCTTCCATGAAACAACAACAAAGTCCTGATTTCCTACTGAGCAACAGCATAAATCGTATCTAAAACAAATCTCTGAAGACACACACACACACACATGCCTACCTGTCCTGTCCGGAGCTTGAAGTGTGTTGCTAGTCCGTAAGCTGTGTCCATGAAGATTTTGGGAATGCTCTTGCCCTCCTCGATGGCCTGCAGCTTGAGCCCCAGCAGGTGGCGGTCAATACCGTGTCCATTAAGTGCCTGAACACAAGAGAAACAAAACTTGTGTCTAAGTGTTTAATCAGATAATCAACAGCTTTTTGAAAATGTTTTTTTTTTTTTAGCATTTACCGCTTCAGTCAGAGCCGAGTAGGCGTCAACAGCTTCTCTGAACAGCTCCAGCTTTGCCTGTCGCTGCAACCCCAAAAATCAATAAATAAATAAATCAAACAAACACGCTTTTGATTCCAAGCTACAAAACTCCTCAAAAACAGTGGAAGAATCTTCTCACAGGGTTTGTGTTTCTCACCGATATGGACGGATTATCAAAGGCAAGAATGAACTGGAGCCCCTGATTCGTGGGCGAACGGATGTACTCGGTCCTTCCACCTCTAAACATCCTCTGTGTGGCAATATCGCAGGCAGGACAGACCTCATTGTGAACTCTGCAGACAAAAGTAAAGCCGACTATCAGAGACAACACAGCTAATTACAGGCAGATGTGTTCATCACAAGTAAGTGGTGCACTTTAAAGGTGCACCAGAAAATAATTCTCTCTGGAACCGAGATATTAGAAGAAAACCTAACTTAATGATTCTCACTCTTGTAGATAATTAGTACAATTTACACTTCATTAGGTACTCAACACTTCATTAGGTACTCAACTGCTCATTCACGCAAATCTCTAATCAGCCAATCACATTGCAGCAATTCAATACATTTAGGCATGTAGACAGGGTCAAGATGACCCACTGAAGTTCAAATTGAGCATCAGAATGAGGAAGAAAGGTGATTTAAGTAACTGAACGTGGTTGTTGGTAGCAGACAGGCTGGTTTGAGTATTTCAAGAACTACCAATCTACTGGGATCTTCTCACACAGCCATCACTACGGTTTAAAGAGAATGGGTCACTTGTGGACTTGACCAAGTTTGGGGTTTTTTTTGTTTTTTTCCCAAGCTGGTGGCCAAAATAAGACCTCTGAATTGTGTTTTTTTTTTGCAAACTCAAAATATTCTGAGAGGTCAGATGGAACAGCATTACAGTTCTTCTAACCAGCAGACCACGCCTCAAAATATTAAAATTCATGAAGGAGGAAACAAATTTACAAGCATTCCAACTGTACGCCCATATACAGTCTTAACTAGAACTATCATTAACAGAACCCAAATGACTCTTCAAACATTTTGCATGTAAAAATCTTAATTTGAATGATAATTAAATAAAGTAACCAACCAAGCAATTACTCAAACGAACAACTACAAACTGGTTGATCCAGTCTAACACCTACCATACCAAAGAGGTACTTTCTAAAGGTAGAACACAAACAACAACAACATTTTTTTAACAGAAGTAGTCCCAACAGCAGGGTGATGTCGACGCTGACCTGTAGTAGGCGAGCTGTAAGGCGACCTGGATGAAGGAGTTTGGACTCATCTTGTGCTGCTTTGGAAGATTCTTGCCAAACCTCTTAAAGTTGAACACATTGACGTCGAGATCGTTGATCAGACTGCAAGAAATTCAGGACAGACATATGCTTTTGTGATAATGTTATGTTTAAAGTCGAGGTTCACTTAAGAACTTTAAAGACGCTTTGGGACACCGGTATATGGAGGTGGAATCATGACTTTTGTGTTTAAAGTAAAAGTTTTATTCCTCAGTCATATTTTGGTGTCTGAATGATTTAAGAGGGCTCTGAAATTATACAGAACCATAATAAAGGCTTGGCTTCTGACCAGGAGAGCAGTAAATTATGATGAATGACTTTAGGGGTTATCCACAGAGGAATTGTTTTCATCAAGGTTACATAAACAGAGAGAAGATAAATGTGTTTGCACTCCTGCCGCTTGCTTTCAGAGCAAGTTCCTTCTAGCTCTGTTAGAGTTCAAAGCAAAAAATAAACATCCAGCTGACCGCGTGCAGAGCTCAGCATGCTGCACAGCTTGCAGTTAAACTCACTCCAACTTGTTTCATGTAAGAAGAAAAAAGGAAAAAATAAAACTGCAGGCTCACATGTCAAGGTTCTGCTTGGCGTGCTCTATGTCTCTCTTGATTTCTCTGTCTATATGAAAATAAAGCTTCTTGGGCATGGGCAGGGGAAGCAACGGTGCCCTCTTTGGATCAGGCTTCTCACTGCAGACAAGAAAAAATAAAAAAAATAAACAACAACAGAGCAGAAATCCTGTCATTTTCCATCTTGACTTAATTTTTCCTGACAAAAATCAGCACATCTGCAACTTCTGTGTGTAACCTCATCTCACCAGTACTCGATAACATGATCCAGCAGCGTCGCTACGGGCGGACCCTCAGCTGTGGCCTGCTCATACAGAAGACCCCACGAGCCGTCCTCGCCCACCACAAACTGTTTGAACACAGACACGAGTCAACACGCTGCAGGTGCTGCATCAGCTGCTCTAAACAAACCCTCTCCTGCCAGACATTCCCACCTGAAGCGTTTTATCAAACCAGCGGTTTCCGCTGTTGGAGAACGTCCCGCCGCCATGCAGGACCTGGGCTGCCTTGCGGCTCGCATACCTGTCAATTCAAGTAGTTGCACAAGTGACTTTTCAAGATTTCACACCCAAAAACCCATAGTGTGTGTGTCACAATTTTTAATTGTAACAAGTACCAACAGTTCAAATTGAGGAAGTGACAATAGCGCAAAAAACAATGATGTCTGCACAGAGGATTACTCAATCGACTTAGCAAACACAGAAATACTTGATTTTTGTGTGTGCGTGTGTGTGTGCGCGCGCATATACACATACTTCTCATCTGATATCCTCATGACTGGAGAATCTAGGCACAAGGAGAAAAGTCCCGTCTCTATCATCCGCACTGATTCCTGGTTTAGTTTATCTGAGACACACAGGAAAAGACCATCTGGTTTAAACTGATTGCCTTATGTCCCACATGAAATTACCATTTGTCTGCCACACAACAAATTTCCTAAATATCTGAAACCTGTTGTACTATTCACATTGTAACTTCATGGTTTTGCTTTTTTAAACCAACTAGTCAACAAATCACATGAGAGGTTAGCACAACGTGATCCTTTGAGTTTTTCCCCTTTGATGCCACTTTGACCTCTCCAGTTTAACAGCCTTCAGAGCTCATTATTCTGCAAATTAATAGTGCCGGAAGACTGTTAGACCCATTGAAATTTCTATTAATTTTAAAATAAAATGTCCAATAAGCCAATTTCATTTTATGAAAAGGGCTAAAAATTAGAAAATTAAACACAATTAAAACAATGTTGTCACCTCTTGGTCACAAGCTTTTTTTGTTGTCGTTGTTGTTGTTTTTCCCCCACACTGGGGCTGCCTAAAAGAGGCCCACGGGCAGTGAAGATAATGGAAAGACTAAGAAGAAGAAAGCAAAATTACTGGGATTTTATTGGGGATGCTAATGCTCCAAATCTTGTGTGTGGAGAGAAGCAATGAGGCAATGATGACTTCAAAGTTACTTTGGCACTTGGGGATTAAACATCCTACTGTAAAAGCTAAGCCAGTGGATTACTCAGAGAAAGAACAAAACAGTCTGCAACTACAGTGAACTCACTGGGTAGCTGTTATCAACAAGGCAAAGAAGCCATCAGGGGGAAGCAACTGTTTGTGAGGGGCAGCCAATTAGGAAAAAGCTGCCTTAAAAGGAGAAAAGCTAAAGAGGTTTCTTTCATGTAGTGAGGGGCAGGAATGGATGGCAGATTTACATTTTATAAGGTGTTAAAAAAGGAAAAAAATTGTCAAATCATTCTACTTATTTTGGGAGGAGGTGTGACGTATCTCACGACCACAGGGCATCACCCCCCTCCTCCCGGTCCTACGCCAGCCCGTACTGTTCTTCAATGTTTCTCAGCTCCTGCACTGTCTGTACATGATCTGCCTCTGCTGTCCATCTCTTCCTCTCCTTTGGTTTAAAGTTTACAGTGCATACTGATGGAGTACAGCATCCAGAGTATTTCAAAGTCAATGGCCAAGTGTGCAAAGCTGTACTCTTTACAGCACTACCCCACTGGTTATCCAGCATTATACAGTATAAGCTGGAAAGCAAACAACTGTTTTATAACTTAATGGCTATATTCAAAAATCAAACTTATCCCCCCTGAGGGGCTGCAGTATATGAAAAATTAGGATAATTTTGAACCGTGAATCATGCAAAGCTACTTTGGCAGAGTTTAAGAATAAAAATATGGAGCTGAAAACAAGCACAATGAGTCCAACTTTAAGTGTCTGAGCGGTTCATTCATCACTGAATTTTTCAGATTTCCCAGCCAGGACTGATTCCTGCATTTCAGCTCATCCCCATCTCTCCATCTCTCCAGGACCTGTACACCTCCAGGACACTGGGGCGTGCAGGTCGGATCACAGCCGACCACTCTCACCCTGGGCACAGACTTTTTGACCCTCTCCCCTCAGGCAGGAGGCTACGGTCCATACGGACCAGAACCTCCCGCCATAAGAACAGTTTCTTCCCCTCTGCTGTTGGACTCATGAACAATTACCCTAAGACTGTTACCACCACCCTCCACAAACGCTGATGACCCTATGTCTATGCACCTGTCTGACTGCACTGATGTACATATTAGTGGAATATAGTCTACATTTTTTTATCTTTTAATTAGTCTCTGCACTGTATATTTTGTAATTTTGTAATATTGTGCTATAGTTATAGCTCTAATATCTCTGTATATTTGCAATTTGTATACTTGTATATTGTCTTATAGTTTTTATACTTATTTGTTTTTTTTCTGTAAGCACGAAGTACCGCAGCAATTTCCTAATGCTGTGAACCTGTTCACCCATATGGCAATAAAAACCTTCTGATTCTGATTCTGATTCTGATCCAAGTATTGCATAAGAAAACACTTAAAACTGCTTTGGAACATGTAATCAATTCATCATTAAATGGGTTTTATGCCTAAACATGTGAAGTCTTCCAGTAAAGTACACAATAATCTCTCGCATTTCTTATGTGTTAAATTTCTAGACAGCGGAGTGCAGAAAAGATGAATTTCTCATTTTTTGCCTCCCAGATGGAGAAAACAATAAGATAGGAGCCTCATTATCTCAAATCCATAATGAGGCTACCTCATAAGAGGTAAAAATTCACGTAAAACACAAGAATCCTCTCTCACCTCCAAGCTTGTGGCTAGATCACTGGCTTATATATGTTTTTTTCTTCTAATTGAATATGATACTTTAGTGAAATTAAACTGAGCCATTAATGCATCAGTTTTGTTTGCCCTCTTGTAAGTAATGGGTTAAAACACCAAAACCACTGGTAATTTGTTCCATAGCAGTATAGTCGTAAGCATTGGCAGTCGCGTGTGGTCTACCTCTCAGCAGGCGGTTGTAGGCCTCTCCCCATGTGTGACGGTGCTCGCTAGTCAGGATGCCCATCGGCTCCTTGTCCGTCTTCCAGGACTGAGACCTGATCCTCAGCAGCTGCCCGTGGATCTGACTCTCCGTCATCCTCGAGCCATCGCTGTTGTAAACCTCCAGCTGGAAGAACTGGCAGCAGAAGAAAAATGGTGTAAATGTAAAACTTGTCAGAAAGGTAAAGCTTCCTAGCAGGGCCGTCTTTCGATCAGGCCCCGTGCACAGTCCTGTGCTTTTCCACAATACAGACAGCCTACAGTCTGCTGTGCTCACATGAAACCTGTTAAGTGATTTAACCTCCTATCCTCCAATCCACAGAAACACCAACATATACTATCACGCACACCAAACAACAAGATGTCCCAATAAAATGTCTTGGCTGAGTTTAAAGGAGATGTGAGGTCGATTAATTGCTTAACAGAAATTTAAAAAAAAAAAAAAAAAAAAACATTTTCACATCCTTGAAATCAGTCAGGAACAGCTGAAAAAACCTGAGGCTCCATGGAAAGATAATTGTGAAATATACTAGCCAAAAAAAAAAAAAAAAACATTCTGTACTGTGAAATGTGTGTTTTTAAGCTTTATTTTAAATCCGTTTGTCATTACATAACTTTAAATCTTAGAAAGTAGTCTTGGGTTCCTGTTGATTGGTCGTAGTCATTGGTGGGTTTTCACTCATTTCTTTATTATTGTATATAAATGAACTCACTTGTACACCTCACAGTTAATTCAGTTTACTGCATTCTTCAGGCAGCAGTCTAAACACAGAATCAGCGCATCCACAACACTGTCATCACTGCCACTTCACTGCGACTGACTGAAGTTGACCGATGTCAAGCTACTCCTGTGTGTCCGAGCTGTTGCTCCAGCCTAGCATAACCATGAGAGTACTATCTCTGACCTGACAGTTCTTGGTTCATATCTGACTAGACAAAGGTCCTAAGATAAGGTGCTCCAGCCTGTAAATCACACCACCTTTCTGGATCAGGAGCATATCTGGACACTTCCTTGGCAAATATTTAGTCCCGATGTGTCTGCTATTGAACATTTCTGGGACATGCTGGGTCAACATGTTCATCAGAGGAAGCCACAACTATTGACAACTGCACAGCTACAGGCTGCACTCATCTAGGAATGGAGAGCAATTCCTCAACAATAGATCCAGACATTTGAATCTATGCACATATGGCTGACTGCATCATGTTCAGAGAAGGCCATCTCTCATATTAAACGTCTTGTGTATATATAGATTATTACCTTTGTCAATAAAATCCATTTAAAATACAAACTTGCCTTTCTTTTGCCTACTATACACTAAGTCTCCTTAGTGTCATCATCGGTCCAGAGTGAAATCCAATGTTTTTACTTGTGTCTGATAAACACTGCAAATTAGACACAACTAAAAGCCACATAAACACTGATGCTAATAAACCTATTCTATGTTGTCTCACCTGCAGCTCTGCCAAATCTGATGCATCTTTTTTTTTTTTAAACTTTATTTTTATTTATTTTGATGCAGAAAAATAACAGACAAAACAAATAAACAAGAGGGCTAGGGCAGGCAACAAGCGATCAGATTGTTCATCATATTTTACAGGCACATTACTATTCTACATATACACTAGGTACAGGTTACAAATCAACCAGAAAAGCAAGATACTCCCAGTTCACAACAGATAACTATTCCAGGTCTTTGAGCGTATAACAACGCCATTTTTCCCCAAAGTCTCTCTCCTTTCTCCCTCTGAAGACGTATTGAAAAAGTCAACATCTCCATGTTATGAATCAGGTTTACAATATTCATAAAGAGGTTCAGGGTGGGAGGGCTTAGATGGAGCCAACATTTAGTAATTGCCTTCTTGCTTGCAATCATAAATATCCTCAGCAAATATGTATCGCTTATACTAAGACCTTCAGAAACTTCTCCAAGGTACATAGTAGTAAAAGAAAAAGCTAAAGTTATACCCAGAATTTCAGAGATTACTTTCTTAATGACATTCCAGAAAATCTTCAAATTCGGACAGACCTAAAAGACATGAAAGCAGTCCGCACAGACATCCCCACACTCCCTCCAGCACGCAGCTTGTGAGCCACCTCAAATCTGATGCATCTTAAATGAATCACAAATCTTACATCGATTACAGTCACTTTAGCTGCAGGTGGCCTTTTCAGTGAATCCGATACACTTGGCAACCTTTGGAATATTGACCCAGTTGCAATTCCTACAACAGATATGACCTGAATTCACAGCAGGAGGCTCCAGGGATGAAGAGTTAAAGTATATAATGAGAGTGAATGCTATTTCCGTTATCTTGCTCTGGTAGTAATATGGATACTTATTAATTTTGGACTGATTTTTGCAGAGAGAGAAAAAAAAAAAAAAAACACTCTGAAAGCTGCACCTATTGAGACGTGCTGATCTCAGTAAGGAACCGCTGATTCCAAAACATAACTCCACTATGTTGACTATGTGCAGATAATTTATAAACTAAATAAACATCTGATTTTAATAGTAGAGGAAACATCACCAGGCACCCACATATAGCCAACAGTGATCATTTAAAATGACTCAAACCAACTTGTTTTCATTCCTCTGCCTGACATCTCATGGAATAATGTGCTGGAAAGCTTCCTGTATGGTCATGTGACTTCTGTTTGTAAAGCTTGCTGTGTCAACAACTGACTTGGGCTTTAAGAAACACAAAAGACAGCTTCAGTTGTGACTGCACAAGACCTGACATGACCAGCAATACAAGAAAAGAATAAAAGAGATGACCTAAATCTGTCCTCTGCCACCTGTCGGGCACGACTCACCTGGTAGTTCCTGACGACTGTGATGTGCGTTGGCGAGCGGCGTGAGCGGCCGTGGTGGGCAATGTAGTCGTGTTTGGGGCCGGGGATCCTGCAGGAGGAGAAGAGGAGCGGGTAGAGCTCCTTGCACAGAGGCTTCCCTCGCATGTACTCGACTGGCAGCTGCCCACTGAGAGAGAAACGTCTTCATTATTACGCCCACAGATGCATGCACCAAAGACAATCTCAGGTGGATACATTTACAACACAATTTACCATCAAAATCCTGCTTTCATCTTATTAATAACCAGAAAAATCTTAGCCCACCTGTCTCCATAAATATTTATATAATAAATTTGAAAGGTGTGCGTGTATGTGTGCTTCTGGGGATGCGGGCAAAGCCAGGACTAATTATTAATTCCTAAGTCTCTTACACCCAAGACTAACCATCACTCCTAAGCACCAAACTGTCACCCTAACTCAACCAAAACCCAATTCTAACTTTCGCTGTTCACCCTGTTTTAACCTTTAAAACAAGGCTTTAAAAAAAAAAAATGGGGAAAAAAAGAGCAGTCCAAAAACTTCTTATCTTTACAAATTTGAATCACTGACAGTCACAAACTCTGTTTTATTTATTTATCTGTCTCTGCTTTCCTCAGTCACCCTCTCTTGTTTGGATGAGCGCTTTTCAAGAAAGCTACAACCCACAATCTGCCCCTTCTGCACAGCCGTGTTTTGGACAGTGAGCGTATACTTATAGCTGCCCTCTCTTCAAAACAGTCACTTAATGACTGCCTGCATGTGGCTGCCTCACAACTGACAGACTTCCTGAAAAATAAGAATCGGCCCCCCACATCAGCTGCAGCAGTCCAGCTTCCACCTTTCCTCTATCTGGACTCACTCCCCCTAACACTGGCAATCAGGATAAGCTGTCGCATGAAGCTGGTTATCAAGTCGATACGTTAACTCGGTTTCTCCTGCGTGTTCAAATGAAAGGGGTGGTACTGGGGGCATCTGACCAGTCACACACACGTTGATAAGTGTACAGGCAGCAGTACAGATATGAGGAGGTTAAACACAAAATACAGACTGAAAATAACAGCTGCCGCAGACAAGGGCAGAATAATAAAATATTAATGTCCAAACTGCTGAATGAATGCAAGTGCGCTTAAGACTGTCAGAGAGCTACTGTATTAATAAAGTTTAGCCTATTTGAAAGAAATGCAGCCTAAGAAATTAAAGTTTAAAAGACAGTTTTAACTGTTTCAGCTGCAGCCTCAGTGGTGTTTGTAGGTTTAAACTAAGCTACATGTGAAATGTGAGTCCACAAGTAGCTTACAAATGGTGTATGATAATATACTAGTGCTCATAGAATAAAACTGTTTGCAGCTGGCAGGGGGCGGGGAAGAAAAGGTTGCATAAGATTTTTTTTAACTAATGTTCACTGAGGAAACAGTGTCTTAAGAAAAGCCCCACTCCAGTGCAGGTTACGTTCACAACATACCGTATTTTCCGGACTATAGAGCGCACCATACTATAAGCCGCACCTACAAATTTTTTGGAAAAAACTGGAAACGTACATATATAAGCCGCACCGGGCTATAAGCCGCTGGTATCTCCGCCGCTCTCGGTTTTCCACAATTACTCGGCACTCAGCAGAGGGGGACAGACAACCCCAAATTTGAGTTATAACAAGTCAATTCACCATTGATTCGTTCACGCCGAGCTTACGTGCAGCGGCTCTATTTCCCTCCTGTAGTGCCAGGTCGATAGCCCTCAACTTAAAAGCGGCATCATAGGAAGTTCTTTTTGTGGTTTCCATGATGAGGGAGTTTGAAAAAAATCTCTTTTGTGCCTGCTGCTAGCACTTGTTGGCGCTTTCTTCTTTGATTTCCAACTTTGACGTCCCATGATTCATATCCTGCTAAAGAGCCCCCTGGTGGTTAAAGAAAAATCCACAGAAACGCCGCACCGGGCTATAAGCCGCATGGTTCAAAACGTGGGAAAAAAGTAGCGGCTTATAGTCCGAAAAATACGGTAAGTTACCACGATGATGTACCCAGGTAAGAAATCAACTGCCCTCAGTACTTAAAACCCAGGATTAACCCTGAAATTACCCAGATAAGCCCAAAGGCCTGAACCACTGCTTCACAGTACAGGCCTCTGGTCTTGTTGATCCCAGCTTCTAAATAAGCTGCTTTCTGCAGGTTAAGATTTTTCCACTTCCACCTGATTCAAATCTTATCTCCCAGACAGACTTTAAACTGTTGCTGCTGAAGTCTACATCATGGATCAACACAAGGCCCACTAATCCAATTTTATTAGTCATCTTCACAGGATGCCCAATAAGATGTATAATAACAAAATAAAAAGCATATAATCAACACTTTGCGTATTATTTCCACAGATTGTGACACTTTCCATTTACAGGCATTTTCCCCTATAATGGTAAAATCTGCACATGTAACAAGGGTAGTGAATATACAATTAGAGTAATTAGAGAAATTTTAGGGATTTTTCTATAATATATGCTCTAATTCTTATATTTTCAGATCAGAAACGCACAGGAGCAGAAACTTTAAACATTCAATACCTCAGAGTTTGTGCAGTGAGACTAAAGCAGAGGCAGGCTATTAAAAAGGAAAAATAAAAAAGATCTCCACAAATAATTAAAGTTTTAGAAGAGAGCTCAAAGATACAGAACTACACTAAATATCCTGACATGGCGTTTATACTGAAACACTGTTTAAATGCTTCACTTGAGGGAAGCAGACACCAGCAGATGTTTCAGGACTGAGCTGCAGATACTGTTACAATATGTGCACGCAAATAAATTTAGACGCAGATAAACTTCATGCAGCAGAGAAACACAAGGCGACGCCAGCCGGGTCAAAGGCTGCAGCACAAAAATAGAAGCAAATGAAAACAACTGTAGCGCCACAGCTTAAACGTTGTCAGAGGATTACTGCAGCTTTTAAGCTAAGTCTGACAGCAGTACAGAGCCTGTGATTCCCCTGGGTAATAACCAGCTCCATCAGAAGCTGGTTTAAATCCCCACAGAGCAGTGAGACTGAAAATTAATACAGAGCACCAATAAATATGAATTAAATTTATCTTAGGTCTAGTTTTATAGTACCTTAAACTCTACTATAAAGTGTGACATTGTTTAGTTTTTATTCCACTAATTTAATCTGGCATCTGTACTTACAGCTAAGTTGTTTTGGACCTTTACAGACGAGTACAGTGTAGAGACAGGTGGGGAACACAGAAACACGGACTAGGGGAGTGACCCGAAGAACTGGCATTTGATCTAACCTCCGAGCCTCTGTGAAACTGGGTCAAAGTCATTTTGCAGATTCTGGTTTGTGAGATTTGACCAAAGAAGAACTGTTCTTTTACAGGAGGACTTCAGTTTGAAACAGAGTACTTTAAGTTTTATTTTTCTTTAAGACATTAAGAAAAAGCATGACACAGACCCTACATTTTTTTATTAAAAATAAAATACAGGCTGAGTTACTGTCAAAACAAGATCATTTTAAGGACTCAGATCTATATAGAATTTGTTTTTTATATGATTGTTTTTTTGTGTAGAAACTAACACCCTAACACTTATCCAAGTTTAACTCATCTAACTGGCAATAACTGCACCAAAAACACTTCAACTACACACACATATCGACCACTTTACTAGTTACACCTGTTCAGCTGATTAACAGCCAGTCACACTGCAGCAATTCATGCATTCAGGCATGTAGACAAGGTCAACACAACCTGCTGAAATTCAAACTGACCATCAGAATGGGGGAAAAGGGTGATTTAAGTGACTTTGGCACGGTTGTTGGTGCCAGAGGGGCACTAGAATGACCAAACTTCTTCAAGCTTACAGGAAGGCCACAGTCTACCTGAATATTGTTGCTCACCAGGTCCATCCCATCTCCTGATTGCTACAGTACCATGTCACAAAGCGGACATCCTCTCAAACTGGTTTGTTCTTAAATGACTTCCACAGTCACCAGATCTCAATCCAATAGAGCACCTTTGGGATGTGATGGAACAGGATGTGCAGCCGACAAGTCTGCAGAGGCTGTGCAATGCCATCATGTTGATGTGTACCAAAATCTCTGAGGAATGTTTCCAGCATCTTATTGAATCTGTGCCATGAAGAATTAAGGCAGCTCTGAAGGCAAAAAGGTGTCTAAGCTGGTACTAGCAAGGCGTAGCTAATAAAGTGGCTGGTGAGGGCACACTTAGGTAAAGCTTTAATTACATCTCGCCAAAAGCTTTTCACTACTTTGACTGCTAAGACATTGCTGTACTTATACCAGCACTCTCATAACATTTAAAGCAGAAAAGGGAGTTCCTGCCATGTGTGCAACACACACATATGTGCTGCATAAATTAAGACTCACGTGTTGATTTTGGCCTTGAAGTCCAGAACGGCTGCTATCAGTCTGGATGCGAACCTGCAGGGAAACAAACACATAGGAATTCAATACACACAAATCACGGGGACAAAATTAACCCTAAGGGATCATTAATGCTGTGATTCTTGTTTTGCCCCCCCCCCCCCCAGCTGATAACTGGATTTGCCCAAAACAGAGCCTTTTTCGGTCTCACAGCTGCAGCTTATTTCGGTTTATGCGACTCTCTTTTGAAAGAAGCCAACAGAGGTAGTATGACTTTGGCACACAGAGGAGCAGGTCATCGTGTTACAAGTTTTAAATGATAAAAATAAAAACAGCAGGTGTGAGTATCCAGATCTTAAGTGCATGACAACACAACAAGTAACTAAACCCTGCCTTTTGTGCCCTCTCTTTAACACGTCTGTTGTGTTTTCTGTTTACACACTCAAAGTAATATAAGGACCTGTTGTTGAGATCTACACACTCTGAACTGCGAGGCTTTGAGTGTTCAAAAAAAATAATATTCATAGTCAGCATCTCATCACTCATTTAAGGACAAAGACATCAAGTGCCTGATTATCTTATGACTGTTGAAATGAAACCCGTTTCTGCACCATCACGTCAAAATAGCTGTTTTCTGCCGTCTCTCTACATCAGCATGTGTGGACTCACACCAGCTGGCTCCTCCAGTCATTAAAATCTCTGCGGGGCAGAGAGATAGCCGCGTTCGAGTGCACGGGCAGAGGCTGCCTGCTCTCCAAGTACGCCCTCTGCACCCACCAGTCCGAGATCTGCAGGGAGACCAAAGGAAGTTTTGAAATTTTGAAATAATGGATTTTAACAAAAAAAAAAAATATATATATATATATCTCAAGAGGTCATCTAAATGTGTCATTTAACAGAACAGGAGCCAAGTACATAACAAAGAAATGCATCTTTCACTTTTTTTTTTTTTAAATAGATGGAAAGACTTTTATTTTGAAATACTTTGCAGAAATACACTGGGGGAACATGTGATTCACACAGGCTCACCAAAATTGGGCAATAAAAGATTGGCACAATGCTGCTTGGTCTAATGAGTCTCAGTTTCTGAATAAGCCTCAGTTTCTGAATAAGCTTACTAATCTTATAATCTTTATAATCTTACAAATAACACATTTAAGCTCACAGAAAAGCCCCCCTTTTTTTTTCATTGCTTAATTTACTGATATTTTTTTTCTCTCGATTAATTGAGGAAAAACTGTGAAAACAGATTCTGAGTTACAGGCCCTCAAAGTGCACAGGGGTAAATATTTTTTCCAGAAATCTGAGCACTCCTAACATCAAAAACTCAAGGTGCAGTCACATGAAATTATCAGGGTTTAAATAGATAGACTTACTCTAATCAGCTGATTTGAGGGGGGTCATGCTGGACTTACTGACTGACCCGATTGTTTTTCTGTGCGCTCCTCCAACACATGCCTCATTCCCACACCTACCCAGTTCTTGGTGAGTCGGGCTCTCTTCTCCAGACCCTCCTGCAACTGTGGACCCAGCCCGCCCGGCCTGCCGAAGTCGTGCACCATCCTGCGGGTGTGGCTCAGCTCCTCGGGGGGCAGCAGGGGCTCCAGGGCCCTTAGGTAGCCCTGCAGGGTTTGAGCCAGAGGAGGCACCGGCTGGGGGGGCACGGAGGAGAAGAAACATACCTCCTGCCTCAGTGAAACCTGCAGGAGGTGGAAGGTGAAAAGGTGAAATATAGTTCCTCATATTAAAACCTTAAACAGCAGTAACTCTGCATGTCTGCAACAACTTCCTCTGGAGTTTGACCAAATGCCAGTGACTGCAGGGCGCGACCACAGGGCGTATCAGAAAAGAAAGAGTCAAAGATATGATTGTTGGAACAACACCCGCTGTTTGTTGTTCGTTTAACAGCCCTTTCAGCTGCCATAAACTCAACGCACAATTAAGGCCAGTGTCAACACTCCAGGTCTTTAGCATGACAGCGAGTGTGAACACAAAAGGCGACTCACCCGACACAGCCACGCTCTGCAGCTCCCTGAGTGAATTTTCCTAAAAATCATCTTCCTTCGCGTCAGAAATCCGCTCCGTGTTGCAGGTGTGACACAAAAAGTAGTTGGGCCTTTATTTCGCGATAAGTTCTGCACAGTCCGCGCGGTCAGTTGGCCAAAATGAAGCCCAGACCTCCTCCTACTTCTCCATGATGGCTGCAGATGAGAGTCCTCATCGCTCGACACACACAAGTTTAAAGTCGTTTGGATTTCGGAGCACAAAACAAGCACAACCTTCCCCCCCACACGTCGAGCAGTGAGCATGCAAACACTCACGTACCGTACAGAAGTGACAAACTTGCGCACGTGCAGACGTGAAAATGTTTCCGTAAACAGCTACGTGACCGAGACAAAGGGCGCAGCGCCGCCTCTGTCCGCAGGGTGTCGCTGTTAGGCCAGATGACTTCACAAAGGACGGGGTTGTCTGTGGGGGCAACTTTGTAATCTGAGAACACCTTTAAGTATGGTTATTGCAGTTAACTAAAACTAGCTGGGAAAAACATTTTAGTTAATTGAAATAAAAAATAAGACTTAAAAAAAATAATTCAATCATTATTTTGTAGTCTTCTTCAGCTGTTCCCTTCAGTGGGCGCCACAGTGGATCATCTGCCACCATCACACCCTATCCCTAACATCCTTCTCTGTCACACCAACACTCTGCATGTCCTCCTTCACTACATCCATGAATCTTCTCTGTGGTCTTCCTTTTTTCCTCTTATCTGGCAGCTCCATATTCAGCATCCTTTGTCCCACCTCTGCACATATTCAAATCATCTCAGCCTTGCCTCTCTAACTTTGTCTCCAAACTGTTCAACCTGAGCTGTCCCTCTGATATACTTATTTCTAATCCTGTCCATTCTGGTCATGCCCAATTAAAATCGTGATACACTATTTTGCCAAATTTACTTGCTTGTCTGCCTTCACAATGCATATGAACTTGAGTCACAACCCATTCTTAAGCCATAGGGTTTGATATATCGGTTTGATATTTGCAGCTATAACAGCTTCAACTCTTCTGGGAAGGCTTTCCACAAAGTTTAGGAGTGTGTTTATGGGAATTTTTGATCATTCTTTCAGAAGCACATTTGTGAGGTCTCACAGTCTCTGCTCTAATTCATCCCAAAGGTGTTCTATCAGGTTGAGGTTAGGACTCTGTGCAGGCCTAGGTGCTTGGTGTTATGCACCTGAGGCCGTGGAAGTGATCGGAACACCTGAATTCAACAATTTGGATGGGTGAGTGAATACTTTTGGCAATATAGTGTATCTTCAGCTCTGCCGCCTCCAGCTCGGCCTCCTGTCTTTTCCATACATGATAGCAGGTCTCACTACCATCATGTAAACCTTCTCATTCACTCTTGCTGCTATTCTTCTGTCACAAATCCCCCCTGACACTCATCTCCACCTGCTGCACCCTGCCTGCACGCTCTTCTTCATCTCTCTTGTGCACTGTCTGTTGCTTTGGATGGTTGAGCTCAGGTATTTAAACTCATCTACCTTTGCTACCTCTACTCCTTGCTGCTCTGCTGTTAGCACTTCTCTCCCTCTCATTAGCATGCATTCTGTCTTGCTTCTACTCACTTTCATTCTTTCAATAAAATCAAAAATTCAATAAAAAAAAAATAATAATAAAGTTAGTTCTATAGGTTTTTTTGACAGTGACACATTTTGGTAATTTTGTCTCTGTGCACCACCACAGAGAATTTTAAATCAAACAATTAAGATGTGACCAAAAGTGCAGAATTTCAGCTTCGATTCAAGGGGATTAAGTAAAGTGTTGCATCTGTTTAAGAATTAAAGGCATTTTTATACATCGTCCTGCATTTTCAGAGGCTTAAAATTAAGTGAACAGTTGATTGAGAAGCAGTTTCATGGATGAACAAGGCCTTTTCTGTTATGTTTGGAGGATGAAGATGTGCAAACCCAAATGCACTGATGCACACAAATAAAACCGTTTATTAAGGCTGATTAAATCCCAAGAGAGAGAGAAAAAAAAAACTAAACTAAATATGGCACAAGGAATACACTACAGGAATGAGCAGGAAGGACAGACCACACAGTACATCAGGACAAAGAAAACCAAAGTCAGGCTTTAAATACACAAGAGGTAAATAGGAAGATGGGAAACATGAAGTTAACTCTAAGCCAAGGGAAGTAAAAACCAGGAACAAGACACATAAGATAACAACAACCAAAATAAAACAGGTAGCAGCATAACTGGGGGAAACCTGAAACAGAGACAAAGACTTAATACAACAGACTTGATAAAAGGAGCACAGGGGAGGTGGGATAAACTGAAAGTTAAGGAATTAAATATAAACTATATCTTTAACCATAAAGAGAGACTCGGTGGCAGAAGGCAGCAAAAACTAAAACTAAGAAAACCTAAAGTTTAAACTGAGAATATAATCATGAAAAAACCAACCTGGAAATATCTGCTACATGAAAAGAATCTAAAACTCAAAAATAAGTCAAAGCACCATAAATAACCAAAATCAATCAGAGAGACAGAAAAACTTTAGGAGTGACCAAATCACATTTTTTAAAAAGAAGGAATGTACCGGCCAGATCAGCAACAGCAAAAGGCCTGGAAGACCACAGAAGACATGGTTAAGAAAAACGGCTTCACAACATCTGACCAAGTCAAGAACACTCTCAAGGAGGTCAGTGTCATTGTCAAGGTCGACTATCAAGAGACGGCTTCATGAATGGAAATACAGACGTATAAGGTGTACAGGTACAAAGCACAGGTAACACTCTAGAACAAGAGGACCAGATTAGACTTTTCCAGAAAAATATCAGCTTTGAAAAAAAATCTTTGGACAAATGAAACCGAGATTAACTTGTACCATGGGTTTTCATTAGTTTCACTGTTGATGTTTGTTTTAAATATTACTATATTATGGAGAGTATGGCTGAGGGGTGACAAATACTGTCTATATTATAATAATAATAAAAAAGACCAAAACAAACACTTAAATTACACTTTGGGCCCTTTAGTATCAACTGAGCATCATTTACATAACGTCATCCCTTCATGACTTCAATGTACCCATCGTCTGATGGCTGCTTCCAGTAGGATAACGCACCATGTCTCAAAGCTCAAGTCATCTCAAACTGGTATCTTGAACATGACGATGAGTTCACTGACCTCAAATGGCCTAAAGTGAACCTTTGGGGCGTGGTGGAAGAGGAGATTCAAATCATAGATGTGCAACTGACAAACCTGCAGTAACGGTGTGGTGCTGTCATGTCAATATGGAACAAAATCTCTGAGGAACGTTTCCATCACCTTGTTCAATTCATGCCGTGAAGATTTAACGCACTTCTGAAGGCAAAAAAGGACCCAACCCAGTAGCATCAGCAGTGCTAATATTAAAGGAGCCAGTGAGTCCAATTCAAAAGAAAATAAAATTTCAACACTATTAAAAGTGTGATCAAGCTCATGTGATACAACTGAAAACTCCAGCCCAGCTAAAGTGAAACACACTGATGAGATTATTTGCTGAACTGAAATGCTGAATCTCAAAGTTTTAATCTCAGGATATTGCATAGTATTGATTTCCTGAAAGCATTTTGAGATAGATCACTCCCATTTGAGGAGGAAAAGCAGAGGACAACCTCAGTTTCTATCCAGAAAAAAAAAAAAAAAAAAGAGAGAGAAGACAACACAGTTTTCAGGAATATTTATTAGATTTTTTTTCTTTTGAAGCCAGCTTCTTCAATCCCAGAATCACAGAATTTGCAACTTATTTTACCAATTGAAACACTCAATTACAAAAGATACTCTGTATATATAAGATTATAAATGTTGCACAAAGTCAAATGTCAGCTGTAATATGAAGTTTCCATTGTTTGCTATTTATCCTCTCAGAGACTTCCTCTCAGTCTCCACCTCAACACAACAAAAATAACCAAATAAAACCGGTTTTTACGCACAGCAGGTGACCTGTTATTATAGAATTGAGAACAATAAGAGTCCATTAAACCCCCAATTTAAAAACAATCAAAAACTTCATCACCTCATACATTGCACCAAAACCCATTCATGTAACACGTAACACCTGCTGAGAGGAGTATTTTCTGAAAGGCTTTCAGCAAAACACATTAACTGATCTTCATATCATCTGTATGGGCAAATCCAGCAGGCACATGAAACCAGATGATATAAACATCAAGAGTCTTTTTTTTTTTCTGTGCTGAGGCAATGCTGACTTAAATTTAGAAAGACATAATTAACATAAAATAAACTATCAAATATATATTTATACATATATATATCAGCTAGAAAATATAACTCTTATCTGTTTCATTATATTGCATAGATAAGTGATCCTTCATCACCCAGCAGTGCACCACTGAGGGGTTATGTACTTATACATTCACATCAGTTTCCCTCAGTTTCCCTGAAAATAAACTAGGTGATTCTTTTCCCACAGTAAACACAATTATGTTCCTTTATTTTGTCCCTCATTCTTCCTGATGCTACAGAAAACAAAACACCACAAATATTAACAAACAGTTCAGAAATGATCAAAACAAACAACAAAGTTGTTCAATAAAATGATGGTGACCTCATCACATGGGCAATTTTGGCGAAGGTGACTGGCTTCTACCGAGGGCAAGACTCATCTGGAAAACAGAGACACGGAGATGGAAGGTAAATACGGTGAATCTAGGATTATCATCTTGTTACATTTTGTATTTTGGGATATTCTCATTCACCAACAGTGACATTTATGGCTTTGTGAGAGCCGTAAATGCAACCATACCTTTCCATGTGCTCTCCAGTATTTAAAGTAGTATCTAATTTTGGGGTGGCTGTAGTTCAGGAGGTAGAACAGGTCATCTGCTAATTGGAAGGTTGGTGGTTTTATCCCTGGCTGCACCAGTCTGCGTGCCAAATTATCCTTGGGCAAGATACTGAACCCAAAGTTGCTCTCCGATACAACCGTCGGAGTGTGAATGTTACATAAAAAAGCACTTAAGCTTAGAAAGTGCTTACATGAATGCATGTGAAAGAATGAATGAGGCATGTTGCATAAAGCGCTTTGAGTGGTCAAAGTAGAGTAGAAAAGTGCTATATAAGAGCACTTTTTATTGTTCGTTTTCATTTTATCAATCTTGCCCTAATATCCGAACTGGTGCTCTGGTCAGTTTATACAGTGAAGTTATATTTTCATTTATTATATTTTTCCTGTTGTTAGAAAACTGCATGAAAAACTAAAACCTTAAAATAATGTTTCAGTTTGTTTCTATCTTGACATGCAGATCGTTACCAATACTAACATAGATTAATGCCTAGAGACATATTATTTTGCTGCAATTAACCTCCATTTAACCTTCTCTTTTGTTGGATTAACTACCCTGACAGGATGTATTGACTTGCAGACAGTCAGCAGAGCAAAGACATATTTAAAAAAAACAAACAAAAAAAAAAAACATACTGTCAAGTTAGCACCCAAGATAACACATGTGCTAGCTAGTTATTTTTCAATAACTAAGGAAATGTTTAATCCTGGAAAAAACAGTGCCCAGAAAAATATAAACTTCTCCAAAACAGAACAGTGACCTGCCAAAATCTATAAGATGCTTAGAAATATATATATTTTAAATGTCATTATCCCCTCAGCAGCAAAGCTAGCAGCTAACTGACTTAAAAAAAGTGTTTTTTGCTGCTTAATAAATCTTATTTAATGAAAAAAATTGTGTGAATACTAGCAACAACGTGCTAGTAACCCCGCAAACATGGCCGAAATGATAACGTCATCTCTATGGTCAAAATCAGTCGTGGTAAGACTGCAAAAACTCAACCGCAAATGGATGGATGGATGTTAAAGCTTGAAAAAAAAAAATAGATTTGCAATCCCTAAGTAAAAATTTTGGGCTAGCATCTCAAAATTTTGATTAATGCTGGGTGAAATTTTTATTTATTTATTTTTTTTCATTTTTGGCCACAGCGGCCTCCATCATCAGTGGAGAGAGACAGGAAATGGGGGAAAGACACAGGGGGAAGACACGCAGGCAAATTGGCAATGGGTCGGGACGCGAACCCGCGCCGCCCGCACCGCAACGCGGCATACACATGTGGTTGCCGGCCCCACCACCAAGCCACCCAGGCGCCCCATATTGGGTGAAATTATGACTTAATATTTCAAAGCTTCCAAGTTATGCATGCTAAATTTTGGACTTAACTCAAAATTGAAGTTAGATCTGTTGAAATTTTGACTATGTATAGCCTGTTTTCATTTTTAAGCCATTTATATGTTTAAATATGTCTAAATTCTCTCTCATTTGTTGAATGAGGAATAATGTTGGACTGTTACAACCATTATCGTTCTGTCCCAGATGTCAGCATTATAAGGATGCAACTACTTAAACTACAAATTTTCTCTTGTTAGAAAGTAATAAAGTCATCAAGAAGTCAAGAAGTACCTCGAACCAACGTTGGGGTAACAGCCACGATGTTGATTCAACCTTAATTTTGGAACTATTTTTCAACCGTTAGATCAACACAAAGTCGCCAGCCAAATGTTATTTTACATCAAAATGTTTGCATGCAAACAGCACGTACACAGCACATTTTTTTAGTGCATACTAGCTTTAGCTTGTCTCCCATGCAAAGAGAGTAAAAAGATGGTTGCAGCCACTGAAAATGGCTCTGATCTCAGTAAACAATTTCCTGTATGGGTTTATGGGCTCAGTCACCGATTTTGAATCATACTGAATAAAAAATGAAGTTGATTTTATTAATTTTGGTCATTCCAGGAAAGGAGAATCTAGTGTACACTCGTGGGTAACAACCTGTGACTGACAAGTCAAATCTACCTCTCACTTGTCACATAAAGATGGCTACAGCAATCTATATGTGACATCTTTTCATTAATGAAGATTTATTTATTCACCACCAGCAAGTCACCAACATTTTGCTTCAGAGATTTTTTAAAAAGCTGGGCACTGTGGGGGGTTTTTAGCACACATTTCTGAGAAAAAGTACTAATTGATACATTTGTTGAGAACTATTTTATCTGAGGATTAGTACACATTTGGAGTCACTCAGAAAAAGTACAGTGCCCATTTTCTTCATACTAAAGAAACATCATAAATTATATGTCAGTGGTACAACAATGAAGAAGTATATTGTCAGGCTTTCTTGTTAGGATCAGTACATTGTTGGTTTGGATCTCTTTCATGGGATTTGCCAACTATAAGAAAAGGCCAGGAGCCTTATCTGGAGGCACTCAGCCTTCTTCTGACCATAAACCAAAATTCAACATCTTATCCTGCGTGAAATCCAAACCCACAGAGTTTCTCAGGAGAACGCAGACATCTGTAAGGCCGAATACAATCTCACTAAACTTTGTGTTTTTTGAGAAGGGGGTGACACTGACCCACTTTTATACGTGGTCCTGTTGCAGTTCCCATACTCTTCATGTTCTTCACCACGACCGCTCCTCCCTCCGCATCACCCTGCTCCTCCTGCACCTCCTCTCCCTGCAGCCTCTCCACACTCCCCAGGTCCTGAGAGTGGGGCTTGAAGGCCTGCATGGAGGCCTCTGATGGGTACTCGCATACCTGCTCCACCTCACTGAAACACACCTTCCCCTGCAGAAGTAAACACAGAAAGACATGGTTATGCTTTTGATAAATTACATTTCAACTAATCTTTAAGGGTTTGTGTTTGTTGCTTTATGTTAAATACAACTTTTCAAAATGTTCTTAAAAATATATTATTATAGCAATAACCTTCACCTTAGGGGTGTTGTGATAATTGTTTAGTGATAATTAATGATGATGATTGATTAATACCTGTTTGGTAAACATGAGAACACACACTGCAGACCTGGAGATGGTTTTGGTCTCAGTGAGGTTTGGATGCTGTCTGTGTAATTTTAACTGACAGCACGGGGCTTAACACAGCAGAAATACTCCGTCTGTAGAAGGACTTACTGACTGAACCTTTCGTGCACTCAGTGATAAGTGATTCTGATGCATATTCAGCAGGAGAGGCTGAAACTGAAGTTCTGGTTTGCCACTTCTCTTACACTGATGAAAAGGAGAACAAGGCCCTGCGGTGCTCAGCCCGTCTCCACCTGGCCTGACAGGTGTTTGAGTTTGTTTACTCGACGGCCGGCGTAGTGTAAACAGCAGCACATCCCCACAGCTTGTTTTATAATAACAGTAGCTCAGCTCTGAGGCCTAGATGTGTAGTAAACACACTCAGAGGTGCAGACACAATCAGCACGGAGGCTGCTTCGCCCTGGGTGTGGAGAGTGTGCGCATAACAGCTCTGGGTTAGAGAAGCTGGCATGCTAAGGCACAGTAGGCTAATCCTTCCTCCCTGAACCTGATTAACCCAGGCACAGCAGGACAGCAGAAACACCCAGTGACACGGGGATAGGGAAAAGAGCAAGAAGAAGAGCCAGAAAGGGGGGAGTTTATCAATTAGTGCATTGCTGCATTTGATAAAACATGAGTGTGTTTAAGGTCACATCCAACATAAAGAAACACAATCTATGGAGGATTGCTTGGCAACATAAAGAAGGACATCTACCATTTCTGGATATATTTGATGCTAGAAAACAAAAAGAGGTGCAAATATGAAGAGAAAACTCCCCCTTCTGAACCACACGATGGCGTGGTTCAGAGGGGGGAGGGAAGGAGGCCTGACGTCAAACCGTCTGTAGGGTAACAACGTGAGAGCAACAGGTGGTCAGAGAATCACTCAGTGGTCATCACTCACTGTGGCTAAAGAAGGCGGTGCTTATAGATGGAGGAAGGGAGACAGATTTACATGACTGTGGTCCTGGGAGTGAAATGAAGGACTTATTGTTATTATTATCATGGAGATGTATTCACATAAATTATTGTTTATCTAATTGCAAGTAACAGTTATGCTATCTGGGGACATAGGTTTCTTTTTCACCCTTAACAGGTAACAGGTGGTCCTGTGTTGCAACAGGTTTAGTGTCTGAGTCGCATTTGGCAACTTAAAAATGGGCACTGCGTCACTTCCCTGTCGGGCTCTGTGTCGTGTTTGGAGGAAGTTTTGAAAGAGGAAGTGAGCAAAAAACATGCAGCGTGACAGGGAGTTTCTGTCAGACCAAATAACAGGCCTTTAATCCTCTCAGTATGACTGTCAGTTTTCCTTCATTGCAATTTCTCTGCCAATGAGGCACTCTTTGATCTGTCTGTAAAACTCTCTCTCGCTCTCTTTTCCGTCTCACGCATGCCGAGCTTGCAGTTGGCGGGCTGCTGTCAGCCGTATACAGTGGAGGGTCAGCGTGGTCAAAAACTGTCTGCCAAGACTTTGGTCTAACAACCCAAACCCCTGCTAGGAAACAGCCAAGAAGACACAAAGGGAGATTTGTGTGAGAGGCTGACTCAACAGAAATTACCGAACTGGTACAAGGGAACAAGGAAGCAGACTGAGAGGGGGTTACCAATAATCACAGCCTTCTAATAGTCAGTGAAAGATGTCAATGCAGACAGGTTTATCTTCACAGGACGGTGAAAAAAGGTTTATTTCTGCCCTGCTTAGCAACTCTATGTCATACCAACTCATCTCCCACTTGCTCTCAAACAACTGCTGGATTCACAGAAGCTAAAAGAGGAAACAGAACATTTAACATGAACTCCAGGAACATTCATTTGCAGTTCCACAGTGCACACAAATGTGATCTTGCATGCGTTCACAGAGAGAAAATGTCATGTTATGTAGGTAGAGAACATGAGACAAAAAACTGCGGCTTCCTATTCAGCTTTTTTTCCTTTCCTGTGCAGCCTTTCTGCAGACGCCTAAAAGGACTAGTATAAAGTACTTAAGTTATTCCAGTTAACACCAATCATCAAGCACTTCGCTTTATCTATGTGTGGGTTAGTATGTCTCTTTATAAAAAAAAAAAAAATCATACACCTACAATTTGAGTAAAAGATGTAAAGTGCGGTAGGTCGTTATCACAGGGTAAAAGTCACAAGTCTGCACAGCACGAGACCGCAGAAGCAAATGGTAAAGGAGATCACTCGAGGACTTTATGGCTAAGAATCAAGATGTCGTGCTTGATAAGGCCTTAACCAGCTTAGGTCAGTCTCTGTGACTCTACTCAGTCAAAGGGGATGTTCTCTCAGTGAAATCAGGCAGGTGACACAGGTGATAAACTTTGGTGTATCTGATGAACTTTAAAAGCATATGGAGACATGTTAAAATTAAAAGTAACAAAATAACTACAGAGTTTCCACTCACCCTTTTTGGGGTCCCTCGATTCTTAACCAGACAAGACTTCTCCAGATTCTGATATCCACCAATCACCTCAATTTCCTCCACGGTTGGGTACTTTTTCTTCCCCAGCTCGGCCACAGCGGGGGCTGCTTGGGTCTGCTGCTGTAATGGGGACTTTGCAGAGGAGGACACCGTCTGGGTCTGCTGCTGTAATGGGGACTTTGCAGAGGAGGACACCGTCTGGGTCTGCTGCGCTGGGGTCTTTGCGGGGGTCGACACTGACACCGCAGGCCGTGCCGTGGACCCTGCTGTCCCTCCTATGGAGGACTTTTTTGGAGTGATTGTCATGGTGGTGCCTCGCTTCACTTGGCCCCCAGAGGCACTCCTGATGGAGAAGAGCACAGGCATTGCAGTGGGTGACGGAGACACACTCGGAGACTGGGCAGGAGATGTTGAGCTTGGGGAGGAGGCCGGGGTCGGGGCGCAATCTGTGGCTCTTTTAGAATGGTCTGGGGATTGGCTCCTGAGATATGAGGGGGTGATGGTGATAGTTTGTTTTCCCTGAGGTGTTGGGGAACAAACACGATCAGGAGAGACTCTGGGGTTTGGATCTGGTGTTTCCTGATCCTTCTCCTGGGCCTTGATGTCATCCTTTATCTGATGAGCTTTGAGATCGTCCTTTATCAGCTGGCTCCGGTCGTCACCTTTTTTCTGCTGCTTTAACACACCTCTGGGGCTTTGCTGTCCTTTCGTCTCTCTGTCCTTCAGAGAAGTGTTTGATGAAGACTTCAGCGCTTCCTGCTCTTTCAGCTGAAACTGCTCAATCTGCTGCTGTATTGTCTGAACCCCACAAATGTCATCGCCCGCCAACGCTTTGCTGTCCCCCTGCTGTGAGTTCGAGATGATTGGCTTCACCTTAACAAGGTGCACAGATGATGAGATGTCCACTGTCCTCTCCCTCAAATACAAGCCTGACCTCGAACCCACGGTTTCCAAGTTGTAGATCCGGCTCATGGCTGCGAGGGAGTTGGGAAGAGGCGGCGAAGGAGAGAGAGACTGTGCAAAATCGAGAGCTGATGTGTATTCCTCTGCCTCCTCCTCAGAGAGCTCCTTTCCTTCCTCCTCCTGTTCTTCTTCCGTGCTCTCGTGTCGGGCCCCGTGGCACCTCTGTTGCGCTTCTACATGTTTCAGGGGGTCGTCTTCATCCTCGGATATCTGAAGGCCTTCAGAGGTAGCTTCGGAGGCTGCAGTGGTATACTTGCTTGTCACTTCCTCTCTTCTGACAGCTTGTGACAGTGGGACAGAAACAGGAAGCTGAGGGCAGGTTTTCAACACGCCAACTTCCTGTGTGACGTCAAACGCAGTCACGGATGTCTGCGCTGCTGCTTCTTCCTGTCCCTGCTCTGTTTCGGACGGCCTCTTCTGCACGTGACCTGTAGCTTCCCACTGTTTTTCGATTTCAGTTCCCCTCTCCTCGTACCGGTCCCCCACTGTCTGAGTATCACTAATCTCTGCAGCCTCACTTCCTTCACTCTGTCTCTGCTTCTCCAGCTCTCTCTGTCTGATTTTTTCTCGCAGGGACTCAATGCGGCTTAAGGGCTTCCCAATCCTCCAGCTATCCCTCCTCTCAACCCCTTGACCTCCCTCCCAGTCTTGCCCCTTGGTGCATTGACCCCCAGTCTTTTTTTTCTCCATTTCTTCTGCAACGTAAAACACAGTCCTGGGGATCTGAATCTCCACGGGGCCTGGAGGGATCCCACTGGGTGCGCTCCTTTTTGGAGATCTGGGGGTTAAATCGTGGCTGAGGTTTTCTGATCCTCCTGGTTGTGCATCCTCTTTGGTTTTTTCTTGAGCAGCCTTGAGAGCCCTTTCTCCTATCTCGTTGTTATAAGAAGATGTGTCTACTATTTTTTCTATTTTACTTAGAAGATCCTCAGCATGTGGGGAGAAAACAGACTGTGTTAAGTAAGGCCCTTGTGGTCTTGCACCACTCCACTCTGCACCTTTATGGAGGGCCCTGTCTGGGACTGTAGAGCCTAGACCGGAGCACTCAGTGAAAGCTGAATCATGTCTGCAGTGACTCTCAGCATCTAGTGCAGCAGCGACATGACTTGCTTCAGATGTACTTTCTAGTCCACCTTTACTTGAAGTATCTGTTTTCTCACAAACTTTCACCTCAGTCTCTCCCCCTGCCTCTGAATCTTTGTCTACATTCAGCTCCCTTTCCAAACTCTTCTCACCTGTTAGTTGCATCACCTCCCTATCAGCTCTTGCTTTCCCATCCTGCCTGATCGGCACTCTTCTAGCAAATGATATTCCCTCTGTGTTTTTAACTGACGCCACCGTGAACCCCACGTCCCCGTCTGCATCGCCAACCTTCTCTGCCGCCCTCTTGTCAACAGCCTCGACTTTCTTAAGCTGGATACACATTTCCGACTCATTTCTCCTGACCTTCTCATCCTCAGTTTTTATTCTGTGTTTTGCAAATTTGTCTTTCTCTAAAAGACGTGCACACCCCATCTTCGCTGTGGTTTCCTTCCCTGAGCTGGTTATATCTACCCACAGTGCCACGCTCCTCTCCGAATAGATCCTCTCACGCATTTTCCTCTCATAAAATCCTTCACCTTCACCTATCCCGTTCTCCTTAGCACAGATGACTCGATCAGAGAAGCTAAACGAACGCTTCGGCACGCCTTTCAGCAGCGTATTCTTTCCGTCTGCTTTCCTCTCCTCGGATTGTTGCTCATCCTGATCTCCTGAGTATTTTCTCCTCCCTGGCTCAAGGAAATTATCAGAGCTTTTGGATCGGGACGGTGGCTTGGGGTGCTCCCCAAATTTACTCAGCAACTGACTGACTCTCCCTCCTCTCTCCACAAAAACATTATCATCCAAGCTGTCCTTCCTGCTATCTTTATTAATAACTGTCGCCTGGCCCCATGGTCTCTCTTTCTCTCTCAGCCAGGACACGTCTGTTCTCAGCTCCCTGCCTATACTCTCCCTTCTTGCGTCCATGCTGCCCTTCATATCTCCGTCCTCTCTCCCTTTCCCCCCTGCACTTCTCTCTTCAGGGGAAGCTGAAGGCTTTATGATAAGAACTTCAGAGGCTCGGATCTCTGTGACACTCCCTCCTCCAGCCAAGATCTCCCTCAGGTCCATCTTCACGCCTTTCTTCCCCTGGTAGTCCTCTTCCATCTTCTCCCGCTCCGCCTCCCTCCATCTACCCCTTCTCTCATCGCTGCCTTTCTTGTCCTGTTCAATGATGATGATGTTGTCAGCTCGGATGGTCCGAAGACACGGACCAATAGGGGAAAGTGAAGAAGCTGGTGAAGGGGTTTCTTTTTCCTCTGTGTCTTTTCTAACTTTAAGGAATTCCTGCTCCCTGACTGCATCCTTAACCAACTCTTTAAGCTGACTTTTGTCTTTTTCGCATCCCTCCCTGCTATTCTCTCTGTCTCTCCCTTGACTCCTGTCCCTGCTCCTGTCTTTTTCCCTTCCCTCACTCCTGTCCCTAAACCTCTCTTTTTTCAGCTCTATATCCCGTCCTCTCCCCAACTCCCCATCTTGACTCTTGGGGCTTAATTTGTCTCTCTCCTTAACTTCTGGCTCATTTACTACTTCTGAATCCCTGACCTTCCTCCATGCGCTCTGTGTAAGAATAAATGGGTTTTCATGGACTGGAACTATTGTTTCTACAGACACCTGACTCACTGATTTGGGATCTGCATCTAGCCATTGCCCTGGATCTGGACTGAACGACAGCTCGCTTCCCAGATTAACTGTTACGGAGCTGTCTGTGTCGCTCAGACCATCAGAAGTAGATCTGACATCCACCTGCAGCAGACAGCCATCTCTCTCCCTCTCCCTGTCACCCAAACTCTCCTGCTTTGCCTTCCTTCTCTGGATGATCCCTCGCTTCCAAGCTGGCATGCTGGCAAACTTCTCCTCCTCCTCTTTTTCCCTCCTCTCTCGCTCCTCCTCCTCTCTCCTCTTTTTCTCCAGAAGGAGTTGTTTCCATTCTGGCAGAGAGGAAACAGACATAACAGAAAAGGTACCCACTTTTGAACAAAATGGTTCCTTTTCAGAGTTTCTGGGAATCGTCTGCAGAGACAGAAAATGATAAAATAACATAAATTTTCTTTCTAATAAATGTGCAAAAATTAGACTTTTGGCGCATATAACTGAAGCGCAACTACACATCATGGTAATGTATTTGTAAAGTTTAATAACGTAGAGCATGATAGAAATCAAAGCACACATTTGCAATCAATTTATCTGCACATCTTAAAAAAATTAATAATATAACAAAGGTCATCTAATTAATTTGCAGCACATTATGCAAAACCGTAATTGTAATATTTATAATGCATTTTTAAATATAACTCACCCAAACTCCTGTTTTTGCAAAAATATCAACGCACCCACGTCGACTTTACATCTCCACTTATGCTTAATGTGTTCCACTCCACGATGCAAAATCTGCCTGTAACGAAGAGATTAATCCGTCCTGGCAAAATGCAAGTTTTAAAAACGATCAGCGACCCAGTCAAACGACCCCGGGGACCCGAGTGCGCATCAGAGCAGAAAACGCCTCCGTCCTCGGTGCGGTTGTAAATATTTCCAGCTTGAGAGCTGCAGCGCTTTAATCCGATAATTACATTCAATTCCCTCTGGAGAGTTTAGTGGCACACACCATATTGTCGGACCTAAGAAAAGGCATTTAAAGCACACAGCCGTCTGCCCGGCCACCAACCCTCCCCCGCCTCGGCTCACCCCTGCCGCGTCCCGCAGAGCTAATTGGTAAGGTGGTGGAGGAGGAGGGCGGTGTAACGGGCTGTGGTGTCAGCATGCAGAGCTGCAGCGGGACTTTACTTGAAGCATAACAAGCAGCATAATCAACTCATCCCTAAAACTACCGGGACATTTCCAGTCCTGATTATTTGCTTTTTATGCCAAAATTCTCCCTCTAGTGGAAAGAACAGAAATACTCCAGAAGATTCAAGTACTTAAGTATGTTTACCTCCTGGGACCTTACGTCCTCTGTAGTGGGGACACACACAAAAAAATTAAAGTGAAAGATACTTTTCCCCTCGGTTCTCAGGAGGTTATTTAAAGTACTTCAACGTACTTGGAACCCGTTTTTAAAATAAGAGAAGTGAAAACGGGTATAGTGATACAAAAATATACAGTCCTGCATAAAAGTCCTCAGTCACCCACGATTCATTTATATTTTGATTAGGAAAACGGGAAGTAGACGTAAGGATGTAGATATTGAAACAGTGCTGACCGTGTGGCGTGTGAAGGTGGTGAGGACCCAAATGCAGGACGCAGGAGTAGGCAGAGGCGAACAACAAAAACGAGCTTTATTGTGGCTAAACACAATCAAATACATACCACCCCCCCAAAAAAAAAAAAACCGAAACTGGGGGAAGAGAAGAAAAAAAAAATAGGGAACGCGAGCGCAACAAGGATCGGATAAGGGGCAGACTGAGACAGTAAATACACAGGAGGGTGATTAGGGAAGTGGAGGCAGCTGAGGCAGAGCAGGTGCACAAAATGACACTAATTAGACTAAGGGACGTAACACTGAACACAACACACAGGGAAGAGGAGACTGTCAAAATAAAACAGGAAGAACCCAAACATGATACAAACGTATACTTGACACCACATAGAGAGAACACAGACTTGACACAACACAGGGAGACAGTCACACTGAGGAATCAGACACAGGAAACTCCACACAGAGGGGAAGGAAACTATTATTATATTATTTAAATATAACTTGATTAAGGCCTCGAGATAATGTGTTAGCATCTAGCAGTTAGCACAAGGGCCTAACATGAACAAACTGCCAACTATGTTATATAGTGGCTGATATAAAATGTGTCCCTAATTACAGAATCACTCAGGTGAACCTACTAAAGTGGCCAGTGAGTGTAAACATCCATCTGTACCCTGTCAAAATAAAACGATTTATTTTCAGGGTGGGTTATTTAGCCTGTAGTTTACCTGTGATATATGAGCTTTAAAGTGTAAAAATAATAGTAATAATGAAACCAAAGTTAAACCAAATATCTAAACCTCAAATTTCTTTGATTTGATCCTTGATCCTCTTTTAATAAAAAAAGATACATTTAACAAGAGCAAATGAACTTTCTACTTTTATTTAACATGTTCTTAAAAATACTGAAAGCTGTCATTGTCATTACATAAGGCAAACGTGAAAATATTAGTGTACAGAACATATCGAATAAGACATTCCAGTACTCTGAGAATTAACTAATACTAATATTGGCTGCCTTAATAACAACGTATTTATCAAGCATGATAAACGTAAAGAGTCATGAAACACCAACTTAGTTTCTTCAATGCATTCAAGCTTCACGTCTTAAACAATCGGTCTGACATCAGTGTTAAAGAGAAGCATGAAGAGGATACATTCATTCATTGTCACGAGCAGAAAATAAAGTCAGTGTGAAATCTCAGTGAGACTTTGTTTTCCAAAGGAAAATTCAATCTAAACTGAGAAACACAGTGTTAAGACACGTGGCACCTGAGCTGTAACAGTCTGTGAAAAACACTTTACAGTAAAACAATTCAGTTTAGTAAAAAAAAATATTCTGTATAAAATGCATAAATGCATTTTGAAACAAATATCTTTCATCCTAATTACATTAAAATTAGCTGTTTTGAAAAGACTCCTGTCTATCAGCAGGGGAGGTGTATGTGTGTCCACATGATGAAATAAACTGTAATGAAATACATTCAAAATGACAAAATCAGCAGAGATCAGGCTCTGGAGGCCTACAGAAACTCTTTTGTAGTCAGTTTTAAACTAATATTTCTAGCTCATAAGAGGACAGATTGAGATCACGGACCTCGACTTCACTTCTTCTTGTGGCCGTCATCGTCCTGGTCAGCCGTGGCTTCGGCGCTGCCTCCATGTGGCTGTGCAAAGCGCTGCATCTTGCTGTTCAGCTGCATGCAGAGGTAAGCTAAATCCTGTTTGTCCAGAGAGTGCGCCAGGGCCAGGTAGGCCGACAGTGCCCCCGCCAGCAGGAGCCTGTCCAGGGATAAGGCCGGCAGAAGCCACAGCACCACGACCAGCTCCAGGCACACCGGGTGGCGCAGGTGGGACAGGAGGCGCTGGGCGCGGGGTGACTTGTGAGAGAGGGGATCCCCCAATCCGAGACAGTCATAATACACCTGAGGGAGGAGAGAGCTATGCATTAAATTTTGATACCTACTAAACGAATAAGTCAACAAACAAAGTTTAACTATGATGATGCACAGTTAGGCTGCTCGATTATGTCAAAAATCATAATTTTTAAAGTAAGTAGGTGCTTTTGACTTTAAAGCAGGGACTATGTGGGTGTAGATGGGGTGCAGAGCGCACCAGGCGACAGCACACCCTGGTTAAACCTGCGCTGTAGCCACAGGGCAAGCAGCAGGAGACCCAAGCAAGCTTTCTGCAAAAAGTAGACTAGGTGAGAGAAACCTGTACTAAACTCACTGTTTAGTACAGATCCATCCATCCATTCGCTTATCCTGTTCAGGGTCGTGGGGGGGCTGGAGCCTATCCCAGTTGTCATAGGGCGAGAGGCAGGGTACACCCTGAACAGGTCGCCAGCCTGTCACAGGGCTAACACCTTTCACACTCACGGGCAATTTAGAATAGCCAATTAACCTAACCCCAGTAAGTGCATGTCTTTGGAATGTGGGAGTACCTGGAGGAAACCCACGCAAGCACGG